>NW_028074503.1:22895801-24095801 GCF_014824575.4 Sturnira hondurensis
GTAAGAAACCTATTATAGTACATACAGTACTTTTTGCATTTCTTTGTATTCTTTTCTAATTTTCACACTAGGGTAAGGACCCTGGGAGGCAGGGACCATACTTGCTTTCACCTATATTTTTATCCAGAACTTAATACTATAACCGACATATAAAAGATAGTCAGTAACTGTTTTTAAGATAATAAAATAATTTGAAAAACAAGTAACCCTTTAAAAACAACCGAAAAGGGCATTCCTTACCTAGAAGAATGGAGACACTGTATTAGAGGGCACTACCGGCTGTGCATTCAAGCACAGGTTCAAAATCTGTTTTTAGCTGTGTGGCTTGGGCAAAGTGTCTTCACCTTCTTGGGCTTCCATTCTTCATCGTACTATGACATACTACTATACACTGTGGAGGTGACATGTGTTGGGACAACTTGTACAGAGAGTGGGATACAATGTCAGGTACATTTGGACCTTATGACATTTTACTCTCCTCTTTTGTCACTGTGACTTCCTATGTGACATCAGGAAAGCCACTGTCTCTCTCTAGGCCTCAGTTTCCTCGTTCATAAGGAAGAATTTAAAAACCCCTCATAGACCAGGGATATAGTAAGGACAAAATAAGGAAATGGATATAAAAAATGGTTTAAAAAACAACTAAAGCTCAGGGTAGACTTTTGCTTCCAGCCAAGTTAGAGAAATAGAAACCAGATTTACCTCCTGCCCGAAACCACCAAATTACTGGAGGGGACACACACATAAATGATAGTTTGAAGACACTGGGTACCCAGCAGTGGAGGACAGTGATACCTGAGATATGAGAAAAACATTGGTGTGAGCCTTACGATTGCCCCCTCCACAGAGTATCCAGGCCACAGAGCAGGAAGGGAGAACCAAGGAAGAGCTTGGTGTCCTCCCTGAGCTGAGGGGACAGCACTGAGTCCACAGGACAAAGTCCCGGGGAGAAGAGCTACACATGGAAAGAGAGAGAGAGCCCCAGAAAGCCGCAGAGAGACCCCTGGAAGTATTCACCAGAGTCCTGGCCGAAGCACATGTGACGAGACACTCCCCAAGCCAGGAAAGAACCACTCAAAGGACTAGAGGGAACAGTATCTGACCCTCACACGGACCAGGAATAGTGCTCTCCCCACTGGCCAAACTGGAAAACCACACAACGCATGGGGCATTGCTTAGAGTGCTCAGAAAGGTCTTAACACTGTGATAGAAAATCATTAGTCCTGGACTATACGCAGAGCCGGTCCCCCCTCACAAATCTGAAAGGTAAACTACTCTTAATAACATAACTGAGTCTCAAAATAAAGTTTAAGAATATTTAAAGGAATACAAAAATTATCCAGTACACAACAAGATAAAACTCATAAAGCTTTACATCGAATCAAAAATTGCCAGGTATAAAAAGAAGTAGGAAATGATCCATATGAGGAGAAAAGAACAATCAACCCAAACAGACCCAGAACTATACAGAAGTTAGAGTTAGCAATGTACTATAATGCTGTAGTTAGAAAGTAATACAGTTAAGATGTAAAAAAGACCAAAATCAAACTTCTAGAAATGAAAATTACGCCTAAAGTGAAAAATGTACTGGATAAAATGAATAGCTGATTAGATCTTAAAAAATAAAAGGAAAGATGAAGAAAAGAGAGCTAGAACACATAGCAATAGAAGCTATCTGAAAAATCAACATGCAGAAAAGAAAAGAATGAAAACCAATGAAGTGTGAGTGCCCTGTAGGGGCAACTTCAGGAAGCTCAACATCTGTGTAATTGGAGACCCCAAAAGAAAGGAGAAAGGAAAAAAGTATTGGAAAGCGTAAGATCCAGAAAATCACTAAACTTGGTTTAACAACAAAATGAAAACTATAAAAACAGGGTCCAAGAAGCTCAATGAACCTGAAACATAAGAAATACGAAGAAAAGCATAACCAAGACTCAGGACACATCATGATCAAATTGTTCAAAACCAAGAATAAAGGGAAAAATCTGAAATGCAAACAGGCAAAGGGCATACTACATTCAGAGCAACACATATAAGAATCACAGCAAATTTTTCATAAAAGGGTAATGCAGCCAAACAGGCAGTGGAACAATATCTTCGAAGCACTAAGAAAAAAAAAATGTCAACCTAGAATTTTCTAGATAGAGAAAACATCTTTCAAAAGCCAAGGGAAACGCTCTTTCAGACATATAAAAGCTGAAAATCATCAGCAGCACACTCACACTGCAAGAAATGTTGAAGGACATTCTTTAAGCAGAACAAAGATGATACCAGGTGGAAACACGGAGCTACAGCAAACAATAACAATACCAGAAAGAGTAATTACATTTATAGCTGTATTTTAAAAAATAGTTGAGCATGTGTTAAAAAATAACAGCAATCTAGTATAGGGTTTATAATACATGTGAATGAAAATTTATGACAACATTAGCATAAAGATGAGGAAACATTTGTGGAAGAAACGAAAGAAAGAGAAATGGAGAAAAAAATGGAAATGCACTGTTCTAAGGTTTGTATACTCACGTGAAGCGACATAATACCATTTGAAGGTAGATGTGGTATTAAAGGTTTGTATTATTAACCTGAAAGCAACCATTGAAATAACAAAACAAAGAGTTATAGATGAGTAAGCTAACAAAGGAGATAAAAGGAAATCATAAAAGCTAATCCAAAGAAAAGCAGGAAAAGATAAAACAAGAGGTGGGCTGGATAGAAAACAAAGAGAAAGATGATATATTTAAACCTAACCATCAATAATCACATTAAACATAAGTATTCTATGTACTATAATTAAAAGGCAGAGATTCTTAGGTTGGATTAAAGAAAACCCCTCAGTTTTAGCTGCCTACACAAATCCACTTTAAATATAAAGAAATAGATGATGACCTGGCTACTGTGGCTCAGTGGATTGAGCTCAGGCTGTGAACCAAGGGGTCGCCAGTTCGATTCCCAGTTGGGGCACATGTCTGGGTTGTGGGCCAGGTCCCTGGTGCGAGCCGTGTGGGAAGCAACCACACATTGATGTTTTTCTCCCTCTCTTTCCTCCTCCCTTCCCCTCTCTGTAAATAAATAAATAAATAAATAAATAAATAAATAAATAAATAAATTTAAAAAAAGAAATAGATGAAAATAAAAAGATCAAAGAAGATATACTATGCTAAAACCGATCAAAAGAAAGCTAGAGCATCTATACATATATGAATGTCAAATAAGCATAAGAAAAGATAGTATCATCAGTTAAAAGGGAAATAATACAAATTAAAATCACAATACGATACCACTACACAGCAATGAGAATGGTTAAAATCAGGAAAGCTGAGCACACCAAGTGTTGGGGAGAACGCAGGGCGACCAGAGTTCTGGACTGCCGAAGGCAGTGGTAAATGAAATGGCCGCTTTGGAAAGCAGTTTGGCAGTGACTTACCAAGTTAAAGGTGTACCTATCAGGTAACCCAGTCATTCTGATTGCTCTGTCTCAGAGAAATGAAAACCCACGTGTACACAGAGATTCATACATGAAGGTCCACAGCAACTTCGTTTGGAATAGCCCAGTGTCCATCAGGTGAGTGGATAAACACCCATGATACATCCATATGAGCAGATACTGCTCAGCAATAAAAACGAACGCACTGCTGACACTTGCCACAACATGGGCTCATCTCAAATAATTGTGTTGAGTGAAAGAAACCAGATTTTTTTTAAAAAAGTAACTGCATACTGTGTAATTCTATTCGTAGAATATTCTAGAAAATACAAATAATATGGAGTGACAGAAAGCAAATCTGTCACATAGCATCCCTGCTCCCTGGGGGCAGGCAGAAGTGGGAGCAAGTGATCACAAGGGGGCACAAGGGTGAAGAATTTGTTCATTTTTTTTTTTATTATGATGCTGATGTGGCAGCTGTAAATAAATCAAAACTTATCAAATTGCACACTTGAACAAGTACAACTTACTATATTTCAATTCTACATCAGCAGAGCTGTTATAAACAATGTGTGCGGCAATGAGGAACGGCTGTTATCAGCTGTGACTGGGTGTCCAGCAGAAGAGGGTCAAGCCAGACTCCAGCAGCCACCATGCAGGACCCAGCCTGAGTCTCCTTCCGGTCGATGCCTCCCACTTCTTGTCTCTGTGACTCATTTCTGAGTGGGAGAACTGCAGTCAAGTTTTCAAGCCAGCAAAGCCGAAGCGAGGAACACAGTGAGGGCCAAATGAGCTGTCGGACCTTATCTGGAAGGCGGTTTGGACCGACTTACCCCTCCCCGATCGCCCACTTCCTCCCAGTAGATAGCGTAGCCGCCTGTTCTAGGCCTGGACATCTGGCCTCTCTGCCCACTCTGAAAATCTCTGCCTTCTTCCCAGCTGAAACTGCTCTCGAGAAAAACAAAATTATGATAAAAGCAGCGTGGCTTCATACCAGGCCTTAATGGGCAAATTTGTATGAACAGGGGCAAAATGAAGGACAGCAAGTAAAACACTGAATTAAAAGCCACTTAAATTAAGAATTCAATAGCATCCACTTAACTAATAAATAGTATTCCTCTTTGCCATTGATCGACTCGCGATTGTAATGAAGAGTTCCAGGGGCAACAGCAGAATGTCTTAATTCATGGTATAAACGTCACCAACTCTTGGGTTCCTAAGATTGAATGCGTCGGAGAGGAGTGGAATGGAGAGCCTGCAGGAATTAATTTTTGAAACATCCCCGTGGGGTCACCACTATTACACCCTGCTTCTAGGTGAATTTAATATCTGGAGCACTGGGCAGGGTGCCGGTTGCCCAGGGGGCCCTTCGTAATCATTATTAAGTGATGATGGGGTGGAGAGACTGGAGTTGGAACTCACCCCGGACTGGCTGTCTTATTTATTTCCAAGTTAAGAGACTGAACAAATGCAGTGTTGTTATTATTATCATGGTGATGATTATGGCTGCAGTGTGTAATGACAGCCTGGAGCTGCCAGAGCTACGTGGGGCAAACAGTACTAAGTCACAGGCTACAGAGAGATGTTTTCTCAGATGATATTGTTCTGTAAAATAAGAATCTAAAAGGTTGCCTCCCACCCTAGACACACCCAGCCCCCAAAGCTCCTCTCTCTCTTTGGAGTCATGCCCTGTTAGCAGAGTGTCTTTTATCACGGTAAAGAGGGCCTGAGCTCTGACTGTCACTGCTTCTTGGAAAGTGAGTGTCAGGGGACTTCAGCTTGGGCTCCAGGGCCTCCCCAAACATTCTCTTAAGTAGGATGTGGTCGTCAGGAAAAGGCGTTTTAGGGACATCAAGAGACTCACTCTCAGTCTCCTGAATCTCATCAAAGTCCATTTCCTGCCCCAAATGGGAGAGGGTGGTCAGGACAGAATGCCTTGGACAGGTGCCATCTTAGGTTCAGTGAACAGGGACAGAACAGAAGGGCCAGAAGGAATAGAGGTGATTTTCTCCATCGTTGGTACATTCCGGGTGTGTCTGGTCACAGGGCCGGATTCCTAGCCCTGGAAAGTCCCCCGATCATGTGAAGGAGCACGACAATGGGAAAAAATCTGAGATATCCTTCCTCTCGTTTTACAGCGATGCCCTCAGTTTAGAGTTGAGGAAATTCAAGTTCAGGAGGACAAAATGACCAGCTCCAAGGCTACGTCGCTCGAGGAGGGCAGAGCTGGGTATGGGCCCTGGTTCCTGTTTCATGCTCCATTCTGTTACATGGTGCTTCTGGTCCTTCAGCAGCTTAATGAAGTTGAAGGATGAAACACTTGAGAGGTGGCCCATGACCGAGCAACAGGTGTGCCCAGAAGACTCACTGCATCTCCACCCTATGAACACGCCCCGAGGGAACTCTGGGGAAGAAACTTGCTGACCTGCCCTCAGAGAGCAGCTGTCTCTCTTGCTGAGAAGGGGAGGCTTACCCGCAAGAAACCCTCTGCAAGAAACACCAGGCAGCAGTTAAATCAAGCATGAAAGACAGAGTATGTGGAAATGCTAAGGAAATGGTGTCATTAGAATGGTCTTATTTTAGGGTGAGCTCTGAGGACCCACTTCATAAATACGGACCCCCTAAAATAACGAGCATATACAAAATCATTACTCAGCATTCCTCTTTTCTTTGATGTACCCAACAGGTAGGGACCTGTTAATGCACAACCACCAACCCAGCATAAGCACGCACCGGAAGATGCAGTGTCACACTCCCTCATACCACTGTCTTTTGCTGCTAGTGATATGGGGCCAGACTGGGGAGTTTCAGGCTCCACCAAGATCAAGCTCAAGGAGCACATCCTGGACCACTCACAAAGCCTGACAGCAGCCAGCATCTGCCGATGTAGAACCTACTAGCCCAGAGCCTCCACTGGTCCCCATGGGGAGCCATCTACCTGCCCAGCCCTCCCGTAACACTGCTCTCACATCATGCTCCCACCACTGGAAAGCCTTCTGCGCTCCGAGCATGGATCACCTCCACCTGGCCTGGCCCACTCTTTGTCCCAGAGCCACCTCAGATCCCACAGGAACCCTGTGCTCTGGTCTGACTTGATTCCTCGCAGTGCCACAGACACCAGAGCTTGGGGGATCATTTCCCTCATCCATACAGGCTTTCTTGTCTCTTCATCTGTCTGAATCTCACACATTCTTTGGGATTGTCCTCCATGCCTAGACTGCTCTAGCTCAAATGGCCCTCTCTGTCCCCTGGTCTCTGGTACCCTTGCAAGGGGCGCCATGCAAGTGGCATGGGCAGCCAGTGTGGGCAGTGATGTGTTCATGCATCCTCCCACTTTTGACCCCAGTGCCCAGAGGGCGACATCGTGCTGTGTTCTTCTCTGCAACTGCTCACTGAGTCACCAGAATTAAGGATCAAGGCACTGGACACACTCAGAGGTAACCTAGTTATCCCTTTCCTTTTTCCAGATGAAGCCGAAAAGGACCTTTAAAAACAAACTTAATGACTGCAGGAGGCTGAGCTCTATGGAGCCTTGAATCTGACTACCCACCCTTCCCTGGGCCCTTCCACCCACCGCAACAGGGCCCTGAGGGGTGTGTGGTGTTGGGGCTACTTGTGGGCTATCTATACTCCAGGCGCTCAGGTACTGGCTGTGTCTAGTCAATGGGGTCCTGGGTGACAATTAAGTTGTTTAAAAAACCCCAACACTCAGCCAAAAGGAGTAAAGAACACAAACAGACAATACAAACAACAAACCAACATGTAGAATAAATCAGTAATCAGTGATATGCAAATAAACCACTCAAGCCTGCTCAAATGCAAAGGCCATAATGTACCATTTTATACCTATAAATTAGCATGAGAAATGGAATCCATACATCAAATGCTGGTAGGACTGTGGAGAAATGAGAACATTCATAAATGACTAATGACATTAAGACCTGGAGCAACATTTGGGAGAAAGTATTTAGCAAAACATATCAAGACCCATACAGATGCTCGTGCCCTGTGACCTAGTAATCTCACGGCTGGGATTTCATCCTGAAGGTACAAACAGCGTCTGCAGCCCCGCTGTTGCTGAATCAGCACTACCACAGGCCGCTGATTGTTAATACCTCCAGTGTGGGGGTGGCATCTCTATAGTCAATTAATGAGCCCATCTTTGTAAGATATAACATTAGCCAGCCTGGCTAGCACCGATTACAGTCGGAGGCTGGGCTGTAATCATGGGGTGGATAAGACTGAGCTGCCCGTTGTTTAAGATGACCACAGAATCAAATCACTTGTATCAACAAAACTGGGATAAATCAGAGAGAAACAAAGGAAGGAGCACTCGCCGCATGTCACTTCACACAGCTGGCTCTGTGTCTCAGCACATCCTCACACATCCAGCTAGGATCGCCTCCCTCCCCATGCTCAGCTTGATGAAGGGCCTTCTGGGGTCTTCTGCGGGGCTGGCTTCCAGCTGTCAGACACAATTCTGGTTGCACAGAGGTGGAGAAACAGCTTTTCCATGTGCTGGAGAGCGGTGCCTCGAAAAAGCTGGCTGCAGGGGTTGGGATTAGGGAGGCTGGGGAGGGCTACCACCAAGTCACCATGGCAACAGTCTCCCTGGCATCACCCTCCCTAACCCGGCCAGCCCCCACCAACTGGTCTGCTCTCACAGGGACTGTGACTAACTGCTTCTTCATGTGGCAGGCACTCCCCACAGGCTTGTGCCTGTGAGCGAGAGAAAGGGCAGCCTATAACCCGTTACCTTCACAGAGGCCTTCGCCGCCCCCACAAGCAGGAGGGTGGTGGAAGGATAGGGGTGGGAGGATAGGTGAGAAAGCAAAAGACAGAAGGGGTAAGTCCTCTAAGGAGTTCACGGTTGAGTGAGACCCACCTATCTGGGGGGTGGGGCAGGCACTGGGAGGAGAGGGGCATTAGAGGAGCGGCATGCTCTGTCCTGGTGGTGCCACACAGCTGTGTGACCTGGGCATCTCTCTTAACCTCTCTGGTTAAGGGGAAAAAAGACGACTGGACAAGATCCAGAGTTCCTAGCCTTTCAGATTACACTGAGTAATGTAAAAATAAAAATGGGAGTTCTGACACAGTTGCCAGGTTTGCCATAGTTACATTAAAAATCACATATTATCTACTGTGTCCACTATAAACCGTCCAGTATCACTTTTATCTCCTAAAATAGAAGCCTCTATAACTCCCCCAAAATAGAAAAGGCATAATCTCAAAAGAAGGAATAATCTTTTAATTAGAAATATTTAGCAGTACAGGCATACCTCAGAGATACAGTGGGATCAGTCCAGACTACTAGAATGAAGTGAGAATCACAGTAAATCCACTCATAATCTTTTGCTGGAGGAGTGTCTTGCCTTCAGTTTGCAAAAAACATGACATCTGTGAAGCGCAATAAAGCAAAGTGCAATAAAATGAGCTATGACTGTATGAAATTCTTTTTCTCACTTCACTTCAGACTGGTGAAGACTTAAGTGACAAGTGGTGGGAAACTGAAGGCCAGTGTCTGGGAATATCTGAAGGGTCAGCAACCCTGCAGAAAGTAGCAGAGCGGACACACTGTTCCCAAAATGGACTTGAATCCAGGGTGAGCTGTCCTTTTTACTGAGATCTCCATCTCCCTGGGGTGGTGGAGTGCCCTGCAGGACCCAGCAATGTAAAAACGGTATCCTTGTTTTGCTTTGCTTTGTGTTTCCTTTTTCCAAAGCAGGAGCACCTTTTTCCCCCCGAAAGACGAAAACCTCAGTTTCTCCTTTTCCTCTGCAGCATTTTCTAGCTAACCTCTACTCTAAGCAGAGAAATTTCTGCTGGTCAGTATTAAGTGTTCTAAAACTGAGCTCAACTCTGAATTCAGCAAAGACACTGGGGATTTATAGTTAAGGACATAGAGAGGTATCAGTGGGTGGACATTAAAGAGAAACTTGATTATCAAGGGTAAGGGGATTCTTGTTAAATGGTTTAATATGTTTCCTTCTAAAGGTAGACCAAAGACTTATATTAAGGGTAGGGGACAAGAAAGGTAATATGGTATCAAGGGTAATCAGATATCTTTGCTAAAACTGAGTTGGGCAGGCGGAGGTTGAGGCCTGGTCAAGAAAAGGGTTCAGAGACTATGGTTTGGCCAAGGAGAAAGTCCCTGTAAAGACAAAGATATAGACGAAGGTGTGGCATAGATATACTGCAGATATGAATGTCAATGAACATATGCATGTAGACATATCAACATAGTCAGGCCCATGATGAAAGCTGGGAATGAACTAGATAAGAAAAAGATCCTGTTTGGAAAGAATTCAAGATCAGAAGCTTTCCCATACTGTGTGCTAATAAAGTGTGAGCTGACAAAAATCACCTTGATCAAAGCATGAGACCCACCATAAAGATGATCAACTTTCAAAGTACAGGGACAGCTGAGATGATAGGGACAGCCAGGACCACGTGTAAAGACCTTCAGAACATTCCTGGGAAGGGATAGAAGGAAGCACACAGCTTGAGGACAAAGCAGGAGCCATGAGATGTCAGTATAGGACCTGATACCGCACTGAAGGCCTGATAATAACGGGGCGGAGGCAAACACAAAGCCCTGAACAGAGAATGGTGAGCACTGGAAGAGGAAGGACACACCCTGGCACTCAGAAGAGCCTGTGAATCAAAACTACGGGAAGAAAACAACTGCTAAGAGAGATGGCTTATAAAATCCACAATTGGAAGATGGACTGACTCAAAGTAAAACAAAAGTAATTTTAAAATCTGAAAAACAATTAAAGCAGCATGTTTTAGTATTCTCAATGGAGAACAACAACCATAAGAAGAAAAAGAATTAGAAAACAATCATAAATAAAAATAAAAAACAGCTGTATATAAAAAGAACCAATAAGTTCTAAAAATTAGAATTTGGGCATAAAAATAAAATTTAATAGATTATAAAATCTATGCTGGATATAATTACAAGGAGACTCAGTGAACTGGAAGAGCGCACTAGGGAATTTATCCAGGATGAAGGTAAAAGCTTCCTAAATTTGAAGACTGGAATCGTCAGATTGAAAAGCATTTTTACATGTCATGATACATCAGATTTAAAAAGCATTTTTACTAAGTCAGTAAAAAAAAATCATGAGCAGGAAATGCAAAAACAAATCCACCCTTGGAAATAAAGTGGCAAAAATTAAGAATGTGAAAAATAAAGAGAATAGTTTTAAAGCCACCATAGAGTTAGCTTATGAAGGAAATATCACTATGAAGAAAGCAGACTTTCTAATAATAGGTTCCAGGAGTCAATAAAGTAACATCTTCAATACACTGAGGAGAAAGAATTGTTATTCTAAAATTGCATACCTATTCATGATAACTTGGCAAATAGAAACAGAAAAGAACTTCTTTAATTTCATGAAAGTATTTATTAAAAACTAATGGCAAACATCATATATAATAATGAACATTTAGATGTATTATCATAAAGTCAGGAACCTAACAAGGATGCCACTAACACCTGTATTATTCATCACTGAATTCAAAGTCCTATCCAGTGCAATAAGACAAGAAAACAAAGCATTATAATTGGAAAGAGACAAAACTCTCATTATTTAAGATAATATCATTGCTACTGATGCACCTAAAACCAAGATCATAAAGCAATATAGGAAGATGACTGGAAGGGCATAAAAGAAGCTCTGACCAAATTGAGATATACATGTCAGGCTCGTGGATGAGAAGAGTCAATGTGGAGGTGCTAATTCTTTCAAAATCAGTCTGGAAACCAATGCACATTCCATCGAAATGCCATGACGGTTTCCACTTCACACAGACTAAAACGTAAAGTGGTGCAGTCACTTTGGGAAACAGTCTGGCAGCTCAGAAGTTGTAACAGTAAATTCCAGCAATTCCATTCCTAGGTGTATTCCCAAGAGTGTCAAATGTCATTTCCAAAACAAATGTCAGCTTGAAAGCCGGCACATAAATGTCCACATTGGCATTTATCTGTAATAAGCAAAAGTGGAAACAACCCAAATGTCCCTCAACTGATGAATGGATAAACAAAATATGGTATAGCCATACAAGAAATGCCATTCAGACATAAAAAAAGTACTGATTCATGGTAAAACATATGAGGTTAAAAACATGCTAAATGAAATAAGCAAGACACAAAGGGCTATATGTTATATAATTCCATTTATAGGAAGTGTGGAGAATAGGTATATCCACTGAGACAAAAGTAGATTTGTGTTTTCCAGGAAGAAGGGAGAGGGAAATGCTAATGGGTTGGAGATTCTTTTTCTGCGGGATGAAAATGCTCTGGGATTAAATAGTAATGATGGCTTCTCCACTTTGTGAATATATTTAAAACCACTGAATTATACACTTCTAAAAAGTCAAATTTATGCTATGTAAATTGTACCTCAAATTTTTTAAATTGCCATCAAGGATTTTTGTGGTGTGTGACAGAGATTACATGGAAATATGGAAATATTTTGGTCCATATAGAAATATAAAGGTCCAAGATTACTAAAAGAATTTTGAAGAAAAAATGCTGGATATACTTGCTCTGTTACCTATCAAGACTTACTAGAAAACTTAGTAACAGACTTTTATGTTATGATTATAGGGATAGACAATGAAGCCATAAAGAAATAGCAGACCCGGAAGTCAATAGATAGAGGCGAAGTTGGTGTACAGCAAAAATGGCCTCAGGAATCAGCAGGAAAAAGATAGACCCTTCAATCAATTTACCTAAAAGTGGAAAAAAATAGGTTTTATCCCAATGAAGTTCAAAACACCAATAAAATATCATTTCACATTCAGATTAGTAAAAATTATATAATAGCTATTATATTTTAGGACAAAGGGGAAATAATTGAAAGGGAAGAATAAAGGGGGGGTTTAATCATATCTACAACCCTATATTTTTAGAAAAAGAAAGGATCCAAGTTAAGTGGAGCAGAAATGTTCATGTTGATTAATAATGGCTCATGGTATATGGATAATAGTTGTATAATTTCCGTATACATTTCTACATGTTTGAAATTATTCCTAACTTTTAAACTCCCATGGAATATTACCTGCAGGAAATATGCCAAAATATTAAGAATGATTTTCTCCAAGCAGTGAAAATGTGGGTGATTTTCTTCTTCCTTGTATTTGTCTGTATTTTCCTTTTATTTTTATTATACGCAGGTGTTATTTTGCTAAGAACAGAGAACATGAAAACTACCAAAAAGGGAAACAATCCACCCTGTCATTGCCATCTCCCTAAGAAACACACTGTAACCCGCATTAAAGGATAATTTCTGTAAACTTCATGGCATGTTATACTCTATATAACATCGATGCTTCTACCCATCTGTTTCACGCTAAGTGTGGGAGACAGATCGGCAAACTGTTTGTTCTAGTTACATGGAGTTACAGTGACAGAGCGGGGTCAAGGTCTAATATTTTAAGACGCTTAGTCTCATGCTTTTTCAGCTACACCAAACTACCTCTGAACAACACGAACCAGATGGTGGTGCAAATGCACATAGCTGCTCTCAGCTTTTAAACAGCTCTGCTCTGTGGCATATCTGTTAAATCAGGTATTTTGAACGTGAATCCCGGCTTCTCACAGAAACAGCATTACAAAAGCAAGTTAGGCTCAAAGGTTTGCAAAAGTCACCATGTCCACCCCGACTTCTCTCAGAAGGGTCTGGGTCATCTCCACCAGCACGATTCATCGGGCAACCAAAACTCTGCCTTTCCAAAACTAAGTGTTTATATCTCAACCCAACCTTTTCCAGTGTTCCTTATTTCTGTAAGTTCTACCTTGGGCAAGAAACTTTGGGGAGTTATCCCTGACTCACCCCTCGTCCTCCCCACCCCCCATGCACCCACCTCACTACTGTTGGCATCTAACCCATCACCAGCTTCTGTTGAGTGTGCCTCTGAGGTATTGCATATATCTCAGTTCTACCCACTTGTGTCCTTGCTTCTGGCACTGACATGATCCAGGCCACCATCCCCTCTCCCCCAAACCTAGCATACAATCCATTGGACCCTTGGCCAGAAGGCAAAGGATAGAACTCTCTGGTTCTCATGTTTGGGGTGTTTGTTAAGTCCGTGAGTATCTGATCTTGTTCTAGCTGGAGAACTGTTAGCAAAAGTGTGCTCGCTACCTGCCCCCCTCCATCCCATGTGGCCCCTGGTTCTTGTTACACGTTGCCCATTCACCAACCTCTCTTTTCACAGAGACTTGCTCTGGGGGCTTTGTCATCTTCAACTTGAAGCCAAAGTTATTTTTTTCTAATTACAAGATGTACTTACTATTAGAAAAGAGTCACGAGTGACCCAAAACAATGACTTAATTAATAGAAAGGCCTGATCGCTAGCAATGGAAACATAATTGATTAATTAATTAACAGATACCAAACCAGCCCTAGCTGAACTGGTAGAGGGCTTTACATAAGCAAGCCTTACATAAACATCTATGAATGCTAATGACCAATGCCAGGATAGTCTTCTTATGACACCAGTGGTTTCCTAGAAGATGTCAAACCACTTACTAGTGTGGTCTTCCTCTGAAGAAGCAAGTGTTGGGGCATTGCTCTGCATTGCATCAGGATATGCATACTCCGGGGAACTTCGAGCGCTATCGGGCCTCAGAGATCATTATCCTGGGTTCCCTGGGTGCAGGACACAGCCTAGCTCTCAGTCTGCAAGCCCAGTGCCCAGCACAACACCTGATGCAGAAAATGTGTTAAAAGGAATCACATCCAAATCTCTGATTAAAGATGGAAACGTTGAAGCCCAGAGAGGCTGGTGACTTGCCTAAGATTTCAGGGTTCGCTGTTGATAGGGCTAAGATCACCACACACAGATCTCCTGACCCTTAATCCACACTATTTTATGCATTCAAAAGTGGGGGGAGAGTAATTGTGACTTCTTTGCGCTGTACTTGACATGCTTTTCTAGCCTTACGTGACCTGAAACGGACTGCTCAGCACCGCCTTCCAGCAAGCAGATAAACAGCGCAGAGCAGGGCAGAAGTGCACCCTTGGCGAGCCTCTGCTTTCTATCCTCAGCACTTAATGATCCCACGTTTAAAATCAATGAGAAACAGAAGCCCCTGAAATTCCAATCATCTGCTAAGCAGCATTATGGTGAGAACATTAAGCAACAGAGACCAACAAACTACAGACCTGTTTTCTCTCCTCAAAGGCTAATCTGATTTTGGAAATTTGCTTTTGGAAACACATTTGGTATGGAATCTCAGAAATAGACTCGGAACATGGAGGAAAGAGGAGAGAAGGACGGGGATTTGCGGAGCTGGGGGAGGACAAGGCAAATGACAATAACAGTGGTGACCACGATGAGGCATGCGATCAACAGGACAATAAAATGACTTCAGATTTTATAACCCAGCGTGACTTCCAGAATTCTCATATTGTAAAAGTTCTTCCTGTATGTCATGAAAAATGACTCTTCTCAATCCTAGTCTCACTTTCTTGTTTTCCAGCTGTGAAAACGACCCTAACAGGGCTGCAGGTGTGCTCTGAAGTTTACTTGAAGATTTTCTGTCCCAAAGAAAAGTGCAAGACAAACAGCTCTTCTACTTTGATTTTGAGAATTGAGAATTTGCAGCTATTCCAAGAAAGGCTAGGACTCTTAGGAAGCTATTGAGCAACGTGTGAGGTCCAAGTGCAAGGCTGCAGGATTAAGGACACCCCTGGCTGGTGAGGAGGACACACTGAACATGGGAAAGGATGCTCAGGTCCAGCCCTGCTCCACGGTCACTTTGGAGGTTCCCGCAACCAAAGTCGGAAGACTTCCTCCGAGCACTGCACTTACAGACAAACATCAGGTCGATAATGAACCATGGAGTTCTAGCACTCACAATTTGTAGCCACAAAAATAGCACAGAAGCTTAAAAAAAATCAACCATCTTTGTGCCAGGTAGCAGCATCCTCTCTTTTGGGAGGATGGAATGGAACAGGAGCGGGCGGGGTAAGGAATCCAGGCTCAGCGCGGGGAGGGCTGCAGAAAGCAGGCTTTACATAAGAAGGAAGCAGGAAGACACTTCAGGTGTCTTCCTCTGAGAGATTATTCCCGAAGGCAGCCACAACATCAGAGGTGGATGTTCCCCTTCCCCTTGGTGTGGACTGGCACGTGATTTGTTTCGACTGATAGAATGTGGTGGGAGTGACCTTTGGGGCTGACACAGCCACACAGCTTCCACTTTCGCAGAAGCAGGTCTCAGCCACATAAAGAAGTCAGGAGGTTGTACTACAGAGAGAGGCCAGGGAGAGAAAAGTCCTGAAGAATGAGGGGCCAGGACGAGAGAAGCAGGCGGGCCGTGCAGAGGAAACATGAGGCTCCAGCCAAGAGCCAGCATCAGGGCCCCAGACCGGAGTGCCATCTTGGACCCTCCAGCCGCAGCTGAGTGACCCAAAAGGAAGACACAAAAGCCAGCCCTGCAGAGTCCTGCCCGAACTCCTGAGCCATATGACTTAGAGCAAGCGATTGCTTCAAGCCACGAGATCTGGGGACGGTTTGCTCTGCAGCAACAGGTGGGAACACCAAGCAACTGCTCTCTGCTGTCAACCAATTTCTCATCGGCTGTCCCCTGGGGGGATGACTATAGTAGTTTTGGTTTTGAGTTTGTTTCTTTCTTTCTTTTTTTGTTTTGTTTTTAAATTCAGCAACTAGAGAATCTTGCTGGGGGACAGTGAAAATTGATTTGAGACTGACAGAGCCTTTAAATCTGCCTGGAGGGGGAATCGGTTGCTGGGACATAGTCACACGTGTGTCCCATGCGCTCAGAGGGAGGAAGTCCACGGTGTGGACCCAGCCCAGGGCCCGGAGGGAAGCCCCATGGACCTGGTCCCCCTAGCCGACCCCTCTCCTCAGAACACAGACCGCTGACAGTTCTGTGAGCGAGCGGCTCCTTCTCCATCGTTAAAAAGAACGCCCTAAAAGGAAATCCGGCACATCAGCCTCACGTGCCTTGGTTCCGCTCCAGTCTGAGGTGATGGGCTGGCAGCCCCGCCTGCCTACCCACAGTCCTTTCACAGTCAGCAAGGCAGAGGAGGGGAGAGAAAATGAGGCCAGACTTATCCACACAAAGCGTCAGGTGCGGCCGGCGTCTCCTCATGTGTGGCTGCAGGTGGACCCAGCAAGATGCAGCAGCTTTTGTCACCAGTGAATTGTGTCTGAACTCCACTGGGGAGAAAGCACATAAACAAAATGAAGACAAAGGACCTCATGGGGCCTGGCATATTCTGCCTTCGAGAGCAGGGCTGCCTGGCTTTTGCAAGGAGGCGAGGGAGACAAGGAACAACTCTTCCCAAATGACCTCTGCTTGGCTGCTGCTGTAATGAAGGCCGCCTCTGTCCTGAGCCTCTAGCACAGTGGCCCCCGGCCTTTGTGGCACCATGGACTGGTTTTGTGGAAGACAATGTTTCCGAAGTTGGGAGGACAGAAGGCGGTGCTCAGGTGGTAACGCAAGTGAAACTTACCTGCCGCTCACCTCCTGCTGTCACTTGTGACACTTGTGACTGGTAACAGGCCATGGCCCTGGAGCTGGGGACCCCCACTCTAGCAGCTTCCCAACAGCAATGTCATCAGTGGGGCAGCACAAAACACAGGCACCTTGAGGCTTGGGCCGTGCGGCATGCTGACCCTGGCCCACATTCACAGGAGTAGGAATAAGGGGAGAAATGAATCTGCCGCTGCACTGAGTTCACCTGGACACCTTCACCTGTAGTCAGGGTTCAAGAGCCTTAAAGGGAGGAAGCAAAGGAAATCACAGAGCTGTCACTACAGGCAAAGCCAGGACTGAAAGACAAGCAGACCAGAGTGCTCTGAAAGGGCCTGGCAGAGAGGGGAGAGTGGGCGTGATACAAAAGAACACTCGCTGTTCCACAAGGTTTATTCAGCATCTACTATGTGCTAGGTGCTGGGAGTAGGGTGGTACACAGGACACACATGGTCCTGCCCCCAGGAGCTCACATCCTGCTGAAGTGCACTTGTGGAGGGTGCTGGGGCTGGCTAATGTCAGAGAAGGAGGTATGGGCAGAAAAGGCCCCATGGGGGCTAAAGGGGGTGGCACACTGCTGTGTGGTCCCAGGAGGTCCACAGGCCCCTGCAGCTTCACTTGTAGGTGAAGAAACTCTTCGTTCCCTCCCTGGAGTCTAGGGTTCCTCTGTCCATGCCATTGCATCCAGCACTAACTGGATTCTGGCCGTCTTCCATACCCTTCTAGGATGTTGCTTCTGTGAAAGCATTAATCTGCTCAAAAGCATTCTATAATAACCCACTACCTATAGAATAACTGCCCAGCAATTTGTCCTGGCACCTCACACCCTACACAGCCTGCCCCAGTTCATCGGTTCATCAGAGCACGCTTGAAACAAAAGGGCCCCACAAAGGAACGCTCCTCCTCCCCAGTCTCTATTCACAGTCCCCTGCACAACCACGTGACTAGCTCCACCCCAGCCCTGACCACATTCACTTGTATATTTATGAATGTCTCCTTTCTGTACATAAACCTTAAACACAAGGGTCTGTGTATTCATACAGTTACACATTCTCAAGCCAGCAGTCCCCAACCATGATACATCTAACCTAGGGAAGGGCCCCAGGTCCCACTGACACCCAACACCCAGATGGTCTGGAATTTCCTATTAGCTATCATTTGTTTATTTGAGCTTTACCAGACAATTTTTTTAAGGTAAGAATACTTAGTGTTTTGACCCAGTAATTCCAGTCCAGGGTATATAGCAGATAGAAATGCTCACAATCATTCACTAAAAGACATGTATAAGACACGATCATGATGGAAGCACAGGTTGCTAAGAGTCCCAATCTAGGAATCACCCAAACACCCATCTACAGTAAGACGGATGAATTATGGCCCATTCACATAATGAAATGCAGTAGGAGAAGCATGCACTATCCAACCACAGAGAGAAACACGGTGAATCCTCAAACACGTATTGTGTGAAATCAGGCAGACGCAGGGTAGCAAAACGTGATTTCAGCTACACAGAGTTCTAATGTGGTCAAGACGAAGCAATGATGTTAAAAGCCAGTGGTTACACCTGGGAGCATAATAATGGCTGGAAGGTGGCTTCCGGGATGCTGATCACACTTCTGTCACGATCTTGGGGCTGGGTTCCTGAGTGCGTTCATTCTGTGAGCCAAACACTAGGGGTGTCTGCACTCTTTCTGCGAATGTAATACTTCAACAAAAAGTTAACCTTACAGAAGGGAAAAAAGACAATGTTGATGAGGGTATAGAGAAATTGGTATTTTCTTACAGTGGGGAATATAAATTAGTATAGCTTTAAGGAAAGGAATTTGGCAGTATTTGGCAAAACCTCTGAAAACTTCATGTCCTTTGACCTAATAATTCCACCTCTGGGAATTTATCTTCAGGAAATAATGAGAGTGTACAGTGGTACTTGTTATAGGATTATGTGTGCTGGGGAAATTTTGGAAATAATCTAAATAAATTTGAGCACATGTATACTTATTAGGCAGCCACTAAAATGTGATTTGTAAAATATTTAATGAAAGTATTATGGGAGATGTTAAGTTCTCTTTTCTGCTTTGTGTTTTTTCCCCAAATTTCCTGCCATGTATCACATTAGAAAAGAGTTATTATAAATGAACAAATGCAAATAGTCATGCAGAGATTAGTAACTTACTGCAGTGTTCATTAAACACATATGGACTGAAATATTCCATTGACAGGCACTGGGGAAAGTAACAAGTATGGCTTGGGGCCAGCTCTCAAGTACTTTAGTCTAGTCAGACTTGAAGTTGAATGTGAATTATTCTCAGCTGATATGATGGGAAAAACAACCAATGTGAAGTCGAAATATATGAATCCAGTCTCAGCTCCACCTTTTACATTTTTTCCGGCACCTTGGTAGGTGATCTGCTCATCTCTACTTATCAGTTCCTTCACCTGTAAAGCGAGTATAATAAGACTTCTCCTGGCTCCCTTGCCCTGATGTAGTTGGCTGCAAAGAACTCTACTGAGCATGCCCCGAAGATGCTGGCTAAGTATCACGATTGGGCAATCCTTCTTGTCTTGAACAAAAAGGCACACATGGTCTCCAGTTCTGGTCTCCAGAACATGGTCTCCAGTTCTGCTCAGAAACACCATCCTGCCCCCAGCCTTTCTCCTGACTCAAGGTGACTCAGCACTCCCCCGAGCTTGCACTCACTGCCAGCATCCATGATAGAGTAGCTAGTGGTTAAATGCAGAGGAAAGTGCTTTCGGTCATTGATTTCTAGTTGCATTGCATGGTGGTAGAGAATGTGGTCTGTGTGATGTTGGGTCTCTGGCATTGGCTGAGATTTCCTCAGTGTTCATGCTCAGATTCTATCAGCGAGTCTGCCTGAAAAGAAGGTGCAGTTTCCATTTATAGGGCATAGGGCTATAAACAAGTCCATTGGCTGATGCTTGTTACTTGTCTTGTTGGAACCTTTTATAGCCTTATAATTTTGTATCTTCCCGATCCACCTGTTTCTCAAGGTATGCTAAAAATCTCCTACAGTAATTGTGGATTTTTCCTTTTCTCTTTTCAGTTCCTTCCATCTCTGCTTCTCTTATTTTGAGGCTATGTTGTTAGGCACATTGTTCTATGTCCTAGTAGATTGTCCCTTCCATCATTAGGCAATAATCTTCTTTCTCTGTTTATATTTTCTCTTTCATTTCTACATTGTCGTTAGCATTGCCACACCGGCTTTCTTTCGGGATCTACATGATACACAGGGGTGGGCAAAAATAGGATAAGTTACCAACCATCACTACCTAAAAGATAAGTCATAAATAAGGATACCAAACAATAATAATAATAATAATAATAGTGAAAAGACAAATAATAAAATAAATAAGTTAATAAATAAATGGCAATACAAGAATAAACTCTGTATTTTACACACTCCCACCTGTAACCCTACTTTTGCCAATCCCTGTATTCTCCTCCAATCCTTGGGTTTTAAAATATTTGTGTTGAATGAATATGGTTCTGATTTTACAGAAGAAACTGCCCTTCCTGTCTCTTGGAATTAGGCCATTGGTTTCCCACATACTGGGACCAGACCTCAGGCTCCCTCTCCTTGATGGATCTAGAACCTCTGTCTGTTCTTATTTGACCCTATACGAGGGTTCCCCACCTATGAGCCATTTGGCTTCAGCTCCCACTAAAGAAACTAAAAGACACAAAAATTATACTTGTAAGTTTAAAAATACTGATCAAAGCAAAAATCACAATAGAAAATTTGAAATATTTAGAACTGAATGGTAATGAAAAAATATCTGTCAAATTTGAGGGATGAAGATAAAGCAGTAGACAGAGGAAAATTTGTAACCTTGAATTATGATGCTATAAAGAGAAGTTATTTAATAATGCACTGAAGTAGAAAAATAAATAGAATAAAACCAAAGAATATAGAAATATAAAAAAGAAATGAACAAAACATAACATAAAAATACAATAGGGAAAATTAGCAAAGCAAATAAAAGTCCCTTTAAAAAACTAGCTGCTAGTGACATTGATTAAAGAGAGAAGGAGAAGAAGAAAACGAGATGTTAGTTAAGAAAGGGGGACTAACTTTGGAATCTATAATGATTTTAAAAGATCGTAAGAAAATAATGTAAACAACTTTAGGCCAATACATTTGAAAACCTAAATAAAATCTAGGACAGTTTCTTAGAACACTATAACGGATTTACAAAAACGGTTTCTAAAGTAAATAGAAAACCTGGTAAGTCTTATAACCACTAAACACAACAAATCACTAATTTCAAACCTTTCCACAAAGAACACAAGAGGTTCAGATGGTTTTACATCAAGTTCTCTCTGACATGCAATGAGCAAAACATTTCACCTTCCATGTAACCCTCCTAGAACATAAGAAAATAAGGCCTATTTTGTCAGATTAATAAAAACTTAAGACCAGGAAAGTGTGAAAAAAAAATTACAGCCCAATCTCATTCATGAGTAAAGCTGAAAAATAATTGACAAACCAAATATAGAAATATATTTTAAAGTATATTATATATCAGTTTGAAGAAATAATACCTTAATGTTAGAAAATATGCTAGTGTAATTTATCAGAGTAATGGATTAAAAGAGACGAATTATATAATCAGCTCAGTAAAGGAGGAAAAGCATGTGATAAAACATAATCACAAGTTTAATCTGTTATTTCAGATCAAACTTTTAGCAACCTAGGAACTGCATGGAGCTTCCCTAACCTGATAAGGCTCATCTGGCACTCTAAATCATGATGCTTAATGGTGACATATGTGGGGCATCATCTTTGCCTCCATTCAGTTCTGTCCTAGACATCCCTAGCCAGTACATCTAGCCAAGAAAAAGAAACAAGGAGTTGATGAATTGGAAAGGAAAAAATGAAACTATTATTATATAAATACAATATACCCTTGTACAGAGATCTAAACAAATTTATAGCTTCTAGCAAATTCAAGTAATGTTTATCAGTCTGGAAGGGCAAGCATCGGTCGCCCACGATCATCTCTCCAGCCGAAACTCTAGTCACTACAGAACTTCCTGCTTCCAGGACAAAGAATAAGGCAGACCTCCGTTTGGTGCACTGGTCATTTTCAGTAAGGACATTCGTTTCTTCGGTTTAGAGGATTTGGCTGAAGAGTATGTCACTTGTAAACAGGGCATTTTAGCAGCCTTAGACCGTGAATTAACCAAATTTATAGAAACGTCCATCCCCAGCTCCTGTCGTCTTGACTTCTAAGTGGCCCCACACACTCAGGAAAGGTGGCTTGAGGGGCTGGGGAGCTGCACCTCCAGGGATGGAAAAGGAAAGACAGTTGAATCTTCCTCTACCCAGTTGGCCTGGATTCAATGAACCAGAGCTACTCTTATAAAGGGGGCTCCTTCACCCAGGGAATCAAAATCCAAGAGAAACTTGGGAGGTTCCAGCCACGATGGAGGCGTAGGTAGAAACACTTCACTTCCTTGCACAACCAAAAGAAGGCTAACAACCAATCTAAAAACAATAAACAACCAGAACTGCCAGAAGAGCAAACCGCATGGAACTCAGACAACCCAGGAGTTAAAGAACCACTCATCCAGACTGGCAGGAGGGGGCAGAGATGGGCAGCCAGGTGGGTGAAGAGGACTCCTGGCAAAGTGGCAGACCATGAGGGTGAGGAGGGGCTGGCTAACCCCAGGAAACGAAAGACTCAAAACCTCTAGTGGTAAAATACTGTGGAGGTTGCAAAGGTGGGAGAAATTCCAAGTCTCACAGGAGAGTTTGTTGGAAAGTGGGGCTAGACCTGAGCGAGCTAGCGGCATTGTTCCCTCTCTGACCTCCTCCCCCCACCCACAGCGCCACTACACAACCAAGAGGGTTGCTCCACCCTGGTGAATACATAAGGCTCCACCCCTTACAACTTAACAGGTGCACTGAGACAAAGAAATATGGCCCAAATGAAAGAATAGATCGAAACTCCAGAAAAAGAGCTAAGCAACAAGGAGACAACCTATCAGATGCAGAAGTCAAAACACTGGTAATGAGGTTGCTTACAGAACTGACTGAGCTAGGTTGCAAAATGAAGGAATAAAGGAATGCTACTCAAAGTGAAATAAAACAGACAGGGTACCAACAGTGAAGGCAAGGAAACCAGGACTCAAATCAACAATTTGGAACAAAAGGAAGAAATAAATATCCAACTGAAACAGAATGAAAAAATAAAAATTCAGCAAAATGAGAAGAGGCTTAGAAACCTCTGGGACAACTTTAAACATTCCAATATCTGAATTATAGGGGTGCCAAAAGGAGAAGAGGAAAAATTGAAAACTTATTTGAACAAATAATGAAGGAAAACTCCCCCAGTCTGGTGAAGCAAACAGACTTCCAGGAAGTCCTGGAAGCCCAGAGAGTCCCAGAGAAATTGGACCTAAGCAGGAACACACCAAAGCACACCATAATTAAGTTACCTAAGATTAGAGATAAGGAGAGATGTTTAAAAGCAGCAAGAGGAGAGAGTTATCTACAAAGGAGTTCCCATAAGACTGTTAGCTGATTTCTCGAAAGAAACCTTATAGGCAAGAAGGGTCTGGAAAGAAGTATTCAAGGTCATGAAAGGCGAGGACCTAAATCCAAGATTACTCTATCCAGCAAAACTACCATTCAGAATGGAAGGGCAGATAAAGTGCTTCCCAGATAAGGTCAAGTTAAAGGAGTTCATCATCACCAAGCCCTTATTATATGAAATGTTACAGGGACTTATCTAAGAAAAAGAAGATAAAAAATATGAACAGTAAAACGACAACAAACTCACAACTATCAATGACCGAACCTGAAAAAAAAACAAAAAAACAAATGAAACAAACAACTAGAACAGAAACAGAATCACAGAAATGGACATCACATGTAGGGTTATCAATGGGGAAGGGGAAGGAGAGAGTGGAGGGGGGAAAGGTACAGGGAATAAGAAGCATAATTGGTAGGCATAAAATAGACAGGGGGAGATTAAGGATAGTATAGGAAATAGAGAAGCCAAAGAACTTATATGAATGACCCATAGACATGAACTAAGGAGAGAGGAATGCTGGAGGGTGGGGGGTACAGGGTGAAAGGGGGATAAAGGGGAAAAAATTGGGACAACCGTAATGGCATAATCAATAAAATATACTTTAAAAACAATTATTCAATAAATCTGTTTACTTTTTAAAAAGAAATCCAAGAGAAACTTGGAAGTGGTGAGTTGGCAACAGTCCTTAAGAAAGTACCCATAGAAAAAGCTGCATGAGCCCCCTGCTCCTGAAACCCATGGCCTCATTAGGTGGGAGGGGCAGCTTCCAGGCCTGGTCATTACAAAAGCCATCTTAACGTTTACGTGGCATTGCAACTTTGGAAAGTGCTTTTAAAATCATTTATGTACACTGACCTGTAATTAATGAAAATATTGCACCGTTCCATCACCACAGGCATTACGGTCGCTGCAGTCAGCCATTCCCCAGTTCTGCTGCCTAAGGAGTGGTGTCATCTTGGTGCTGCAGAGGGGCTGGATAGGGGCAACAGTACTAAGCAGGACTGATCTAGCCTTCTGGAGCCTGGAGGCAGGGCTAATTCACACCCTATAGGATGCCAGACTGCTGCTATTGAAAACCCAACCAGCTAAAAATTGCTGCCATCTGCTAGGCAGCCCCAAGGTCTAGGTCACTGTACATACGCTGCCGTGACTGTCCACAAGTCCCTGGGAAGCAGGCATACACTGCACTCTGGGGAAAACAGAGGACTGGGAAGGTTTAGTCACTCACCCAAGGTCATACTACTAATGAGAACAGGGGAAGGTTTGGGACTAGGCCTGTCTGACCCCAAGCTCTTCACTCTGACCCCTGTCTCTCTAACCTCCAAGTTGCCCAGACCCAAGAAAACACCCCTGGAGAGAAATAACCTGTATTTTTTCTTGTTGTTGTTTTTTAAAGATTTTATTTATTTATTTACCTTTAGAGGGGAAGGAGAGAGGGAGAGAAACATCAATGTATGGTTGCCTTTTGTGTGTCCCCTGCTGGGAGTTGGCCTGCAGGGAACTGGCCTGCAACCCAGGCATGTGCCCTGACTGGGAATCAAACCGCGATCCTCTGGTTCACAGGCCTGTGCTCAATCCACTGAGAATAACCTGTATTTAGGCACCTGCCTCCCAGAGGGGCTCAGTTTTACCCCAGAATCGACATAGGACTCTGCTTTATTCTTCTACCCCCTCCTCCTGCACCTGACCATGGGGAGGCCAGAAACAGCAGCTGACATGAGGGAAGGAGAGGGGCGAGCAGAGAGAAGAGATGCCACCGTGTTCCATGCCCTTCTTCAGATTCTGGGCTGGGACAGGGACCTCGAGGGGAGGCAGGGTGGAGAGGGAGCTAGGACTGGAAATGAGGTGAGAGATTAAGATTTGGGTTGTAAACCAGGTTGGACTTTCAATACCTAAGAATGAAACCATTCCTTAATACCTGGGTGTGACCAGAAAAACTAGGGAATCTGTCAAGATCTGATACAAGGACTAGAGAGAAGAGCCCAAGAAATGGTATGAAATATAAAGTGAGGGAAAAAAAGCTTTCATAATTTTACACGCTGACCCTGGCTCATGGCACAAAGCACAGAAATCAATGGCTATCACCACGACTGTGACTATTTTTGGGTCCCTGGCCCAGGGGCGGGCACTGTGCCAGCACGTCACCCCGCTGTAACTGACCTGTGTCCACCCTGTGTCCAGACGGCCATTTCTCTGCCGGAAAGAGCTCTGTATGTCTTCCTCACTATTAAAGCTTCTCTGTGAGCTTGTTATCTGTAGGCCCTCAATAAAGGCAGGATTACGGAACGCTCCAATGCATAAATCATCATTTGGCCTTTATTGTTTATTATTCACATCCTCTCCCAGCTCACCTCTTCCTCTTTTCCATACTGCTTCAATCTAGCGACGATGCTAACAAATTTCAGAGTGGCCGCCAAAGAAGAAGGAGGGTAAACAGGAGAAAAAAAACCAGTCCAAAGATTGAAAAGATATGAATTGTCAAGTGGGGAGAGGGTAGAATTGGGACAAAAATTATAGCAAAAGAGCCTCTCACTCCCTCAGCAGGAGGTGCAGGCCCCAAGGCTCTGCACTGTCAGTCATTTGGACCAGAACACTGCTGCGACTTAGCAACATGTTAACCACCTCCTGGCACAACAAAATGAAACAAACTAGAGATTCAGGCCCATGGTGGTGGCGCTTTCTTAGCAAGGTGCAGGGGCCCTGCACTGGGCCTGCTGCGGGCCAGTGCAGTACAGTAGTCATTAGGCAGGACGAGGTGTTTGCATCCCTGGAGAAGAGCAAGCAAGTGGCTCTGGTGTTTCAGAACCCACCACCCCCTGGGACCCAGGGAGGAGGCAGCAGAGGCTGGAAAGGGACTAAGCAATCAGCAGGTGCATCTGCACAGTCTAGCGCAAGAGTTTTGAATTAATCACCTGCAGGAAGCACAGTGGGCAGATGGGAGGGAGTTACAGGGAAGGAATCAAACCAACAGCCAAGGCAGCTACTAAATTTAGCCTGGTCCCCAAAGCAGGACTTAATTAAATTAATCCTGCACACCCCCGTCCACCCCCAGGCCTGGTTCCCAGGTGGGTTTTTTCTGTTTCTAGCGTGGTTCACATTATAACATGGGCCTCCAAACGTTGATCCCCTTGACAGGTGCCCCAGGCCAGCTCTTCTTGGCTGGTGCTGGGAAGGAAGCACAATTCCCAGCTGCCCTGGCCGCTCCTGCAGTGCTGCAGTGCGCAAGGCCATTTGCAAGGCCAAGGCCACCCCACACTGGGTCCCCCTCCAGCACTCAAATGAGGCAGGACCCTCACATCAGGACAAGCGTTCTGCTGACCTGCGGGGGCTGCAGCTTCCACACAGACAAGGCTGGCCCTTCCCTGGTCATTGTCTGTCCCCATGCAGAGGCCTTCAGCCCCTCCAGCCCCTGCAAGGCTGTCATTTCAGCTGATTTCAGAGCAGCTTTGCAGGTGCGGCAGGAAAAGGTACCACTGTTCCTCAAGCCAGCTGAGTGAGCTATCGGTTTCCAAATTGTCCACTCAGACCCTGGCCTTCAGAATTTGTAACTTGCCCTGAACTCACAACCCTGCCATTCACCATTGTCCTTTTCGTTCATAAACCGTAAGCAACTGAATAGGAATTGGAGACCTAGGGTGGAGCAAGAAAGTCAGCATCACTCCGGAAGCTCTCTAACCTGCACTTGGCCCTCCCTTCCCCCTGCACAATGGAGAAGCTTGGGTCTTGAACTCCCTTGCGCTTGGGGATCAGCTGCAAACTTGATAAACAGAGAGTGCAGGCCCCTCCCCAGAGTCTCTGCTTCAGCAGGTCCAAGGTGAGGCCAGAGAATGTGCATCCTAATAGGCTCCCAGCTGATGCTGATGGTGCAGGTCCTGGGACCACACTTTGAAAGCAGCTCCTCTGGGTGATGGCTGTCGCCAGGGCTTATCCCTGACAATTTTGGGGGCTTGCTGGTCAGTACTTCGTGGGGACAGAAGTAGGACTAGATGCCTGGTCCCAGATGACCTCCAGTCCAGTGCTCCTTCTAGGAGATTTCTTCCAGGTAAGAGAGCAGGGTGGGATCCAGTGGGGGTGGGGAGCGAAATGCTTCTCCTTTCCCTGGCCCTCCACCCGGTAGCTGCCTCCTGGAACCCCAGCCCAAGAAGATTTAGGCTCAAGTGTTTTTAGCCTGAGGGAGTGGGCTACTCTCAGGAGTCAAATTCAATTCACAAACCTTTCAGGAGCTTCTTCTCTGATCTTGGCCCACTTTGGGGCTCAAATAGTTTAGGGAGCCTAAAGTAGACTCGGATCACAGGGAGCTCAGAGTCTAGGTGGCAGGCCTCTGGCAGCTCAAGAGCAAGAGCCCCACACCCACCGTCCAGCAGCAACAATAGCAGCAGCGGGGGAGTCACGAGCTGTGTGGGTGGGTGGGGTGAGGGTGTGGGGAAGGGTTCCCGTTCTGAGCACCTGAAACAGCCCAGGAAGGACTGTTGGGTCGGGCCCATTAGAGACCCAGCCTGGGATCGGGGTTAGTTAAATCTGCCCCACTGCATAAACCGTTCTCCACTGGCACCTGATAGTCAGTGCCTGGGAAGGAAGCATGTCCAAGCCAGTGGGTTCCCTCCAAACAAGGGCCCTGCTGGGGCTGAGCCTCCTCTCCCAGAGAACCTGCCACCTGTAACTTAACATCCACCCTCATTCCTGTCTTCCTTGTCCCCGCCTCCCCACCCAGGCTCCCAGCCCCAGAAGTGGCCTCCTGGATTCCTGAAAGACACAGGAAAACCCAGGCAGGCAGAGCAGACCCAGGGCTGCCCTTCCCACCCAACCACAGGCAGGAGGGGAGAGGGCTTCCCATGCACCCTGTCCATCCTGGCAGGCAGCCTCCTCCTCCAGGCTGCCCTCTGGGATGTTAGAAAACTGCTCCTGGGAAGGGCTCCTTATTGGGGAGTTTCGATGAGTCTCTGCTAAACCCTCACCTGTAGTTTCATTTTCCACAGTTTCAGTTACTCATCATCCACCATGTTCCAAAAATATCCAATAAAAATTTCAGAATAAACAATCACAAGTTTTAAATTGCACACGACTCATAGCATAATGAAATCTCATGCCACCCCGTTGCATCCCGCTCCATCCTTCTCCATCCCGCTCCATCCCGCCCGGGATGGGAAGCATCCCTTTGCCCAGGTGTCCACCCTATAGATGCTCCCTGCCTGTTAGTCACTTAGTAGCCAACTTGGTTGTCAGATCAACTGTCATGGTACCCCAGTGCTGGTGTCCAGGTCACCCTAGTTTTACTTAAGTGGCCTCGAAGCCATTCTTATAACTTTTATTACAATACATCGTTATAATTTTTATTATTAGCTATTGTTGCAAATCTCTTACTGTGCCTAATTTATAGGTTAAACTTTATCATAGATTTGGCTGTGTAGGAAACATAGAATAAATAGGTATTCTCTGCAGTTTCAGCACACACTGGGGTCTGGGGATGTACCCCCCATGAATATGGGGAGTGGCTGTACAGTGAAGTTTCTCTCCCGTAACACGTGCTGAATGTCCCAGGTCTCCCCCTCCCCCCAGGGGATCTCTGCTCCCATGTCCTGTGAGACCTTTGGAGAGATGCTAGCTGTACGCCAGAATATTCACAAGCCGTCTTTTTTTCTATATAGGCAGTGGCTTACTACACAAACTGCCCTGCGCCTTGCTGTTTTATCCTTTCACATTTTTGTTTAATTATGAAATATTCCAAACATACTGACAAATGTGAGTCATAATAAATGTCCCTGAACCCCCCTCCAGCATCATTATGTGATCAAATCATGTGCTGTTTGCATTTGGACTTTGATTTTAGAAATCAAACATCACACGTAGGGTTGGGGCCCCATGGACCCGACCCTGGTCCCATTCCCGCTACGCCCTCTTCAGAGAGAAGATCTCTGATGCATTGGCTATTTATAGCCTACTTGTCTCCCTCTTCCAGTAACCCCTCCCACCCAAGGAAATCCCCCCTGGGCTAGGATGTGCTCAGCAGTTTTGGAGCCGCTGATGCGGCCTGTCTGGCATACGGCAGCATTCACAGTTATTTCCCTGTTACCCTAACAAATGAGGTGCTATCAGAGTAGGGCTTGGCGCTGNCAAACATCACACGTAGGGTTGGGGCCCCATGGACCCAACCCTGGTCCCATTCCCGCTACGCCCTCCCCAGAGAGAAGATCTCTGATGCATTGGCTATTTATAGCCTACTTGTCCCCCTCTTCCAGTAACCCCTCCCACCCAAGGAAATCCCCCCTGGGCTAGGATGTGCTCAGCAGTTTTGGAGCCGCTGATGCGGCCTGTCTGGCATACGGCAGCATTCACAGTTATTTCCCTGTTACCCTAACAAATGAGGTGCTATCAGAGTGGGGCTTGGCGCTGCTACAGCACCAGGCAGTTGCGGGAGGTTTGAAACCTCACAGACTCCCAAACAGCATTGTCCCCTTCAGTCAGAAGTCATTGCAAGCGGCATACATCACAGCTGAAAATCAATGCTTGCAAATATCCCTGCAGGATGGCAGAAACGTTAACTTCATGACTTCTCCTTCTGTTTACACACTCGTTAGGAGAATAAAATGTTACTCCGAGTGGGCCAGGCTCTCTGCTGCTTCAAGGGAGGCCCTTTGTGAAAAATCCATGCCTCAGTTTTGATACGGCCTGCGTCACATGTTAAGTGCCTGCAGTAGCTAAAAAGTACAAACTCCATCTCTTCTATTAGTCCCTAAGTGTTGGAAGAGCAAGGACAGAGCTGTGAGTTGACAGCCTTGTTTGTCTTGCTGCAGACTGGAGCTGGGGACTGACCTGCACACTGTTCTTCCCCTGCCGCGCCCCCAGGGCACCTCCCTGGTGGGCAGGGCTATGGCTGCTAACACAGCAGGCAGGCTCAGGAGGCAGCCCAGGGCTCTGCACCTGGCTGTTTAGGGCCCTCCCACTCTCTGTGATGGCCCAGACCAACGCCACCGCATTACCATATTACCGCTTGGAGCTGGGGGGCACTGTGGAGACAAGCCCATCCACGTTCATCATTTTCAAACGAGGCTACTGAGACTGGGGACAGGGAACCAGTGGCAGGGCCAGGCCACAGTGGGTGTGGGCCAGGGTGGGAGTGAGGGATTCTTCTCGGTCTCTGGCTCTGTCTGGGCCCCTCTCCCTGCTTACACTAAGGTTCCTGGGTCCCTCCTCAGCACTGGAGATCCGTCCTTGAGCATCTGGGCCTCTGATCAGAAGTTTCCCTCGGGGGAAAAAAAGAGTTCAAGTACACAAACAGTGATTCTGCGTGCACGTTTGCACTGCAGCTATGTCCAAATAGTGCAAATAGGAGGTGGTTGGCTGCAGGGACTTTGAGGGACAAAGAGGCCTTCCTCGCTCCCCCTGCTCAGCCATGTTGCCCATTCTCCTCCAAAGACACAGTGTTTCAGACCTATCCGTGCCTCAAAGATGCATTCCTCAGAGGTCCTGACCCCAGCATGGGCAGGCAAGGCACAGGGTGCGGCAGAAAATGATGACAATGGAGGGTGTCACTTGCAACAGGAATGAAGGGTGGGAGGACAGGAAGACTGAAAGGAGGGGGAAGGCTGTCCTGGGTCTGTGCTGGGCGAGCCAGCTGAGCACTGGTGCTGAGAACTCATGGTGGTGAGAACTTGGTCTGCCCTCTCAGGGGGCAAAAAGTTTGTGCTCTCCTTCACTCACTGCCTTCTCACAGCTCCCTCCAGCACCCATTCCCTGCCCCCAACACCAAGAAGAATGATTATGACTTATATTTGCAGAGTCTTCATATGTTAGAAAGCATCTTAGCATCCCTACTTCATTTGATCCCCACAAAGCCCCAGTGAGGTGGACAGAAAAGATATTTTCTTGGCCTCTCCTTGCACAGACATGAGAAGAATGAAGAAAGGGACAAAGGAGGTGAAGAGATGGACAGGACTGTGAAGTTGCATCTCCCCATTCTGCCCCAGACCACTCCAGGGCTGTCCGTGGAAGGCTGTGGTGCCAACGAATGGGAGAGACCGGAAGAGAAGTGCATGAGGTGGGAGGCCAGGGTGGCAAAGGACGTGGATCGGACAAAACAGCCCACCAGCTGCAGCTATGGGGGAGCAGCAGTCAGCTGAGTGAAAGGCAGGAAGGCCAAGGTTAGAAGGAGTAGAGGGAACACAGCAGGCAGAACAGGGCATGTGCGGAGGCCCCGTGGGGAGAGAGTGCAACTCCTCTGAGATGCAAAAAAAGGTTAGACCACAGATATTATATCTGTTTCCCTAATTAGTATTACCTGATGTCGGATATAAATTTTTCTATGTCTTACTATAGCCAAAATGGATTTGTGGCCATTTATGTAAAAGTACCAGGTAGTACAAGCAAAGGGAATCCTCAAAGACCACTTATGGGGTGAAAGCCATGCTTCTCAACCATTCAAGGACACAGGAATCCCCTTGGACCTTGTAATGGTGCACACTCTGGTTGAGACCTCCCAACCAGAAGGTCTCCCAGCTCCAGACCTTCTGGTTGGGAAGTCTGGGGTGGAGCCTGAGATTCTGCATTTCTAACAAGCTCCATATGACGCTGCTGTATTGAGAACAGCACTTAAAGCAGGAAGACACTGGAGAAGTGGCCCTAACTTTGTTCCACATTAGAGTCACCTGGGAGCTTTGAAAACACAAAAGGGCCTGAGCCCCGCCCATTGCAGTTGAATGGGACTCTCTGGGGGTGGGGCCTGAGCACTGGTATACTTTTAAAGCCCCCCAGCTGATCCTCACGGCCGCCAGAGCTGAGAACACTGAGCCAGATCTTTCCTGAGTTTCCGTTTCTATCGATCATCATCCATCTCCACCTGGCAAATGAGTTGTAAGCATCGTCTCCCTTGTGAAACAGAACTTGACCAGCAGGGAGGGCACAGGCTGTGCAACAGGAAAACAGCTGTTTCTGCCCCAAGTAGCAACCATGCACTGTCAGAGCTGGACCTCTATTCAAACTCCATTTCCAACTGAGGGTGCGAAGGCCCGAGGCTGCACAGCGGTGAGTGGCAGGGCCGGAACGAGAGCCCGGATCTGCCCCAGTCCGTTCTCACTCCCTATGGAACGTTAGCAGGAAGGCCCCCTGAAAGACGCAAGGCTAGAGGGGGTGAGGTGAGGTCAGGGGGAGTTGCAAGTGGCAAATGACCTGCAGAAAGGAATGGGTGATAAGAAAATGCTGGGGGGACATAGGTAGAGGAGGTCACCTCCTGTTCCTTTCAGACCACAGGATCAGGCAGTGATTGCTCTGCCCCTGTGACAGACCGCTGTGACGTGGCAGACGGGCAAAGGGAGGCCAGGCGGAACACAGCGAGGGGACGAGACGGGCACTGCCAGGGCGAGGACAAGTCGGTTGGAGCCCACAGGACGCTTTTGCCTCAAAGCCAGGACCCTCCTGGGCTGCAGACATACCTCGGAGAGGGCACAAGTGGAGCATAGCCTGGGTCTGGCTTTTAGGAAGTTTTCAGAAAATAAAAAGTATCTCATTACTTGACCATCTACCGCAAATGTCCTCCTAGGATGCAGTAATGTTATTTGCTTGTCATGTGTGAGGAAGTCATTATTAGTGTGTCATCAGGCACCAGGCACCCAGGACAGATGAGAAAGGGGGAAGAAGGAAGCGGACAGATGAGAAGATGTTGAGGCAGGAAAGAACTCCAAGGACAGGAGAGCTGGCCCTGGGCCCAGGAGGGCTGTTTGTGCAGAAAGGGGGCCGCAGTGGAAAGCAGTGACACGTGTGGACATGGAGGCAGGGAGCGGGTGCAGAGTGGGCCGCAGTCTTGCCGAGGACTCTAGAATACTGTTTTCCAAGAGTGGAAGCGCCTGCCTTTCCCACGTGCAGCGTGCCCTGGTACTGGAATATCTGAGCAGAGGCTGGAAGGCCAGCTCTCATGGAGGCCGGGAAAAGTGCCCAGTGGAAGGTGGGATGAGAAGCCTGGGGTGTTTTCTGCCAGATTTAAGATTACATTGACCTTTCGTGGCTGTCCTTCTGACTTTTCTGTCTTCGCTGGCTTGGAAGAATGGGGGCTAGGGCCATAAAGGCAGATACTCATGGCTCCCCACATTGAGAAAGGCAGAGCAACCCACCTGGAGACCAGCCAGCACCCTGGAGGACAGACCTCAAGGGACCAGAGACTCAGTTCGTCAGAAGACGTTTGTAAACCAGCTCTTCTCCCATCTCGCCATGATGGGCTCCAGCTGCTGTCTCTTCACCTCTGTGGAAGCCCACATCCAACCAACATTTCCGAGAATTCTCAGGGGCATGCCTTTCTCTTTGTTACCTCCACCTCCATTTCTGGCTTCTGCAGAATGCTCTCCCTTCCCCATGAGGTGGGGATGCTCCTTTAGCTTTGTCCTATAGTCTCCCAGACAAAAGACCAGCCCTCCCCTTGTTCTCCCTCTGCACCCCCAACACTGTGCACACAGGGTAGGCAAGGAAGAGAAGACCCTAGGAGATCTGGGCTTCAGGAGGAAGAACCCTCGGGAATTTTAAACCCAAAATCAGACATCTCCTTTTCTTTGACATCCCCTTGGCCATTGCCACTAACTCAGTCCCAGCCTCCAACCAGGATCCGCCCCTTCCCCCCAATTCCTGCTCGTACTTACACAGAGTTCTTCCCTAGATATATTTTTTTCTCCTTCCAAACATGCCCTCAAGGCCTCATCTCTCACCCAAATGACCTATCAGGGTAGTTCTTCAATGAAAGCTGTTCCTTCCCTAGGAGAGCACTAACGCCAGCAGATAAAATAATAATTTTTCTCTTTGCTGTGTGTTCGATAACAGAGAGGGGGCTACGTCCCACCAGATCGATGTCTGCGCTCTACCTGGTGAGCTAGCATGGATTGGCAGGATGCGAATATATGAATCTGAACACGAATGTCTCAGGTGGATTCTCACAACAGCCTTGCACAAAGCCCTCTCCCAAAAACCCACACTCCATCGCTGACTTCCCGTTCTGTGGAGGGCGAAGTCCCAGCAAAGCTCTGGAATTGGCAGGTATCTGGGAAGCATTTCTTTGCCGTTCTGTCTTTTGGATGCAATCTGCCGCCATATCCTCCAGCCTGGGGTCATCAGGATTACCTGCCTTTGCAAGCCCAGAGCCCACAATCCAAGCACAGTGTCTGATGTTTACAGGTTCTAGTCCTTTGGTGTTCACAGGTGCAAGGAATGGTGCCAGGAAGGCGAGAATGATGGCAGCCCAGTGACAGCGGTCCAGACGCGTAGGTCAGGTAACCTAAGCTCCCTTGCCTTTTCTAGCGCTGGGGGTGCTTTCATGTGTGCCTGTGAAACAGGACCGACTTGCAACACTGTGAAGAAGATATCTTTCAATTTGTCGCCTTCTGTGTACTTTAACACTCAATGTTCTCGTTGTTTCTGCTTTGCCTCTTGACCTGTTCTTTCATCAGACTGGAGGAGTGGGGGAAGTAGGCCAGTCCTAATAGCCTATGTCTAAAGTTGCCAGATAAAAGGCCCAGAGCAAATAAGGTAGTGAGTTCACTGTCACCAAAGTCTCCCGGCCCCACCTTTGACAAAATTTCAGATGCTCCCTTTAACCCTAAGGATCCATAGGCAAGGTCAGTGGAAAGAAAAGACTGAGTAGACAAAATGGCACGAGGCATGACAGCAGGAGCTCAGGGGTGTCCTCTGCCTCCCCGAACACCCTGCCAGCCCGTGAGCAGGTTCCTGGCATTCTACAAGTTCATGCCCGTAGCAGCGGCGTCAACCCTGGTAAAGTACAACGTATGCGGCAAGGGGGCGATGCTTTGAGTTTATCTCAGCCATGGAACAGAGGAGCATGAAAGAGCTCAGAGCAAGGCTCTGAAGAAGATCAGAAACAGAGCCCACAGTGCCTGGCAGGAGGGGGTGACGAGGCCGCAAGTCCAGACGGTGACAAGGGCCTTGATTCCAGGCTCAGCATCACTTTCACTTTGTTCTGTGAACTGGGGTTACTCGGCCCCCAGGGCCTCCGTACCCTTTTCGCAAGGTGAAACCAAAAATGAACTCATCTTGTTCCGTGCAGAGTAGAGGTAGAGGAACCAGCTCCCGTGTTGGGGAAACAGTTCTGTGATAATAAGATTAGCAAGACTGCTGTGCCGGGTCCCGTGCTTAGCCCTTCAGGTGCAGTAACTCTTGGGAGTGAGCCTCCCAAGAGTCCAGAGGTGGGAGCTATGACCAATGCTGATTTGCAGATGAAGCTCTTGGGGCAACCAGCTGGGGGCAGCCAGTAGGTGGGTGGCAGGAATGAACCCAGGCAGTCTGGCTCCAGAGAACACACCTTGACCACAGTACTGCGCGGCCCCTACAGGTGCAGGGCCTGTGAGCACAGAGCCTGCGCCAAGCTGCCTGTTCCCAAAGTTCTCACTCACGCGAAACGGGTAAAGTGTGCCCTCGGCTGCAAATAGGGGGCAGCCTTTCATCCTTATTCTCCTGAGAGCAGAGCAACTGTCTGGCCCCACTTTAAGACTGCACCTGGGAAGGGATGTGCCACTCCGGGGGGTTGGGCACCTGTTGTTAAAAAGACAGCCTTGCTTGATTTTACTTCTGGCACATGGGGACTTCATTTTAATACTGTTTGAGATGGGGCTGGTCTTCCTTTTAGCGCTCTATGGGCCTGACACTGCCGGGAGAAATGCGGTGCCCAGAGCCTTTGTTACCTTTAATTAGGTGTGCACTCATTGATTGACTGATTGATTTTCTTCCCTGGGTTGCAATGGAGGACAGCGCCCCTGCTCCCCAGGTGCACGGGGCTTGCCACCAGAATTATAACAAGTACTAAGCAGGCCCAGCATGCCGTTCCAGGCCCGTGAGACCTCCACCAGCTCCCTGTCAAACCTCAAATTGATTCTGAAATTGCTTTGAGGGCGTAAAGTGGTGAACAATTTGAAACCCATATAATTTTCTGAGTGGCTGTTGCTGGTTGACCCGGCCATCATTGCCTGAGCCCATCTGAAGAGGCCAGGGCTACAGTTCCAAAATAAGGTGGTTAAGGAGCTGCCAGGGACCAGCCAGAGACTCACACAGGACTGACCCACCCAGAACATCCCAGCTCGGAGGCCCGGAGTGGCACTGCACTGCGGGGAAAGTAAAAGGGCTACCCCTGGAAACACTGCCCGGACTGTGACATTTAGGAACAGACTATCCAATCAACCGAGGTTGGTACCCAACTTGCCTTGTGCCCAACACTGTGAGAGACACGGTGGTCACAGGAAGAGGTAGTGCCCCTCCTGTGTGCTAAGTAACCCAAATGGAGAGGCTATCGGTGTAGGGAAACTGTTAAATCCTACCACAGTGTTCACTGTAAGATAGGCCACACTAACGCCCAATGCACAGCCGGGCTCAGAGCTGACAGTTCCGGAGAGATGCAGCAGGCCAGGTCAGGGGCTAAATGCTTTCCACACCCCTCCATCCCATGGGCTCAGAATCTCAGGGCTTGGCACAGATGGAGAAACTGAGGCTCAGAAAGCTGAAGTCACTGGCCCAGGCTCCCCTCAGCCCCACCAGTGGCACGAGCATGAATGACTGACCCACAGGAAGTGTGAGGAGAGCCAAGCCTTAAGCTATGTAGCCTCAGCTCACCGGCCTTTTTGAAAGAGAAACTCTCAGGAGCACATCCCAGACAGACAAAAGCCAGAGCCTGAGCTCTGGGGGTCACCGTGCTTGCAGCCCAAGGCTTCTGCCACTTAAAATTTCTGTGAACAAACAGTAGTTCCACACAGAAATTCAAACCTGAGCATTGCCCCTATGCTGGCGAAGTCTCAGAAATCACATTTAAGTGAGAAATTGTCTACAGATAGTCATCGCCCTCTGATGCACAGATATCTCCTTTAGTGGGCAGGCAGACAGGCAGTGCCTGCCGGGAACCCTGGCCCCGGCCCGCCCTGGCTGCCCCAGGCCTCTGTGGGCTCCTGACAATCTCTACCATGGGGGCCACGAACCCCCTTGTTCAGGCCACAGTTGGATATGGGGGGAGTGGTTCCAGAATATCAGCTACTTCCTGAAGCAGGAACCTTATTCTGTTTCTCTCTCTCTCTCTCTCTCTGTTTCTCCCTCCTTCCCACTGTCTCTCAGTAAAATACAGGGTGGAACAAAAAGTAGATCTATAGTTGCAAGTACGCAAAACAGAGTTTATCCTTGTATTAATTATTAGTTATTGCATTATTTTCCATATGAACAACTGCAAACCTACTTTTGCCCCACCCTGTACACACAACATAAATTTTACCATGTAACCATATTTCAGTGTGCAGTTTGGTGGCATTAAGTACATTCCCATCCCCTGTGCAATCATCACCACCTTCCGTTTCCAGGTGGCACAGTGGCTGGGAAGTCACAGGCCCTCAATAAATATTTGCTGAACTAATGAACAGTCCCGGATTCAGGTGCCTGGCAGTTATCTGGCTCTGACATAGAATTCAATGTAGCTGCAAAAACTCGACATGTTGATTTTCCTATGACACACCAGCTCTCCTCTCCTCTCCCCCGTCAGTGACTGTTCCGCTCAAACTCGGCAGCTGTCCCCAGACCAGAAAGGGGCGGGCACACCCCTCCCCAGAACAGTGCTGATTTTTATGATATCCTAGTCGGTGTTCACTGAAAAAGAAAGCAGAAAAGTGGGCTCTTTAGAGCCCAGCATTAGAAACGGACAAGAATTAGCCGTAGAGAGAAAAATCAGGTGGGGCACATTGGACAGATCTGCATGACTGCACCGGCATCACTGAAGCACGCACATAAAAAATGGGAGCTGGCGGCCCCCGGAGCAGGCCCGGCGAGAGGTGATTTGCCAACTATCTGCCACCTTTGTACCACCTCCCCTCCGCCCTCCCACTCCACCCTCCTGAGGAATCTCGGGCCTGGCCCGAGGAACAAATGAGGAGCTTTACTGTCCCTGTACTTGCTCCAAATCCCGTTAATTGCACGGTAAGCCTCCAACCATAGGCTAACACAAGCTCGACTTGGGGCCAGTTTGGGACCTCCGGGGTCTCAGTTTCCCTGCTATATAATGAGAGGTTGATCAACGCGAAGCCCCCTTCCAGGCTGTGGGTTCTCTGATGCTGAGCTTGAAGAGCCAGTGACCTCCCCATAGGCCCAAAGGCACAAGGCAACTAATTATTTCTCACACTGTCACCATAAAATGTCAAAACACTGTCCACAAAGATGGCAGGTCAGAATCACAGAACTTCCTTTCCTAGCTAAAAAAGAGCCACCTAGGCCGGGGCTCGTGAGGGTGGGCGATGAGACAGGCTGCCAAATCCCAGGCTCAGGCCAGCTCCCTTCCACCTAGAACTGCTTATCATGGTATTTATCACCATTAGACTCTTGAAACAATTTATAACACGACCTAAAATCACCCCGCCTTTAAAGACTGCCACCTTCTTGGTAGAATAAGTATCCCTATGTGTGCAAATAGCTGTCCTAGAAACTCATGCATAAACTATGTTTTTGGTACTTTTTTTTTTTATCATAGCAGGGCTGCCTACAATTAATCTGTTTAAAAGGAATTATCCCCATTACCCCTGCCAATCTTTCCCTTTGCTTCCTAGGAGCTTTTGTATACTGGTTTTGTATAAAGCAGGAGGTACTCATTAGGAGCCAACAAGGTACCCAGGTCACCATGCAACTCCATACACACACACAAACACACACACACAAGATTATTATGTACAAACAAGGGCACTCTGGTTAAGCTGCTTCTGACTTGTGCACCCCACTCCACCCCCTCTGCCCCCAGTATGCCCACCTTCAAGAGAAGGCAGGGGGTCTGGAGTAAGGCCAGCTTCTTGGCTCCGTCCTTCCCCAGCTACTGTTCCTCAAGAGAGGTTCTACTGGCATTTAAGGCAGAACAATTTTTTGTGGTGCCTGTGCCCGGCACTCAGCCATTAAATGCCAACCCCAGCAGTCATGTGATGACCTACTACCTCCCCTCCCCCTACATGTTTCCAACCACCTTCTGGGGCCAGCCCACTGTATGCCTGGCCTGCCCAGAGCTCACCCCCCTGCTTCTTGACGGGCACTCCAATCCTCCTGCCAGCCTGGGGCAGCCACGAATTCTGGCTGTGTGGCTGGGCCCTCTAGGACAGAGTCACCAAATTGCTATCTGTGACAAAAGACTTGCTGTTTTTTTAAACTACTGAACCATCATAGACCAATACTTTTGTAAAAGACAATATGAATGAATTAAAGAAAAAGTAATCACAACAATTAAAAAAAAAGAAAACTAACCGTGTGCTTGGATTCTGCGGTAATGTCGAACTTCAGTAAAATTTTCGAGTGTTCATTCCTGATTTCTGTACTTCATTTCTATAGCAGACTGGCAACAGTAACCAATGGACCACACTTTGAACATTCCAGGCCAGTGGTTCTCAAATTACAGTCCCTGTACCAGCAGCTTCAGCATCACTGGGGAACTTTAACAGAAATGCCAGTTCCCGAGCCCACCTGAGACCTTGAGAATCTGTAACTCCGGTGGGGGCCCGGAAAGCTGTGTTGGAACAAACCTTCCACGTGACTCTGATGCCTGCTCAAGTTTGGGAACGAAAGCTTTCAGCAGCCCCTTCTCTGAGAGTCAGCTGGGCTGGGGCCCCAGGGGCCCCAGGAGCCCTGCAGAGGTGAAGTCTACCTAAGGATTCTACAACTTTCCAGGCAGGTCTCCAGCCACTTCCCTTACCCCATTTGCCATGGAATTAGGAGAGCCCTCTTAGCCTGGGCCACAGGCCTGTGGAGATGAGGAAGGGAGAAAAAAGTTATTAAAATAAAGATCATTGGAGCCACACACTGCCTGGAAAATGCTCTTTAATTAGGGCCAGACTCCTGGAGATCACCAAGGGAGGCTTGCGGGAGACCACTAGTCTCCATTAGCATTTTCCCAAGGGCTACATCCAGGTTATGAAATAGGAGGGTGATGTGCGATTTGCATATGATTTGCATATGCCTACTTGAACTGTACTCTCTTCTCTAGCAATTTTCAACGGAATTACGATCTTTTCTTAGAAAACCACTGCTGCCCCAAGGGTTGTCACTTATCATTTTTCCAGCTTTCTCCTCCTCACCCTCCCTCTCTGACAAATGCACAACCCTAAGCAAAAGTGTAAAACAGGTAGAAACACACAGAGGTGGGCACAGTGGCTACTCAGGATAGAATGTGGCAGCCAGGGTTGTTCCTGGTGGGCCTATGTGACCTGAGCGTCCCATTCCCAAAGGGGCTGCCAAATTTTGGAACTTCACAGACCAGTAAACTAAATTTCTTAGGGGGCAGAGCACCAAATTTTCATGTTGCCAACATCTGTGTCCACAGTATCAAAAGATAGTGTACCTGACTATCAAAAATATTGGAAGAATGTGAATCTCAGAATAAAGGGCAACCCTAATAAGAGAGGTTAAATTCAGCCTTATGAAAAACTCACTCCGTTATGTTTATCTTCCTTATTTCTTCCCAGAACAAATCTGAATCCTGGCTTCCCCACATGCTATCCGGGCAACGTCAGACTTTGGGTGCCTGCCGATGAGATGGATCTGGTAAGAGTTGCCAACAAAAGCGCCTGGTACACACCAGGCATTCAGAAATTGGTTGCAATGTGTCATTACCACTGTCTTTTTAAAATCGCATTTGATTCATTATTATTAGGTTTCGGGGAGCTTCCCTTTCTTGCCACTTCTTCCGAGCAAGTGAAAGCCATTCCTTCCACTTGCTGTTTTCCAGGCTGTTCAGGGAGGTCTGGATTTTAAAACCAGAAATGTAAGGTGCGGATTCAAGTGGAAAAAAGAGCCACGTGCAAGACTTCCAAAGAAAGGCCAGCGTGGGGACACAGAGCCTTTCTTCCCTTCGTAGTGCTTACAAAAGCCAGAGAGAGAAAGACTTTTCTTCTCTTCTTCTCTCCAAAGGAAGGCGAGCTGCCCTATTTCAGCATGCCCAGGGAAGCTCTGACCCGAGCCCACGGGCCTGGGCAGCCAAACAGCTTTTCTGAGGTTTCTTTTCAGACACGTTTCCCTGCCCTTCTGCCTCTAAGCCCATGGGTTTCTCCTCCCCCTCCTGCTTTGGCAAGGTCTCGGGCGAGTCCGAGGCGGGGAACTCCCCACTTGGCAGGGTAGCACTGGTATTCTTTTGTAGGGTGACCTAATAAACCCACCTGTCCCCTGCATTATTGGTCTTCCTAGGAGACATGTCAGCAGGGTCCTGGCTCCGAATGTCAACACAAACTGCCCCTCTGCGTGACACATTTGTGCACATCTTTTCAGCTGATTTGGGCAGTAAATTATATCCTTTGCAGCCTTGAACAACTGCTCCCAGATTCATTTAATCGACCACAGGGAGGGGGGCATTTCTGCCACCTGCAGGCTGATACCCTGTGGTATCTTTAACCACCTCCCAGCTCCACCACAGCCTCCTCCAGTGAGAAATGGGGGAGGATTAAGCATCTCTTCTGTGTATTCCCACAGCACCATGTGCTTGCCTAGCATAGCACACCTGAAGGTGGGTTGGGTGGGTGCCTACTCTTTCTCCTCCCATGGTCTTCCTGCGGTGGGAGGTGCCAAGGGCACGTGGCCTGTCTGGCTCACCAGTGAATCTCCCTGTGCCCAGCACAAGCAGCCACACAGTAAATATCTACCAAACCCATGAATCAAACAATGTATGAAGGGAACATAGCCTTTTCTGCCTAAAAGGCAGCCAGGGACTATTATGGCAGTTCTCATTAATGGGCAAATTTGCCTCCCAGGGGATATCTGGCAATCTCTGGAGACTTATTTGGTTGTCACCAGCTCAGGAGCTGGGAGGGGGCTACTGGCATCTAAGAGAGAGGGGCTGGGATGGCGCCGCATATCCTACATGCCCAGGACAACCTCCACACAACACATGAGAAAACACATGAGGGCTAAAGTTGCCGTTCAGTGGCTGGAAGGGACTCACACTAAAACATGCCTGACAGCAAATGGTGTTACCGCGTACAGGGAAGGCCGGGAGCAGTAGGGATCCCAAAGGCACGTACCGTAACAGTTTAATTCCATTTAAACCTGCCTTCCTTCTAATACTTCTTCATTGGTAAAATAAGCACAAGTAGAAAAGGCAGCCAGCTTAGGTCAAATATTTCTTCCCAACAAGCTTGTTTTGATTCCTGAATTTCTCCAATGAGTTATTTTTTCAGATTAGGGCAAGACTCTTGTACGTTCCCTGATGTTCGTTCACCTGCCTGCTGAGGACACCCCGATGCCCCCATTTTCACATCCAGTTTCTAACCATCTCTCAAGGACAGCCTGAAGGTTTCTTCCGCTGGGGGGCCAGGTCTGACCCCCTGCCCCCAAGGGAGCCACTGCAAGCCTCATCAGGGGACACCAAAGGGGCTCTCAGGCATTGAGACATTCCAGTGCACATGTCAGGGCTTCAGCGGCATCCCAGAGCCCCAGTCCTCTCCTGGGGCTTGCTGCCAGCTGGCCCCCTTCCCTGCCTAGACTCAGACTCCCTGTCTCAGCCCATGGGATCTCCCAGGGGCAGTCCAGGCAGCGGCACACTTGTTCATCTCGCCCCGCCCAACTCTGGCCTTGCCTCAGAACGTTGGCCCAGGCCCCCTCCTGGCCTAAATTTAATGCTGCGAATTTAATGACTGGTCACCCCATACCATCGCAATGAGTCATGTCGCCCTCTGTGCTTCATCTCTTTTCTATGCACCCAGCAAGTATCCAAGTGATGACTTGTTTATCACGGTTTAATAGCCACGCGGCTCTTTATTTATAAGGACCATGTTTACTAGCCTGGATGCTGGAGGCAGACTGTCTGGGTTCAAATTCCAGCTCCGCTGCTTTCTAGCCACGGAACTTCGGGCAAGCTACTTGAATTCTCCACGCCTCGTCAGAGGAGCAGAGACAGTGGTAGCGCCCGCCTCACGGCAGTGCTGGGAGGACGAAACAAACAGCTTACCCAAGAGGCTGGCACACAGTGACTGCTCTCTAAGAGCCAGCTCTGGTCATGTCATGTGCCTGTCCCTGGGAGCTCACCTGTCCCTAGCTCCTGGGACAATGTCTCAGTTAATCACTGGCTCTGCCATGTGCCCAGCATAACCCCTGTGTTAGGTTGATGCTGGGCAGTGGTGAGTGGACACGCTCCTCCACGATGCCATGGGGCAGGGGTCCTCAGTATCAACTGATTTTGTTTAAACCTTCTCAACCATAGGTGCTGGTACTTCATGTAGTTTCTTCTCTTAGTCTCCATTGTCATCTCATGTAACATTCCTATAGTGTTTATAGATCCAGGAAGCTTTTACATACATGAGTCATCTGCTCCTTCTTTTGCTACAGTTAATACTATACCCCCATCCTTTTGTAAGGGTGGACCTGAAGCTCGGAGAGGTTTCATGACTGGCCAAAGATCACACAGTACTTAATCTGTGAATTTAATGCTTCCCAGGCCAGCTGTCCCCAGCTCTGGGGGGCACCATTCACATACAGGAACCCCTGAAATTATGAAATGGACCCACCCTGTACCTAGCAAAACCCAGAAGGCACAAGCCAGCAAGAGTAGAGAAAAATGGCCAAGAAATAGCCTAGAGCAGGAGTTCTCGAGCCTGCCTGGGAATGAGAATCACCTGCGGAGAAGACGTGGCAACATTGGAACTCTCGGGCACGCTAGTGGGACTGTGAAATAGCGCAAGCCCTGAGGAAAATGGTAGGTGGTTTCAAACAGGACCACCTCAGGATCCAGGAACTATATTTCTGAGTAACACCCCCAAACACTGAAAGCAGGGGCTCCAAAAGACACTTGCACATCCATATTCACAGTAGCCAAGAGGTGAAAGCAGCCCAGGTGTCCGTCAACAGACGAGTGAGTGAGCAAAATGGGGCCCTTCCATGCGATGGAATAGTGTTTGGCTCTAAAACGGAAGGAAATTTTATCACATGCCACCGCATGGACGGGCCTTGAGGACATAATACTAAGTGAAATGCGCCAGACACAAAAAGACAAATGCCGTATGATTAAATATGAGTTATCTGAAGTACTCAAATTCCTTGAAACAGAAAGTGGAATGGCGGTCACCAGGGGCCGGGGGGCGGGGCGGGAAAGGGGAGTTGTTCAGTGGGTGCAGAGTTTCAGATTCCCAAGGTGAAAAGTGCTGGAGACCTGTTTCACAGCACTGTGAATATACTTCACATTATAAACGATACACTTCAAATGGTTAAGATGTCGAGGTTTGTTACATGGTTTTACCACAGTAAAAATGTAATAAAATAAAAGTCCCCTGCTTGGGCCCCGCCCCAGACAAATGAGCTCGGAATTGTGGGGTGAGCCCAGGCAGGAGGGTTTTCAAGTCCCTTTCACCACCCCCGCACCTTCTCGTGCCCTGGTGCATCTAAAGTCAGCCTGTAGTCACTGTTCTATTCCCCTGCTACCTAAGGTACAGGCCTCCAACCAGTGGCACTGGCCAGGAAACTTGTTAGAAATGCAGAGTCTCAGGCCTACCCCAGTCCTGCCGAATCATAACTGCATCCGTTACCGTCTCCAGGGCTGTGTAAATAGAGCCAGTGCTGCAGAAGACAGGAGCCACAGAAGACAGACAGCACCTCTCTCGGGCCCAGTCCTGTGTAGAGAGACTTCTCTGTGGGTGAGGTGGCCAGATTTAGCAAATAAAAATATAAGATACCAACTTCTGAATTTCAAATATATGACAAATTACTTTTTTAGTGTAAGTATGTCCTGTGCATTATTTGGGATATATATGTGATCTTTTTCATTGCTTATCCAAAATTCAGATTTAACTGGGCAGCCTGTGTTTTATCTGGCAGCCCTACCTAGTGGAGCCTAGAAAAAGGGGAGAGTGGAGACAAGTGGGTGAGTTACTGCAAACAATGGCCAAGTGCACCGAGAGCTGCTGGGGCTAGTGCAGGGCATTATGGGTGGTGGCAGGTATGGGCTGCACTGGTGTTGGGTCATGTGCAAGACCCAGTCCTTCCAGAAAGCTCTTTCAAGAAGATGTCTCCAGCTGAGCTTCCTTGGAGAGCAGAGCAGGAAGAGCTCACAAGGCCAGGCCACCCCCCCAGAGACCCTGACAGCTGGGAGAAGGGTTCAGGATGCAGGCCTCCAGAGGTGCTGGCCCTGAACCTGGCTTTCATCTTTAATGAGCCAGTCTCCTAGGACTTCACAAGCAGGCAGGCAGGCAGGCAGGCAGGCAGATGTTATTGGCAGGCAGCAGAAGAGACTGGAGCAGGGCTATTAATGGCTATGGTTTCCCCTCAGGTGCCCCTTTTCGCCTAGGGTCTGCACAGCTTCTTGGGATGAAAGAAGCCCTCCATGGAGGGCATGGTGACTGTGGGCATGGCAGCCCTCTCCTGTCCTTTTTCAAGCTGTCAAAGCCCATATTATCATCTGCTTGGAGAATGCCTTCAAGAGCACCAATTAGAGTTGGGACATAATGTGTGTGTTTGCAGAAGCTGGTTGCATTCAGACACTGGGCACACTGCAACTTCTGCATAAAGCAGGTACCTGGGGAGTTGGTCTAGAGAGATGCACCTGGCATTTGTCAACAGCTGGAAGTTGGGGGGTAAATTGGCACACCAGTACTGCATTAGGCTCCCAGAACTCATGGATTTTTGCAAGTTCAAAACCCTAGTAGTTCTGTAGCCTAGCAGGCTACAGGAAAATGACTGGAGTTTCTCTGTGATTTGGTGAGGAAGGCGAGCCCAGGGACAGTGGGCTTGGCTTCACAATGGAGTAAAGGTCCTCCCCACAAGGACTCGTGATGTCCAAGGTCATCCCATTTCCTCCTCTTCCCCTCCTCCCACTCCCACCCTGTTTGAGTGCAAAGAGCACAAGCCTGGTACTCGGGAGCCCCAAGCTTTGCCTCTTAACCACCTTGGGACCCCGAAGAACCTACCCCCTGTTTTGGACCTCAGTTTTTTGATTTTAGACCAAGTGAGAGATAAGCAGTAGACTGGAACCTGTGTTCAGCCCCAAATCCCACACTCCTGAAAGGAACAGAAGCTCCTAATGGGCACAGATGGATCGGCCTCTCCAGCAGAGCTACTGCATTTGACCCTGCCTCCCACTCAATCCACCGGCCAGAGAATCTCCAGGCTCTGACTGCAGGGGGCACAATTAGTTTCCTGGCCCTCCCCTACCCAAGTGTGGCAAATGGAAAGGCCCACAGACAAGGCCTGGAGGCAGGCCCTGTGGGTGGAGGGTAGACTTTCGTGACCACTTGAGCACCTGGAAGCCCACAGCCCCGCCCGGCTCAGGAGGACCAGCAGCTCCCATAGCCCCCACTCCTCTTGCGTCTGGAGGGTCACACCTTCCAGTGCCCAGCCCTAGAGGCCCAGCAACAACTCCCCCGTTCTCGCACTCAGACCCCCCGACTGCCACCACCCACCACCCAGGACACCCAGTGCCTGTGCCCGGCCTGGACAGAGTACTCGTTACTCATGTTCCCCCTTCCTCACAGATGGGTAGAATTGTAATTTTCAAAGAATGTTGCTAAAAGTCTTCATGGAAAATAAACAGAGGATGTTGAAAGAGAGGCATGGGAGGAGGAGACTTTGAAAAGAATGATTTTTCCATGTGTGGATTTAGGAACAGGCGCTGACTGAAGCCGGGGCACGGGTGTCTGAGGAGCCCAGACCCCACCCCCAGCCCACGGAGGAAGCCACGGGTCATAACTGCAAGGAGGTGACTGTGGTATGACGAAAAGCCGGGAGACAGAGTTCTCTGGTGTGACCTTGAGCAAGCTGCCAGATCTCTCTGGGCCTCAGTTACTCACTCTGTAAAATGGTGACATGTGTATCCATTGCAAATGATTGTTGTGTGAATTAATAAACATGAACGTGTCTAGAACATAGAAGACAACCCACAAATGTTGCCCTTCCAGCAGTTTTGGCTGAAATACTGCCCTCAGCTAGATGCCTGGCCAAGGCTAAGGCCCTTGGGGAAGCAGGCACCAACATCATCATTTCTGACTTGAGACTCATTTCCATCATCACAGGCAGACAGCGGTCAACACCCCAGGTCCTAGAGCTATGAGGGGAAGCCGGTGTTCACACAGCAGCATCTGTCCCAGGGGTTCTCTCTCGATTCTGGCTGAAGAGAAGAATCATCTGCGGAGGCTTCAAAACAGACTGATTTCTGGGTCCCCAGTGCTGATCTGCTTCCATTAGTCTGGGCAGGCTGGGGGCCTCAACATTTTTGGAAGTTCCCCAGGGCAACTCCAGTTTGTAGCCAGGGCTGAGAAAGCTCACTCTGAGCTCAATCAGTCCTTCCCCTCTGCTGGAGGGTTCTCTGCCTCCTCTCCTTACACGCCCCCCACACATGGCCTCACTTAAGTGCATACACACTAGCAATAGGCCCTGCCTCTTTCTACGATGCCACATGTACCCAGCTTGAAGACTTCCAGGCTCACAGGTGCTTAGGGGAAACTGAGGCCAGGTAAACAGTACCAGTGCAGGTGCAGCTGTTTGTCTTCTGCTCTCTGCCGCCCCCTATTGATACCAGCCAGCTGAACATGTCACGACTGTCTAGACTGGTCTAGAACTACCTGCTCCATACATCGGTGGCACCCTTATCCCCTGTTCAGGTGAAGCTTTCTCCTCCTCCACGCTCTCTGTTCTCAGGTGTCTGGCTTCCTAGAGAGGCTCCTCTTCCTTCCCCCAGTGATCGGTGAGGGGGCTCCCAATCAGCTCCTTCCAGACCATCTCTGCTCCTGGCCTGGGCAAATGCCGGCATGGTGTTCACACCATTCTGCACCTCGGACTGGTAAATTCCGTGGCCCCATCCTCCCTGTGGTCAGACCGGGCTCACTGCAGCTCAGCATGGGGCTCGGGATCAGAGTCATTGCCATGTTCATTTATTTGCCTGACCCAGGCCCAGCTGTGTACACCCCCTGGGGCAGGGGCAATTGTTCTGGGAACATCATCTATTGTTTGCTCAATCCCAGGCCCAGCCCTCCTGTTTTCCATCACTTCTGTTTATTGCTGGTGCAAAAAGAGTCTCACCCCTGAGCAGATGTTCCTGGTGGCCAGGGGCCCCTGAAGGGGTCAGCCCTTGCCCACTCTGGTCACCGCATGCCCAGCTCTGCAGAGTGAGGCCCTGCAGTCAGCCTGGGCCTGGTGGTGAGGGAGATAAACTCTGCCCTGAGCAGGACTCTTCCTTCCACAGGCCAAGGGCATGAGCTCCCACCCCCTCCCCTCCTGGGAGCCAAGCCCAAAGCACAGGCTGTGGGTGTAGGTTTCTGAGCTCTGGCCTCTGTGAGTACAAGGCCCAACTGACTTTTTAACAGAGAGAAGATAGACAAAGAAAAACAAGGTCAGACAGACATATTTTGGCAAGCAACGGAAGGTAAGATATGTTTCTCCTACTATACATTTTCTGTCAATTAATAAACATTTGTAAGCGATTCCAAAATGCAGGTGGGTGGGTGTGGTGAACCTTGATCTGTAACTAGAGTCATTCAGCAGGCTCCTAAAGGGCTGGCAGTGTTGGCAAGTCTGCGCGTGAGTTCGTTCGTCATTCATTCATTCATTCATTCAGAGAGACAGTGTGGCATGTGGCAGGGGCAAAGCCTCTACAGGCACACAGTGCAAGTTCAAGTCCTGCTTCCATCCCTGTGGCCACCTGGGTGTGACTTTAGGCTGGTAGGTCCCCTCCTGAATGTCAGTTTTCCCATCTGTTAAGAGGGGCTCGTAAAGCACTCAGCGGAGCACCTCGCGCAGAGGAAGCAGTTAATAGATGTTGGCTGTGCTATGAACCTGGCAGGGCACTGGGGAGCGTAAAGTTCCACCAGTATTTTTGTCATCAAAAGCAATGAGCCACAGCACATGCGGCAACGTAGGTAGATCTTAACAAAACAACATTATGTGAAAAGCACTCTGAAGACCCCATACAGCACGGTGGACTTTGTACGAAGCTCCAAATAACTACAAGAAAATACACGTTTTAGGAATATGTGGATGCAATACAAGTAGGTAAAGGGAACACAGGAGAGTGATGAGGGGGGTGGAGGACAATGACCCGCACCCCCCGCCCTGCTGTGGGCAGGCGGCAGGGGCGAGGCCTGATGCAGGAACTCATGTTTGGGTGTAGGTTTGTCAAATCCTAGGTTTGTTGTGGGTGATGAGCATTAATAAAAATAACTACATAATTACATAATTAAATAAAAGCAGACTGTGCATGGAGCACAGGAGAGAATGTCAAAGATTGTGAGTAAACCAGTTCTAAGCACCTCCAGTCCCAAACTGGGAAACAGAAGCAAATATGCTGGGCACCCACTGCAGGCCAGACACCGTCCAGCTCTGGGTTTACGCCGGGGATTGTAATAGAATGAACCACCACCCCCTTCGGGGGGCTCATGTTCTCCTGTGGGAGACAGACATAAAACTAAACAGACAGTGTCAGTGTGAGTACTGTGGAGAGGACAGAAGTTCCTGGACACAGGAAGCAGGTGGTCCGGGAAGACCTCTCCGAAAAAGTGACATTCGAGCAAAGGCCTAAGGAAGAGGAAGGAGAGGGCTTGCAGGGTTCTGAGGGCTGAGCTTCTAGGCAGAGGGAATGCCGGGCAAAGGCCCCGAGAGCCAAGAGAGCCTGGAGAACAGGGAGGCAGCCAGCGCGGCTGTGGTGCAGCGGGCTGAGACAGTGGGGGAGGTTAGCAGGGACACCGGGAGCCTGGCCAACCACTCTGAGGACTTTGGCTTTGACTTGGGGTGACGTGGGGAGCCACTGGAAGGTTCTGAGCAAAGCGGGAAACCACCTGGCACATTGTCAAGCCTGCTGTTGGGGCAGAGGTAGAGCCTGGGACACCCGTCAGAAGGCTGCTGTAATAATCCAGGTGAAAGAAGAGGCCACTAGCACCAGAGCGATAACAGCAACAAGGTGACAAGTGCCCAAATCTGGCAGCAAGACCAGATATGCGTCCAAATAACCACGAAACAAAATCTACAGTAAACTCTACAGCAGTTTACGCAGGTGTCCACTCCCTTGTGTCACCAGGAGAGCACCCAGCCAGGTGCAGGGAGTGTGCTCCCAGCACCACAGGCCCTGGCTCTGGGCAGCCTCCACCCCTGGGTCCTCAGGCTCTTCTCTCAACCCTCTGGCAGCCAACCTGACCGGAAACCCTGGTCAGCTACATGGTCAAGCAGGCAACGTTCCTTCTGCACCCAGGGTTTGCCAGCCCTGTGACTGGAACCTACCCCAAAGCCCATCAGGGTTCTCCGGCGCCCTCATTATAAACCTTGATGTGGCTCAACCACCAGGGAGCCCAGAGAAGCATTCACCATTGGTTCTCAGTCTTGGCTGGAAATCCCCTAAGAAACTGAAAAATGACCTGTGTCTGCGTCCCACCCCAGAGACTGCTGTAAATAGGTCGGGGGTGCAGCCTGGCACTGGAATTTTCTCAGCGCTTCCAGGCGATTCTAACGTGTATGCAGTCTGAGCTGAGAGCCACTGCTCACGTGGCCTGGTCTGGCTTCCCTGCTCCCATCCAGGACCACACGCTTCCAGGGGCCCCGAGGCCAGAAAAGCCCTTCGGCTCAGATGCATTTAATCAAGACTGGACTGGCTCCCCTCCCCAGCGCCTCCCACCCTTCCTCCTCCAGGAATGCATTTTTATTAGGCTCTTCCTAGGTGAAAATGCTGCTGGGCTGGGGGATGGGGGGGACCGGATGGAGTGTGATTTACACTTACCCTGAGTCCTCACACCTCCCAAGGGCAGCCTGAATGGGCAGCCTGCTCCCACAGCCGCTGGCAGGTGGGTAGCAGGGCATAGGCAATACCCCACCAGCCAGGAGCCCCATCCCCACATAAATGCCCCCAAATCCCAACCGAGCCCAAGGCCCTTTGGAAAAATGACAAGGGGAATCCACGTGGGTAGCGGTACCTGTAAGATTCCAACAGAGACACCACTCAAGAGAAATCACCTGCGTTTCCCAAACCTCGTGCAAATCGATCAGGCCGCCCGTGTTAAATTTTCTCTGTGCTCCAAAAGGCTACTTTGACTCTCATCCGCCCCTAAGTTCCTTCTCCAGGCTTCCTTCCTTGCTCAGCCAGGAATAAGAAAGGTAATTTCCCCTGGATGGAGGCTTACTAGGCACTTCCTTCTGCCCTTCAGAGAGGGGGCCCTTCACCAGAGCAGTTTCTGGTGGGCTTAGTAGGATTTCTCAACCTAGGCACTGCTGACATTTTGGGCTTCTTTGTTGGTGGGTGCAGGGGCAGGGGAGGGAGGGACAGCTGCCCCATGCACTGTAGGATGTCCAGTGGCATCCCTACTTCTACCCACTAAATGCTCAGAGTCCCACCTCCCCAATCTGTCACATGAAAACATGTTTGCAGACATCACCAACTGTCCCCCGGAAAGGGGGTAAGGGAAATCGCCCCTGTTGGAAACCACTATGCTGTAGCACCACCACCGGGAACCTATGGAGGGTAAGGACTGGGCCGGCCAGCGCTTCTGAGACACGGTGCTGTCCCTTGGCCAGAGCAGAACACGTGCCGTGCACTTGTGACTGCGTGGCCTGGCTCAGGAGGCCGTGCCTGTCCAGGCTTCATTGCCATCCTCTGTAACAACAGTAACAGCCAATATGTGCTTAGGGCTGCCACTGTGCTAAGCATCGTCCACAGATTTTCTCACTTAATCCTCACGTTTTTCTAGAAAAAATACTGCTCCTATTTTACTAAGGAGGAAATGGAGGCTCAGAGAGGTCAGGCAACTTGCTTAAGAACATACAAGAAGGCAGGCAGTGTGACCCCTGGGCCCATGGACTTAGCTTACCCACAGCTCTGGACCCCGACCTTAAAACAGGGGCTGGGGCCTCTGACTGCCTCTGAAGTCCCTTGCAGTTCGTGGCTCTGCCAGTCATTTGATGTTGTTGCTATAAAAGTGTCCACTGGGCGCCCTGTACCTCGTGTGTCCGCCAGCCCCTCCCTGCAGGATGGCTCTTGTGTACATGGTGTCCCATTCCACACGCTCCTACTACGATCCAAGCACTGTGCCAGGGTCCAGCTGCCAATGAGACGTGGCATTTACCCTCTAGTGAGGAGGCAGATATTCAGCAGCCCGTTGGACGTTTATTTACAACCAGGATAAGAGCCATCAGGGAGCCTGACCCAGCCCAGAGGGTCAGAGAAGGGACCGCCTCCTGCTGTGACAGACACATGGGGGTTGACCCCCCACCCCAGAAGCCTGTATGCGAAGGGAGAGCAGGGCACACACAGCCTGGGGTGGGGAAGAGCGCTGCTGGTTCTAGAACCCCAGGGAAGATGGTGCAGGAGGAGTCTGGAGAGGTGGGCAGGACCGGCGGGCCCCGGCAAGAAACACCAGAAGCAACAAGAGGTCACTGGCAGATTTAAGTAAGGAGCGACATGACCAGGTGAGCATATTGACACAGCAGCTCCAGTGCGTGGGGTGAAGATGAGGGGAAGGGGACAGGAGAACACACAGGGGGACCTTTGGGGCTGCTGGCTGGCCCAAGGGAGGGTGATCTGGGCTGCATGGTAACAGGGGGCTGGAGAAGTGACATTTGACATGCAGAGCAGAGGGGAACAGGTAAGGCTGAAGCCGGAGGCCTGGTGGACAGAGTGGACGGAGTGCTGTTCACAGGAGGAAGGGTCCAAGTATGGGGCCAAGGTCAGGAGTTACTAGTGGGCACCTTGTGCTAGAGAGGCGCAGTGCTGGACAACATACTAACTGATTCACTGAGAAGAGATGCCAAGACCTCTTTCCTAGGAGAAGGCGCACCATGAGCCCCCACACCACTGACTTAGAACACACCCTGCCCAGGGACAGACAGACCAGAGAAGGCAAATGTGCAGGCAGCCACACCCTGGGGAAGGAGTCTGAACAATGACAAGGTAGGTTGGTAGCACTGTTACCTTATCTGCTCTGATGAGATTGCAGTCAAAGGTGGGGTCGCCTCAGCCTCTAATACAATATAAATGGGCTCTTGGATGGCATTTGGCTGTTACGTTGATTCTTATTCACTCAGAAGCTAAATCACAGTGCTAATGGGAAACGTGTGAAATATCCCTTTTTCATGCACTAGCAATGAAAGGACTTCACAAATCTGTAGCCAAATGAAAGTGCTATGAGTAACTGGAGTCTGCACACGGGCCTCATTGTAGCACCATATCCAAGCCAGCTGCACTGAAGCTCTGATTTCCCATTAAGAAAGCACTCCGGCCACCTGGGAGGTGCAGAAACACCAGCACAAGGCGCCTCCCTGAGAAACTGACACTCAATTGCAACCCAGGGCCTGGGGATTTTAAAAGTGTATTTCACACCATGCGGTTGCGCCTAGAACCACTGAATGTCAAGATGGGAAAGGATCTCAGGCCACTTAGCTCACCTGTGTGACACAGGCGAGGACAGGGACCTGAGCAGGGCCACCAGCTTCTCGGTGCAGATCTCACTACTCCAGGCCTAGCTGCGTCCACCCCTGCATTCAGGACCCCAGCAACACTTTCTGGACATTGCACGTCTCTAGGGCCCAGGCTTCTTGAGTCACTGAAACCAGAGGCAGAAATAGGGGTGGAGACTATTTCCAACAGTCCAGGCAGGCAATGAACATTATTGCATCCTGGCAGGCGTTTTGGTGACTATTGGAGGCTAAGGGGCTGGGGGACAGTCACCTGAAGGATAGGGGGACAGGGCACAGGAATCTGGGGTCAGGTCTTGTTCACTTATCTACGTACAGATAACGCACACTGGACCCACTTCTAGAAAAGATGTGGGACAGTTGGTCATTCGAAACGCACACACACACACACACACAACACAATAGCTCAGACTGACATGGGATTGCAGATTTGTTTTTAAACGTGACAAGTGTTTCTCTGGGAGACTGGTTTAAAAAACAACTCTGTCCTTGCACACGGTGGAATACTACACAGCCACTAAAAACAGGCAATGTCCTAGGTACTAATATGGAGATATTTCAAGTTTACAAATTTAAGAAAATAAAAAAGCAAAGTGCAGAATAAACATTAGGCTATTCTGTGGATGGTAAAGTGGTACACTAAGAATATATATTCAAATTTCTGTATTTTAGCATAAAGAAACACTGGAAGAATAAACCAAAAAGTAATATAAATGGTGCCTATAGTGGCTAACAGGGGCCGGGGCTGGGATAGAAGGGGACAGGTGAGAGTGAGAAGTTGGAGTATAAACCGTTGTGTGTATTTTGACTTCTGAATGATATAAATTCTTTACCTATTCAAAAGTATAATTCAATTAAACGCAAGAGGAGAGAGGAAATGGAAAATAATTCCAGGCACAAGAGCCAAAAATGTCTTTCTTCTGCCCTCTCTGAAATATGGAAGCTTACAGTCCTGTGCCTGGTCTGGAAGAGGAGGCTGCGACGTCAGCCTCTGGCCGGGAGGAGGCTGGAAACGGAGCGCAGATGGGCAGGAGGCTCAGGCTGGTCTCGGTGGCCCGGCCTCCCAGCCTCCTCGCTCTGGAGGAATCTGAGAGGGCAGAAGGGCAGGGCCAGGGTCAAGCCAGCACCACTCAAGGCCTGCCCCTGTGCCCACGTCTGCCCCCTGACTCAGCCTGAAGTGCACACCTTGCAGGGGAAGTCAGAGCCGCCCAACCTGCTCTCCACACCCAAGAAACCAAGTCAGCTCCCCGGAGCACCTCAAATCCCTTCACCTTAACTTAAGCAACTGCTGCCCACTTTTTTCAAGATTTCCACTCAGGTTGTTTCCTCTCACTGCCCTAAGGAATGATTTAATGGTGATGATAAATATTTCCGAATGAAGGCTTAGGTGTCGCTGAGTCTAAATGCACTGCTTTGTTTCTGTGGTTCATGTATATATTTTTACAAATGTAAAAGAGAGGGCAGGACCGAGTGAGTGTGGACAGGCTAAGTAATCGCAGCCTATCTCAGCTCTGGTGAAGAGATGGAAACAAGGGGTGGAGACAGAGAGGGGAGAGGCTGGGAGGGCTGGGCAGGGGGAGCACTGACCCCAGTTCCGGATGGGGAGGACTTGGGCTCCCAGTCAGATAAGACTGTAATCCAAACAAGGTTTATGTGCTCAGCTGCGGAATGGGAGAGAGTGGAGGCGGGAGGCAGGAAAGTGTTCCAACTGAGTGACCCGTGACCAACAAAAAGAGATGGCCTGTCCAAAGCCCCCCCAGGTCTCAAAACCCAGGTCAAGTGCCACCTCCTCCCGGTGGCCTTCAAGGACCACCCCAGCTCAGAGCTATCCTCCTTCCTCTGAGCTTGAACCTTTCATTACCCCTAGGGCTGATGGCGTCACTGGTCCCCATTACTGCTTCTTCTTCTCACCTCCCTGATTCTGTCGCAAGCTCCCAGAGACAGAAAACTTGTTTTTTACCATTTTTGGATCTTCTGCACATGTGATGCCCACAGTAGTTTGTACTCAGGATGATGTCAGACCACACCTGCACCCAGACCCAAGAGCTTCCCAGAAAACATGGCAGACCACATTTCAGAAAGTGACACCAAGTAATAATCACAACCTCAACCTGAGCTCTTGGGCTTTATAATGTATGAAGCCCTTTCATGGTCTTATAAGGTAGGTGGCAGGTGAGACTCAGCTCATTTTACAGGTAAGAAAACTGAAGCTCACAAGGTTTAGTGATTGCCCAGTGACCAGTTAATAAATGAAAACAGCCCTAGAACCCAGCTTTCTGCTGTCATTCAGATTTTCTGGGGAGAGACTGGAGGTTTCTATGTCTTTAAGCACCGGACACGTGTTTTAGGGAACACTGCATTGCTACAGCCTACTCCCAGCCAAGATGCACAGTGCATACCAGCATAAGGAAGGCTCTGAAGAAGCCCACTGAGCTCAGTTCAATGCAAATGTCTCCAAACGTTCCTCACCTGGAACCCTTCTGTGCATGGGACACTTTGCACAGGGAATTTAGACTCCCCAATGCAACTTTCCTAAATGGTAGACCACGCTTCCTGGAGGGGCTGTATACTACAGACTAAGAAAGGCTCCAGCTAGCTGAATAAAGCTCCAATGGTGAAATTTCAGGGCTCAGCCAGCTGGTAAGGACACTTCTTATTACTATTTTTTTTACTTTTTATTATTGAATTTTCAAATACACGAAAATAAAAGAGCGCCATAAATCCTCATGGACCTGTCACCAATTGCCAAACCAGCTTCAACAACAGGCAACATTCTGTGTTTGCTTCTCCTACCCTCTTTCTTCTGAAGTGCTTTAAAGAAAATCCCAGATATCATATCATGTCATCTGTAAATCCTTCAGTATGCAACGCTGCCACGATATTACACATTCTAAAAAATTTAACAATAATTCCTGAATATCAAACACCCAGCCTGCATCTAACCCCCTTGATTCTCTCCACTATGTCCTTCCAAGGCAGGTAGGCTGGAGTCAGGATTCGCACCAGCCCACAGAAGGACTTTGGTTGGTATGTCTCTTAAGATTCTGTTAATTTATGACAACTCCTCCTGTACCTCCCCATTATTTCCTGCACCATCCTGTGGAGGATGCTTGGAGCTCCTCTTGGTCTGGATTTGGGGGCGGCCTCCTCTGCCAGGGTGTTTCACATGTTCCCATGGTCACTGCATAAAGCAGCAGCTGGATCTACAGCCTTGACCATATTCGGGTTCAGCTTCATGGGCGGTGCTGTGTCCTTCCTATTGTGTTGCAATTAGTTGTCCAACTGCAGGTGGCAAAGCTAATGTTGGTCTGCAGGTTTGGATGGCGGGGCACATGTCTTTGTGACCGACTAGGTCCTCCTCGTGTCCCCACAGTCCTATCATGCTCTAGAACTCGGTTCTAGATCCATCGCCAACCCAGGATTTGCCCATTTTCTATGATTTTGTGGAAGACTCTCCTGCCATCCAGCTCCAAAATTCTACCAGCCTGTCCTTTCCTAGGCAGTCTCTAGGTGATCTTTTCTTTTTTCTTTATTTAAAGAAAAGACATTTGAAAATGGACAGAGAAGCTGAGGATGTGATGCTCCCTTCAGGTCAGGGCCTACCAGTGTCTCCAGGGGCTTAGCTGGAGTCCCAGGGTCTCAGCCTGCGGATTTCTCCACCCATCTCTTAGGACATGAGTAGCAATCTCAAGGAGAACAAGAACACGTAGTTCAACATGATAAATATGCATCCAAAATGTTTAAAAACCAAATTACACAAATCAAGCTTATTCTGAGAGGTTCATTTTGCCAGGGGTCTCTAGCGCTCCAATCAGCATAATTAAATAGTACGGTCGCTCTAGAATTGATTGTGGTTTTCACATTTTTTTTTATCATCCCAGGACCATTTCAGTGAGATGATTTTAAGCTAATAAGAACCCCCAAATTAGAAACAAATTAAGGAGATGGAAAATACAAACGTATTTGTTTGTAGTCAGGTACTATTTTTATCAGCAAAATCATGAAAAATTAAACTTGTTCAGCACTCATATAAAGGTTGTCAGTCAAGGGCAATGTGGCTTTCTGCCTCTCCCTGCTGCAAAATTTTAAGATGACATGTCAGAAGCTGTCCTCCGTGGGCCCCCAGAAAGCAATAGACTAAGAACAGAACTACACAGGCAGACTGGCCCAGGAAAGTGTCGCCACATCATACTCTCAAATAGTTGGAGAACAAGCTTCATAATGCCTCCTGCTTTTCAAATGAATGCACGCAGAGCCAGGAACAGGGTTCCATCGTTGCAATGGTTTCTCGTGCCCACTTAAGAGGCGAGGACATGAAGGCCTGGGGAAGCTGAGAGATCTGCATGGGGTCACACAGCAAGCTTGGAAACAGCCAGGATTAAATCTGTCTAAATGTGCTTGGTTTTGTAAAGCCCTCTCCTCGTTGTCACCCAAATGTGCCATAGATTACCTTTTAAAATAGATGTTGTCATAATGATACCAGTTTGGAGGACTCTTGTGGGGTTCATGACAACCTCAAGCGTTTCAGCCTCAGGGGAGGCAACAAGAGTTGGGAGCCAGCTGCTCCAATGGTGGGGAGACCCTCTGTCCAGACAAGCAGCAGCACAGGGACCCGCAGACCACAACAGTGGTCTGACCCAGACCACTGACCGTGGAATGTTGACCCAACCTTGAAAACACCATCTCAGCGCCCGAGCCTGGAGAACATCTATTCATTCTGTGGACTTCGTACTGATTCCAGCAGGGCTGACACCTAAGTCCGCTTTGCATCACCAACCTCTACCTCCTTACTCTGCTCGTTCCACACTGGACCCTGCACACACGCCTTTCAAGCCTCCTTCAAAAGGAGTCCTCACTAAACCCAAGCCAGGTGAGAGAGAAGGACCTGTGGAACTTCCTTAGATGGCTGTGTCACTCCCCTTGGGCCCAGAAGGATGAGTTCTGACCTTCTATGATGATCTGGGTCGATTCCAGACTCAGATGACAGGACAACATTCTGCTACCACCTACTGACATACAGGCCCTTCCCTCTCTTGGAGGAGAACAGATGAGCGGCTGATTCAGAGGTACTGGCCCCGTGGGGAACGCCTGGTGGGAGGGAGCACATGGCTGAGTCTGTTGGTGAGGGGACAGTGCTGGGGGCGCCAGCCTGCCGTGGGCTGCTGAGTGGAAGGGCACCAAAAGAATCACCCAAGTCCCCAGACCAGAAAACACACCCAGGTAGGGAATTAAGAGTCTAGATAACATTTTATAACTTTTCAAAGGACTGTCACATACCCTGTCACATTCGAGTCTCAGAAAAACCCCAGGAGGCAGAAATTATGTAATTCATTCTTCAGACAGGCTGGGCATAGGAGAGCTTGATTTTGCGGAGTGCCAACCCTGAGCCGGCTACAGGCGTCAGGGTGCTATGCAAATAGATGTGCGCAGTGATTACTGTTTTCTGCTGCTGTTGGGGGCCATACTGGAGCAGCTGCCACTTACAGAATGATAAAGAATGTACTCCCCCACCCCCAGAAAGAACAGCAGTGTGCTGTGATGATGGGTTCCCTGGCCCTCAAGGGGAGTTACCTGTATTTCTATGACTAAGGAGAAAAAGGCGTCAAGTAAGGTGAGGATGGACCTTTACTACCAAGGCTGAGGCTGGGAGGCAGAAGAAAGAGGGTTGAAGGACAGGCAGCTTTGGGAGCAGGATCCTGGGCTGGATCCCAAGACAGTTAGGATGGCTTAGGCAACAAGTCTGAGGAGCAGACAGCCCTCTCTCCGCAGGAGCACAGTGCCCTGGCGGTGCCCATACCTCGGAGACGAGAGCCCGCAGGTTCCACGCTCCCCACGGCAGAGCTGACAGAGGGGCACACGCTGCCTACAGCGCTTGGCTCCTCCAGAGGACCAGGTCTAGGTGAGGGGGGGGCACAGGCAGCTGCCACTGCCCTGGGCCACGTCTAAGCCTCACCCCCGCCCTGTCTGTCCTGACCTGAGAAGCCCCACAGTTCTCATACAGCAGAAGGACAGAGACGGAACACCAGAAACACCCGCTGGGAAATTTCACCCAACGTAGCCAAGAGGGGAACTCAAACAGGTTTTCAGTTGATTTAGGAAAATAAAAAGGATTATTTCTTGACATCAGATGTCACAGAGCAATTATTCGTTCATTGATTTAGTCCTGATAGTTACCCAACAAGATAGAAATTATTAGTTTCACTTTTAACGAAGCTTCTGAGGCTCAGAGAGCTTCGGGAACCGCAGCCCCAGCCCCTGAGCAGGTGGCCACGTTCTGAGCCCAGTTGGGACGCACAGCCAGGACTGGTTCCAGAGAACATATGCAATGCTCCAGAGGGATGTCCAGCCTTTTGGCAACTCGGGGCCACACTGGAAAAAGAAGAGTTGTCTTGGGCCACATATTAAATACAGAAACTCTAACAAAAACTGATGAGCAAAAAGAAAAGATTTTTAAGTAGAATTTATGGTTTTGTGTTGGGCCATATTCATAGCCATCCTGGGCTGCATGCAGCCTGCGGGCTGCAGGTTGGAGGCTCCTGTGAGCGGTCTCTGATCATTCAAGCCAATTTACCTGGGGATCTGTTCCAGATGTGTCACAAGAAGAGGACATAATAGTAAATCCTGCTATTTAGCTCAGGAGTCAACTAGCCTCTGGGTATGCCTTGGCAAGATGTTCCAGATTCTAGTTCATGTTCTAGACCTGAGCTGTCCAATACAGGAGCTATTAGCCACAGGTAGCTAACGAGCACAGGAAATGTGGCTAGGCCAAGCTGAGATGTACAGTCAGTGTCAAACACCCTGGACTTGAAAAATGAATGTAAACTATCTAATTAGTAATGTTTATATTGATTGCATGTTGCAAGGGTAATACTTTGACCATGCTGAGTTCAATGAAACACATTACAAATCATTTCACTTTCTATATTTACCTTTTTTTAAGGTGGCTATGGGAAAATTAAAAACAACATGTGTGGCTCGATCTCAGCATCTTCTGGGCAGCCCTGTTCCAGGAGCCCAGTCTTGCTAGGGTTCTGTATCTACCTTCCCTTTCCCCATTCCCAACAATAGGAAGCCTCTCAAGCATTCCGAGAAGGTCCTCTCCTCTGAACATTTCTGGAAATTCCTGGATGCACCTGTTTCACCCATACCCAGTGCCCATAAAGAATGCCCAGGCCTACAACTGCCAAAGCACTCACGTGTGGTATAGGCACTAGTTCTGAGTGTCCCAATCCCCCTTAAACCACCTTATCCACGGCCAGAGGGGTTCTGATAACCAGGCTTTCAATGCCCAAGTCTCCAACCCTGTGAGCAATTGGCAGCTCTGGGAATTAGGCTGCGTTTCTCCCAGCCTCCTTTGCTCCCACTCCTGCCAGACTGTGAGCTCCTGCATAAGCAGAACAATGGAGGTCAACTAAGTGTATCGATCACTTTTTAGGGTGCTGGCTGCTGTGCCAAGTGTTTTGCACGTTTTATTTTACTTAATTCTCCCACCCAGCCTGTGAGTAAGTATCGTCCCATTTCGAAGTCAGGAGCCCGAGGCTCTTAGAGTCTTGAATATGCCTTCACTCTCAAACTTCTTCCCATATACATATTCCCCCACCGGAAGCAGACACCCACCAGGCGTTCTAGCATTTCTGTACCCAGCACGGGGCCCAAAAGTAAATATCGGTGAGGTTTAAGAACCTTCCCATAGACCAAATCCTATGCTCTTTTGTGCAGAAAGTGTGCTGCCTCTTACTTCCCTGGCCTTGGGTGTGATAGAAGTCCTCACCCACCTGCAGGCTGGACCTGTCCTGCCTCCTCCTACCCTCTATCCCCTCCCACCTGAGGCCCCACAGGGCCAGGCCTGCTCAGGTCCCCAGTCAGGTCTAAGATGCACAGATCACCTACCCCATGAGAGGGGGGCTCTGGGAACAGCCCAGGACCAGCACACTGTGCTCTGGGGTCCCCAGGGATGCAGCTGTCCCTGGGCGCCTGTGGAGCTGCCAGTTCTGCAGTTAACCCCCCGAGGCAGAACAAGCCCCCAGCTATCCTTGCTGGGGCCCCTGGAACTGGATTCCCCTTCCACTCCCTCATACAGACAGGAGCCAAGTCTTGAGCCTGCCTGGTGCCTGTAGCTGATCCATTTCCTGGAGCTGGGCTCTGATTTCTGGATTTTCTTCTTCATTTTATTCTTCCTGCCTGATTTAGAATGAGGCCACCCAGAAGTCTCACTACTCTGCCCCTCCCCACCCCTTGGCTCGACCCAAGACCCAACCCGTGGACCCTGACACTGGCTGCACTGGAATGGAATTTGCCACACCCCTTTGGGCCTCCTGCCCCAGGCCATTGGCTCTCTTCCCCTGCCCTGGTCAGTTTCCCAAGGCCTCAAGCTATTTTTGCTCCCACCCCAGCCTGCCATTTCCCTGATGGAAGTCGCCAGAGTGGCATACTGCAAAACACACACAATGAAGACCACAGGCCAATGAAACAGAACTCAACCTTGGGGTATCCAGTCCCAGTGCCCCCACCCCCATCCTTCCAACCTCAGGTCCTGCCTTCTAGGCTCTGGGAACCTGTGTGATGCCTCCTGCCTTGGCTGGCCACCCCACCGTGTCTGCCAGCCCCTCCTGAGCTCTTCAGATCCCACCCGTGACCTCCCCCAGCCACCCCTGATCATCTGCTCCTTGCCCTGGCATTCTTGGAGGGATGGAGGGAGCCACAAAGTCCCCCTTCCGTTTCTTTTTTTATAAGAAATACTAACCTATCACTTCTCACCAATCCACAAAAGAGCTGCTGTGCCCCTTGCTGCCTCTGTTTCCTCCTGCCACCACCTCCCTGATTCCCAAGGGAGCTGATGGGGAGTGATGACTTCCTGATTTGTTACTCTGAGTTCTTCAAACAAGAGGTGTCACATCCATAACAGCATCAGGCCTTCCCATTAGACATAGGAAGTGAACGCAGCTGACGCTAAATCTTCCGGGGCCTGGCTCCCGCAAGTGCACGGGGCCGAAAACTAATAACTGGAAAGCACCCATCTATCATCTTATCAGGCCTTACTAGGTTTGTTTGCATAGTTATCTTCCCAAGAGTTGACATTTAATGTCTTCTGCAGGCTGATGTATTCTCCTACCTGTCATATCATTCAGAAAGAATAGATGAGCCGCAGGTCCATTACCTGTCATTACACTGTGTACATGTCGCCAGGGGCCGAAGCACCAATTCTTCTTGAGTCTCCCAGCTGGTGCAGCCTCCTGACTTAGAGGCTCCAGGTCCAACGAGCTGCAGAAGACGCGCACATCTCAGGCCCTGGGAGGGCTCCTTGCCATCCCTTACTGCTTTCCTGGCCGGCCCACTCGCCAGGGGTGGTGAGCTCACAGCTGCTTCAGAGGGGACCTGCAGGAAGAACAGAGGTCTCCATTACCAGGGCCAAAGGCCTATGTCCAAGTTTTATTGTTCTAGGACTTCACAGCCATCCTCTCTCTGCTCTTTCCTATTAGGTCTTGTGGTTCCTGGTGACTCTATGAACCTGCCTCAGCCAGAGTCTTTCTTCACTGCCCACCGAGACCAACACCAGGCCTCTGTGTGCACGTGTGCACGTGTACATCTTTATTCCTGTCTTCTCGCCCTGCGTATTTCATTTTATCTTCCTGAAAGACCTGCCTTCAGTGACTTGTCCGAACCACCGTTCTGAGTGTGGCTCACACCCAGCAACGGAACCTCACTGCGTGGGAGAGCAAGGACCTGGCTGCTCTCCCTCCACCAATGAGACTGCAAAGAACAAGGACATGTCAAGTGGTGTCAGTCCTCAACTCTGACAGCCCAGGTCCCAGAGATAAGGTACCCATGTAGTCTGGGGGCTCCAGGAAGGCCACCCGCCTGTGGCTGAGGCTGCTTTCACAGACCTTCACTAAGACGACAGACAGGGGTGGAGATGCAGACCTCACTGGGTGAGGGACACAGACACCGGATCCCCTGAGTGACCATATTTCGTAGTCAAGATCACAGCTCACATTCTGGGATGGGGTGGAGGTGGGGGGGTTAAAGGCTCCAGCGAGAAGCAGCCCTGCCCCAGAGTGGAGATCGGCTCGGCCCTGCACCTCTGACCAGGCTTGGGCTCCAGCAACTAGGGTGGGGGTGGGGGGCAGGCTCCTGTGGCCAAGATGGCTGTGACCTTGAGCCCCAAATCTAAGGCTCCTCCAGGCATCCGTGGACCCCCTGCTGAGAAGTGGCTGTGGCAGGTGGACAGCTCTACCAGGGCACCCAGCGCTGCAGGTAGGAGGAAGCATCCGGAACAGGGATGGGGGTGGCAAAGGAAGGTGGGGACAGTAGTGACAGTACCTTACAACCCTACAATGATCTACCCCCTGGAGCTGTTGCGCATCATCCGACCCATTTGATTTCATAGTAGCGATGTAAAGGGGTACTTTATTTTATTTTATTTTTTTAATTGTTGTTCAAGCACAGTTTTCTGTCTTTTACTCCCATCCCAGCCCAGCCCTCTTCCCTCCCTCCCATTTCCACCCCCTTTAGTTTTTGTCCATGTGTCCTTTATACTTGTTCCTGTAAACCATTCCCCTTTTCCCCTGAAATTCCCTCCCCTCTCCCCTCCGGACACTGTCAGCCTGTCCTCTCTTTCAGTGTCTTTGGTTATATTTTGCTTGTTTGATTGTTTTGTTGTTTAGGTTCCTGTTCAAGGTGAGCTCCTACCCTTTGCAACAGCATGGATGGAACTGGAAAGCATTATGCTAACTGAAATAAGCCAGGTGGTGAAAGGTAGAGGGGAATTTTAAAGACGACGAAACAGAAGCACAGAGGGGTGAGTTAGAGAAAGAGTCAAGGCTGTAATCCTTGACTCCCAGTGGTCTTCCTTCCCAGCAAGCTCCCTGGTCCTGGGGTAATTTCCTGTCTCCTCTGGGATGTGGCCGGTCAGCAGGAGTCGGGAGGAGGAGGGAAACGGAGGCAGGCTTGGCCTGCTATGGGGGATGGGGAGAAAAGGAGAACAATCACGCCTTTGGTTTCTCCCCTGATAGGAGGGTCGAGGAGAAAGCGCAGAGAGAACAGAGTGATAAATAGGGAAGACCAGCCTGTGGGGCTCCCAGCTACCAGGAGCAGCTCAGGCAAAGAGGAAACTGGCTGTGATAAACAGCCACAGCTTTGGGGGCTGGGCTGGGCTGACCTTGAGCCTCCTGGGTGACCTGGCTCCCTATGGCTCTGGCTTCTAAGGTGTTTCTGGGCAAGGCAGTACCAGGGGTTAGAAGTCCCTTTGAAAGAACAAAGAAATTACTGTTATTACCTTCAAAAAGTCTATATACATGTCAATGCTCTTTTGTTTATATGACATATTTCTAAATAAAAATTAAGAAAAAAAACATGCAATTCCACTCATATGAAGAAGGATCTCAGCTGCCCCTGACAGTGGGATTCTCGACTTGATTCCAAAGTTGCTTGGCTTCTATTGACACAGGGGAAGTCATAACCTAGGAAATTCCTACCTGGAAAGGGTTGACCCACATGCCTGCCCCCGTCGACAGAGGACCAGACCTCAGAGCATGAGGTCACAGAAAGAACAGAAAGGCATCCCCTTCGTGTTAGCAGTACGTGTCCCAGGTGGCCTGGTGGGTCCACATTTAGCCTTGCAGCTCTTAGTGGGCCCTCTATGTGCGCTGGGTGCCATGCAGGAGGGAGAAAATGCGCACCCTTTAGAAGCCAATTGCTGGCCAGTCCCACTGGCTGTACAGTCACCTGGTGGCTCTAGTTCCCAGGCAAGCCCCTAGAGCACATTCGTTTTGGCGGGGGTGGGGAAGGTGGAGACAGGAGCCTTCCCAAGGCCTCCTGCAAGGTGGGGCCAAAGCGTATTCTCGGCAGATGGTGCTGTCGCCCTCACTCCAGGGTTCTCGTTCCTAATTATCTGTGCTGTCAGCAAAACAATTAACCCTCCAAGAAAAATTGCACCGTCCACTCCCAACCATAATAAAAGGCATTTTTTTCCAAGGACAAGGGACACTCAGGGCAGCGGCAGAGGGAAAGCAGGGCAGCCTTGGGTCGGGTTCTGGCTCTCACTCCGGCTCTCACTCGCCTGGGTGATGTTGCCATCCTCTGACCTCCCAGGTCTGCCAAAGGCATCACACCTGCAGCCCCTCCTGCCTCAGGGCCTGCATCTCCCTTCCCATAAAGGAGGGTATGAGTGTCGTCCCTGGATCCCTGGGGTCCCCTGCAGTCCCACAGTGCCACCATTCTATCTACACAAGCCTAGTGCTTTTCCTCTGAATTTTAAGTTCCTTTGGAGCAAAGACTGAATTTCCCTTCCTTTCTCCTTCCCTCCGTCCCTCCCTCCCTTCCTTCCTTCCTTTCATTATTGGATATTTACCATGTTTCTTCCAGGAGATACAGAGAATATACCTGTTCAACCTTCATGACCACTCCTTGCAGCTTTCTTCCTCTGAGATATGGGCAGAAGAGGGAGGGGGGGCAGGGAGGGAGGATGCCAGCTGCTTGAGGACTTGGCACTTGCTTGGCATCAGGCTGTAGGAGGGAGGTCCTGTTGCTGCATTTCGATTCTCTCTGAAGATTCGGCTGTAGGAAGGCAGCCTCCTCTCCAGAGAGCTGAATTTGATGAGCAAGCCACTCTGGTCCCTGGGGCAGGCCTGCGGAGGGGTGGAGAGGTGGGATATAAGGAGATCTGAAAGCCCCTAACAGCCGCTCAGGGGCCGGTGGCAGTGGAGGGCCTGCCTTCTGCAGGCCCTCATTACACAGGGAGGCACGAGCGGATAAGCCAGAGTGCCCTAGTTAAAGAAACTGCTTTACACAAGGCGCTAAGGCATGATGTTTGTTACCCAGGAGTCTACTATTTAAGGCTGGGACCAGTTGGTCTTATTCATCTGTCATCATGCACTGTCATGGAAAAGAACACAGGGTGAGCAAGAAATTGTAGAGCCTTCGCTGTCAGAGCCTTCAGCGAGGATGTCCCCCAGGGCCACATTTTGCAGGTAGGATTTGGAGAGGTTCAAGGGCAGGCCACTCACAGACAGAGAGAGCTGGAAAAGATGCTGCCACTCAGTGGCCCCACATCAAGGTCTCACCCTGTCCTGCTCCACTCTGCCTCCCAGGATCACCCCTGAACAGACTGGGGGACATGCGGGGCAGAAAGGATAGGAAAGTCCCGAATGGGGCACTATCCAGCTCCCCGGGGGGCTGCAGGAGCCCTCCTTAGGCAGGGACAGCACCCGGGGAACCTGGGGGTGTGAAACAGGTCAGGACTCAGGTGTGGGGCAGGGAGCCGGGACCCCTTCTCCGCCACCATTTTGGCCTAGTTCAAGCCATGTGGCATCTTCCTTCCCCCTCCCGCCTTCCAGGCTGCCAGCACTGGGCCTCACCCAGTGCCCAGGAGCTCAGGCTCAGATGCCAGCTCCTGGGTACAAAAGGGGTGTGTTTATATTCAAAGTGGGCTGTTGCCCACTCGGAATCTGCCCACTTGAAGGCAGCACATGTGACTGCACCCCCTGCCCAGAGCCCAAGCGGGACAGATGCCAACCTCTAGCTAGAAACATTTCTAAATATGAGTCTGGCACAAAGAGTCAGGTTCCCAGGCCTCCCCTGCCCTGGGAGACCCAGCCAGAATCTCCAAGGCTGCTGGGAGGCTGAGGGCTGTGGGATTAGGAGGCAGCCAGCTGAGACAGCCACCAGCCCCAGAAACATCACCTGAACCCCTCCCTGGCCTTCCAGCCTCATTAGGAGAAGAGAAAGGATTACTCTGCACCCAAAAAGCCTAATCAATTGCCTGAAACCCTTGGCAGGGTGGACAGGAAAGCCGCTGCCTCCTCAAATGTGCATGGATTTAAAATATACGAATGGGATATTTTTCTTCCCCTCTCCTCAACCCCCCGAAGGCTGGGATGCTTGTTAAAAATAGCCTTGCTGTGGCATGGATCCTACGAAACCCAACGGCTGGCAGGAAAATTAAGGAGACATTGGAGACAGCACTAAGTGGTCACCCCTGGGGAGTGGGCTGGGGAGGGCTGGCGGGGGGGCTTGCAAGTGTTTCTGGACACACTTGGAGTGCTTGGAGTTTTCACAACAAGCAGGCATTAATTATATTAGTTTGTTTTGTGAGATGGAGGTTTTCCCACTGCATCCTCCAGCCTAAACTTGAGCCTGGACTTGCACTGACCTAGCAACTAAGAGCCCAGTGCTGGCTGGCCTGACAGGCACCAGATACCAATACAGCCCAGGGTCAGAAAAGGAGTAGTGAATGCAGAGCTTCAGATCTGCATTAGAGCCGGTTGTGTGACCTCAGACAAGTCACTGAGCTCTCTGAGCTGCAGCTTCTTTACCTGAAGAGAGAGGCGATTGGATTAAATGCTAAGCCAGGTAGCTTCTGACACCCTAGCATTTCACAAGGGTAAGGACTGAGAGAAAATATCTAAGATTTGCCTTGTGTTTGTCCTCAAAGGATGAGGGAATGTGTCCTTGGGCAGAGATGGGGCTTTAAAGCAGGAGGTAGGCAGGAAGAGAAGCTGTTCTGAGAGCAGCGATCGACTCCGTTCCTGGCCGATGGAGTCTGCAAGGTGGAAAGAGCATCGCTTTGGTAGCCAAAATGTCCTGGGTTCAAATCCTGAATCCAGCTCTTTGTAACCATGTGACCTCAGTAATAGCTGATCCCTGGTACCAATCAACCTCCTCAACTACAAATGGAGTACAAATGCCCACATCCAAAGGCCGTTGTGAATATTCTATGTAATGAAGTAAAAAAGTACCCAGCTCCTTGAGGAACTGAACATCCCGTGATTCTTTTCTTCCTCCCACTGTTACCCTACGCTGCACTGCATGGTGGTTAAGAGTGTGGGCTCGAACTGGGTTTGTATCCCAGCCCCCACCTATTTACTTGTGACCTTGAGCAGGCAACGTCACTTTTCTGTGCCTTAGCTTCTTCATGGATAAAGCTGGCGCGAGCGGGGGCTGGCAGTTGTGCTGGCCTAGCCCACACTCCTGCCCCTGCTAGCCAGTGGGACCCTCAGTTTTCAGTCTTGCATTTTCCATCAATCTGACTTTTAGAACTTCCTTTGCAGGCCTCCCCTCACCCCCCGAACCTCTCAAAGTTTCCTGACCCACAGCTGCCCATAGTCGTGACAACTGTGGTTGTCCGACTAGCCTGGCCCTTCCCCAGTCTTTCCTGCCCCCTCACCATTTGGTCTCCGCTCAGCAGGCTGTACACCTGGCCAGGTGTATCCATTCTACCCTGGAGCCATGGGGAAGGTGTGTTTCAGGTCAGTGCTTCTCAAGCTGTAATGTGCTTAGAAATTGCCTAGGAATCTTGGCGAAATACAAATGCACATTCTGACTCAGTAGGTCCCACATGGGGTCTAAGATTCTGCATTTCTAACAAGCTCCCGGGGGCGCCCAGGCCACACTGGTCTGGGACCACCCTTTGATTAGCAAGGCTGTAGAGCAGGGAAATCCTGGCGTCTGTGTTGAGGGGTGGAGGCGGGGGAGGGGACAAGGACCAGGCTGGCCAATTGTCCATATCAGAAGGATAAGAATTTTGACAGCGATGGCATGATGGAGACCAAGTTGGGTTCAAGAGACACTGAAGAGACAAAGTAGGAGAAGTCAAATAGAAGGTCAAATAGAGTTTCACAAAAAAGATGCGATGTTACCCAACCAATAAAAATAAAGTGCATCAAGGTAACGTAGCCACCCAGGAAGATGCTCAGGATACGGTAACTAGAAAAGCAGACCCCCCCCAACATGCACCCTCATCTCCCCTCCCCCCAAAATGTGCATTTAAGAAAACCAAGAGAAGGGCTACAGCTCTTGACCACAAAGGCCATGTTACGGTGATGGAACCGCATGTACAATTATTTATTTGTCATTGTCCAGATGGGCTTAATGTTGTTTTATCATTGTTACCATTTAAAATTTATCTTCTGTGGATTCTCAGAGGCCTGCCCCCCCAAACTGTCAGTTACTCTGTGATACTGAGGTTTGATACATTTCAAGCACAAACTGCCACAGCAGCAAGGGCTGGGAAATGGCACATTAAATCTTCTCAAACCCCCAAATAAAGCAACCCACATTCTGTTTTTCCTCTGAGTCAAGGGTCCAGTGCTTTGGAAGTCTGGCGCTATCACCTGTCACTATAGCAACAAGGAGACCCTGGTAACCCCGAGCTTGTGATTATTAAGAGCTGAAATAGGAAGTCTGTGGGTAGATGTTCAGTAAGAAGCTGCCACAGGTTTGCACTGGACTGGCCAGGCTTGGAGGCCCTCCCCACCTCTCTTGAAAGAAACAGAAAGCAAAAATGCGACTCCAGGAGCTGGTGCCTACAAGAGTGCAAGGAGTGCTTGTCATTTTCTTCTTTGTTTCCCATTTCAGGGCTGTAAGCTGCCTTTCAAACCAGTTCCTGACCTGCCTGGAGGCGGGCTGCTCCAGAGCTGTGTCACTCCTTCTGGCCAGGGGATGCCTGTGACGGCTTTCATAGTGGGCACCGTCACACCCTCCCGGCTCACGTCCCGGGTTTCCCCGTGCACCTCTGATCAGCTCTCCGACTTCCCAGCACCACCTGCCCATTCCCTGGGCCTCACCCTATTCCGTGCAGGGTCTCTTCTGCTTGTCCTTGGACAGATGCTTTAGGCCCCCATCTCCCACCAAGGCCTTGGGGTCTCACCTCTGGGAGGCTGCAGAGGGTCCCAGCCCTGTTCTGACTGCTCCTGCCTGAGGTAGGGTGTTTGCCCCCAGGCCTGCTCCCCAGCGTCTGAAACAAGTTTGAGGCCCCATTCTGCCACTATCTGGCTGTACAACCTTGGACAACTCACTTCACATCTCTGAACCTCAGCTGCGTCACCTGTAAAAAATTTTCTATGCGTTTATGGAACCTCATGGTCCTTTGAGTCTTAACACCCTGTGATACCATTGGGAATAAGCATTTATCTTGCCACACAGAGGAGGTATTTCCCAGACAAGGGCTTCCCAGACAACTAACATTGCCCTTCAAGCACCAAAGTGTGTTTTGTTTCAACCCTACTGCACAGTGCATGTATGTGTATGTATATGTACATATATGTGTGTATATATGTATGTGTCTGTGTTTTTTTAAGAGGGAGCGAAATATCAATCAGTTGCCTCTGGTACATGCCCTGACTGGGGACCGAACCCGTAACCTAGGCAGGTGCCCTGGCCGAGAATCAAAGAGGTAACCTTTCGCTTTTTGGAACATGCCCAACCAACAGAGCCACACCGGTCAAGGCCACAATACATTGTTTAATGTTTACACACTTCTTTTCCTCTCAGGACAAGGAATCTAAAACCTAAAATTTGTTTGTGTACGCCTCTCCCCAGCTGTGTTACTCACACATACAAACCATTTTAAAAAGCCTGTCCAGCTCTGCTCCTGGCCGTGGCTGAAGTGCTAACCCTAATGGAGCCTTGTCTTGCCGGCCCTCTGCCAGTGCTCAGAGGCTCTCTGCTATATCGGGCGGTTCCTCCCGCTGCTCTGGCTTCTCTGCTCTCCTGTCCGCCCCCTCGCACAGCAAGGTGCCCAGAGGCCATCCACCTGTTTGGGTATGCCTGCCTACAGAAGCTTCCCCTGCTTCTGATGTGCAACTTGGAATCCTCCTAGGCCAGCCAACCACGGGACTCCGAGCAAGGGCGAGGGGAAGGGGTGTCCTTAGGAATAAGGAGCTATGGTTTCAGCCATAATTAGAGGTGCTTTTCCGTCCCCTTGGCAGCTGTGTTCTGGGCAAGGGAGGTGGTGGCAGGCTGACCTCTGGACAAGAGAAGTCTCTGTGTCTGGAGCCCTTGCCTGAAGTGGTACTTATTCCTCCTTTACCAGCTGGTTTTCCCAGAGTGGGGTTTAGAGACCATCAGGGTTGCTGGCCTCACCACATGGGCCAGGCTGGAAGGTAAGCTCAAGTTTAGAATTTAACCCCAACTCTATACATTCCTGGTGTCAAGAAGGAATGTTCTGCGAACTGATCCCCAAGTTCAATATGTCCTTGCCTGGCTTCTTCCTCTAAGAGATGTTACCATTCCTAAATTAGGTGTTCTTTCTCCTGTTTTCCCTAGGAAGCCAGTCAGAGGCACTAGGCCTGAGGCAGGCTCAGCCCTGGACCAGAAACATCTGGCAGAGCAATGCATGTCCCCTAACCCTCTCTGGCAGCTTGAAGCTTCGACCCCTCTGCCTTTGCTCCTCCATCCCAGGTCGGAGCCTGCTTCTACCAACAAGCTCTTACTGTCCCCTTTGTCCCAAGCTTCTGGTGGCCTCTTCTCCCACCTGACACAGTCAACTCTACTCAATCGCCAAACCTCCACGTCCCCGGGAATGCATGAACTTCCCGTTCCATGCAGGCCAGAGCCCACCACATCACTAATGCTCTGCAGGAGGCCAGTGGAGGGCCTGGAGGTTGTGGTCAGAGAAGAGAATTTCAGAGCTTTCAAGCTGGGAGGGGGCAGTTCTGAAAGAAGATCTTTATGAAAAGGGCAGGCTGCCCACTGCAGGAGGGGGAAGTTTCCAGGGATGAAAGAGTAAAGGCACTTTGAGACCAAGGTAGGAGACGGTTTGTAAAATGCTCAGGTCAGCAAGAAAAGGGGCAGGGATGGGGCAGAGGAGGCCTGGGGGGCATGTGTGGGAGACTGCCAAGGAGAGAAGGTGAGTGATGGATGAGGGTGAAGAAGGCAGTTGAAGAGGCCAGGAGGGCATGTGAGTGTGATGGCAGGCTTACCAGTCCTGCTTGACACACAGACTGGACCCAGGGTTCCACCCAGAGGGCTGGCGGGAAGGGGCCTCTGCAACCCACATCCTTGCTGGGTCTGGCAGCAACGAAATGAACCAAGACAGTAAAATAGCATGAACCTTGCAAAATAGTAACAACCATCCTTTTCAGGGATAAGTCTAGTCGGTCAGCATGGCCGACCCAGCCCAGGACCAGTGCCTATTTCTGCTTTACTGTCCAGTCTTCCAGGAGCAGGGGCTTTTACACTGTTGGGGCTGATGTACCACAAGGGCCAGACCAAGTTTTATACACCCAGGTGACACCCCAGGTCTGAGTCCAGCCTGAGTAAACTGAGGCTTAGGAAGGGTAAGCAGCCCAGGTCACTCAGCTCCTAAATGAGGAGTCTGGATTCAAATCCTCAGCCACCTGACTCCTAAGAATGCCCCTTGGGCACCACACTTCACTGCTGACCAACTCCTCCTCACCCGGGGAAGGACAGTGGCTGCTGGCTGCTTCGCTCCAGGGGCCCTGCTGTGTCCCTGCATGAAGACACTTGCTCCGAGTCTCCTGCAGAGGCAGAGATGGTGCCGGCAGGATTACTCCCTCAGGCAGAGCCAGTTTCCAAGAGTTACAGCATGTACACATGTCACCTGGCTGTGCACAGTGCCACCTCCTCTTGGCACACACTGTGCATCTGGCCAAGAGAGGAAGCCTTGAGAGATGGATCAGAGGACACTGGAAGCTGGGGGGGGGGACAGAGACAGGGAGCAGGAGAGGACAGCTGGGGCTGGGGGCTTCCAGTGCAGCCCTGGGGGTGGTGCGGGCTGACGGGCGGCTGGCAGGACTTGAGAAGCACCTATTAGCAGCTCGGTGGCTCCTTCTAATCAAAGAGTCACAGCACCCAGGCAATACACCATAGGGGAGGGGGGACTGAAGGAGGAAATCACTTTTCCCCTTCATTTCCTATATAGAATGGCCACAGAGAAAGGCAATGGCAGAGGAGAACGAAGGTAAATGTTCTCCTGATCATGAGGCTCTACCTTTTGTTTCTTGCATCCTTCCTAGTGCCCGCTTGGTACCACCCAGCAGTCTACAGGGGCTGTATACCTGCTTCCACTGGACAGGCTTGAGTAAGTCTCTGTTCTGTATCGGGGCCTACCGAGATGATGCTCAGAGAACAAAATACTACAACAGACCCCTGCACGGGAGCAGGTGATCTCATGAGGAGACGGGGTGGGACACACACCTCCCAGCAGAAACCCGAGTCATCCTATCCCTCAGTGGCGCTGGGACAAGTGGTGCCCTCTCTGAGCGCTTGAGGGGGAAAGTTGAGAGCAGATCCAAGCTTCCCCCAGAGGTGCTGGGTTCTCCAGCCATGACAGGATTCAAGGCTGACTGGCCACAATCAGGGGAATGAGGGAAAGTCCAGTCCGTCCGGCCCAAGAGGGCAAAGGACCTGGAAATACCGCACACAACAGGCCATGTGTCAGGGGTGGGAGGACACGGTGCCCACATCCCAGGGGCCAGTTTTAAAGGGCAAGGAGAGATACTGAAAAATTTGCCACAAAGCTCCCCACCGCCCGCAGCATAGGGACCAGGTTGTGTGCGCGGTCTCTACACATGGCACGGTGCCTGGCCTTACTGGGCACCCCGAAAGTCCTTCAAAAAGTCAGTGGGGTTCCCCCACATGGAGTCTGCACTGCACAGCACTGCAGTGAAATTCAGGGTCTGCTTCCTCCGTGCACGTGCTGTGGGTGCCCCTCTAACTGAACTGGGAGCTTCTTTCAAAAACTGTTTCCTTCCGTTATTGTTCGGCATATTAGTTTCCTATGACCGCGGTAACAAAGCATCACAAAGTCAGTGGCTTAAACAACAGCGGTTCATTTTCTCATGGTTCTGTAGGTCGCAAGTTTCACATAGGTGCCGGCCAGACCAGGTTCCCTCCTAGGGACTGTCAGGGAGAATCCCTCGCTTTGTCAGGCCTTGTGGCTGGCTCGTGGGTCCTTTCCTTCACCTTCGAAGACAACGACGCAGCATCTCTCTGGCTGTTCTTCCCTGGTCGTGTCTCCCTGTCTTACCACAGCTGGGAAAGGCTCTCGCTTTTGAGGACTCGCGTGACTCGACTAGGGCCCACCTGGCCGGTCCAGGGTCCTCTCCCCATCTCGAGGGCTGTAGCCCTAATCGCATCTGCAAGGTCCTTGTGCCAAGTGAAGCAACATATTGACAGATCCTGGGGGTTAGGGCACAGGCATTTGGGAGGGGGCATTGTTCTGCCTACCACAAATAGGAAATATAGTCACACTGTTCAAGATTCAAATGGCACAACAGGCTGTTGAATCAAGAATTTCCCTCCCAGACCTGTCCCCTGTCCCTGCCACCCACCAGCCAGCTTCCTTCCCTGTGGTGTTCCCTGGTGTTTCTACCCCACAAGACTCTATACCTGTGTCAATAAAGAGTGATATGTATTCTTCTTACCTTTTTACACAGGTGGTACCATACCATAACACTGTTCTATACTGCTTTTATCACAATACTTCTGAGCTCATCCCAGGCCAGGGTTATAAAAGCATCCTTGCTCTTTTCCATGACTGCATACTATTCCGTTGTACGGTTGCACTATATTTGGTTAGTCCAGTCTCCTGTTCATAAACACTTGTTGTTTCTAGCCTTTTGCTCTTACAGACATCACTGCAATGAACAATCTTATACATACATCCTGTCCTATATGTGCCTGCATCTGTAGGATAAATTCATGGAAGTGAAACTCCTGGATCACAGGATTTGTGCATTGAAACTTCACAGCCACCACAGAGTTGAATTGCCCTCCACAGAGTTGAATCAGTTCACAAGCACACACTCCTTCCTCCGACCATGGACAGGAGTGACATGTAGACTCATTTTGGCAGGGAAGCCACGGCTCATATTTCCTCCATGTCCCTCATGGTACTCGTTCCAGAGACTGACTCAGGAAGCCCTTGGGGCTCACCACTGCTCACAGTTCCCTGGACTTCTGATGTTGATGGGGGTAGGGACTGAAAAGGAAGATGCAGCCAGCAGCCAGTAGCCAGCAGCCAGCAAGGAGGGGTCCAAGTTCAAAGGCTTTAAAAGAACAGTGGCTTTGTGCATCTCAACCAGCTAAACTTCTCCTCTGGCATGGACAGCCTGCTGGGTGGGGAGTCAGTGGGTTTCCCCAGAGGGGAGACCATATTACCACTGACTGAAGGAGGACCTGTCAGCATTGACGAGCCCCAAAAGGAGATTACAAGTGACTTTGGGTTTCCAAAGTCCCAGCTGCACCCGTGTTAAGAAAGAACTGTTTTCTTGCTCTTAATCCATTCCTGGCGGAGATGTTGCTTCAAACTGAATGAACCTTTTATGTGCTGAAGTCAATTGCAATCTAAAAGATAAGTTAAATCACTTATTCTGGAAGACATGAAACCTTTGATTGGAGTGATGGACTAAGGTTTTCCAGCAGCAGTTACAGGGCCTGGGGATCCCCAAAAGGGTCCATTCCCTGCCCACCCCCTAGCCTGACCCAGCCCCACCTCAGCAACAGAGCAAACTTAGGCTCATCACAGGACCCAGAATCCTAGCCACTGGGAGATTTCTCTCTGGCAGAGCATGGAGGAGGCTGGGTGGAGAGACCAGACTGCTAAGACCCTGTAAGTGAGTGCTAGGGGCCCTGGGATGAAGAAGGGCAGGGACTGGAGGTGCCATGCACCCTGACCAGCCCCCTTTCTCACTCTATTTGACCTTCCAGGTTCAGCTCAAGGGTCCCCTCTCCCAGGAAGTGACAGGCTGGGATCCAGTGGGTGCTTCTACAGTTCCTAGAGCACCTCTCACCCTAAAATGCAACCTGTCCGTCCACCTAATTTGGCATCAACTGGACTGTGAGGACTCCAAAGGTAGTGTCCAGCACCCTGCTCAGTGCCCACTAGGTGCTCAACAAATGCTTGATGAGGGAGTGAAACAGTCCCAGAAGCAGTGAGAAGAGCTACCTGCCCTAACGGTGTCACCCACTGACCCATCCAGATGTCCACAGCCCTACTGGGCACCAACCACGTTGTTAGGCCCTGGGGCCATCCAAGGGATCCCAACAGGGCTTTCTGTTTGAAAATGCTGCCATGGCCCCAAAGGCCTACAGTTTGACCCACTCTTTTAAGTGGAAGCATCACCTCCAGGAAGCCCCTGTCCCCAACAGAAGTTACACTGTCACTCGGTGGTCCTCTTAGCTCCTTGGCCAGCCAGGGGTAGGGTACAGGAGAAAGTTTAGATCTAGGGCTAGGATGCTGCCAGGGGTGGGGGGCAGGCACTACAGTGGGCAGTCCCAGGGGCACCGGGCGCCAGGAGATGAAAATGTATCTCGGAGTTAAGAGCTGAACTTTGGAGAACAGAAGTGACCAAAGTCAAAGGCAGAGGTGATGAACAAGTAGGGGAGTGAAGGAATGTCAAGCTCAAAGGTGTGCTGAAAAGCTGTCCTTGGGTCTGGAGCCTGGGCCCAGGCTTCCCTGGCCCCCCCTCTCAGCAGGGCCTCAGGCAAGCATCAGCTTTAGGTATCTGAACATGAGGGTCTATCATCAACTGCTGTGCATTAAGAAAAAGATGAGAAAGTTCTCTGTAAGCCAATAGAGGAACAAAAACAGTTATAATAACAATTTTTTGTTTTTGCCATGTCTTGCCACCTGCACAGAGCTTCCTATCCAGTACCTCCTTATCCTCAAAGCAACGCTGGGGAAAAGGTAACGATAGTCATACCCAATTCACAGATACAAAAGCTGAGGTTCAGGTAGCCCCGAATCACACAGATAACAAGGGGCTGAGCTGATAGCAGTTTCCAGATCTTCACTACAAGAGAGTGCTCTGTGGGCCACACCATGATGCACCCCATATGACCCAAAACCATAGCCTCTAGCTTGCCAGAAACCCTCCTCCTCCTTGAATCCTGTCACTTTCCCCAGATTTGCTGATTGATGAATGAGCTTTCCCAGGCTCTTGGTAACCAGCAGTGTTGGCAGGGGGGTGGGGGACAGTAGAGGTGGAGTGGAGTGGGCAGGCAAAGCGTCTTCATCCAGCTGCAGGCTGGAATCAGCCTCTGACCCCTGTGGGACTTCGAGACACCCCTGTCTCCCAATTTCCTCTAATTTTACGTATCTATGATGTTAAAACCACTTAATGACCCCAATTGAGGTGTTTTCAGGAAAATGTGCTCAGGGCATTTCTCAAAGGGCCTTGGAGCTTTGTGACAACCCAGGCAGAGAGCAGGGCGGAGCTGGCCTTCCTGAGAGGCCACCTATTAGGTTCCCATCACTCCACGTTCATGTGCTCAGCTATCTCAGAAGAACATCAGGCCAGCACTGGTACTCTGGTACTCATGAGGAGCGGAGCCGCTGCAGGCCACACCCACAGCCGTCATGCAGCACGGGGCAGAGAGCTGAGACAGAGGCAGGGCCAGGCCTCATCCCTGCCCCCGCCCCCCAACAAAGGCTTTGCCTCCACTCCAAGCCACTCCAGGGCCTTCCAAATTTTTCTTCTTTCAGCAAATTATGTGGAATCAAAGCCACTCAAGTGGGAGCAGAAATCAGCCTCCAGTTTCTCAGGTACCACCATTCTATAAAAGCTGCGTCTGAGGGTGAGATTGCCCAGAAACACCTAGGAAATCCACACCTGTGGGCGCAGCTCCATCCTTCCACATGGCCCTGCAAACAGGTGGTATGGCTGCCACAACTGATCTCGACATGAACACGATTAATGACTTTGCTCATTCCCGTTTCCTGTTGGAACTTTATGGGTACTGTGTACACGGTTCCCACTTACAGACCACCTGATATGGAAAAAACGTGACTTTGAAACAGGAAAATAAAGGGGTGATTAATCACCTGGCAAAAGGACTCATCTGAGATCTCCTTGTCAACACATCGTCTCCAAATGAAATTAGAGCAGAGGGCCTCTTCCTGCTCCGTTTTCGCAGCGTGCGTACCTAATGGACTTGAAAACAGGACTTAAGAGACGGCCACTTCCTGCTTCCTGACGGAGGGCCTAGCCACGACTCCAGTCGGTCTGGCCTGGTCAGCGGGAGAGGAGAAGGCCGGTGTGTTTGGGCTGGGCCCGAAACGCGGCAGTTCACTCCCCTCAGTATTCGGAAGAAAAGAAGGAAGATGGAGAGTAGGACAAGCTATTGTGAGCCCATCAATCACACTGAAGCCCTCCTATGCCATTGGCATCCAGCACCCCCAGCCTCACCCACCCCGAGAACAACCTGTCGTCCAGGTCTCAGAGGGCTTCCCTGCACCCACTCCATCTTGTGCTTCTCTGACAGGTGACAGCGGTACTCCGCCTCTGCCACACCTACTCTTTCCCCCTCTGCCCTCAGGCTCATCAGAGTTGCCTGTCCCAGGTCCCCTGCCCACTGGTCCTTGAGAAGGAGACTGACATATAAACCTCCACTAAGGGGGCCTAGCATACACTGCACACTAAGGTTACCAACTTTTCTTCTTGGGTGTCCCTGGTTCATAGCACAAGCCTCTTGGAGAGAGTAATGTTTAGAACAAAAGGAGATCATCTCTAGTGGTGAAATTTCAAGGACTGTGGGGGAGAAACCGAGGGGTGAGAAGGGAGGGGGAACCGCAGAGAAGTCTTGTGAAACCTTGAAGTCACGCCACACAAACAGGCTGAGTTACTACTGAAAATCTGTTCTTCAAAACTTAAAGGAGTCCATTTCCAGATGTCTGCTTGGGGGAGCCCAACGGCTGCTGATTTGTTCCTAGTTCTCTATGGAATAAAGTTTAAACTCCTCACCTGAGTAGTGCAGGCCACCAGAAGCCACCCCCAATAAAGCCTTCTCCCCTTCCTGCCCTACTTGGAACTCCACTGGGCCCTGGCTCTGTGCTATACCCCGGGCCTACTCCGGGCTTTCTGATCTGTGCTCCTGCACACAGGCCCAGCCCCAGTGGCCTTTTCACTCACCAGAGACGGCACAACTCCAGGGGGCGCCACTCCCATTGTAGGCTGTGTGTGGGCCGTGGACGGCACAGTGACCCACATCTGCCTGCCCTCACAGCCCCTATGCTTCAGGAGCCCCCCAGCTGCACACTCCTTCTTCCCTACAGCCTTGGTGCTTCACGCCTTCAGGATTTTGACACTCACTGCCTCATCATTCTCTTGATCTGGGAGGGTGAGAGTAGGTCCCAATTAGGGTATAAGTGCCCTGGGGGTAGTCTGAAGTCTATAGAAACCACTGTTTTTCAAAGTGTGGTCCTGGAGCTGGCAGCAGCACAGCGCCCCACCATCTGTTAGAAACACAAATTCTTGTCCTCCCTCCCCAGACCTTTGGAATCAGATGCTCTGGAGGTGGACCCAGCACCCGTTTTAGCAAGAAGGGGAAGCTTGGGAATCCTCCCCCAAAAGGTATAGGATCCTACTTTGCTGGGTCTGCTGGATTGATTGATCGATCAGCAGGGTTTTCCAGCTAGGAAAGGAGCTGGCCCAGCCAAGGCTGCCCATCTCATCGTCTGTAGCGAGGACCCAACTCCCATGCTTGTGCTAAAGCAACACAAAGTGAACTTCCTCGGACAGCCTTGCCAGCGGCCGGAAGCATCACCATGTTGGGGCCCCATAAAACTCTGGGCAGTCAGGCTGCCAGCAGCCCTCCTCCAAAGGACATGCTTGTCCAACAACCTTCCCCTGGTCCTGCAAACCAGGTCGGTAAATTATTCAGCAACCAATTAGCATTTAACATGCCCCTGTCTCCCTTCCAAGTGACCTGCCCGGGCTGTGGTAGGTACTTTTCTGACAGAGCTGGGCTTTTCTCGGGTCCTCCTCCAACACCCCCCCACACACACACACCTTTCACAGCCTGCTCAGGCCAAACCCCAACATCCCAGCTCCTGGGCAAAACTGGGGTGTGGAGGGGAGGCCGGACAAGAAATAAAGAGCCCAGGGCCCAGCCCAACTCCAGACTCACAGAATCAGACTCTCTGGCAGGGCCCAGCAGTCCTGATGCTGAACAAGACTCCCTGGTCATTCTCATCATCAGGAAATCGAAAAACAACCAATGGGCCCACCCTCCCTTGTCTCACAGATGGGGAAACGGAGGCCCTTGGACAGGGACTCGGCATTCCCTGACCAGCCCAGAGCACGGAGCAGTCTCTCCACCCTCTCAGCCCCCTCGGCTCCCACGGCCTGGATCCCACCCACGATCTCTCATACACGCCACCGTATACTGTACTCCTGAACACTCTGCCTGCTCAACTCTGCTCCCGCTCCCATGGTCTGCAAGGGGCTAGAGGCCGAGTCAGGGCCAGGCCTTTGTTATGAGCCCCACCCCACCCCCACCATGGTACTGTACTCAGTTCTGGGCACAGGGGAGCCTCAACACCCCCACCCACACTCTTCCTTAGCACATGCATTGACACTGACCTAGTGACAGACTGTCACTTTGAAACACACTGGACCTGTCTCAGAAGGGTGAGGAGATGCATATACTCTGATGGGAGCAAACAGCCACCTGCAGAGCAGGTAGAGAAGGCAGGAGGGGAGGCCAGAGCGGTGGGGAGGTGAAAGCTGGGTGGAGGGCCGGGAGCATCAGAAGCACAAACTTTGCTTCCTTGTTAATTCTGACCAGACCAAGCCCCGGAGAAACACAGCCAGGAAATGGGACACAGACCTCGCACTTTCTCACCTCCACCTCTCAAGAGTCCTGATGCTGACACACAGGAAAGGTGACAATGAAACGGAGACAAAGAAAAGCTCCAGGGAGAAAACAACCCTGCCCAGTGTCTGGGTCGCGGGGTCCAGGGAATCCCCACAGGGTGCGCCGGGCAGGGCAGGACCCAGGACTGGCCTTCTCTGGTGGCACAGCGGCAACTGCCAAGCTGAGGAGCTTGCAGTGGGCTCGACAATGTTCTCGCTGGCCTTCCAATTTTGCCCCACTGAGCCCTGACTGGGCCCTCCCCGCCTCCCGTGCCAGTCGGGTTGGCTAGTGGTAACAAACCACTCAGCAATCTCGTGGCCTAAGGCAGCAGAGGTGTCTTTCCTGCTCATGGTACAGATCCACCAGTACTCCAGCCTCTTTACTCTCATGTTTGCCTTACACAAATGCCACAGAGTTGACATTTTTGTCATACAGCCCAGTTTCTATGCCAGTCAGGACAGGCTAGGTTAGGCTGCAGTAACAACCAACCCCTGTGGACTGTCCTGCTGCGGTCACTCAGGGTTTCAGGCCTCGGCGGTAGCCACTGTCTCTGGTGTTGCTGCCTGGCCTGCAGCTGCGGAGGCCCTCCTGCTGGTGATAAGATGCTTCCGCTGGAAGTGAAACCCAGCTGCCACACCCTTCCTCCTGACCAGAGCTGGACTTGGAGCCCCACCCACAGCAAGGGTGTGTGCAGGAAGGGCAATCCTGCCCAGGGCTGGCGGACAGAGATGAGGACCACAGTACCCACAGACGCACACGTGCAGCCACCAGAGCCAGTGGTGCCCAACACCCCCTATCCGAGCTCCAGCCCCTTCCCTCCCCTGTGAGAACCAAACTTTCCCTTATTTGTCGTGTTCACCCAGGAGGAAGGAAAGCTGTCAGAGCAGGTTTAGAAAGAGGAAACCATGAAGACAGTCTAGGCATGAGCTTCAAAGACAGGGGGCAGGGGACATTATTACAAGATAGAGCAACATTCAGTATGGGCTGGAACTGCATGGGGCCACTTATACCCAATCTTTTTTTCAGTAAATGTATTGGAAAACTTTTGGAGACTTGCAAAGTTTGAAAAAAAACTTGCAGATGAACCATATGATTTTCTTGTTAATATTTTCCTTTCTCTAGTTTACTTTATTGTAGGAATAGAGTGTGCAATACAAGTATGTGTTACCAGACTGTTTATGTTGTTAGTAAGGCTCCCAGTCAAGAGTTGGCTAGTAATAGTCAAGTTTTGGGGGAGTCAAAAGTTACACTCAAATTTTTGAGTCAGTACCCCAGCGCCTAGTTCAAGGGTCAACTGCATTATACATGTATTTTATTATGTATAACAGGAAATTAAAAGTCAAAGCTTTATAGTAAAGGCAACATAACAGACAGCAGACGCCACTGTGAGAGTGAGGTGTGAATGTACAAAGGCAAATTTCAGGAACAAGTTTAATAATAGTTGGACCTTCCAACAGACCAAGGAGACACTGGGAGGCCCGAAAAGGCTGCTCTGCAAGTCTGGTCCCTCGAAAACCCATCAAAAGCTGGTGGCATCCATACTGTGATGACGCTTTCCGGCTTCAACAAGCCATCCCTGCCCTTTTGCCCAGAGACAGAAGGGTGGGAGAGGACTTGGAAAGGAAGCTGTGGGCAGTGCGAAATAGGAACACGAAATCATCTGCACTGAGGTCAAGGGGAGCCCAGTGCAGAGGACGCCCCTGCAGAGGCAGAGGAGGGCCAAGGAAAGGCTGGAGACCAGAGACCACTGCCTTTCTGGGAGTCTTACACTGAGGGGGCTTGGAACCTGGGAAAAGAATCCAGAAAAGCCGACAGGACATTGGCGTTTCTCCCTGGCTCCGAGCGGGAGCATTCTGGCTGCTTCCAACAGGCCCAGCCACAGAATCCTAGGATGTGCATATAACCCAGAATTTTTCACGAATGGGGCTTTCATGGAGGTAGCTCCCAGCTGTCTACTGAGATCGGAACATGTCAGAGTCTGGGAAGGTCAACGCCCCTGCCAACTGCGAGTTAGCAGTAGATCCCCTGTGAAGATAACTATTGGGTTGGCCAAAAAGTCCATATGGCTTTTTTCATAAAATAAAAGACGCATTTTTCATTTTCACCAATAACTTTATTGATTTGGATATTTTGAGTATGTCAGCTATTTCCCACATGGTAGAACATTGGTTGTTCTCAATGAATGTCTCAGTTTGATCGTTATCCATTTCAGCTGCTCTACCCAACCACGGAGCATCATCCAGCCAGAAATCTCCAGCTGGGACTTTGCAAACCACTTTTGACACGTTTGCTCAGTCACTGCACCTTCTCCATACACTGCACAAATCTTTTATGGTGTTTCAGTTACATTTTTACCTTTCTTAAAATAGTAAAACATAATATGCCAAAATGACTTCCATCTTCAATATTAAAATGGCTACACAAAAATTCACCAATTTGCATGTTTTTTAAAAATGCACACTGATATGACAGCTGTCACAATACAATCAAACAAAACCATTTTGAATAAAGTTAAAAACAACTAAGCGCTACTAGAGCCATCTCATGGAAAAAAAACAATCAAACGTTTTGGCCAGTCTGATACTTTCCGCACCCTGGAATACATGAACAGTATGAAGGTACATCCAGAAGTCATGTTCGAGTTGTCCTTTGCCCCATGAGCTGTCAATCAGTTCGATTTGACTCTATAAACACTTCTTGAGTCCCACCTCTGCCCTGGGCTCTGCAAATGTGGGAGCAAGAGCTTGATGGAGAGAACGCCAGCCATGAGCCCTTCTCTCAATGAGCTCCCAGGCCCCGGGGGAGCAAACGGTGTGCGCATAATGCAATGTGAGGTAAGCCATGAAAGCAGGAGTCTGTGAGCAGTGGAGGCCCAGAGCGAGGCAAGGTGAGATGAACCCCATTGGGGATGGAGCAGAGGGACCAGGGGAGGATGCTGGAGGGATCTGGCCATTGAACTGGGATTTATAAGATGAACATTTCTCCAGTATGAGGTGAGGACTATGGTGGGCGGGGAAGGTCTTAGGCAGATGTTACAAAGTGTGGGAAAAAATCACAGAGCCAGGGCACACCACGGCATTTGAGGGATGAATGCACATGAGAGGAAGTGTTGGAAGAGATGAAGTTGGAGGAGCAGGAAGGGTCAGAGCACACAGGACTTTACACAGAACTTGACCCTTGAGGGCAGAGAGAGCCAGGGGAGGGAGGTCAGGGCACCTTAACAGGCCCAACCAATGTCCCAGGTGAGAGACAGGAGCCTGAACTGAGATAGTGGAGATAGGCACTGAGGGGAGGCTGCAGGTTTGAGAAATATTTAATAAGTGAAGCCCCTAGACCAGGTGATCAGCTGAAGGTGGAGGGGAGGATGAGAAGGGAAGGGAGGATCTGAAGAAACCTGAGGAAGGACAGTGTATCATGAAGAGTGTGGTTCACAGGGCACACTGCAGAGACCCAGGCAGACGAGGTCAGAGCAGCTGATGGCCATGGTCACTGGTGACCTCTCCTGGGGCAGAGATGGAGGGGGGTGAGGAAAAGGGAGGTCTCCACATGAGTTATATGTCCCAGAAACCCAACTATAAGGCCAAGTGGGGAGGATGGAAGAGAGAGAAGGTTCAAGGGTCAGGGGTGTGTTTTCTTTTTGCTATGGGAGAGTCCAGCACGTATCCATCCTATGGGGAAGGAGCTGGTGGAGATCAGGGGAACTGGAGGAACCCATGGAGGGGTGGCGGTGCTGGCCAGTGGTGCCTGGAGTGGGTGAGGTCTGGAACGCACACGATGGCATAAACCTGGGCCAGGGCCCAGATACTTTGGGACATCTGGTGTCCCTGTGTCAGGCACAGCTCCTGAGGGATGGTGTCCAGACCATCACACTTGACAGAACACAGAACACACTGTTTTTATGCAATATTTTCATTTGTGCATAAGTTTCTCAAAATGTTTTCATGAATAATGTCACTTGTTCCTCACAACAACTCTGTGAGACGGGCACTGTCGTCTCCATGTGACAGAAGAGGAGCTGAGTTCAGAGAAGTCAGGGAGCTTCCCCAGACTCACAGAGCCAGCCGGCCTTAGCACCCTGGCTTCCCGGCTCTGAGTCTGCAGGCCCCTAACTCCTCGTTCCTGGGTCTCAATCCCCTGATTCCAGAGGAGGCTCGTGTTAACTTACCTGTACATTTTTCCAATAAGCATAAAACCCAAACTACTCTTTTAATCTTATTTAATCCTGCAAAATATACCCAGTATCAGGCTTAAAACATAGCATAGCATCTAATAAACAGGCTTTAAATCTTTTGCTCTAGGTCCATATGCTGCCCTTGAGTGTCTGACAGACAATCTGACAGTTCCTTCTCTCTACTCAAGCCCTGTCTGTGCCGTGGACTGCAGGTCTCACCCCGGGGCACACTGGAGTCCCGTGGGGACTTTTAAGGAAATACCAAGCCCAGCTGCACCCAGGACCACAGGATCAGAACCTCCAGGGCTGGGGGCATCCAGGGAGGCCACACAGGGAGGGCTCAGAACCCTGCTGTGGAGGAAAAGACACCCCCAGGCAGGCTCATGTGACTGCAGAGAGAAGGAGGACTAAAGCTGCAGATTCAGCAAGTGTGGTCAAACACACAAGCCCACCACCTGTATGCCAGAAGAACAGCAGGGGGATTGCCTCCCATCATGTAATCCCAGTACCCAACGGGCACACTCCCATTTCGCCTTCCCAACGTTCTGCCACAGCAAAGGCAGGTCTGGGTATTTCTCCCCTTTATGCAAATGAGGTAACTGAGGCTGGAAGATGGGAACCACCTGCCCCAAGGTTGGTTATGTTTATGGGACTAAGACAGCCCAACTAGAGGATAAGAACCCCACTGCAGAGAAAACCCTGGGACAGAGCCTACCCTAACCCTGCCCCATTGCCCAGGCCTTTCCACCTACCAGCCCCCTCATCTTCAAAAGGGGTACCCTCTCCAGTGAGCTCCCCTCCAGCCGTGGTCACAGGGTACTTCTCAGTGTGCACCCAGCTCTCCCCAGCAATCTTACAACCCACACATTTCACACCTCAACAGGACAAACCCTGTCCCTGCACACCGTACCACCTTGACACTCTCTACCTCCAGCAAGAAGCCTGGATAAGTTCTCAGGCACCTCCATCTGCCCCCATCCCTCTGCAAATCAGCCCAATGGCTCTAAGAAGTTTGCAGAAGACTCCATACCTCCTGCTCTGTACCAGTGCCCCACTCTGGTCTCTCAGGAGACCCAAGCTCCACAGTACATCGTCACTGACACCGACACCTCTGTGCTACCCAGCACAGCACCTGGAGGGGTGCGGTGCCCACCCAGAGGGCCCACTGCTGGTTCTGAAGCCAAGACATACACGTCTGCAATGGGAAAACAGCTATCGAACAAAGTATTTCATCTCTCTTTACCATGATCTTCTCGTCAAAATAGTGGGGGCATGATTACAGATAGGACCCTAGAGGGGAGTGTGAGATTGAGCACGCTAATCCATGCAGAGTGCCCAGGACGAGCCTGCAAGGTGTTTGGGCTCTGAAAGGCTGGTTGTTGCTGATGCGTTTTCTGTGTCCCCGATGCTCAGGGAGGGAGGCATCCTGTGGCCTGGGGCAGCGGGGAGAGAATTTCCACTGGAAAGAGGGAGACAGAACACGAGGCTTCCCAGAGTCAGAATCGGGACATTGGTTTTCCGTCAGGGAATCATGCAGCGTGAGGCCTGCCCCCACCCAACTCATCCAGAACTCCTGCCGCCACTGCTGCTGCAGACCGAGTCGTTCGGGGAGACGCCCCACCGGAACCCAAATCAAACAGCTCCAGGCAACAGGAGTTCAGGGCACCTTTGGCTCCATCTCCAAGGCAATTGAGAAGAGCTCAAAACAGATTAAAATATGAGATGAATTTTGAAGCCCAGGAATGAGAAAAAATGAATCCTGTGACGGAGCAGCCAATATGATTATTTCATTATTTGGTTAGAAAATTAAAATGTGCAGGAAATGTCAGATGCTTTCTCGAGATGGAAGGAGGTTGGGACAGCATGGTCATTAGGGACATATTCTTTTTAATATTAAAAAAATAGCTTTGTTCTTGGCTTGGTTTTCATCAGAAAAAGAAACCTGGTAGGGCAGCTTGCCCTTCTGCCAGTCCGTGCGAGGTCTTCTTAAGACACATATTCTACCCCTCAATTACCCACTTCCCCCCAAAGCACAACTGTCTTTTTAAAAGAACTCTTCCCCCACTGGCCTCACCCCCATAAAATAAAATTCCGTGGCCTCCCAGGGGAAGAGTTCCCTCCCCAGCCCACTCCCAAGCTCAGCCCCAAACCAAATCCTGTAGAAAGCCCAGTCACCAGCAGCTGCTCCCAGCAGCCTCTCTCCATCCTTCCCGTCCAGATTCGTCTTCTCCTCCCTGGGCAATTACCACTCACTGTTCACGCCATCCTGGGCCTCCATGGTTCACTCAGTTATTTACTAACAGATTCTTAGCTGTCCACTTGCTGTGGGACCCAGGCTGGGCCAGGTGCTGGGGACACAAAGACATGCAGGGCCAAGTCCCTGCCCGCAGAGAGCTGTCAGTGCAGAATAAAGAAGACGGGTGTGAGGTGAGCCTCGGAGAGGACAGGACAGTGTAGTCCGAAAGGGCTGTTAATCCTCACAGCAGGGAGAGGCCAGGCAGCTCTGCCCAAAGGAAGCAGCATCTGGGCCTGACCTTCCAGGGTGAGTTGGCTTTGATTCTGCAAAGGGGAATGAGGGAATTCCAGATGGGGCAAGGAATTAAGCAAAGGCCCATGGCCAGGAAATGTGACCCCAACCCAAGGGAGAGTGAAGAGACAAGTTTGGCATGAAGAGGCCCTGTCAGAGGTGAGAGAGGATGCTAATGAGGAAGGCTGAGGTCAGGTGGATGGGGGCTTTGTATGTAAGTATTTTAAATGAGTAATACATTAAGTGGTTCAAACACAAAAGGTACAAAAGGATATACAGTAAAAAAGTCACCTTCCCATCCCTCCCCTAGCTATCCTGTTTCCCATCTCAAAGGTAACCAAAGGTAGTCATGCCTCTTATGTATCCTTATGGAAGTATTTATGCACATACAAGCAAATATATACCTCTGTTACTTTTCATGTTCAAGTGCTAGCATACTAGATACATTGTTCTACCTTTTCCATTTAATTTTACATAGTAAACAAGCAATTCCCCAAATGGACCATGCATCAGAACGACCTGGCCAGCTTGCACTGGGACCCCACTGGAGTCTCTGACCCAGTGGGTCTGGGGTGGGGCCTGAAAACGTACATTTCCAACAAGTTCCCAGGTGATGCTGGTGCTGCTGGTCCAGGAACCATGCTATGAGAACCACTTGTGTGGGCTACAAACATATAAAGAGCTGCCTCATTCACATTCGTGTCTGTGTAGTATTCCATCATTTGGACACGGGGCTGTGAATTCAAATGATGTAATACAATGCAAGCATTCCCCTCCACTTAGGTTGTTTCCGGCCTTTTGCTACTTCAACCAGTTGTGCGATGACTGCATGTGTGCGTCGTTATTTCACTCATGTGAAAGTCGAGTTCTGGGATAAAGTCTGGGTCCAAGGATTTGTGCATTGACAGCTCTGACGGATACGGCCAGGCAGCTCTCAGGGGGAGCCTTGAATGCTAATGTATGAGGAATTTTGAATTGAAACTAATGCAGGCTTTTGAGCAGAAGACTGGTGGTCACAGATATGCTTTGGGAAAATGAATCTGCTCCACGGAAAAGCATGGAAAACAGTGGAGGGAGCCTGAGGGAAATCTCCCACTGTGGCAGACAGACTCTCGGGGCACCCCACAAGCCCTGCCTCCTGGCGCTCCCACCTTTGAGTAAGTCCCTTCCTTTGAGTGTGGGTGGGACCTGAGACTGCTAAGTGGTACAATAGGACAGAGGTAATGATAGAATGTCACTCCCCGGATCACGTTGCATTATATAAGGCTCTGTCTTGCTAGTAGACTGGCACGTAAGGCCCTTTCTCCCCTCCTGGATGAAGAAGCAAGCGGCCACGGATCCCACTGAATGCTGCCAACAACCACATGAGAAGCGAGGGGGTCCTTCCACTGCGGGATCTCCAAACGAGAGCCCCCACTTGAGTGACGCCGTGACTGCCGCCTTGTGACAGACCCTGAAGGCCAGGCCCTGGCTAAACTCTCAGCTGGGACTCACGGCCCTCAGAAATAATAGTTCTGTGAGATAACAAATGTGCGTTGTTTTAAGGAACTAAGTTTCCGGGAATATTCTTGGCGGTAAGGGATAGCTAATACAAACAGGAGGGTGTGCAGAGTGCAGACCATAATACTGAAAGCCTGAGGTGAACAGGTGTCAAGGATACAACAGGGAACTAGGGAGGAAGGGTGGATGTCGGAGCTATTTCAGGAAAGAGCAGGACCTGTGGGTTCACGAGAGGAGCAGACAGAGGGGCCTCCTGCCATCAGAGGCAGGGTAATTGGAGGACATCCCTGGAACAACCGCAGCCCATTTTCATGAGACCGAACCACAGAGCAGTCCCTGGTGGGAAGGAGCAGACACCCTTGCTCCTTATCTCATTCTGAAAGTGTCTCTGCCCTTGCAGATGGCTCTGAGATGACCTCAGCACAGCCTCCCCAGGCCACCAGCTGCCACCTGCAATTTGCTGACAGGGCAGGGAAGCACCCAAACAGAGAAGACCCACAATAAATCAAGGTGTCATTTCAAACCACTGGGGACAAGACAAACTTTTCAACTAATTGTGTTGTGACAATTCAGGAATCCGAAAAAAAATTGGGTCACATGTATCAAGGACCTAAACAAAAACTGAAACTGTGAAAAGAATTAGAAGAAAAATATGGAAGAATGTGTACAGTAATCTTGAACTAGGAAGGACTTTTAGAGCATGACCCAAATTCAAATGTCATTTTATATGAAAGGCTACATCTGTGTTCAAAAATGTTTAAATATCTAACACTACAAAATAAAGTCAAATAATAATGAAAAATAAGGAAAAATATTTGCAACATATATGGCAAACATAAGGCTGGTTTCCCTGCTACATAAACAATATGCATGGGCAACTCTGTAAGAAATGCCAACAACCCACAGAGGAACGTACAATAAAGAAGAAATTAAATTGTGAGTCCACAAAGCAGGAAACACAAATGTATTTAAACACCTGGAATGATGTTCAGCCTCACACAATGCAGGAAATGCAAATTAAAACTATCACAAGATCCAGTTTTCATATATCAAGTAGGTGAATATGTTTTAATACACACAGTGTTGCTGAACCAGTGTGTATAGCCATTCTCATCCATGGTTGGTAGGAATTTAAATTGGTGCCACTACCACGTGTGGAAAGAGGACACACACACACACACAGTCTCTCTCTCCCTCTCCCCCACCCACCACGTGCGCTGGTAACTGCCTCTGGTCCAGGCACCATGGACAGCTGCCAGAGCGCAGGAGCAGAAAGAAGACTTCACTGTGTCCCTTCTGTACTGTTTAAAACGTTCCCCAGTACACGAACGTCACTCTCAGAAATTCTAAAAAGTAATCAAGAAAAAGAAGTAGAGAGAACTTCTACACCTGACAGTTGGACGAGATGCCCTTTTCCCTGTGCCTTCCCCTGAACACAACTAAAAGCCCTGGACAGCATGCATGAAATAAATGCACGAATCTGAGAGGCAAAGAGAAGCAATTGGTTGGGGACCTTGAAGAATGAGGAGTAACAGGATGGTGAGATTCCCAGGTTTTCTTTTAGTCTCGCATAGCCCAGATTTGCGGCTGAAGAAGCTGGCAACCGAGAAATATCAATGGGTACAGACAAAACAAACAAACAAACAAACAAACCCACAAAGCCTGCTCTTTCTAGCCACTGTCAGTAGTCCTGGGACTAGTAGTAAGTAGTCTCAGGTGGCCGGAAACCTCCCAGCTTCGGGAAAGGACAGACACCTGTAGATTCACAGAAGTGAAAGAACCTCAAACAAAATAAACTCAAAGAAATCCCCCCTCAAGACACATTGTAGTCAAACTTCTGAAAACCAAAGACGAAGGAGAGATCTTAAAGTCAGGCAGAGAGAAATGGCTCCTACTTATATGGGAAAACAATTAAAATGACAGCTTTCCCACCAGACACCATGGAGGCCAACAAGAAGCAGCACAACATTTTCACACGTCGGAGGAACTATCGACCCAGAATCCTGTATCCAGTGAAAATATTCTTCAGCAATGAAGGGGAAATCAAGATCCTCTGAGATGAAGAAAAAGGAAGAAAGTTTGTTGCCAACAGACCTACTCCCCAAAGAATGGCTAAAGCAGGTTCTTTAAACCAAATAGAAACAATAAAAGAAGGAACCCTGGAACATTACGAAGGAAGAAACCTGCTAAGCGAAAGTGCAGGTAAATACAACTACTATATCTCCTCTTGAATTACTACATTAAATCTGACAGCAAAAATTGTAATACTGTTTGACGCATCAAATGTAATACTGTTTAAAATTAAAAATTGTAATACTGTTTAAATGTACCAGAGGAAAAGTTTAAGATAACCACATTATTAAACAGAGGGAGAGTAAAGACATAAAAGGAGGTAAGTTTTCTACATTTCAGGCAAATTGGTAAAGGGCACCAGTGGATTGTGATACATTATGTGCACATAGTTTAACACGTAGAATATATATATATATATATATATATATATATATATACACATATATATGACAAAAATGTTTAAGTAGTTCACAAGAAGTCAGGAAACAGAAAACAGAAACAAAAGACAGAGAGAATAAACAAAAAACATAAAAATGAAATTGCATACTTAAGCCCCAACATAAGTAATAACATTAAATGTAAATAATCTAAAGACAATTAAAAGCCCACTGTATGCTGTCTACAAGAAACTTACTCTGACTATAATTATATAGGCAGATTGACAGTAAAAGGTTGGCAAAAATATATCATGCAAATTCCAGTCAAAAGAAATTGAGGAGGGATTGTATCAATATGAGATAAAGTAGACTTCAGAGCAAAGAAATTACCAGAGACAGAGAGGGAATGATGCAATGATAAAGGGTCAATCCACCAAGAAGCGTAGCAATCCTAAACGTGTATGCACCGAACAACAGAGACGCAATCACGTACGGCCAAAAACGATGGTGCTAAAGAGAACCAGAGAGACCCACCGTTACATCTGCAGACTTCACTCCTCTCTCAACAACTAATAAAACCACTAGAGCATCAGTGAGGACACAGAAAACTCGAGGACCACCCGCCCACAGAATCTCATCAACATTTACAGAACATTCCCTCCCACAACACGCACATCCTTTCTAAGTGCCCACAGAACATAAACCAAGATAAGACTATATTCTGGGCTGTAAAACAAACCTCAATGAATTGAAAAGATATTATACTGAGTACGCTCCCTGACCTCAGTGGAATCAAACTGGAAATCAATAACAGCAAGATAACAGAAAAACCTCCAAACACCTGGAAACAAATCCACGTACTTCTAAATAAACAATCCGCGAGTCAAGGATGAATCCGGATGTCCTTCAGTGGGTGAATGGCTCCATAAACTGTGGTTAATCCACACTATGGAATGCTACCACTCAGCAATAGAAAGGGATAAACTATTGATATGTGTATCAACCTAGATGAATCTTCAGAGAATTACACTGAATTAACGAATCCAGCCCCAAAAGGTTACATACGTACTATATGATTCAATTTACATAACATTCTTGAAATGGTAAAACTACAGAAATGAAGGACAGATGAGTGGGTGTCAGGGGTTAACCAGAGAAGGAGAGCAGGAGGGCAGGAGGGCAGCGGGGATGGGTGCAAAGGGCAGCAGGAGGGACCGGTGTGGCCATGGAAACGCTCTGCATCTTAACTGCATGAACATCCACACCCTGGCGCTGATACAGTGATGATAATATGCTATAATTTTGCAAGATATTGCCAGTGGGGAAAACTAGGTTAAGGGCACAAGGAATTCCTCTGTATTATTTTTTACGACTGCAGGAGAATCTCCAATTATCTCAAAATAAAAAGTTTAATTAAAAACAAAAACTACACAATCCCTCCCAGAAGATGTCATCAGGGTAACAGTGCAAACCCCTTGGCAGACGCACGCTGCCCCACCCCCAGCAAGTGCCTCCAGCCATCACCATATACATTTGCACTGACTTTTAAGTCTGACGTGACTTTCTGCCTCTCTTTGGAAAGACTTCACCCAGGCTCACGTGAGGTCAGAGAAAACATCTCCTTTGGCCTCCCGAGGCTCTTCTGCAGCTTGGCATGGGAGCAAGCACCAAACTTAGAGAAGAAACCCCACACCCACTAGGGAGAAAAAAGCAGCAGGTAGCAGCAGCTGATACCAGCTGCATCTTGGAGGGGCAAAGAGCCCCTGAGATTAAATGTGAGATTTAGTGGGGGGGTGTCTGGTACATGGTTCCACACACGTCACGTGTTTTTCTGGAGACACAGTCTATAGCTGTCACCTGTTTCTCAGAGAAGTTCGTTTCCCAAAGAGGCACAGAAGGAAGAGGTCCACACTGGCTACCACGACCCCTCGTTTCTGCAGTCCCGGGAACAACTAACTGGTGAGCTCTCCAGAGGTCCAGGCCGCCTTCTGGTGACCCCCGATATAAGCCTCCCACTATTTCTGCCCCTTGTTGAAAAGGCACTATTCTGAAACTGGACCCTTAGGATATTCAGTTTCCATCCTGTGGAGCTGCAAATATCGGAGCTCGGAGATTATCTCATCAAAAACCCACAGGCCCACCCAACAGAAGAGGAAACTGAGACGCAGAGATATAGGATGATTTCCAAGATCATCTACGCAAGAGCCAAGTTTACACCAGAACTCAGGTCTCTTCCTCCTCCCTGCCAGCTACACGATGTTTGTTTCTTAGACTGGCATAAGAGCCTGACACTGGGCAGAAGCACCACCATCCCCATGTTATTGCCAGGGGAAGATGGCAATGGGAACAGAGCCAGTCACTGAATTAAAATGAGCACAGGTATGCATAAGTTAATGAGCAAAGTTCTGTCTAAAAATACCGAACAGTCCTTCTGATGTGGCAGGTCTCAGTTACTCCTGGGAGATACAAATAGGTGGTAATGGCGGTTTAGGGACACTACAGAGGTTGTATTACTTTGGAAGACAAGCCATTAAATGCCACTGTTTCCCAGGGCTGTTGCCACCCCTGTCCCCCTTCTTCCTCTGAGCTGCTTCATTCACACCCATAATTCATTTTCCAGCTGCTCGCTCACTCCATAATAGCTGGGGCCCTTAGGAGTTCCCAGGACATGCAGGTAAGGAGATCTGAGCACCGCCTTGGCAGAGCTCATGCTAGTGAGGACCTAAACTCTAAAAGCACCAGTGACACTTACCCCACCTCAGGTCCTCCCCTCAAGTCCCCACAGCCCTACGTGTGATTGCCCATCACACCCATCCACAAGCCCTTCGCCAACTTCCTAAGGCCCCCAGAGCTGTCCCCCAATGCTCCCTCAAGGCTATCTCCACCTCTCTCCCTTCAAAGTCTGAATGCCGGCTGGCTGCAGTCTGGAGGGAGTCCTACAGCAGGGAGAGCCCTCTCGTGGGACAACTGGAAGAGCCTTCTGCCTCGTCCCCCTGCCTCCACGTTTGAAGCCCTTTAATCCATTCTTCACTCTGCTGCCAGAGTAAACATCCTAAGTCACACATCAGACCACATCGTTTTCCTACGATCTGTGGCAGCAGCTAATAGTGCTCTCCAAATACGCATGTGTCTCCAGACATTTCCCAGACTCCTTTGCACTTAGGCTGGGGGTCATGTGACTGGTTCGGACGGATGGACTGTGACTGAAACCTTAAGTGTCATTTCTAGGCTGAGGTGCTAGGAGCTGGTGCGCTTTCCCCACCTTTCTCTTCCTTCCCACTGTGGCTCTGCAGGTCTCCTCGGACTTCATGGGAGGAGAGTTAAACTTTACTGGGGTTAAGCCACTAAGATGTTAGGAGTTGCTTAGTGGACAGTGAGCATTGATCGACTCATAAAACTTTTCAAGGGCTCCCCATTACCCTCAGGCTATAAAGTTTAAACCCCTCTGTGTAGCCACCATGTTCATGCCTTTTATGGCTTGGCCCAGCCCCCTCTCTGTCCTGACCCTTGGACCTCCCCTGAACACAGCCTGTCAATAACCATGGTTCAACCATATTTGCAGGTTCTGGGCAGGTCATGCCCCCTCCCACCAGAGACGTTCCCGCTACCTAGAATGCCCTTACCTCCCCACTCCCACCACTCCCCACTCCCACCTCCTCTATCTGCTTAGCAAACCTTCACTCATTTTTCAAATCCCTGCTCACGCATACCCAACTCTGACTTTCCCCGGATGAACTGGGGCAACTTCTTCCTGACCCGTCTACAGCCCCCAGAGGGCCCTTGTCACACTGATCTCAGCTCCTTTGTTCAACTTTTCTGTGTTGCCCAGTGGACTGTAAACCCCACAAGACCAAAGAGAGTGTTCTCCCTGCCTTTATCTCCCAGGTCCTTTCTTGACATCCAGTTCCTGGGGTGTCTTCAGAAGATGTTTAGTGACCGCACACACAGAGCCCACTTTGAAGTCCTTCTGGAGGTCACCTCTTCTTGAAGGAAAAAATTCAACCATATTTCAAGAATGCTTCACAAAAAGAGGAAGCGTGGAAGAAGGAACAAAGCAACCCACCACTACACTGGGCTCTAGAAAGAGCTCTATTCTGGAAACCAATAGGCCGGTTCAGGCTGGCTCAGCTCCCTGTCAGCTCAGTGCTGCTGAACAAGGCAGTCCCTTCTCAGTTATCTCTGGGCCCCTCCCAGCTGTGAGTTATGTGACCCTCAGAATGGCAAAGCTGTCTCTGCCATCCTACCTGCTCTTTTTCTGGTTGGTCCCCCTGTTTCCCAGTAGCCTCTGCTCAGAGTCCTTGGCCCATGTCCACAGAACTCCTTGCTTGTTTAGCTAAAATCTGGCCAGGTGTTCACTAGCAAGAAATGACCCTTCCTCAGACATTCTAATTTAATATGAGACCACTGAAGTCTCAATGGAAGGGTGCTCATGAGGGATTTCAGGCCTCAGGCAGGCAGTGGGATCGACATCTGGCCAGTGATGAGGGGGTCTTCAGAGACAAGCCTTCCCTGCAGCCCCCTCCCAACCCACCCATCCCATGGCAGAGGCGACAGCTGTTAGAACGGCTGGACCCTGGCAAGAGACGGGGAGAGTCTTGGCCTGGAAGAGAGTTAATGTTGGTAGAATATCCTGAGGGTGGGACCCACGCTCCTCACTCCTCATTCCATGGTTTCTTTTATCTGGTATTTCTGGGCAAGACAATGAGCAAACAGACTGGAAAGTTACAGGCCAGCTTTGGTGATCCCTGCCAAAAATGCAGTAAAGGAAGCTGCAGGGAGACTCAAGCCTCTCTTTAATTTCCTCCTCTGTTTGGCTTCGCATGCGCGCCATCTGCCTTTGAGCTCCGACTCCAAAGGAGTGCTGCTTCCCATCCCAGATGTGCGGGAAACCCCTCACCCACCCGAGTCCGTCCTGACTGATGTGCTGGCTACATTTGGTAAGGCTCTGGCCCTTCCTGGAACAGCAAAGACACTTAGAAGCATGAGATCAACCAGGAAATCCAGTTCCCAGGACAAGCTGGAAACAAAGAGGGAAGAAAGGATGGGTGGGTCTCTCCCTCTAGACTGGGGTCAGGACCCAACCGGAAGCAAAACTGGGAAGGTGATAAGTGGTAGAGGACTTCCAAGTTCCCCACTTCCCCAAGACAGGCGTGCCCTCAGAATGCCCATGTGACCTCCAGAGTGCCCCAGCCCTGCTGAGCATGCTCTACATGCTTGCACATGCCCACATACGGCAAATATAGGAAAGTGGAGAAGTGAAAAGAAAAGAGATCAGGATTGAAATCCTGTCTCTACCTGGGTGTGCTATTTAACCACACTGAGCCTCATCTTCCTCTACAAACTGGGGACAACTTGCAAGATTGCGGTGAGAATTAAACAGGACGACACTCCTGCTGTGGGACTGCATGGAGAAGGCCCTCCATAAACGTTCACCCCTCTCCCCAGATCCTGGGAACCCAGCTGTCATTTGAAAATGACAGTTCTGCTATCAACTAGCTTTGTAACCTCAGGCAAGTGCCTCACCCTCTTGGGCTTTCTTAAAGTTTCCTAATCTGGAAGAGGACTCCAGTGCATCAGAGTCACCTGGAGGACTCAGAAAACACAGGTGGCCGGGCCCCGCCCCGGAGTTTCCTGTGTCAGTCCCAGGTACGACTGGAGAATTCGCATTTCCAATGAGTTCCCAGGTTCTGCAGATTCTGCTGGTCCCTAGACCACGTTCTGAGAAGCTTTGAAGTAGAGGCAGTCTAAGAACTCTTTCCAGTTCTAGCAGTTTAACAAGTATGTTAAACTAAACTACATTAAGTTGTTAGTGACTTGTTTAAAACCTTCTTCTTAAGGCTTCTTGCATTTTAAATGGAACAATGTCTTGACCCCAGGAAACCATCTGCTTCTACACTGGGTATCAAAGGAGCCCTAGCGTCTGTGACAGAGAAGATTTGGAGGAAAGAGCCTTCTGGGCTTCTCCAGCCACAGTACTCAGGGGTGACCTAAAAGACAGATTGTTTGCAAAACTCTAGCACACCAGGTGACTCAGTTGCACTTGGTTACTTGGTTAATTACCATCTAGGGCCTGACACCTGAGGCTGAGGAAAGGCCCCTAGTTACCTAAAATCAGCCCAAGGCCAGACCCCATTGCTGAAGGAGGGCCACCAGTCAGCCATGACACTCTGTCTGGGTGCCCCCACCTCTGTCATGTAGTAGCCCGCTGCCTAAGGAGGGTGGCACAGCCAAGAGCCCGCAGCCCCAGAGGCTGTCACTGTGCACCTCTACAGACCGGGGTGTAGAAACCCTCTCAGCTTCACTCCCTGGCTTTGTGTCACAATGAGACCTGTCCAGCCAGGCTGCTGGACTCTATAAATGCTGAGGTCACTCCGCCAGTGCTCTGGGCCTACCTCAGGGAAGAGGGCTGCCCTGTATATCAATTACAGAACAATGACACCCTCCCCTGTGGCTGTGTCTTCGAGCCAGTCCCCCACCAGCATGGCCCTGCCTTTGGTGCACAGGAACATGAAAAGGACAGAGATCCTTATGTGGCAACACCTCCCATCTCCACTGCATTCTCAATCAGTATTTCTAACGGCAAACTCAAGTACGTGGACAAAGTCTTCAGGAAAAGGCTAGTGGTTCCCAGGAAGGATGAAGGGAATGGAAGCAGGCCTGATATCAAGCCCTCAGCGGCTCAGCCCGAGCCCCCTCATTCTAGCCCAGCATGCACGTCACAGGGAGTGGGGGAAGGATACCTGCAGGCAAGACCCTTCCCACCAGAACATCATCCCACAAAGCACCAGGCTTTGCTCTTGTTCACACTGAAAATATTTGTTAAGTCTATTGAAGGCTGAGCACCGAGGCAAGTGGGGGAGATCTACAGATGGACTAGAAGTGGCTCCCCCAAAGCTCCTGGTCTAAGTGGGCAAGACAGCTGTACAAATTACCACCCATGAACATGAACAGAGTGAGGAAAATGAGTGCAAAGTCCATCTGTGTGTTCAGCAGAAGATGGCTAATGCATCTTGTGGGGGAAGGCATGACAGAGCATTTGAAAGACAAGACAAAGCAGCACAGAAAGGTGACATTTGAACTGGTCCTAAGGGATGAATAGGAGAAAGTCTAATATTCAAAATCATTAACAATGGCTGAGGCCCGAGTTTGGCCCAATCAGAACAGGCGTTGAGCTGGCCATCAGCCTCACCAGGTAACTATGGCCAGTTAAACATATACATCTACTTGTGCTTCCTCACCAAACCCTACCAGAATGGCAATTTTTGAAAATTAAATATAAATAGACAAGGGTGAGAAGAACTGGAAAGCAGACAAAAGTAACAGACTTTTAGAAGCTGTAAATCAAATGGAAAATTTGTATATGGCTTGAGCATCCTCCCCCCAACCCCCCGCCCTGGAAAAAAACCACTGAATTCTAAGCCAGCAGTGGGGGAAGGGAGAACCAACCCAATTTATACTGCAAAACCCTCTTAACAGCTCAGAAACTGATGGTACCACCCCTCCTGAAAGCAAGAAAAAAGAGGAGATGGATAAAATAAGGAAGGTTGGTTGGCCACATGTTTAGGAAGCAGTTACATCCCCAGGTTCTTTCCCTGCCTAGTGACTGCCCCTTGCCCAGCCCAGCAAGAGATGGAGGTTTATTGTTTGAAATAAACAGAGGCTTTCCTGATTCAGAAATACCAGGCATGACAGAGAGCAGACCTACCATGCTGAAAATGGGAATTAAAGAACATTCATTTGCATTCTGGTTACAGAGGCTCCACTGGGCACTCAGAGCATCAGCCCTCGAGACCATACCCTCCAGCAAGAGACAGGACCCCACCCCAACCTAACTAAGGAGAAAGGTTTCGTGATTTAAAAAGACTCCATGACATTTGAGATTGTGCAAGAAAAAGGCCCAGTGGGCCAGCTCATCCTCCAGCAAAGCCCACGGTCATCAAGTCCCACCTGCACTGAGATTCTTAAGTATATACAAGTATTCTTGTATTAAGTATTCTTGTATATACACAAGAATAATCAGACAACTGGAGAAACCTTCAAAATTGAACCTCAAACACCTAAACAAACAACTTGGAAGAAACAAAGACTGTGTGGGAAGAAAAAAAGTTGATGAACATATATCATTAATTTCTTCAAAAAGACAATATTGCAATCATAAAACAGGATGTTATCAAAAAGAATATTTAGAGAACAAAAGAGAATTCTTATAAGTTAAAAAATAACAAATGAAATATCAATAGAGGGTTGGAAGGTAACATTGAGGAAATCCCCCAGAAATTTAAGCAAAAAGACAAAGAAACGGAAAAGAGAAAAGATGAGAAAACTAGAGAATCAGTCCAGAAGGCCTACTAGTCAAATAAGAGTCTTAGAAAGAGGGAACAGGGGAAAAAACACAAATGAGAAAAGTAAATTATCTACAAAACCAAGAAAATGTCGTGGAACTGAAGACCCAGAGTTCACAGATTGAAAAAGCCTGCCAAGCGGGCCCTTAGATGAAAACACGAGTGCCACTGATACAAATAGATCCACTCAAGGCAAAGCGCATCACTATGACATCTCAGAACACTGGGGTGAAAAACAAAAGCAAGAACAAAATATGTTCCTGGATCGGAGACTCAATATCAAAATGTCAGTTCTTTCCAACTTTAGGCATAGATGCAGCACGATCTCAGTCAAAATTCCAGAAAGCTGTTTTGTAGATATTGACAACCTGATTCTAAAGTCTATATGAAAAAGCCAAAGACCTGGAGTAACCCAACACAATTCAGAAGAACAAAGTTGAAGGATTCACACTATCTGATTTCCAAACCTACTAAAAGATGACTGCAGTAATCAAGGGGGGGGGGGCATTAATGTAAACACAGACACGTAGGTCAACATGAAAGAATAGAGAGTCCAGAAATAGGCCTACACAGATGTCACCAACTGATCTTCAACACAGTCTTGTCGACAAATGATGCTGCCATGATTGGACATCCATAGATGTATTTTAAAAATCCAGCTAGACACAGACTTTACATCCTACACAAAAAAATCAAAATGGAGTTTATGTAGAGTTAAATGTAAAATGTGACATTATAAAACTTCTTGATGAAAACATAGTCAGAAATCTACATGCACTTGGGTTTGCTAATGAGTTTTAAAATATAACCCCAATAACAAAGGTATGCAAAAGCACAGATATTTGAAAGAAAAAATTGCTAAGTTGGAATTTATTTAAATTGAAAACTTGTAATCTATGAAAGACAAGCCCTAGACTGGGAAAAAAATGTATTTGCAAAACACATATCTGAAAAAGGACTTGTATCCAAAATATACAAACAACACTTAAAACTCAACAATAAGAAAGCAAACATGCCAGTTTAAAAAATGGGCAATAGATATTTTTTTAAAAACCTCACTAAAGGAGATACATAGATGGCAAATAGTGTATGAAAATAAGCTCAACATCACTTGTCGTTAGGAAATTGAAAATGTAAGCAACAATGAAATATCCTTGTATAGCCATCAGAATGGCTAAAACCCCAAAACTGACAATACCAATAGCTGTCAAGGATATGGAGCAAGAAGGACTCTTATTCATTCCTTAAGGGGACAAAAAATGGCTCAAGCACTTTAGAAGACATTTTGGCAATTTTTTTCAGAACTAAACAGTCTCGCCACACAAACAAAAAAATCATGCACCTAGATATATACTCAACTTATTTGAAAACCGTTGTCCATGTAAAAACCTGTGTGTGAATGTCTATAGCAGCTTTATTCATAAGTGCTAAAAATTGGAAGCAACCAAGACATCTTCCAAGAGGTAAATTGATAAGCTGTAGTACATTCACAGAATATGATATTATTCAGCAACAATAAGAAATAAGCTATGACTTCGTGTCAAGATGGTGGTGTAGGTAAAAAACACTTTGCCTCCTCACATAACTACAGAAAAATTACAGCTAGACTACAAAACAAATACCACCCAGAACTGTCAGAAAATTGAGCTGTATGGAAGTCTGACAAGCAAGGATTTAAAGAAGCCACTTTCATCTATATAGGTAGGAGGGGCAGAGACACAGAGAAAGGTGGAGAGGCACGGAGAGGCATGGAGTCATAGAGTGGTGTGGAAAGGCAGCAGAACAGGCGGTCCCACATTCATGTGTGGTGGATAAAAATTGAGAGGGAAACCTCAGAAGTAAGGGTTCCCAGTCCCAAATCAGCCTGCCCATACAGACTTAGGACTTACACAGACCCACTGCCTCTGAGATTCAGCACCAGGACAACAGCTGGAAGGGCACAAGTGGCACACTGGGAGAAAGAGAAGTAACCGAAAACAGGGCAAGTGCCAGAGATAGCTTCCTCCCAGGCAAAACTCCAGAGGCCAGGCAGTAGCCCTGTCCCCTCTCTGAGCCCTCCTCCGCAGAAAGCCACAAAGCAGTGAAATGGGATGCCCTGCTCTGGCAATCCCCTAAGGCTCTGCCACATGTACTTTACAGGTACACTCTTCCAAAACAGGCCACACTACTAGGAGTGGGAGTCAAAGCAGCTCTACCTAATACACAAAAACAAACGTAGGGAGGCTGCCAAATTGAGGAAACAAAGAAATATGGCCCAAATGAAAGAACAGAACAAAACTCCAGAAAAAGAATGAAATGAAACAGAGATAACCAACCTGTCAGATGCAGAATTCAAAACACTGGTGATCAGGATGCTTAAAGAACTCATTGAGTATGGCAACAGCATCAAAAAGACCCAGACAGAAATTAAGGTTCCATTTAGTGAAGTAAAGAAAAGTCTACAGGGAACCAACAGTGGTGGGGATGAAGTCAAGAATGAAATCAACAATTTGGAACATAAGGAAGGAAAAAAGCAATCAATAAGAACAGCAAGAAGAAAAACTATTCAAAAAAGGAAGGATAGACTAAAGAGCATCTGGGAAATCTCCAAACATGCCAACATCCAAATAATAGGGATGCCACAAGGAGAAGAGGAAGAACAAGAAATTGAACTTATTTGAAAAAATAATGAAAGAAAATTTCCTAAATTTGGTGAAGGATATAGACATACAAGTCCAGGGAGCACAGAAAGTCCCAAACTTGCACCTAAAGAGAACCACACCAAGACACAGTATCATTAAAATGCCAAAGATTAAAAATAAAGAGAGAATCTTAACAGCAGTAAGAGAAAAACAGAGAGTTACCTTACAAAGGAGTTCCCATAAGACTGTCAGCTGATTCTTCTAAAGAAAGTTTGCAGGCAAGAAGGGATGGGAAAGAAGTATTCAAAGGGATAAAAAGTAAGGACCTACATCCAAGATTACTCCATCCAGCAAAGCTATCACTTAGAATCGAAGGGCAGATAAAGTGCTTCCACACAAGGTAAAGCTAAAGGAGTTCACCATCACCAAGCCATTATTATACAAAATGTTAAAGGGACTTATTTAACAAAAAGAAGATCAAAACTATGAACATTAAAATGGCAACAAAGTCACAACTATCAACAACCAAATCTAAAAAAATTAACTAAGCAAACAACCAGAACAGGAACAGAATCATAGATTTGGGGATTATTTGGAGAGTTATAAGCTGGGAGGGGGATGGAGGAGAAAGGGGAAAAGGTGCAGGAGTAAAGAAACATAACTTGGTAGGTACAAAATAGACAGGAAGATGTTAAGAACAGTATAGGAAGTGGAGTAGCCAAGGAACTTATTGCATGACCCATGGACATGAACTAAGGGGGGATTGCTGGAGGGAATGGGGAATACCTGGCAGAGTGGGGAAAAGAGGAAAATGTTGGGACGACTATAATAGCATAATCAATAAAGTATTTTTTAATGAGCTACCAAGCCACAAGAATATATAGCTAAATCTTTAATATATATTTCTAAGTAAAACAAGCCAATTTGAAGAAGCTCCATACTGTATGATTCCAATTATATGATATCCTGGAAAAGGCACCACTATAGAGATGGTAAACAGATCAGTGGTTAGCAAGGCTTCAGGGGAAGGGAGGGGGAAACAAGTGGAGCAGAGGGGACATTTAGGATGGTGAAACTATTCTGCATGATATTGTAATGGTGAATACAATTCATTAAGCACTGCCAAAGCCCACAGAACTTTCCAGCACAAACAGTAAAACATAATGTCTAAAAAACATTTTTTAATTATTTAGGAGGTGGAGATATCTCAGGACGGGACGCAGAATGTGACAATAGAATCTAAATGTGTTATATGTGTGAAACAAGTTCACTGAAAAGGGTGGGTAATAAGGTGCTGACCTTCATAGCCTTGGATATAGGTAGAGTACCTAAAAATAGAGGCAAGAGAGCTGTACATAAGCATTCTACTCAAGTTGGTAAAGTTGTTTCCCACAAGAGTATAGGTTAACAGTCTGAAATTGTTGCACATTATACAGGAACTGACTATTACATAAACAGAGGGCAGATGGTAGCAGCAATTTCTCACTTGGAATGGGCAGTTACAAAGAAGCAAAGGCCAGAATAATCCATGTGGTGATGGATTAGTACTAGAGACATATGAACTCATGTTTACCTTAATAAAGAAATATCCTCAGATATGTATACAGGCATACCTCATTTGACTGAACTTGGCTTCATGACACTCCCCAGATGTTGCATTTTTTACAAGACCCTCCACCAGCAAAAAGACTATGACTCAATGAAGGCTCAGATGACAGTGAGAATTTTTTTAAGCAATTGAGTACATTTTAATTAAGGTGTGTATATTGTATAAGTAATGCTATTGCACACTTAATATACTACAGCATAGGGTAAACATACCTTTTATATGCACTAGGAAACAAAAACTATTAGGAATCATTTTATTGTAATGGTCTAGAACTGCATCTGCAATATCTCCAAGATATGCCTGTATGTAATTGAGTTAGTATATCCTTGGTGTGTCACCTGAGAAACCTAGAAGCCACGATACTCCAGTAGCAATGAGGACACCTAGTGACCAGATCTTGGTTTCCAATACCATTCTCCAATAGAAGGCCTTGGAGAAATGGCGGGTTCTAGAATGGAGGCAGGATATAAACAAAATGAGCATGGAGCATCCTGTAGAGCCAGAGAGCAAAAAAGTGCTAAGACACACATGTGCACACGTGCACACACACGCACACACACGCACTGAGGGGTAGGTCAGAGGATTATAAGAGCCAATTTAAAGAGCTCACAATGGTAAAGGCTGAAACAGGTTAAGCAATAAAATAAAGTAGAACCAGATTATACCCTAAAGTATAAAATGAGACTACAGTAATACAAATAAATAGTTGAATAAGTAAATAAATGGGAGAAAATAGTTGACAAATCTCCTAGGTAGAAGAATTCCAGATAATTTATGTAGATACTCTGTCCCTAAGGAGGTGAACATAACTCCCTACTCCTTAAGTGTGGGCTGTGCTTTATGACTTTCTTCCAAAGAAAGAATTATGGAAATGGAGGAAAAAAGAGCTTAACTTCAAAGTGGAAAAATCTAACAAACACTATTTCAAGTAAGATGATGAAAGGTTACATCAATAATGACAAGTCATGTTGACAGTATGTGCCCTTGATATGATGTGATGACAATGGCACTTTACCACTGTGGTCCTCTTCCCCAAAACATATAGCCCCATCTAATCATGAGAAAAACATCAGCTAAATCCCAACTAAGGCACATTCTACAAAACACACAACCAGTGCTCCTCAAATCCATCAAGGTCAGCAAAAACAACAAAAGCCTAAGCAACTGTCACAAGAGGAATCAACAGAGATACAACCACTAGATGTGATGTGGTATCATGTATGGCATCTTGAAACAGAAAGGGACATTAGAGGAAAACTAAGGAAATCTGAGAATGGAATTTAGTAAATGATAATATAGCCACATCGGTTAATGTATTGTGACAAATGTATCCTAGTAATATAAAAATTTCAAAATAGGGACAACCAGCTGTGGGGTGTATCAGAACTCTCTGTACTATCTTCAGGATAACACTGCAAATCTAAATCTGTTCTAAAATTTAAAGTTTATTTTCAAGAACTCCTACAAGTTTCCAGAGAGGAAAAAAGCAGGGCATGTAGAGAATCAGGTATCAGAATACTTCCAGACTTCTCAAAAATAACAGCAAAATCTAAGCAATAATGAGAGAATGCCTTCAAAATTCTAAAGGAAAATGATTTCCAAATCAGAATTCTATACCCAGTCAAACTGTCAATCCAGTGTGACTGTAGAATAAATATACTTGCAAATATACGAAGTTTCAAATCATTTCTGCCCCAGGCACCCCCTTCTTAGGAAGCTACTAGAGGGTGTAATCCACCAATACTGGGGTGTAAACCAAGAAACAGGAAGCCATGGAATATGCAAAACAAAAGATCCAACACAGCAGAGAGTCAAAGCGAATTTCAAGGATGCTGGTGAAAGGTAATTCCAAGACGTCAGCTATGCACCTGGCAAAGAGATCCATCAGTCTAGATGAGAAGCACATCAGAGGTACAAAAAGAGATTTCTGAATGAAAGGAAACCTGAACATTTTGAAAGAAGATACAGACAACTGGTAGAAATTTGGGTATGGAATTAGGGATAAGAAAGTGGAATCATAAGCAAATAAAAAATAATACAATGATCAATGCTCGGGAAAACAAAGAGTGATTCAAAAAGGGACAACGTCACAGAGATAATAGACAGTTCACCTGGGAAGAGCATGTACAGAGTCATAACAAGGTAAACACCCAATATTTTTCTCACAGAAATGATGATATAAATATGTTGGGCATTTGAAGGGAGATGATATGTCAGCCAAATTTTGCTGGTTTGCTCTGCAATAACAAAAGAAAGCTCAGTGGCTCCCAAGAACAAGCGTTCTCACTCAGGTACCACTGCAGCACCATTGTGGGTCAGCTTTGGCTGTACGACACGGCTCCTTCATTATAGGATCTAGGCTAACAGGTCAGGCCTCCTTGGAGACATGTCCATTTTCTTGGCAGAGGAAAAAGATAACTCACCCAGACGCGCAATGGCTCTAAAACTTCTGATCAAAAGTGGGGTACATTACTCCTACTCACACTCCATTAACCAAGGTGATCACATGGCTAAGCTCAGTGTCAATTATATTATTCCTCCCATTAGGATGCTAGTCACATGATCGTGTAAACTAGCACATTATCCATTTGCGGAGAAGCACTGAATTAACTGAAAACAATAATACAACTGATGAATAGATGGGGTCTGTCCAGAAGGTATCCAGCCATGTAATATGAAAAATTGAGACATGTATTGAAGAAGATACAAGATACGAAGACTTCCGCCAAGATGGAGGCATAGGTGGAAACACTGTGCCTTCTCCCACAACCAAGTTTGAATACAACAAAGGTTTGGAGAACAAAGACACAGCCAAAGAACAGAAAATTGAATTATATGGAAGTCCAACAGCAACGAACCATTCAACCAGGACCGTAAGAGGGGCAGAGCCAGCAGCGGAGCAGGGTCGGGCAGGAAAGATCCCCTGACCTAGGCGCGCAGGCAGCCCGGACCCAGTCGGGGTGCGGGGCAGACTGACCACGGTCGCACATTTGCGCACAGTGAGACGGACCACGCAGGCCCCAGCGGCGAACCCAGTGGTGGAGGGCTGACTGCGGTGGCACATTAGCGCGCGGGGAGACGAAGCACTCAGGCCCCAGTGGCGGTGCCAGCTGCGGCACCTGTGGCAGCAGCAGCAGGAGGTGGCAGACAGGACGGCATTGCTCCTCTTTGACCCCACCCCCACATACAGTGTCACAACCCAGTGACTGAGTTGCCCTGTTCTGGTGAACACCTAGGGCTCCGATCCTGGTATGTAACAGGCACAAACAGTTCAAAAGACGGCTCAAGAAGAACTCAAAGCCCCAGAGCCCATAACTCTAAGCAACCAAGAGATTGTCAGCCTCTCAGATGCACAGTTCAAGACACTGTTTATCAGGACGCTCACAGAACTGGTTGATTATAGTCACAAATTAGAGGAACATATGAAGGCTAAACTAATTGAAATGAAGGGAGATGTCCAGGAAACCAATAGTGATGGAAAGGAAACTGGGACTCAAATCAATGGAATGGACCAGAAGGAAGAATGAAACATCCAACCAGAAAAGAATGAAGATATGAGAATTCAAAAAAATGAGGAGAAGCTTAGGAACCTCCAGGACATCTTCAAACGTTCCAACATCCAGATTATAGGGGTACAAGAAGGGGGAAAGAAACAGCCACGAGTGGAACACTTATTTGAACAAATAATAAAGGGGAACTTCCCCAGTCTGGCAAAGGAAATAGACTTCCAGGAAATCCAGGAAGCTCAGAGAGTCCCAAAGAAGTTGGACCCAAGAAGGAACACACCAAGGCACATCATAATTACATTAGCCAAGATTAAAATGAAGGAGAGAATCCTAGAAGCAGCAAGAGATAAGGGGACAGTCACCTACAAAGGAGTTCCCAACAGACTGTCAGCGGATTTCTCAAAAGAGACCTTACAGGCAAGAAGGGGCTGGAAAGAAGTATTCCAAGTCATGAAATCCAAAGACCTACAGCCAAGATTGCTTTATCCAGCAAAACTTTCATTTAGAATGGAAGGACAGATAAAGTGCTTCTCAGATAAGGTCAAGTTCAAGGAGTTCATCATCACCAAGCCCTTATTATATGAAATGCTAAAGGGACTTATCTAAGAAACAGTAGATGAAAAATAGGAACAGTGAAAGGACAGCAAACTCACAGTTATTAACAACAACACCTAAAACAAAAGCAAACCAAGAGGACAGCTAGATCAGGAGTGGAACCATAGAAATGAAGAACACATGGAGGGTTAGCAACAGGGGAGTGGGAGGAGGAGAAGCGGGGAGAAGGCACAGAAAATAGCATAGGCCGTAGGTAGAAAATAGATAGGGAGGAGGGCAAGAATAGTAGGGGAAATATATCTAAAGAACTTGAGACACGTGGTTATAAACTAAGGGGAGGAGAATGGTGGGGGAGGGAGTGTGCGGGTGGAGGGGAATGAAGGGGGGGAATAGAACAACTGTCATGGTATAATCAATAAAACATATTTAAAAAAAGAAGATACAAGGAACATTGCACACAGGACAATGACACTTCAGTGTCCCTCAAGGTAGTCACCTTGGGACCTCACACAGTTCCCGCAATTGCCATCAGTGCCCCATCATATTTTCCTGAATCTCATCAATAGTCTGAAATCTCTCCCCTTTCAAAGGTGATTTTAGCTTTTGGAAAAGGCCAGAAGTCACAGGGCCAAATCTGGGTTGTAGGGGGCCTGAGTCATATGGGTGATTTGATGTTTTACCAAAAAACTGCAGAAAATGTGATGCATGAGTGGGTGCACTGTTGTGACAAAGCTGTCAACCATCAGTTGCCCATGACTGTGGCCTTCTGAATCATCTGAATAGTTTCCATGAAGGAATGTTCAAGCTTAATGCAAAATTGGATGAAGATTCATTGCTCTAGTCGCTCAGTCATTTTGAATGTGATGGCCACACAGTGCACATGGTCACTCAACAGCGTCTACTGTCCCCACTGACTAGTATAGTGGAGCCATCACTATTCACACATGCGCATTCCAGTCCACACTCTTTGACTGCCAGGTGGCATAGATGTTGCACAAACTGTTTGCATTATATTAACAATGGCCGGACTTTTTCCTGATAGATCTTGTGTGTGTATTGTAGTGCTGAGTAGAGGGTAGGTGCAGCAAAAGAGAGTTAAATTTTCATCTTCCACTGGTAGGAAGCCAATAGAGAATGCCTAAAACTGAAAAAGGAAGAAGTAGCTATTTCTGCACGCTATTTAGAAACATGGACTTAAGTATAATAATTCAGGAGAAAGAACTAAAAATAGTTGCCTCTGGAGAGGAGGAAATGGGGGAAATGGGAGTGGGGAGCAGGGACTATTACTTTTTATGATAAATTTGTAAAGCCATTTAGTAAAAATAAAAGATGACAAATAACAATAAGGCAAGAAGCTCTTAAGCTAAACTACACTGCACTGCGGTTACATAAATCTCTTTACTTTCAAATAAACTGAAATTGTTGACAGCTACCATTGTATTAACACCCCTTCAGAACCCACCACCTAGTGTCAGATATCCCCAGGGATGACACTCCTTCCTACACATCCTTCACTTCCTTCCAGTCAGCCATGTATCGCCCAAGCCCCAGAAGGAGGATAACAGCACAGAAACCCCTAACAGAACCCAACTCAGAAGTTACACAAATGACTTGAGAAGGCAGCCATGTTACTCATGCACAGGAGGCTTACCCTGCTGAGTATGCATGACTCCAGCTAACATTCATTTCTTTACTTACATACTTATTTACTTATTTTGCCTAAACATGGATTAGGTTATAGGAGAACCTATCCTAAAGGCCCTAAGAATAACAGAGCTTGGAAGTAAAAATTTGCCTAACATGATGAAGCATAAGCAACAGCCCAGGAATTAGCATTCTTTTTCCCCCTCTAAATTCTCCAGGTATGCCCTGGGTCTTGAAAGATATAAAAGTGGGAGGCAAGGTAAATAAACAACTGTGATCACTGTTTCATAGGAATTCGAATTTGGCCCAATACTTTCCTAGCTAGGCCAGGTGTGAATGTTCATTTATAGGCATTACATCCCAATCGACTTCCGTAACGTAATCAAAGTCCAGAAGTCAGTGGTCTGCCGTCAGTCCTCTAGGCTACAGGCACAGGTCAATATAGAATTTGCCTTCATTAATAACTCCAACACAAAAACTTTTATAGAAAACTAATTCAATTGCAATCTTTGTAAAAGCTAAAGGGCTTAAAAATAAGAGAATCCTTTATTGCATTTCTTTTTATACTTTTTGATGTTGAATTGTCTTAAATTTTAAATTATAATACAATATATTTTAAAATATATATATATATACCATATATATATATGAGCACCAAAAAGGGGTTGGGGGTAAGAAAGGCATAAAAGAGTTCAGCGTGCTGTAAGAAGGCCAAACAGCTGAGCACCACCAGGGCTGTGGTGTCTGGTGAGGCTGGCAGTTCTGGGAGCCAGGCTTCAAAGACCTCACGCTGTGACAAAGGGGCTGGACTTCAAGCCTAGAGATTAGGAAGGTAATCCTGGGGGCTGAATCATCTTAGAGGTCAGAACCAGTGGGGAGGAGACATCTGTCAGTGTCTCCAGTCCTTGCTGCATTTTAAATCACAGTCTGAACGAGAGCAGTGAAACAGAAGTGGACCCAATGGGATGAAATCAAAAGGCACTGAGGTGGTAGAACCAACATGATTTGGGAACTGCTTTAAAGAGGGAGGTGACGGGAAGGATAGAATAGGAAGCAAGCCTTGATCAGGGTCAGTTTGGGGTTCAACTCCGCCCCAGCACAAGTCCACCCAGAGTCTCTGACCTAGAAGGCATGCTCTCATTACCTCACTCTGATGAGGCGTCCTTGGCCAGCTCAGCCTTAAGACAGATTGCCTGCACTGGCACCAGTTAAACTGCCTCTGGAGCTCCCACCACACTGGAATGGGGGGAAGGGGGGCTTGAAAACACCATGAGCGAGGTTTGCCCCTCTTCCTGCCACCACACCCTTTGGAGCAGAAGCTGTTGGAGAGTGAAAGGGGTGGTCAGGAAACTGGGAAAACCATGGTGCTTGCTAGATGCAACTTTGAATCCCAGCCACATATCAAATGTACCCACATCCTATGCTGAATGGGATCGCTACAAGATCACAAAGTTGAGATCAGTTGCAGTGAACCTAATGTTATACTTCGTAGATATTCTAGTCAATGTTTACTACTTTTCAATTTGCAGTCAATATTTTTCTTTTCAGGTCTCAGGTATTTCTGTAGGCCTTTTGGACATTCCCATTGTAGGCCTTAGTGGTATCCACAATACCCCGTGGTGTGTCGCAGTGAGGAAGCCACTGACGACCTCTGCTGCAGCTGATGGGGATCACTGAATTAGATCACCCTGACTGAGCAGCTACCATCAGGGTTTCAGTTCCTCTCCCGGCCAACTGGTTTTGCAGAGCCCAGCAATCACAGATCCCATCTTGGAGTACGGCCAGAGATGGTGGATGGCCCATACAAAGTCACCCCCATCACAATTCCAAAAACATGCACTATTTAAGGGATAACATGACCTACAGAGGCAGGCCTACCCAGAAAGCACTCACCACTTGGAGCGGAAGGTAAAAGGACAGAGATGGACAGACTAACAGAAGCAACTGACGTATACAAAAAGTCCCTTTAACCTCTTCCAGCTAGCAGTTCAAAAATGCACAGGAAATCCTCGATATTTGCAGTCATGATCTGTGGTTTGAAACATGCGCGGTGCCGCCTGCTCCTCACCAGCCCACACAGTTATGCTGCAGGCAGCCCATGTGGCAGACACACGGTCCATGTGTCTCTACAAAGCTCCCTCACAGTGGCTTTTCAGCTGCCCTGATTCCGTGCCCAAGAGGTTTTCTCCCCCTCTCTGCCCCTGCAAATATGTGCTTTTTTTTAACCCCTTGTGGTTGAGTCACAGCATCATATGATGCTTGAAACAGGAGGCAAGGACCTTAGGGACCTAACCTCCCCTTTCTTCTGACTTCCCGCCTGTTATTTCTCCCATTTCATGCAATTAGGAAGGGAAGGGGAGGTCTCCTGATTAACACACCATTGGCTGATTCCTGACTGAGGGGGCTTCTCCATCCACCTGAGGACAATCACTGCTGGTGTGCTTGGTCAAGAAGCTCTGCCTGCCACCACCACCAAGAGCAAGAATCTCCTAGGCAAGACATTGCAAGGTAAAAAGAAGAGATGGAGGGATGAGCAGAGAGCAAATGCTGAGAGTCCACAGGGGAAGACCATGCATGAACCCAACATCCAGGTGAACTTGGATTCAGAGCCTATTCCTATCACCCCTTTAACAAGTACTGAAGCTGCCAGTACAGAGGATGAGAACAGAGAGGAACTGATGCCTCCCCACAGAGGAGGGTGGAATCGAAGCTACAAGGGCTGGGTGTATCCAGTCATCATATTTTCCAAACCACAAATCGGAACTGTTCTGGAAAATCGAGGTCACCGAATAGCAGGAAATATACAAAAAAACCCTTGAGTGTAGGGTTATGGGGTTCAGTCTGTGTACAGACATGCTGAAAGAATGGGGCTGGTGACCTGAGTGAATCCATGATGCCCAGTCTCTGTGAGGACTCTTGTCAAAGATGCAGCATCCAGCAAGCAAGATAATTGAAAAAAGTTTCCGGTCTCGGCTTGCCTCATCTCAAAGAGTGTCATCAGACACCATATGATAACACACAGAAACCCATCTCAAGGTGCCCTTTCTCCTCTCCCCCATCCCCCATGCCTCTCTGGAGCCTCTCCTTTGCCACATCTTCTAAAACTTCCTGGATGCCCAGTGTGCAGCTCCTCCATTCTCTATCTCTTGTCTCAGCCCACAATGCTGTGGGAGCGAGTCATTCCAGTGGAGTGATCCAGGAAGACTTCTTGGAGTGGGAGGCACACAGGGTGAATTTTGAAAGATGAATTGGGTTTTAATAGCGAAGAAAAGAACATTCTGTATGGAGGGGATATAATGAGCCAAACCAGGAAGGGGCATGAAATGTCCTGTCATTTTTAGGACAGAAATAAGTAGGGCCACCGTATGCAAAGATGCAGCGATGAAAGCCTGAAGCATCTGGTCAAGACTGGATTTAAGGGTCAGAAACCTGGACTCCTTGGAGGTTTTGTGGTGGAAAAGGAGTGCCGAATAGCATTCCAGACACCCACGGGGAGAATTAGAGAGGAAGAGACCAGTAAAGGATCTATTGCTTGCATCTCCCCACCAGCCAGCCTCCATTTTAACCGGTGCTCAAAATTAAAGGGGTTTTCTTTCTAATGAGCAAGTGTAATGGAGACTACTGGAAAATGTGGTCAGCTGAAATCCACAGATAACACTCAGGCACCATCACTTATGTCCCATTGCCTTCTCCAGAAAATCTCTTCCCTGTTTTCTAAGTTGCAAAACAGGTGAGTCTGACCTTCATGTCTCTGCCTTTGTCTTCCCTCCAGACAGAGAAACGCGCCTTGAGACGGGGAAGGAGAGGGAGGGCCTGGTCCTCTATGGCCTGGATACAAATGAGTAAGGAACTTGGTCCGAAGTAGCAAAGCAGCCAATAGCGTGGTGTCATAAATAGTACCACTTGGCAAAGGGGGAAAGCATGGTTTTCACCCTGAATACCGGTCTAATGAGCTATCCGGGTTTGTTTCATAAGACTGTTTCTTCCTTCCCATCGAAGGCCCAGCCATGTTTCAAATCCCACCTCGACCGCAAAGCCTCCCTCATTATCCCACTCTCCCTGCTGTCCCTCTCCGGAACATCTATGGTACCAAACAGTGTGCCACCAGGTTCCAATGCTGTCTTGCATCTTTTTCATCTTGTTTGAATAGACATTCATGTCTTCTTCCCAATGAGGGAACGTGTTCCTTAAGGTTCAGTATTGTGTCTTATATTGACACAGGGCCTTTCCCACAGCACCTAGTAGTATGTTGGCTTATAGATAGAATCAAAAACACCGTTGCTGAGTAACTGACTTTTTTAAGTGTTTGTAAAATATAGCCGTGCTCCTATCACTTTCTTTTCTACACTGGGAGATCGACGAGAGAAGCTGGCTCTAGCAAACTGATGTAAAAATATCTTATTTCATTTAGACTGACGAGTACTAATATCGTAGAAGTTGGAGCTGGAAGAGAGAGGCATCTGGGCAATTTCATTCACCTCACATGGGAGCAATTGGCGTCACTGATCCACAGCAACTGGGAATGAAAGCATTGTTTAGAAGGGCACGTCTGCACTTAAAATCTGTGTTCGCCTAGTGTTCAAAGATTGTGCTCTCATCTTGTTTACAGGATTTATTTGGCCTCCTCCTGCTTCCAGTCTTTATTTGGACCAAGTAACACTTCAGCCCAACCCTGTCTGAGTCATCACACTTTCCAAATAATTTCCCCACAGTCTGAATTAACGTGGAGGCAACAGGCTGGGAGTGGCAGGTTAACTACGCATGCTGCAAATTCGCGTTTTGTCATTTATTCATGGAATGACGTTCAGTGAGTGCCCTTTCACTGTGTGTGTGTGTGTGTGAGAGAGAGAGAGAGAGTGTGTGTGTGTGTGTGTGTGTGTGTGTGTGTGTCTGTGGCAAGCCTGCCTGTGGGCATCGTGAGCCCTTGAGGGCCTGTGCCATCTCTATAGACTGGATGGTAGAAGAGCAGGGTGGACACAGTGGGTCTTGAAGACGGATGGAAAGATGTGAGTTCAGCTCCTAACTCTATAGCTCTTAGCTATGTGATCCTGAGCCAGGCCCTTTACTGCCGATGCTTGGTTTTCTTGCCTCTAACGGGGTTTTGTAAAGGCTAGAAAAGTGCATGAGCATTCATACAGTGCCTGACTCAGGGAAAACACCAGCAAATGGTCGTGAGGGTCAGGACTGCCCCTGGGAATTCCCCTGAGCTGGCTCCCAGCCTCACCTCCATCCGGGCCACTCTAGGTCCCAGCCCCAGCCTGAAGAGGCCTGCTGGAGCCACACGCACCTGCAGTGAGGTTCTCTCCCGATAAAAAATGAAGCTCAGGATCAATACTGAAGAGAACCTAGAGGCAGCCACACTCCTTAACACACTCTTAAATCTGCAGGGCCCAGCACCACACCTGGCAGTCAGAGGGCACCTGACACAGATTTGTGAATCGACGACTAAGCAAATTATCTATTCATCTGTTTGCAGGTTTCTCTAGAATCCCGTCTCCATATCAGGAAATGCTCCACTCATAGTGGGCTGGAGTCCGACGATTTCCAACAGAAAAACATTTCTAGTTTATTTAAAGATCCCATCACTGATAACAGACAAAACTAAGGACACCCACAGGAAAGGACAAGGGCTGGACTTAAGTCCCCATTAAAGGAGAGTCTGCTGGGTGGTCCGAAGATACCAGGGCTCTTTCCTGTCTCAATCAAAACCAATAATTTTTCTAACTACAAAAGTAATATCAGTTCAAACTAGGAAAATTAGAAAACACAGATAGGCTAAAACAAGAAAAATTTAATCTTAGTAATATTTTTAAATTTATTATTCCAAATTATTTGTGCACATAAATACATTTTTATCAAAATGGAATCATACCAAAAAACAGTGTCCCTTTTTGTTTAGCAATTTATGTTGATCATTTTTTCCAAAGTATTACACAGTCTCTACAGAATTCTTTCTTCATCTTTAATTAGTGTTTTTAACACACACGTAATAAAAGTGAGACATGGCAAAAAAATTCAAACACTAACACAGAGTAATAAGTACAGTGGAAAGTAAAGGCTCCTCCCACTACCACACCCACTCACAGCCCCCAGGAGGCAATGCTGAGAGGCCATTTTAATTATCGCTGATGATTGTTTAACAACTACAATCACACACTAATTTGAATATATATATATATATATGCCCCTGCATTCATTATAGCATTGTTTATAATAGTCAAGATATGCTATATGTATTATACTATATATTTGATATGGTATGTGCACACACACACACCCCCACTGGAATATTACACAGCAATAAAAAAGAATAAATTCCGGCCATTTGCAACATGAATGGACTTAGAGGGTATTATTCTAAGTGAAATAAGTCAGGCAGAGAAGAAAAAATATTATGCAATTTCATTTATATGTGGAATATAAAAAACAAAGCAAAACAGACAAATGAATAACACAGAAACAGACTCGGATAGCAATACAAACAGCAGATTGATGGTTGCCAGAGGGGGGAGGCGTGGGTGCGTGGGTGAGAAGCATGAAGGGGAATAATAGGTACACTCTTCCAGTTATAAAATAAGTAACGGGGGTGTAATGTACAGCACAGGGAATAGAGCCGATAGATCATAAAACTTTGTACAACGGCAGATAGTTACTAGACTTGGTGATCCCACTGTAAGGCATATAAATATGGGATCACTATGTCATATACCTGAAATTAATATATGATATCTCAACTATACTTTGATTTTTAAAGCTTATAATGAGAGCATATCATCCACCTGCTCAAAACCTTCTAACCGCAGCACACTCGGAGTGAATGCCAAGTCCACCCCACCTGTGCCCTTTTGGCGGCTTCACCCCTCCCACCAATGGATGAGACCGGTCTTCCATGCTCTCAGGCAGGCCCAGTTCTGTCATCCACCCCCTATCTCCAAACAAGTCTGCCTCGTAAATCCTCTGGATTTGGGGGTTTTGTTTTGTTTTTTGAAGCACCTGTAATTAAGTTTTATTAGAAATGGATGAATATCTTTTTGGCTGAAAATGTTACCATGAAAGGTATACTGGCCAATCTATCAGGTTTTTGATATGCAATTCTGTCAACTACATATTCTACACCATCTTAAAACTCTTTGCTAAATTAACCAAGCAGACGTGACTTAACAAATTGCCATCTTCCCCCAAACAACACAGAGTCAGCACTCCGACCCCCAGCTGTTATGGATCGCCAGGGCTTAACACAGCCTTCGTTCTTTCTACAGCTGTCATTCTCCAGCTCGAGAGCTCCCCAGAACCTCCAGGGAGCCTCCCCAAACTGCAGATCTCTGGGTCCTCCCCTAGAGTTTCTGGTTTAGGTGGTCTCCATGGAACCAGGCCCAACGATTTGCATTTCTCCCAAGTCCCCAGTTAGACCCTGGTCTTGTCCAGAGACCCCATTCGGAGAATCACTCCAGTCTCCTTGGCTCATCTAGTTGCTACAGGCTCAAGCACTCAATGGTCCCAGTGGTAACTGCCCGTTTCACTGTCACGACCTTGCTCCTCTGTGCCGGGTGTCTGTCTACCTACTTCTCCCCGTCTGGCACTCAGCACAAGAAGAGCTTGGCTTTCTGCCCCATTAGTTGGCGTTCTGCTCCACACCAGCTGGCGAAGGCTGAAAGGAAAGGCCAAGTCAGCCGCCCAGAAGGGCGAACTCCCTGTGACGGGCCCTTCAATCAGAGGGAAAGACTGTTCCCCTTTCAAAGCATAAGGCCTTCCCTTTTCACCACACGTTGGTGTCTAGTAAGAACTTGCATCTACATGCAGTAGGTGTCTCCACTAACTTTTTCCTAAAGCTTTGAATTCTTCAGAAAGAAATGCTCTTTTTTATCCCAAAATATATGGGTTTTTTTTTCAGAACTTCCTTTTAATAGACATACACACACATGAACACGAACAGAAAGCAACCAGGATTTAAAATAGAGGTTTGTGCAGAGTCCACACTCTGCAAGCTATGTGTAAGCTATGGCCGTGTTTCTCCGTTTGGCCCAATGTCTTGCATGGAGTTGTCAGGTATCATTGAGGGATTGGTGCCTTGGGAACGATGGCCTAAGTTAGGGGACTCTGCACTTGACCTCCAATCAGACTGGGATAGTGCAATGTCCTCACTAAGGGTGTTTTAAAATAGCAGAAGCTAGCTCTGAGGCAGGTACACGAGAAACCTATCAAGAGACGGATGGGTCTTTGGTGACCTCCACATCGCTGTTCTGCCTACTTCCTCCCACACCACTTTAGTCTATTCTGACAGGGCGGTGTGATGAGAAGGCCACCCCCTGGACTGGACTGTTAGGGGGCCAGGATCTGGTCTCAGTTCTATGGATGACCAGTGAGTGTCCCTGGATCTCTTACTTGAGCCCCAGGGAAGATATTCTGTGTTGTGCATGTACAGAAGCGGCCCTCGGAAATCTGCTTTGGCATAGTCTGTAAGTGAGGATCAGAAAGGGTTTGGGCCAAATGTGCTAATGAATATGCTTTTGATGTGACAGTACCTTGGTATTTGTGAACTGTTAGTGATGGGGGAGGAACTCTTATTGTCCAAGCACCAAACAGCCCCACCTACCAGAGTGGGACCGGGGTGAATCAGGAGGGACCCTGACTAGAGTGCGTCTCCCCAACCCCATGGGCCTGTTCTGACCCCCACACCTCCTGCCCCCAGGGCTCCCCTTCGCAGGGAAGGTGGAAGGAGAGAATGTACCTGCACTGGCTTTCGACAAAAGGGTTCCTTTCCCTTCCCCTCACCACCTTCCACAGTCTCTGCCTCACTTTCCCCTACATAATAGATAGTACTTAATTTAATATATAGGTTATTTAAAAGTTATCCATTGAATTATAAATCTAAATCATACCTCTATAAAGTTGTGTAAAATGTTTTTTAAGAAAGAATTGTGTGAATATAAAGATTGCATTTGCTGCTTCTACAATTAAGCTCTAAGTCAAAATTAAAGGAAGTTTTGGTCAGAACATCTTTGAGATCACACGCACACAGAGCACTGAACCTAATGCCCCTTAATAAAAAGAAGCTGAGAGGCACAAGGCAATCATAAGCATCCTGAGTCCCGGAGCTGCCCCTTCGCCAGCTGGAAAATGCTGCTCCTTTGCCTTCAGGGAGCCAGGACCCTCCCACATACCCGACAAGGAATATGGTTCCCAAGCTTCAGGGTCCTCTTTGCATTTACTATCTCATCGGACCACAAAGTAGCGAAGCAGAGCACACAGAGAAGAGGCCACTGGAACCCCTTCCCTGCCCGGCAGGTTCCTCCGCACGGCGACCTCCCGGTTAGCCACTCAACGGTGCATTCCTGCAGTGTTCCCCCGAGTCCATCACCCTCAAAGACTACTACAGTTCAGCTATTTCATTCTCCCTACACCGAAATGGGGTAGAATAGACTTCAACGTGGCATCTTTTTTCTTCTGAACTTCAAAAATAAAACCTCCACATGACAGTTTTTAAAATTCAGGTGCCTTCTACCTGCAAGACCTTAAAAACATCTAAGTTTCTTTTCTCCCTGCTGCTCCATTTTGTTGGGTCAAATCAAGCACAGCCAATGGCAAGCCCTCTAAGGGTTGACTAGAGGGAGGGTGTGGGTGGATGGATTGTCTGGTGATGTTAGCTTGAAAGAGCAATTTCTGAAGAGCTCTCTGCCTTGTCAGGGCTCAGCGAACCCAGAGGCAGATGACTAACCCTGGAGGTGGGGGTGGGGGTGGGAAGTAAAAGACCCAAACCAGGGGAAGATCAGATGCAGTGGGTTCATTTATTTTGACAAATCTTTTCTTTTTAATCATCTGTAATGAGACCATAGTACATGGTGCCATGTGTATGATATATTTTGAAAAGGTAATCGGGTAATGACATCTGGGTAATAGGCAGCGTAACTCAGCTCCGAGTGTTAAGTCTCCACCTAGGAGTGGGATAAAGTCAGAGTCGTGTGTGTGTGTGTGTGTGTGTGTGTGTGTGTGTGTGAAAAGTATAGGGCTGGTGCATTAGCAGGGGCAAAAACCAGCCAGGTTCTGCGACTACAGCGAGATTTAGAATGTCCAAATACGGTGACTACATTTTTCTGCCGAGATCTTTACAGCTATTTGAAATTATGAATCTATAATATGCAAATGCACGGGGCTAAGAAATACACGTTCTTGGCAGAGACGGAAGATGTTATAATGTGTGCTGTGAACGGCGCCGCATATGTGTATAAAATCAGCGTGCACATACTAACTGGTCGATTATCCCCTCTAAAACCACACATAAATTCTCCTGAGAGGAATTGGAATTTCACACACATCCGAAGAATGAACAGACTCTTAATGTGCTGTGTGTATACGAAGGAAGCAGTATAAAAAAGCCAGCGACGACGACAGAATGGGTCACTAGGCTAAGAGAGCTTTCTGATTCCTGAGCGTGACCACAGAGAGATCGGGGCCATGGTTTCCTCTTGAATAGGACAATTATAATATTAGTGGGAGTCAATAATATTGAGTTCTGGGCTCTGTGACAGCTGCTATCCTGGGTGCTTTCCACCCATGATCCCATTTAAGGAAGGAAAGAGAAAGGGGATGAATGTGTGTGTGTGTGTGTGTGTGTGTGCTCTATTCAAATGCTTTACCTCTCTGGCAAATGGCTACTTTCCCAGGGCACGAAATATGTGCTGTGGTGAAAATGTTAGTTTGTCCATGAGGCAGGTAGGGAGGGGAACTAGGTCACCCAGGTACCCAGTGGCTGGGATAGAGTCCTGGTACAAAGATGTATCTTTTTCTGGTAAGACGACCTCAGACCTGCAGCTTAATCTAGGTAATAGACATTCCCGAATACAGAGCACAGAAATAAGGAACTGCAGTCCAGAATCTGAGAAGAAGTAACAAAATTCCGAAAATAGAATGTTGCTGAGTCAGGTCTGTACAAATGCAGGGTCTTGAAAATTGTAAGGAAAGAAAAGAAAAGCCTTTAGTTAAACAATGGCTTTTAATGACTTCTGCAAATAGGTGATGCTCAGCAAGGTGGCTCAATCTGGTGCACCAGAATCTGCCGTGAGGAACTTCTGGCAAAACAACAAAGACAGAACATAGCGTGATTTCATTTTCCATAATGTAAGCAGAAATGTTATTTTATCAAATAATTCACTTCTACAACCTTTTGCTCTACCCTCCCCCTCCCCCCCTCACAAAGCAGTTTAGGAGAAAACATCTAGGGCTCCAGGTAGACAAAAGCGAGCGCATGCTCACATATTTTCCAATAGCTGCCAAGGAGAGCGACTGGAATTTTGCCCTCTGCTTTCTCATCTGTACCACCCATCTTGTAAGCATGATTTCTGAGCTCCTGGAAACTAGGCGAAATCTAAGTTAGCAGATGATTTGCAAAATGGGCACAAGCACATCTAACATTCGAGCTAAACCAGAAATAGGAGGCATTTTCCTTGCCCTCGGGGTGCATTCTATATTCTGCAAGAAGCCTGAGAGGGACATAACCTCATCAGGTGAAATTTGAGTCTACTAATATGTCATTTAGGCACAGATTCCCAGAGGCTACAGACAGAAAACTAACAAGTGGGTTTTTCTCTTCAGGTGGCTTGTATTTATTTGTAAGGTAATACCTAAACGGAGAGGCTCTGAGGTTATAACGATGGATATAAACCCACTTATGCAAACGTATGCCTTGGAATACGTTTAGTAAGTCCTTGGATCTGTTCAGCACACCTCCCAGCCCAGCCATACACAGGACTTACTAACCCTCAAACCCTTTGCTCTGTTCTTGTCCATTCACCACCCCCAGGCCACTCATATAACTGGACCCACACCACACAGAGAGTGAGTATGGTTAGAGAGGAATTCCCATCCTTGACCATGAACCATGAGGTCATTGGCAAGCCACATGGCTCTCACTGAAGTTGAAATATAAAACCATCCAGAAGGGGATTTGGGGGGAAGCTGAGGAAGGTAAAGGGGGCAAAATACGTGGTGATGGAAGGAGATGAGACACAAGACAAAATAGATCATACAGATGTTACATTGTAAAGTCGTACGCCTGAAATTTATATAATATTATTAACCAAAGCTATCCCAATATGCTTAATCTTTTTAAAAGAACTGTCTATCTACAGAATTGTAAAACAAAAATAAACACACACCTCTGGGACATCCTAACAGCTGATTTCGGTGTTATGAAACTCCTTCGTGCTGGCGGTTGAATTTCTACAACAGTGCTTTACGTGGCTCTGAAAGCAATTTCCTAAAATGCCATGGGACAGAAATGAGGCAATGAATAAAAATCACCCCAGTTTGGGTCTGGACCAAAGTGCATCATTTTAATCACTGGTATCAAGTAGTTCATCTCTTTCTAAATTCTTGTTAACGCTAAAATCTACATGGTGACATTCTCTGGGGCACACCAGAACTGAGCTACACCAGGCAAACCAGAAGTGAACTGAGTAGAGGGGATCAACAGGCTGAGAATTAAGATTCGCTGCAATTAAATCTCCAATCGATTCCCCCTGACCCAGCATGTTTCCCCTTGCCTCCCATGTGTGCCCCTCTGCTTGGGGACCACAGCTTCCTGAGCATGGCCCAGAGTGGCAGCTGGTCACTCCTTTGCAAGGCGAGTCCTCCCTCCCTGAATAACCTCCAGGAGCTTTGGTGTCAAGTTAGGAGCAGCAGACAGACTGCAGGCTCTGGGACCTGGGTTCTGCCGCCTCCGGGCAGCTGTGTCACCTTAGGGAAATTAACCTAAACATTCCAAGCTCAGTTCTTCATCTGTTAAATGGGAGTAAAAACTTCTCACTGAAAGCTGCCGAGAGACTCAGGGGCTGCATCACACTGAGCAGGGCCTGCCAGGTCGCAGTTACTGAACTGAGGTCAGTTTTCCTGCCATGACCCCTTCCTGAGGTCCGTCTCAAGTCTCACATCGTGCTGACTCCAGGCACACAACGCCCCTTTTCTTTAAATTCTCACAGCCTTTACGAGCTATACTACATCAGTTAGGCCTTCAGCATAAGCCTGGTGTATGTCTTACAAACATCATCATCTTCCCAACCACGTCTTCGGATCCTTGAGGTCAAGACCATGTCTTCGACTTGCTCTGATCCCCCGCAGCACTTAGTTTGGAGCTGAAAATACACTGGGAGCTCCAGGTCCCCTTCTCCCCTCCGTGGGCTCCCAGCTTCCCTCCTTATGCATGAACCAAAGCAGCAGCTTCCCTGTGACGGGCAGCAACTGTAGTTTGTTGCCTTCAAGCCCGCTGAGGAAGGTCCACACTCAGCCTGTGGGCATGCCTCAGGACAGCATTCTGAACCTCCGAGAGGGCTGGCTGCCGGGGCTGGGCCAGCATTCCTGGGAAGGTGCCGCTGCTCTATTCAGGAGGGGAACATGGAGATGTACACACAGGGGCAGCCCAGGAATCTCCAGTTCAGGCAGCTCAAGGGTACTTCCTTCAACATCGTAGGGTTGGATTCTCTCCACAGCCCGCAGGCCCTCTGTCCACAGGGCTGTTCTGACAACACTGCCCATGCGCTCAGAAGAGATTGGCCTGAGAGCAAGCCTTGTTTTCCAAACAAAAGTCAGCCACATCTCTCTGGGGAAAAGAGGACTTTCAAGGCCCTCAAGGTCAGAAGAAACACACCAAGGACACGCAGACTCTGTCTGACTGAGTCGGCATCCCAAGCCCTGCCCTTTGGAAGGCCCTGCAGATAAGCAATGACCGGGAGAGGGAGCCGGGAGGGACCAAGGCAAGATGTGGTCAAGAAACCTTGCTACACACATACACTGTCAGACTAGAACCCCCTCCCTGACACCCTGCACCCCACCTCCAAGTCAAGGGCCCCAACCCACGCCCTGCGGCATCTATGTTCCTTCATCAAGGCTGCCCCCAATGCTACTGTAACCGTTCTCTTCTCCTACAGTCACCCCCACCCACCCCACCCAGTGGCCAGAACGTGAGCACTGTCCCATGTGCCCTTTCTTCTCCCCCACCTCCACCCCCACCACCTAGCCCAGCGCAGAGCAGTAACCCAAGAAACACTGGGTTGACGACATGACTCGTTTTCCAAAAAGTCCAATGCAGAAGTTGTTTATTCTACTCTTAATCCTTAAACAATTTAGCAATTTTATTCTTCGAAGCATCTTGTGAACAATAAATCAGCAAGCTTAGAATGCTCTCAACTTGCCTGTATGCAGAAAACTCAAGGATCACTTTCACCAAAAAAATCACTGGGTAAAAGACAAGGGTATTGTACAAGCAAAAGACCAGAAACAATCAAACCCCCCCTGTATAAGGGACTGTTTAGATAGGTCAAGGTGTTGTCACACAGTGGAATCCAGGTAGCCAAAACAAACAGGCAAACAGAAATGATATTTTTTATTGCCAGATAGTCAGATACCTCCGAGATATCTTATTTGGAAGAAAATGTAAAGAGAAATGCAGTATGTCTGATATGCATCCATTTGGGTAAAAACAATGGGCAATACACATGTGTACACATGCACACATATGCATATGTTCCTGCACATGCATCAAATATGTTTAAACTGAAGAAACCAGGAACAGTAAGCAGCCTCGGGATAAGGGGGCTAAGAGATAGGGTGAGAGAAAGATGTTTCACCGTGAATACCCTTTTGTACCTTTTGAATTTTAAACCATGTAAGTATTGACCTATTCAGAAAAAATTACATTAAAAATTCAAAGCAAACATTGTGTGGAAAAGTAATAAAAATCTAGTTTCAGAAAACATAAAAAAGAAATCCCCATTTTAAAATGGTCCAAGGCAGCCTGGCTGAGTCTTCTGTGAACTCTGGAGGGGACAAAACCCCGGGGCAGGCACGCTGCAGGCGGAGAGGAGGCTGCAGGCGGAGAGGATGCTGGAGCGGCACCCTGGGCGCGGGCTTTGCAACAGCTGCTGTCCTGGGGGGCCCCAGACCGTGGCGGGGCCTCTCCGACCCTCCGATTCCTCACTCATGAATGGAAGTGTTCGGACAAGCTTACACACAGCTCGGCCTTTTCCTGTCTGGGGGTGGCTGTCCTCAAGTAGACACAGCTAGTTACTTAGTGATGATCTAATTAAAAAGGAAGAGACACTCCTGGAAAACAGATAGAGTCCCACCCCACTACCCCCACTGCAGACATCTATGGCAAGGAGAGAAAAGCCTCAAATCCCTCCTCACCACAGTGCAATAAACCCTGAGCCTCTGACTTCAGGAGCTCAAAATACACTCACGGACACGCCCTTCCCTCCAAACACACCTGCTGCTTCTTCCCTCCCTCTTCCCACATCCTCTCCGGACAGGCCAAGTGCCCGCTGATGACAGAGCTGGAATATTTCCTTTTTTGTTCTAATGTTTCCTGAGGGCCCCTCCCCTCCGTTACGGCTGTCATTCACAGCCATCTGGGGCAGCCCAGGCATAAGAGGGAGCTCCGGGATTTAAGAACAATGAAAACATGTCACTTTTTAAACATCATAGTTAATGCCTGCCCCCCCTCACCCCTCAAACATACTTTTCAATAAAGACAACGTGACGGGGGCGACTGGGTGCTGTCCATTCTCAGAGGAGCTTGCATGTCTCTCGAAGTCGTCCCGACAGAACTTGCTAAAGAGGAGCTTTCACACGCAGGGCCCAGCACTTCTCTGTTGCCCAAACTTTCTCTCCACTCTCTTCAAACTTAGGAACGTGGCTAGATTTGCTTTCCACGTCTTTAACTCAGGAATCAGAAAACACCAGAGCCAGAATAGCTCTTAGAAATGACCCAGCCTCCCTTTGCAGGTGGAGAAATTATGGCATGGTTTCCTCAGAAATACAAAATTCACCTATCACTGGGCCAGGACAAAACTGAGGTCCCTATGACCCTTTTCCTCTTCCCCAATTTGCTTGATTTTGAAACATCCCCTCCGAGAGGCCCAGCTGCCTTCCCGCACCACGCAGAGCCCCCAGGCAGCGCCAGCCCCCCACCCCCAGACTAGCCCTTCCGACCTGTGCCCCTGGCTCAGTGCAACTGTCCCAGGGAGCTAACGAGTATTTGAAATGTGACTAATGTCATGGGTTGAAATGATAATATTTTGGATATACTGGGTTAAATAAACTATCTTACTAAAATTCTTTTTACCTCTCTCTTTTTAGTTTTTTTTAATGTAGCCACCAGAAAATGTTAAATCACACGGACGGCTCACATTACATTCTCACCAGCTGGCACTTCTCCAGGTCATACGCTGCTTACCTGTTCAGTCTAATCACTCAGTTCAGCAACACCTGCTTGTCCCGGTCCCATCCTCTGCACCACCAGACACCGTCTAGTCTAAAGACCACCACACCCACCGTTGCGTGAGCAACGTGCCCCCGCCAGTGCCTTCCAGACTAGCCTCTGAAGCCTCAGAGAGATCTTAGGAAGACGGCAAAGGAGAGCAGCACACTGGCACCCCTGGAGTGACAGTGATCCTACCCACCTGTGAGCAGTGCTCCCAACAGTCGTCTTTCTTGTCGGCTGAGATGTTAGCCCCCGAAGTAAGTGTGGCAGTAGCTTGGGAAGGAGGAAGGGAAAGAAAACACAGTCTTGGGTGTTTTCAGCACTAATCCCTGGGGTCCTCTCCCCTCTCTCTCCAGGTTAGGAATAGAAATTCACAAAACACACAAATGACAGTGGCTGCCAGGTACGGACCCCTCGTCCCCTGTCAGGAGCTGTGCTGGGCGCTCGGCGTAATGACATCTCATCTCATTTTCCCAACTGCCCCGTGAAGCTGGTGCTTGCCACTTTCTAGACGAGGAAACCACAGCTTACAGAGGCTGACTACGTCACCAACGTGACCCCCCAAAGTGGCCGCACCATAGGAATCAGGTCTGATCTGCTCCCAAACTCAGGCTCCTCACCATCCCTTAACACCTGCAGGCCTCAGTTTCCTGATCTGCAGTCTGGGCAGGATACCTGCCTGGAGGCATGGTGGGGCCCCACCATCCCCAAGGAGCCATCCTCCCCTGGGACTAGGTTCTGGGATCCTGAGAAGCTACCAGTTTGAACGGTCTCCATCTGTTGCCATTCCCCTGGCTGAGCTATACTCCCTCCTCCTGGGCTGGCCAACCTGTGTCCACTGTCTTAACTCCAACACTCTGCCCAGCCCACTCCTCCTACCTGGCTGCCCTCTAGTCCTGGCTCAGGGCACTAAGTGCCTCTAGTCCAGGAGCGTCAAACTCATTTTCAATGGGGGTCACATCAGCCTCACGGTTGCCTTCCAAGGGAGGAATGTAATTTTAGGACTGTGTACATGTAACTGCTCCTTAACTAGGGGCAAGGAGCTGGAGCCCAGCGCTGCCTCCAGGTAAAAACAAGGTGCTGGGCCGGATAAAACCAGGTGGAGGGCCGGATTCCACCCACCAGCTGTGTGTTTACTACCTGTGCTCTAGTCCCTATACTGACCCTTTGGACCCAGCGGGTCCAAAACCCCGTTAAACTATTAAACTTCTGCCTTCCATGCTGCCCCTTTCCTGCTCTGCACCCCAGAGTGAAAGGATCTTCCTCACCCCTTCACCCCCAGAGCCCCACAGCCCCCCACCAGCCAAATGCACCCCCAACAGAGACCTACAGATCAGAGGGTTAAATCAGGCTCTCACCTCCTGCAGGGAGGGTTCTGTGTTTCAGTCATTCAGCAAAATATTTCCTGATCACCTACTGTGCTCAGGCATATTTCTAAATCCAGGATACTGAAATGACAGCCCACAAAGTCCCTGGTCTCTTAAAGGAGCTAAGGTTGTCCCCAAACAGTGATGTCCTAAAAGCTAATCCATATTTCTGGAGATCCTCCTGATGTTCTTATTTTTAGGTCAAGGAATAATCGGTTAATGGGTCCTGGGTTTTTGTGTTTTTGTTTTCGGTAATGATTCAATAAAGTGTGACACATTGCTTGAAGAAGCACTATATACCCATTAAAATGTTCCTAAAGAACATTTAAGTGTGACGGAATGCTTAGCGAGGAAACAGCTTATGACACCTTATACCACTGATGAAGACAGGTGAGGAGTGAGAAGTACAATCCTAAGCACATCCTGATGTGTTGGGGGCAGAATGGGGCAGGGGGGCCTTTTCCTAATTCAAGCTGCAGAAGGCAAAGCTGCCTGAAATCTGGCTGGTGAGGAGACGTGGCAAATACATTTGCTTCCAAATATCAATGATTCGTAGTAAGAATGTCTCAGGCTCCCAAGAGGAAAAACAAAACCTTTTTATTTATTAGAAGACAGCACAGGTTTAAAAAGTCCTAGAAAATAATGGCTAATCCTAATTATATTTCACATGTGTGCACAAGTGTATATGTGTGTTCATACGCATGTGTACATATGTGCTAGTGGGCACCGAAAAAAAAGACTGAAAGGAAATATACCAAAATTAAGATGTCATAGTGATTTTTTGTTTTAATTTTGTACCTTTCCATATTTTTCAAATTTTCTATCATGACTCTGATTGCTTTTACTATCAAAAAACTAAGCAGTAAACTGAATGCTAATAGTTTTTTAATTTCCTCATGAATCTGTTTTTACGGGCACCATTTCAGTGGGGTTTGGAAATCAGCAGGGTGTGAAACACAAATGAAATTCCCCATCCCTGCAGGGCTGAGCGTGCCCCGTGGCCCTGCAGAGAAACCCCCCTGCATCCACACTGGCAGCCAGCTGTCCACAGCTGTGCAGAGGAGGCTGTGAATGAATGGAGCTGGTGGAAAAACACAGCATTCCTGACTCTCCAAGGATGGCATTATGCTTGGAACCCTTGCTCACCAAAGAAGTAAATAAACAGAGAGAGAGAAGGCCAAGCAGATTAGAGGAACTCCAGCCCTGGAGGTAGGTCAGCTGCCAGGGCTCCTGACTTCTAATACCACATCTGAAAGAAGACCCCTCTGCCTAAGCCAACAGCCTAGTTGAACCAGGGCTAACACCGCTGATCCATGGCTCTCCTGGGCTGCACCTCGAATGCCACCTTCCTTCCTGCTCTGTATCGGACTGGGAGTGAACAAGCTTTATCCCAGCCTCTAGGCTGAAGGGACCCTGAGAGCAGAGCCCCTGGCTGGCTTGTTTTCATGCAACCCTTGCACTCACCAGCATAGCCACCCACCAACTACTCCCTTGGGCACTGCCATGTGCCTGGCACTGCTCTGATGTCGAGGACATGCTCATGCAGCTTACACTCTAGTGGAAGTAACGAACAAGAAGAGAATCAAGACTTTGTCCCAGATGGAGGTGGGTGTTGTTCTGTCTAAGACCCAGATGATGAGGAGAAGCCACTAGGGGAAGGGCTGAGGGAAGAGCACTCCACACGAGGAGGACAGCCACGGGGAGATACGTGAGCTGTGTTCACAGGACAAAAGGACACAGGAGGGTGGAGTACAGGAAGTGGAAGATGGTCAGAGAGGTGGGCAGAGTCCACACAAGGGTAAGCAAAGGGGTGGCTTATTTGCCTTACTAAAGGAACTCATTCTGCCTGCTCTGTGGGGCTGGATTGCGCTGTGAGAACCTGCAGAGAAGGACATCACTGCCTGGCAAGTCGACGGCTGGGAGCTCCCAGCGTCTCTCGTTGTGCGGAGTGGCCAATCAGCTTGTCTCAGGCTTCTCAAAATGCCTGTGGAACCCCATCTCTTCTCATCTACACTCCACCTCACCCCCTTCACAGTGCCAAGGAGCACAGCTGATGGCAATGAAGAAACAAACCTGACTTCCATCCACCCACCCACCTGTTCTCAGTCCTCCGCATCTATTCCGCAAACATTTTCCACGCCCAGGCCTTGTGCTGGGTGCAGAGCGTGTGCAAATGAGCAACACGAAAGCCCTACCCTCAAAAGCTCCAGCATGCAAAGCCTGAGCCAGGCCCAGCAGGAGCTCCCCAGTGCCCACCTCTCCACGTACGGCTGCGTGCTTCTCTCCCTGGTAAAACCAGCTGTGAGCTTCTGAAATCGCTCTGACTGGTGGACTAATTCACTCCAAGGAGCTAAACAGAGAAACAAGCTCAGTGTCTTTCCTACTTTTCCTGCCCCCTTCCCTCACTCCTCCCTTCACCAGCTCATGGAGAAGCTATGCCCAGTCTTAGGAATGAAGTTGTAACCGGTGGGGCTTGGGGTGGCAGGTGCTGTTTGTTCAAAGACAAAGGAGGACTTTGGTGTTGGTGTGAAGCGCAGGCAGGTGAGGGGGACTGGCAGGGACTGGTCTGGGGTCAGGGGTGGAGAAGGAGGGCCAGAGCGCTGCGTGCATGCCGCCAGCCTCCTCAAGGAGCACCGCACAAATGCCGGAGCACAGACTCAGAAGAACCGCATCTAACATGTTGCTTTCAGAATCTCCCCCTGCATAAAAATCATTGTCATGATTCAGAAACACCAATTAGCCCCACTTTCATGGGTTCTTAAGTTCTGTTCTGTGAGATTTCCGGGGTGCTCCTCATTTTGTGCTAATGGGGGAGCCAGTGCCTGAGTACACAGACTGGCTCGAGGAAGCCCTCGCACCCTAAATCCACTGGGGCAGCTGGAGCTCCAGGAGCCTGCAGGACCTTCCGCACCTGCCACTCGATAGCCGTGGTGCACTCAGGTGGCAGGTTTTTTCCAGTGGGGCCCAGCCACCCTGGGTAGAAGTCAGCACCAAGGATGGTTCCAGACCCTTGAGTCTCTTCTTCCCAGGAAGGGAGGAGGGGTTATAAATAGCCTGGACTCCTCCAGCCCTCCACAGGCACAGATCCCACACCCCCGCCCAGCCTCAGCCAGCTGGTCCCTCCCAGCCCAAGTTCCCACAGCCTGCTATGAGAGGGAGGAAAACTGCTCACCCACAGTGGGGGCGGGGGAAGACAAAGTCCTTCAGGCCCCCATGCGAGTGACTGGCCTCCCATGAAGTCTAACTGTAAGCCCACCACACCTCTACACTCCTTTGGAACTGTGGCGCTGGAGAGGAGTGAGGCGCAATATTTTTAGGAGGCCTTTTATTGCCTGGTCAACACCAAGCTGCACTGAATTATAGAAACAACACTCTCCCCTCTCTCTGCCTCAGTTTGCACATCTGTAAGAGGCACAAACAACAGAACTGTGAATCACTTAGATATAGAGGAAATTAGCATGCAATGAAAGGGAACCGCACTGTCGAAATGCAACATTGAATATCTTCATGATACCAGATCTGGCGCCTCCTATCGGAGTCCCTAGCTCAGCTATGGGGACATTGCTGCATATCTGTTCATGAAAGCAGAATTATATCCAGTACTGTTGCATTAGCCTTGCATTCTTGATACTGCATGCCCTCAAAAGCGGTAAAACTTACAAAATATTCTCCCTTACAAGTCATTTCTGACTAACACAGACTGACACACACACCATGCCCTCATCTATTTTTGTGTAACGTGATTCCGCTGGACTGTGGGTGATGCCATAGACTGAAGGACTGGGGAGAAAAAGTTCTCCCAACAACCATTCTGCTTATTATTCAAATATTTCTCTCCCATACACACTGGTAAGAAACAAGTGGGTAAAATCTAAGTGGCCAACTCCCAGGTCTTTTTAATTAAGACACTTTGTTTACTCAGTGAAATACAGCATAAAAAACATTTACTGAAAACCCACTCATTGATGTCTTAATAGCTGTGTCAAATACTCATAACAACATTTATCCCAGCACTCCCAGATAATTGCTCATCTTTCTCATTTGGTATCCACAACAGCACAGCATTTGTGTCCAAGTGTAATTGATCCAGAATTGGGCTCCCTTTCAAAACTATCTGTAAAACCTAATTACCAGCAAAACAGAGTTCTGGCATCCTACGGAAAGTGGGTGCTTCAGAGTGAGACAAGATGCAAACTCATCTTGGCTAATCAAACCACATTATGTTACAAAAGGAGTGTGAGGACTTTGAGGGGAGGAGGGAGCAGGAGAAGTTGGGACAGTGTCAGACTGGAATCTGCAGTGACAGCCCTGATTTTTTAGCCAAGGGCAGAGGACTGGAAATATGCCACATTTGCTGGCACGCGTGGACATAGAAAGTACCAGAGAGTGAGCCCTCGGTGGGCTTGGGTGTGCGGTGGCATTTCTGACCTCACGTCCTTCCAAGCCCAGCTGAGGGAGCTCCCTGTACCCAGGCCTAGGAGGCTGACCATCATTCTGGTCTCCCTAGGCCTCCAGCACATGCCAGGTCACTTTCCTCCTTGGGCCTGGAGTTTGCTCACCTGTAAAATGAGCACTCCTAATACCTAGGGTCTCTTGCAGCTCCAAAATTCCGTGACCTTCTTTAAAGAAAAGATACATACAGCTCTGCTCAGGTAGTTGTTGGGGAGCAGAAATAGGGTGGGGGCGCAGGACCAGCCAGAATGAAGGGCTGAGTGTTTCCACCTCCCGGGGGGCTTAGTGCCGACTTGCAACAACTGGGTATCAGCCCCACTTCGTAGAAAATGATTTCTTTCAGCCCAGGACGGACCTACCGGGGTGGTTCGAACATCACTACCCTGGATTCGTCAACCCGGCCAAAGAGGAACAGGGCCAAACCACAGAACTTCTCTGAACCTCTCTCTCAGAGCTGACCACAGCATGTCTGCCTCTTCTGGGGGTCTTCCCTTCCCACCCTCCTCCCTCTTTCTATCCCACATGCCCCAGAAAATCCAGCCCCGGCCTTATGAATAGTCTAAGCTCCTCCGTCAGGCAGCACACACCACCAACCGACCAAGGGCTCCCCTCGGCCCTGGACCCTCGCCGCCTAGGCTTGGGTACCATCCTACGCTGCTGGTTCCAAAGGAAACGAGAGTTGCTGCCACTCCGCTTTCCTTTGGCTCCTCCTGGCCCTCTTCCTAACACAATCAGACAACCAGCTTAAATAACAAAGCGGCACAGCAGCTAGAGACAACTCGCTTTCAGAAGAGCAGGAGATGCTCACACCCTGAGCAAAGACGTGCGCGCGGTTCCCGGGAAGAGAACCTACACTGCTCCGGGCGGAGGACAGGTTGGCCTCGGCTCAACTTTCCCGAGGCACAGAGGAACCGTGGGCGCGCACCCATTTCCTTCAACTTCTCAACTGGACAGCAGCCTGGGTCTTAAGGTCCCGCAAGGGCGCCACCTCGGGGAGGGACCGCCTTCCTGGCGGCCTTCCTGACCGCCTTTGAGCCACATCGCGAGATGCAGGATCCCAGACTCCCAGACCCTTTTCTAATCTTCAAGATAAGACAATGTGAGGTGCGGATGCCGAAGTCGCTCTCCAAAATGCTCCCGCGGCTTCCGGACAGATGCGTAGAAAAACTTTTGGCAGAAACCACCTGTGGCTGCCGACAGACCCGTCCTTCCCTCACCGGGAGGCGCCGCAGAGCCCGGGGCCGCACGAGCCCGCAGAAGTTCCCTTCCAGCCCCGCGCGCCACTTCGCTCCGGGCCGCGGTGCCAGCCAGGAGGCGCGGCGCCCGCTCTCTGGCTCGCTCTCCGCTGGCTCTCCCCTCCTCCCTCACTCCCTCCTCCCGCCTCCTCCCGCTGCATGGCTGCCGCACGGAGCCCCTGAATAGCCATCTCAGCCCCCCGCCTCCTGCCCGCCGCGCGGGGTGTCCCTGCCCCCGTCGGCGCCCCGGGGCGCACTGACCGCCCGCCCCATAACGACAGCCCCGAGACATCGCTTTCCGGCGTTGTCGACGCACAGCTACCCTCCGGGAACCCCGCGACCCCGCGACCCTCCACGGCAGCTAAGGTGCGAGGGAGACCGCGACCCTCACAGCCGGTGCCCCAGCTCTGCGCGCGAAGCCAACTCACCTCTGCGCACCGCCGGACCCACCCGCGCGCCTCCCGCACTTGGTGCCAGGCCGCGGTCCTGGCGTCCACCTTCGCCGCTGCTTCCGCCCGCGGTCCGTCCCGGTGCGCCCGAACAGCGCGGGCTGCGCGGCTGTCAGAGTCTCGTGGCCAGGCTTCGCCGGCGGGTGTGGAGCCGAGCGGCGGCGGGCGCGCGGGCAGCTCCTCCCTCCCCTCGCCGCGCCCCCGCCCTCCTGACGCCCCGCCTCCCGCGCAGCGGCTGTCAGCCCCGTGCCTCGAGGGGGGCGTCCTCGCTGTCCGCGCCACTCGCTCGGGGGGCGCACTGGGCTAAAGGGCCCGGATGTGTATGGTCGCCTCTGCCTCGCGCCCGCCCCCTCCCCTGCACCCCCTTCCTCGCCCTGCCACACATGCACTTGCTGAGGCTCAACCTCCTCCTCGGCTCCGCTTAATTTCTATTTTGACAGTAACTGTGCCGGTGGGTGGTGCTGCGGGGGGCGCCCAGGACCCGCGGAGGTGGCGGAGAGCAACCAGGACTTGTCGCGGGGGCGGATTCGGGGGGCCGGGCAGAGCCATCAGTCGCTCGGGGCTCCGCGTCTTTTTTCTTTCTTTCCTTTTTTCTCTTTGCCTCCTCCAGGATTTAAAGGGACAGCCCCGGCCGAGTCGAGGGGCCAGGTGGCCGCCGTTTCTCCGGTCTCCAGACGCCCTCTGCGGCCCGGCCGGACCCGCCTGCACCCGGAGCACAGGCTCCAGACCGCCGGGTATTTTTAGGTTCATACCCGGGCTGGGGCAGCGGGGTGGCCGAGCTTGGCTCGGTCGCCCCGGAGCACGGCTATTTTTACAAAGTCCAATTGGGGGAGGAAATAAAACAACTCAACAACTGCTTTCCCATTCGAAAGTGGGGAGTGAGGAGTGGGGGCGAGAAGTTTCCCAAATACTCTCGGAATTCTGGAGGGCTCAGAAAGACAGGTCTCCAACACGAGAAACCAGGCTTGCAGCACTCCAGGGCCCCCAAACCCCTGCGGGCAACCCGCCTTAGAGGCCGCTCCGGTGCGGGCCTAACTTCAACAGCGGTGTCCCCGGCAACCCTCATCCTGCGCTCCAGGGACCCGCCCCGGGCCACACGGGTCTCACTCCTGGACAGCCCAGAAGGCAGTGTTCCCAAGCACTCAGCGCCCAGCTACTCGGCCAAAGGGCGGGCCCTAGCAGGGCTTAGCTCCACCCCATAACAGCAAGACCCCGCCCCCGCGGGCACTTCAAGGGCTCCCGAGCATCCTTGGAATGCGCTGCGCGGTGCAGTGACCGACAGCAAAAAGGGCCTTTTCCGAGTAAGAAGGGTGGGGGGCCACGGGAGGCGTCTCCGCCTAAGGGCGACGTGAGTGGTCGCGGGCAAGACAACATCCTGGTAGGCGTTCTGGCCACCAGCAGGCGACGGTCCGCAGGAGTTAGTTCACCCCTCTGCCAGTTTGCAACTCGCCCCTCGGCGCTCCTGGCAGACGTGGGAACTTCTGCCCGCCTTGGCAGGACCTGCGACTGTACCCTCGCTACCAGTGAGTAGCGGGGCCTCCTCGGGGCCTCCTCTCTCAGACATAGGAGAGTTTGCCGTCCTCAAACTCCTACCGGGGCTACGCTAACCTGAGCAGCGCGGTGCCATGGACAGGCGAGAAAACGAATCCCTCCCTCCTGTCCCCATCCGGCCACCGACTAATGAAAACGCAGTGGGGCTGCTGCTGTCTAACTAGTGTCCTTTAATATTGAAGGAGGTCGATGGCCTCCTTCACAAAATTCACAAAAATAGATTTGTAGACCTTCTGTTTGGCACTTCTTCCCAGTGTTACTCAGAAGGGCTTTTAAAAAACTCATTTTATCCATTTGTGCAATAATTGCACAATTATAAGGCACCGCCCATTGGGAGTGGTGAAAACAGAGAAAAACGCTGTGGAATCAGACGTAACAACACAAAGCTAGGCACACAGGCCAGAGAGAGATCTGGAACAGAGCTTGTGTAAGTAGTGTGTCACTTGCCAGAGAGGCCTGGCTTTTCCTAGTAAATCATGTCCTTCATTCAACAGTTTGAACAACCACCTATCCAAACCATTCAAAAAGACATACAAGGCTAGAGAAGCCTGTCCTGGAAACCAAGAGATTTTCAGATTCAGGGTGTCAGTCTGCCAAGTTGCTAGAGCTTTCAGTGGAGAAATAATATCCTTGCTCTAAGCAGCCCTGGAAGCCACCGCCCTCCAAATTAGGTTGTCTCCCTGCTAAATTAGGTTGTCTAGTTTCCTTTCATTAAAGGGTCTTCCATCATTTGGAATACTGCTGACCCAGCTGACATGGTCAAGCTTCTCGGCCAGAGTGTGGGGGTGCAAGTAGGGAGTACCAGGAGGATCCCAGCTCTGGAACAGCAAGACACTGCAGACAGTAGGAGTGCCGCTCTGGGTGAGGGTGAAAAAGGAGGGCACTAAATTAGAAATGCCTCTAATTCAGGAAGGTTCTCCTTCCTTCTCTAGGTACAGGGCAGATATTACGTAGCTGTACATCACTGAATGTCTCCCTGCCGTGAGCTACAGCAGGAGTGTTCCATGCTGCACACGGTGAGCTTCAGCGCTACAGAACCGAATCACCACAAGCAAAACTCTCAAAAATTTAAGAGCAATCAGAGTGAGAATGGTCCGCATTGTTAATATTTTAATGACAGCGGGTATTTTACTGTGTTTATAATTTTTGTTCGGTTCTCTCTTTTTTTTTTCATAAGACCTCAAGCTCCTTACCCATCATGGTGTCCTCAGTGCCTAACATACACTCAGGACCTAATAGGTGTGCATTAAAAGATTAACAAACTGAATGAACAAAAAGTAGTTTTAGAAGTGGAGTTAGTATGGTAACACACAGGGACAGAGGTCTAGTGAATTTCGTAAAACTCATCTGCAATGTGCTCTTTTGTATGTGGGTACAACTACAGATGGTTCCCAACTTATGAGGGTTCAACTTAAATTATTTTATTTTATTTTATTTTATTTTTTACTTTTCAAAAGAGGTTTTATTTACTTATTTCAGAGAGGGAAGGGAAAGAGAGAGAAATGCTCATCATTTGGCTCCCTTTGCATCTTGACAAGAGGCCAAACCCATGACCCAAGCCATGTGCCCCAACCGGGAATCCTTCGCTTTGCCAGAAGACCCCCAACAACTGAGCCACACCAGCCAGGGCTGTTTATCCTTCAATAAGTTTAAACCCTCGAAGGATACAGCATTACATGGATTCTGTGTCCAATGGCCTTAGCAGGAAGGTTGCTTCGGAATTTAGCACGAACCATGCAACTGTTTCCATGGGCACGAGTTCCCTTTCTCCAGGTTGCTCTGATTTTGCTCCGTTTGCCACCGGGAGTCACTGTGTTGTTCTTTGCTTTGTGCACATCAGCAGATCTCTTGCCTAGACGGAACTCAGCTTCAGCTCGAGCACAAACACCTTTCATTTTAAGAAGAGCTGTGTGCTCCCTCTGGTTCTGGAGACCCTGCTCATCGCCACAAAAATGGCCTTAGACCACCGCCTTCCAGACAGATCTGTCATTGTAGAAGTTCCGTTCCCAGCAGCCTCCACAGGCTCCAAATGGCGGGAAAAGGAATTTTTTAAATGTTAAAATGGTGTGAAAGTGATAAACATTCCGTAGGTATCATACTTCGAATTTTTATCTTTTTTCCAGGCTAGTGAGATGTGGTACAATACTCCCTTCTGATGCTGAACAGCAGCAGGGATGACTTTGCCCAACTGTAGCCTAATGTGAGTGTCCTTGAGTATGTTTATAAGGTGGGCTAGGTCAAGCTCTGCTGGTCAGTGCGTTAGGCATAGTAAATGCCTTTTCAATATACGACGAACTTATCAGAAGATAACCCCATTGTAAGTTGAGGAGCGTCTGTAAAAAGGTTTTTGTCGTAGGTAATGGGATTTTCTGGCTCTTGCCAGACTCTACCGGTTACCAGCCATGTAACCTAGACAAGCATGTCATTCATCTCCACAGTGCCTCTGTGTCCAAATCTATGAAAAAGAGGTAATAATGGGACCTTTCCCACTCTGTAAGATTCTGGGAAAACCAGATGAGAAAAGGTGTGGGCAAGTGTTACATTCACCAAGGGGTTAATATGCAAATATTGCAAGTTGTAAATATTAATTATTGAAATAAATTTTACAGAAATTATTAGATAATGGGATTCAAATATTTACCTAGGTCCTAAGGGTAGTGAGAGGCTGACTCAAGAAAAGGGAAAAGAAGGGAATTAACACGGACACAGCTCCTCCTGGAATCAGAACTCATGGCGCACATGGGTCTGTGTTCCTCGTGACACTGGGTGCGACACAGTTTGTAAAGACCATTCTGTAGATGAGAAATCCGACGCCAACAGCAGTGAAATGATCGAGGTCCCACAGCTGGGAAGAGCAGAGCCGCATGGGGACCCAGGACTTGAATTTGGGAACTCACCAGCCTCCCATCCTGTGGTGCCACCTCTGGAGGAAAAAAAAAACAACAACAGAAGAGGCTTCGAGGGAATCAAGGCTGCAGAGAATTTCAGGAAAACAACGGCCCGGCCCGTGTTACCAGAAGGCAGGTTGGTGAGGTGCAACCTTGGCTGAAAGAAACTTACTGCAAAAGGTGGTACTTGACTCCATCCTTTATATTTAAATGAGTTTTTTCTTCTTTTAAAAAATTTCTTTTGAAGTAATTACAGATTTTCAGAAGTTACAAAGGTAGCATAAAGAATTCCCATAGAACGTCACAAATTCCACAGAGGCAAACGTTTCCCACTCCGCTTTACCCCGCTGTCTCTCTGTACAGACAATTTTCCCCCTTAACATTTGAGAGTAATGTAGGACAAGAGGCTCCTTTACCAAAACCTTCTCAGTGTTTTCTAACAAGGACATTCTCTTACACAGTAATCAAAATCAGAAAGTTGCCATCAATGCTATTATCTAACTTAAACCTTATTTAGATTTTTCCAATTATATCACTAATGGCAAGAATGAAAAATAAATTCTGCTCAAGGCTCAATCCAGGATTAGACATCAAATTCACCTGTTGTATCTCTTGGGAGGGTATTTTTATTATGAAAAAGAATTTTTCCATCAGTTTCCATTTCTTGTTTTAAATGTCTCTACAGTTACACTCCCTGTAGGGTATCAAAGACTTTCTTCTTGACCAAACTCCAGACAGGCTTCCCAGAACCCTCTCTTTGGCAAGGCCTGGACCTTTGGCCCTGTCTTCTCCTGCCTGTTCCAGTTGTAGCAAGAATCCTACTAAGTCAGTTTCTTGAAAACCCCCCTCCAATATCTGATCAAATTCCTCACCCCCCGCCCTTGATAACTGATCGAGGCCTGCCTTTAGCAGGAATCCTGTTAGGGCAGTTTAGCGCGAACCCAACCACCCCTGATGTCTCCTCTCAGTAATTTCCATCCACTGACCCCTGTCCTTCCCGAGCTATGCATCCTTCCTTCTCCTCGTGGACCTCCCTCCTCTATTGCAAAACCCCTTTAATTAAAGTCTCTCTTACCATTTCGACAAGTGTCAGAATATTTTTTTCTTTAACACGGCCAAAGAAAACAGAAAGGATTAAAAACCACCTGTAATCACCCACCAGATGTTGCCAGCATTATTTCCTGCTTTTTTTAAATGTACATGCGAAATCCAAGCATCCAAGCACCTTTTAGAGGCCAGTTTGCCCCAGAAAATAGTGAAGATGTAGAAGTTCTACCTTTCGGTCCCCCCCCCCCCCGCAGGTTCTTCCTCAGGGGCCAGTGCGCCTCCTGCTGCTCCCAGCTGGCCACTGTCCTCATTCCCCTTTAGGTCCTGACCCACAACTGCAGTTACCATCCCCCTTCGGAGGGTGACAGGCGCTCCAACAGCCCCCAGGAAGAAGCTGGCCAGGCCAGGCCAGGCCACTCAACCAACCTACCTGTTGTTTGTTTGCCACCCCAGAGCCTGCAAGAAGGTAACAGATTTAATAAAGGGCTGCAGGGACTCAAGGGAATTGAAATGTGAGATTGCATAACCTGAAGGCGTGCACAGGATAGGACTTCCCCACATTCCAGCAGAGAGCCACCAGGGGTCAACCCTCAACTATGGGTCATTCGACGGTGCACTCCATTTCTAACCTGGCCCCCCCAGCTTTCGGGAGCCCTTGCTCCACACTTTGTCCACCTATCCTTTGACACGACTGTCCACAGGAGAACCAGCCCCTAACCCCTGTCCTCCTCCAAACATATGTTTCCAAGCCTCTGTCAGTCAAGCCATCAAAAGTAACACTCTGGGTTAGTTGAGTGGTCAGCAACTGGGCTGTTCAGTGATGGCCACTGGCCCAAGCATGGCTGAGGAGCTGGGCCAGCCAGGTCAGGGGAGGCCCCCAGGTCAGCCCAGCCTCCTTCGAGATCTCCCCAGCAGTGGGAGTTGCCACTGGGCCTCTGCACTCTTCCGATGTTCAGAGAGTACGGTAGTCGTTGGGTGAAGTGCGCACATGTGCAAACTTCTCCCGCACAACTTCCCAGGACCATTCTCAAAGATGATTCGGTCCCAATCTGCCAGGATCAGAAAAACAGTTGCTAGTTACCTCAGATTTTGCATAATGCCATAGTATTACTTCCTTTCTTTCGTTCTCCCTCTCCTTGAGTTTATATTGTCTCCTTGCTCCATTTCCTGCCCTTCCCATAAGAATTAGGGAGCGACCTATCACTAAGCCGGGGCCCCCATGGGGCCCTCAGTTAGCCAAATGCCAGGTCAGACAGAGCTGTGCATTTGCCTGAGGGCGTGGTTCAAGTGAGAGCCCGCGCCGCCCTCAGAGCCCGTGTGGAAGCAGAGGACTGCTTTTACTCAGAACGTGCGGGGTGCCAGGCAACCTCCGCTCTGGAACGCCCATCTACAAAAGCGGTTGAATTTTAAAGTGCATCACGAACCCCATGGCCCACGTGAAGGATAGTGACTTAGTGATGAAGACACAGAAGAGTGAGTAGAGAAGAGGTATTCACACATTTATGTATTGTTTCATCCATGCACATAAAGATTCTTTATAGTATCCAGGCACCATGTCTCCCTGTTCAAGTCCAAACGCCATGCTTTCCTTTTCTTTCTCATCCACTACTGTCAAACGCACTGTTTTTAGTTAAATCTCCCACCTTGAGAAAAGGCGGCGACACCGTTATTAAGAACTCATACTGCCCCTGGGAAAACGGTTCTCGAACCCAATTCCAACACGTGGGTGGAGGCTTCCCCATACCAACAAGTCTGGGACTCCAGCGCGGGGCCAAAGAATTTAACTCGATTCGGACACTATTGACCGGGAGACAGCACCAGCTGCCACAGGTTAGGGGTTTAGTCCTACAGGGCAGCCCCTACTTCCGATGCTAATCACAAGCCCGGGTTGTAACCTGTGCTTCTGACCAACCGGCTATAAATCAGAAGCTCCCACGACCCTCTCTCCAGGTTTGATTAATTTTCTAAAACAATTCAAGAAAACCCATTTACTTACTGGGCTATGGATTTATTACAAGACACTTAAGAAGATAGGAATCAACAGCCAGATAAAGAGATACGTAAGGAGATGTCCTTTTGTCCTGGTGGAGCCTGCAGTTCTTCACGGTGCACCTAGAAGTATTCTGGTTCTCCAACCCGCAAGCTCTCTGAAAAATGACCATCGGGCAGTCCTCCTGAGTTTTAATGTAGTCACGATTGACTAAGTCGTTGGCCATTGGCCATTAAACTCAGCCTTTAGCCCCTTTCTCCTCCCCGGAGGTGGAGGCTTGAGACTGGAAGTTCCAAACTTTTAGTCATAGGGTACCTATTCCTGGCAACCAGCCCCTACCTTTGGGGTGGGGTCCAAAGGTCGCTTTATTAACATAACAAAAAGACACCTTCACTCTGTCAACACTTAGGAAATTCCAAGGATCAGGGGAGCAGTAAGCCAGGAACTGTGGGCGAAGACCTATTATCTGGTAAGTCACAATGTCCTGGCTCTTCAGCACCTGTTTGTATCGAAACAATAGGGCTCTTGTTGTCCCTTAATACCACTGACTCATAACATTGCATCACCCATCCCATAGCTCATGAGCAATGCCTCTCGAAAGTCATCATTGTGCTTTCTTGATGGGGCCCTCAAACCCAGTCCTCTCCGAAGTATGAGGGAAAAGGTGAGCAGTCGTTCATTTTTCAGATCATGCTAAATAGACCATGTGGCGTGCTACAGCATAGATGTAAAACAACGCATGGGCCACCCGTGTCCTCTCCTACACTCTTCTGGCTGCCATCACTGCGTTCCCAGAAAGTGACCCCTTTCAGTGTTGACCAAATCCCTGTATACTCAGGTGAACAGTGTCCCCTTAAGTTCACATCCACCTGAAACCTGTGAATGTGGCTTATTTGGAAATGGGAATTTTGTAGATGTAACTAAAGTTAGATAAGGTCATATTACATTAGGGTGGGCCCTAAATCTAATGAGGGATGACCTTATAAAAGAGGGAAATTTGGAGACACTGAGACACAAGAGGATAATGTCATGTGAAGACAGAGGCGGAGATTGGGATGGTTCATCTATAAGCCAAGGAACACTGAGGGCTGNCATTGGCCATTGGCCATTAAACTCAGCCTTTAGCCCCTTTCTCCTCCCTGGAGGTGGAGGCTTGAGACTGGAAGTTCCAAACTTTTAGTCATAGGGCACCTATTCCTGGCAACCAGCCCCTACCTTTGGGGTGGGGTCCAAAGGTCGCTTTATTAACATAACAAAAAGACACCTTCACTCTGTCAACACTTAGGAAATTCCAAGGATCAGGGGAGCAGTAAGCCAGGAACTGTGGGCGAAGACCTATTATCTGGTAAGTCACAATGTCCTGGCTCTTCAGCACCTGTTTGTATCGAAACAATACGGCTCTTGTTGTCCCTTAATACCACTGACTCATAACATTGCATCACCCATCCCATAGCTCATGAGCAATGCCTCTCGAAAGTCATCACTGTGCTTTCTTGATGGGGCCCTCAAACCCAGTCCTCTCCGAAGTATGAGGGAAAAGGTGAGCAGTCGTTCATTTTTCAGATCATGCTAAATGGACCATGTGGCGTGCTACAGCATAGATGTAAAACAACGCATGGGCCACCCGTGTCCTCTCCTACACTCTTCTGGCTGCCATCACTGCGTTCCCAGAAAGTGACCCCTTTCAGTGTTGACCAAATCCCTGTATACTCAGGTGAACAGTGTCCCCTTAAGTTCACATCCACCTGAAACCTGTGAATGTGGCTTATTTGGAAATGGGAATTTTGTAGATGTAACTAAAGTTAGATAAGGTCATATTACATTAGGGTGGGCCCTAAATCTAATGAGGGATGACCTTATAAAAGAGGGAAATTTGGAGACACTGAGACACAAGAGGATAATGTCATGTGAAGACAGAGGCGGAGATTGGGATGGTTCATCTATAAGCCAAGGAACACCGAGGGCTGCTGGCACCGCAGAAGCCAGGAGAGAAACACGGAACAGATTCTCACTCAGAGCCTCCAGGACAGGGTCCGCTGTGACTCCATAACTCTGAGCCTATGTGGTTGTGTTAAGTACAAAAATTACTCATTATCTGAACAGAGCTATTCTGTTCTTTCATAGCTCTTCTCTGTCTATTTTCTCAAGTAGGAAGTTGAAGAAGTTTTCCTTCCTTCATTTTACAGATGGGGAAACTGAGGTTCAGCAAGCTATAACTCACCCGAGAGAGGCAGGAGAACTGGGTTCTTTGCAGCAAAAGCTAAGTAGAAATGTAGGTGGTGGGGCTCTGGAGGCGTCTTTTCTCTTTGAACTTGACAATCTCACCTCGCCTGCATGCATGAAGTGGGCGGCAGTGGACAATAAAGGGCGTGGGCCTTTGTGTGTGTGTGCTCCACGGGCACGTGGATGGGGAGGGTGCGCGTGCACCAGTTGGATTTCTCTCGCAGAAGGTGGCAATGAGGCACCATCGCTCCCTGCATGGCTTCCTCTTCCCAAATAAACAATCATATGACACAACGTCTGAAAGCCCAGAAGGTTTCCTGTCTTCACGGGTCTGGTGCGCTGCCTGCTGCAAGCCTGAAGCCATTCTAGCGATCTTCAGCCCTCCACTCCCTTCCACCTTCAACTCCCAGATCCAGGACTCAGGGAAGGCCGTGAGCTCACTGCGCCTGGCCTGCTCCGCACCAGCTACGTAAAGAGGCCTGACATTCTTCTGCCAAAGAAAACCCAGGGCTGGGCCAGTGACCTGGACTTCCTCCAATAGGTTGGCTCAGCCTCACTACCCACCTCAAGGCTCGGTCCCTGCCAGGGCTCGGCTACTCCCACCTGGGACCTGATCTGAGGGACCCTTAATAGGGCCCATAATTACCAAAAAAAGTCGTGTTTCCCAAGGACCGTTATCTTTTCTCCAAGTTGCAAATAAGCCACAACAGTACAGGAAGTGAACAAGAAGCTGGGAGTTTCTAACCTACTTATTCTCTGAGGTCCATTTGACTTGTGTTCGCTCCGTGACTTCTTCACCAGATTCCACCAAAAAGTGCCCACCAACTGCTTCTCTGTGCTCCCACAGCAAATGGGTGCAGTATTATTATAGCCCTTGTTGCCAGGGAAGCAAAGAGGTTCCATCTTCTGTGCCAGGTCTGATTGATGGGTAGCGATCTCCCGGTTGCTGAGTCTAGAAGGATGCCGAGTCCATGTTGGGACACAATGGGAAGCTTGCCACCACCAGTCAGGAAAGGCGGCCACAGTGGGTCCCTGCCAACCCAGACTGCCACACTGCACTGCCATCCATTACCTTGAGTGCCCCCTTCACCATATGAGCAACCTGGGGACAGGACTCCATTGGGTCATCTTCGTATTTCCAGTACTTTGCACAGTGCCTGACACTTAGTCGATGCTCAAAAAATACTTTGGTGAATGAATGCTTGGGTAAAAAACTCCATAAGCTTGCTTTACCACAGAGTGGAGAAGCAGGGGTCCCCACCCTGGCTGAAAACAAGAGGGCACTGTGTAACTTCAACTCACTGTGGCCCACAGTGGGACCACTTCTTCTCCAGGCCCTTGTGGTCTCCCCTGTAATCTTATTCTTGATGACATGTGTCTGATGGTGTCTTTTTATAGTTTTAACACATGTCTCTAACTTGTCTCCACATTAATAACTTGACATTAGGGGTAGTAACTCCTACTTTAACCCACACGGTACCTACCACGTTGGCACACAGAAGCATTTGGGAATTCTTGGCTAAGTGAATGAATTTAACTCTCCACCTGCCATTTACTCTCCTGTTTTGTCAACACTGTTGGTTTAATATCTGGTAATAAATGTATTGCCGTGTTACATAAATATACTTATTTTCCTTTTATCAAACAGTGACCATCTTAACTGAATTCATAAATATTAACTGAATCATAATGCTTTCATGTGGAATGCAGCATACAGTTTAAAACACTTATGTTAGCCCTGGCTGGTATAGCTCAGTGGATTGAGTGTGGGCCTGAGAACTAAGGGCTCGTGGTTCGATTCCCAGTCAGGGCACGTGCCTGGGTTGCAGGCCAGTGCCCAGCAAGGGACCGACGAGAGGCAACCATACACTGATATTTCTCTCCCTCTCCTTCCCTTCCCCTCTAAAGATAAATAAAATTTTTAAAATAATAATAAAACACTATGTTAAAGGTGAGGAAACTGAAACCCTAATTGTAGATAGAGTTCCAGTCTCCTCTCTCCACCTTTCTCATTCATTCACTCAACAATTTCTTAAGAGTTACCATTTAATAAAAATGTATTTTAAATAACTTTGGAAGAACACAGAGCAAACCATTCTTCTTAAAGGTTTACATTTTTGTGAGCTGTTAGAGAAAACCAATTCTAAACGTAGGTAGGATTAGTGAGGCCACCTACCAGGTTCATTGTACCACAAATTCCCCCCCAAGCCATATACAGCCCTCCCATAAGACTACACCTACCACCTAATATGTATCTTAACCAAGCATTACCAGTTATGCAAAAGAAATAGGAGACACAGCCCATGCTCTCTAAGTACTCATCTCTGCAATTATCTGGAGCTTAAATATTCTCTATAGGCCATCAAAGCTACAATAGCACGTTATTTACGTGGTATGCCACAGAGCAGGCTTTCTAGAAATCTAAAGCTGAGCCCCCCAGCCATCAGAACTTCAATTGCATACATATTATTATACACATTAGAAAGAAAACTTTCTAAAACATATTACATACACTCTTTTAAAACAGAAAATGTTCACCCTGACTCCACTCCCTCTTAAGGATGCCTTGGCCGCTTCCTGGGCATTCTTGGGCTCAGGTATAAAATCCTAATCAATTCAGGGTTCCTAGAGGTTTGTGGGGCTCTTTCACCCTGAGCCCAAATGGACCTAAATGCCATGGATTTTTAGCTCTATATAATTGTGACAGTATTTCTACCTCCCTTCCTGCTACAACCTGATGGGCATGAGAGAGGAGATGGCGGAATACCTGTGTCCCCTCCCCTTTGTCACCCCGTCCACATGCTGCATGGGCTGTGTTCTCTGCAGCAACATGACCCCCTCACCTGTCCTGCCTCTGCGTCTGGCTGACCCCCCACGCATCGCAGGCCTGCAGGGATCCTGTGCGCATGTCCCATGCCCACACGGCTACAACTGCGTGAGCAGACACTGTCAGCCCAAGGGGCCACTCGTTCCATTCGAGCCAGAACTTGTTTTGAAAACAAAAAGATGGCAATGGTGCTGCTAAGAAACACAAAGGACCAAGGGACTCTGGCATATGTATATTTTTTACTCATGGTACTTCCCTGTATTAGCTGACTGCTTATGACAAAAATGATGGCATAAAAGGAAAGGGAAAGAAAGGGCAACCCAACTTCCTTTAAGTCCTTCCTTAGTTACCTGTGGAGGTAGGTGTGTATGTTAAGTGAAATAATGATAGTTCTGTCCAGGGTGCCCTCTGTCGTAGTGGGAATGAAATACACGTGAATGTATAAGCGAGGAAATATGAATTACATAATTTTGGCAATTTGCATGAGTTCACTTCTTTTACATTTGCATTTAAAACTGACTTTGCCTATTCACAATAGCCAACAGGTAGAAATAATGCAGGTGTCGACTGGTGGATGGATGAGGCCCCTAGAGTTGGCAAATGCACAGAGACAGGAAGTGGAGTGATGGTTGCCCTCCTAGTGGGCACAGAATTTTATTTCCACAGGATGAGAAGAGTTGGTTGTGGCCCTGACCAGGTGGTTTAATTGGCTAGAGTGTTATCTGGTACAACAAAGGGTTATAGGTTCGATTCCCGGTCCAGGTACATACCTAGGTTGTGGATTCGATCCCCAGTCAGGATACGTACGGAAGGCAACTGATTGATGTTTCTCTCTGTCTCTCTCTCTCTCTCTTCCTCTCTCTCTCTAAAGTCAACAAAGATATCCTCAGGTGGGAGAGAGAAAAAGAGTTCATGGTGGATGGTGGTGATGGTTGTAGAACAATGCGAATATACTGAATGCCACTAAAGTGTACTCTTAAAAATGGCTAACATGGTAAATTTTATGCTCTACATATTTTACTACAATAGAAGAACAATCAATAAGTAATAACTGGCACAATAGAAGGATGAATGACAAAATTCATTCTAATAAGTTATATGTTTAAATTTTTACTTATAATGACATTGAATAGTAATTTAAAAAATACATTGAGAGAGACCGTGGAGGAGAGGAAAGGCTTTGTACTTCAGCACCTTCGCCTGCTCCTTCATTTCCCACTGGACCCTGCAGACTAAGTAGCTGGCTCCGCCCTCACCTCCACCACACCCTCTCGGTCCCTGTGCCTGGTCCTTCTGCTTCGCCCACATTCATCACTCAAGATACATGTTCTCTCCTTCACCCTCTTGCTTCTCTTCCTTTCTTGTTCGCCTTCCCTCCTGCCCTTCCTTTTCTTAATCAAGAGCAAGAGGGTCACTGTCCCCTCTCTTTACTTACTGTCCCTGACAAATGTCACCTCCTTTCTCATCCTGCCTCCTTCAGCTGGGCCCACAGCATTCTTTCTTGTTCTGGGCTCATTCCACTGACCCCATGTGAGCCCACCCCTTTCTCCTCTTGCATCCTCGAGACCGTGACTCTTTGTCCGGAAGCCCCCACAAATCAGTCCCTCTGGCTTCTGTCACTCTTAAGGTGGAAAGCTCCTGTGAGATCCCATCCACTTTGAGATCAGATTCTTATTCTTCTCTGTATTCCCCTGGATTCAATGGGTCACCCAGAGACAGTTTTCTTTAAAAACTACGGGAGGATAACCACGTGTCCATCAACAGAGAAATGGATTTTAAAAATTTCATCTGTACATACAATGGACTATTCAGCCTTTAGACAGAGGGAGATTCTGGCACAGGCTACAAGGTGGATCAACCTTGAAGACATTATGCTAAGTGACATAAGTCAGGCACGAAAGGATAAACATGGTACGGTTCCACTTGGGTGAGATTCCTAGATGGAAAACTCATACAGGACGTAGAATGTGGTTTCCAGGGGCGGAGGGGAGGGACGACTGAGGACTTACTGGTGCCACCTTCCTTCCCCTCCTAGAGGTGCTCTGCAGAAAGGGGAGGGTGATTTACCACTGCACTTCAAGGCTGCGCAGGACAGAAGACAGGGGAAATGAAGGCAAGCCTGTGGCATATCCATCAAGGTCATGGTGTCAGCTGAAGGGCTGTTTTCAGAGAAGTACTTGAGGGCTTTCTGATGATGGCAGAACTGGGGGAACAGAAATTCACAGTGGAAGGCCAAGAGGAGAAATGACCCCCAGGTCCCTGTATCTCGGGTGACAAGGACAGTACAAGAGCCAGACTGAAGCTCTCCCAGAGGTTGCAGCTGTGAAGGAGATGGCAGGAGTCAGTGACCATGGTGCAGTGAAACAGAGACTCCCAGGGAGGTGGACACAGAGGAGCCGGGGGCTCTGCTTCCAGGGACTGGCCAGATAAAGTTGTGGGATACCCAGGTACGGAGCCACAGGAGGAAAGGAGCCTGGAACAGGTGCCCTGGAATAGCTGCCCTGGAATAACGTGTGCTATAGGACATGGCGGCATCAAGGCAGTGCTTCTGTTAGGGACACTGTTGTCGCCTAGTTCAGGGCAGCAGCAGCTGAATAATGGGATATTCAGCATCCCTATCTCTTCCCACTGAATTTCATAAGCACTCCTCGAGTGGTTGTGACAATGTCACACACCTCACACATCTTCAGGTGCCACCCGGGGGCTGGTACAGCTCCTGGTTCCCTTCTGGTGGTCTAGGTCCTCCAAGCAGTTCAGGAAGGACAAGGAACTAAGTGAACCATGACTGCGGCTATGGCAGTGAAGGTAAGGGGAGCAAGGGACCAGGACACATGTGCAGGGGGCTTTCATGGGCCAGTGACCCGAGCAGCCCCCAGGGTCCCACACTCAGAAGGGCCCCACGAGTGGGGTTTGATGCTCTGAGGGCACCATTTTGAAGTTTTTTATTCTTTTGTCTTTGAATTTGTATTTTGTGAGTTTAGTCTAAGACAATGAAGCATGTGGGAAGGCTTGGAGCCTCTGCCCTGCTTCCCCAGGCTGCATCCTCAGCCACACCCTCTGTGCCCCTAGCACTTCAGGCTCCACCCAGTTTCTCCCTCTCTCTCCCCCATCACTTGTCCCCATCACATTGGTGGGACATCATATGCTCCACTGCCCTCCACCCCCAGGGAAGGCCAAGGCAAACTCAGGGAGATCCAGGGTTGAACCAATGCCCCTTAGTGCCCCAGGGAAAAGGCAAGGCAATGGCCATCACTACCTTGGGTTGGCAGCACCATGGTACATTGGGGGTGACTCAGCAGCCTCTTGCCCACCCCTGTGCAAGTATCCAGCTTCTCCTTGGTTATAATCCCCAGGGGTTGCCCACGCACCTGTGGCTGGGGTGGAGGCCCATGGGAAGGAAGACTGATTCCACCCCACCCCCATCTGGGGCCCGACGTTTTGCACTGGCCCCAGCTCTGCCTGTGTAATAGGGTCGGCAGTGGAGGTAGGAGGGGCTGCTTTTGGGAAATGGTTTGGCGTGGACACAGCAGGTTTTAGTGACCAATTACACATGGAAGTTGGAGGAGGATTTAAAGAAGACACCTCTCCTCCAGTTTTAGCCCAGAAATACAGGAGGATTGCTTTGTTTGAAGGGGGTATGGACAAATGGGGAGAAATAATCCATCTACTTTGGGGCATATTTATTTTGAGGTTATTGCGGAGACACCCAGAAAGCATTGGGAAATCAGGTCAGGAACCCAGGAAAGGAGTCTGAGGGAAAGAAATAGATTTGTGAGTCGCAGGCATATGGAAGGTATTTGACATCACAGGAGCGAGAGAGAACAACCAGGACCAGATAAGTTGGTCGGAAGAGGGACAAGGATGCTCCAGGGACAGAAAGTGAGATTCAGACAGAAATGTGACCAATTTGGTCACTAGAAAGTCACCAAGTGCCTTAGAGCTGCACTGTCCAATACAATAGCTACTGGCCACATGGGGCTATTAAAATTAAATTGGAGTTAAAATAAAATTTAAAATTCAGTTCCTTAGTCCCACGAGTCACATTGCATGTTCTCAGTAGCCACATGTGGCTAGTGGGCACCATTCTGCGTGGACCACTCAGGACAGAACATTGCCACCTTCACAGGATGTTCTGTGGGACAGCACTACCCTAGAGCAGAGTTTAGGGGGAGGACTTGGCCCAGAGGTCACCAGCAGTGCTGGGACTGAGCCCCGGTCTCCAGCCCCCCAGCCCTCCCAGCCCCCCAGCCCAGGACTTTGCTCTTGGCTCACCAATTCCACCCTCCTGGCTGGCAAGGACATTCCGTCCACTGTGAGCTTGTTTGGTATTGAATCGGCACCCAGAATTCACACACCCATGCTCCCTCTCAGGTCTCCAGGCTCTCTAAAGCCCTCAGCTCTTTTCTCCCCTCCCCCGCCAATTTAATCCAGGAGAAGTGCCTGGCATGGAAGGCAGCACGCAGTAGATCTGGTTGAATGAGTGGTTCCTGGTGAGGTGTCCCAGCTGCTGGGAAAGCCTTCTTGCCATTGAAAACTACAGAAATCAGGTCTCCTCACCCCCATGGTCCTCAGCCTGAGACCGTCAATCTGGATGAACGCGGGTGCCTCCTCTGGAGTCACTCGCTGCCTCAAGTGTTCATTTTTGAGGCTGCGTGGAGGCTGGTCAGCATCTGCATAGTCCCAGGTGCATTTAGGAAAGGGCACAAAGGAAATCCAAGGGCAGGGGATCTGGTGGGCAGCGTCCCCTTGGGAGCCTGTGGGCCAGGCACAGAACTGTGATCGGTTCCCTGTCTGGAAGACAGACACCCTAGTCCTGCCTACCTCGTGGCATTGTCATAGTGGCAAGTGATGGCCCTAAATGCAGGCAAAGGGACCTGAAGAGTCAAAAGACCGCTGATATGTCTCCTCCTGCCACCCCACCCCATTCTACACTATTTCCGTGCCTTCCTCCTTAAAAACATTCCCCATCATCACTCATTCTCACTTTTGAATATTCTTCACTCCCCCACCCACAGTGGCTTTTTTCACTCAGGATAGGAATATATAGGAATCTTTCTCACACTCCAATCTTCTCTTCTGCACCTCCCACCCCTTCAAGGTCACAGCCAAGTTTCCCAAAGTGCTTCTCTCCACTTGCCGACTCCTTCCTCACCTCCCAGTCACTTCTCAGCTGGCTGCCATCTGGCCCTGCCTCACTGCTCCATGGAGACAGTTCCCACTGATGGCACCAGAGACCTCTGAGACCCACACTGGGAGGCCAGGCTCCCCAGCCTGCTCAGCCCCTGGGGGTTTGGTGCTCTGACCTCTCCCTCCTCCTTGAGCCCCTCTGTCTGTCCTCTTCTGGGACTCCATGTACTCCCCCTACCTCTCTGGACCCTCCCTCTTGGGCTGTCCTCAGGCCCCCTCCCTTCTGCACACCCGAATCCATGTGCATGACCTTGAACGTGTTTCTCAGCGCCCCGCCCTCTTCCTGAGGCTTTCTCACACTGAACACTCTCCCTGAGCAATGTGATCAGGGAGACAAGTGCCCCAACACCCCCATGTCTGCCTCTCCTGCCCACACTGCTTTCTGGACCCAGATGCCCAGATGCCTCCGGATATTACACTGGAAGGCCTACAAGCATCCCAAACACCTTGTGCCCAAAGGCCAGCTCACGGTCCTCCAAAGCTTCCACTTGGGCTCATTTTCTGTGAATGAAACTGTGTTCGACATTTAAGTTGGTTTCCTCCCAAATCAAACCTCCAAAGAAGGATTCAACTGCAGGTGGCTTTGCTGGGAGGTGACATGTCTATGAGGCCTGATCTGATCACTCCATTTACAAGTACAGTCCCCTCCTGGCCCCGCCTATGACCCTGCTTGATCCTCAGAGGGTTTGTCAGTTGCTAATTTCCTCTATAAATCGCTCTTTGATAACGTTTATTTTTATGGTCTGTCTCCCCGACTAGAGCAAAAGCCACAGCACAGGTTTCCTTCCTCTACTTAGTTCACCCATGAATGTCAAGTGTCCCGAACAGTGTGTGGTGCGTGGTCAGCGTGACAAACACCTGTGGAGGGAAAGCGTGCCTTGGCAGGTTCTGGAGGCCTCTTTTTCCCACCTCCCTTTCTAGACATACACTGCACTGGGGTCGTGCTGTTTATCCTCCTCTGAGTCCTGCACACTTCACATGTGCCTGCCCCCACCGTATCCCAGGTCTCAATGAATGTTTGTTGAACAAGTAAAGTCTAAACCTAGGACAGTGTGACCCAACCTAGGGCGACAGTTCCCACCACCATGTGGCATCTTGAAAGCCCAGATGCCTCGAACTCCAAGGACTATGCTAGCTTTGTGAGCATTTTTATTTTTATTTATGTATTCATTCTAAGTGCTCAAGATCAACCGACCAGGCACTCGATCACCTGGGGATTTCGGTAACAAACCAAAGAGTTGCCTTTCAGTCTCTCTGACTTTGAAATCCAAGCAGATTGCTCCACTTCTGACGTCTCATTTGCTTGAGACACGTTAGTCTTCGATTCCTGCAGCAGAAGCTGTCAGTGAGCCACCCGCACGCCCCAGACACTCAGCACTCCACTCCCCATCCACGGAGTGTCCCGGCCAGCACCTTGGCTCTCTGCGCATGGCTTTCTCTTAGCCTGAGTGCCGAGGAGGCGGTATCCCAGGAGTCGTGCTGGGGGCCCGGCACTGGAGGGTAGGGACTCCAGTTTGTTCCAGCCTCAGTGGAGGGGACCTGGGCCTGTTGATTCTGTCCGGCACAGTTCCCCGGTGAGACTGAACCTCGTTTGCCACCAGGGGCCACCTGCCCCATAACACACCCTTTACTGGCTTCCTTCTCTGCCCATCTCCCCTTGCAGTTCTTCCTGGGAACATCTCCCCGTGAGATGCTGCACTGAAAGCTTTGTCTCGGCATCCGCTTCTGGCGAAACTCAAACTAAGACAATCACATTATCACTTTCTTTGACAAACTGCCTTTCTGAAATTGTGGATCATAATACATCTAAAATGCACAATGCATGCATATACAGGTCAACAACGATCACAAAGTGAGTACCTGCATATCCACCACCCAACTCAAGAAATAAAATTGCTGCCAGTGCCCAGAAACCCCTCTCTTCCTCTCCTCTTCCCTACACATCCCCCTTTCCTTGCCTCTATCCTGACTTCTAACACCATAGATAACTTCACTGGCCTTGAACTTCATTCAATAGCTATTCTTTTGGGTCTCACTTCTTCCACATCATGTAGGTGAGACTCACCCATGATGCTGCACGCGGCTACAGTTCATAATTTGTGCTGCATCTTTCTCTATTGCATGGCTACACCACAATGCACTTATCTGTTGTGCCTCGGATAGCCACTCAGGGCTATTACAGACACGCTACCGTGCACACGCTCACACATGTGCATGTACACAGTTCTGCTGGCTGTATACACCGGGATGGACTCACTGTGCATCTGGGGGCACGCGTGAGAGTAAGGGGGAGAAAAGACATTTTTCCTCAGGGAAGCCTCTCTAGGTGCTCCCTATGCGACACCCCGCAGGCCTGCCCCACTGTGTGAGGTTGGAACCTGTCTCCTGTAGACACACTAGAGGCTCTTCTCCTGGGCGTGGTGTGATGGGCAGAACAGGGGAGAGGCGAGGCACATGAAGACCAGGGAAACCCCAGTTCTAGAACCTGGTATAGGGTCTCGAGCAAGTCTCTTCACCTCCCCACCCTCAAGTGTCCTCTCCCTTGACAGTCACTCCGTGGCGTGGCAGGCCCGGGCCCTGTGGGCAGACCACCTGCACATCAAATTCTGGTTCCGACTTAGCAGCTGTGAGACCTTGACAAGTGGCTCAACATCTCTGTTTCCCCAGCTGTAAAATGGGTTGTTGAGATGAAGTGAAGTAACGTGGGTGAAGGTGTACAGACCAGTCCCTCCCATAGAATCAGAGCCCAATAAGTGGGGGCTATTACTGCCCAGGTTGGGGGACTACCGTGAAATGCTGGGTGTGGGAAAATGTAGAGAGGTACAAAGTCAGAAACGGGGCACATAGTTAGTTTCCTAGTCTCACAATCCTTTATTTGTGTCTCTCGTTTCTTGACCTATTTAATTCCTTTCTCTAAGAGATACCACAAGCCAAGCGTGAGGTGAAAGAAGTACTCGGAGTTTTCTGAAATGCTGGCTTGGTGGGCCATGGACCTCCACTGAGACTGGGGTCTGAACATGGCCGCCTTTCTGAGATGTCATAACCCTCCGTTTTGAACTAGAAGACCCAGGATTCCTTCCAGCCTCCTGCTTACCAGCAACATGGTCTCAGCTACGTGGCTTGGTTTCCTCCCCTCCCCAGCCTCTCTTAGAGGGACATTGTGAGGTTCAAATGAGAAGTGCTTTGCAATCTGGAAATTGCCCTACACACATGAGCACACGTGACTCTTGGAGGATAAGAAAGGCCCGAAAAGCTTTGATCATGGGGATCAGGTCTGGGTTATCCTTTAATACAATGTGCTCTTCTCCCACGCTACCTTCCAGCACCTGGCTAGTACCTGGAACACACTCGATGCTCAATACAATGCTTGCTGAGATGACTTGAACTTGGGGAGGGAGAAGGAAGGGTATTTATAACCTTTGTGGGTTTCCAGCCCTCAGGGCTCTGCCATCTCTCAGCAGTGTGTGGGTTTTTAGGAGCCTGCCAAACATGTCACCCATGAAATCGCAGGGCCACCAGGAAGGTGGCGTGGGGTGGGGTCAGTGGGAATGTACTAATTTTGTAAATTGCACCGTGCCATCATGCACACAACCATGGGTGGTAGGTAGTAAGGGAGCGGAGGGAAGGGAAGGGAAAGGAAAGTAGACAGTTTCATGTGTTTCATGCAGGTCCTGCTGATGGCTTACAGGCCTAGGGCTGGCCCTGGGCAAAGCTGCGCAGTAGGAAAATTGTTTTTTTTCACTGCTGTCACTCCCTCCATTTCATCATTTTCTCCAACACACTTCTCCCCGATGCACACACACACAGCATCCAACCCTGGCACTCTCCCCTGACACGTCCTCCTCTTCTTCCTGGGAGACCACCTGTCTGCCCCACAGGGAAGCCAGGACACGAGCCTTTCCCTGCTCCCTGCCCCATGGACCCTCACCTCCCACCCACGTCCCCTGATCCACCAGCCCACTGTCCAACAGTTGCTGATCCAACTGTCCTCCCTTATCATGTGAACGCCAATTAGCTCCTTCCAGGTAACACCATTTTAACTCCACCCTGCACTGTCACGATGCGCGCGCGCCGAGACCCGCCTCCCAGTGGGAGGGCATGTTCCATAAAGTTGCCGACTGTGCCTGGTCCTCTTTGCCACCCACTCACAGCCCTGTGGTGTTGGGACTGAGAAAGCTCAGTTCTAGGCCAACAGTGGGGGGAAGCCAGAAGCAACGTGATGAAATGATAGAACTCTTCAAAGGCTCAGGAAAGGGTGGACCCAGTAAGTTATCTTCAGAAGTAAAGGGGGAAATGGGGCTAAAATAAATGGTTGAAACCCAGCACAAGACACAGTTAGATTCTCAGACTCCCTCCCAGCTCTGCACAACCAGACGGCTGCCTGCCCTTTGTGGAGGAAGACTGAAAGTTTCTTGCCTAGACGGACTCAGACAGGAGGTTCTCCACCGGGAAGCACCGGGTGGCTGAGGGTGGGAGTCTCCTACCAGAAGCCGGAGCATTAACGAGTCTATGTTCCCTGGAGACTGAGACTCAGCACTTCTCTCCAGGATCCCTGGGGCCAAGTGCTGGCCCTCAAGACAGGAAACAATTTGGCCAGCCCAAGAAGAAAAACATGAAGATACTGATATTGATCATCTCTGGACAATTTCTACTCACACAGGCTGAACCCCCAATTAGTTGTTATTATTGTTTGTCCCCGAGGACACAAACAATGATCTCCAGACACAGGAGAAAAGCCACTACATGAACAATACAGATGCAGATGAACAGATGGAAAAAAGCAGCATGGAGGGAGCGAAGTTGATTTGAGAAAACTCAAAAAAATGCTGCTGTTAATCCTCAGAGATATAAGAGAAGATATCGCAACCAGAGGAAAAGGAGAGGTGATTAAGAAAAAGAACATTCCAAGAATAAAACAAGTGCTCTTGGGAGTTAAAAGCATCACGGTAGAAATGAAAAATTCAGTAGAAGGCAAAGTCGAAGAAAGAAGAAAAAGAAAAGGGAGTAGAAAATAGAAAAGGGAAGAAAATTAGAGGCCTAGTCCAGGAGTTACATTATGTAACCAATAGCAGCGCCAGTAAAAGACATCAGAGAAAAAGAGGAGAGGAACCACAGAAAAAAAGGGAGAAGTGGGGGAAGGGAAGAAGAGAAGGAGGGAGGGAGGGAAAGGAAGAGGAAGTAGAGAGGAGGGGAGAGAAGGAAGGGAAAGAGAAGGGAATCTCCCAGGAACGAAGGACTTGAGTTTTGAAATTTAAAGGACCTACCAAGTGCCCAGAACAATGGATGAAACATATTAGGAAATACTAGAATTGTCTACCAAGAAAAAATTCAGTAAATATTCAAAGATCAGAAAGGCTTTGGATTTTTTAACAGCATCACTGGAAGCTGGGAGATAATGGCGAGTGCCCTCCAAATTCTGAAGGTAAAGCACTGTAGACTAGACTTCCATAACCACCCGAAGTAGCAATCAGTGAGGAAGGGGGCGTAAAGACGTTGTCAGACCTGGAAGGTCTCACAATGTTTACCTCCCATCCTTCCCTTCCGGGAACCCAGAGCCTGAAATAAACCGGTAGGAAGGGAGAAATGAGGCACAGGAGACACAGCACGAGAGACTTGCTGGTGGAGGAAGGGCCCGGGATGACGGCTGTTCACCAGGCGCAGAGACTTGCAGTCCACATCAGAGCACATCAGAAATCTCCAGGGAAGGCTTCTCAGCAGCTAAAATTGATGAAATATCTGACGATTATGAAGGGAAGAGGCAGACAAGTGTTGAAGTCTTTGTGATTAAATTAGATATGTGTAAGTAGAAAGCCAAACAAACAAAAAAAGCAGATCATTTTTACCTCCAGGAGAAACAAAAAATTGAATGGAAAAGTCCTTGTGGCTTACTACATAATTTCACACAGTTAGATTAACGTCAATCCCATATATTGATCTGACCAAAAATTACGACACAACCACGGTGAGGGGCTGGGGAAGAGAAGGGTGCATGTGTGTGCCCAGAGCAGAGAAATTCTCAGCAGACTGTTCAACACGTAATGATTAAAATTGGGGGGAATATTATGAAGTAGAAATACAAGTATAGGCATATAGTTTTAAAATAAATATCAAAATAATCAGGGCTGAAAATGGTTGCCCCTAGGGAGGGAGATGTGGAGGGGGGATAAGAGACTGCTACTTTCCATTTAAAACCTTGTAAAAACAAACAGACTCAGCACATGTAAAAGTTCGATTAAAACACAAACTTTAAAAATAAAATTAAAAAAATAAAATAGTGGGGATAATACCAGCTTTCACCATTCCATCAGGCTCGAAAAAGTGTAAAGTACATCCAAGGAAGAGGTATTTCATAGCTAATGAGGCACAGGAACAAGTGTGTGGGTCAGTATTTATAATCTGGTTGATATTTCCAAATGTCACAGCTCTGTCATATATGCTCAGTCTTCCGATTTGTTTGTGCTTAGTTAGCATATCTTGTTCCAAAATCGAGGGAACATTCATGCTACACACACACACACACACACACACACACACATCCATGAAGATCTAAGAGTAGCTGAGACAATCGAATAACAAACTGCGGGGGATTTGCTTTACCAAATATTAAGATTCTGCAAAACACTGTGTAATTAAGTGTGGCATTGGCACAGAGGAAAGAAATACATCAATATTACCAAATAGAGGCCCAGAGAATAAGCAAATGGACCCCTAAAATGTGACAAACACTGAGGAAAGCATATACTCTAAGTAAATGGGGTTGAGATGATTGGTAATGATGGGGGGAAATTAACATGAAATGTAGTTTTGGGAAGGGGGGAGAAAGCTGAAACAAATAGCAAAATGCTGCGATTCTGGATTTTATAAGCTAAGAGCCAGGTAAAAGCAGAAAAGCAAACATAATTTCACTTGGGTGCTGTGTGGTTGGTTCACTGGGAGGTAGAGGGGAGGAGACTCAGCCAAGGAGACCAGCTGAAAGCCACTGCAATAGTGAGGAGAAGAGACAATGAGGATTTACATTAAAAATGGTGGCATTGGAGATAGAGACATCTGTCCCATGTCACATGACTGTGGCTTGTCCAGCATGCATGTCTAAGGGAGACTTGATAAGACCTAGGGACTGATTGGATTTTGGTGATCAGTGAAAAGAAGAGTCGATGGACCCCAGGTACCAAGCCCGGGAGATGGGAAGCATGAGCCAATTCCAATAGCTAGGAAGTCTGACTGGATGAACAACAGCTCTGGGTAGGATATAATTATTTCCATTGCGGATATGCGGGATCTAAGGCGGCTTGCAGATGGAGAGTCTAGTAAGCTGCAGTGAATACAGGTTTGCAGTTCATGAGAGAATTAGAGCTGGGAACAGATTTGGAGAGTCCTGGGGAGATGGCATTCAGTCCCTGTTGTGTGCCACTGTCCCCACCCTCCCCCACCCCCTGTCCCATCACAGACTTATCATAATCGGCAGCAACTACTTCTTGTTTCCTCACTGAGCTGTAATCCTGGGAAGAGGGAAACTGCGGCTTATTCTCTGGTATAACCATAGGGTCCAGCACATACTAGGTCTTTTATTGAGGACCTAGCACAGGGAAGATGATCAAAGACAGTACCTTGGGGAACACCGAAACTTATGGGACCTCAAGCAAAGGAAGATCATCAAAGGAGCTGCTCAAGCAACCACCAGAGACAGGGGCGAAGTGCATTCGTGCATTCAGGGAGCAAATGCAGACGGCATCTAGAGTGGAGAGGGGCCACGCGGCCAAGAAGTTCCTGCCCTGGACAGGTTTTCCGCCAGCTCCATCTCAGCTCTTTCGACAGAAACGCCTCTGTCCACAGTCCAGACACCCCATTACTCTCCTTCCCAACAGAGGCTGACAGACCACAGACGGACACCTGACCTCTGGCTGTGTCTGCCCACCAGTGCTGAGGTTTCCAGGGAGAACAGAGGGACAGGAAGTCAATAGCACCATGACTAGCCAAAGCCACGTGACAAAGCCCCGAGCCAGAGCCATGTGACTCTTAGAAGGGGGAGACATTTATGAAAGAGAGAATGAAAGGACCGTGGAGGCAGTCCTTGTCCCTGGGAACTTCCCAATTCCCAACTCCAGCCCCTGCAAGCCCTCCCCTACCCTCAGCTCACACAGGGTCTAACAAACCGCCTTTCCTCTTGAATGGGTTTGTGTGGATTTCTGTCCTTCTGCCATTCACCTCCAGTTAGAGCTGTATCTGTTAGATAGACAACGATTCTAAGGGAAATCATATGTCTATGGTCTCAAGCAAATCTTTCCCTGTATCGGAGATGGTCAGCAACTTCTGCTCATTTGAAAAATAGAATCTTCACTTGCACTTGAAACACCCATTTAGAATTTTGAAGTTAAAGGAACCTAAGAATCTGCTAGGGAAGGAATTGGTCACCTGCAGCCATGGGCTTTTTAGCTGTCTGGAAACGACTCCATTCCAGAACCCCTGACTCCCAATTCCAGGCACCTTGCTATAACCTGTACCCCCGTCTCTAAACTCAGGGAAGTAGGTGCCCATCGCTGCACAACGGCACTGAGTGTGTGTCCCCTGCAAATCCAGCTCTAGCAGCAGACGCTCAGGCTCATGCCTGACTTCTCTGCACGAGGACCCTGCTCCCAGGAAGGTGGTTTACGTGAATTAAAGTCCGTACTGGATGGCCTGTGATGACCACTCCTTTAAAGCCTAAAGCAGGCAGGATTCTGTTTGTTGAAACCCTGGGTGTTTTTTATGCATTTTTAAAGTCACATCTGGAGCTGAATGCATTCACTTTCATGCTGAATGAAAGTGGTGGGATTGTGTTCTCGGGGGTTTGGGGCTCCTCTGAAAGGCGCTCCCAGCCCTCTGAAACTGGCACAGGATGTCCGGCCCCGGTCTGCTTCCTCCTCCACCGCACAGAGTGCCAATCGAAACACGGCCTCCTGCCAAGACTCTGGGACCACGCTCAGATCCAGGGCCCGGGGCAGAAGGCAGACCTCCTGCCAAGTTCTCCAAGGCCAGGCTCCTCCTGGGCTCTCATCCTGGAAGTGTCCTGGCCTCCTCTCTGGAAAGGGGAGATCAGTCTTCAGATGATCCCTGACACAGGTTCGAGCACTGGAAACTGTAGGCTCTCTGCCAGCTCCCCTCGCACTCTCCGGCCCGAAAGGCCGTCTGCAGCGTCTGGAAAAGCACTTTCTGGTTTGGTTGTGGTCTGCCCTAGCAGCCAAGCTGGCTCCGAGTGCCACGTCCTCCACCCGCTGCTCCAGCCCAGAGACATTCAAGAAAGGTGACAGGGAGCCCACTTGTATATTTGCCTGGTGCTGTCCTTCCTTCATCCTTTGGAACTCAAAAAATGTTTGTTTTTGTGGACTGAATGAAAAAATAGTCTGCCGCCGTTGTCTGAAATTTGCAGTCTTCATGGCGATGCCGGACAGACAGAGAATAGCTTGAACGAAGTTTTTCTCTGTTTTATTTCACAGGCCGCATGCCAAACTGGTCAGGCTTATGGAACCACGTATCTTCCCAGCCTTCTTAGAAAAGACCAGGGGAATATACTTCTTGTCTACTCTGTATGTAGGGAAAGGGAGGCTCAGGGGAGCGACAGAGACTCACAACAATGGGGAAAGAGCCAGGAAAGGCAGCAAAGCAGGGCCAGTTGGAGAAGGTGCTCGCTGATGGAGCAGACAGACTCTTCCTGACTTTAGGGAGTCACACGATCCTTAGGCACTAAGGTCACCAGGGTGAGTGATATGGAGGGCAGAGGAACCGGAGGTGGGTCCATTTGCAAAATTAACTTGAATGACCCCAAATTTAAACATGCACCCCAAGCTCCAAATCTGGCACCTCAATATCCAGCACAAGCAATGCTCCTCTAAAAGTGTCCCCTAGTTGCTTAGCCCCATCATCCTTCACATCTAAGAAGCGCTCCCCCAAACACGGCCTGAGTCATGCCCTCCTTCGTTACTGTTCTCAAATTCCTGTTGGTCCTCACTCAGCTGCATTACTAGCTGCTTCTATGCCTTAGATTTTGGAAACCCAATCCCACTGGGTTTCCTCATTGTTTGCCAAATGACAGGGTCACGAACACAGCCCCAGGGGCAGGATCAAAGAGAACAGTCATTTGGGACTTGGGGTGGGGGAAAATGTCTTGTTTTCCATAAGAACAGACGGGGTGGGGGGGGGGGCGGGAATCAATGTCTGAAAAGACTGTGGACAAAGAAGTGTGGCTTCCCCTCCAAATCACACGAGGCAGCTCTGCCAGTAGCTTCTCACATAGAGACGGGATCTGGGGCGACCCCTGGTCAGCTGATCCAGGCAGAGGCAACCCACAGGGAAATACCCAGCACACCAAACATGAGGATTTCCCAGCAGCTCCCCTCTGGAAACTTCCATCTGCGTCCATTGCCCCGTTGATCACCAGGAAGGGACCCAAGAAGCTCCTCCCCACCCTCTCAGTCCAACCACACAGCACCCCCAAATGGCACCTCCCTGGCACCACCCACATCAAATGCCACGAGAGAGACTCAGAATTGGACCACGAGGAATCTGGTCCCATGTGGGACCCTGAGCAAGTGCCTTCCCTTCTCTGGGTCTCCATGTTTGCATCTGCAAGACAAAGGACTGACTAGCCAGTCTCTGAGTAACCCTCTTGCTCTAAAAATTGAGTGGCCTAGAATGGCAGGTGGTGTGCAGCTTGGTTCTCATCCGGTTGGGTTCCTGGTCTGTGTGTTGGTCCTGCATGGCCATCGTTGCCTGGGGTGGGCCATATAGTTACCTTGATCAGGTAACCCCACCTGGGGAGGGACTCCCCGCCCTGCTCCAGGGGTCTTGGGTGGGGCTCAGGCTGCCCACAGGAAGTGTGAAATGACTTTGAAGTCTCTAATTTCCCTCAGAAATTACTGACTTGTTCAAAATAGAAATTCCATTCCCCAATCTGAGAGTAATGTGACCCTCCAGGAGGTGCCCCGTGCTGCCTACCCACAGGCGTTTGCAAGGGCAGCGCGGCTTCAGGGCTGAGCGTTCATTTCGGATCCAAGCAGAAATCCCTCATCAGATATGTATCCTTTCCTGCTAAAAATGAAAATTCCCTTAGGGAGCATCTAAGTGTTAGACGAAATGGAGGCAGGGACAAGACTTTAGACTTGGGTCTAAGAAGCCAGTCGGAGCAGGACAGTCTGGGGCTGCGGGGATTAGCAGTAGCTGGTGAGAACAGCTGAGGATTTGGGTGAACTTCCATCGAGTCAACACTGTGACTCGACTTGGTTCTCCAGAACATGGTTCGAGTGCGGGTCTCGGCACCCGGCAGGGAACCCTGAAGAGCTGCATTCAGACCTGGAGCCACCCCTCAGAGGGACCTGGACTCACTGGCCATAGTCTGGAGGGAGATCGTGGACATTTCCCGTGCAGAAAAAACAGGTAGAGAAACCAGAGTGGGGATGGAGAAGGGGATACTCCCAGTCATCACAGGGATGAGCTCACCTGCTTTGGTTTGGACTCCCCAGAGGGGAGCCTAGAACCTTGGGAAATGGAGATGGGCGGCCTCCAGAGGAAATGAGAGCTGGCCCTGGGAGAGTGGAGGTGGGAGTCAGCAGACCCCTGGGTGGTGGGGTCCTGTGAGTGGGAGGTGCATACAGAGATGTGGGTCCTAGGTCCCCTCATGGGAGAACTTCCTGCCCTGCTGCACGGGCAGCGGTCAGCACATAGCCACAGGTCAGCTCTTCAGGGTGGGCCTCAGCCACGGGAGCCTCCTCCCCTGGGGCTCACACTGGTGACTAGAAGGGGCAGGGTAGAAAGGCCTGGACCTCCAGGCCGGCTGCAGGGCACCCCAGGGGCGGCACTCACTCCAGAACCAGGCTGGCCCAGCCGCTGCTGAGTCCGCATCACCATCCAGCATCTTTCTCTGCCCCTCAAAGTCTGTCTCAGCCTCTGCTCCTGGAAAACCCTGCCTGAGACAGGATACGGCATGGGATGGATCCCCCTGAGGTTTCAGGTGATCACACTGTTATCACTTACACTTGAGTGTGAAGGAATTCACTGAAATCTTGACAGAGAACAAATTTGTACAGGTGTGTAGCTTCAGGAAGTGGGGATGAAAAAAGTCATAAGACAAGGAGATTAAGAGACAATGGACTGAATTGTACACTTTGAATTGGCAAGTTGTGTGGTATGTAAATCATATCTCAAGAAAACTGCTTAAAAATTTTTTTAGAGAAAGGAGTCAAGAGAGTCTCTCTGAGTGACCAGCCCCTCGTAGGCTGTGCCAGGAGGCTCTGTAGCCAGAGCCCAACACCAGAAACTGGAAGGACCCACGAATGACCCTCCGCTTTCCAGCAAACCTGTCTGTCCCCTAAGAGCATATCTGCCATGTGCAAAGCAGGTGAGCAGCCCTGGGGGCCCCCATGGCACCCCCTCACATGCCGTGGGGTGCAGAGGGAAGAGCCCTGCTACCAGCCAGATCCTAAGGTGCTCAGAACCCAGGTGGGCGGGCTTTTTCTGTAAGGGGCAGACAATACATATTTTAGGCTTTGCAAGCAACATGATCTCTTTTATAACCACATAACCCTGCTGAGGAGCACAAAAGCACCCATTTCAGCCCTAAATGAATGGGCAGGGCTGTGTCCCAATAAAACTTTATTTACAAAAACAGACACTAGCCCGGGTTGGCCTGGGCACTGTCATTTGCTGACCTATCTGAGAGTCATGGACCAGACTACGTGGGAATAATTCCAGGCCATGGACACAAAGGTTTGCTTTATTTGAGATCCCATCCAACAGCACACTGCTGGGTCTTTGGGCCTTCCCAGAGAAACATGACCAAATGTGTCTACACATGTTTGAGGCAGGTAGGACTTCAGCTGCAAGAGACTCAGAATATGGTTCCTGCTCTTAAGGAGCCCAACTGGAGACATCTGCTTGTAAGCAAGCAGATGATTCTCATTCTTGGTGATAAGTTCAGGAGGGATGCAGGTACATCATGTGTAGGTTTGGCATAAAATCGTCACTGACCATTGTCCCCAAGACTCCGATGACTAACTTAGGGGCTGGGTCAGTTGGCCCTCCTGGTGAACTAAGGAAGTGGGATCTGTAGTCCCTTCCAGCTATGGTCTTTGCACGTCTACAGAGGACTTGACCTTTTCAAATTAGTCTTGGAAACAAGGTCAAATACAATCCCAGTTTGTCATCGAGCCAGATCCCGCAGGTATTGTTTTGGTGCACAAGCCACAGGGCTATCAACCTGAAAGGGAGGGTGGTCACAGCCACTATATGGGAAAGGCCAGGGGCTGGGTGTGGCTGTGGTGCCACATTCTCAGTTCCTGGGCTGCTCTGTGTACTTCAGTCCGTGTGTGGGCTTTTCCCTCTTCCAGGGCCAGGACATCAACCACGGTGTCTCCTGAGTGTCCTCCCAGGCCCTGTCTATGGGTGCCCTCTGGTGGTTGGTTGGCTGGAAAGCCTTAGGCCTGAAAACAGGCAGGAAGAGGGGAAGGGTTGACACTCGGTCCTGGAGATTGCTGCCAGGCTCCACTTGCACAGATATAGACTCAGGCCTCCCCTGGGGACTTCAGAACGAACCCAGAGCTGGCCAAGGCAATCATTTGCATTCCTGATCCCACACCCTCGTTCTTGTAATCTGAGTGGTTCATACCAACAACCGGCCCCAAACTCGGCAATCTGGACTGTTTATGGCTAAGAGGGCACAGGGGTGAGCTTCTAAGGTACTGGGCCCAATGGACCAAAAGGCACCTACAAATTTTCCTAGTGGGAGTGTCATTTCTCATTTACATCCACCCCCCCATCACTGAGTCACTCCCCCCCAACTCTCTCCCCACAGCTGGGGGCTCGGTGGGAATGGACGGTCTTCCTCTCTGTGTTCTATGCATCAAGGAGACCCATTTCGCATGTGTGTGCGTGTTGTGACACAATACTTGTTCCAGCTGAAGGCCACTTGCTCCTCACCCTCCACGGAGGCTTTTTTTCTTTCTTAAAAAGCGGGCAAGGTCCGTGGCCTCTTCCCTTAAGCCAAACTGAGGACATCTGTGACTCTGGCAGGGCTTGTCCTTGGCGGAGGTGTACTGCTGCCGATACTCACCTTTGCTCCAGGCCTCTCTTCAAGGCTCCTGCCTTGACATCCCTGCCCCAGGACCCCACCCTCCACTCTCACAATGCATGCTCTGCCATCCAAAAATCTAGGTGCCCTGATGTTCCAGGGCCTTTACCAACCATGGCTGCTTTTGGAAAAGGACAAGGTTCTAGGAATCAAAAGCACTGGATTTTCATTTCAGTCCTCCCCCTGGTGGCCACGTGACTTTGGACAAGCCACTTGATGTATAATAAGGTGATTGGCCGAGATTCTCAACTTGGTCTTCAACTTGGCTGCACATTAGAATCACCCAGGAAGCTTTTTAAAGTACCCTTTGCTGCCTGGGGCAAACGCCAGAGAGGCAAATTAATTTGGTGACAGGGAGCAATCAGGACTCTCTATAAACTCTAGGTAGTTCTCACACAGTCAGTCTTGAGCTGTTCAAGGAAACCCCATCAAGCACAAGGTTCGGCGGTTTGTGTGAGGGAGGGGAGGGGCAGTCCCTGAACGAAGACCCCAGCACTGCTTACTACTCTTTGCCTGCGCAAGAAGCCAGCCCTGGATTCAGGAAACGCATGCGGAAAGCCATCTGGAACGGAGAGAAAAGCGCAGACAGCAAGGGCTGAAGAAATTAACAAGGCAGTCTTTTTATAAAAACTCTAAGCAGAGGCGTTTCTGGACCCCAGACTGGCACCCAGATCTGGGATGACGGAGCAGCAGCTGACATCGTGTTTAGCAGTTGGTCCATCCTATAACTAATGTGGGTTTGCAGGGAAAGCACAGGGGCCTGTGTCCAGACAAGGCCAGAGCTGGTGTGGCCCCGCAAACACCATGATAACTGGCCCTCTTCCTCCCCGCCTCTCCACATGTCCAGAAAACTTAGCAAGGCCCTAGAGCACACTGGTTAACTGCATGGACCCCTGATCTAGGCCACTTGGGTTCAAACCCCAGCTCTAGCGCTTACTAGTCACGCAACCTCAGGTATGTTAATCCCTCTGTGCTTTGCTTTCTTGTTGTAAGATGCAAATAATAACAGGGTCTATATCTTAGGATTATTTTGAAAATTAAATGGTTTGGTACCTGAGCAGTGTGTGGCATTTAAAATTGGATCGATAAATATTTCCTGTTTTTATTCAGAAAAGACCTCATACTGCACTGGAATGGGACTCTAAAGGCTTAGCATTCGTTCCAGGTTCACCTTTACCCAGCTGTGTGTTCTGGGATAGGGGACCTCACTTCTCTGTGTCTAGGGCACTCTGTTCCCGCATGAGGGGAAGGACTAGCTCTCTTACTGTAAAATCTCCATGGATCCCCATTGGCCTCATGATAAACTCCTGGTTCCCTTGCTTGGCCTATAATGCCATTGGTGTCCCCAGCCCCCGCCCATCTCTTGGCTGGTAAGTGATCTTATGAAGCATCAGCTTATCATGTCCCTCCTCCACTCACAGGCTTCCCATGGCTTCTCCCAACACTCACACTAAAACCCCAGGCCCTTTGCACAGCCTGCTGGGCCCCACAACTCCTGCTACTCTCCCTCTCCATGCCTGCACACAGCTCTATGGCCTCCCCTAAGAGGATGCCAACCTTTCCTGCCTTGGGGCCTTTACACCTGTTATTTCCTCTGCCTGGAACTTCCTCCCAGAAAGCTGCTTGGCTCGGGCACACCTTTTTCGGGTCTCTGTTCAAGAATCCAGAGAATCTATAATAAATAATAAATAGCAAGGTCAAGGGGTTTATGACATAAGGGGTGGCAAGGGACACACATGAGACAGAACACATGAATAAGTACATAGCCACAACAGAAACGAATGAGTTAACTTCCTCAGACAGCCTGGAATAATGCTACAGCTGCAGAAAGAACAAGGTCAGGGTGGGTTGGAGTCGTCTGGAAACTTTGGACTGTGAGAGAGGTCTTTCCTGACACCCCCTACCTGCCTATGCACCACCCCATCACCCCGCTTTACGTTTAGGAACAAGCCTGCCACCCCTAATCGACAGTACATTTGTTTATGGTCTGTCTCCCCTCCCATGGAGTAGCCCAGGAGAACAGGGACCTTGTTTGGCTCCCCACTGTATCCCCAGGAACCCCAGCCGTGCTGGGCACATCCGAGGTTCAGAAACTGCGCTGAATGAAGAAGGATGATGGCTTGCCTCCTAGAGAAAGTTATGTTTTGTGAGAAACTCCCGATCAAGGCACATCTTAACCTACAAGAATGAACCGCTTTCACAAGTGATGTCAGGCATGGAGAGAGATGGTTGGGGGAGATATTTTAGGAGCAGTGGGAACATCCCTTGCCCAGGTCCTCAGACCAGGACACGAGCACAATACCCAGAACCTGTGAGCACAAGGAGTGGGTGACCTGGGAAAACCATTCAGCTCGGCTCCCATCTCACAGGAGGACTAAGCTCTGAGCCCTGAGGACTAAGGCCTGCGAGCTGGTCCCGCCTGAAAGGCCTCAACCAAGAAGACAGCATGCAGGCCACCACGCTCACCCCGCCCACCATTGGACCTCTGGGCACTGGGAAGCCATGAGTGGCTGGTGGCCACCTGGGCTTGGCTTTCACTGTGGGTGGGACGTGCCTTTTGAGTTCTTACTTTTGTACTGAGTTAACTGGGACACTTGGTGGCTTCCAAAATGCAGCCACATGGTTGGATGGCAGACCTCGGGTGGGGGGGGGGGGGGAAAGGCCGCCCTTTAATTGTCCTCACGACTGTTCTGAAAATAGAGTCCTTGTTATTCAAAGCTTAATTCAGTTAACGTTCCCAATATAAATGAATAATCTAAAGCGTAAGCGGTTTCTCCCGCAGGCTGTGCTGACGGTGTTCCTGTGCTCTATTTAAAGGCCCTTCCTGGGTGGAGCCTAAGCTCAGCTTTTCCTGAGCCCACTTTAAAGTCCCTGGCCCAAGGCACTGATTTCCCTAGGGCACAGTGAGTCCTGGGGAGGGACAGCGAGGACCACCTGTCCATCCATCTGGGTTTTTAGATGTGTGCCCTTTATCCAGACCAAGCTGGTCTGAGGGAACCCAAGAGAAGCCATGACCCCCAGAGGCGTCCAGGGAGGGAAAAGGGGTGGATAGAGGACGCACACACATGAAACAGAACAAAGCAAGATAGGGAAGACTCATGTGATCACAGCAGAAGCAACTGTGTTAGCTTTATGAGATGGGCTGGGCACACTTCAGGAGAGAAGCTACAGGCAGAATGGCATCATTCTGGAAGCTTTCAGGCCCAGCTCAAAGCTCAGTCCTTCCTGGAAGCCTTCCCCGCAGCTGGCGGAGATCTCGCCTGCATCTCGAGTGCACCAAGCCCAGTCTGCCTCCTGGGAGGGCCCTGAGCGGTCACCACCTTCTCCTGTAATTATTCAGGTACCCGGTAAATCACCCCCCAGGGAAATCAGCTCTGGCCCCAGGGTTGGGGAAGCCTGTCTGTGCTCCACGGCTCCCCAACTTTCCCTCCATTGTGCCACTAGGCACAGGGTAGGAAGACCTGCCAGTTACACACCTGCATTCCCCCCCCAGGCCTGATGCCTGTAGGTCTAGTTCACTGCCATACGACCCCCAGCACAGTGAGGTGCCCAGACCACAACAGGCCCTCAGTCAATATCTGTTGAGTGAAGTAATCTCCCCTTTCAGAACACAATACCCTAGAGGCGTGCAAGGCCATAGTTTATATTCTTCCTGCTCTTACCTGTATCTATTGCAGCAGTTACATAGTGTTAGCACTCTGTAACTACTTGTTGGCTGAATAATAAATGGGTGGATCAATTAGTTAATTAATTAATGGAAGACTTCACAACAGAGATGGGACTTGAACCAGGCCTTCAGGACAAGGCAATGCAGAAAGTTCCAGGAAGAATGACTGTGGTCAAGATTTTATTAGCCTCTTATTGTAAGCTAACTCCCCTGATGGGGGCCTCTCATATCAGACCTGATTAGCAATGGGAAAATCTGCCCAGAGGCATAAGAGAGAGAGAGCGGGCTTGCTGTCAAAATTCCCAGTCTGCAGGTAAGTGCACTCAGGAGTCGTCTTCAGGTCCCCAGAGCCCAGCCTGGTGCCTCACACGTGGTATGTAGGCTCCTCGTAAACACGTGTTGAGTGGAATCAAGTATCTCCGACCCATTACTCAGGATCTTGCTGCCCACAGGGCCAGGACATCCAAGACTAGATTGAGGGGAAAAGTGTGCAGAGGCAGAAATGAGAGCAAAAATACCCTCAGCTGCTGGGGCTAGATTCTGCAGCCCGAGGTCCTGCAGTAGTAAAAGGATTCTAAGTCGCAATGGGCACCAAGCCTTGTCAGATGCTAGCTGTACAGCATGTGTTCTGATGGCCTGCCCTACTCCAGCCCCAGGGGTGAGAGCTGCACCGTGCAGCCGCGTGGCGAGGAGTCCAGCGCAGCCACCCGTGGCTGATATAAACCCACAGGAGGGTGGGCGGGCAGAGCAGCGCCTAGGTGGGAGGCAAGGCCGCAAGAAAGAGGCGCACGGTTCAGAGCACGGAAGGAGGTGTCTGAGGGCCTCACAAGGCTCATCCATCTTGGTGAGCAGTGGGTCACCCTGGTTCCCAGAATTGTACAGTTTCCTTTCTCCCAGAGAATCTGAGCCATAGGCAGTTTGAGCTAAAGTATCCCAAAAGCAGGGCAGTGACTGCAAAGGGAGACATAATGTTACCCATTCCTCCTATCCACAGCTTTTTCCCCAGTAAAATGAGTGAGAGAGAGAGGACAGCAGTCAGATTTTCGTCTCCCCGGCCCCCAGTCCGCATTGTAGGAAAGCCGCTTTTGGTTCACCAGATGAAGTAGATGCTGCTGGCAGGATACCCCTCCTAGAAACTGACTGCCAAGTTCATCCAGCCCAGAGAGCAGCTGTGAGCCAGCTTTTACCTCCTATGCTCCGAGGTAAGGGTGGAGTCCCTGGCGAGGATCTAGGGTGGGCCAACAGGCGAGGCCACCCCTCGTCCTAGTCCTAACTTGACCCCTTCCAGGGGTTCTCCAATGGCTTCCAAGATTTGCTGAAAAGCCTCAGCCTACCGGGCCAGGGACAGAACACAACAAGCTCTCAGCCCGGGCCAGCTTTCCCCAGCCCACACACCCCTCTCTCTGATGGGTGGCCCTGGGCTGCATCCCCGCTTCTTTCCTGAATAACTTGAGCCTCCATTCCTTTGGGTAAACAGAGGGAACAATTACAATGGCCTCCCTCCACTGCCTGGGACAGTGAACATAATCCAGGCAAACACTGGATGTGAGGTCAAAGATGAACCACTAGGTTAATTATTATTATTACCTTTGCTCCACTGATGAAAAAAGTGGGGAAGGAAGGGTATCACATGCTCAGACAGGCCTGGGCCACTAGGGTGAGACCCAGCTGAGACGGGGCATCCTCTTTCAGCAGGTCTGCAAGCAGGGCCCCAGGGGGTGGGCAAGGGTCCACAGAACAGAGCTGGTGCAACTGGCGAAGAGAAGGGAATGGCCTGAACTCAGGGCTGTGCCACAAGGGTACCTAGGGCCTTTTAGGGAGGTGGGCCAAGCAGGAGGTTGTGAGACCACAAGGCCACTTGGAAAAGACTCCCAGCTTTTTCCCAGGTCCGGTCCTGGGGACAGATCAGCCATAGAGGACACTTCACAGTGCTTCCCAGGCTAGACCAGAGCAGCTTACGTTCCTGCAGGGACCCCAGTTCTCAGAAGCCTGTCACCACTAGCCTTCTCCTTAGAGAGCATCAGCGCCCTCTTCAGGGACAGGAGCTATTCAAACCTAACTGGAATACGTAGGGAAAGCACCCTGGAGGCTGGCATGAAGCCTGGCACAATTGAGAACATGAAGGAGAGTAGGTGACTCCTGTCCAGTGTGAATGCAGGGGGGAAAGGGTGGCAGGGAGGTGGCTGCCACCCAGAGGAGCACATGAGGCTGACCAGGACAGCACCAGGAGCTGGGGGCGCAGGGACATGCCCTCCTATGTGGTGTCCATAAGGCCTGCGTGGGGGAGTTGGCGTGTCTGAAGAGTCAGCACTGAGCACTGGGGCAGCCCTCAGGCTGGGCTGTGGGTCTTGACTGGGCCACTCCTACAAGCGAGCAACCGAATTCTCCCAGCATGCACTTCTCATCTACAAAACAGGGAAAAGAACATACCTGGCCGTGAAGTGGCCATGATGATGGAATGTGATCACGCACACAGCAGAGAGCAGTGTCAGTGTGTCTGCTGCAAAGCGTGTCTCAGTCGCCTTGCACTATTATTCAGGATGGGTGGGATTTAAACTTACAGAGACTGTGGGAAAAGGGAAGGTGCAGGAAGGTGATACAGATAGAAATAGCCCATCAGTTTAGGTTTGAGCTGCTCAAATTAAAATTGAATTTTAAATAGCCAAAGAAGTTTCTATTTAAAGGGCTCTAGTGAAAGAATGTTTTGTAAAATAAAAAGTCTTTTATAAAAAGCGAAAAATCTGCCCTGACTGGTGTTGCTCACTGGGTCGAGCTCAGGCTGCAAACCAAAGGGTCGCCAGTTTGATTCCCAGTCAGGGCACATGCCTGGGTTGCAGGCCAGGTCCCCAGTAGGAGGCACACAAGATGCAACCACACATTGATATTTCTCTCCCTCTCTCCTTCTCTTCCCCTCTGTCTAAAAATAAATAAACAAAATCTTTTTTTAAAAAGTGAAGAATCTGTCCTCATTTTCCTGCTTTAAAGTCTGAGTTTCACAGTGTTATTTCAGCATGTATTAAGCATGTCCTTTATCCAGGATGCTGTGCTAGGAGCCGTGGCAATCCAGAGAGATCTGGCAGTCTCCACCTTCAAGAAATTTGCCAGTAACAAGTTCAAGTGCACAGATCCTGTGGGGGAGGAAGGCCAATGCATGTCAGGAAGCCTAACTTAGCCCCCTCTCAAATATCTCCAAGGCACTGCTAAGGATGGGATCTTTCACCCCCAGAGCCCAGAGTGTTGAGCAGACCAGCTTCTTCTGCAGAGCTCAAGGGCAAATGGGGCATTACTTACTAAGGCGGCCTGTACTAGCCAGCAGCTGGCACTGAGCATGAGAGGTCTGCTGAGAAATTCTGAGACCCCAGGGCAAAACTGCCCCAACCAACCCCCCTTTGCTGAATTTAAACTGAACGGCCCAGCTGCAAAGAGAGTATTTGTTCTGCGTTCACAGGGAAATGGCCTGTGCAGATCTGACCTTGGCTCTGACTCTCACCCCTCTCCCACAGAGAGAACCACAGAAAAAATTAACCCTCAGTCCACCAAACCATTGCTCTTCAGCAAAAGGCATCCAGCTCCTCGCATGGGATTAGTGGAAGCGGGTGCAGTGGGCCCCTGGGGTCATTTATTGAACTACCTGCACTCTGTGAGGGTTCATCGAGATAGATTCTTCCATGATCCCCATTTTACAGATGAGGAAACCGAGACTCCCCAAGGCTAGTAGCCTGTCCAACAGTCACACAGCTAAAATGGAGGAAGTGAGGGATGCTCACCAGAGCTGGACACCAAAGCCTGTGTTTTTAAACACGGTTCTACCTACACCCAACCCAGTGCTGTGTTTTAAGAATCCTTCAAGTGTCTCTGATACTTTTCCTTACAACCCCGTCTAAGTCGGAATGGCAGAACTGTGTGTACAGAAGAGGGTTGGAAACTCACACCCTTGCAGATGTATCTAGTCAGGAAACATATTAGTTAGAAGCAGTTTTTAATAAAATACTTAAATTAGATGGCTGGCCTGCCGTGTATGCTATGCCTTATATCTGGCTAGCTTTTTCCATGTGAATGGCCGGGCTGGCCCCACAAAGCACTGGAACCTGTGGCCTCTGGTGAAGGCCCCCACAACCTCCTCTGTGACTTCAGGTTTGGTGCCTCGGGAACCTTCTACTTGGAAGGCACTCCACTCCTTTCCCTCAGGAGGTACTTTGGGGCTGTCTCACCTGCAGTGACAATTCAGACCCAGGAGCCAGGCAATCTGATACAACTCTCTCTCTTTCCCTAATCCACTCACTTTGTCTCTCCCTGCCTGCCTTGCAAAGGACTAGGCAGTTCCAGACAGGCCAGCTCATGTCCCAAGTCCCCTGAGCGTGAGCAGCTCAAAAGGGAGCCAGGCTGTCAGTGCTAACCCCACAGTCTTCACTGGACCCAGGGTCCACATGGCCTGGCACTGACTAGGGCCTCTGAGCTCAAGGCCAGTTCACTGCCATTTGGCCCAAGGAACTGCAAACCTATGGAAGCTCCCATCCCCGTGTTTTTAGTCCATACCAACAGCAGCCAAGGTGAGGCCTCCCGGTCCAAGAGAGGGACGAGCCGGTCCCCTGGGTGCCCTAAAGGTTGTGGGCACACCTTTGTTTACATGTCCCTGGACCAAACCCTCAGGCAGCCTTGTTTCATGAAACAACTTCCTGTCGGGAAACTGCCCTGGAAAAACAGGGTGTGTGTGTGTGTTGAGGTGGGAAAGCAAGGGAAGAAGAAAGGCAAGGGGGAAAAAACAAAACAAAGCAGCCCAAATCAAAACACATGTGGTTTTCTTCTTGTGGTTAGATGCAAGGACTTGGCAGTTTAAGTAAAGCCCTGAGCCCAGATTTCGGGACAGTTAAAGACCGGGCAGGGCCAGGGAGAATCCTGGGTACAAAGAGTCCATTGAGGGCACCCTGCCCATGGGTACAAGCAGGCAGCAGGGGGGCAGGTGTCTCTATTCACCTGTGGAATCCCACCCCTGGGCGCAAGCTTCTGGTCTGCGCAGAAAGCCGGCACCTGCACAACTCACGCAGAAGCTCTTCCTCCCTGACAGGCGTCTGCCTGGGCGATGCCGCACAAGGGCAGTTTCAGAGAGCACGTGTGCCGTGTGAGACCCAGACTAGGGCTCAGAAAATAAAATGCCCATTGGGACACACCTGAGATGAGGATCCAAGCTGTAATTCTCGTGTCACTAACACTGGCTCAGAGCCTGGACCTTATATAGGCTCCAACTTTTATATAAGACTCTATACTGCTTTCTAGGGGGCCACCTATCTTCCTACTTCTCAGGCTCAGCCCCTTCGAGTTTATATAGCGCTTCTCTGGTGGGCGTCACTCTGAATGCTACCAGAATAACTCATTTAGCCCTGGCGGGTGTAGCTCAGTGGATTGAGCGTGGGCCTGCGAACCAGACGATCACGGTTCGATTCCCAGTCAGGGCACATGCCTGGGTCGCAGGCCAGTTCCCGGCAGGGGCCAGTTTCCAGCAGGGGATGCACGAGAAGCAACCATACATTGATGTTTCTCTTCCTCTCTCCTTCCCTTCCCCTCTAAAGATAAATAAATAAAATATTTTAAAAAGAATAACTCATTTAATCCTCACAAGGTTATGAAGTAGGTCCTATGACTCTTGTTGTTTTATAGATAAGGAAACCAAGGCACAGAGAGATCAACCAACCTACTGGATTGAAAGTCCTGGCAGTGAGCTCTGTTCTGGCTGTGAGCTCTGGCATCTACGCTACTGATGATGTTCTGGCTCATTATGGGAGTGTGAGGATGCCCAGAACAAAGCCAAATGTGAGACTCCAAGACCCAGGCACCTGCAGCCCTTCCCTTCCTCCAGCCCCCACCTCCGCCCCCAATAAACACACACACACACACACACACACATGCATAAGAAGACATCCACACCCCAGGCAGGCCAGTGCCCTGTTTCTCGACCTGGAGGACCCACTAGGAGTCAGGCCCACCTGGCCCCTCCTGAGAGGCGAGGACTGGGCTCTGGCACAGAAGATGAGCTTGAGACATCAGACCCCCACCGTACAAAGTGGCCTTTGAAGGAAACCTCTGATTACAATGACCAGGGGTTAGTATTTTCTGGTAAACTGTTATTTTCTGGGTTTTGGAAACCATGTGGACTTTCACGTGTTGTTGCTGAAAAACTTTTAAAATGGTGGTGGAAAAATAATCCCAGAGCCACCATCCATCCAACCAGGGTGGCTCCAGCCACATCCACAACGCAGGTCGCGGAGCTGAACACCAACACACACCTGCTGGATTTCCTCTGAGCCGCACCAGGTGCTGCGGGAGCTACCTGTCCCGCCTACCCCGGCCCCTGACTCCCACTCTACCCCAGCAGCCTCATGAAGATCCGAGCCTGTTAAAGCCACAGGGACCCTGGGGACTATGGGAGGTCCCACAGGGCAGCACAACTGGTGGAAAGAGAACTTCAGAATCCCAAAGACCTGAGATTTGGAGGCTGTCACTTACATGCTCTGAAATAGCAATAAAAACATCCACTGAGTGATTACTGCTGGAATTCAAAGAGGCTCTGCTCATAAAGCATCGGCCACAGTGCCTGGCACAGGGGGGATGTTCACTAAGAACTCTCTGTGACCAGCCAGACCCCCACCTGAGTTTACTGATAGGGAGACTTGAGTCAGGGACGTAATGTGGATAATATAACATGTACTGAGCATTTAGATGAGCACTTTACACATATTTTCTTATTAACTCTATAAAATAAGACCAGAAAACTCACCTGAGACCTACAGAGATGAAGGAACTTTCTCAAGGTCATTCAGACTAGTAAGTGGCCAAGTTCAGATTCATAGACTGGACAAGGCTGGAGGAAGGGTCCAGACATCATTCCTCCATGTCTGGTACTTAACAGACTCAAAAACTGTGATGAATCAGTGAAAGTATGAATGAAAAAAATGGGCTGGGAAAGTCTGCGTTCAGAAACATCCTCAAAATCTGGTTGGAATATCGTCATTGCCATATCACTCTCGGCCTGCCACCCCTGAGGAGAGCCACACTGCGTGTCTCCTGGGACCGGCACGTGCCAAAAGAGCTTCGCTGGCTAAAGATCTGGTTTGAGGGGAGAAGAGAGCAAATGCACTTGTATAATAGAGGCAATCCATAATGTGCTGCACGCTCAAACCTGATGTTTGGTGCCCAGATACTGAAGTAAACCCCCGCCATTCTCAGGACTCGGAGAACAGCCCCCGGGCCTGTTCTGGACGAGGCTCAGCAGAGTGAGTTATTCATGGGTGGGGAGTGGATACCAGGGCTGCATCACCCCCACACTCTGTTGCCCCTCTTTCTGTCCTCAGGATCTTGTCACAGGAGCATGGCTCCCAGAGTTCTCCAGCCCCAGGTGGCCCTATCTGACTTGTCTCGAATCCGGGCCCCCACACAGAAACATTTTAATCTGTCCAGGGCCACGTCCCGGTGATGACTGCAATCTAAGGGAGGCGCCAGTGAGAGGGAGGGCTGGTCCACGGGGGTTTTGAGAGGCAGATTTTCACACAAGAAGGCTCTGTATCATGTCTTTATGTCTTGTGCTGCAGCCGATTAAATTTGGGGGTTTTTTAATTGCTGTTGTTTCTTTCTTCTGCTATGCATGGTAAGTTCAAGAAATAAAGAGCAGCAAGAAAATTGAAGGAAAGTAGAGAATGAGAGAAGCCTTATACTTCGATGCCTCCGGGACTGAACGTTTGGAGAACATCTGGAGATGGAACCGACTCCAAAGATTTTAAAATGTATACAAATACGAGCAATAAACCGGCAATTAGTGTGTGTTAAAGCACCACTCAGCCGGGCTCACAGAGACCTGGCAATTGGGAGTCCAAGCAGGAAGCAGGAGCCATTTCTTTCATACCAGTTGCCGAGGCTGGGTGGAAATGTTGAAGCTTTCTGTGGAAATCCAGATCTTTTTCTTTTCCTTTTAAATGCTTTATTTTTGGAGCAATTTTACGTAGACAGCAAACCTGAGCGGAGAGTTTCCATATACACCCTGCTGTTACACATGCACAGCCTCCCCCAATATCAGCCCTCTGAGCAGGGAAACAATTGATAAACGTCCATCGACACCCCTGGTCACCCAGAATTACACTTTACGTTAGAATGCACTCTCGGTGGTATACGTTCTTTGGTTCTGACAAATGTATAACGACATGTACCTGCTCTTACAGTATCATATGGAATTGTTTCATTGCCCTAGAAATCCCCTGTGCTCTGCCTGTGCATCCCTCTCTCCCCCTTAACCTCTGGCAACCACTGGTCTTTTTACTGTTTCCATAGTTTTAGATTTTCCTAACTGTCATATAACTGAAGTCATACTACGTAGCCATCTCAGATTCACTTCTTTTACTTCCTAATATGCATTTAAGTTTCCTCTACAGCTTTTCATGGCTCAACAGCTCATTTCCTTTTAGCACTGAATAATATTCCACTGTCTAGATGTACCACAGTTTACTTACCCATTCGCCTGCTGAAGGACATCTTGGTTGCTTCCAAGTTTGGCAACTGTGAATAAAGCTGCTATAAAAATTCACATGCACATTTTGCATGGGCATAAGTTCTCAGCTCTTTTGGATGAATACAAGGAGAGCTGGGTCATGCAGTAAGACTGTGTTTAGTTTTGTGAGAAACTGCCACATTGTCTTCCTAAGCGGCCATACCTTTTCACCTTCCCACCAGCAAAGAATGAGAGTTCCCGTTGCCCCATGTCCTTGCCAGCATTTGGTGTTGTCAGGGTTCTGGGTTGTGGCCATTCTGATATGTTACTGGTATCTCACTGCTTTTTACTTTGCATTTCCCTGATGACTTATGATGTGGAGCATCTTTTCATAAGGCTATTTGGCATTTGTACATCATCTTTGGGGAGGTGTCTGTTCAGGTCTTTTGCCTATTTCTCGATTGGGTTCAGGTTAATTAACTTGGGCTCCTTATTGTTGAGTTTTAAGTTTCTTGATATATTTTGGATAGAAGTCCTTTGGTAGATATGTTTTAGCAATTTTTTTTCTCCTAGTCTGTGGCTTGTCTTTTTATTCTCTTGACAGTATCTTTTCACAGAATAGAGGTTTGTAATGTTAATAAAGTCCAGCTTATCAATTATTTTTTTCATGGATTATGAAACATGCACTCCATTCAAGAAAAGAAATCCCACTGGGTTTATAATCGTTTTACAGATTGTTGGGTTTGACGTGCTAATATTTGCATCTATGTTCCTGAGAGATATTCTGCAACATTGAGACAGAGCATGCCTATTATAAAAGGGGAAAAGGCTACTATTCTTTATTAAAATATATCCTACTCTGCCTCAGTAAGGTGTTCACTCCAAAGCGTTCCTTCTATCCACATCTACCATTCCAGGGTCTCCCAGGAACTCTTTATGACCTACCTTGACTTTCAGACTCTGAGTTAACAAATCAAGGCTTATTAAACAGCTACTCCATAAGCAATGGGCCTTTGGAAGACCCCCCAACACATATCATTTGTACACTGAGACAGAGAACAGGAGTTTATAACTGTGCTTTTATTATATTTCAATTATAAAAAATGCTGAGCATTTTCCATCATTGTGACACTAAGTAGTTACTAAAGACACACCATGTAGAGAGATTTGACCTCTACCTCCAAGAAAAATCAATAACCAGCAGACACTCTGTAACTGATAGAGTTCCACATAGTTAAGACTCAAGTAATCCTATGGGTTTCTACTTCTGGTCACCCCTGTAGTGGGCATCAAAAAATAAATACTTGTTCACTAGATGGATGGAAGAATGGATACATACACACATGAACATACATACATACACAGTTGAATGTATGTATGGATAAAATGGTCTTTTCTCTAGTAAACCCATGAGGATCCTTCATTCGCCAATGAGACATCCAGAGGTGGCCTCAAAAATTGGACCCAGAAAGTAGCCCAAGGGATCCACACAGGTGAAAACAGGTTATTACTAACAATTGCCCAATGATGGGACTGCAACATTAAAATTTCAGCAGGTGTTCTCAGAATTACAGATGACCCTCGGGCTCCATCTCTAGGGATTCTGACTCAGTGAAAGTGGTGTAAGTCTTCAGTAGCTGTACTTCTCAAGCCTCTGGGATGATTCTGGTGCACGAGTGAGTTTGACAGCCACTGGGACAGATTTCTGGGTCTAGGGGTCATTCCGCCAGGAGAGAGTAAGGAAACCACACCGGTCCAGGCAAAGAGTCGGCATAAGGAAGACAGAAAACCTGCTTACCTGGCTCAGCCAGGGAGGAAAACAGGGCCCCTGTATCCTTCCAATATAGAGACAGAATCAGTCCTCCGGTTTGAAATAGACTTTGGTCTGCTGCTGGTGACCGCTAAGAGAGTTACTGACAACACTAACAGTTTGCTGAAGTAACATGGCTCTCTGAGGACTTGATGCTAGTGTCATACCTTTCACCCACAGCTCCCCACCTAACCTCATGGTGTGACTCCTTTGGAGAAGGAATGAACCTCTGGGTGAGAGAACGTATCTCAATATTTGCACAGTGGAAAGTGCTATGGAAATGTGAAGCCATCACTACAGTGATTATCTTCTCCATTAAACCCTGAAAGATCGGCCCTACTGAGCTCTGTCAGTCTAACTCACCCTTTTCTTGTCCTCTGCATCCTGAGGCGGTCGAAAGTCGGTGCAGCCTTTGCTCTGGTTTTCTTTCACTGGCATCTGACCCTGCCCCGGCTCCACAAAACCCAGCCCACAGCGGCAGCTAGGAACCCTCTCATGAGAAAAAAGCATGCCCTTCAACTTCATTTAAGAATGTACAAAAAAAAAAAAAAGAATTCAATCAGCATCATAGATTATTACACTTGAAAATTATATAATTTTCTTTTTTTTATTCATTGATTTGAGAGAAAGAGAGAGAAACATTGATTTGTTGTTCCACATATCTGCACATTCATTGGTTCATTCTTGTATGTACACTGACCAGGGATCAAACCCACAACCTTGGTGTACCGGTTTGACGTGCTAACCAACTGACCTACGAGGCCAGGGTGAAACCTATATACTTTTATTTACCAACATGATCCCAATAAAGTCAATAAAATTTTTTTTAAGAATTAAAAAGTACAAGATATAGAAGCCATTGGCTTGACCCCTAATGTGTAAAAATTCAATCTGACCTGGAAAAAAATAAAGCATATTTTTGAGATATGACACAACATTGAACAACGTGGCCCATTACAAAAACCTATGCTTTTGAAACCGAACTCTTCTCCTTGCTATAAGATCATTCATCCACATTAACAAAACAAAAAATATCGACCCTTTACAAACTCATGCACCAGGCTCCTTGAAACACAGGGCTCTTCCTTTCTTTTCAGGAGCAGAGTGATTGCATAACATGAGGGACACCTGGATATTTTTATGGACATTAAGAGCTTGTGTCTTCGTTCATAATATGAAGAGCCCTTGAAAGGAACAGAACTGAATCTGGCTGAATTGTCTCCAAGGTAAGAATTACTGAGCAACATAAGCCTAATTTGCCCCTGCTATCCTGAAGCACAATGGATCGGATGCAGACTTCGTGCCTCCTTCGGTTACCATCCCTGGCTTCCTTCCCAAGGCTCTGCCTGCCTCCTGCACTGTGGTGCTGCCCTGCTTGCAACAGCCCCTCCACACTGGCAGGAATCCAGGCCAGGCCCCAGGCCACATGGCCAACAGGTACCACGTGCCATGCCAGGTGTCCTCCGCTCTGAGATGTGGCTACAATGCCACACTCAGAGTGTGGCCCCTTCCTTTCTGAGCCGCTACAGTGGAGCCAAACAATGTGACGTAGAAAAGTTGGTACCCACTGGGAGTGGAAAATGGAAAGGAGCTGCATCATAATTCCTCCTTTCTTCCTTTTGTGGACTGCTCTGAGGACTAGATTTTCCCTGAAATTCCTCTGGAGAAAAGCCGATGTGCAGCACAAACACACAAGCCAATTGAGTTGTACGCCTTTTCACAGCTTGTTGCGAAGCAGTGGCCAGAACAGTAACATACTGCCTAGTTTCACGTTTCATGGACTTACTCCCCATTTTTCTTCACCCTCATCTCCAAGGTATTACACTTTGCAATATAACATCAGCCCTCTAATCCTTGCTTAATTCTCTACTTTCTAGCAGGCACAGGCTAAACCAATCGTGCAAGACTGGTTCTAGGAAACAATTCTCAAGATGGAATTAGGGAGTACAGTGGCCCACCTGCCTGAAAGTAGTGGGCGCTGCACTGCTGGTGGAAGATGGAACGGGAATAATCCCTTGGCATTTGGTAGACTCATGATTTCCTCAACTTCCACTGCAGCTAATTGGGATAAAGCGCAGGTGGGAGGAGGCCAAGACACTGGAAGAGCACGTGGCCACAACACTCAACGATACAGAAATAATGTGAATCACAAGGCCTGTGGAGTAGGATGGATCGTGTGACAGCAGTAACGACATTTAAATAAATAACAGGCTCAGGGAAGTACATTTAAGGCATGGTCTAATATCCAGATAACCTCCAGGGCAGTACCAAAGGAAGTCTCTATTTCCTGCAACCTACGGGAAGACTGCACTGAAAATCAGGGCAGGCATCTGGTCCTAAGGCTTCCAGAGCTGCCATGAAGATGCAACACAGAGCGTTGGCAAATAGTCTATGTCAAGTCGGAGCCCTGATAGGGAAGCATGGGACTCTGGGTCCTGGGATGGAGACATTCTGATGAATGAACCTGAGCACCTTGAAACTCTGAAGTCCCAAAGGAGCAGCACCTCCCCCTTGGCCAGAGGGAACCACCTCCTCTCCTTGCCTGGAGAGTGTGCAATGATCTCACCAGAGCAGTTTCTTCACAAGATGACTTTTGTCCTCTTGAAGACAAGCTAACCTGCCCCAACCTTCATTGTCTCCCGACTGATAGCCAAAGTCAAGTCTCAGCAAGCTCAGATGCAGAAGCAAAGTCACATTCACGGGGGAGTGGTCTAGATAGGAAAGAGATCACAAAACCTAGCAAGAACCTGGGAACATAAATGGAAGTGAACACTGAAGGTGCTAGCCCAAGAGGGAGGCAGATCAGATGGCTGGATAGAAGAGAACTCATTGACATGGGTAATTCCCTTATGAGATACTTTAATTTGTGTTAAGAACACCTGAATCGTTTGCTGGGATGGCTGCTTGATGCTGGGTTCCACAAAGAGATATGGTAAATAAAGTAGAGATGCCAGAATTGCCTTGGCATAAAGTTAAAGAAGAGAGCAGAGGGCTCCGGGAAGTGGGGACATTAAGCATGGGTCTACCATGTACGGCCCAAGAACCTAACACCCCGGGGTCATACTCTTCACTAAGGCAGGGGAAATGCTCTGGTAAGGAAGATGTCAGTATCGTGGCAACGTGGCTTTCACAGACAAAATGAGCATAAAATCACTCAACAGGCAACAAGTTGGAGTGGCAGGCAGGGTTCCTTGAGCCGCAGGGACCGATGGCAGTAATGAATGGAGTGTGTTATCTTAGGAGGGGGACAAATGGACAACCATTCTGAGCACTGTTGCACTTATATAAACAGAAATGGAGCCAAGGTCAGCACCCACTTCCTAAAGCATAGCCCAGCACGGCCTTCCTGCACACCCTGTTTTCCCCAGCCCTGCCTTGTGGGCCAGCCCAATGGTCACCTTTCTATTATAAAGAAGTCCCCGTCAGAATTCGCATTTCTGAGAACAAAACTGAAGCCCTCTTCCAAACACTCTTTGCCCATGTATACTAAAGCACTGGGGTTAGGCACAAGCTTAACTGAAGTGCTGTGACCCCGAGTTTTGTTTTAACAGAATTCCTCTGCATTTGGAATAAAGGCGATGCGGAGGTCACAAACGGTGGCCAAAGCTGCAGTAGTCGCTCCGCACTCTCTAGAGTCAAACTTTGCCTATTTCCAAGACTGTGTGAGCCACCTACAAAAAGGAAAAAGACAGGCATTTTGGGACTAAGTGTTTGCAGTCTCTTTCAACTTCCTTAATAGCTGCGCCCTCTCATGGTGATGAATTTAATCCCGGACTTGGCGGGGAATAGGGGCAATGCTCACGCTAGAGCGTGGGAACCTCACCCTTGTGGAAGAACTAGGCAATCACATCCACACACACAAACTCTCTAAGGAAGACCAGGCTGGTGCACGTGTAGCCCAGTGGCAGAGACGGCAGGGCACTCTACCTGGAGGCAGATGACAGCGGTGATGAGGACCTGTCCACCAGAAAGGGGTTGGCAGGGATGGAGAGGAGCAAGACTTCCAATGGGGAAAAACACAGGATTTGGAAGTAAACTCGAATGAGAGGAAAGAGGCAAAACAGTGAAAAAAGGGATTCTGCCCTGATTCCAGACCACCGGCCACATCCAAGCGAACTTTCCCCTCAAAGACACAGACAGCACACAGCTCTGCTGGGCGGTTTGAAGTCACCACCACCCTCCCGCACCGGGCTGCTTTCCCCTCATCCGCCTCCTGCATTTCTCACCCCTGCCCCGGCCGGAGAGCAGGCCAACTAATTCCCAGGACAGAAATGGTGCGGGTGGCAATACCTGAAATCCGGCACACACTGCTACAATGTCTGAGTCCTCCCCGCCTCCCCCCAGAGAGTCACTCCTTGAGAAGAGCTTTTTCTGGGCTTCAGGGTAGAACGCAAGTAGATCCAGATCCTCAAAAAAAGGAAAAACGGGATTGAGTAAAGAGAAACAGCTTTCTGGAGCGCAGGACTTACCCACGCTTTAAACACGCTCATACACTAATGGGCTATGAAAGGCAGCTACAGGGGCTTCTAGGCTGGCATTTCCAAATGTTATATGAACACTGTAACCTACTTTTCAAAAGGCATCTTGACAGATGTTCTCTGGAACCCACCTGAGAGGCATTTCCTTAAACAACTAGTAAGCTCATTCCCATTAAGGTCCTGGCCAGCAGAGGGCAGGTCCTTGTAGGAGAAAGAGGCCTGTTCTAGGTGCCAAGATGCCAGAGTTGCGCCTCAGGCCTCCCATTCCATGGGTGCTTTTGGTTAGTCCCCTTGGTTTTGGGTGGGTTCCATCTCCTTACCTGGAAAGTGCAAAGGTTGGAGAGATCTGTGGTTTCTAAACTATTCCAGGGAAACTCAGGGCTTCACGGAGGTATAATTTCCATAAAGTAAGAGAATGAGGCTTGGCTGGTGTGGCTCAGTGGACTGAGCACTGGCCTGCAAACCGAAAGGTCACTGATTCGATTCCCAGTCAGGGCACATGCGTGGGTTTTGGGCCATGTCCTCAGCTGGGGGCATGCGAGAGCCAACCAGTCAATGTATCCCTTGCACTTCCATGTTTCTCTCCCCCTCTTTCTCTTTCCCTCCCAATAAATAAAATCTTTTAAAAAAGAAAGAGAATCCATTGATCTCTTTTAGCCTATTTCACATTGAAAATTTACCAAGATTTCGTTTGAATTAAAGAATTCATTTGTTAGAACTGGTTGCAAACCTCTAGAATATCTGATCTGAATGGGCAATTCCAGGCATATGCAGTGGTACAAGTGTACGAACTAGGATTCCAGAAGAACAGCCTGAAATAAGACTTACCAGTGTGGATGGCTGCTAGCTGCAGAATATGGCCAGGTCATAAGACTAAGGGGAACTTTTTGGACCAGATCATTCTGCCCTTCGGCACAATGAAAGGAAATGGATGTGGCTGCACTGGAAACCTCCCAGACATGCTTGGGGGAAGCAGGGCTACCCTAGATTGGCTGTGGGGAAGCGAGTCCAGGGCAGAAGGCCCTGCATCTGAAGCTGCCTCTCCCTGGGTCACCGCCACAGCCTCTTCCTTTCCTGTCTCCCAGTTCACCCCTCCTGCTCGGTCCACAGGGTTATCACGTGATCTTCCTCAAACGACCCCCTTTCTGCTACTCAGTTGCTTATGAACCTATGAGAATGCGCAGCAACCTTCGCAGAAGCTCCACAGCGGGCTCTCAGTGGTACTGTGTACCAGGCAGCTGCAGTCTCCACTGTGAGCCAGCAGAGCAAATCAGTCTTGTGGGTCAAAAAAAAAAGTCACTCCCAAATGTTCCCCCCAAAAGGAAAAGGTGACACCATGGGCAGAAACCTGGGCCAACAGATCCAAGAGCAGATCTGTGTGGGGAAGGAAAGTCCCACGGGCTGCAAGCTGTGGGGACAGTAGGAATAACCATGTGTAGACATGGGCAGAACAAGCTGGGGGTCAGTTTAAGTCCTGGGAAATCTCAGACAGATCCGGCCATCAGGGCACTCTAGAAGGAAAGAGCCCCACATTGAGGGAAACCTACCTGGAACAGAAGCCACACTGAGCAGGGCAGGGACACTGTGAATGAGTGCCAGGACAGTCGAAGGGGAGGGGCCCAGTGGAAGAAGGTCTCAGAAAATACCACAATGCAATGCGAGGAACAGAGAGCACATTCCAGAAGGCTGGGCCTGCAGAGCTCTCAGGCTGGCACCAGACCTCTATTTCAGGGACAAAGAAGCGGCTGTGGAGACAGGCCTTATTTTGAGTCATTAAATATGACTCCACCAACAGAAGAGGTGACCTTGAGCCTTGAGCTGGGAAAACTGCCCTGGCCCATCTCTTCCCAAACTTCTTCCCACTCCCAGCTGGAAGCTCCTCCCACAAGCCTGGCAAAGCCTTCTGCTTTACACAAGAGGGAAAAGAGAAGTACAGCCCAGCCCCACACGAGCTTCCTCTTCCAAAGATGAAAATGAAACAAAGGATCCGGGAGCCCTATCGCTCAGTGTAAGAGCGCGCCAGTGCAGGGAAGTGGCTGTCCTTCGGAGTGACTCATGGGTAGCACTATAATGCACATGGACCGGTCTGTAAACGGGGCCCAAGTTTTTTCTTCCTCTTCTGCTGACCATAAAAAAACACCCTGTGAGGTCGGAGGCATACATTGAGGGAGAGGAAGCAATGCAATGCGATTAGAGAAAGCTGATCTATCTGCTCATGCAACTTACTTGTATTTTCTGGACCTGAGTGAGCCCTTGAACAATGGGGGTTTGAATGGCGCGAATCTACACGTATTTCGCTTTTTTTTTCCAATAAATACAGTCGGTCCTTCTTATCCATGGATTTCGGATCCACAGATTCAACCAACTGCTGACAGAAACGTTATTTTTGCATTCTCAAATGCAGATTCCCAACTGCAGATTAAATATACTCTTTTTGATATGCACTTGGCTGAACTTCCTGATGTGAAGGGTCTAGTGTACTTAAGTGTTTGGGGAGTCAAAAGTTATACTTGGATTTTCTACCGTGTGGGAGGGTAGAGGGCGGCGAGTGCCCCTAACGCCCTGCCCCACAACCACATTGTTCAAGAGCTAGCTGTGCGTCATTTCCGTTGGGTACTAGACTGCTGCTGCGCGCACCCGACTCTTCGGCTTTGTGATTCAGAACGTAAGTTATGGTCTTAGGGTCATCTTCCGTCTGGTGCATAAACTTTCTGTCTCTACCAAGGCCACGTAGTAAACCAGAAACTTTCTCCAGCTAAGAATCTGCAGACACGCATAGGCTTGCTCAAAAATCCTAGCGGTCTGTGCTGTAATTCTCCTGTCGTGTTTTTTAGAGACTCCAGAGAGTGTCCCTGTTTGCCACACACACTGTGGGTAACATTGTGTCTGCTGAGTCGTAGGCCCACGTGACCAAACCGCTCGCTCTACAGCCTGGACTTGCTGAAGGAGTTAGTCTTGCTCTGGTTCCCACTTGAAACTGCAAACAAGGTGTTAACTCAGACTTCCTGTTGACAGCTGAATCTTTGACTGAGTTACTGTATCGTCGGAAAATGACATCGCCATGGTTTCCTTCACTGCAGGCATTCGGTAAAGGCGACTCTACAGGGCTCTGCTGGCCCTCCAGCCAGCCGGTGTGTTCTCCACCCAAGGCCACCTGCTAACTTCACCTGTAAGGTGCCTCAGCGGGTGTTTTCAATTCTAGTTTGAAGAGCTGCAACAAACAAGTTATGGCCTTTCAAGACTTCATCATGTCTACATTTGAAATATTCAATTCCTTTTTCTTTAAAATCTGAATGATGGGTCTCAAAATTGTGCCACAAATTACATGACGCCATAGTACTATTCAAAAGGTTTTTTGTTGTTGCACAAGACACAGTAAATTATAAATATCTATAAAGGTGAAGGAAAATAGTTTTCCTATGTTCATTTTTATTTACAACTTCACCTAATTTCTTTGGCATATATTGTTCTCTTCTACATGTCAGAGAACAATGTGGTATCACATTTTCATCTTTTTTATCTTCTTTAAATGTACAAAGTATGGCTGTGGGCTGAAAAGGGGGGCTTTCTGATATCTCTTTTTAAGTCAATGATCCATCCTCAAGTACAAGAAACACATGTGGTAAGAACATTTTTTATTTTGGAATAGAATATAATTAAGTTATAAAATTATAAATACTTCAGATAACATTTAAACATTTAGAAAAGTTTTCCAAAAAGTTTTAAAATATTACTAAAAAACAAGACAATAGCCCTGGCTGGTGTGGCTCAGTGCATTGAGTGCCGCCCTGTGAACCGAGGGGTGACCAGTTCATATGCTTGGATTGAGAGCCAGGTCCCCAGTAGGGGGCGTGCAAGAGGCAACTATACATTGATATTTCTCTCCCTCTCTTTCTCCCTCTCTTCCCTCTGTCTAAAAATAAATAAATGAAATATTTTTTAAAAACTGCAATTAAATAAAAAACAAGACATAGAGTACATACTTCTTGTGTTTCAATATAGATGCAAAGAAAACTTTGGGATTTCAAAATATGATTTCTTACACAATAATGAAGTTACAAAAATTATAGCAGGTATAACCAAAGGAAGGTAGCAACAGAAGTCCTAAAAATAAACTGAGTTACTCTATGAAAAAGCAATATTTACACTTTAATCCTACTACTTAAAAATTTCTAGAAAATACAAGAATATATAAGAATACATTCTAGGTCCTGGCTGGCATAGCTCAGTGGATTGAGCACGGGCCTGCGAACCAGACAATCGCAGTTTGATTCCCAGTCAGGGCACATGCCTGGGTTGCAGGCCGATTCCTTGCAGGCTAACTACCAGCAGGGGACGCACAAAAGGCAACCATACATTGATGTTTCTCTCCCTCTCTCCTTTCCCTCTAAAGATAAATAAACAAATAAAATCTAAAAAAAAAAAGAATAAGTAAGACCTTCCAAATCAGGTTTCAAAGAACCTCTCACTATTATTTATAGCCTGATTCTTCAATCTGTAATTAAATATACGGTATGATTCTCTTTAAAAAAAGAATACATTCCATTATCTGTCAGAATAATATTTATACAATGGAATATTATATAGCAGTGAAAATGAACTAAGCCTACACATATCAACAAGAACACCTCAAAAAGTTAATATTCATCAGGAAAAGCACAAGTTTCAGAAAGATACATACATATTCTATGATATATTTATATAAAGTTTTTAAATATGCGATTCTACCATATGTTGTTTCAGAATACATATGTATATAGTAATGGTGTCATTGCATGCGTCGGGAGGATAAACACTAAATTTAGGACAGTAGTTTCCTTTGTGGGGTAGAGTGTGAGGAAAAATGCAATTAAGGAAAGGTCAGAAAGCTTCAACAATTATTGTTATTTTTACTTCCTAAGAGGAATGTTATGTTGTTTTCTAAATCTTTTTGCATGTTTTATATACATCACAATAATGTTTCAATAAAAAGACTGGACCCTGGGTCACACTCCTGGATCCAGGCTTCTAAGTTATATGAGCCAATAGTCCGTTCAGCCAGCAGAAGTACGATCTGCTGTTACCCACCAAAGGCCACAAGGGATTGGGTCTCCACGCTGAGGCCCTGCCTAACCACCATGGCTCTCAGATGAGCTTGTAATTCCGCTTCTATACACCATGGTGGCTTCCCCCTGGCCCAATATTGTTTAGATTAACTCCCTAATTATTTTATGTATACTTATCTACCATAAAATAATAACAACAATGACAATATCTGCCATTTCCTGGGTGCTGTGTGTGTGCCAATCTAGCCCTTAACTTTCCACAAACAATTTTTTTGATCCTCACCCGAGGATATATTTACTGATTCTAGAGAAAGAGGAAGGGGGAAAGAGAGAGAAAGAAATATCGATGTGAGAGAGACATCATTTGGTTGCCTCCTGTTCGTGCCCTGACCTGAGGATTGAACCCCAAACCTAGGTATGTACGCCAATTGGGAACCGAACCCACAACCTTTTGGTCTACCAGGATGATGCGCTAACCACAAATGAACCACACTGGCCAAGGTCGCAACCATTGTTTTAGAACAATCTCAGGGTAACCCTGACAGTTAGGCATTACTAATTCTGTTTGTAAACCAGAAAACTGGAGCTCAGAGATGCTAAATGATTCGCTCGAGATCACACAGCGGAAAATGCCAAGGCCATTCATTCTCTGCCAGCTCTTCGAAGGTCTCTCCCGTGCCTCCCACGACCTGAGTCTAGACCCGCCAGGGCCAGCTGATACAGTGACAGACTTTGCCTCAGGGATGCTGTTCTGATGGGACCGCGCATTGTGACGAGGCCAGCTGCAGTGTGGATGGTCAGGGCTTCCTGCAAGTGCAGGCTGCACTGACGTGGCCCCCGGTGTCGGGACATGGGCCATCGCTGTGCTGCCCACCAGGTTCCGACCAGTCATCAGTCACAGGCACACAGACTTGCCTGAGCATTTGCCACCAGGTCCCACTAGATGTCTCCGTTACTTTATTTTTCTGGTATCTGAAGGGGAACTGAAGGCCTGCACAACTATTTGAAGCCAGTTGAACAGGCTGCCTGGAATTCTGTGGTCCCCAAAGAAATCATACTTCTGCGGTCAAAGTGTGGGCATGAGAAGGAGGGAGAAGAGAACTCACATTAATTGGAGGCCCTCTGCATGCCAGCCAGTTTGCATACCTTAACATTAATAATAGCCAACACTTACATAACGCTTGGTCTGTGCAAAGCACTGTTGTAAGCCCTCTACAGATATTAACTCACTTAGGCCTTACTACCACCCAGGAGACAAGTATAGAAGTACAGAGAAGTTGAGTAACTTCCCCGAGATCACGCAGCAAGTGAGTGGTCATTTGGATCATTTCGTCTGCACGGCAACCCCGTCAGGTAGTCAGCATTTGTATTTTGTAGGTGAGGAAATCAGGCTCAGAAAATTTAAGAAGCCCAAATTTCACAGCTGGACTGTGACAGAAGCAGAATTCAAATCTAGGTCTGAACACTCAGACCTAGCACTCAGAACAAAATATAAGCTTTGGCCCCTTTCCTGAGAGGGAGGGAACACTAGTTCACAGGGAGGGTCCTGTGTCCTCAGCCCCACATGGCCATGGACACAGGCTTGCGGACCGCAGAAAGGACTGGGCAGCCACCCTTCACTGCAGACAGGGTTGAGCTATTCTGAACAGTGTCAGGCTTTGCGTCAAAGGAAACAGGAGCAACAGAGTCTCTCATCTTACCTGCCCTCCACCTCCCCACCCCAGTCTACGGAGAGGAATGCATCCCACCACAGCTCAGGAGGACGAGGCAGGCCTGCCTTCCAGGGGCGGGTTCCGGGTCAGCGCCAGCAGGGGTTGCTACAAGGCGGGATCGGAGGGCATCTACAGAAAGCCTCAGAATTGCTCCCTTCACCCAGCTTTTAACGGCTGCCTAAACACCACCTGTAGAGATGAGTTTATTTGGCTTAGGGCACCAGCCTCTGTTAAAATACAAACCCACCGGTGGTCATTTCAGTGCCATTCACTGAATAATCCTGGTTGTCCACCCAGCAGGATGGCACACCCTGCCCCTGTAGAGGTGCATGTGGCTGTGTGACTCACCGTGGATGACAAAACGTGAGTGGGCATAACGTGAGTCACTTCCAGCTGGGAGCTCCGCCAGCCCATGCGCAGTTCTGCACACTCTCTCCTTCCCTCTGTCGCTGTGACCAGCAGCGCTCTGTGCAGAGTCAGCTCCACCAGGCTGGGTCCCAGGGTGGGGATGTCAACTCGGGGGACACATGGTGTGAGTGAGAATACCTCTGTGGGGTGGTACACTCCAGTCCCCCCACCTGGTACACCCGTAGGACCCACGAACCCAGTGGTCGGCCTGTAACATCTCAGTGGGAGTGTCCACAGAGAGAGCCAGGACTTGGGGAAAACTGGAGATTTACTGGAAGGGAAGAAAAAGTCTCCATACATGGTCCCCCAAAATACAGCCTTCCAGTGCGTACATGTTTCTCACATCTGAAGGTGAAATCTCATTTTCCAGACCTTGAACCTGGGCTGATTGCAGTAACTCACTAGGCCAGGAGAGCGAGATGGATGTGATATTCTGGGGCAGCCAAGGCTACGCCCTAAGGAGCCTGAATCTCATGGAAACCCTACTGCCTTCACCTGCCCCTTCATTCCTTTCTGTGTCACTTACTGTGGAAACTTCAGGACACTACTTAGATCCAGAGTCTCGGTCCCTCCACCTGTGAAGAGGGAAACATGGTCCGCATCACGAGTTACTGTGAGGGGCGAGGCGCACTGAGAGAATGAATGGAGGGAGGAGTCTGGGCCCACTGGACACCCAATGAATGTGCATTTGGTCGTTTGTAGGAGGAAAGGCTGTCATATTCCCTCCTGGGGACCTCAGATGGCACACTCTCTCTCAGCCCGGGCCAGAAGTACCGCACCAAACAAAGTTTCCCAAGTGAGCGCTGGACCGGTGTTCCCCCTTACATCCTAAGGCCACGTTAGTGAGGGAATGATTTAAAGGGAGTTTCCACCCTCTGTCCCTCTCCCCCTGTCCCTCTCCTCCTTTAGGAAAACCACACCCCACCTGAATCAGAGACCCGTAGGAAGGTTCCCCGCTGAGCCTGACCTTCCCTCTGCTCCTTCTGAGATTTCCCAGCCTCTTTCCCCAGGAAAGTGGAGAGATCTCCTAGCTCCTGAGGGCTCCTCGAAAGAGGTGAGCAGCGCCTGAATGAATGAACAGAGAGCACTGGGAAGAGGCCCGGGGTGTGATGGCTGGTTTTATGTGTCAGCTTGACTGTGCTCATGGGTGCTCAGAGAGCTTCGGAAACGTAATTTTTGGGTCTGTGTGTGAGGCTGTTTCTGGAAGAGATCAGCATTTGCATTGGTGAGTAAAGTAGATGGCCCTCTCGGATAGGAGTGCGCATCTGCCAACCCACAGAAGGCCTAAAGGGACAAAAAGGTGGAAACGGCCTGGCTGGCGTAGCTCAGTGGATTGAGTGCGGGCCTGCGAACCAGAGGATCGCGGTTCGATTCCCAGTCAGGGCACATGCCTGGGTTGCAGGCCGATTCCTTGCAGGCTAACTACCAGCAGGGGTCGCACAAAAGGCAACCATACATTGATGTTTCTCTCCCTCTCTCCTTCCCCTCTAAAGATAAATAAATAAATATAATCTTTAAAAAAAAAAAAGGTGGAAACGGGGTGAACTCGTTCTCTCTGCAGGAGCCGGCACATCCATCTTCTCCTGCCCCCGGATGTCGGTGCTCCTGGTTCTCAGGCCTTTGACCTCAGGCCAAATTTCATCACTGCATTTCCTGGTTCTTGCGCTTGCAGACGATAAATTGTGGGACTTCTTGGCCTCCCTAACAGCATGAACCGGTTCCTGTAATAAATCTCCAGATAGGGAGAAAGAAAGCGAGATGATCTCCTATAATCAGTTTTGTTCCTCTGGAGCACCCTAACACACGGGAGTTCCGGTGCGCCGTCCCGGTTCTTTCACTCACTTTTTAACAACCAGAGTAGCCTAAACAGGTGATGCGCTCATAGTGAGATCCCTGCTACCAGAGGTATTCGAGCACAACTCAGAAAACAGCCTAGGGAGGCCTTCAGTTCAGCAAGTTAATGACTGACATAAAAAACTTGGTCTTGAGGGCACTAGGGAGCCATAAGGAACATTAAAGTACTTTATATTTATTACAAGTCTTGTTTTAGACTTGGACTTGACACAAGCGAGTGTTCGTGTATAGAGATGACAGTGGCCGTTGGTGGAGAATGGATGAGGGTGGGAGAGGCCTAGGGGTGGGGAGACCATTGGGAAGGTCCTGCGGCAGTCCCAGGAGACACGGAGGAGGCCTGAATGGAGGCATTGCCCTTTCTAGCATCATATACTCCTCAAGCCCCTAACATGGCTCGGGTAGTATGCTAAACATGGAGAATCATTACTGAGGACGAGAGGGTATACGCCATATTGTTTTGGTATTTAATTGTTTTAGTTAATTTACTGCTTGGCCAAATTAGAACATTCCTTTACATTTTGCTCAATAAACAGGAATCAAATGGAATGGAAATCATACGAGAATTGGTATAAATCTCACAATGCTCCAGGCAGGTGATTAAACCTTGGATCAAAGAGATGGATATAAGTATCACTCAGAGTCCCAGGAAAAACTCTCAGATCCCCGTCCCTAAATTACCCACAAGTGCCAGCATACTGTCGACCAAAGGAGATGCAGAAACTCGGTCCTCCTGCTCCCTCGAAAGGTATCAGGCCCAGGTCCTGTGAGCCGAAGCGGAGTAGCTGAGTGCTCTGGTCCCATGTTTACAGAACAGCCCCCCACTGCCAGCTGACGTCCCCCTGAATATTTGGGGGGAGACCAAAACTAACACTTTCAGAGAAGACTGAGGAGAGAAGAAGGAGGAGAGGGAAGACTAGTATAACAACAAAGCAGGTAAAAGAGGAAAGAGCATTCTTCTCAGTGGTTCTAACAGTAGCTCCCATCAAGCCACCTCACTCAAAGTTGCTCCAGTATGAAAAGGAACTAGAACCTCCTGCTGTCCTCATTCCAGGAGTCTTTGCAAAGGCAGGTCCATCACCCAAGTCCTATGACAGTGCAGATGCAGGGGACCTTTTCCTAAGTCTCGGGCACAAAAGCTGTTTGCAACAGTGCAGCCCACCTTGGTGTGTGGGCAGGTTAGTTTGGCAGTGAGCACTTGCCTTTGAGGGGAGAGGGGTCAGGACAAAAATGACCAATAAAACCAACGCGGTGGCTGGCACACGTGTCGACCGACCAATCTCGTTTTCAACTTCACTTTCCCTCTGTGTGCTCAGCCTGCTGGTTTCCGCCGCAGGGGAACATGGGAGCTGGTCTCAGCTTTCCACTGACAGGTTCTGGAGCCTCTGACACTCAACCTGTCTGGGCCTCAACTTCTTTATGGTGTCACAGGCCTACTTCCTGAGTGGTTGCGAGCATTCCTGAGAGTGCCATCCGCAGAGTGCTTGCCCAAGTTAGGGGTGCCTTAAAAACACATGATATTGTTTGACTGTCTGCTCCTCACCCATTCAGCCTCCAAACTGTGACTCCCACTCTAACACGCACACTCACACACACCCACACACACCCCACGCATTTATCTATTCATTCAAGCATTCAACAATTTTTTTTTACTGCCCGCTGTGTGCTAGGCATCGATCTAGGCACTGGGCTGTTTCAGGAACATAATGGAACTCTTGTAGCTTGTATTTTACTGGGAGAGGATAAATAAACAGAAACTATGTCAAGTGGTGATAAGTAATAATATAGAGAAAATAATAAAATATACTATGAAAACCTGAAGTCTAAATACTCCTGTGGTGAAAGATACTGCCTATGCATGTGTGTGTATGTGCTGAGCCCGGGTGGGAGGGAAGGGGGAGCCATGCAAGTATACGTGCAGAAGTATAATTTGGATGTAAGAATTAGGATGGAATTGCTCTGACTCTTAAAAGAACACAGAGTCCAAGACCTATTTATTATGTGATTCATTGTTCTGGCTTTGCCTGCATTGGGCAGGGACCGAGTCTAGACAAGGTGCCCCGTGGGGCTCAGTGGCAGATGACCCAATTGTGGGAAGCCAAATGAAAAAGTAACTGGGGAAATGCATCAGTCAGGACCCCTTCCCTCTCAGCCCTGGGTGAAAGCAGAGAGGAAGAAGATGTGGCCCCTCCCTGGAACCTTACAGGCCTTCCTCGCTCCCCTGTTCTCAGGCTCAGCTCCTCCCTGAGACAAACATCAGCCTGGAGACTCATGGCGTCCAGTCGCCATGCTCTCTCTGACGGGTGAGAGGGCAGACTTTTCTTCCCACCCTGGCCCTAGACAGGCCTCCGCTCACCTGGGCTCACCTGGACTCACCTGGGCTCACCTGGACTCACCTGGACTCACCTGGACTCACCTGGATTGTGCCTCCAATTTAGTAGCTTAGGAAAATTTCAGAATGTGGTGTGCCCTCCATATCTGGTAGCTCTTATGATGAAGTTAGGCCCCTGGGCCTCAGTCCTGGTGTATAAATGGATATAATGGCTGCTACCTCCTGAGACAGACCATGCGTGTAAAGGTATATTGTGTGCCTCAGGGACTGTCCTGAGTACTTCACAAACATCATCCCATTTATCTTAACAAAACTCTATAAGTACTATTATTGTATCCATTTTACAGATGAGAAATTCAAACAGAGACAGTTAAAACAAAAAACAAAAAAACTTTCCCAAGGTCCCCAAAGTCATACAGCTAATAAATTATAGAACCAGGACTCAAAATCAGATTTGTCTGTCTTCAAAGCTAGTGTGCTTGACTAATATTTATAGAAGTACCTCAGTCATAATAAGAGTACCAGTTATCTAACTGCTGGGAAAACAGGTCGCCCCAAAACATAATGGCTTAAGATAACCACCATTTATTTAGACCACAATTCTGGAGGCCGGAAACTCAAGCTCGGCTCACTCGGGCAGCTCTGCGTTGTGCTGGGCTGCCCCACGCACCTGTGGCCAGGGGCAGGCGGCTCAGCGGCTCTGCTTACGTGAGTGGATGGCTGTGGTGTGGAGAAGCGCTGCTCGCCTCCTTGTGGTCTCTCATCCTCCGGGAGGCCAGCCTGAGCTCTTTCCCGTGACAGTGGCCTAGGCTTGGGACCAGCACCCTGTCACTTGTACCCCATTCTTCTGTTCCAAGAAAGTCATAAACTAGCCCAGATTCAACAAGTAGGGAAATAGGACCCGCTTCCTGTTAAAGGGGCTGCAAAAGACACACCAAGAGGGAGAGATACGGGAAGATGTGCAGAGCAATAGGTCTGTCACAATGGGCGTTCGGTGGTCAGCAGGCGGGGTTACTGCTGGGTGTTTTGGACAATGTTCACCAGAGAAGCCTGAGTAATTACTTTACCATTACCACATATCCTAGAAAATTCTTATAGTAATCTGGACTCTTCCAGCTACAAGGCGGGCAGAGAGACGAAACCCATCAGGAATCTGTCTCCATCTTTGGCTATCATTTCCTCTGGGATGGCTTCCTTCCCTCACATCTCTAGGAGGAGGCAGAAATGACCACAGGCAGCTCCAGGTTCCCACTCTCACCCACTCGGCCCCCAGGGTGAAAGATGGTGTCTCCATTCCAGCATCTTAAAGAAAGTGCCGGGACAATGCCCGCCAGCTTGGGCGGCATCCCCAGACTCATCTCCAAGGTCCTGGAGGTCAGGGACCGACCAGGTCTGAGTCACTGCTCCATTCCTGACAGAGGAAGGAGGGGTGTCCCCCAAAGAGGAAGGTCCCCGTTTGTCACCAAGAAAGGAGGAGAGGATGCAGAGGAAGCCACTCAGTAGATGTCGAGTGCCTGCCTTTTCTCACCCGTCCCCAGAGAGACCCCTCCTGTGTCCCCAGAGTGCCGACATTGGTCTAACGATTCTAGTTGAACATGCACAAGCCAGGTCTTGAGTGCTGTTTTGTGTTAAAAAAGGGAGCCTCTTTGAAGTGAAGCAGAATTGCCTTTAAATGCTAATCGTGAAACCCTAAGTAAGAATTTTGTGAAAGGATCAAAACGAGAGCTATTCAGACTAGAAAATACAAGGAAAACAAGAAAGAACAGGACAGGAAGTCGATAAGAAGAGAGGGGGACCTTCTGCATACGGAATATACTGGGTGCTTTATTCCTGGTCTGGGGAACATCCTAGAACAAAGCCTGCGCAGAAGCTGGAGAGGAAGGAGAATTCCTGGCTTCTGCCCAGGAGAGTCTTCTCACGTTTAACCTTGTGATTCCCACAGTTCTGACTCAGAGTGGCCAGGGTTCAAATCCTTGCTGCCCCAGCTTACTAGCTACCCAATCTTCGTGGAATGATATATAATTTCCTGTCCAAACGGGGACACTTTTGAAAGTGAAAGGGGATTGTTATTAATGATTTCACACGGGCAATATAATAATACGGTCGTCCTTCTCAAACAAAAGGATGAAAACTTATCTTTTTTATAATAATAAAAAAATAAGAGATCACAAGAAGGCTGAGACCCTGAAGGGCAGCAATGGGAGACCTAGGAAGATCACCAAGAGCAAAGATGTGTCCTCGGAGACCCAGGCTAAGACCATCCACGCCCTCGTGTCCCCAACACTGTGCACAGATGCAAACGCTGGGCGGGAAGAAACTTCTGACAGGAAGAAACTTGATTCTCTGAATGACGGTGTTGGAGGAGAGTTCCACGGATACCCTGCCCCGTCAGAAAAACGAACGAGTGGGTTTTAGAGCTCATGAAGCCCGAAGCGTCACTGTAGGCCAAAATGACAAAAATTACACTGTCCCACTTCAGGCACATCGTGAGAAGGCAGGGTTCTTTGGAAAGGACAGAACTACTGGGGAAAATCGGAGGCAGCAGGAAAGGAGGAAGGCTGAGTATGAGGTGGGCTGATGCCATAGGAGAAGCCACGTGAGTCCACAGAAGCTGAGCAGGGCCAGTGGGGACAGGACGTCGTGGACACCACTCACCCACAGGGCCTCCAGAAACTGGAGTCAACTCGCCGGCATGGAGCATAATAATATTTAAAAACACAAAAATACTGCATTTGTTCAGCACTTGTTATTAAATTGCGCTCGGTTCTTTATGTACTCCCTCTAATCCTATGGCGTGGGAGTGATGATCATCCCCATTTGACAGATGAGCAAACTGAGGCTTGGAGAAGTTAGTTAATTTTACCAAGATCTAGGGAACCATATGTTTCAGTTTTCCTGTAATCACACAGTAATGCGACTGTAAAGAACCAGTAGAGCTTGAACATTCAAATGAGTGTCCTCGCTGGGAGCGCGCGCCTTGAGTACTACGCCACTATCAAATATGACTGAACGCACATTTGGGATGGTGCTTTTGCAACGTCCCGCAGACCCTGAGGCATGTATTCCTGAGAATCATTTCTATGGTACAATTTATCCCCATCCATAGGGGATAAATAGGAGTTCTGAAAAAAAAAAAAAAACAAAGTGATTCGGGATAAAAATGAATCCTCTAAAAATATATTTAGACTTCTGGCTTCCACCTAAAATGTAGAATGCTGAAAAGAGTGTCACTCTTGACTTAACAAAAAGAGAAAGGCCAAAAGTCTACCTAGTCATAACTTCTCTTGAGCCCAGCGAAACACTGAAGTCACAGGGCAACGCCGACAGGTTCCTCTAAAGGCACACAGCACCTGAGCACTGGCTCACCTGTGAGCAAAGGAGGAAGACAGGGCCACCACACGTGTCAGCAAGAAGCCTGCGGCTAAAATGTTGGCAGAATCACAGAGGCCGAGTGTGGGCTAGTGTGAGACCACAGGGCTCCTGGGAGTGAGCTGCAGGCACAAGGCAGCTCCCATCCCTCAGCGCCTCTGCTGCATGGACCTCTACCAGGCCCTCGCAGGAGATGTGGGGCAGGGTGGAAGACCAGAGAAAACTGTCCTCCGTGGTTGGGAGAGGGGAGGGGACATAACTCTGTGAAAGGCATTAGGACATGGGGGAAGGGTGGCAACCCCATGGCCCCAAGGACACAGGGGCTGGAAGCCACACTGTGATTGGAGGAAGAGAAAAAATCAGTTGCTACTCTGACAGGAGGAGAAGGACACGGTCCTGAGCTCACACCATGAAGTCTCCTGTTATTGGAAGAAAGCCAGGGTCCTGGGGAAAACCCCACTCCCAAGACAGAGAGCCCAGGGCCTGCTCCAGGCTGAGGCTGAAGCGGAACAGCAGAGAGCCCCACTGCCACCCCTCCACACCCACCACCAGTCTGGCAAGCACCAGGCAACAAGCACCAGTGACGTCCGCCATGGGGAAGGGAAGAAGGGTGAGAGAATGCGGAGGGCACTCCCCCTGTAGTGCAGGCACCCAGGGAAGGACCATGGAGGCAAGTCCTTCTGGCACCGGGGCCCTGCCCTTAGCGCACGGGGATGCTCATCAATAGAACAAGTAGAAGGAAAATCAGGAAAGACTTGGCAGTCCCACACAAGGTGGTCAACCACCCTGAGCTAAGTGGATTTGTCCAACATTCCAAACAATGACATCAGAACACATTCTATACAAGTGCACATGGAATAGTCACCAAGATATCCCATCCAACAACCTTCAACTATTTTAAGATAATTGAAATTGTAGAAAGTCTGATCTCAGACCACAATGGAATTGTACCATATACAGATAACAGAAAGACATCTGGAGAATCCCCAAATATCTGCAAATTAGGTATCACGCTTCCAAGTAACCCATGAGCTGAATATGTCATGTGAGAATTAGAAAATATTTCGAATGGAATTAAAATGAAAACAAAACATATCAAATTTGTGGAATGCACCCAAAGCAGAACTTACAGAAAAAATTACAGCGTAAGATGATCATATGAGAAAATGAAGAAAGGTCTCACTTGGAGAGCAACGGATATCTTAACAATAATGAGCATCCCAATTTGTTTGCTTAGGTCTTTAATGTGTCTCAGGAATGCTCTGTAGTTTTTGGAATAGAGGTCTTGCCTGTTTTCCACCATAAAGTTTTGAGTTTCCAAAGAAAGGAACAACAGCTAAACATAAAATAGAGCTTGTATTTTTATTAGGAGTACCTTCCAAATGAAATAAAGGAATAAAGCTTCACTTATTTTATCAACAACTATTCAAATAACCACTAAAAAAAAAGGTAAAGATACTGCCAGTTGCTGCTTATCCAAGAAGCAGATCCAATTATTAGCGTCTTGAAGGTCAGAGAGAGGTTTTTTGGCTGGATTTCAACAACCCTTTACAGATGTTCCCGCCCAGATGGGATTCTCATGGAGGCATTTAAAACACTCATTATATCTCTTAACCAAATGTTAAGTGTCCTTCAAGCCTCAGCTCAAGTGGTGCCTTGTCTAAGAATCGTCTCCAATGACAACCTGCCATACATGCTGAGCTAGACCCTTACCAGGTCTCCCACGCCTTTTTCTGAACTCGTGCTTCCTTAGGCTGTGAGGAATGGAGACCGGAACCACAGTGACTTAGGCGCACACGAGTTTGCTCGCTCGTGGAAGAGACCGTCTGAAGGTAGGCAGGGTGGGACTGGCACGGCAGCTCTCAGAGCCACCCACCTTCATCTCCGTCTGCTCTGACATCCTCAGTGCATGCTTTTCATCCTGGAGGTCGCCCCACAATCCCAAACAGCAGCCGGTCCCCGCTGCAGGCACCAGCAGGATGCCGTGGTACCCAAGGTGGCCCTCCCTTTAAGCAGTTTTTCCAGGTGTCCCACACAGAACTTCCATTTACGTCGCATCGACCAGCAGCTAACCCAGGGGCCACATGTTGGTGAAGAAATCTTTATCCTGGGAACAGTGTTTCCAGCTAAGGGTCAGGTTTCTGTCCCAGCTGACGGAGAAGATGGATGTGAACGGCAACCGGTGGTCCCTGCCAACCGCACTTGATACACCATATTACAATTGCCTGGCTGTCTGTTCCTGTTACAAAAACACGTGTCCTGAGTGCCTAGCACAGTACCTGGCACACAGTAGGCACACAAAAAATTTTAAAAATTTTTTGTTTTGAGGTTTATCACATATACATGAGTGCACTAATTGTAAATGTACATTTACATACACTTCAATGAATTTTCACATTTAAATACACCTGTGTAGCCACGACCCAGGTCAAGACGTACACCATTTCCCTTACCTACTCCAGATGGTTCCTTCCTGCCCCTTCCTAGTCTGCTCCTCCCACAGGTAACCACTCTTCTGGCTTTTCTCACCTCAATCTGTTTGGCCTGTTCTTGACCTTCATATAAATGAAACATATGGCACTTAATGTTTTAACCTACTAATGGCTTCTAGGAACTGTAACCACCCAACCCAGGTTTCCTGGGCTAGTCTTCGCTGCAGATAGGTTGTTGTTATAAAAACATTCTCACTTTCTGGAGTACTGAGTTCCTCATGGCCATACCCAGGCGCTGTCAATAGATGCCGCCCAGTCCACTTCCCTCTGGCCTGCAATGCCTCCCACAATGAAGTTCTCTCATCTGCACTCCTTTTCAGAGGCATGTGCCTGAAAACACCACCTCTATCAGGAAGCCTCCTGCTGCCATTCCAGGTGTGCGGTGTGCCCGGGCACTTGGTGCACGTTCCAGGGGGACAGTGATGGCAGTGGGACATAAACAGACGCTGGAAAGGGAGACAGACAGGCTCAGGGCGGGCCATCCGGAACACCTGCAGCTGGCCCAGTGTGATGCTGTGCGTCGATCCAAACTGCCCAGCTGGAGGATTCTCTGCCTCTGCCACCCCCACCGTTGGCAAGGAAGCATCGCCCTCCTCGCTGGCAGTCGGCTCATTCTCTATTGGTCAGACACAGAAAAGAGCGCCCAGATTTGTTTATCCCACCCAGCAGGACATGGCAAAAGCTTGGCAGAAACATAAGCAGCAGACAAAAGACTGTCAGAGCTGGGTCTGCTGGGAAGGCAGCGCTGTTCCCTCCCACAAGAAAATGACCCCATGCTTCCTGGAAGCCAGTGCAGAAAGTTTTTCCTGCCATGGTCACCCTTTGGCTAAAACCAGGAAGTTGACTGGGACGAGAGGGAGGAAGGAGAGGGCAGGAGGGGAAGGGGGTGGAGGGGGTGTGCCATAATGAGATGCAATCATACATGATAAGGTGGGGAATGGGACATGTGGAAATGATGTAGCCAAGGTGCCATCTTCCTTTCAGCTGTGTGCATATCAGCACGGCCCTGACAGATTCCCCAGGGAATGAATCTCAAGTCCTAGCCTCCAAGTCTGGAGGTCTTGCCTGATTACTGAGTGGCTGCTCAACCCACGAGCCAGGGTGGAATGGTAAAAGCCAGGCCAGAGCCTCTATTCCAGCTCCTCTTCCTCCTGGCTTGGTCCTGAGTCCCCTTCCATCATTCTTTCCACCTCTAGGACACTCTAGGACCACAGCTCAATTTGGCTTGGTAGAGTCAGGCTGGGGTGACCTCTCCTGGAGTCGACCCCCAAAGTGGATGAGACAGGTTGCCTTCTGGGGCTGCACTACTCACCTGGCAGTTTTTCCTTTGAATTCTCAAGCATAAAAGTGTGCTGTACCCACCCTAAGGGGCAGCGTGTGAACGCTCAAACACAATCCAGAGCAGTGCAACACAAAGACCTCACTGGGGAAATGGTCTCCTTCCCTGTCTCAGAGACGATTAACCCTCGTAAGGCCAACCAGGTGATTCTCTGCACTTCTAAGAAAATCCCTGTCTCAGAGACGATTAACCCTCGTAAGGCCAACCAGGTGATTCTCTGCACTTCTAAGAAAATCATGATCTTAGAGGTCATCTGATCTGAGGTTCTCCAGCCTGGCCTCACATTCAACCCCCCCCCAGGAGCTCTGCCCCCAAATATTCTGATTTAATTGGGCTACGGTGGATCTTGCACACAGAGGCATTTACAAAGCAACCCCAGATCATTGGAGTCTACAACCAGGGTAGCGAACCGCTGATCTAGTCTCTGCTCCAGCTCCATGACTCTGTCCATGAGGAGACAGGACCAGAGAAAGTGGGCGTGACTTGCCCACGTTTACAAAGCCAGGCAGTAGCCAAGCCAGCACCAGATTCTCAGCCCCTTGGCTCCTGTTCAGAATTCTCTCTTCCACGGCTATGAGTTCCGGGCAACAGCGCTCTTCCCAAGTATAGCTTCTGAGAAAGGAGAAATGGAAGAAAGACCAAAGGCACTAGACATCTGGAGGAAGGAGGAGGATCAAGGCGGCCAAGAGGGAGAAGCCACGGTCAAGTCAGCCTCCTTGCACAAGAGGAAAAGGCAGCGCTGATGGACGACCACATTAGCTCTTTTCACAGCCTCCACCAGAGGGAGAAGAAAGTAGTTTAGTCCTAAGATCACATTCTGTGGTCATTGTCACAGCCTCCACTGCTCCCAGCTTTGTGTCACTATGAATGTCACCGCAGTCCCCAAACCCAGGTACGATTCCCAGCTCTGCTAAGGCAGCACCGGGCCTGGGCTCCTGCTTTCACCTGCCCAGGGAAAACTGCAGTCGACACAAATACAGCCACTCCCAGGGGACCGTCCTGCTGAAAGGGCCCTGTGTCTTAGAGGCTGCACATAATACCCAATTATCCCTTGGCTTCCCTGGGGAGAGAACAGAGAGGTGAGGGCTTTCAAAAGCCAGCAGCTCTTAAGACTCCATTATGGGGACACTCACACAGCTGCCTTTCTCCAAACACCACAGAAGGTCACAGGGACACGGGGCAACAGGAGCAGCTCTTTGGGGCTTGGAGAGCAGCCTCTCTCCCTGTCCAGGCCCAACCAGAAAGCCCCAACTTCCATTCTTAGCAATAGAAACAAACATGGAGAGCGTTGTTGCAGCAATTCTGCATTGCATGCAGGCACCTTCCAGGCCGGCTCTGTGGGAGCTTTGACTCAAGGAAGAACCCAAGCAAGGAGGTCCTGCTCTCATTCAAGACAGCTCTGTGCTCTGCAATCCCCTTTCTGGCCACCCTTCTCCACCATTTCCACCGGGGCCTTTCCCCTGCCTCTCTGACCCCCAGCCCTCCAGCCCTGCTCACCAGACTTGGCCTTGGGCTGTTCTGCTCTGTCCCTGTGTCTCCCCACCACATCAGCAAGCCCTCTGGGCCAGAAACACATCATTCACTCCTCTATCTTCTTTGCTTCCCCACAGCCATTCACATGATGCTGAGCTCACACTTAAGTCCAACGCAATAAGTACCTGTGGAATTACTAACAGAGATCAAGAGAGAAGACATTTCCTTGCATCCAAATTTGAATTTCTGGGCTTTATGTCACCCCGTTTTTCTCACCACCAGCAACACTGAGGTTCTGACAATGCATACAGAGCTCATTAAAATATTTAGTCTTAGAATCCACCAGTTTGGAGGAGGGAGTATTCTGCAGTGTTGAAGAGTGTGGAGTTCTACGCTTGGATTTTGAGTCCTTGGTCCAGGACTTACTCCCTGGATTACTTTGAGCAAGTAATTTAATCTTTCCGAGCCTCAAGTTCCTTATCTGTAAAATGGAATTAATATTAGTGCTCCAGTCCTTGAGTTGTGACAGTTAAATGACACAATGCCCATTATGCTCTTAGCATGCTGCCTGGCACATGGTAAGTGCTAGATTAAAGTGAAATATGCTTATTAATTGAGCACCTACATAATTTTAACCAGCATGGTGCAAGTTGCTGGGCACGCAAAGGAGAAAAAAGCAAATATATGGCTTTAAAGTTTGTACCAGTGAGGGAGGCAGATCCATACAGGGTTGTTATAAAGCGATGTTTCAATTGTGCTATGAGACATGGACAGGGAGCCTAGAGCAAGGAACTCGAGCAGACTTCCTGGAGGGTGACAAGCAACTTAAAGATAAACAGAAAGACTGGAAGTGATGCTGGATGACACTGCAGGCAAAGGAAGCTGCAGGAGCCAGAACACAGAACCAGGGGCAAGACACATCCTCCTAAGCGGGAGGAATTGACTCACATTGCTGAGGTATTAAGCAAAAGACAGGAAGGAGCAAGACAGGCTAGCTCCCTTTTTTCTCTCACATTGCTGGTGGTATTGAACACAAGTGCCTCACAGTGAAAATGCATGGATGCGCACCTCCTTGGTTTCTGCCACTTTTCTCCTCTCAGAAGCATGTGCCTGAAGGATGAGGAGACACCAACAGGCATGGTCTTCAGACTGCAGTTCATGTGCTTAACAGTGCCCTTCCCTATCAGTGCAGGAGCCTGCAGGACTCGCGGCATGGTGCTTGGCTCACAGAGCCTGTTGCCAGGGATCACCACCTCCAACAGATGCCAAGCTGGGTAAAGGACCGACAGAGGATCACTGCCTCAGGGGAGCTCGCTGACTGTGCCTGAAGCTCAGCAGTCACTAGCCCTGGGCACTAGAACTCAGCACAGAGGACATGGGTGACCAGGAATTCACAGAGTCAGAGGGCCAGCTGGTGCTGGATTGCTCTTTTATAGTCTCAGGCAGGGGGCAGGGCTACCTCAGCAGGCCAGCCACCCCCACTGCCATATAAGGAAATGCTCAAGCACCAAGGTCATATACTTTGGTTCTATTGATGCATTGCACCTTGGAGGTGAGCATACACAGATAGGGGTGAGGATGCACAGAGGCAGTACAGAAAGGAGGTTATGAATTCCCCGCTGGCCGGCAGACAGTGCTCGGCTCAAACCTGGACTCCACCTCTTAGAAATCCGACAAGTTAATAAAACATCTCCAAGGCCTGGTTTCCTCCTTTATAAAACAGGAGCTTTATCTACCTCATAGGGATCTTGTGAAGATGACATGAAATCATGCATGTAATACGTATGGCACATACGTGGTGGGGCAACAGGAGGTTTAACGGTAGTGAGTACGTGAACCAGTTTTGTTTTGTTCTTTGGCATTTCTCTGGCACTTCATCATTTTCACCAAGATTAATAAGAGTGGTTTGGTAGTTGAGTGTACGAATCCTTGTGTAGTTGGAACGCTCAAGTGCTGAGGTGAGCGGGCATCCCCACTATCTTTACCCCAAGATCACAGTCATTTCAGCAACCTGACTTGGCTTTGTGCTGGGCAGCAGACGGGTTGAGAGAGAGCTATATATTCATCACACCGTTATAAATTAATTCCTATTTTAAATGAATGGGAGAACCTTGTCAGAAGAGGATAATTCAGCGAATCCTTCTCCAAAGTAGTAATTCCCTTATATGAATAATCACAGCCCAATTTAGTTCTCTATAAACTAAAATGTTCAAATACTCATGGTTTTTTACATATGGAGATTATAGCTGAACATTTGGTTATATTCAATTTCTTTTTTTTTCTTGAATATCATTGTCATGGTTGTCTTTCTTGTTGTCTGTTGTCATCACCACCAGGAAAGGCGCTAAATTTTAGAAGCATAAGAAAATAACTGCATTACGAGAGGCTTTCCTGTCCGTTCATAAGCAAGCCTTGTTCTGTGTTGAGAAATCCTGTAGCCTTCCTCAGTGGCACACAGTGCTTAGTTGGTTTCATGGCCTTGGGCAAATCACCAATCATATAAACTCTCTGGACCTCAGTTTCTTTCTCTTTTTTTTTTAAAGATTTTTATTCATTTATTTTTAGAGGGGAAGGGAAGGAGAGAGGGAGAGAAATATCAATGTATGGTTGCCTGTTGTGTGTCCCCCGCTGGGAACTGGCCTGTAACCCAGGCATGTGCCCTAACTGGGGACCGAACCGTGATCGTCTGGTTCACAGGCCCGCACTCAATCCACTGAGCTACACCAGCCAGGGCTGAATCTCGGTTTCTTCATCCGTAAAATGGGAATGATAGTGTGAGAAATGAGATAACCGACACAGAGTGTTATGATGGTCAATTTTATGTGCCAATGTGACTGGCCTAAGAAGTGCCCAGGTAGTAGGATTTGAATTGGTAGACTGAGTAAATTGGATTCTTCACCTATATTGTGGGGGGGGAGCAGGGCAGGGCGCTGTCATCCAATCTGCTGAGGGCTCCACTAGAACAAAAAGGCAGGGGAAGGGCACATTCAACTCTCTCTGCTAGAGCTGAGGCATCCATTGTATCACGCCCTCCAACCTTGGTGCTTTTGGTTCTCAAGACTCTGATGGGACTCAATTACATCACTGGATTGCTCAGTTCTCCAGTTTGTGGATTGCAGACGCTAGGACTTCTTGGCCATATTTGTGTGAGCCCATTCTTATAATAACCCCTTCCCTTTCCCTCTCCCTCTCCCTCTCTGCTGAGGAAATCAAACATGCCAGGTGGAAGGAGACTGTACGGAATAGAGAAGTGACTGCCAGGACAAGCTGGAATGTGCTTTGGTGGAAATGAACATCCACTGTAGTTGAGAGGTAGGTGGACCACTCACAGCATGCTCGCATTTCATGGCAACTCTGGAGCTAATCCCACAGCCAACCGGCTTCACAAAGCACGGCCTAGGTTAAGACCTGTGTCTAGATAGCTACTGTTTCCAAGGCTAGGCCCCGCCCAAGAAGCTGAAATTTGAAAATTACAACTCAGCTGAGAGCAGAAGAGTTCACTGGTGTTGGCTTAGTAATTAAATTACAAGGCGATTACGAGTCTGCTCAGGCAAAGATTACATCTGAGTACTTTAAGTAGCCTAGGACTAAAATTCCTTCTAGAGGAAAAAAAAATGTAACTAAATTAATACCATTTTCCTACCAATCGCAGGTGCCCTCTAGTGACCATCAGGCTGACAGGGCAACAGGCGCACTGAAGGGTGTCTTTGATCGGCCTGGACTAAGGCACGTTTGGCAGAAAGGGAGCGCCACGCCTCTTATCTCTGTGCCAGGCAGAATTCGTTTCCTGGGATGGAGGACCAGTGGACTGGCGTGGGCCTGCTTCCCTCTCCTCCGAGGCCCTTCTGAGGCTAGGCGCTCGGGCTGCCTCTGCTGCTGCCCTGTAGGCAGAGCAGCAGCCCCAACATCTGCCCACGTTGCTGCTTTCCCCTGGGATGGTATCCCATTCAACTCCAGCCAAATCGCATCTTTCCTTGTTTTCTTGAAAACCTCCTCTCCACCTCCTCCCGGCAGGCTTCCCTGACTAAGTAGCAGCTAAATAGTCTCCAAACCAGAGTCAGTTTAATCCCTTAACTCTGCATGGCTCAGATTCTACAGACATTCATAAAAAAAAAAAAAAACAGCAGAGCCCCTTCTTTGGTTTAAGACAGTACAAAATAAATTCAAAGAGCTTCTTATAAAATTTATCTAAGAACCGCCCTGGCTGGTGTGGCTCAGTGGATTCAGCTCCAGTCTGCAAACTGAAAATTTGCCAGTTTGATTCCTGGTAGGTCAGGGCACATGCCTGGGTTGCAGGCCAGGTCCCCAGACGGGGGCATGTGAGAGGTAGCCAATCTGTTTCTCTCCCTCTCTTTCTCCCTCCTTTCCCCTCTCTCTGGAAAAACAAATAAAATCTCCAAAAAAAAAAATTCATTCAAGTACCAAACTTGATCAAAGTACCAAACTTGACCAAAACAGCCAGTGCTGTGAACACACTCCCACTGCTGACGCATTCGAATTCCAGAAGATCTGCTAGGGAAGCAAAATGTTGTTGGTCGGATCTCACGTTGAATGCACCACAGGAGCTGCTATTTAAAGAAACTATGGTTACTCCGTTTGTAAAAGAGTTAATCATCTCATAAAGCATCTTTTGTATAAACTCCTATTCTCAGATACTAGGTATATTTTAGACTTTAAAAAGCTGTCTCAGAATCTTCCTCGCAAGAGTGGAGTATAAACAAATTTGATAATCAACATGGTTGAAGCAGAGGAAGAGACGGGGTGAGCACGTTTGCGTCTGCACGTGGGTGAGAGAGGGAGAGTGTCAACTCCTGTGGCACGGGGGACTGACAGCGCCCGGTCCCTCAGGCTCCGCCGACCGCCCCGCCCCCCGCAGCGACCAAGCGGAAGGGCCCCTGGGGATCACTGGGATCTAGTCCTGGCCGGAGCAGAGTCACGCTCCAGTGTCTGCCTTACCGCTAGAAATAGAACCTAACCACTTTGCTTTGGGCCACGAAGTTTGAACTGGTCAGCTTTTCATTCGTGGTCCCACACAGCCTATCCCCAGGGCAACAACAAAAAACAACAATAATAACCAAAAACTAAAAGCAGAGCCTCAGTGAGCCCTTCCAAGGTGGTAAGTGCTTCACACACATGGTCTCATTCAACCCTCACAGCAACTCACCAAGGTAGACACTCTTATGTCCCCGTTTGGTAGAGGACCCAAGTCCAAAGCGCTTGCCACTGCCCAAGGTCGTACAGGGTGCTGGCAAGATTCCCATCCTAGTCTGTGTGCCTCCTGAGTTGGGGCTCAAAGCGCCCTCTCTGCACATACTTTCATGGACTTACTGCCTCCTCCTTCCTCCCTTTGCTCACCCCACACGTGCTAATTCCCATTGGTAAACTCCTGCTATGGAACAGGCTGGTGTGGCTCAGTGGGTGGAGCGCTGGCCTGTGAACCAAAATGTCGCTGGTCCAATTCCCAGTTGGGGCACATTCCTGTGTTGTGGGCCAGGTCCCAGTTAGGGGTGTGCAAGAAGCAACAAGAGGCAACCAATCAATGTTTCTCTTCCTCTTCTTCCTTCCCTTCCCCTTTCTCTAAAAAATAAATAAAAGCTTTAAAAAAACCTGCTGTAAGATGTATCCATCTTTTCTTCTGACCTACACTGTGAGCCTAGATTAATGCGCATTTCTGTGTGAGCTTGTCATTCATGTTATCCAAGTTAGAGCAAATGCATTATATGTGCTTAGAACACTAGGGTAAAAAAATAAGGGTCACTTAAGTAATTTTTCCAATGGTGCCTATAAAGACTTTTTAATAACAGAGAGAATGTGTGTTTTTAATTTTATGAGGCAAGTAAACCTGGATACAAAAATGCATAAGCAATGCCATCTCAACTACTATAATTACATGTAGTAAACCACTTGCTTAAACTACAAAAAATAAAAACCAGTAGGGTAGTAAATACATTAAAGAAGGAATGGAACCTCATTCAGATTTAGCAGACTGCATCGTCAGTATTTCTGGCAATCACTTTGTTATTAACACATGGGGAATGTGATAAACATCCTGAATCCAGAGTGTAGTGCATGGGCCCCAAGTGCCTTTGTCCCCAAATGAGCCACTAGAGAACCAGGAAGAGAATACTGTGATATTTATCAATAGTCACTTTTATGTTAAACAAAGGCACAAAACATTTTTCCCAAAGAGCAAAAGAACTTTCAAACCATTAACTCATACATTTTAAAAATTATTTTAAGGGACTTATTTCATCTTTAGGCCATCATTTAAATAACTGGTAAATATAATTAATATGTAGATACACAAAAAACATATAGATATGGATCAAAATATTTTTAAAATATTTTATCCATTGATTTTTAGAGAAAGGGGAAGGGAGGAGGAAAAAGAAGGAGAGAAACATTGTGCGTGAAAGAATCATTGGTGGGTTGCCTCTCGCACACCCCTAACTGGGGACCTGGCCTGCAACCCAGGCATGTGCATTGACCAGGAATCGAACTGATGACCTTTCAGTTTGCAGATGATGCCCAACCCACTGAGCCACACCAGTCAGGGCTGGATCAAACAATTTTTGACTGATGAGTTATATGAATAAAGATAATTCTTCTATGGCATAGAATCATTCGGGGCACCAGATATATACAAACAAGTGCATACACTTCTCTGAAGTCCCCATTTCAAAGAAAGAAACCTCATTATAAATGTATCAGAGAGGAAAAGGGAGGTTTCCTGCAGCTGGAGAAGAGATGCTGCCGGGGACTTAGAGATAGTAGGTCCTGATGTTTGGGGGTGGGGGGTGTCCTACCTGCTGGCACTGCGCCCCTGGGCACATTATGTCACTCCTCCTAGCCTTGGTTCCTTCTGTAGAAGTTCCTTCTACTGCTAGGTCCACTAAGTGATACAAAGCGCAGAAAGTGTTTTTCTTGTTGCCTGAAAAATAGTAATTGCTCAGTTAGTATAATAGCTACTGTTCTTTGAGAAAGGCATGTAGAGGCTGTGGAAGGTTCCCGAAACGGTGGTGCCATCTCCAAACAAGACTGAGGAGACAGGAACTGTGATAAGCCAGTTGGAAAGGCAGACGTCCAGGATGGAAAAGGGAGTGCGTCTTCAGGATCAGGGATCAGAATAGCCACAGATCCTCTCTCTGCACTTCCTCTCTCCCATGCTGCTCTAGGTGTGAGTCTTTGCATTACCAAGACCAGAAATGCGCTCAAGCTAGCACAGATTGAAGAGTTACTATAAGGACTATATCAGGAATCGAAGAGCACCTTGTGACTGAGAATTGGAAAGTTAGGAACTGAGACTACTCTAGATTCTTCTCCCTCTCCCTCCCATTTTTTCCCACTCACCCCTCTTCTCTGCTTATTCATTTTGCATCCGGCCCACCAAGGCCACAAGTCCCTTCTCCCTCCACCAGACTAAGGCACAATCACCAATGAGAAGAGGTCTCTCAGCCTTTTCTTGTGGATTCTTGCAAAAGAGGATCTGATTGGCTCAGTTCATCTGCTAGAGCCAGGGCCACTTAAATCCAAGTCTAGCCAATGGCCTGGTGTCCTTGATTCAAGGACACCTGGTCCAGTGAGCTTGGTTACCCCTCCCTGGCTGAGGGTGGCACAGTTTTTCTAGGGTGTAGCTGGACGATGAAACTTGTCTCTTGCAGAGATGTGGGGGTGTATCTTTGCCCAGGTCCTCATCATGGACAAGGCCATCTGTGGATGAGGTGCTCATACCCCTGAGCAGTAAGGTTTGACCTTGAACCCTAGGCACTTGAAGAATACCTAGTTCTTGACATATTTTTCTAATCCTCACCTGAGGATATTTTTTCTATTACTTTTAGAGAGAGACAGGAAGAGATAGAGAAAGAGAGAAACACTGATGCTAGAGAAAAGCATTGATTGGTTTCCTCCCCATCCATGCCCAAACAGGGGATCACATGCATCCAGACTGGAAACCATTTGCACATGGACCAGAAACCAGGGATCGGACCTGCACCTAGGTATGTGCCCCAGCTGGGAATCAAACCTGCAATCTCTCAGTTAAGGGGTGATGCTCCAACCAACTGAGCCACATCGGCCAGGGCCATTTATTATTCTTGAATCTTGCAAGACAAGATCTGTTTGTTTTCTGTTCACTCATGGACCTCAGGGCTTTGTTTAATGAATATTATAAACACTTTCTATTCTGCTGGAACTAAACAGCTTTTAAAACATACTTTTTGGCTACTTAACTTTATAGCTTCTTTTGCCAGCTGAATTGTAAACTTCTTAAAGGGAGAACTTCAGGTTGGGAAATAATTCTAGAGATTGTAGAGTCCAACCCTCCCATATGACAGGTGTGAAAACTGAGGCCCAGAGAGAGGAAATGTCGCACAACAGGGTCGGGTCAGGCAGGACCTGGAACCCAGTTTCACACACTTAGTTCTCCAGGGTGTGTGGCAATGCCTATGCATAGTGTGCTCCCCATAAACTATTTGTTGGTTCATTCCTACTTAGCTTTCGCCTTCTCAAGCTCATTGCTCTCTATCGATGTCCCTTCCTCCACCACTGACTTCAACCCTAGAGGATCACGTTCCATCTGCCTGTCAGGCGTTGGTCTTGGGACTTGTGTAGTGGAAGCTGAGATGAGACCTGGGTGAAATCTAACCTGGTTCTATCAGGGCGTTATCTCTCCCAGCTGACACCACAGCACAGCGTAGACACTAGACCAGTAACTTCCTTCCTTCTGCGGGGTCAGTGGCCACCAAACCGATGCCCGATGGACCCACTCGCTAGCGTTCACCTAAAGACACTACTTCTGCAAAGCCTCCCAGGCCAGTGTTAGGCCACTGCTGATCTCCTCCCTGTGGGACATTATAAATGGATCCCGTGTCATTTTCCTCCCAGAAGCCTTCTCTGTCCATTCCGGCCCTCTAGGAAGCAAGTTGCCTTTACACAGTGCAGCACTCCATTAGTTTCCCCGTTATCTCACGAGTGCCAGACTAGCCTAGTCAGCTCCTGAAGGCAGGGAACGTCTCCCCCAGCCCTCAGGTGGCTCCCACCAGGCCCGCAATAGTTGCGTTGGTTGATGGAGGAAAGGCTGGCAGGAGGAAGGAGAAACATTTCTTTTGACAAATATCTTAGGGAAGTATGAGTTAGGAAAAGCAACTGCTTAAAACAGAGAGAAACATTCTGGCTTTTGATTTTTAGGCTATGTGATGACAAGTTAGACAAAGCAACTCTTGGCACCTGAAATCTGCCCCAGTTAAACCAATTCCAGGGTCAGCTCGTTGACTCTGCACCCGGCAGCAGCTCTGACCTAAGCCTGCAGGTGGGAAGATCAGCTACAAAGCAGAGAGGGAGGGACATTAGATGAGGGACCAAGTAAGCCCCAGGCTTCCCACTCTGGGAGACTTGGGTCTGAAGGACTGGCAGAGCCTTCCTCTCAAAGACCCCCACTCCAGCCAGAATCCCAGTCTTGAGAGGCCATTTCAGAAAGCTCTAGATAAGAATACAAACAGGTGGGAGTTGGAGGAGAAAAGGAAAAGACTATCCTATCACACATTCGTGAAGGTATTAGGCTAAAGGAAAAGCAGAGAGCCAGGCTCTGAGGATTCAGAAAGAAGGAGGTACATTTCCATAGGAGGGGAGAAGCAGCGTGGGAGCCCAACACATGCCTTCAGTGGGGACACCTATTGGAGGCCTTGGTCATCAGGGTGGGGAGAGGAAGAGCATAACCACTGCCAGCCCGTGAGGGTTCAGAGCTGTGCCGCTGGGACCAGGTGAAGCTTCCTTGAGACAAAGCTAACCTCCACCACACGTGAAGATGAGTCCTCCTCCCCACAGCACCAGCCCTGCTGGCCTGACTCCACAGAAAGGAAAATCCAGGGATCACGCCTCTGACCCAGAAAGACCCTGGGTCAAAGAAAGGAATCCATCCTCACTAAGTATGTGCGGTGTGTCGGGTCCAGTTTAAACACATTGTCGCTGCTAGTTCTCACAAAGCCAAGAAAGGTTGTTGACTGAGCTGCCCAAGGTCACCCTTGTGGAGGGTAGGTAAATTTCCCAAGGTCACAGATCCAGGAATGTCACTTGTGGGGTGCAAACCCAGGAGTCAGGCTCTCAGTCTGTGCAGTTGCTAGGGGCCCTCTCACTTCAGGCACGCCCCAAATGGAGGTGTGCCCTCTCCCCAGACGTTTTGCATTCTGCACAAAGCTCAGCCTCTCCTCACCTCTGGGATGGATCCTGTTCTCACCTCTGGGGTGTGAGTTAAAGTAAAAGCAGAACCCCGGCCCAGACAATTCCATTCTTGTTTCCTAGCCGGTGGCATGCCTCTCAGAAATGTGCAAACCGCCTTGACAACAAAGGTAGGTAAACAGCAGTCTGCTGGGTGGATAGTCTCCAGTGCTGTTAGTATTTTGTGTTTTGTAAACCCAAGAAATACTCAGATGTTAAAGTGTGAAAATAACACACCGCTGAGCCAATGAGCAGATTCTGAGAAGCAAAGAAGGGGGAGGAGTCAGGTGTGTTTAAACATGGTCCTTTGGCCGGTGTGTGTGTTGGGGCGGGGGGAGGGGGGAGCCTGGACCTGGCACCCAGACAACTGGCTTCCAGTACCCACTCTGGCTCTTATGAATGTCTAACCGTGGGCCTGCTGCCTCCCTCTAAAAGGGAGCGGAAGACAGGCCTGCACGCCCTTAGGTACAGGAATTGAATGAGCTGCTCTACAGATGGGACTGGATTCTCTTCTGTTGTTGTTTACTAACAGCCAGGCTATTCCATGTCTCATTAATCCTCTGCAGCAACTTTACGATACAGTTGTTTCTGCTCCCCTCTGACGATAATGCAGCCTCAGAGAAGTCATGTAACACTCCTAAATTGACCTGGCTTTAAAGTGACGAAAGTGGACTGACACCCAGTGCTCTCTAACTGTAAAGTACACTGTACCATGCTGGGTTCCGCTTTGCTTTCTGTCCAAGGTTTGGCTCATGCTGAGCCTCAAGACCAGAACACAAGTTCTCCACACAAAATGAAATCCCACCCATTCTTCAAGGCCCCCTTAAGCCCTGTCTCCAGTGAGCAGCTGTCCCAGGCCCCTCCTGCCTTTAGACTCACCCTCCACCCCCACTCCCAATCAGTCTGCCCCGTCTGCCCTGCCAACTTGCTGGGACTTTCAGAATTTACTGTCTTTCCTTCTCATCTGTACTCTGTAACCTTTGTCAGATGCTTATCACTTCCTTTGCCTTTGTTAAAATACCTCCTCCAGGAAGCTTTCCCTGACCCTCTCTCATCTCCATCCACCCTCCATCCTGTTGGCTGCTCCACCTGAGAGTTCCCTGGCTCTTTCTGCATATGTCTATATGTTAAGTGTGGACGTATCCCCTATACTTGCATTGACTTTACAATCCTTAAGCTAGACGTCTAGTTTGAGGGCAGGGACTGAGGGTCCTACTTGCCTTGGCATTCCCACTCATGTCCTGTCTGCAGAAAGTGCTCACCAAATGTTCTTTGAATTAATAAGTGGATTTCTACGGCAGTGACTGCATCACACAGTTCCCCTGATGAGTTGTTATCCCCTTTCCTTGGAGGGTGTACCTACGGCGGGGGTGTCAAACTCATTTTCACAACCGGCCACATCAGCCTGGCCGTTGCCTTCAAAGGGCCAAATGTGTATAAATGTAACTGCTCCTTAACTAGGGGCAAGGAGCTCTGTGCTGCTCCGGGGTAGAAACAAGGTGCGGGGCTGGATAAAACAAGGTGGAGGGCCAGATGCGGCCCCCAGGCCTCCTGTCTGCCACCTGTGGTGTACGGTGTAGTATGTTTCTCCTGAATGCCTCTCTGTGCCAAGCTCAATCAATGCCTGGCACCTAGTAGGTACTCAGAAAACATTGGTGATTTGGTTAAGTGATTACCGGATTTTCCATTGTATTGAATTCTCCCAGCCGCCACGTTCCCCATCCCAGCCCCCAGCAAGGCCAACGGAAAATTAATTGGTTGCAAAGTGTATATCTAATTACAACATCCCGCCCCTGCCACAGAGATGTTCAAATGTTAATTATAACATATACGTCTCAATAACAGACAACAAAGCTCCCTTTTATCTGCCATTAGGACAGATTTGCACTTTAAGCGCCAAAGTCCTCATCCATAAAGCATTCCTGCCCCGAAAACCAAACGTTTCCTCGCAAGCCTGCAACGCTCTGAAGCCCTCAGTTTTCCCAAAGCAGAGGTCCGCACCCAGGGCCCCCCTGAGTCTAGGGGCGCTGGGCGCGCGTTTCGGCGTCGCTGTTCTGGGCTGTCTCAGATGCTCCGGCGGCATCCCCAGCTCGCCCGTCGCACCGGGCTCTCCAGGGCCCGCCATCCCGGGAAAGAAAGGCGAACTACATTACCCAGCAGGCTCCCCGCCGCCCTCTTTCCTTTCAAGTCTTCGCACGTGGCCGGAGGGGAGGGCGGGGCCTGGACGTCACACTCCTACATTCTCTTTCCCTGTGTCAGAGCAGGGATATATTTTTTTCCCTTCCTCTATTCCCTCCCCTCCACCCGCCCCTCCCTCCCTCGCTCCCCTCCCTCCCTCCCTCCCTCCCTTCCTTCTTGGCTGGGTTTGTGCGCTGGGGCGCCCGAACCCCTCCGCAGCCGGGACGCGCGGAACTCGCAGCAGGAGTCGGCTCTCCCGAGCCTCCTCCCTCCCTTCCCCTTCCCTGCCCCCTTCCCCCACCCCCGACGCGGACTCGGAGCTGCGGCCGGAGGAACCCCGAGGTGAGCATCCCCCTGTCCGCCCCCTCTCTTTTAGTCACCTTAGCTTGCCGCTCGATTCGGGGACCCGGGAGGAGGACTGCGTCCTTATAGGCAAATCCGGGAAAAACCACCCCAAACAATTAGCCCCTTGCTCCTCCCTGCGCCAGGGGCAGCCTGGCGTCCGCGCTCATCCTTGTCCCCCCTTCTCTGTCGAGGACCGCACTCCACGATCTCTCCACTCCCGAGGTTTGCCCCTTCCCTGCCGGGTGCCCCGCCCCGTGGGGAGCCGAGCCTTGGAGCTCCGGCGGGGAGGGGGTACCGAGGGGCGAACGGCTGGCGCCCGGCAGGCGTTGGAGCCGCGCAGTGTGGCTGCTGACATGTGCCGGGTTCCGACCCGCGGGGAGGAAGAGAGCGAGCGTGATTCCTCTCCCTTTTGTTTTAAAGCCCGCATTTGCTGCAGCGAGCAGTTGGTTTAGTAGCAGCCAAACTTGCAGCTGTTCCGATCGCGCCCCGCCGAGGCAGGAGCACGGCTCCGGGGGGCCGCTCCCGGCCGGAGGCTGCTGCCCTCGCGGCTGCGGGAGGTACCCCGAAAGAGTGTCTGCACGCCGCCCCTCCCTCCTCTGGTGACGGATTGTGTCTGTGGCAGCGGTCGTGTTTGGGTGTGTGCGCGCCCGACCCCGCGGGCACGGGGATGGCTGTCGTCTAGACAGTAGTCGGTATGTACCCTCCCTCTGGCCCCGGAGAGCCCGCGGGCCGCGGGGGCACGAAGGATGGGAGCAGAGGAGAACACCGAGTCGGTGGATCCACTGAGGTTAAGGCTTTGGATATTCCCCACAGTGGCGATTCCACTGGCTTTGTGAAAATTATTATTACTGTCGCCGCGGTGTTATTGGGCCTGAGGAATAGGTCCGCCCGGCGGAGTGGGGGTTAAGTTGACAGGCTCTGAAAAACCTCGCTCTCGGTGGCGAGTGACTCCAGTGGTCACGGGGTGGGCTCCGGCTCGGATTTTTCTAGACGAAGAGCAGGTGACTTGTTCTGGACGCCCGTCTCGGGGGAGGGTTGGCAGGGGGCGGTGGCTCGGCGTGCTGCCCGAGGGCCGGTGTGGGAGGTGTCCCAGGGACCTAGTATGTCTGTCTTTTGGCGTTAAAAGACAAGCAGGGGTCCATCTGGGTGGCGTTGGCTGTTTGCTTTCGTGGAGTTTGCGGAGCTGGGGTTGGGGGCAGCCGTGAGCAGGATGGGGGTGCGGTGTGTAAACGGGAGGAGGGATGGCTGGCAGCGCGGTGTGCGTCCCCACCCCCCGGGAGTGAGGCGTTGCCTCCCCCGCCCAGCTATTTGTGTGTGTACACACTGCTCCAGCGTGAGTGTGGGGCGGGGACCGCAGACTGCAGCGTAGTGGGGATGCGCGAGGACCCTGATCTCTGTGGAGATAGGTCCCGCCAGCCCCCTTGTGGTCCCAGTTGGACTCGTAGTACTGTGTCCGCTGGCGCGCGTGCACGTGCGCGCGACCCGGTTACTTGGAGGTAAGGGTGGTGGGTGTTTGGTGTAGACCCTGGGGTTCCTGTGCACTAGGTTTGCAAGGGAGTACCCGGCTGGTTTTATAGCTGGAGACCCGGCGTCTCTAACGCCCTCAGATCCGGCAGACTGGCCGACTACTAGGCGGCGCGAGGGAGTGGGGGCTGGTCTAGCTGGAGAAGCCTCCAACTCGCGCTTGTCGACCACCCCGATACGCTCGGGTTGATCTTTGCACCGAGGTGCTCTTGTGGGTGCGCCTGTCCACGCTCGCCACGGCTACCTTTACAGAATCTGGCGGAAATCAGCGTGCTCTGCGCCCCCCACTCAATTCTTCGTCCAGGAGGCTGTGCGGGCCAGAGGCTGGTCTGCGGTCCCAGCCCGGGCCCAGCCCCTTGCTGCCGCACTGGCCGCTGCCGCCCTCGCCGCTGCTGCCGCCGGATGCCCGGGCGCATGCCTTTGCTGACCCCACCCGCTCGGTCTGAGAGCCCGGGGAATTATCTCCCGGGCTAGGTTCCGAGTGCTCAGGAAGGAAGCCGCTGGAGCTGCCAGGTTCTCGATCGGCTGGCGGCTCTGGCGGGCGAAAGTGACACGGCTCGAGCGCCGCTGCCGCGGAGCTAGAAGAGTGAGGAAGGTGCCGCCCAGCCGGCGGGAGAGGCCGCAGGCTGTCCAGCCCCCTGCCCTCCGGCCCAGCGTCAGCCTGTGCAGAAAACCTCAGGAATCCCAATGTGAGCATGCTCGGACCTCGAGAGGAAATTGCCTGGCTTTCAAGAAAACTCAGTTACAGGAGAACAGAATGCACCCAACAAACCTGAGAAAATTCTAGCCCCTTGCAGGATGCACTCAGGTTGCCTGAGGAAACTCCCTTTAAATGTTAGAAACTGGATTCCATTTGCACACAGATCACCTCATCTGCTGTGTCAAGTGTGTGTCCTGGATTGGGCTCGCTTGGAGGCAGTAATTTTGTGCCGCATTCTGGGGCACAGTGTCATCGGTGATTAACAGATCCCTAGTATAGTAATAAGGTTTGTATGACTTTGCAGGGCAATGCCCCCCATCCCTCGTATCATTGCATTTATTCAGGGGGTCCTTTGAAGTAGGAGGTATTAACCCCATTTTACAGATAAGCATATTGAGGTCCCCGAAGTGCCATGACTCTCAGTGGGAGAAGGGCTACTTTCCCCTCTTTGCAATTTCTCTTCTCAGCCTATGGCTTTTAGTTGAAATAGTGGCCACTTTCCCCGCCTAGAGTAGGTCTTGGTATACCAGGAAGTACTGAACCTGAGAAAGGGGGTACAGTGGTGCTGCTAATTACTCTTTGTCAAAACACTTTTGATTTGCTACCAGTCCTAACAACAGTAGCCACTAAAGAATAAGGAGTCTGTGTTGCTGTAATTACCACTCATCTGAAAATACGCTATCAGTTTGGGTGTATCCAGTGTATTCCAGAATCATGCCTATGTGTACTAACTCCATATGGTGCACATGTTTATGTCACACGTGCCTGTGTTCATTTAGGTGTGTTAGCGGAGTTCTTATAGGATCCCAGGGTTATTCTGTAGTTCGGAACTGTCAGACTTAGAATGTAGACCCCCGAGACACCGTCTCAGGTTATACTCCCCATCCCCTCCAGCTCCAGGGATGGGGAAGCCCCCGCAAAGAGCAAAGAGCTCCTACGTGCATGTGTGTGTTTCTCAGAGTTCATGTTCATGAGGGATCTCAGACACAGCCTGAAGAAAGATGATTAGGTTCTGCCAGCTAATCAATCATTCATTCCCAAATACGTATTGGACACCTACCTGTTTGTATAGCTTGAAATGTATACAAAGAAAATTTAATACATGGCCCCGACTGCCAAAAACATATTCTGACTATGGAGATAAATGTTTAAGTCCAACAAATGTTTATCGAGCACCCACCTTAAGCGAGATACACGACTTTGTTTGGGGCACACAAAGATAATATAGCAGAAACAGTTAAGTTATAATGCAACAAAACAGATGATTCAGACCCCGTAGGAGGGAACAACTCATAAGTATTTTAGAACGCTCACCCTGGGACTTCATCGCTTTCACATAGGTTGGTTGCAAGGGACTCAAAAATGCCCGTTCTATTCTAGAGCAAATGCAGAAGCAAGTAACAGAGGAAGACAAGCCTAATGTCCCTTGTTTTCCTGGAGTTCAGACGGTTTGGAACCTCCCAGGTGGGTCCAGAGGTTCTGTGTGCCCTGCTGTAGAAGTTAAGCAGCTGGTGGGAAGTGACCCTGAAGCCACCCAACAGCTTACTTTGCTGAGCGATGAGGAGCTCACAGGTTGTTCTCCGTGGTCCTGGCCCTGCACTGCTGGGCTGTGCTGGGCTGCAGTAGGCTGCTGTCTCAGAGATAGGCCGTGGCTTTGTCCAGTGTCTCACGCAAGCTCTGCCTGAGCTTAGCATCTGTCTCCCAGGTCTGTGTCGGTGGTTTAGCATGGGTCTGCTTTTTATCTAGTCATTCCCAAGCTCACTTCTAGGGCCCNGAGGAGCTCACAGGTTGTTCTCCGTGGTCCTGGCCCTGCACTGCTGGGCTGTGCTGGGCTGCAGTAGGCTGCTGTCTCAGAGATAGGCCGTGGCTTTGGCCAGTGTCTCACGCAAGCTCTGCCTGAGCTTAGCATCTGTCTCCCAGGTCTGTGTCGGTGGTTTAGCATGGGTCTGCTTTTTATCTAGTCATTCCCAAGCTCACTTCTAGGGCCCTGGCACTGTCCTATATGTAATTCCTTCTGAGTTGCAGGGTCCACTGCCTTTGTTTTAAAGGTTCTGTTGTTTGCGGTTCAGATCCCGAGGAAGGCGGTGGTTAGGATGGAGAGAGAATCCTGGGCCCACACAGGGAACAGGAGGCACAGACAGACGGGCAAATTGCAGTTTTGGGGAATTCTCCAAACACGATGGTATTTCTGTGTAGCTTGCCCAGCAATGTGGCAGCCCCTTTCGATGTTCTTTTGGGCGGATCCTCTACCTCTAGGTCTCACTGCTGACTTGCGGCCACCTGTGCTCAGCGGCTCACATGCAGGCTTCTCTCCCAGCTCATCCTGCACACTGTTTAATTTAGAGTCATGCCATGATGGTGGCCTCCTCCCCGACTACCACCACGCTGACTATCAGCATCTGCTTCTTGTTTCTGGATTTAACCCAGGCCAGAGCTGCGGTTCAGAACAGGGTGGGAACACATCCATCCTCAGATCCCAGGCACCCCGAGCTGGGAAGGCCTTGTTGATGAGCAGATCTCCATATGAGGACCCCGAGGCCCAGAGGGACGAAATGACTTAATGCAAGGTGGCTGGGAGTCCCTGGCAGAGTGGGACAAGAAATCTTGGGTTTTGATGCCTCGTCCAGTCTTTCTCTACACCATGGTACTTTGGGGGGGAAAGTGGGGTTCTTACTCCCCAAAGAGTGTTTAGAATTCTGTATCTTATCTCACTTCTAGAAAGGCTCTGGAATTCACCTTGTAGTGTTGAGACTGCTTTCCTTGGAGACTGGCCTGGCCTCGCCTGCCCTATCTTTTCATCTTTCCAGGAATCTTTTCATCTTTCATCATCCAGGAATCTGGGAGGGGCGGGGGGCCTTGGGGCCTTCTAGCACTCTGAAATTTGGCCTTTTGCTTTTCCTTCCCATGGCAAGGTCCTCAGACTTCCCGAGAGTGTTTGCAAAGCAGTTGTGTGTGTGCATTTTTCTAGGAAGAAGACTCCTGGGTTTTGTTTGATTCTCACCCGACTCATCTGAGGACAGAAACTACCAGTGCTGGGGGGTCATGGAGCTGGGTAGGGGGTTGGTTGGTGTTGGAGACTCTGGTAATACCCGGCACTTGGTTTGGCTTTATGCTTTGCAAAGCGTTTCACACGACTGGTCTCATCTGCTTTTTGTAATAGTCCTGTGAGGTTGTTGTCATTGTTCCCGTTTTGCAGATGAGGAAACTGAATGAGCTTCAGTAGTTAGTGACCCTCCAAAGCCACAAGTAAGCAGTAGAGCAGGGATCTGAACCCTGGTCTTCAGACTTCAACTCCACTGCCCAGGGCAGAGGGGGGTTCACTGTGTCACATCACCCGTATAGTTTTGTGAGTGGAGGGCCTCTGACTTCTGTATGTCCACTGCTGTGTCATAGCCAGCCGTGAGTCCACAGCCAAATGCTAGTTCACTCAGGGGTGGGTCGGATGAGGGATGGGAGGCAGTCACCATGGCAGTGGTCTGGGGCCAGTTTGGGATGACTTCCTGGAAGAGGTGAGTTTGGGAATAGGTCTGGCTGGTGGCCGTCCTGGAGAAGGTTTTCATCTGGGGCCATGGCATTGTGGGTGTTTGCACTGGAAGTGGAATAGACTAAGAAGGTTCAGTGGATCATCTTATAGTTAGAAGGAGCTTCTTAATAGTATTTTGGCTCTGTTTCTGTGCCTTATTCTGTGCTAGAACCTGGGGCTACCATGGTAAACAGGTACAGCCCTTCCCCATCCCCCTCCCCGTTCAAGGAGCCCAGTGTCTTGCCAGAGAGACACACTTAAACAATCAACTTCAGTGTGGTGTGGTGACTGCAAGTGGTTAAATTCTGTATGTGCAGTAACGGCAGCAGTAGAGCGAGTTCCCAGGGCCTTAGAGCAGCATGCACAGGGGCACCTGTTCTAGCCTCATGATCAGGGAGGGCTTCCTAAGGGAGATAACACAGGAGCTGCATCTGAGTGGATGAAAGAGAATGGACCAGGAGAGGGTCGAGGAGAAGGGCATTCATGGGTAGAAACGGTAAGTGCAAAGGTGTGGAGGCTGAGGCTGTCTGGCCACGGGAAGGGACGGGAGCAGTGAGGTCGAGGACAAGGGCAGAGAGGCAGGCAAGGCTCCGATCTGAGGAGTGATGAGCCTGGCTGAGGACCTTGGCTTTCAGCCTGCAGGCAGAGCATGGAGGCCTGGGCTCAATGCAGGGTGGAGGCATGCGCCCTGGGGCAGAAGGGAACGTGACTGGGAGCTGGGCAGCTGCAGGGCCGATGAGGAGGTGGCAGACTGGTAGGGCATCCAGGTCACAGGGGCTGAGGCCTGCAACCAGGGCAATGTGAATGGGGGTGGAGGAAGGTTATATATTAAAATTTTTTTGAGAGTAAGTCTGTAGTGATTGCTTAGCTATGGGGGATGAGGGAGGAGACCCAATGACTTCCGTGTTTCTGGCCCCACTGACCTGGTGGATGGCAGCCCTTACCCAGCTGTGACCTTCTGATTCTTGGAGCAGGTCAGCTCGGGTTGAGGTGGCAAGGAGGATTGTGAGGAGTTCAATGTTAGATGCATTGAACTAGAATTGCTGTTGTTCTTATAGACAACACTATGCACAGGTAGACACCCGAGGAAGCGCTGTGGGCAGCAGCCCCGGGCATGGGACTGGGGGCAGGTCTGCTGCTGAGGGACCCTGGTGGGGATCTCGTACACAATAAGAGGAGACCTCTTCCTCCCATTGTCAGAAAATCCTTTGTCACGCCTCATGCCTCTGTCATCAGGGAAGCCAGGCGGGGATGCTGTGTCATGCTGGAGGCCCAGCTGGCAGAATCTAGTGACAGCCAAGAGTGAGCTTCAGCTGGAAGCAGGAGAGTGAGTTAGGGGACGGGCCTGCTCATTTTTCACATCCACGGCGAGCAGGGTGCTGTCCCAGGCCCTGGGGTCATGAGCACAGGGCAGGGAAGGTGTGGAGCAGGTAGTCCAGCTGGGGGACAGGGCATGAACATGTGAGGCCACTAGAAAGCTGTAACAGCCTGGGCACAGAGTAGACTTCATATTAAATAGTAGAATGGGTACTCCTCTTCCAGCCCTACTGCGTTTTTATAGCACTGATGTACTTGGGGCAGAGCTCCAGTCTTTTCCACTTTGAATCCTTGGGGCCTAAGATAGTGCCTGGCACATAGTAGGTGTTCAGGCTATGCCTATGGATCTTCAGGGGTGTGGCAAGTCAGTTGTTTGGGGTGGAAGGTCAGACAGGGAAGGCTCCCAGGAACAAGTCCAAAGAGGGGATCCCAACACCAATTTAGAGTATTTTTAGTACCACAGTGGAGTAAAATCTTGAAAACCTTCCAACTACCAAGTACCTAGAAACGCCGTATAAAATACAACTAGCATCCATTCAAAGAAGAGCTGGACCCAAGATGTAAGGAAAAACCAGGGGACTCGAAAGTGAGTGTGGATAGGAAGCTTGTGCATAGGCCAGGCCGGTGCTGGGGATGGGGGTTGTGAGGGGTGGTTACAGGTCTCAGAACCCAGGGGGGTCGGGTCCTCATAGCATCTGCCAGGGGCGAGCCTGGGAGTTGGGACGGAGCGCTCTGCCTGGAACGGGCCCCTGCCAGGGTTTGCATGCTTGGAGAACGGACAGACTAGACATCAGCCCACTGCTGGTGCGTAAGAGCGGGGTGCAGGGAGGGAGACCGTCAGTCTTGGTCTGGGTTTAGGGCGAAGAAAAATGTTCCCTGGGAACTCGAAAGCTCGGGCCTGCTCTGCTTTTGGATGTCATCCCGAGATTCCCCCAAGAGGAGGAATCAGCATATGAAGCCTCTGGAAACCAGGGCCCTCCAGCCTGCCGTCTCCAGGTTCTCAGGGGTGCCGGGGAGAGTTGTGGGCATTCCACCCTTCACTAACTTGGGTCTCAGCCTTGGAGAGATTCGGGACCTGGGTAGCCTGAGCGAGGAGGAGGAGGAGGAGAGAGAGGCCTCATTCAGAACCTTTAAGAGGGGTCTTCTGGACAACTGCCTGCTGTGGGGGGCATGTGCAGGGCTGTGCAAGGTGCTGTTCCTGCCCCCGGGGCTTTATCTCTTAGCGGAAGCCAGCAGACAAGCCATCCAGGAAGGCCAGACTGCTGTCCCCTGCTGTCTACTCAGGCCAGGTATGAGCTGAGGCTTCTGTCCAGGCTCCCCCTAAGGGTGCCCTATGCAGGTTCCATCTGCTGCTCATGCCCCAGACTAAGCATCCTGCTGGTTCCCTGAAGTCCAGAGTCTGAGTTCCTAGAATTTCAAACTGGGGAGACATAGTAGAGGTCACCTCACCAATCCCCCCTGTGTGGCAGTCCTGACTGTATCAGCAGTTGCTCAGATGCTTCCCACGGCTGGGAGTGTCCTGGCTATGAGGCAGCGCCTTCTCTTACCACAGGGCCTTGTGGCTGGGAAGGTCAGTCCTCTGTGAGCCTCAGCCAGCATCCAGCTAGTCCCACTCCCCCCCATCACCCCTTGGCTTCGGATGGAAGGGCCTTAATTTGTCCAGCTGAGATTCTCTGACAGTCCAGCCAACTTCGTCCTAACTTACTTAGCACAGAATGTGTTGTTTTGTTATGTTTTGAATTCTTACCTGAGGATATACTTATTGATTTCAGAGGGAGAGGAAGGGGGTGGGGGAGAGAGAGAGAGAGAGAAAGAGAAACACTGATGTGAGAAACATCCATCGATTGCCTCCTATATGTGCCCCGAATGGGGATCGAACCCACAACTTAGGTATTTTGCCCTGACAGGGAATTGAACCTGCAACCTTTTGGTGCATGGGATGATGCTCCAACCAACTGAGCCACCAGCCAGGGCCAGAAGGAGCTTTTGAAGATGGCATGCCAGTTTAGCTGAGCTGGCTGCATAGATGCAGTCTGTGCTGTCAAAGTTCCGAGAAGCTTTGGTTGGGTGCTTTTCTGATTGCTGTGAGAGAAGCAACAGCCCACACTGCAAGCTCTTTCCTCCAACACCCAGAATACACTTTGGCTTCTAAGGAAGTGACTCAGGAATTGGTGTTTATTGAGTGTCTATTATGTGCCAGGCACAGTGCTAGGCCTTGTCTGCGTGCCTCGCTGAGTAAAGTCACTTGCATGAGGGAGAGAGACAGAGCAGCAGAGACGTGGAGATGCCTAACTGTAGCCATGACAATTGAGCCTGAAGTTATTCAGAAAGAATGTGTGTGGTTCCATCCGGCCTGGGCGGAGCTGACATTCCCCGTGCTGTTCCCTTATAGGGTCTTCTTCGGTGGGGAGCCACATCATGACCTCAGCACTGGCAGAGGAGGACCAGCAGGTCTTTACCAATTTTGTGGGGCATTTGCTGAGATACAATTGTCAACCATGAGATCCAAAAAGTGATCTCACAGAGAATCTGCATCTTGGTGTGTCACCGAGTAGGATGGCGTTCACAGTCGAAGTGTTTTTGAGAGCGTGCTGTTTATCTGTCTCCTGAGTTGGTCTGCAGTGTGCCGGGCTTCCTCAGGGAGCAGAAGCTTCCCGTTCCTTTGCATCTGCAGGGTGGCTGGCGTCTGCAGGTTCAGCTGTTCACCGGGGCCATGGCAGGTTACAAGGGGCATGGATTGCCTTTGCAGGGAGGTTGCATCAGCCAGCTGGACGCCCGGATGTGCACTGCCAGTTTCACGCAGGACCCTGGGCCAGCAGTGCTCAGTGGGCAGGGCCAGGGAGTCTGGGAAAGCACCCAATTTCTCCTACTCTCCCTCCAAAAATTGTTCCTCATGCTCACATTGTAGTGGTTTGCCTCAATCCTGTAGCTTCAGGCTCTCACCCCGTTCACATTTGGTTCAGTTTGGCGGATGTGCAAGGGACGCCTGCTGTGCCCCAGGCTCTGAATGAGGCGAGATGAATTCTGGTGAACTGGCAGCACCTTCTGTCTGCTTCTTGGTGGGGAAGACAGAATGGCCTCATGCTCGCATAATGTGGGAAGTACTAGGTGAGAAGAAAGAGAAGTGCCTGAGCAGCCAGAGGTGACTCTTAATTCTTTGTGGAAAAGGAGACTTTTGAGAGTAAAAGGGGGTACTGTTAATAATCATTCTGGGATGCAGATGTGAACTGGGATTGTCCTGTACAAATGCATGCTTATGGCCACATGGACCAGAGCGGGTGCATGCTCGTGGGTCATACCTGACACTATTATCCTTTATGCTGCAGGATGCACGGGGGGCGGGGGGGGGGGTGGGGGGAAGGGCTCACCCACAAAAGAAACCAGCATCTGTTTCCTATTTTGTTTAGGGACTAGAGAGGAAAGTGTCTGCCAGGACTGAGGACTCAGCATTCCAATGGGGCTCGGTCTCCAGCCACATGGTTCTATCTGACATTATTCCTCACCACGATCTCAGTTTCGGGGTTGGACATGGAAGTCTGGAAAGGTGAAGAACCTCCTGGCTTGCGGGGTGTTGGCCATTGGCAAAAGAACAGTGGACTTGTAGTGACTTTTTAAAAAGGCGTTTGTAGATTCGAATGGCCAGAAGTCTGAAGATAGGGTTATAGGGGTTGGTCAACTCAGTGGATCAGTAAACATTTCAAGGACTCACCCTACCCTTCTAGGCTACCATTTTCAGCATATTGGCATTTGTCCTCAGGCTTGGCCCCTCATGGTCACAGCATGGCTACCACTGCTCCAGGCATCACATTCTTGTGTAACTGTGTCTGAAGGCAGGCAGGAAGATGAGTTTCTAGTTTCTCCTTGTGCCTTTATCAGGGAGGGAAAAATTTCCCAGAGTCCCCTGACTGAAATTTCCATTGAGTTCCATTGCAAAGAAATGGGTCAATACCCGTTTGAGAAAGTGAGTCTTGGTGTTTTCTGTCTCATCTATAGGAAGAGATGAACTCTGCTTATAGGGAAGTGGGTAAACAATGATTGACATTTACCTCACCAAATTTTGATATGATTTTAGTAATTTATTTGGGGAATATCATCTGTATTGAAATAAAAAATTTTTTTAGAACTCAACATATTTGAGGTTTAAACCCCACCCCCCTCTAATTCTGGCAACCACTGAGATGCTTTCTTTCACTCTAGTTTTGCTTTTTCTAGTGATCATTTCTTCTTAGCCCACGGGGAATATTGGGGCATAGGACCCCAGCTGTCCCATGAAGGCCCCTTGTGTGATCTCAGCAAGTGGGTTCTATGGCCTTTCCCCCAAGTAGCCCCTCCAACTTTCCTGCCACTAGGGACAGGTGGGGAATCCCTGCAGACAGGACTGTCCAGAGTGTGGCAGCCTATGTGGATGGTGGCCTGGTCAGCAGGACTAGAGGTACCCAAGGGACTGAGACTCTGGCTTGTCGATGACAGGCAGTGGTCACCTTTGCAGGTGACCATGGGGATTGAAAGAAGAAATTGCTTCTGAGAGTGGCTTGGGCACCTGTGTCTAGCAGAGGCGGATCTCTTGCCCATGCTGGTTGGGAACTCTGGCCCTAGGAAGGCAGGCCTTGGGAGGAGGGTGGTAGATGCCACCCTCCCTGCCACACCTGGCCACGGGCGACCACCCGCCACCCTCTTGGAGCAAACCCGTCCCCTCTGGGCTCTTCCGCACTCTTCTCATATAGTCATCTTTCTCTTTCTCTTTCACCCCAGTACTTAGTTCATACATCTCTTTTTTAAAGAATATTTTTATATTTTGTTTTATTTTTTTAGAGAGAGGGAAAGGGAGGGAGAAAGAGGGAGAGAAGCATCACTTATTCATGCCCAAACCGGGGACTAAACTCTCAACTGGCATGTGCCCTGACCAGGGATCAAACTGGCCCTTTGCTTTGCAGGATGATGCCCAGTCCTCTGAGCCACACTGGTCAAGGCTGGTCCATAAATCTTTAGGGCACGTAGCACTTCCTGTCATGTACTCACATCATTTCTCGGCTCCTTCCTGATCTGTTCTGAGACGGTGGGCACCTTCAAGGTGCTGTCCTAGTCTGAGTCATCTGTGGCTCTCCCATAGGGCTCCGGCTTAGGCGGTGCCGGCCGCAGGACACGTGCAAAACACGTTTAAAGCAAAATTCGTATTATCAAATGAGGAACAGCCCTTGCTCATCTTAGACATCCATCAGATTGAGAACTGGTTCAGGGTGGGGATGGCCCAGCACAGGACCCTGGATGAGATTTACCGATTTTTACAGACAGGGTGGGGCAATAGCAGGTTTGCAGTTGTGAGTCTATAAAACACAGTTTATTCTCCTATTTGTTACTTGTTAATTATTGTGTTATTCTCATACGAACAACTGTAAACCTACTTTTGCCCACCCTGTATTTCTTTCCTGAAGAGAAAGAGAGGTAACAACCCATTGTGCTGTTATGGGTTGAATTGTAAAACCACCCCCAACCCAAAAGGCACATTGAACCCCCAGCTGAGGACCTCAGAATGTGACTGTGTTTGAAGGTGAGGCACCTAATGAGGTGATTAAGGTGAAACGAGGTCCTATGGGTGGACCCTAATCCAACATGGATTATGTGATGTCCTTAAAAGAAGCGGAGTTTGGGACACAGAGTGGAGACAGACGGAGAGACAACGTGTGAAGGAGGACACGGTGAGAAGGCAGCCATCTCAGGCCGAGGACAGAGGAGAAACCAGCCCCGCTGTACCCTAAGCTTGGCTTTCTAGCCCCCAGAACTGACAGATGACACGTTTCTGTCTGCGCCGCTTTGTCGCTTTGTCGTGGCAGCCGGGCCACGGGTCCAGGCCTGTGTCACTCTGAAACCCGATCTCTTTGCTCTGTGACCTGCTACGTTTGGGCACTGGGGGAGATGTCTGTCACCTCAGGGACTGGACAGGGGGGGACTTCTCCGGAATCCCTGGGGCAATCCAAGGATAACGTTACAAACCGAACATTTAAGTATGACAGTATTTAAGCACTTAGTGAGCACTTTACCTGTGTTATCTTAATGAGCCTTCACAGCCTCTATGTTATCGATGAGAAAATGAGGACACGGAGAGGTTAAGGACTTTCCCACACAGCTAAGAAGCGGCGTAGCCCATTCTGCTCCTGTTTTGCCTCTTAACTATCGCACGCACAGGGATCGACAAGCAACGCTGAGGTCTCCTTGTCTTGTTGTGGAAAGGTCTCTGGTCTTAGGTCTGCCCCGACTGCCGCCTGGGTGATCTTAGGCAAGTCACTTCATATCTGGATGACCTCGGGGATTGGATGAGTTAATACCGAAGGTCCCCAACTGCCTCTTTCTGAGGTTCCCAGTGCTGGGCCCCTGAAGCATAGCCAGGAAGAATCCCTATGACGTCATCCTCCACATTTGCCTGCACTCGAGGCAGCAGCTGTAGACGGGCCTGACTTGGCCAGTGGGACCTATGGTTCGGCAGTTTGTTCCTTCCTGATAAAATTGGTGGTTTTGTCCAGTAAGGTAGAAATTATCCCTACCCTGTGCCAGGCTGTGTTCCAAGTCTTTTAAGGATGTGGGCTCCCCGTTCCATCCGCAGAAGGGTGTGCAGGGGGGAGGGGAAAGGGCGGCAGGTGAGGGAGGTAATGTGTCTCCTTTCTCTGGGTAAAGCAAAGGTGGTTGGCGGCAGCCTCCTTCATGTCAGAGAGGAAACAGCCACAGGGCCATGACCTTGGGAGCCCAGATGGAGCACAGCCCTCTGTGTCTCTAGTCCTCTAGTTTCCACTTCCCTTGAGGCTGGGGTTGGGGGATGGGGAGGGGAGGAGAGGGTGGAAGAACAAGAAGGCGTTTGGCTGGGCCCCAGGGACACTCTCAGGGACCTGGTTGTAGACCTCCAGAGTCTAGCTCCCAGTTCATCCCCACAGGGTTTGAGTGATTTTAGTTACTTCATTAGGGCCAAGTTTACTTAAAGTATCTGTAATAGGTTTTAGAGCCACTTGAGTACTCAGATCCTAGTTCCCCAGCCACCTGCTCATGACCTCAATCGCTGGGATCCCAGGCTCCCCACGAGAGCACCCAGCTGGCCCAGAGGAGAGAGGCCCACTGGATGTCTCGGCTCACGGTGGGTGCACAGACTCCGAGTGCCCCTGATGGCTGTGGGTGGGTGGTCATCCTTTATCACCTCCTTTCATGCTTTTGTCAGCAACACCAGGGGTTATTACTCCTGCTGGTCTTGTGAGGTGACTGGGGAGCTAGCCCGGTCAATGCAAGGCTTCTGGGGGACACTGAGGCAAGAAAAGGCAGGTGATATGGCCAAGGTCACATACCACACTTGCCAGTGAGAAAACAAATTAAGGGCTGGTTCTCTCTTCAGTAACCGGCACCCACCCCCGCTATGTCTTAAAGGAGGGCATTCACACTATGGATGGAGTAGAGGCTGATTTCCCGCTGAATGTCCATGAACTTACAACAACTTTAGGGCCATGTATCTGTGTAAATGTGTATTAGAGAAAAAACTTGTGATTTCATTATTGCTAGCAGGAAACTAAGTTTAATAAGAAGTCCATACAAGGTCAAGGATAGTATTACAACTGATACACAGGTGTGATAGACAAGACCAAACAAAGTTCTGGATTTGGGAAGTGCAGCGTAAGTGAGTTTGGGTTGGGCTTGTGTCTCTTGGCCTCGGGAACGTTTTGAATAATACATGTCCAATTTCGGCCCAAGGCTGCCTCCTTCCTGTAACAAAGGCAGGTTTCTAAAGGTTTATCTACATGAAATTTTTATACATATGATTATAACTTGAATGCACAAAAGATGGTCATTACCTAAAGGCAATCTTAGTAAATATTTTTGTAAAGCCAGGGATATAGGTTTTAGTTTTTTTCCTAAACCACCTGTTTAGCAAATTTAGACTTTTTTTTTAAAGATTTATTTATTTATTTATCTTTAGAGGGGAAGGGAAGGAGAGAAATATCAATGTATGGTTGCCTCTCGTGAGTCCCCTGCTGGGAACTGGCCTGCAACCCAGGCATGTGTCCTGACTGAGAATCGAACCACGATAGTGTGGTTGAATTTAGACTTTTAAACAGTAACTTCTGTCACTCAGGATTTTGATAACCAGAAATTTCTTAATTGGCACCTGAATAACTTCAACACACTGACAGTTCTTATGTTTGTTAGAAAGATCATTTTATCGTCACATGTGCTGCAATGAAAAGTGTTCTGTTTGACATCCGTTCTCCAACCAATGACAAATTCTCTTTTCTAAAGTTAATAACGAGGGGGTGTATTTTTAAAGCTAACTCACTCTAGTAAGCCTGGCAAAGTTTTGCTACTCAAATACAGGTAATCTAGAAGAGTTATGTTAAAGTTGAGATGAGTCTGTTTCTGTTTTGTTTATTTGTTTATTTTGTTCTTTAAGTTCTATATATAAGTAAAAGCATGTGGTATTTTGTCTTTGTCTGACTTCTTTCACTTAGCATAGGAAGATAAAGATTACTATCATCACCCTAATTTTAGAGAAGAAAAAGTAGAGACAATAAACAGAGAGGTGAAGTAACTTGCCTGAGGTCACAGCTACTAGGAGGGAAAGGCAAGACTTGAATTCATCACCCTGGCTCCTGAGTTCTTACTGGTAGCCTAATGTGAAGCTGGGTGGACGGGTGGCTGACTGGAACTGACCTGGGGGTGGTCAACATCTTACTCTCACCTTCTGCCCCTACCCTCTGCAGCCCCAGGGCCTTCAGGGCCATGACTGGCAACCTCTGGAGGTTGTCAGGTGAGCATATTAGTTGGGTCCTAAGCTTTTACAGGCGACTTTAGCTCGTTTGCTTTCTCCGAGATGAATTGACCCTTGGCTGTTGGGAATTCAAGCCTGGAACCACCGAGAGCACTGTTTCCGGGGAATGAGGACGCCAGACAAGTGCTATTTCTGGATGGCCATAGTTAAGCCAATAAAATTGAGTGCTCGGAGTCCAAGGTACACATTTCAGAACAATAACTGGAAGAGGCACCCTTCAATTAATTGCAGTGCCCCAAACAAACATTAAAACCTGTAAATCTGACTGGAGCCAGTTCCCTGGGCCGGAGTGATTTACCTCCGAGCCGACCCATAAAACTCAGCGAGGGCTGACTTCCCCCACTCGGTGTCACCTTCCCGGCACCCTCCTACCTGTAATCCTGAATTAGCGCCCCCAACCCTGGGTGGAGAAATGGGCCACAACATTTGTTGAGGAGGTGGGAGCCTGGGGGGCAGAGACCTTGGGGTCTTCCCCGTATGCAGATTAGCTGTCTTGACTGAGTCCCCCTTTCCCATAAGGGAGAGTCTTAGGGGTGCAGCCTTGCCCTCGCCTTGGGGCTGAACCCAGGGGAGGTAAGGGTGACTCACTTTTCCTGTCAGTGGAAAGCAGACCTTGATCTTGGTGGTTTGAAGGTGGCTGGGATCTTGGAGGAGAGTTTATTCTTTGTTGTTTTGGCTGCTGTCCACATGCTACCCATTCAAGTTAGTGATTTAAGAAGATTCCTGATTTCTAGGAGGCGCCCCTTCCCTCTGGCCCATGGGCCTCTGCCCGTAGGTACAGAAGGTCTCCTGTGCTCAGGATTGTGCCGTCTCTGCCTTTTCTCCTCGTTCGTGGCCCTGCCTGCCTCAGTGGTGCTTGGGACCCCCGCCACCCCTAGTGTGGGCTCTGCTTCTGCCTGGGGTCCCTGGCCCTACTTCTTCTCTCAGCCAGCAGCACGCTGCTCCCTAGCCTTTCCCCCGCCCCCCTAAAATAGTGAAAGCGTTTGCTTGACAACCAGCAGTTCCAACTCCTTCTCCATTGGAGATTTTCCCCTGGGGGGCCAGCCTTTTAAAAGACTCCAATTTCTTCCTGGCTGAGTTGAGGCCACTCTTGGTTCTCTCTGGGTTTATCCAGACTGGGATCTTCCTTGTTCTCAGGCCCCAGCTTTTCTGCTGGCCACTCTTTCTGTGGTCCTGCCTGTTTGAGCGGGATCGGAGTTGATCATCAGGTGGCCCAGGGGCCAGAAGGTCCCCAAGTGAAATGGGCTTTAGTGGGAGTGGCTGGTACCCCCTCTTTCCCAAAAGCTTTGCCTGCTCCTTGGAATGCAAGCAGGGGTCTTTCAGGCCTGTGATTGAGATGGAGGCCCTGCTGGGGTGGGGTGGTAGGTACAGGCCCGTCCCTGGGGTGCTCTGTGCACTACAGACGGCCCCCTCCCCAGGCCTCAGTGGAGGTCCCCGAAGCCTGGCTCTCCTCTAGCTTGTTCTAGAAGAGTATTTGGCCTCCTTCATCTAACAGGATACTAGAAACAGCAGGTACTTGAATGAAATGAAGCTGTTTGATTTGGGGAGAACACTTTGGAAAGGAGAAGCTCGTTTCTCACTGACGATACCTTATTAGTGTGTGTACTTATGTTTGCAACAACTCAAAAATGTTATTGAAAATATAGTGCACATGCTGGCCAGGTGGCTCAGTTGGTTAGAGTATCCTCCCAATACACCAAGGTTGTGGGTTCCATCCCTGGTCAGGGCACATGAATCAACCAATGAGTGCATAAATAAGTGGATCAACAAATCGATGTTCCCCCCTCCCTCTCTAAAATAAATAAATTAATTAATTAATTAAAACATAGAATGAAAATATGGTGCTGCTATGGCGTTAAAATACACCTGAAGGGAAGACTCATCTATCAGTCTACCTCCCGACTTGAACACTACATTAATTTTTGCACATTGTATTCTTCTCCCCATTTCTAGCAGCTGGTTGGTTTGTGGTTAGGCAAAGTCACTTTGTGCAATTAGCTTGGATTTCATCTGCTGCATGTTCTGTGTACGGTCAGCGTCACCGTTCTGTTGCGTCACCGCCTTCCGGGGCAATCCTCCCTGGCAGGGTGTCCGGCTTTAGTTGGTGTTTCCTGGCTGTCCAGAGCTCTTCCTTCCCTTCTCCCGAAGGAAACAGCTGGGACGTCGCCGGGGCTGTGGCATCCCTTAATAACACCAGGTGCCACTCCTGTGTGTCATAGTTCAGAATTAGCCCCGGGCTCTCGTGCCTTGTATGTGGGGTGGGCAGGTGTCGTCATTACGGCTGCTTCGCAAAAATGCTCCCGGAGATTAAGTCTCACACAGGACTTCGCAGTTTTCGCTGGGACCCCAGGCCACGCCCTCTGTATCACCCTCTCGTGTCCTTTCCACCACCACCCAGAACCAGCCCTAGACACCAGGGGCCTGCTTTGTGCTTTAGTTCTTTAAAACGGGGATAATAAGAGTGCCTAGCTCATAGGGCCACTTTGAGGCTGAAGTGAGCTGTGACATATGGTTAGGACAGTGCCTGGTGACGGGACATGTGAGCTCTTAGGAGGGGTCTTAGCAGAGAGTCCCTCCCCCCATTGTGTGTGGGATGCTGCAGGGGACAGGTGGGTCACGTGGCTTGGGCACACTATCTAGACACGCAGTTAACCTGTGCCCAGGTAAGTGTCATACAAGGTGGGAAGGCTGTGCCTGCACGTGTGGCTTTGTGGCTGTCTTGCACTGTGAGTCTCCTGGGCCAATCCAGTCTCCTAAAGTCGGGCCCTTTTGTTGCCAGGGTGGGCCGACCAGGAGGTCAAGGGTAGACATGAGACCTCTTATAGAGCTGAACCTCCATTCAGGGATCTTGGTGTGCTCTGCGGGCTTCTTAGCTCACAGCCAGTGAAGCCAGCCCATTTTACAGACTGAGGCTACGGTCCCAGGACATTCTGGCTTCCTTACCTGCCTCACTTACTCCCCTCTCAAGTGTCACCAGGTACACACACACACATACACACACACAGGAATACACCAGCCTGCAGGGGAAGTGCATGGTGTGCAAAGGAAGGGGGAGTTCACGCATTCGTTTGGCCAGCGTGTACTGCAATACGCCAAGCCCCATTCTAGCTGCTGGGGGTGCAGCTGTGAGCTGGACGGAGCCTCGTGGCACTTTCCACCTCGGGCAAGCACAGGAGTCCATGCTCTGAAGAGGAGTAAAGCAGGGCCAGGGGCTGGAGGGGCTAGAGGGTGAGTCTGGGTAGTAGGGGCAGAGTCTTGCAGGAAGTAGGGGTAGGTGAGAGGGGTGAGGAATGTGGTCCATTTGAAGAGCAGCGGGAAGTCACAGGTGCTGGAGGGGAGTGGGCAAGGGCAGAGAGAGGCAGGGAGGATGGTCGCAGGAGCCAGGTGTTGGACTTGCTACACAGTAATGTAGGAAGGCTTCAGAGGCTTTGTGGGACATCATCTGAGACTGGGGGCTCGGACCCCCTGGGCAGGGGGGAAGACCCCACCTCTGACCATGGCACAGGGCAGAGATTTGCAGACCTCTGGCATCTCCTGCATCTTGGTGTATCCAGAAGCCTCCTGCACTATACCCTTCAGGTGCAGCTGCCCTGTTGGGGATGTTCCTGCAATTTCCGAGAACGCAGCCTTTTCCTCCAGTGCTGGACCCATCGGAGGCAGGGGCCGCCTCCTGTTTGCTTTTGGCAGAATGCCCTCTCCTTACTGGTTGCCTTTGGGTCCCTGCCAGTGGGTGGCACCTCATAATCTTCCCCAAAGATTATGGGGAAGGAAGAGAGAGAAGGTAAAATCTGGTGAGGAAGAGAGAGAAGGTAAAATCCAAAACTAGTCCCGGGACTGGCCAAGTCCTCTAGGGAGGCCCTCTGTGGGGGAGGAGTTGATGTTTCAATGGCCCAGGTGTCTCCTGTATGGGGGGATTTGCCCTCACAGGGGTTAGGGGCAGAGAGGAGGCCCTCCAGTCACGGAGCGGCAGGGACCTCCTTCCCCTGCTGTGTGGGTAGCCACCCTGTGTAGCTGCTCAGCTTTGGAGGTGACAGCTGGGAGGGACAGCAGCTGGGGCTCTCGGAGACGGCCTCTGAGAGGCGATGCCCTTGGGGGTCGGGGTTCCGGTTCTTTGTTTCATCAGAAGGAAATGATAGCTTTGGGAAGGCTGAGGCACACCCCTTGGGGATAGCTCTGGGTAGATAACAGGAGAGAGACTTTTGAAGAAATGAGCAATGCTGGAGTTATGCCTCTGACGTCCTTCCTGGGCACTCTCATTTGGCTTACAGTACCCAACTGCCAGGGGCCTGCCTGGCTCAAGGTATGGCTGAAGGTAATGGTATCATTTAGACAACAAAATTACTCAACACATATTTTTGAGTAGTTACTATATACCGAACTTTTTCCTAGGAGCTGGGAATATAGCAAGTAAAGAAAACAGACAAAAATGCTGGTGCCAGCTAGTCTTAGAATAACCAGGGGACATCTTTAAAGAAACACCCACAGTTCTTTAAATAGTAACCCCTGCATTCACGTTGGCCTTGGTTTCAGGATCATGAGCCGTGCGAGGAGGGGCAGGGATGGTGGAGGTAGCTGGGACATCCAGGGGCAGAGGGAAGCAGCAGGAATAGTGTCACCTGTGGCCAGTCAGACAGGGTGGACATCCAGCACTCTTGCAATGTGGCAGAAGTCGGAGAAGAATGAGATTCTGTTCGAGGAGCTGAGCCTGTAAACAGCTATTTTGGAACATGTTTACATTGCAGGGGTAACATCCACAACTGGTTTTCCGACAGAACAGCAGGTGTTACTGAGTATGTTCTTTGCACCCAGGTCCGCAGGGTTTGCAGGAAGATGTGTTCCCCATCTGGGAAATTAAGCAATTTGCAAACAAAATAAGGACAAGTCTGTTTAGAGTCACCTCATATGACCGGGCCTGAGAGCACTGTGGAAAGACCTCAGAGCACTCAGGGAAGGCTTCCTGGAGACGGTGGCTCCTAGGCTACTAGTGGGAAAGAAGTGGGGAAAGGCGTTCTCAGTAAGATGGTAACATGAGCATTGCTGGTGACCATTGGGCTGCGTGAATGGTTTTTCACAATAGAGTTCAAGATGGGGGGCAAGAGGTTAGAAGGGCAGGGGGGAGTATGAGCAAGGGGGTTCTTGATGTGGTCCCCACCTGGGAGCCTTTGGAAGTTTTGCAGCAGAGAGTGACCTGGCAGTGGTGGTGTTTTTGAGTGTTTGCAGCATCAATGACAGTGGGAGGGAGCTGGAGCAGGTGGGTGTGAGTTCAGGGGTCTGGGGTCCTGCCCACCAACTCGTGGGGTCGCAATCAATCACTCAGTTGTGGTGAGCCTCAGTTTACTCCGTCTCTAAAATGAACATAAGAAGCTGTCATCCTGGTTACTTCACAGGTTTGTTGTGAGTCTGAACCTGAAGAATACATGTGACAGAGCTTTAAAGAAAAAAAAGTAGACTGTTAATTCCAGGAAAAAAACCAGCTGTTGGTGTCAGGATCCCCTTCTCACTCAGGCTTCCTGTACCTCAGAGGCAGCCAGAGTGAGAGAGAATCTCCTTTTCTGGTGGGTAAATGACGTCATCCACGCAAATGAGAACCAAAGAGGAGGAAGGTGAGCTCAGGAGACACACTGCCCATTGCTTGCCTTTACCCCTTATACCCACCCCCACCCCTGCCCAGGTAAAGAAGCTGATGGGCCCCTGAGCCAGAGCCGGAGCCACACAGGGTCCAGGACCACATAGCCCGCCTGGGCACTGCCTGGCTCTCCTGTGACAGTCCACTCAGGCTGCCATAACCAAGTGCCACAGACCAGGGGACCTGACCAACACAGATTCATTTTCTCAGGGGTCTGGAAGCTAGACGTCCAAGACCGAGGTGTTGGTGTCCCAGGTCTGGTTTCCCCGAGGCCTTGACTTGTAGGTAGACAGCTGTCTTCTCCCTGCGCCCTCACTCGGCCTTTCCTTTGTGTGCATCTGTGTCCTAATCTCCGCTTCTTGTAAGGAGACCGGTCCTGTTGGATTAGGGCCCACCCTAATGACCTAATGACCTCATTTTCCTTAATCACCTCTTTACAGGCACTGCTCAGAGGTGCAGTCACATTCTGAGGCACTGGGAGTGAGGACTCCAACACACAAATTGGGAAGGGGGTGCACAATGAACCCCTGGCACATTCTTTCAGAATTTCCAGAGTACGTGCAGTTTCGAGTGCAATGGCGCTCTCCTAGAGGAAGAGGGGAGTGAGGACTGTAAGAAATCAGACTCGATTTGGGGGAGGTGGGCACCACAGAGAGATTGGGCTGAGGGAATGATGCCGTGCACCCAGAAAACCTGAATTACATTCAATTAAATATAAACTTCATAAACAAACAGAAAACCTGAACTTCAAAAAAGTTCAATTAACTTGCTTTAGAAAAGCTTTCATAACAGGTTTCCTTTAAACACCCAACCTCACTAGTATACTTAAAAAGTGGTTTGATTTAACACCGTGTGATTAAAGTACTACATTGTCAGAGCCCAGCCATTAAAAGCAGGGGAGACAGCCTGTAATTAAAATATCACAGCACCTCCCTCCTCCAAAGACCAGCGCAGTTTACAACAGCTGATGATGGAAGCAGTGGAGACCCTGTGGGTCCCCGGAGCCTTCTGCTGCAGGTAGATGTGGCCAGGACCCCACCTGGGAGAGGGCGGCACTGAGCGCCTGGCCTGCCCTGGGGCTGAGGCATTTTACCTGCCAGCCTAGGAGCCCGCATTGGATCTGTGCTGGCAGCAACCCAACCCTGCCCTGCCTGAACTCCTGTATTGCTCGGGGGTCATCGTGTTGGCCCCCTGTCAGCTCAGAGGGCCAGGAGGCCCCGACAAAAGGATACTGAGTGTTGCCCAAGCCTCGTGTTAGCAATTTTAACCTGCACATATTCTACTTGTAGCAGAGCTGCAAACATGGCCAAGGTCATTGAGGCACTTTCTAGTCTCCCTGTAGTAAAGGCCAAAAGGAGGCCCTTATCTACCCGAGAGGAGGGGAGAGTGAGTACCACCAGGAAATGCATGTGTGACTGGTCCATTTGCAGGGAAGAATGTCATGATTCTCAAAGTGTAAAAGCCAACAAGTGCTGGGAGGAAGAACATTTGTCATGCAGGTCAGAGAAAGCTCAGGTTCAATAAAGCTTGTTGCGGGTTGGTGTTTAGATTCTGAGTCCTGTTCTTCCATCAGTCGACTGTGTGTTGGGCACTGCTGTGTACCGAGGGCCATATGGTTGTCCCCTTCCAGTGCAGTTCTAAAAAGCCCCTGCTCTGAGGGCTGCACCAACCAGTGGGGCAGACACTGTCACACCAGAGACGCCCAGGGCGCTGCGGTGCGAGGCCCTGGAGAGGGGCCCGGTCCCGCTGGATGAGTCAGGAAGGCTCCTTGTAGAAGTGCTGAGTAAGCTGACAGCTGAACCAAAGGATGCAGGGCTGTCTGTCTGGCCCAGAGGCGAGGAGAGGAGTGCTGGAGGCAGAGGGAACACTACATGCAAAACCCTGGTGGTGAAAATGTGCACGGGTGGGGGCCACTCGGTCACAAGGAAGGAAACTCTGAGCAGAGTGGAGGGAGGCTAGAAACTGGGCTGGGGAGTTGGGCAGGGGCCAGGGTGTGAAGGTCACACAGGTGGAGGTGAGAAAGCAGACCTTGTCCCAGGATTCTGAGGTACACGTTGGGGTAAGAGACCCCACAACAGGTGCCTTGGACTCGAGGGACCACAGTGCTGGGTGGACACAGCCCACCCCTTGGCTGCACCCCTTCCCCTTTACATGGCATTCTGAGGGCTTATGCAGACCTCTCACTGGCCTCCAGGCAGAAGGATTTGTTCTTTGACTCCACTGTGAGGTTTGGGTGCCCTTTGTCCCTGCACACCAAGTTGCCCGGTGATTTTCCAGGCTGTGGCTGCCTCTGGGCCCCTCCATGCCAGCACAGATCTCTCCAGAGCCCGGTAGCCTTTGCTGTCTAAGATGCATCAGCCAACTCAAAGAACAACCCATGTGTATTGATTAGTAACAGAGACCAGCCCTAGCCAGGGTTATTTAGACAGATTATTTCTCTCTCGCTTAAAAGAGGCCTGGGGGTAGGTTGGTCAGAGCTGGTGTGTGGGCTCCATGGGACCTGGTTCACTTCCATCTTTTTTGCTCCACCATCTTCTGCATGTGACTACTTTACTCAAGAAACCTCAAGGTCACCTCATGGTCTGGTGTAGTCGCTGGAGTACCAGCCATCACAGCCGCATTCCAGGCCAGAAGGAGGAAGAACTGAGATCAGTTTTTGTTGGTCATCCATGTGTGCAATGTGGCTGGGGAAGGTGGTTTTTCAGCTGAATACATATCCCAAGGTTCTGCTAGTGAGAAAGAATGGGAAAAGGGAAATTGAGGGGAGGTCCTGCAGCCTCTGCCATCGCATGTCATAAAAGGGACCTCAGGGACCTCAGCAGCTCCCTGAGAGCCTGGTTCCGTATTCCACCTTCCCCTGCAGTGCTCAGCACCATGTGGCTCTTAGGAGATGCTGCTAAAGGGGCAGAATCATGAGACAGTGACACAGGGCAACTCCAGTTCTGAGTAGCAACCAGCAGGCCCAGGTGCTGCACCGGGGCGCATCTCAGTGGAGAGCAGGACTGCGCATAGTCTAGGGCCTGGCTGCACCCTGGATTAAAACAAGTCATTTTGGGCTCTTCTTGGAGGCTCAGTTGCTCCTTCCTCAGAAAGGGAAAGACCCCACCCCTGCAGTTTTGAGGCAAGGATCAAATGGGACCATAGACCACAAACAGTTGTATAAATATGAATTCGTAGTGGTGGTGTATAGCTTGTTTAGCTTCTCAGACTCTCTTGCCCTCCCTCTAGATAAAATCTAGAAGACTAGATTCCTTTTCTGAGCTGTTACGTGTGCTGACTTCTCTCAGTCTCCGCTCCATCCACCCAGGCCACAGGAATCATGATATGCCCTTGTGTTTCCAGGCATCCTTCTTCAGAAGCGCTCAAAGCCCTAATTATCTCTGGATTCCAGGAATTCAGGGAGGAGCAAGAATTATTATTTCCATCTGGAAAATGGGCAGGTAACTTACCCAGGGCCAGAGCTACAACTAAAACTGTGTCTTATGACTCCACGCTCAGAGTCCTTTTTCCTAAACTACTATTTATGGACCTTTTGTTTTAAAGCAGCAGATGCGGTTCTTCCAAAGGTTTCTCAGTGAGAGGCGCAGCACCAAACAGCGATCGGATGCCCCTGGCTGCTCCGCTCCGCAAGCCTCCTCCGTGGAAGGTGTCCCTAGTCCTTCCCGGGGTCCCCAGATGGGCAGCGCTTCATCCGCCAGGACACATCCACTTCAATGCCCATTGCTCCCCAGATTCTGAGTGCTCTGGGTGGACCCCAGGAAATAGAAGCCCAGCCTCCCTGTTAGTTAGTCAGGGAGACGAGGAACTTGGGCAGTACGTGACAGCAAGAAATGTCATCGCACAAGGCTCGGCTCTCGCTTGGGGTGGAGACCCTCACAGCCCAGCCTGCCTCCCAATCCAGCCCGGATTCTCTGTCCGCTCTCCCGGCATTTTACCCCAGATAAGTTCTCCAGGGGGGCTTTTGTCCTTAAACAGAGTACAAAAATTGTGTAGTGTAAGCACATACCCCAGATTCAAGTAATTATAATTTATTATCCACTTTTTCCTTTAGATTTTTAATGATTCATTTTTTTGCCTGCTTCATAACTCTTTAACGAGTCTGTCCCTGTGTCCCCACCCTTTTCTGTGGTTCACATTTGTTGTTTAATAGAAATTTAAGTTTTAAAATTTGCATGAAGAGGCAATACACTTACAGAGTTTAAAAAAATAAAGTAAAAAAAAAAGTCAAAGTGAAACGGTATGCTCTGGAAACAGTCCAGATGTCTATCAACCAGTGAGTGGACCAATGAAAGCCGGAGGATCTGTGCAGTTGTGTTATTCAGCCTTATCAAGGAATGAAGCGCTAATATAGGCTGTCGTTTGGATGAGCCTTGAAAACATGCTACGTGAAAGAACGCGGGGACAAACGTCATGTGCTGGGTGGTTCCATTTATATGAAATGTCCAGACTAGGTGAAGCCATAGAGATAGAACGCAGGTGGGTGGGTGGTTTGCAGGGATGGGAGGCGGGGGGTGGGGGGGAGAGGCAGGTAGATGGAGGAGCAGCGAGTAAAGGCTTAAGCACGTGTTTGCTTTCCGCGTGATGAAAATGACTTGTAACTAGATAGAGGTGCTGGTTACTCAACAATGTGAACATACCAAATACGGCTGGATTATGTATTTAAAAATGCCTAAAGTGATTAATGTGTTCTGTAAATTTCACGTCAGTAATTACAAGGAAAAGGGAAGCATGGTGTTCTGTCCTGTGTGGAAGCCGTGCTTTCTCTCTGTCCCCAGCCACCCTCTTCCTTCCTGCCCTGCTTCCTCCCTAGAGGTAACAATTTCTTAAAAAACATTTTATTATTGAAAATTCCAAACGATGTAAAAGGAAACAGAATAACATAATGAATCACAGTAAGAATCACTTCTTAGTTCAGAGCCAAGCTTGATTCTTTTCTGCCGTCCGTTCTTCCATCCACGGATAATTGGAAGCCAACCCCAGACATCATGTTATTTTGTTCATAAATAATTCAGTACAGCTCTGTAAAGGNTCTTAAAAAAACATTTTATTATTGAAAATTCCAAACGATGTAAAAGGAAACAGAATAACATAATGAATCACAGTAAGAATCACTTCTTAGTTCAGAGCCAAGCTTGATTCTTTTCTGCCGTCCGTTCTTCCATCCACGGATAATTGGAAGCCAACCCCAGACATCGTGTTATTTTGTTCATAAATAATTCAGTACAGCTCTGTAAAGGATAAATAAGAGCTCTCCTTAAAAAACATAGCCACACTGTAGCACTGCAAGGAATACATCCTGATTTTCCCCCTTCGTGCATGAAAGGGCTCCCACTGAAAAGGCCATTCCATACCTCGCTCCGTTCGCCGAACCATGTTCTGTAGACCTCGTCTGTGTCAGTGAATTGTGAGCCCCCTTATTTTTTTCTGAGTGCACGCTGTTCTGTCATATGACTGTCCGCCCATTTACTCTCCCATTGCCCCTTTCTGGATGTTTGGGTGCTTTCCAGTCTTCTGCTTCTGCAAGTCTGAGCCGGACACTGTGTAGACTGAGGGGCAAAGGCAAATTGTATTTGGCTCCTGGCCTCAGGGAGCCTGGATTAGGCAGGTTCTTCAGAGAAACAGGACCAGAGAGAGAGGGAGAGAAGGAGAGCGGATCCTCCTGGGACCCTCTGTGCTTCTCGGTGTGGTTGGCTGGGGCTTCCTTTCAGCTTGGTGGTCTCCTCCTCTGCCGTTGGCCGTATTTCCAGACGGCTGGCTTCCCTCAGGACACGAGGGCAGAAGCTGCCAGGCCTTCTGTAGGCCTAGACCTGGAACAGGTATGATGTCGCTTCTGCTGCATGTCTGACCATCTAGTCACACTCTGGGGAGTGTGGGCCCTGGAGACCAGAGCCCCTCCTGCCGACTCTATGGGGGGCCCTGCAGAGGCACCTGAGGGGGAGGAGCCTGGACCTTCCTCCTACACCCCTAGATCTGCCCCCCGAGAGTCCTGGCAGCTGTGTTTGCAGGGGAATGTGGTAGAATGTGCTGGTACTCAATCAACATTAGCCATCTTGTTAGAACACTGGACTGGCTGAGACCCAGCGCTCAGGGTAACTTCCCGTGTGACCTCACCCAGTACGCAGTCCCTGTCTGAACCTCTAAATCGAGGAAGACAGAAATAGTAGCCTGTCACCTCCCTGCCTCACAGGGCTGCTGCCAGGTCCAAATGGGATAAGACAAGAACAGCTATGAAACGGGTTGGCAACTAACTGGGTGTGGCAGAGTTTTGGAACCTCCTTCCCTGGACTCCCCACCTGCAAGCACAGCTGCCAGGACTCCTGGGGGCCAATCTGGGGGTGCAGGAGGAAGGTCCTGGCTCCTCCCCCTCAGGTGCCTCTGCAGGCCCCCATCGGATTGGCAGGCGGGGCTCTGGTCCATGAGGCAGGAGGGGCTAACTGGCCGAGTGTTTCATGTCCACCAGGGATTCTGCAGCCTTCACCTCTTTCTCTCATGTCCTGGTAGGAGTTCTGTAAGGCAGGTGACACTTTTGCCCCTTTGGCAGATGTCCCCACAGTGACACAGCTGAGTGACAGAGCCAGAGCTCCAGCTTGCGCCCGCTGGGCTCCAAACCCCATCTCTTCACCTACAAAGCTGGCGGAGGAGGAGACATGTGGCAAAATCCCAGAATTGTCCTTCCTGTGAATGCTGCCAACTTTAATCAGATTAATTTTCATTTTTCTTTTGCCTTTGAGGCAGGGATGTTGAAAGTGATGCAGTGGGTTTTAGCAATGCTCTGTGAATAGGACTGAGGGGCACGCCTGATTTAGCCACATGCTCCTCTCGAAGACCACCTCACCACCCCTCAAAGGGCGGGGATGGTCCGTGGAGGCCCCGCCTCTTGCTCATACATCTCTGGCCCAGCCCGCCCCTCCCCGCCCCCTCCCACCCCAGCATCCAGGACCATCACACGTGCTCCCTGTCCAGATTTTTCTTGCATTTGCAGAAAGGCAGTTTCGTGTATGTCTGCCCTGGGTTGTGGCCGCAGCCCCAAGCCCTGGTTACCTGAAGTAAATCAAGGACAGCAACCACTCAGTAGTCTTCTCTTTCCAAGGTAAACTGCAGAAGTCAGGGTTTGTTAGTGAGAGTGCTTTGCCCAGTCCCAATCTGGCGTTTCCACCAGAAAACTCCCTGGGGAGTTAACAGCAAACATCTGTGGAGGGTCCAGGGCGTGCCAGGCAGGCCCTGGGCTAGAAAAAGTACCTTGTGGACCAGTTGACCTCAGAGGGAACTCGCTGAAGAAGACCTAGGCTTGTGGGTTGTTCCTCCCTCACTGTGGCCAGCAGCGCCTGCAAGCAGGGCACCCAGGGCTGCCCTGGCCGCCCTGGTGGGAAAGAGCACCGAGTGGTGGGCCTGCCCCTGGCAACCGTGGGTGTGCAGTAACTCGTGCTTAGGCTGCCCAGGGTGGTGCTGACCTTTGGAAAGGCAAACACATGGCCTTTGGGGCTTTGCCAGGCCCACCACCAGCCCAGGAGAGAAGCTTTTAATGCTGCATGGTGTTTTCCCTTCTCCGCTGGCCTGGCCATTAGTACTGGGAAACCGAAAGACTTGAGCATTGTGCAGCCACTATCGGGGGCTGGGCCCAGTGGTGCCCCACCACCCTTTCTGGGGCCCTTTCCTGGGAGGGTCCTTTCTGTAGATCTGAGGCCTTTGCCCATCCTCCCCCTGCCCCACCCCCATCTCGCTGGCATTCTCCTCCAAGTCCCCTTTCTATGTGGGGCTCTACTCCAGCCAACACAAACACCAGGGTAAGTAGGCGAAAAGCCACCTCTGAACAGAGAGCGTTCTCTCTTCCAGATTCACTGTGTCGGCTGAGGCATAACCGTTTAATTGCCGACACTCAGTAAAACCCAGTGAGGCCTGGTCCCGAGGAGGCCCAAGTACAGGATTTATGTGTAACACGAAGAAAACAAGAAAAGGACATAGGTAGGATTCAGTCTGCTCACATGCATCTTTTAAAATAATTTTATTTAGCCCTGGATGGTGTGGCTCAATGGATTGAGTGCCAGCCTGAGAACCAAAGGGTCACCAGTTCAATTCTCAGTCAGGGCACTTGCCTGGGTTGTGGGCCAGGTCTCCAGTAGGGGGCGCTCAAAAGGCAACCACATGTTGATGTTTCTCTTCCTCTTTCTTCTTCCCTTTCCCTCTCTAAAAATAAAGAAAGAAAGAAAATCTTTTAAAAAATAAAATAATTTTATTTAGATTCAAATTTTCTTTTTTTAAAGATTTTATTTATTTATCTTTAGAGGGGAAGGGAAGGAGAGAGGGAGAGAAATATCAATGTATGGTTGCCTCTGCCAGGGACATACAATGTATCATGTGTCCCCTGCCAGGAACTGGCCTGCAACCCAGGCATGTGCCCTGACTGGGAATCGAACTGCGATCCTCTGGTTCGCAGGCCCGCACTCAATCCATTGAGCTACTAGATTCAAATTTTCTATTCTGCTTTATAAACTTGAGGTTGGGAGATTTCAAGGCTTGTCTTTGGGGTGGTTGTTTCTGGCGTTCTCCATCAGGGGATTAATATTCTAAAAGGCTGAAATTGCTAATTATTCATAGGCCCCTGAGAGCCGCTCTGGTGGCACTCAGTTATGTCACAGGTCACGTGAGCAAATGTGCGTGCAGCCTCTGGGAGGTGGTTTGAGGGGAATTACGGGAGAGTGGGGGTTGTACCTGCGCAGGGAACACCACCGAAGGGCGACTGATGAAAGGGACATCTGGGAGGCGCAGGCCCAGCATTGGTTCCCTCTGGAGGCCCCTGTTCCCCTGCGCTGACCACGGGAGACAGGTCTGCCCAGGACCTCAGTGTCCTGGGGAGATGCTGGGCGTGACGGACTAGCCTGGGGGACTCTGACCCAGGAGGAATCTGAGGTTAGAGACGTGAGGAGAAAACCACAGGAAGTGGTCACTCTAGAAAAATGCTGCCCTCTGAGGCAGGCAGTTTGGGTAAAGTGGAATCCGATCTGATCTGTGTCCCCGCCTCAGGGTCAGGGAATGTGGCAGGGTCCAGCTCTGAGGCAGGTGACGTCAAAAGCCACATCCGAATAAATAGCTTTAGAGAGGCCCAGCTTCATCCTTTTGCATGTGAATACCCCGTTGTCTCAGCGCTACTGGTTGAAAAGATGATTCTTCCCCATCAAATTGTCTTTTTCAAAATCATGTCCCTTTCCTACTCAGAAATAACTACTGACTTTTTCTCCCCCTCCCTCCAGCATTCCTCCCCCAGCACCGCCCCACCACACACACACACACACACACACACACACCTGCCAACCTGCCCCGAATGGATGGATGTTTCCGTTGATTGAGGGAGGCCTCTGTGCAGCCCAGGGCCTCGCCCCTAACTCCCAGCATGCCTTCCCATGTGGATCTCTGAGCACTCAGGCCTCTTTAGGTGTCTGTTTGTCTCCCGACCCGGGCGCACGCAGCTCCTCCTTCACGCCCCTCCCCTGGGAAGCTGCGTATGACTCACAGCCCCCGACACTAGCATGTCGTCTCTTCACACTTGAATTTCTGGCCCCCGGGCCCGTGGTAAGCTTTTCCAGGCATGACCGGCTTTGAGCTCCTCGTCCCTCTGAACACTGTCTACTGAATGAATAACTAACTAGGGGCTTCTACAAGGCATCTGGCTGGCTGGCAAATGGCTTCCTCACAAAAGTGGTAGTCCATCCTTTAGTCCACCCATCCACCCGTCTGTCCTTCTGTCTCTTCATCCATCTACTGAGGTGGTTACTTAGCCCTTGTCTGCTGGAGGGGTCAGAGTTGTGCTATGGGTGTGTATTGTTATAAGGTCAGATGTATCCTATCGTTCGAGAGGTAGCCAGTGCACCAGACAGCCAGGCTCTGCGGCTGCCCTGGCTGTTGTCTCTGGCAGCATGCTTGGGGGCCCTTGTGGTGTGTGTGGGGGGGGGGATGTCCTCAAGAGGCCGATGACACATCTCTGACCTGGTGAGCAAGAGTTAGAACAGGGGGACAGGGTGGTCTCAGAGGCCCGCTTCCTGCACTCCAGGGATATTTCTGTCTAAATTGTGGGTTCTGTTCATTAGACTTTTGTGCTGCAGGATGGAGATGGAGGCCACCGAGACACTGCCATTCCTAGGCAGCCCGCCAGCCTTCAGCAGTGACATGCTTGGGACCTGCAGTTCCATCTCACGTTATCAGTTACCTCCCACCAGTTCTGAAATTGGGCCTGATCTGAGCGACTTTTGGCTCTTTGATCCCGTGGTGTAAGAACCTCACTACTATCTGGAAAATCAGGTTTTTGACCTTGAGCCTACACTATGGGGACCCCTCGGACTGGCACTTTTATTCCCAGGCACTGGCCATGGTTTGCCTGGCCCACCCCCTTTCTGGACCTCAGGTCCTGTCTGTGCCAGGCCGCTCCTCCCCTCATGGGGATTCCCTTCTTAGGGTTTCTGCTCTCCCACCCTGCAGGCTGGTCTCTCTGTCCACTATGTCCTACCTCCCCTGAGAATCAGAGGTCTGGCCTGCACCTCAGCGGACAACAGGTAACCCAGGAGGCCCTCGGTAGCATGCAGATTCATGAAGGTATTGGATAGCAAGTAACACACTTGCTGGGGGCATCAGAGCCTCGTTCATCTAAGACACCCTCTTGCAGCGCTGCAGAGACGAGCAGCTTCTGCAGTGCTGCCTTCGGTGACGTCTTTCCATTTACCAAGGAGTCGTGCAACTCGGCTGGGTCCTTAGGCATTCTCTGTTCAGCATCAAGCCAGCACCAGCTCTCTGATACTTATTTTATAAATTTCCCATTTCACAGTGAGAGAAGGAGAGGTGGCCATAATCTGCTTCCACAGTAGCAAGGCTGGTCACTGAATTTGGGTTGTTGTGGGTTTCTTTTTTTTTTTTTGTAAAAAGCCCAAGATCTACCACATTCCAATATGAATTGTGTAACTTATCAGCCCTGTGTCCAGAATTACACTTTGCTCCTTGTAATTTCAAAAATAATTCTTGCCAATGTCTTAGGTTTTACAGTTTTATTTTGGCTCTGGCCCTCTCTTATCTTCATGTTCCAAGACCTTTTCTTCGCATTTCTTTTCTTTTCTTCTCTGCTGCCCGTGCCTGGGTTGGGTCTGAAGGCTCCTCTCTCCTGGCTGGGTCCCTGCAGACTTCCTGGCATTTCTCTAGCCACTGGCACGTCCTCAGAGGGAAGCAGATCAAAGGAACAGAGCTGTGGCCAGGGGAGGGGACACTTTCTCTGTTGGCAAAAACGGAGCAGAACAAGCGGCGGGTTTACTCCCTGAAGTCCGGCAGCCAACAGCTTTACCTCATTTCGTTCTGATTGCTGCTTGCTGGGGAATTGAAGGCTCTAGTGTGTATCCGTCCTGCAAGTGTCTGTTGAGCCCTAGAAATATTCCTGGTCCCAGGAAGGTATTAGCTCCTGTCACTGGGAGGAAAGATGGCAGACAGGAAGGGGTTAAGACTTCACTTAGGGAAAGGTATGATACATGGCAGAAGGTGAGGTTTAGCAATAAGTGCTGGAGACTTTTAGGGAAATGGGGTGGGGGAGGTGGTCAGTGTGGGCCCAGCAGGATGGGGTGTTTTGGAGCTGGGTGGGGAGGGACCCTTTTAGGAGGGAGAAGGTAACACTGTTCTTCCAGGTGACCTACTGAGTGACTTGGCATCTGAGAAGCCCTGAGGAGAGAGGTGTCAAAATGAAGCATGGGTTCCAGGAAGCAGGAGGCAGGGCCAAGTACATGGGGTGGGCCCCCCACCAAGTGCAAGGTGGCACCTGTACCCTCTGCCCAACAGGGAACCGTGACAAGACTTTACAACGACAAACTGACGGCCCATGAGGCTGTTTGGAGATGAGTCCTGGCACCTGGGGGCAGAGGCTTGGTGAGGATAGGGGTCCTGTCAAGGCTGACCTTGGTGGTCCAGACACCTGGCCCAGGGAGGTGATGCAATGTGGATGGTGTAACGCTATTGGTAGGAATGAAAAGAAAGGGGTGAGATTGAAAACCTTTAGGGGAAGATGCTCCAGGGCCTAATGGCTGGCTTAGGGAATGAAGGAAACCCCAAGAGGGATGGCATTCATTCCATGCAGTCCACTGGAGGCCACCAGAAAAGGCCCCCTGTCACACCCCTCTGCTCATCTGCTTCCAGGTCCTCTCTGAGGCACACTGTCACACGGAGGCACATTGACCTGCCTGCCAGGTGCTGTGTGCTTTCGGCACCAGGACAGGCTGCTTACCTCATGGCCTCCCAGCTAGCAGGTTAGTGAGCAGTAGCAGTGCTGGTGATGGTGGGCCAGGCATAGGAGGACCAGCACTAGCAGTGGTAACAGTGTGATCATTTGGGGGACCAGCACTAGCGGTAATAACAGTGTGATCATTTGGAGGACCAGCACTAGCAGTGGTAACAGTGTGATCATTGGGGGTGGGGGGGACGAGCACTAGTGGTGGTAACAGTGTGACCATTTGGAGGGCCATCACTAGTGGTGGTAACAGTGTGACCATTTGGAGGACCAGCACTAGCAGTGGTAACAGTGTGATCATTGGGGGTGGGGGGGACCAGCACTAGTGGTGGTAACAGTGTGACCATTTGGAGGACCAGCACTAGCAGTGGTAACAGTGTGATCATTGGGGGTGGGGGGGGACCAGCACTAGCGGTGGTAACAGTGTGACCATTTGGAGGGCCAGCACTAGTGGTGGTAACAGTGTGATCATTTGGAGGACCAGCACTAGCGGTGGTAATATGACCATTTGAGCCATTACCCTGTGCTAAGAGTTCTACTGACTCTAGTTCATTTTGTCCTTATAACAGTCCTTCGGGTTGGCCCCGTTCTGTACCCAAGAAAACTGAGGCTTAGAGAATTAAGCCATTTGCCTGAAGTAGTGCATCTCATAAGAGGCAGAGCCTGGACAAAACGCCAGTGTCACGGCTCCAGACCCCGAGCTTAGTCATTCTGCTCTGCCTGCTCTCAAGGAGCAGGCTATTAGTCACTGTCTATTGAATTGCGTTGACTGTGTTGTATGTTGATGTTTTTTCTGCAAAGAACCAGGGACTCTTAACCACTGGAGGCCAGAACCTTGGTAAACACATTGTCCACAGTTCCCAATGTTGGTCCTGGATCCCTGAAGACATTACCATCACCCAGGGAGCTTGTCAAAACACAGATCCCTGTTCCCAGACTCATACTGTGTGTGATTCAGCACGGAGCCCTGGAATCTATTTTCTCACGAGGTCCCTGCTAGAAGCCACAGACCTGCCCATCTCTTCAATTTCTAGGCAAGGAAACAAGCCCAAGGAGGGATGGCGACTTGCCCAGGTGCTTCCGGGTGGGGCTGCGTCCTGACCCCACTCCTGCAGCTTTCAGCACAGACCTTCGCTGACCCCACCGCGCTGCCTCCCCGGCTCTCTCCAGTCACTCCATCTCTGCAGTTTCCAAGGCGAGAGACCTGGCTCTGTCCCACTCCATTCGCCAAATATGCTTCCTATGGCCATTGATGTTTTTGCACCTTAATATTAACAGTACTTTACTGGAGTATAATTGACATGCATTACAAGGCATGAATCTTATGTACGCAGCCTATTAAATGTTTATATCTCTGTAACCATTGCCAAGATCAAAGTACGGATCAGCGCCACCATGCCACAAGGTTGCCGTGGTTCTAAAAGTGAAGTAGAAAGGACAGTGAGGACAGAGGTGCTGTTTGGCAGACGGAGCCCCCCTCGCCTGTTTTTGCTGTGTGTATGTCTTACATTCTCCACAGTTTCCCCCAGAAGGCTGGTGTGTGTGCATGAGGCAGGGTTCACAGGGCAGTCACTGTGACTTGTTGCCGAATCTCTCCAACCCCGAACCTCTTCATAGGCCGGGGCCTGACCACGACGCAGGATGACAGACTTGCCTCTAAGTGGAGTGTCACAAGCATGTGAAGACTATACAGGGAATTGGGCTTGTTGTTGAGATGGAGGGGAGTAGAGAGAGCTGAACACAACTCATTTGAATGTTGAAAATAAAAAATTACCTGTAAAGAACGCTCCGGCTTGGCCTGGGCTTCTCTCAACCCCAGTGCTGGCTCCCCAAGGGTGGTATGGTCTTGGGATCAGTTTGAGGAGTAGCCTTGCTGAGGCCTATCTGTGAGGTTGGGGTGGGGCCTGGGAACATGGTCTGGACACCCCCACCCCTGTGCCTCTGGGGTGACCTGATGGGAAGGGTGCCAGCCCTCCAAGGCTTGCTTTGTAGCGTCCACACTTCGAAGACGAGCAGCCATGGGATTTCCATTCCACCCCAAGGGTGAAGGGGTGGAACGTGCAAGAGATACAATCCCCTTCAGCTTTGAGAGGCTCCCAGGGACTTTGCTGAGGGGCGTTGGCTGTCATTCTCATTTCCAGGGGATGGGAGTGGCTCAGAGCATTCGAGCGGATGGGCCCATCGCCAAGAGCCCCTGCGGCTCAATGATGCTCTTTCTGTTTCACACGCTCATTTTCATGTTTGCTTTTCTGCCTCAACATCACGACTCTTTGGAGCTGAGTTGGGAAGAAAGAACAGTAACACCCTGCACATGTCTTTGCCTCTGGGTCAGCTCTCGTCTGTGAGTGTTGTGGAGTTTGTCTGTCTCCCCTGTTGACACTGAGAGCCAAGGGTTTGAATGGGGACACCTGGCCAGTGGGCTGGGGCCTCTGCTCTGATTTCTCCTTTAGACGTACTTGTAGGTGAAGGTCAAAGATGTGTTTGGTTGTTTTCTTGTTTGATTTTCTTGACTCCTAGGTTGTGTTTACATTCAAAGGATTTTGTGTTTGTACTTGAGTCAAGTTGCTCTAGAGAAGGTAGTTTTCGTGCCCGTTAGCAGAATCTGAGAGTACTTCTTTCCCCAAAGGTGGGCATCAGTATTCCTGTCCACTCTTCCGTGAGTGACGGGTATAAAACTATACCTCGTTTTTCTTTACCTTTCTTTGATTAGTTGGTCCCAGTCTCTTCCCTTGGTTCTCACTGCCAAACTGCCTGCCCTGGGGTCCAGTTACCTTGGCCCCCACACTCTGTACTTGAGCCCCAGACACTGCGTTGGGTTTCCAGCAGCCCCCGCTTTCATGGCCAGGGTCCCAGGCGGATTCCAGGCAACCGGCCCCACTCTGCTTGTTAAACCTCGCTTAGAGCTCCTCCGCTGGTATATTTGTGTCGTCCATACTCTCGTCCTCGGCTGTGGTATGCGAACTTGAACATAAGCTGTTTACGTGTCTTCCTTTGGCAATTTCCTTTTCATGCTCTTTGCCCATTTTTCTATTGATGTATTTCTCTTTCTCTTTCATTGTAGTGAGAGGTCTTACCTTATGGGTGAAGGCTGTAATGTCCAGATTAAAATAAAATTATCCCTACCTAGACTTGAAGGCTTGGAATGCATTAAATCAACTCCAGAGTGGCCCATCTCCAAAGTGATCTTGAGGAGAGTTAGAGAAAGTGTCCTCTCCCTGGAAGACACAGCTCTGTTCCTAAGTGTAGGGCCTGCTGAGTGGCTCACCGGTAGGTTCCAGTTCCCACCCTTCCAGGGTCCCTCACCCTGGCACTCCCGTTCAGGGCATAACTGTGCAACCTACACAACCCTCCCCACCCCCGCCCCAGCCTGCAACACCCGTGTGCCTGCCATGAGTGTTCTAACGCTGAATCAAGCCCGTTTTAAGAGCAATGTCAAAAGCTGCACTGGGCGGTATGGTTTTTACGAAAACCGAACCTCCCGTCCTCCGGCCGTGGGTGCTGCTGTGTCTTGAATGGAATCCGAAATTAGGTTAGCCTGGGATTGGCTTGTGCAGCAGGAACAGGCCCCAGGGGAGAGAGAGGTGCGGCTCCAGTCCTGCCTTTTTTATTAATTAATGATGGGGCGTTAGGCAAGCCAGCTAACTTTTCAGGGACTTTTCTCACCAGTAAACTAAGAGCCTGTGACTTGATAGACTTCTAGGTCGTTCTCATCTCCCACTATCTATGAGTCCAGTTCGAGCCATATTTTCTTTTTTTTTTTTCACAGAAAATACGACATATTTAAGAGAGCATAGCTTTAGTTTTTCTTTAGCATCTGGGTTATATAAAAATAAAGCATTTCAGAGTCTGGTACATATGTATTTGCATTTCCCCCAATTTCTACCTGCCTTCATTACGCTTTCTAATCCTGTCCAAAAAAAAAGAAGTGCTTCCAATGCCCAGTCTCCTCTTCTGTGTTTCCCCGAGGGGGTGTCCCCAGTGTCCGTGAAGTCTCTGGTGGAAGGCATGGGTGCATTTGACAATGGGGTTAAATCTTGGGTCACTCTATCCTTTCCTTCTATCCATCCTTAGTACCATTTTTGCAACTCCTTGGTGAGCTCAGGACACTTCAAAGACCTCACGGCTTTGGGGAGCAGTGGCACAAGCCTGAATGTACCGGGACTTTCTTCTGTGCCGGCTCCATGGCCATTCTGCTTCTGTGCTGATGGTGGCGGTTCCCACAAAAGACCCCTCCCCCACCCCCAGCTCCAGCTGCCTTGGCTCCTACCACCCTGCCTTGGTTCCCCCACACCCGTCTTGCTCCCCACATTCTCCCACAGGTCGTGCTCCCTGTGGCCTGTCAAAGGCGGGGCTTTCCCAGGGGCCTCATCACAGCCCTTTTCCACTTGCCCTCCTCCTGGGCCCTCTCACCCCTCTCTGGTGGCCCTGGCCATCATGCGAGTGTCACTGACTGTCACCTCTATTCTCCACACCAGGCCTGGTCTTGGATCACAGTCCAGTTCCCACCCAGCAGCCTCCTGGCGACCTTGACCTCCAGCACCCCCTAACCCAGCTCCTGATCCCTTTCCACACCCCCTGCTGAGGGTCATCTTTCCATCACCTGACTAGTCCTGCAGGCCCCAACCTGGGCTGGGGTGGCCAGCACCCTCCTGCCCCTCCCACAACACGCTCACTGATGTGGCCTCCTGCCGCCTGCACAGCTCTCGCTGCAGCTTCTCGTCTTCTTCGGCCCCTGCCTCCACCTCGGTGCAAGCCCACGTCTCCCGTGGTCTGGCCTCTTTACAGTTCTCTCTCCATTGCAAGCCTTCTGCCTCCAGCTTTCCTGGATATTTTGGTGCAAATCTAAACAAGGAAAACCTCAGTCCTGTGAGTGCAGCTCCCCACGATTCTTTGCTTTTTTTATAGTACTCTCATCCCGAGTGGGGTAGGACGCAAGCTTGCAGAGGTGAACTTAGCCTGCTTTGTATCAGAGGTGGCCTTTCCCCAGACGTTTCTGCATCCGTCAGCACCGGTGGGTAGGAGAGCCCTCTCTGTGCTTGTCCCCCTCCCGTCATCCTCCGGAGGCTCAGGCAGTCCGAGAACCTGGGGTTGCGTGTCAGGTCTGGAAGGAGTTGTCTGCCCCAGCCTCTTACATTTTGTAAAAAAACAAAACAAAACAAGGTCCAGGGGAGGGGTGTATTCAGGATCATGCAGCTGGGGGTTTGTGGCGAGTCCTCTCCCAGGTGGTGTGTATTAGTTTTCTGTGGCTGCTGTAACAAATCACCACAAGGTCTGGGTGGCTCACAGCAATAGACATCTTCTGCCGCACTGCGGGAGGCTAGAAGTCTGAAGTCAGGGTGTCAGCGGGGCCACCAGCCCTCCAGAGTTTCTAGGGCAGGACCCTTCCCTGCTCTTCCAGTCTTCTGGTGTGTGGCTGGGAGATAACATTACTCCGGTCTCTGCCTTCGTCTTCGTGTAGTCTTCTCCCTGTATGCATCTCTGTGCATCTCTGTGTCTGAATTTCCTTTTTTATTTTTTATTCTTAAATTTTATTTATTTATTTGTAGAGACTGGGGAAGGGAGGGAGAAAGAGAGGGAGAGGAACATCAATATGTGATTGCCTCTCATGTGCCCCCTACTGGCCCACAACCCAGGCAAGTGCCCTGACTGGGAATCAAACTAGCGACCCTTTGGTTCGCAGTCTGGCGCCACACCAGCCAGGGCTATTTTTTATTTTTAAACAAGGACACCAGTCATTGGCTTTAGGGCCCGTCCTATCCCAGTATGACCTCAACTGAATCACATCTGCAAAGACCCTACTTCGACATAAGGTCACATTCACAGGTACTGGGGATGTGGACTCCAGCGCATCTTCCTGGATGACACTGTTCAACCCACAATAGTGTAGCAGGTGTGACCAGTTCTGTGGTGCTACAGAGGGGACATGGGATGTGGCTCATACAGGGTCACCCTGGGGGAGGATTCTGCCTGGTATTTAGGTTGGAAACTCGGTGCTCTACTGGTCGGACCTGTACTTTTTATGAACAGATTGCCAGTGATGATTTCTGTGTGTGAGTGTGTGTGTATGTGGGGGGGGGGGTAGGGACAAAGTCAGATAGGCCTTCTTTTAAGATGTGACCATATTTCAACCTAAGGGCAGGGAGAAACAACGAAAGGTTGGTTTTTTTTTAAGCTTTCTGCCATCGTCCTGTCTGGAAAATTAAGTTGTACAGCTCTGGGGGTTACCTGCTTAACACCTTTCTCCGCTATTTAAACCAGTGGGCTTGCTCCCGTGTTTCGTTACAGGGCAGTGCCTTCTNCCAGTGATGATTTCTGTGTGTGAGTGTGTGTGTATGTGGGGGGGGGGGGTAGGGACAAAGTCAGATAGGCCTTCTTTTAAGACGTGACCATATTTCAACCTAAGGGCAGGGAGAAACAACGAAAGGTTGGTTTTTTTTTAAGCTTTCTGCCATCGTCCTGTCTGGAAAATTAAGTTGTACAGCTCTGGGGGTTACCTGCTTAACACCTTTCTCCGCTATTTAAACCAGTGGGCTTGCTCCCGTGTTTCGTTACAGGGCAGTGCCTTCTGCTGCTGCTGTTCTGCTCCCTCTGAAAGTTCACTGTTGCTCCACCCCTCCTGACCTTTGTCTGGCCTTTGCCTGTGGGCAGGGTTTCAGAGTCAGCGTTTCAGCGGGGTGCAGGGCGGGCAGCATAATCCTCCAATGCCGCAGAGGTTTGGGCTCTGGGCCTGCAGGTGGGGAGAAGCCTGGGGCTGGGGCTCCATATTTAGTCTGGAATCCAGTCCCAGCTGCTGCTCTGAGGCCACAGTAGGTGCCAGGAAGGGCGGAGCACCAGCCCCAAGCTGGGGCAGCCAGGGCCCGCTGTGCAGCACAGCTGGGACAAAGCACCGTCCATCTGTGCTGGGCCTGCCCGGAGCCGACCGGCCCCTTTTCCTGCCTAGGAGACATTGATCAGGAGGCCAAGGGGAAAGTGACTGTGAGGAAAGTGAACCTAAAGCTCACCATCTGAAGGATTAGACCTGCAAAGGGCCCCGGAGGGGAAAGAGGCCCGTGCTTCTTTTCATTTGGGATGAGTCTGGGCTGGAACAGAGAGGGGACATGCCAAAAGTCAGAGAGTTACTGGCAAAAACAGTAGATTTGGGTTTCTGGCCTCCAGATCCTTAGCCTGTCCCTGTGCCCAGGAGGCTGCGCCATCATCAGACCAGGGGTCCCTCCAAGCACCAGCTTTACCAGAGACTGAGCAGAGGATGGCCAACACCCCTGGCAGCACCCCACATCAGAAAAGACAGACATCCTTTTCAGGTGTCTTCTTGCCTCCCTCCCTGGGCCACTCTCCAGTCCCCATTGGCCACTGCCACTCCTTACCAGCCCCCACCCTCATTGAAACCTGCTGTGTTAGTCACTGACACTGTAGTATGAATGTCCGTCCTCTCCCAGGGGGACTTGGGCAGTCGTCACAGAGTGAGACTTGGAATCAGGCAGACACTGCATTCCGGAGCACGCTGTGAGAGGCATGTGGACGGAAACAGGTGGACCTCAGGAATGGAGACAGCTCCCGTCCTGCCCTGTCTCCTCACACTCAGAGCATCTCAGTTCCCGGCTGGTTCCCGTCCCGTGTCCCTGATCCACAGACTGGCCCCTCATCCCATATTCTACAGGCCAGACCTGCTCAGGAGCCAGTCCGATGGCCTCGCTAATTCCAGGGTCCTCCCTCTAGTCTTCCCTCTAGATCCCAGCAGGCCGTGGGTGGGCTGCCCACACACCGTGTGGGCACAGGCCTGAACCTCTGAGCAGGACACATGGGAAGCTATAGTTTCAGTGACCGGAAGAACTCAATACCACAATGGGAGAACCTATGACCCCATGTCCACATGCCCTTATGTGCAGTGTGGCTGCTCTGTCCAGACCTTTCTGGGCCTCAGTCTCCTCATCTCTAAGGTAGGATTCATCTTACAGACTAGGGAAGAGGGTGTATTTAAAGGCTTGGCTCCCAGCAGCCACTCATATAATTATCATGATGCTTGTTGCCTCCAGGAGTCCTCCTGGCAGCCCCACTCGACAGAATCAAAAATGGTGGTAGGGCAGGAAAGGGGACCCCGCCACCACCCCCTGCCCCCAGTCCTTCGGCCTCCTGGTGCTGTCTTCGTTCCACTAAAACGCCCAGCAATGTCTGTGGGTTTCAGGATCAGTCCTCTGTCTTGCCTCAGTGCACCTAAATGCCAGTGAGTAAATCATCACAGAGCTGTCGTGTGCGAGGCACCTGACTTCCTGGGGCTGGTTTGGAAATAGCTCTGCCTGGCATTCCCCCGAACAGGGCGAGGAGCGGATGCCTGGCCTCCACTCAGCACAGCAGCCACGGGTCTCAACTGCTCAAGCGCAGCAAATGGATTAATAACTGGCGTGAGGCTGCCTCAGAGCCCCAGACGCTGCCATCCCCGTGATGTGCCACTTTTGTCACTGTTAACAGTCAGAGGCTGTGTGCCAGCAGAGGGCTCCGGGAGGAGTGGACGGGAGGGCCTGGCACTGCTGAGGACAGCAATTAGCAGGGAGTGGCTGGTACTAATCGCTCTGATCAGCCAAGCAGGAGCCAGGCCTGCCGTTGCACAGGCCGCATTTGGCCCTGCAGCCCCAGGGAAAGAACAAAGGGAGTCACTGCAAAACTTTGGGGGCCTGTTCTCATTCTAGAGCGGCTGGCTGCTGCCAGAGCTGCGGATGGTTGGGCAACCAGGAACTGGGGGTCCCAGACAGACTGGCCAAGTTCCCTGTGCCCAGAGCCTACTTCCTGCCTCCACTTGAGCCAGCACATTGTTCAATGAGCCTAGAAAGTTTTTTCCTGTCCCCCTGACCCAGGAATCCTCAGTGGCTAGGAAGACCGTGGCAACATGTGTCCAGCAGAACCGTGGCACCTCTCAGGGTTCAGGAGGAGTCTCCTGGAGGGGACCCCCTCAGGTCTGTGTGTGCTTGGCAGAAATGCACAGGATACCCCTCTGATAGGTGCTCGCCTGGACAGCAGGGCTCGCAGGCCCTGCCGATTCTTCCCAGATGACTTTGCTGCAAAGGGCGACTTTGACTTCGCTAAGTCAAAGCAAAATTCTCTTAATGATCATCATTATTGTTATCATTTCAGTATTAATAACACATGTTTAGTGTTCTTCTGTATTTCAGACCTGATGTTTATGTTTTTAACAACCCTGGGAAATCAAAACAAGGAAAGAGGAAGGAAAAGGTATTGTTCTAGGTGTAGACAAGGGGGCCTAAATATGCAGGTGACTGACGCAGGGCACAAGCCATTCTGAGGACCTGCCCTTGCCTCCTGTGGGGCTGGGGCCAGGCCAGGTGGCTGCAGGAACTCGTTCAGATCCTTCTCTCTGGGTGTCTGGCATTCAGTTACACAGTGTATGATAGATGCTCCTGAAAAATTACATAGGGGACTCTCCCATCAACTAGATGACATAGGCCATAGAGGTGAATGTATTTACCTCTCCTGCATCACAGGTGCTTCCTGGGACAGCCACCAGCCCACTCCCAAAATGGCAGTGGAGAGGGAGAGAATTTATTTGGCTGCTGGGTCACGCCCCGGATCAAGGTGGCTTCAGGCGGGGTTGTCCTTTTCCTGTGCGTGGGCTGATGCCTTGTTCATGGGCCGGCTTTGCGGGTGTGCATCCCTTGCAGGTGTTCAGAAGGGCAAATGCTTGGTGAATGCTTGGCTGTTGCTGTTTTTAAATTCTTCTTTTAAACAAGAGAGCCTGCAATTCCAGTTTGCACTGGGCCCTGCAAGTGATGTAGCCTGTTCCCTCAAGGTCCCACAGCTGTTGGGGGCATGAGGCCTGCATTCCTCACCGTAGTCTTTGGGGTCTGTCAGCTGGCCTAGCTGCTGGGTGGGGGCCAGCAGAGGCCAAGGTCCCCCCTGTCTGTGGGGCTGGCATGTATGGCAGCTGCACGCGGAAGCCAGGCAGCTGAGCAAAGTCAGATGGGATTTCCGGAATGAGCGCACACATTCTCTGGCTGCCACTCCGCACCCACCCCTTCCTCCCTCCCTCCATTCCCCTGCCCCTTCCCTCGTCACCTAGAAACAGCATGTGCACAGGCGACCTTGATAGCAAAGGGCAGGGGGCCAGAGATCTCCCATCCACAAAAGACAGGCATCCCTGACCCTGTCCTGCAGATGACGTCACCCATGCTTCCCCTAGAGTTTGTTCCTGATGGATGAAGACGAGAATCATCTGAGAAATGAGGGCCACGCTCCTGAGGGCTTCCTCGGGCCACAGCAGGTCACAAGAGCACATTAGAGTCCAGTGGTCCCCAGGAATGCCAGACCTCCCCCCACACACACACCCACACCCTGACAGAGCACGGTCCTTGCCCAGGGGTCAAGTTCAGCAGCAAAACCATTAGAGAGCTGAGGAGTGAGATCGGAATTGCAGACTCTTATTGCAAATGCCATGGACTGCAGAGAAGGGAAATCGGGTTAGTGCCAGCTTTGCCACCAGCAAGTAGTGGTCTCCAAAGTGGGATGCACAAGCCCCCCCACCCAAAGATAATGTTAGAACTCCTGTGTGTGTGTGTATGTGTGTGTGTGTGTGTGTTTTATCTTTTAAATTCTAGTTCTGGGTTTGTTTTTGTGATGCATGAAACGTATGGCCAGGGCACATGTGCACGTTTGTGTACTACTCACGGTGTGTATGCAGGTGTGTTCATTTGCTGGGACTGCTGGAACAAAGGGCCACAAACTGAGGGGCCTAAACAATAGAAATTTATTCTGTCACAGAATAAATGGACTTGGAGGATACTAGTCCACGGTCAAGGTGTTGGCAGGATTGGCTCCTTCTGAGGCTGTGAGGGAGACTGTTCCATGCTGCCCCCGACTTTGGTGGTGTGCCGGCCACCTTTGGCACTTGTTGGCTTGTCCATGCATTACTCCAATCTCTGTGCTCATCTTCACATGGCATTCTCCCTGTGTCTGTGGGCAAGTTCCCCTTCTAGATGAACCAAATCATATTGCATTAGGAGCTCATCCTATTTCAGTTCGACCTCATCTTAATTAATTACAATGACCTTAGTCCCAAATAAGGTCATTTTCTGAGGCATGGGGTGAGGAGTTCGATGTCTGAACTTTGCAGGAAACATAATTCAACCCAGAGCAGATGGCATGAGCAGTGAAACAGCTGGAAAGCCCTGGCTTAGCTAAGCCGTTTGCTCTCTGTGGTCAGCTAACCCTGGCTGTGTGTTGGCCCAGCTATCTCCACATCTCACCAGCAGACCCTGGTCAATAATGGAGTCCTGGTGAACAGCAAGCGTGGCTGCCAGGGTTTGCTGCGCCCTGAGCCTCCAGTCTACTGAGAAGAGGAGAGTCCTGCGTCAGAGGTACAGGGCCCTGAGTGCCAGGCATGGGGAGAGTCCCCCGGGCCCTGCCTTTCTTCCTGGTCTTGACACATCAAATCATAGCAAGCAGAAGAATTAGCACTAAGCAGTCACGAGGGAAAGAACTTGTGAGTTTGGCCACTGCAGCAATGGACGTCAAGAGCCATGGTCTCTCGTGGCAGGAGCTTGGATAAGTCACAAGATTCTAGGATTTTACAGTTGGCAGGCACCTTTGAGACCATTTGGTCCAACCCTTTCATTTTCGTGACAAGGGGAGTAAAACCAAAAAAGGGGAGAGTCTTGCTCGGGGTTTCAGGATTAGGATCAGCAGCTGTGTTAACTGTCTATTGCTGTGAAACAAATTATCCCCAAATGACACACTTAGTTCCTTACACGTTTTGCTGAGCAGGAGTCCAGGTTCAGCCTAGCCAGGTTGTCCGCTTCCAGGGTCCCTCCTGGGGCTGCAGTCAAGGTGGGGGCTGAGCTGTGCCTGGCTGTGGGAGCACCTGCTTCTCAGCTCAGTCCAGTGGTTGTTGATGGGGCTCAGTTCCTGTGGGCTGTCAGGCTGAGGCGCAGGTCCTCAATGGCTGTGAGCCAGCAGCCACCCATAGCTCCTTGCCACATGGCTCTTCAACATGACAGTTTGCTTCGTGAGAGTGTGCAAGCCAAGAAGGCAATAGAGAGTCTGCAAGACACGTCACACTCTTTTGTGACCTGATCACAGAAGTGACGTCCTATCTCTTTTGCCGTATTCTGATTGTTAGAAGCCAGTCACCAGGTCCAACCTACACTCAAGGAAGGTGATTAAACAAGGGCGTGGCTAGTGGAAAGCAGGGGTCATTGAGGGTCGTCTGAAGGAACTGCTTACCACAGCAGCATCTAATAGGAAACCCAAATGACAGTGGTTTAAACAGCACAGAATTTATTTTTCTCCCATGTGACAGGAATATAGAAGCAGGCATCCTAGGGCTGGTGTTGGGGCTCTGTCATCATCAGAGGCCCAGGTTCTTTCTGTTTTTCTGCTTTGCCATGCTGAATGAGTGTCTGATACCCTCAGAATGGCCTCGTGGTCTAAAAGGGCTGCTGGAGCTTCAGGCATCACATCCACATTTCAGGCAAGAAGGAGAAAGTGGGGAGGGCAAAGGGCATGTGTTGACCCAGTCAGTCCATTTAAAGTGTTTCCTACTCAGTTTCTCCCTTGTGTATCTCATTGGCCAGTACTTTCTGTAAAGGAGGCTGGGAAATAATTTTTATCTGGGCACATTGTCTCCCCCAACGTTATAAGGGTGTTTAGTAAGGAAGAAGGAGAGACTAGGTATTACAGATTCAGGTAGAAACATCTGCCACTCTCATGCCTGCACAACCTGCAGTGGTGAAGCCGGTTTCTGGGTCTCACTGCATCGAGTGGCCCATCTCCCATGTCCTGGTCTCCTGGGGGAGCTGTATGGGTAGGAAAAGGGTCAGGCATGGAAGGGTGAAACAGTGAATGAGGAAGTAGAATGCTGACTGGCCCGTTTCATTTGCTCCCTCCCTCATTCACTGAATATCCCTTTGCTGATTTTTCTTCATGAGGCAGCAGGAAAGGAGGAAGAAAAAGACTTGAGTGGGAAAGAGACACGTGGGTGGACAAATCACCTTCCAACAGAGAACTCACCAGAAAACCAGTCGTGAGGAGAAGAGGCAGGCAGGCTGGGTCTTGAAGGGTAGATAGGAGTTGTCCAGACAGAAATGGGGAAGGAAGCAGCCCATGTGCTGACATGCACGTCCCGCCCCCTGGTCTAACGGAGGGCCTCGCTGGGATGTTCTCTCTTCTCCAGCCAGGGGCTGGAGAACTCTGGCTGTTTCAGCGCAGAAGACCCAGAGGCCTAGGCAAGAGACAGGCCTGTCCCCTAAGGAAGGCTCACAATGGGGCCTCTAGCACCATCTGTTTTATTGCTTCTCCAACTTTTCCAGTCCATCCTCTGGTTCCTGGATTCCTTAGACCTCCAGTAGGCATGCGTCAAGCATCAGGCCCTGAAACTCTGGCCAAGTGGCCGAGGTAGACAGGGAAACCCCAGCTGAGGGTACTGGGGAATGAAGGGAATGAGGGGATCTTACCAGTGTTCTAGATTTCTCCCACGTGGAGACCTAAGGAACATCACAGTCACCCCCCTTGACTGGCTTAAGTTTTGATTGACTTATACGCCACAGGAGAACAACCAAAACCACACAGCTTCACCTGTGAACCTCTGTTCATTCATATGTTTCAAGATTTCAGAGGCCTCAGTGTGAGGAAGTCATTAGCAAGGAGGGAAGGTGTGGCAGGCACCTCTCAACTGTGGGGTGAAGGTGACACCATCCAGGGAAGCTCAGCCGTGCCTGAAACCTGCTGCCCTCCAGCGCCATACACAGAATTACAGGAGGGCCCCCAGGCCCGCAGGGCTTGCTGGGGGGAGCTGGGACTAAGCTCGGGGCAGGCACCTCCTATGTGCATTGAAAAGTTAGGATCAGAGCTTGGGAACATTATTTCCCTTTGGTGTTTGGCAGCAGGAGGATCCACCTCTGGGAGGTGTGTGGAATGGTGGGCTGGCATTGCAGTGGGGACAGGCGGGCTCCTTACTTAGTTAGCACTGTGGCAAAGGGTGGGGGGGGGGCGGAATTCTACAGCAACACCCAGAGCAAGAAGGCGGATGAGAGTGCCCATAACCACAGTGACCGTCACTGAATATGCTGACACGATCAGCTTGAGTTACACTATTTTAAGGGAATTATATTCCTCGGGGCCCACTCGCAGCCCCCAGCCTTTTCCCCAGAAATCAGGGGCAACTGCAGTGGTACACTCAGGTCTCACCTCTGTCCCTCTAGAATTTTGCAGATTCCAGATTAAGCAGTGACGGGTGGACAGGACGCTGCCCACCCAGTGGGGGTCCTGGTGCATTGTCAGAGCAGAAGATTACCTCTCAGCCAGTCAGCTCACGGATGCAGAAAGGGCTTGCAAAGCAACAGAGTCCCCGCAGGAGCAGTGTGAGCAGACAGCCCTGTGGGCCTGGGGTGTGACCAGTCACCCGAGTCCGAGTCCGGGATGACAAAGGGCCTTAAGAGCTATCTTTCTAACCAGGTGATCAGCAAGCAGGAGAGACCCCACTGCCAACCTGTTTTCTCTTCTTAAGGTTTTTTTCTCTTGCTTATATAACAATGCTACAGGCTCATTTTGGAAGGGGGGAAAAAAAGAGGACGGTATAGAAAAAGTAGTTCTAATTACACCTGGGAGAGGTGTCGTAGGATACTTGTTGTTTATAGCGAAGGCTGGACTCCGAAGGCTGTTTGTCCCCTTTGGTGACTCTGTGCTAACTCAGGGCAGAGGCCACCGCTCACTCACCAGGTACCCAGGGTCTAGCCTGGGGCCTGTCATGCGCTGAGGAAGTGGCCTGTGTTTGTTGTGCTCCGAGTCAGGGGCAGAGCCAGGGGAACGCTGAAGGGACATTCCTCTGGCACTCTGAGAGATCAGTGTCCCCAGCTCTGTTTTTTGGCCTGTCACTACAGACCATACTGGAAAGATTTTTTTCTCCCTTGGATAGTGCTGGCTGAGATGGACAAATTCGTCATTACATCCCTCCCTGCAACACCCCCCAGTGTTCCTGACCAGCCCTGGGTGGCCTCCTGTCCCATCTGTCCTGGCGAGTCTTGTCCAGTTAGTTACAGCTTACACTGGCATGTCGCTGGTGAGGCGGGACTCTGCTGGAATCTGAGACACGCCCCCCCCTCCCCCTTGCCTGGGCTGTGCAGGGAGAGTTTTTCACGGCAGCTGTGCTCGCACCCATGAGGCCCGCATGTTTCTGGTTTGGCACTCAGCTCGGCCTTGCATTCCTGGAAGTGTGTCTCAGCTCCGTGGAACTGAATCCTCCCTCACCTCGAAGGCCATAGGCCCATTCTCCTGCGGGCTGTAGGAAAATGTTTAAAGTTTTCCTTGGAGCGAAGAGGACCCCACCCTGTTCACCTAGGTTAATATCAGAGGGCCAGCTCTGTAATCCCAGGCTCACAATAGAAAAATGTGTTTTCCCCTCCTTGATCCAATGCCCAGTAAGACTGACATCCTGCCAGGGTGCAAGCGCTGTGTTTAGATGCTGAGAATCGATTTAGCAGCCTCCTGCACTGCGGGCACTGTCTGTGTGCGGCAGACGCAACGATTTCTAACAGCAGGCCCACAAGGGCGAGTCCAGGCTCTCACAGGGGAGGTGCCGGGGGTGGTGTCTCTCCAAGGGCCTCGCTCCCAAAGAGGCTGCATGACTCCGAGAAAACACCTGGCCAGCCTCATTTATAAACAGGGCACAATATTGTTGAGTGGCAGCCTGGGGACCTGCCGGTGGGGACTGGAAATGCAGTCTCTCAGCAGCGCTCAACTAAGGTCCCAAGTGGTATTGGAAAGACATTTCTCATCGTCCATTTTCACAAGGCTGGTGGGACTGAGACCGATTTCCTGTACAGATAGGAATGCTCTAAAATACTGGGGTTTTGTTGTTGTTTGTTTAAGTAAGAAAATGTAAGACAAGCTGAGAGATGGCAGTCTCCTGGAGGTAGCCCGAGAGAGTGGAAGAAGCATCGGCACAGATGCCATCTACGGGGGTGGGGGTGTCTGGTCTCAGCCCTGTGCTTGTGTGTCCTCCCCTGTACTATGGAGGGTTGGAGTTCCCTCCATCATTTTCCAGTTTCCTTTTTGCATGTTAATATGTCTGAAGCCAGGGTGCATCCTACTATTGCTGGATGCCAGCCACATGGCCGGCATGACGTAGCCGTCATTGCCGGGGCAGGCGTGAACGTGGTCCTGCAGCTCAGGCTGCCATGAGCTCAGGTGGGTTTGGTGCATTGCTGGTGATGCACATGTTCGGCCTAATTGTCATTTGGAGTTCTTCGAAAAGATCTCACCATGCTTTATTATTGGCGCTCAAAGTTATTGTGTGTGCAGAAGGGCATGGAAATAGGAACAGAGCGTGGATTTGATACTAGGAAAGAAATATTCACTGTTGGGGGGAAACTGCAATCTCATACTTGGAAAACCCCACGAATTGCCAGTCTTGTGCAAGCTAAGCAATGGCCCCTCTGAAGGCAGGAGAAATCCCCTCATTTCTCAGAAGAGGTGAAAGGGGTGCAAAGCCGCGGGAGGCTGGTGTGACCATTATGTGCGTGCAAGACTGTCACAGAGGCATTTTGTCACAGTTTAATTGGCAGTGTTGGTTTTTTTTGTGACTCATAAAATAATGGTGGATCTTATAGTTGATGGCTTCTCTTTCTAAGGTTTCTCCTGGTTTTCACATATGATTGTTATAATTGTGTTTCTCTGTCAATTAGGGCAAGCTAATAGAAATAATCTTGTCTCATTCCTCTCATGTGTCGGTGCTGTTCCTCCAAGACCCACGGCACTTGATACCAGTTGTCTGGTTACTTTCCTGCCTTACCTGTCGTGTCCCTAGCACCGAACACCAAGCTTGAGTGGGTACTTTTTAAAAATGAGTGGGCAGATGAGTGTATGAATGAATGGGTGCGTGGATGGTGGATGGATGGGTGGATGATGGATGGGTGGATGGGGGTGGGTGGGTGGGTGAGTGGATGGATGGGTATATGGATGGACTGGTTAATGGATGGATGGATGGATGGATGGATGGATGGATCTGCTCCAGGAGATGCATCCCCATCTTTGGTGAGGCAGCAGAATCCCTTCTGGGGAAGCTGCAGACTTTTCTCCCAGATTCCGTGGGAAATAGACTGAGTTTTTCGGGCTTTTTGTTGATGCGCTCACACCTCCAGATGACTCTCACCGGGACGTGGCTCCCTAGAGAGTTCTCCAAGGTAATCAGCCAGAGATTCCTACCCAAGGCCATCATCCTGGAGGCAGCGTGTGTAGACACTGGTTTTTTAAACAACTTGATTGAGATGTAATTCACATGTCATACATTTCATGTAGTTAAAGTGAGCTGTTAAATGGTTTTCAGTCTAATCACAGACACGGGCACCCACAGCCAATTTTGGAGCATCTTCATCACCTCAGAAAGGAAGCTCACACCCTATACTGTTGCCACTACCGCCCCGCCCACCCATCCCTTCCCCTGTCCCAGCCCTAAGCAACCACCAGTCTGTTTTCTGTTTCTATAAATGTTCACAATCTGGACATTTTCTATTAGTGGACTCATATAATGGAGTCGTAGTGGTCTTAAAGTTCATTCAGGGTTTAGCATGTATCAGCACTTTCTCCCTTTCTGTGGCCAAATAATGTTTCACTGCATGGGTATACCCACCACATTTTATGGACATTTGGGTTGTTTCCATGTTTGGACTATTATTAAGAAATCGATGTACAAGTTTTTGTGTGGACATGTATTTTCATTTCTCTTGGGTATACACACGCCTCGGCATAGCATCGCTGGGTCTTCCGTCAGCTCTGTGTCGAATCGTTTGAGGAGCTGCTAGACTGTTTTCCACAGCGTCCACACGGTTCCTTCACTCCCACGACCAGCGTGCCAGGGCCCTGGCTCCTCCGTGCCCTCCCCAGTGCTCGACTGAGCGATTCACAAGGTCCTGTCTCCAGTTGGAAGGCCCCTCTATGCCTTCACGTCTGTTCCTTCCTGTGTCTCAGTGGAGTGTGTTGAGGGCTGTGGGGGGGTTGTCAGTTCATTATCTGCCGGGTCGCCACTCGGCTTGCTCCCTGTGGTTGTACCTGGCTGCAGACCGCTCCTGCTGTGTACATGCAAAGAGGTTATCTGTTGCTACCACACTCTAGTGGGTGAAGTTAGCCTCAGGAATAATGGGACTAGGGAACCTGAGGACTGTGGACTATGATGCAGAGCCATCCAGGCTCTGCCACCAGGTGGGCTCTCTCTGCAAGGCATCTGGCTTACAGAGATTCAGGGGAGTCCTTGCTGCAGCCGCCCCAGACTAGCCCTGGACAGCCAGGGTCTCCATAGGCCTCCTGCTGGTAGGCTTCCTGCTGGTAGCCCAAGGCCGTCCATGCATCTTCTGTGGAATCGTACTTTGTGCAAGGCCCTGAAAGTATATGAGGAGAAAGATGAAACAATCCCAGCACGAACACTCTACCCTGTAGTAGTGGGTTCCCAGAGGAAATGGTTTGGAGCCAGACTTCTTGGTTGCCTGTTCCCCTGATTACCTGACCTCAGCTTGTCACAGAGGGAAGCTTTCGGGGAGACCAGCTACAGGAGAACTCCCATACCTGGGTTTTTAGCATGTCCTTGGCCAACAGCTCTCCTCTCTGGCTTGCCCGCCCATTATCCAGACCTCTGTAATTGGGGCTCTGTGTTCTACCACGCTGAAGATATAGCTAGGAAATGTGTGGGCAACTCCTGTCTGCCTCCATGTCCCAATGTATACAACGGGGACAAAAACGGTGCCTATGGTATAGAATTGTCCTGGATTAAGTGAATGTGTACCGGGGATTTATTACAGGGCTTGGCACATAATGAATGCTCAGCAAATGTTAATTAGCATCTTTTATATACGGAGGTGCCATTAGAATTGCTTTAGGAAAATAAATAGGGTATGAGAGGAAAATTGTTTGGAAACCAGTGGTCTATGGGGAACACAGTATCAATGGCTTCCTTTCCTGCTTTAGTAAAGGTCAGGGGCCGCTGTCCCTGGGTAGGAGTAGCCCAGCCTGGGGGCCCCCAGGCAAAGGCAGTGGCTACCACACCAGGAACCAGGGGTCTGGCCTTTTGTTTTCTGTGGGTTTTACACTCCTGGGCTCTGGGTGTTCTTTATCTCCCTGTGGCTCAGAGGGCGTTCAGGGAGAGCTCCAAGGGCCCTGGGTGAGTTACAGTTCCGGTAGTCGCTGTCTAGGGGCCTCAGGCATCGTGACTGACACACGTCAGCTAATCCAGCAGAGAGGGGCCCGCCCAGCCTCACTGCATTAGCTGCACCCACGCTGCTGTGCCACCATCTCGGTGCCCATGGGCAGCCAGCAGTTCCTACCTGCTAATACCGAAGAGGACAGAATGTAGTTACCTGCTGGCCATGTGCTCATTTCGGGGAACCCATCCTCAAATACTCACTGCTTAACTAAATGTCCAGTGGGCCCAGGCCTGGCTCCCAGGGGATGAGAGGAGGAGCAGACACATGCTGGGCCTCCAGGAGCTCTCGGTGTGTTTGGGGACAGAGGTGGCCCCTCAGGCCACTTCAGGGCTGAGCTGGGGTGTGGTCAGGGCATTAAGGGGAGTGGCAGGACAGCCCTGTGCTTTTATCTGCCCCTTCTCGCCTCCCTTGAGATACCAGAAAGGGCACACCTTTCCCAGGACAGAGCTCGGCAGCTCTGTGTTCTGTGGTTGGCCGTTTCCTTTGCTTCCAGCGCAGCTCTGCCCTTTCCCAGTGACACGCTCTTCCTCCACCAGCTGCGGCCGACTGCTGCCAGGTGGGTGTTGAGTCCTTCCCGGAGCCTTTCTTTTTCTTTGCATTGATTCTGCATATTTCAGTGTTGGACTGTCATGTATTGATTTCACACTCTAACTCCCAGGGGACAGTTCTTGTTCTTGACTTCCAAGTTATTAGGGACACCTGTAATTTTTGGTCTATGACTCACTTGCAGTTACTTCCTTATGGGGATCTCAAACTCGGGTGGCTGTGAGGCTCAGGCAGGTGACGCATGAGTGAGTGCCCAGCCATGTGAGAATGGTGGTTGTGGGCAGCGGGAAGACATTAAGGAGCACTGAGGTCTGTGGAGAACTAGCAGTTCCATGCCCTGTCTGAAGGGGTCAGCACTGCTCAGCTCTAGCCCACGGCTGCAGTGTGGGGCAGTGGGCCAGTGTGGCTGGATCTCCCCCTTTTGTTTTTTAGGGTTTTTTCCCTAAAAATATTTTTTCTTTGGATCTCCCAATTTTTAAAGAAAATCAGAAATGTGCGTTTTAAAAAAAAAAACATAAAATGTTTTGACTCAAATATTTTTAAAATACTGACTAGGCAAAATAAAACTCACTGTGGTCCAGCCCCAAACAGGCATGTGCCATCTCTGCTTTGTGGCTGTGCTCCTGTGCAGCTAGTCATCCAAGGCAGGGGCAGAGGTCAAAGGCCCCATGAGCAGCTGCTTTGGGTGCTCCGAGGGGTGGGGGTCACTGTGAGCTGGAGCGGTCAGGGTGGTCCAGGAGGTGGGCTTGAACTGTTGTTAAGGATGAAGAGGGGAGAGGAGAAGGGGTGCTGTTCTCAAAGGGACCCAGCTCCGCCCTCCCAGCCCCGGGCCAGGCCTGGAGGGTCACAGCCCTGCTGAGGGTCAGGCCACATGGAAGCTGGGAACAGGTCTGACCCCCATCGGACTCCTTGGGAACCGCTCGACACTGTCACTGCTCCAGCTGGGCTCTAGTTCAGGAAGTTGTTGCCAAGAGAAAGAGATCTGACTGAGGACCCTGGTTACCCCGAGAGAGACACTGGAGAGAGTGTCACCTGAGAAGGAGGCCCTCAGGTGCTGGGCCACCATGCTTGGAGGAGCTTCCCGGCCTTCACCTGAGGTGCTCTCACAGGTACATTGCAGGTTCAGAGCAGGACACTGTTGGTCTCCCTTCCCAGCATGCCCTGAGTTGGTTTTTACTCTGTCAACTCAGAAGCTTTTGAAGGCCAGTGGTGGGCCTGCCCTACCTACCACTAGAGCCCATAGAGGGGAGAGCATGGCTCTCCATGGGTCAGTCCATGGTAAAGGTTAACCCAGGAATTAGAATACAGAAAAGGGCCAAACCAAGGCCCATCCAGGGCATGGGGTGGGGCAGGGGGAGGGCACATTAGGGAGTAGTGGGGTCTGTGGCTAGCTGGGGTGCAGAAATAGCAGTGACTAGTGATAGCCAGAGTAGCCAAGGGGGCTTCATGGAGAAGGTGTGTCTGGAGCTGGACCGGAGGGAGAGGGTGCAGTTTGGAGAGGCAGGAGAAAATGCAGAGGACAGAGTGGGGCACAGCAGGGGTGGATCACACCCATGAGTGAGTGCCTGCTGTGCATCTGGCTGTGTGGGGCACGTTCTCCTGCGTTCTCTCATGTAACCCTCACCACACTTTACAAGGGACACTTGCATCATCAGTCTACTTTACAGATGAGGAACAGGCTGCCCCAGGTCAACCAGATAGGCAGTGAATTAGCCCGCACTGGAACCAAGCGTGGGAACCATTACCATTATGTTCCCCCGTCTTGGAGCCAGGGGCAGTGAAGAAGCCACCAGACTCCAGCCAGGGATGTGGCTGGCTAGCCAATGACCCTCCAGCTTTGATATTTTATCACCCCTATGTGACTTCACCTGTGACTTCCATGACCCTTGGTGCCTGTAGGACATGGCATGCAGCAGGCGCTCAGTACCTGCTGGGGTGAATTGCCTCTCATCAGGAGGCTCTTGGGGTCAGATGGCCTTGGTGGCCAGTAGGGAGGGGCATTAGTCCACTCCCAGCACCCTTGGCCTAATGTCCTAAAAGCTGGGAGGGACTAGGGTGAGCCTGGGCCCAGTGGCAGGGGGCAAGAGTGCTGAGGAGGCCCACTCTGGGAAAGAGGGTGGTGGGGTGGGTGTGGGATGGCTAGGAGCCACAGCCCAGTCTTTGTCCTGGGTTTGGGGTCATGAGAGGTATAGGATGGAGGGGGGCCTCAGGGACCATGCCATCTTGTCAAGACAAGATAAAAACCCATAAAAAATTCAAGAGCAGGACAAGAGTTGGATAACAGCACAGGGGCAGATGGGAAGGTGTCAGGAGTCAGCCGATGCTCAGTGCCAAGGGAGCAGGTTGGGGGGTCAGCGCAGAGAGCCCGTGGAGGTTCCTGTGGGGCTTGGGGGCTCGAGGGCAGAGCAGGCCTGAACAACGGGGATGTCCAGGGACAAAGGAAGGGCTGGACCTCCCAGAGCCCACCTGGTCTGCCTGTGTGCAGTCCTCCGCAGAGCCAGGGAAGCTGCTGTGTCAGGGTTTGTCCCCCGAGGGCATGTCCCCATCAGGAGCCTGCGATCTCATGTGCCCCCTGGCAGACTGGGAAGGAGGCCACCCTCACCCTGGCAGGGGCCCTCGCTCCTGCTCCCTGTCGGGGCACCGGCTGCAGTGGGCATGCCCAGGAAAGGAGGACTCTCAGCAAATCTCATGCCTTCCTGGCCTGCCGCAACCTGTCCCTCATGGTGGAAATCCCGCCCAGCTCCTCAGTTACTGCTCAGGGTCCGCTGCCTCAGAGTGTGCGTTCTAACAAGGTTGCCAGTGTTTTGTGTGCAACTTGAAGTTTGGGATGCATTGCTCTGGGCCACTGAAACTCTTATTTTTTTAAAGATTTTATTTATTTGTTTTTAGAGATAGAGCAAGGGAGGGAGGAAGAAAGGGTAAAAAACATCATTGTATGAAAGAAAGATCCATTGGTTGCCTCTCACACGGCCCCAACTGGGGACCTGGCCAGCAACCCAGGCATGTGCCCCAGCTGGGAATTGAACCGGCGACCTTTTGGACGGTGGTACAGTGTCCAACCCACTGGACCACGTAAACCCCTAAGACTATGCCTCTCAGAAAGCAATGTCTTTTCCATGCATGGGTGAAACGAAAGTCCCCTGAAACAGTTGTCCCACTCACAGTGTGTTTCACTCGCGGGCATTTTCAATGTAGTTCTGCGTCTTTGATGTGAAGATCAGAATTTTGTTTTACAGTGTACATTCTACAGCCCACGCAATCCCCGAGACCCACAATTTGAAAAAGAGTATGTACCTCGCTAACACCTGTCTGATGTCTGAGTGACGAGGGTCACACACGAGTGTTGTGGGGGGACAGTCAGTGATTTAGAGGACACCAGGTATCCTGGACTCCTGAGGTAGCAAACGTTGCCACTTTCCGACCTTTCCCATGTCCCGTGGTTGGAGACCTGAGGCTCCTGGCTGTGGAGGCGTTGGTGGAATTCCCCTTTTCTTTGGCAAACACCTAGACACGTCCCAGAGTCCTCGGGTCATGACCGACAGGGACAGCCAAGCACAGGGCTGCAGTTGCAAGGGAAAGGCATTGTCCCTGGAGTCCCATTTATGCAAGAGGTGAAGTGTGGGCTGGACTTGGAGGGGCGGGCTGGCAGCGAACATCATGAAGGGGGTCCCGTGGCTCCCTTGGGAGAGCTGTGGGCGTGCTCTGTCCCCAGCAGGCAGCATGGCCGTGGCCTGGCCCTGCCCTGCCTGACAGCCTTGTTGCAGGCTCTGGGGGAGGGCATCGGTTGCCAACACCATGTAGAGGTAGGAAGGGGAGAGGGGTTGGCCTATGCATAACAGGGTCACCAGGAGGCAATTGCTGGAGGGCATCCCCGGGGAGCGAGGCTGTGCTGCTGCTGGAGGCAAAGGAAGGGGCCCTGGGAAAGGTAGGTGGGTGAGATTCAACACAAGGTGAGCAGTGGGGCCAAGCTGGAGGGCCCTGCTGTCCACCCACAGCTTGGTGCGCCCACCTCCATCTTCAGAGCCGGTCTCCCACTGGGATGGGTGGGCGGACCCACAGGCCCCAAGGCCGCTGAGCTCGGGAGCCTAGAGCAAGCCCCTCTGTGGCCCTGCATAGCGCCCCCGCAGCTGGCCTGGGGTCCAGGAGAGGCTGGGCCCCTGCAGCAGCCAAAGGCAAAAACAAACCAACAACCACGCATCAGGAAAGCAGAGAGGAGTCTGGAATGTAGAAATAGAGGTCTTCCCAGGCTTCCTCTGTAAGATCCCAGGAGAGTGGGGTGCCCACTGAGTTGCACGGGGAGGGCCTGAGGGAAAGGCCTGATGAAGGGCAAGAGGCACACACTGCCACCCCGCAGGCCCTGGGAGGGTGGATTCCATAGAGGAGAGCTGGGGGCAGAGAAGAAGTCTCTCATCTGGTCTGCAGGTCACTGAATTTATCTTGGGAACTGTGGGAGGAGGTAATGCCTCTTAATGCCTTGGCTGTTCTTAAAGGGATTGGCCGAATTTATAGCTCCTAATGCCATTTGTTGCTGGGTGGGAGGAAAGGGTGCTGAGCTGGCTGGGAAGGTTCCAGCTCCTTGCCTCTGGGCGCTCTGTTTGCCTCCAGACCTCCAGGTCTGATGGTCGCAGGCTCAAAGGCAGGTAGGGGTCGGGGCTGGGGGTGCAGAGACTCCTGGCCTCAGGCCGAGAGCCCCATGCCACCTCGGCTGAGTGCCCATTGCCAAGGAAGCCGCACCACTCTGGGCAGAGGGCAGCAAGGAAAAGGTCCACCTGGGTCTGGCCAGGGAGGACATGGTGTTTTTGTTTCTGGCCTTAAAAATAGTCACCCAGACTCACCTGGCTGTAGTGACAAGCAGAGAACCCAACTGGCTATTGTAGGGGGTGCCCTGGGCCCCTGGGCCTGGGACAAGGTCCCTTAATAACACCAGGGGGAGAATGAGGACCACCCCTTTCAACAGGCAAGTGTAGGTGGGCCCAAGTCCTGTCTGGGAAGCACACCACGAAGTCCCCTCACCTTTCCATTTCCTCTGCACACCCAGGCCCACCCCTCCTGCCTGCAGGCCCAGCACCGCCTGCCCTTTACAGCAAAGAGCAGCCTCAGCGCTTTCCCCACTCCCGCTGCTTCCCTTTTTGTCATCCAGGGCCATCACCTGGTGGGGTGTGGGGGCAGGGCGAGGAGGGAGGGCGATGCACCCTGGGATGGGGCCTCCGCTCTGCAGGGCTCTGCATGGGGCTGCACCAAGGTGTCTCCGGCTTCCTCCTCTTCTCTCTGTTCCCTCTGGTCCCATCCCCCTTGTCACTTTCACTGGTCATTAAAACAGAAGCTCCTCTTGCTGAGTCTCAGCTTCACCAGCGGCCCAGCCGTTTGGAGATTTCCCATCCTGCTCCTGCTGTGAATGGGAAACTGAGCTGGGAGGCGCCTGAAAGCACAGGCAGGAAGGGAGTGGAACACACCCTTGAGGAAAGATTCCCCTTATTTTCCTGTGTCTCCACCAGCCTGAGGGCTTACTTCTGGGCCTCCTCACTCCTTTTGTCTTAAAAATGGGGCAGAACTTGTAGGTACGCCCCCCAGAGAATTAGAAAGAGACTTAAACAGGTATGTGTGCAGCCATGTTCATAGCCACGCTACTCACCGTAGACAAAGGTGGACAAATGGATGGTCAGAACATGGGCTACACACACACTGTATCATTGTATACGCTGTATTATTGAGCCATAAAAAGGCCTGAGATTCTGACACATGCTACCACATGGAGAACCCTGAGGACATTATGATGAGTGGAATGCGCTGCCTGCAGAAGGACAAATACTGTGCGACTCCACTCACACGAGGTTCCCAGCAGAGATAAACACAGAGACAGAAGGCCGAACCACGGGTGCCCGGGGCTCGGGGAGGGGGAGTGAGGGGCTGATGCTTAACGGGCATCAAGTTTCTGTTTGAGAAGAGGAAGAAGTTTTGGAGGTGAACAGTGATGGTGGTTTTACCTCCATTGTGAATTCTGTTCATGCCACCAAACTGTACACTTGAAAACGATTATAGTCCCGCCTGTGTGGCTCAGTGGGTTGGAGCGCTGTCCCGTAAACTGGACAGTAGCAGGTTTGATTCCCAGCCGGGGCACATGCCTAGGTTGCGGGTCCGGTCCCCACCAGGGTGTTTTCTCCTTCCTGTCTTGTGCAGGGATGAAGCAGGGCGGGCTCTTCGGCTGATGGAGGGGCTTCTCAGCTCTCTGCTTGGGACTCGTCCTGTAATGAACCAGTGAGCCCAAGTGACAGGTTAGCCTGGTTTCCCCTCAGCAAGCAGAGTTCCTGGAAGCACCCCAGGAACAGGAGCCCCTGCAGGGAGTAACGTGGGGTGGGGGGAGAGCCAGGCAAAAGGTGTATAGATCTGGTCACCACTGTGGGACAGCACCTCAGAACTGTCACCTGAGAGATCTTTTATTTATTTTTTTTAAGGATTTTATTTATATATTTTTAGAGAGAGGGGAAGGGAGGGAAAAAGAGAGAGAAACGCTGATGTGTGGTTGCCGCTCACGCGGCCCTCACTGGGGACCTGGCCTGGAACCCAGGGAGGGCGAGTCCTCCTTTTTCCCTCTGGCCACCAGTATTCTGCAGGGTGGGAATGGGGCTCAACGCCAGTCCCTTTCCTCAGGAAGCCAGCGTGGGTTTGGGGCTCCCTCAAGGTATGGCCCTGGGAGAGGCCGGCAGAGCAGGACAGAGACTGCGGCTGGAGGCAGTTGGGGACTCCATCCTCTCAGAAAAGCTCCCTACAGGCTCCTGCAAGACCCAGTCCTCACCTTTACCGGTGAAACCCTAGATGAGATCCGAAGTCACTGAGGAATAATGGGCATGGTCTGAGGTGCCACCTTTTCCTGCAGGCGACTCCTTTCAGCCCTCTCTGGACATCAGTCTTACTGTGCCACGGGCTGAGGCCAGCAGCCGGGCAGGGGCCCAGCCCATCAGAGCCCAGCATCTCCATGCAGAGTAAGAAGCACACAGGCAGCCCTTGAGTTCACTGTGCACTGGAAGAGCAGCGGGGACTGGAGAAGGGGAAGGTGTCCTGAGGGCCTGAGCAGACTGCCAGGGGTGGGATGGAGAGGCAGTGAGGTGTAGGTGGCCCTGGAGCTCTGCTGTGCTGACTTGGGCAAGTTACTTAACCTCTCTGAACCTCTGTTTTCTAAGTAGTACAGTTATACTGATTTCATAGAGTTGTCATGGGGGGTAAGTGGGTGAAGGCATATCAAGTGCTGAGAATTGGAGAAGAGTGCCTGGCACGTGATCTGGGAGCAGTACACATCAGTTATTAGTGGAAGTTGCAGCATTCATGCGCATAGACCAGACCGGGTGAACCCTTTGCCCATTGGCTGCCACTAAACCTGGGGGTTGGGCCAGGTGCCAGGTGGCCTTGATGTACTGTTCTAGCATTCTGTGCATGTGCTAGATGGAGCTCCCCACAGCCTCGCACAGCTTCCCTGCAGCTGGCCTGGGGTCCAAGGGAGACTGGGCTCCTTGCAGCAGCCATAACCCAAGCAACTGAATCAGGAAACCAGTTGAAGGAGGTGCGTGTCGACCATCGCCAACCCAACCTGTAGGGAGGCCAGCATGGGTCAGGTGTGGGGAAGTCAGCATTCGTGGACTCGGCGGCATTTCTGGAACCCACTGGGCCATTCCTTGCCCTGCTTGGGATCCATTAGTTAAAATATCAACAAACCCGTCATCATTGGCGAATAACGATGTTCTAAAAAAGTTCTCAGTAATCCAAGGTTTTGAAATTCAAATGTCCCTTGAAACATACTAGGACCTTGTCTTTGTTATCAACCGTCACGGACTAGGCGCAGGCAGCCCTCTGTGGTCTCGGAGCTCAGTGCAGGCGTTGTTCAGGTCCTCTGCACCTGTCCAGTGGTGGAGGTTTTGTGGACAACCGCTGCTAGCTCTGATGGGGAAACTGCCTGCCCGCTGTGTCCTGGAGCCGAGCATGGTACGGTCTGGGTAAGGACGGACACCAAGCATCGCGCAGGTTACTGTGTTGGTCAGTTAGGGACGTTCCCTGCCTCCTGTAGCCTCAGTTTCCCTCTCCATACAGAGGAATTACAGCACACGCTTCCCACTAACGAGGGCGTTATCTCCGCCTCCAGCTTTGCCTCACGGAGCCTTGTCCTTTCTCCCCCACAGCCCTGACCCAGGCCCTGGGCAGGAGGCATGGAGAACTCCTCAGCCGCGTCCGCCTCCTCCGAGGCTGGGAGCAGCCGCTCCCAGGAGATCGAGGAGCTGGAACGCTTCATCGACAGCTACGTGCTCGAGTACCAGGTGCAGGGGCTGCTGGCTGACAAGACGGAGGCTGACGGCGAGAGCGAGAAGACGCAGTCCCACATCTCCCAGGTGAGCGCTGCCCCCAGACACCTGGGGTGGGGGGCAGGGGCCTGGGCAGGTACGGGGCCTGGGCAAACTCACAGGGTGGGTGAGGGGACCCTACATCCAGACAGCATCTGGTTGTCTTGCCTTAGATTGCTGGTGTGGGTGGTCCCACCCACAGGGCATGGGATCCACGCAGGAGCCCCTCTCCAACCTTCTGGCCACTTCTGTTCTGTCCTGCCCCACTGGGCAAATGTGTAGTTCCTAGAACACAGATTTACTGAGCACCTACCATGTGCTGTACCCTATTCCCCATCCTTCTTGGGTCCTAGAAGAGATCTGGAGATGGTAACTTGTCCAAAATGCACACAATGAGAAGTCTGTGGCTTGTGAGCCTTCTCTCTGATTTCAAACACAGGCACTTTGCTGTTGGCAGCCATAGAAATGAGTCCCTCGGGCAGTCCCCCAGGGCTCTGTGCGTCACACCTGGTCAGGCACAGGAGGCTTCTGACCAGGCTCTTGGGCTGGCCTCACCCCATCCTGGGTCAGTCCACGGCAGCCCTGGTCCTGTGTGGAAAGTGGACTCAGACGAAAGACCGTGGGCCGAGACTGGAAGTCTCGAGTTCTCCCGAGTAGAGTCTGAGCCATCGATGGTGGCAACCCTATTACGTGTGCGTTTTCCTAACACCGTAAATCTTCAGTAGATGTTTGCGTGAGAGCTGGCTCCAGATTTGCTTCTAGCTGCCTGCGTGACCTTGGGCAAACCCCCCAACTCCTGTAAGGCTTGGTTTCCTTAGCCAGCCTGTGGGGACAAGCCTATGGCCTCAGGAATGTTGGAAGGTCAGAGACGCAGAGTGCTGTCTGCACAAGGAGGTACGGGAAGGTCTCTTCCATTCAGGGTGGGTGCCAGGTGTCCACCTCTTACACTTGTTGGAACTCCTGTGTCCAGGAGAGGAGAGACACTGGGTGCCCTGCTTGGAGCAAAGCTGGAGGCCGCTGGCTAGGTGGGCAGAAGATTCAGACCTTCCAGCTTCTTAAAAAGCCAGACAGACACGTGGGTTTCCTGGAACTCAGAACAAGTGTCAACCTGGGAAACTCTGAAGCCCAGGAGGCCCCCCGCCTTATCTCCACTGGGGGATAAAAAGAAGAAATCGTCCCAGAGAGAGAGTGGAAGTGTGTGTGATGTTTCCCTTAGTGTCCCTGAAGTTCTGGAATCACAGTTAGTGGACTTTGTCTGAGGTCCGCTCTGTGGTGAGTTTTGAACACCTGCCCCATGGCCGGCACTGTCCTTGGACTAGGTATCTGGGCAAAACAGACGAACATCTGTCCTCGTGGGAGGTCTCTTTAGTGGCAGGTGACAATGGCTGTGGAGAAAAATAAAGCCAGAAAATGGAATGGGGAGTGATGAGGGGCAGGGAGGGTTTGCAGATGTACATAGCAAGCCCGTGAAGGTGCCACTGAGGAGGTGGAGGGGGCAGGCGTCACAGGGAGGGACATTCCAGACGGAGCGAACAGCAGGTGCAAAGGCCCGAGCTGGGAGGTGCCCCAGGTGCAGCAGGGAGGCCAGTGTGTGGCCGGAGCAGAGAGGAGGAGCGGGAGCCAGAGCAGGGGAATCAGGGAGAAAGGATGTGCCGAGCCCTGGGGTCTGCCAACGTTTAGAAAGCAGGGGTGTGACGAGGAACCGGCGACAGACCAGGAGGCGTAGACAGAAAGGCAGGAGGGAGCTGGGGCAACTGTGGAGTCCTGAAAGCCCCAGGGAGAATGTGCTTCAAGGAAGAGGGGGGCACATTGACTGTGTTTGGGCTGCTGCGGGGCATGGAAGAGCAGGACTGAGGATAACCAGATAGAGGCATCAGGGCTACTCGTGATCCTAGAGAGGTAAAGGTCGAGTGGTGGGGGCGAAGGTCAAGGAGACAGATCGGAGATGAAGAGGGTGATACAGATCCTCTCTGTATTACGGGGTTTTGTTGTACGGGGAGAGACACGTTTGGGGACGTGAGGTCAGAACAGGAGTGTTTACAACACGTTGTGCATGGAAGGGAAGAACCCAGGGCAGAGGGGATGGTTGCTGGAGCCCTGGCCTTGAGTAGGAGAGAGAACTTGGCCTTGGCTGGGCCCCCGCAGCTCACCCACAACCACAGGAGGGAGTTGCCAGGCTTGCAGCCCCACCTTTAGACTGGCACCTGCTGGTCAGAGGAGAGCGCTTCTCAGCAGAGCTGGGCGCTTCTCCAGCTGCTCGCGGCCACGGCGGTGCAGGTGCAGTTATGAGGGGAGTTTAGCCAGGTTGGGAGTCCTCTGGGCGAGGACAGTGGCCGGGAGAAGGGAGAGGTAGATGAAGGAGTGGCGAGTGAGGTTCCCTGACTCTGAGCCAGGCCAGGAGGGCAGTGGGTGGTGGACACTGGTGGGTGGTGGGTCAGTGAACTGGAGGCCCTTGAATCGTCAGTGTTCTGGTACAAAAGGAGTGAGCCAGAAGGAGAGGTGTGTCCAGGAGAGGGAGGTTTGAAACCTAGGGAGGAGGCAGTGCAGTAACTGGGGATAGAAGGGCTGGGTGTGAGTATGGGAATTCAGGGGGAAGAGGAGAGATCGAGGCAGGGGTCCCGGGACTGAGAGGCAGGGCATGGGAACCAGCTCAAGGACAGGGACATGCCCAAGAAAGGAGGAGCCCTCTGCTAGAGAGGGGGGCAGTGATCCGGAGAACCGTCTTCAAGTGGTGTGGGAAGTAGAGATCTTATCCGATGACATGCTCATTTATTTGTATAATTTCCTCTCTTGGTTTAAACTACCTCGATGATCGTGCAGTTAGCACTATCATGGCCTGGATTGGAAGTGGGAGGGCCTTCAGACTAGTTTTAGAAATTTCCGAGAGAAATGAACGTCCCTGGGTTGTCTCGGGCAGGAAGGGGAGGAACCAACCCCTGCCACCTCCCATAAGCTTCCTGGGGTTGACGCCCCAGGTGCAGGCCCCACCGACAGGTGGTGGGTGGCTGATGTGTGCTGCCCGCCTCCCCCACTGGTGGCCTCCAGCCGGGCGTCTTTCAAAGGTTCTTCCAGGTGAAATGGGCTCTCACAGGATGAAGGTCCGAGGAAGTCAGGCAGCTTCACCCCAGGGGAACACTTTGTGAATTTGTTTCCAGAGCAGCCACTGAGGGGATCATTTTGAAAGAAGGGGCCTGCCCAGTGCCTTTGACCCTAAGCCCTCAGCAGGAAGAGCAGGCAGGGAAGTGCCTTTAGTCTGGGCCCTGCCCTGCCAGCCCTGCTCCTGGAACGGGCTGGGCCTGACCATGCTCCAACAACCACACCTGTAGGGGCTTTGCAGCAGGTACTGGTTGTGAAGCAGAGTATGAAAACTGGACCCCTGGTAACATCTCGATGCATTCCTACAACCTCCCGAGTTTTCTGAAGTTCCCTGGGAGAACACAAACACCGGGCAGGTCCACCTGCGTGCTGCTCGCCAAGGAGCGACATTTCGATCCTGATCCCACCACCCCCTCCCTGTCCCACAGACCCCCACAAACACCCACAGACCCCCACAGACCAGCTGGGTTCAGGCTCCGGAGGAGGGAACAGCTGGGGACCACCCGAAGCGAGGCCGAGGTTAGGAGTATCTACATAGCACCCTTCTGCTGACACAGCCTTCCGGGAAATCTTTCTGCTAAAGCACTTTTGATTGTTTTTTGTTTAATCTGATGGCTATTTTAAATGGAAGCCAAAAACAAAGAACAAAAATAACCCAGGGAGAGTCCCCGTCTGCCTGTCTGCGGTCTTTTAATGTTTCTGGAAGAGGAAAATTGTTAAGAATCTTGGAAACCTTGAGAAAGCTTGAGGGAGTGGACAAGTATGTTGTTCTTCAGTTGGTGAGGTCATCGGTTTAGGGTCCGAGAGATGACAGCTGACACTCAGGAAAAAAGTACCTTGGACGGGCGTGTTCTCCCTGCCCCTCCCCCAGAACTAATGAGAAAGATGGATGGATGAAAGGGAGGGAGGGAGGGATGGGAGAAAGGAAAGAAGGGTGGGGAGAAGAGGGTACCAGACTGGATGGGAAGGGGAGGGGAGGGGAGGGAAGAAGTGAGTTTTCATTTCTCTGGATGAATAACCAAGAGAATGTCTGCCCTAGGTTTCCCAGCGCTTCCAGGGTACCGCGTGTTAAATCACACCACTCCCCCGCCCAGACGTGTTTCCAGAATGCCTGCCCTCCCGTGGATTTCAGACCCCCAAAGGCATATCCTGGAAGCTCTCCTCACTCTGTGCGTGGGAGTGGGGGGTTTGTAGCCCCACTGGCAGGAGGAAAGACGGACACAGAAATGGGAACTAGCCAAACCGCACTTTGGCGAGGGCTGGTCTGGGCCCTGGTGCTTCCTCGCCCCTTCCCCGCCTACTTCAGGTTCCCTCCTGGCTACAGGCTGTCGGGTGGTTAATGCAGTTTCCCCTGTAGAATGAGAATTAGGCTCCAAGTCTCACTGACCACTGACCTTTTGTGGAAGAGATTCAGGTGTCGTAAGCGGGGAAAGCGTGGCACTTCGGATGTTAGCAGGTGGATCATCCCCGGGCTTTCAGTCAGTATCCACAGCTCTGGCCGCAGGTGGGAATTGCTCGGGAAGTTGGACACGCCCCACCCCCCTCAGAATTCAGCTGAGTGGGGAGGGGCTGGGGCATTGCGTTCTTATCAGCCACCATGTGACACTGATATCCGATGAGGGGACCACCACCACCACAGGTGGGGCACACTGCCTCCCCTCTCTTGGAAGGACAGAAGTAGGGGCATGGTAAAGAACAGACAAATCTAATGAAGGCATATTTTCCAATCACTGCTTGTTAATGGGTCACACGAAGAGCCAGTGAGAGTCCTTTTTGACGCCGTCAGGCACTCGGAAGTCCTGGGTTTTGTTGCGAATGCAAAGTGGCCTTTCAGAGAGAGAGGCCGCCCTGCAGATGGGGAGGCTGGGGTACAGTTAGACTGGCGTGATGTCTCTCTCTCACCGTGGTTTTCTCCTCTCTCTCACTGTGCCTTTCCAGTGCTCTGTTCCCTCATGCCCCTCTTGTCCTGTCCCTTCATTTCCACCTGCCTTCGGACCTTTCTCCCCGGCCATCCTTGCCCCAAGGAGGAAGCACTGAATGGCGGACCAGCCCTGAAAGGCTGGGCAGAAGTGCGTGCGAGGGCAGCCGTGGGTGGCTGAGCGTGGGGGACTTAGTTTATTTTCCCCTTATTTTAAAACACACTTTAGTTTTACTCAAACAAGAACTATAGGCTTACGTTCTCATGGTCCAAATATTAAATATTCAAATATTCAAATATTACCAATAAATCCTCCCTCGGCGACTGCCTCCTGCCACGGCCTTACCCTACCTCGCAGAAGTTGACCTCCTCATCTTTTTGACGGTTTTACCAACATTCGTATTGTATGACTTATAGAAATATATTATTTCAAAATGACCACCTATAGCCAGTGAGTACGTCATTCAATAACAGGCATTTTCACCGAGCTGTGTGCCCCGGGGGGGCGGCCTTGCAGGCCTGTGTGTCCACCCCATTCTGTCTGCGAGCTGCATGGTCGCCCACTGCGGATGTCCCATAGCCGGACCACCCCCTGTGGGTTGGCGTTCAGGTGACGTCCCAAGTTCCCCCTGGAAATTCAAGGGACTTCGGTGAAGACTGTCGAGGGTGCCGTTTCCATAGGTAGATGCTGAGAGAGGGAGGCATTCCAACCACTATTGCCAAGTTGCTCCCCAAAATGACCATTCTTTAGTCATACTGCCACCGCTAACTGGGGACGAATGGTCTCTGGCCATTTCAATTTGCATTTTCTTGGTGAGGTTAACCCCTTTTAAATCTGATTACGAGTTATTTTTTATGGGTTGCATTTTTATTTTACTTTTAAAGCAACGTTTGGAATAACAGACAGAAAACAGAAAAAGAAGTTCACTGTAACTTTATGACAGAAACTAACATATTCTTTGTGTATAATTTTTTCTCTATGTACCTTTCAGCAAGTTGAGGTTCTAGCATGCACATTGTTTTTAGCTTGCTTGTTTATTTGACATGAGCTCCTCGACCTTATTTGGTGGGTTTGACATGCAGCACAGTTGTTTAAATCTGCCCTTTTTCTGCCCGTGGCTTTTGTCTAAATAGCGGAATCTAATAAGAGCTAACACTTACTTATTCAGGCTCTGGTGTAGGCTCTGGGACCAAGTGATGGGCAGAATGGACCATGGTCCATGTCCTCCCAGCCTTTACTCTCTGGTGGGAAGGATGGATGAGAGACACAGACCGACGAGCTAGGATGCTGGGGGTGAGGGGCTGGGCTGAGTGCTGGGCTGTCCCAGAAGGCTTACTTGGGAAAAGACTTCCGAGCAAACATTTGGGGGAAGATACGAGAGAGAGGCCACTGGGAAGGGGTTCCAGGCCAAGGAAATGTCGAGAGCACAGATCATGTCCCTCTCCTGGGGGCCAGTCTTCTGGGAGCAAAGTGGGCAAGGGGGAAGGTCGCAGAAGACCTGGGCCTGCAGGGCCTCGCTGGCCCTGGTGAAGACTCGGGCCTTTTCTCTGGGGAGACAGGGAGACGCTGGAGGGTTCTCAGCAGAGGAGGGATGTGGAGTGACCGCTTAAAGACCAGGAAGCCGTTCAGTTGGTCCAGGCGAGAGGTGGCGGTGGCTTGGAGCAGCCTGGTCACTGCTGAGGCGCTAAGGAGTGGTCAGATTCTCATTGCACTTTGAAGGTACAGGTGACCTGATTTCCTAATGAACGACCCTGAGGATTTTAGCACGAGTGTAAAGAAGTGTAGATGTCCCCAAAATGAGTTCTGGGAGTCCCTGAAAGAGCAGCGCTGGGGAGCAAAGGGCAGGAGTTCAGTTTGGGGCGTGAGAGAGACGTTTGTCTGGTTTGATTTGTCTGAGATACGATTCCCCTTTATCCCTAAACGCTTCAGGGTGTATCCCCTAAGAACAGGGTCATTCTCTTACATGATCGCAGCACAAAAAAGAAACATTGGTACAATACTATTATTTATAAAAAGGAATTCTAGGTTTCTCAGAAAATTAAACTTGGAGTCACCACGTGATCCCGCAGTTCTCCTTCTGGGTCTATCCCCAAAGGACTTGAAAGCAAAGGCCCGAAGGTGCTTGCCCGGCCATGTTCCTAGCACGGTGACTCACAATAGCCAGGCGGTGGAAACAACCCGAATCTGCTGGCGAACAAATGGATAAACAAAATTCCTCTTATGCGAAGTGAAATAAACCAGACACAGAAGGACAAGTGCTGTATGATCACTTTTCTTTGGGGCACTAGAAGAGTCAAGTTCATGGAGAATGAGAACAGAATGGTGGTTACTAGGAGCTGGGTGGGGGGATGGGGAGTTACTCTTCGCTTCAGCAAAGCTGCAGTTTGGGAGGCTGAGTAGATTCTGGAGACCGCTGGTGGGGAGGGGTGCACAGCAGTGTAAATGGGCTCAACGCCATGGAATCGTGCATTTAAAAATCATTAAAATGCTAAATTTTCTGTTATATACATTTTACCACACCTGAAACAAAATAAGATCTGGTTCAGTGTCTGTCCAAGACCGCAAATTGCTTTTAGTGTGTGACGGGTTTTTTTGGCTTTTTGAATTAATACCTAGTTTTGCCTCTTTTTGGCTGTGTGACCCTGGGTCAGTTACTTACCCATGCTGTGCCTCAAATCCCATATTTGCAAACTGGGGATAATAAGCATGCCTAGGTATCTGAGGAATAAGTGTCAATATATGTCAATAAATGTAACGGGCTTAGAACGGTGCCTAGATTTAAATGAAATCCTTGTATCTCCTGGCAGTTACTCCTTCGTTGTACATTGTTGTACATGTTGCAAGTAGCTTCTCACTTGTCTTTAAATTTGTGCATGATTTCCTTTGTCCCGTAGAAGTTTTACTTTGATATAGTTTCAAACGTGTGTTTGGGATTTTAATCAGTGTGGACATGTGTGTATGGATCGCATGAGGCAGGCATGTGGGCGCTTCATCCTCACCTGCTCACTGGTCGTCCCACTCCTGTGTGTCTCCTTCCCCCGGATCGGAAACCTCCCCTCGTCACAGCCTAAGTCCCCATCTGTACATCTGTTTGCTTACGGAGGCAGCTTTAGCAGGGTCTCCTTTGTCTGGCCCCGTGTTGATTCAGCACTCCGAGTCGGCTCTGGCCACGGGTGCACTGTGATGTCTTTGGGGACCTGGAGGCCATGGAATGTGCAGGGCTTTGTCATCAGCACTTCAGCCTCCCCAGCTTTGGGCCTTTCTCCCCTCCCCCCATGCATGGCGACACCCCCACCCCCCCCACCAAGTCTGCTCCTAAAATCTTGTCCATCCTAGATGCACATCCCTGATAACAGGTTTTCACTCTTTTTCCCTGTGTGAAACATTCAAAGGTACCACTGAGAGCAGAGAACACTGGAATGAACATCTGCCTTGAGTACAGAATAAACACCTGTGCTCTCGTTACGGCATCTCAGCCCCATGCCATCTTTGTTTCAGCTTTTTAAAGAAAGAAAGAAATTAGCCATGGTAGAGGCCCAAAACCATGTGAATTTGATGTTCGTCGTTCCCATGTATAAAAATAAAAATTCCCCATTTTCCTGCCCCCTACTGTTCCATGACCTTTGTCAGAGAACCTCACCTCCCCGTCCCCCTCCACCCACCCCCCACCCCCCCAGGACTTGCTCCTTGCTGTAAACCTGTTTACCTTGAAGGAGGCATGCTCTGTGTGAAGGAATCAGGCTTGGGGGCAGGTGGAGGGGAGTGTTCCTGGCGGGGGGTGACTTCTCTCTACCCTGGAATCATCTCATAGAGCTAAGAACCCATTCAGGAGGGTCTTCGTCTAGAGATTTTCCTAGGCGGTGGCTCATAAAAATCTGAATTTTCTAGGCGGTGGGCTCAGGGTCAGGAGGTGGTAGCTACGGCCTCAGAAGAAGGAGAAAGCTGTGAGAGCCAAGCCCCAGCAGAGGCCAGGCAAGCTTTGGAACGGGGGAGGTAGAGCTCCCGAGGGCTGGCCTGGGAAGAAACACTCCTCTGTGGAGGTGATCCAGGCAGCTGCGGAGGAGGAGACAGGAGACGGACGATGTCCCTGGGGCTGCTGCTTGGCTGGTGGGTTGGAGGGGGAGGTCACAGAGGCACAGTGGGTGTGGCCTGCTGGGGTAAGGGTGACTCACACTGAATCCCTCCCTTGGGGTTCCCCGGGGAGTCAGGAAAGCTGCACACAATTGGACGGCACTCCCTTGTCTGACAGCCTGGTCTGGGGCCATGCCTGCACCCAGCCCTGGCTCGGTCTCTAGGGTGGGTTTCTGCAGACTTGAGCATCTTGCTTGCTTTCCTTGGTACCTGTCAGCCCCTTGCTCACTGCTAGTCTGTGCCACGCTCTCAGGTCCTCATTTCCATCTCTGCCCGCCCTACCGGTGGAACCCTGAATGGTGAATTCTAACCCCCTGACCTACTTCCCACAAGCCAGTTCAGCTAGCTTAACAGGGTGGTCCTTCTCTTCTGACCCAGGAAAAGTCTCTGACACCTTAGCCAGAAAGTCACGCTTGCTCTGATCTGCCAGGAAGCAGATCCACCCCAGGCCTGCTCTTCTTCAGGAATCCTGGCCTGCCCATCTTCCCTTCCCTGGGCCTGTGAAGGGAGGCCTTGCAGGTCCCACACTGAATGCACTCAGGAGACAGCTTCCGGCTGGTGGATGGGAGGTTAAGGGTGATTTGACCTCAAAGCCATCTCACGGAAGCATGGAACTGCTCTTAAAGAGCCAACTAGAGGGGTGAGGTCACCTGTGCCTGAGTGTGAAGCCTTGGCCCGCTCTGTGCATGCTTGTTCAGAGGAGCCATCCTGGCCCCCAGCCTCACCCCGCCAGGGGCCATGCTGACCCCAGGAGGCGCAGACACACTCGAGTCCCTGCTCTATGGGGCATCACATCAGCCCTGTGCAGCTGGGGTTGGAGCGTTTGTGACCCCTGCAGGCAGGAAGGACTCTCGTAGGACAGGATGGCAAGTGCATGCATGACCTAGTCCTCCATGGCCAGCAGTCACCATGGGCCTTGCTTGTCCCCAACCCTGTCAAACAGGCCCCAAACAGGAAGGGAGACACCACTCAAGTATATTAAGCAGAGGGATTGCTTTCCAGTAGTTTAAACATTGACAGAAAGAATCATATGCAAGGTGGGGCAAAAGTAGGTTTACAGTTGTGAGTACATGAAACACAGGGTTTATTCTTGTTTATTAATTATTATATTACTTTCCCTATGAACAGCTATTCATCTACTTTTCCTCCACCTTGTGTGTATATTACATGTACATGTATATAAACACACACTTATATGTGTTACTTTTTATGTTGAAATTATTTTAGACTTTGTAGCAAAGGTGCAAAATTAGCACAGGGTGTCCCCACGACGCTGTTGTCATCCACATCCCTCACTATGAGCTCCTTCCGAGACCTCAGCACAGTGACCAGAGTGAAGAAGTTAACACTGGTGCGACGGGACTTTATTTGGGACTTTACCAGCTGTTCTACTAATGTTTTTGTTTTATTCCGAGATCCCGATTTGCATGTGATTCGCATGTTCCCTTATTCTCCTCCAGTTTGTGAAAACTTTCTTGGTCTTTTCTTCTCTTCCACGACCTTGATACTTTTGAAGAGCGCAGATCACCTATTTTGGAAAATGTTCTTCAGTTTGCGTTGCCTGATGTTTTTGTCTTGATTAGATTGAGATTGTGTGTTTCGGGCAAGACACCCCAGAAGGAGTGCGCCCTTCTCAGTGCCTCATTTGGGGGAGTCCATGATTTGATATATTGTGTTACAGACCACGTTCTCCTCGGTGACTCAGTCCAGGTGGTGTCTGATGGATGTCTCGTTTCTCCTTCCCCTCCCCCATAATAAGTACAGTATCTTGAGGAGATGCTGTGAGACTGCACATATCCAGACAGATGGAGTTCAATCCAGGGAGTTGGTTGCAGATGATAGAAAATTTGAGAAGCTAATAACCGGGAGAGAAGCAACTGCAGAAGTCCTTTCCACCTCCAGCCCCGAGGCGCAAGGCAGGTGGTGGTGCTGCCAGAGCCAGGGTTCAGGTCATGCTACCTGAAGGCTACCTGGTGAGGCTACCTGGGGAGGGCTGGAGCCACGAAAGGGACCCAGTCACTGCTGGTAATGCCACCTGAGGCTGGGGGAGGGGAGGGCAGGGGAAGCGCCTTGGCTTCTCCCTTCTTCCCCCTCCCAGTGGCAGAACCCAGCTGACACAGGAGCCAAGGAGTCACAGTTGGCTGGGGTCAGCCCCCTGCCGGGCAGAGCAGGGATGGGCAAGAGTGGACGTGAGGGCCAGCAGTCCCTGGCCTGGCACGCCGCCACCTTTGCCCCTTTCCTCAGGCTGTGCTGCCCAACAGGGTAGCCACTAGCAGGAGCTTGGAGTGTGGCCGGTCAGAATTGGCACACGCTCTCTGTGGATCTCAAAAACTTAGTATAGAAAGAGGAGTGTAAAATATCTCAGTAATGCATTTTATGTTAACTACCTATTTACAATATTTTAAGATAAACAAAATATATTGAATTTAATTTGACCCTTTTAAATGTGACTGCTAAGTCATTTAAAATGACGCCTGTGCCTCCTATTGGTGGCTGTCATTGTACTTCCGTTGGATGGTGCTGCTCTGGGCCACACTTGTAGTGTGGCCTGTGTCACCAGCATTGTCATTAAATGTCTTTCCTGTACAAAGGTCATGGCCTTGGCCCACAGCAGGAGGGTGTGTCCAGCCAAGGTTTTACAAAACCGGGCCTTGAGCCATCCACACTCACTCCCAGTTTTGCCCAGGTGTGTCAGACAGAGAGAGACGGGGCTTTCCTACATTTCCGGTGTTACACAGGGTGTAGATCAAGGTCAGTGTTCAGCCATTCTAGCCTGCAAGACTAGCTAACATTTTACACGGTAACAAGCACACCACCATACCGCTGGGTAGCACCACGCGCAGGAAGAGCCCCGGGTCACCGCTACTCCATGTCTCTCCAGTGTGTTTATGGTTGATGACAGTCCTCATCCCAGCTGTGTAGAGTCACCCAGCACAGCTGTCCCCATGTTATAGATGGCAGAGGAGAACCTGGGAGGTCGAATGGGTATCAGCAGCTCTGAAACTTGGGGGGCATCACTTGGGAGCTTGTCAAAATGCTGGTGCTCAGGTCCTGCCCTCAAGGAGTCTGGTTCAGTGGGGGCAGAGTGGTCCAGGGACGCCGGTGTGGCAGGCTTTGGGGACTGTCATGCAGGTGGTTGTCAGGCCGCACTTTGGGGCACATCAGGCCTCTGCGCTCTCAGGGGTGAGCGGTGGCTCTGGGCTCTGATGGCCAGTCTGGGCTCCTCCCCAGTGCCAGGCAGTCCTGCCAGTCCCCAGGTGCATCGTCTTTCCGAGCTGAGCATACAGAAGACCCGCCCGCCCATGCTTCCCTGCCAGCTGTGGCCTTGACATTGTCGAGGGCGAGAAGCCTGGTCAGGTGATCAAACACGGTACCCAATGGTTTCAAAACTCACAATGACCCTTTGTCACAGCCAGTTGCCTTTGGAAAGTAGCAGGATCTCCATCACATCAGTGGGCCGGGTGAGGGGAAATGAGTTTGCCTTCCCTGAGTGGACACCAAAGGGCTGCCTCCATGTGGACTTTGGAGATGCCACCTTGGACCTGCTGGTGGGGAAGGATTTGCTACTGACGTGGCCGAGCTGGATTTTAGACCTGCAGGAGGACAGGGCCACGCCGGGGGTCCCGGGCCCAGTGAGGGTGAACCTGCGTGGCCTGCCGTCACTGACCGCTCCTTTCTCCCCACAGTGGACAGCGGACTGCAGCGAGCAGCTGGACGGCAGCTGCTCCTTCTCCCGAGGGCGCGCACCCCCGCAGCAGGTAGGGAAGCAGCTCTGTGCTCCATCTGGGCTGTCTCATCACATGCTGTGTGTGTCTGGGTTTCTGGGCTGGCCCAGGGTGCTCCTCTGGAGACCCTCCAGGTTCCCTGCGCACCCTCTGGTTGTCACTGTTCTTTCTGATACCTCCTCCCTGCCTGCAGGACACATTAGGATCAGAGGCCAAAAAGTATGGCTCTCCTGAGAAGCGGTGATGTGGAGAGAGCAGGGACTAGGAGAGGGAGGGTGGAGTCTATCCTCTGGAAAGTTCTCCCTGAGCACCCAGCCCACAATGAAGCCTTCCGCCCTAAGAACACAGATTCATAAGTTTTTTTTCAGTGGTACCATTATTTATAATAACAGACATCTGCTAACAAGCAAATGTCCACCGAGAGGAAAGTAGGACATCATTCACAGTGAAGTGAATGAGCTGGAGGCTCCACGCCAAACAATGATGATGGGTCCCACAGACAACGGGACGCCTAGGGCTTCAGTGCCAGTGGTGCTCTTTGGAGACTCTGCTGTAGCTGTGCAGAGGACCAGGGGGTGAGGTGTTAGGGACCTGTCCAGTTCCCTCGGCCAGCCAGCTGTCCTCGGACCAGGGGGCACCTGCATGAGTCACGTAGCCAGGAGGGAAGGAGGCAGTGGGTCTTCCAGAGTCATCTCTGGCACCCCTCAAGCTGAAGAAGCCATTTATCCGCACCTCCAGGTCAACCTCACACTGCCTCTCTCCAGAGAGATGAGAGAGCCGCACTGGGCTCCTATGATAACTTGCCCCTGGCCTCAGCGAGCTGACTGAGACCAGAGGACAGGCGGCTTGGCCTGAGTCTTGGTGTGGCCATACCCGCAGTGCCGTGTGAGGCCGCTCAGAGCCAGCACAGCTCAGCAGGCCTCCGAGTCATGGGTGTTTGCAGAAGGGATTCCTGCGGATTCCTCCACTGGGAGTGTTGCAGGGGCCTGGTGCCATGCTCAGGAACAGTGGTCCCCAACCTTTTTGGCACTGGGAACCAGTTTCATGGAAAACAGTTTTTCCATAGATTGGGGGTAGAGGGGAATGGGACCGGCACCAGTCCGACCCAGGGGTTGGGGACCCCTGCTCTGGAGGACCTGAAGCATGGTCCCTGCCTTCGGGAGCCCTGCTCCTTAGCGAGAAGGACAAAATAACGTGTGAAGAGTGCCCAGTGCAGGGCAGGAGATGCACTTTTCCAAAGGGTGGCCAGGCCTCAGGTATCCCAGAGTTTAGGAGCCTGGCCAGGCCCCAGCAGAGGAGGCGGGACTGAGCCGGACCTCCCAGATGGAAGGCCAAGGGTGGAACCTGTGTGCTGGACACCATACTGCACGGAGGCACAGGAGCTGGATTGAAGAGAGGTCTCCTGAGGCCGGGAGAACTTGGCTCAGTGATAAAAGGCCTGATATTCAGATGACTCAGTTAATTAGGGTACGAATGTAACAGAGTGATGTACACGAGACAGAAGGTTCTTCTCTCTCAGTACAACCTGGGTGGGTACACAGGGTTGGCATGGCACCCAACAGTGTCAGGACAAGTTCCTTGCTTCTTATTGTCTGCCATCCAGGGCATTGTCTTTGTCCCCATAGTCCATGATGGCTCGAATTCCAGTGCGGGCATCACTCTGGGCCTCTGGGTCGGAGGGTGGAATCCAAGCTGGTCAGCATTTCTTAAGTGGCTGCTTTACAAGGAAAGATCCACGTACCTGGCCGGTGGCAGCTGCCCCGCCCGCACTGTCCTGGAGTGGGTCTCATGGAGGGAGAACCAGGGAGCTGCCCACTGGTGAGTGCCTTTTGCAGGGCGCAGCTCTGATGGGACTCTGCTGGCCCATCTGTTCTTTAAGGCTACCTTCAACCTGGTCTGCCAGATGCAGGAGCACCGGACCAGCTCTCAGGGACAGCTGCCAGCCCATAAGCACACCTGCTGGCCTCATCCCTGGTCCCTCTCATCCAGGCAGACCCTCTCCCTATTTCATGGAGGGATCAAGCTGTTCCATGCACCTGTGCCTAGGCCCTCAGCCAGCTGGTCAACCCAAAGATGGGAGCGAGGGCTGGCCTTGCTTCCCTGACTGCCCCTGGCCTAGGGCCTTGCACACAGTAGGTGCTCATGAAGATGCTTGTGGTGGCCTAGACCCAGTCCATGCAGCCAGTCCCGAGTGGGCCCTAGCCTCTGGCAACACCAACTTGGCTGAGCTGCTGAGGTCGTTGGGATGATCGGGCAGCTCTACGTGCCCACATTTACCCACGGGGGAGAATTAGTTTCAGGGGGAAACTGAGGGTAAGCTGAGGCTGGGGTGGCCAGCTGCTCGGGCACTCCCCTTCACTGCCCTGCCTTGGCCACGTGTGCCCTGGGAAGGTGGATGGCCAGCGGACACTGAGGCCCCGTGTTCTGCCCGGAAAGCTCTGTGTAGTGGAGGGCCCAGGTGCAGGTCCTCCCCACCCCCCCGCCCTGCACCTGGGGATTAGTCATGTACTGGGCTTATTTATTTTATTTCAACTATTGTGAAAACAAAACAAACAAACAAACAAACAACAAGAAAAGCCCTTGCCTCCTCTGAAGCGTTTTTGAGGCACAAAGTGGGAGAAACCTAGAATAAGCAGAGCCCCATGAGATGGGAGGAGGGAGGCTCAGAGAGCCCGGAATGAAAAATGGGCCACCCATTGTCCCCAGGAGGCCTGCCCAGCTGCATTCGGGGTTTGGCTGTATCGAGGACTCTTTGGCATCCCAGCAGCCTCTTTCCAAAACAGCTTGTCCATCACCTTGTCATTTAGTTGGGAGGTTGAAATACAGTTTTCACCTCTTCACTGTAGTGGGGGAAATGCATGGAGATGACTTAGAGGGAAGCACCTGAAACGAGAGAGTGCAACAACCCAGTGCAGTTAGGGAACATTTCGAGGTCCCGGCTGGGGGGTTAGCATTCAGGGGAGAAAGCCAAAGGCCTATGAAGGTTGTTTGGGGTCACAAGCAAGCAGCTCTTCTCCCTCTGCATGGAAGAGCTAAGGAGAGGAGATTAAAGTGCACAGCAGCAGCCGGGCCTGTGATTAGACCTTGAGAAGGACTTCCTGATGGAAGGGCTTGGCTGGCAGTGTCTGCTGTTGAGCAAGGTGATAAAACCTTGCTGGGAGCATAATGAGCACATGTCCTTATTGGGCAGGTTCCTGCAAAGCCCTGGGAAAGGTGGGGGTGTGTCTGGGTCCTGGCCGACAGCCTGCCCCATCCCGATGCTTAGTAACAAAGTGAAGCAGCAGGAGCGTGTGAAAGAGCCTTGTCCGCCCCCCGGGTCAAGAGAGCCAGATGCTGACTCAGGTGCGGCACACCTTCCAGGGCTCCTTCCAGGGCTCCACTGCAGGAGGAGGCACTGGGCTACGCAGATGTCTCTGAGCCTCTCTGGAATGTCTTTCATTATTTACATTCTGTGTCTCCATGAAAAAACCAACTGGATCCAAATAGCTGCTAAAAGCAACAGGAGGCCTGGATTTTCCATATTTCTTTACTATTCCCCCACCCACTCTGATGCCTATGCCAACCTGCAGGCTCAGTATATCCCAGGTGCCATCATTGACTCTGACCCAGGAGGTGATGGGTGGTTGGCAGAGATGAACCTCGGACGCACTGCCTGCCCCCGGCCTCCAGGTGGAAGGAGGGACGTGTTGGCCAGCCTTCCTGCTGCCTTCCAGCAGCTAGACTGTTGGCTCAGTGCCAGCTTAAAAGCTCACTGGTACAAATGGTGTCTTCCTAAAAGTGCCTAGTGTTTTAATCAGCTTCTGTGGGTATTTAAGTGTCACGTACATGTTCGTTACTCTTGATTCAGTCCATGTTTGTTGAGAAACTGCTGTGAGTGTGGCAGACACAGGAGCTGGAGCCCTATGGCTCACTAACCAGGTGTGGCGTGCAGACAAGTTAACATGAAATAGGCCAAAGGCACACATGTCATGTCCCCCTGGGAGACGCCCCGACCACGGGTGTTGCAGCCAGCCCAGCAAGTGGTTCCGTCAGTCTCTGCAGGCGGGGAGATGTCTTGCAGAACATGCGACTTGATCTGTGCCTGCAGGAATGGGTAGGATGTTTGAGTAGGTGGCGGGGAAGAGACAAGATAAAGAGAGAGTGGTGTTAGCAAGGGCTTGAAGCTGGGATGTTAGGGCAACTGGAGAGAGTGCAATTCAAGTAGACAGTTGGTGTTGGGCATTACTGGAGTGTTGGCGGTGAAGACAGTGAATGTGAAGGTGTTTCTGTGCTCAGCTGAGATGCCGGAAGTGTTTGTTGTCCAGCCCACCACTGTTCGTGCCCCTCATCCTATATTTTCTCTGGTGTTCTTTGCAGGTGAAGTTTGTCTCCTTGTATCAGTCAGAATTGCCTAGGAAATGCGGCAGTAACAAACACCCCTGAATCTCAGTAACTTTGAAGAGCCCATTCAGGACCCAGCCTGATGAAACAGTTGCTGTTTTTTGTTTTGTTTTGTTTTTTAAAGATTTTATTTATTTATCCTTAAAGGGGAAGGGAAGGAGAGAGGGAGAGAAATATCAATGTATTGTTGCCTCTCATGTGTCCCCTGTTGGGAACTGGCCTGCAACCCAGGCATGTGCCCTGACTGGGAATCAAACCGCGATCGTGTGGTTCGCAGGCCCGCGCTCAATCCTCTGAGCTACACCAGCCAGGGCAACAGTCGCTGTTTTAACTAGTCATCAAGATAGAGGGAGGCCTGACTAGTGTGGCTGTCCATTGGTTGGGCGTTGTCCCTCAAAGCCAAAGGTTGCTGGTTCGATTCCCAGTCAGGGCACATGCCTGGGTGGCAGGTTTGGTCCCTGGACGAGGTACATACCAGAGGCAACTGACTGATGTTTCTTTCTCACATCGATGTCTCTCTTCCTCTCTTTCTCCCTCCCTTCCTCTCTCTCTAAGAATAAATAAATAAAATATTGGGGGAAAAAACAGGCAGAGGGAAAAGCACACTGGGGGGGGGGTCTCGCTTTGCCGTTCAGCACCTCAACCTGGACGTAACACCTGTCACCTCCGCTGGGAACATGCTGCCTGGAACCGATCACATGGTCCTGCCTACCCATAAACACACAAAGAAGCGTAACCCTGCTGGGTGCCTGGAATGGGGGAAGCTGGAACTCTCTGGTGACAGGCTAGAATGACTGTCACATGCCTGGCCTCCAGTATAAGCCCCGCTGAGGCTAGAGCTGACCTCTCCCTGGCCACCCCCCCCTCCCCCTGCAAATGCAGAGCTAAGCAGATGCGCGGTGAATGCTGGCGGCCTTGCGGACTCTCGGGGTGACGGCAGCTCAGTGGAGGAGACCTGATCCCACCCTCCCACCCGCACCCTGCAGTGCAGAGACTCCCTTACAGGGCTGGACATTTTCGGTAAAGGGGAGCTCACCGCTTCAGGAGGCATGTCACTGGGGCAGCTAGCTCCATCGGTGAAAATGTCGTCCTTGCTTCAGCCCCGAGCCACCTTCTCGTGACTCAGCGGATGGTTTCGCTCTCACCCCTTTTGCCCAGGCCGTGCAGCCTCCCCCAGAGCAGTGCGCTGTGGCAGGTCCGCCTTTTACTCCAAACACCCTCCTTCACGCTGCTCTTCCGCCCTGTCGTGGTGAGCTCGTTCCTTGTCTATTTGTTCTTTTATTCACTGATCTAACGAGCAAGCCCTGGTGGAGGGCGGGCGGTGCTCCGAAGTCTGGGGCGGACACCACCGTTCTCAGGCACCACCTGCCCTGGGCTCCCCTGTGGGAGCACTGTGAGTCGTCTGAGTGAGCCTTCCTCCCGGCACCGCGCACACCCTGCTGGGGAGATCCGACCGCGTCCCCCCACTGCTCTCGGCATGCCAGCCTCTCTGTTCCAGGAGAAGCCACCATCCCTGACTTCAAGGCACCCCTGGCTCCAGCTCCCCTGGAGGCACCGGATATGGAGCTCACCAGACCGTGTGCATGGTTAACTTTTACAGGGAGAATGGCCAGCAACCACTCACTGAGGGCCTGCCCTCAGAGACCCTAGAGTCTGCTTTGAGACATAAAGGCTTTCTTTAAAAAAAATAATAAAGACTTTGTTGAGTGGAAAACAGCAGTCCAGAATGGCGTGTGAGTACCGGGAGGTGGGGGCTGCTGTCTGCAGGGACGCTTTCGCCCGGCAGTGAAGGTCGTACTGGCAGGCGGGGCGGGGCACTGTGTCGTCAGGGAACTGTGACCAGATTGGGGACAGGGAGGCCTGGGACCTGTCCTCTGCACCTGTGACTTCACATCTGATCATAGGTGAGCTCTCTCCTCTTGCTGCAGCCCCACTTTCCCCTCGGAGAAAGCAAACGAGACTTCGGCCCTCAAAATGTTTCCTTAAAAATACAGACCTAGGTGTCTGCCTCTGGGAAGACTGAGTGGATGTTTTTCCCCTACGTCCCTGCTGCTATTGCAGCGAACAGCCTGGGCATTCTACATAGAACCACCGTGAAAAGATGCTGAGAGGTGGAGAGAGGAAGGCACACTGGCTGAGGCACCTTGGGACCCGAGCAAGGACACAGTGGTGACCTCCCTGGGTTTCTTTTTTGCCTCCTCTACCCCAGGCTTAGAGCTGAAGAACTCGGTAGCCAGGAAATGCCAGTGCACACAGATTTTTAAAAGGCTCTCGTTGGCAAAGGTCCAGAAAAAGAACCACCTAACAAAACAGAAAACTGGGACAATGACTGTCTACTCCAGCCAGACAGCCCAGAAAACACCGCGGCCCCACTCGTGCCATGCCAGCAAAGACCCAGGGGGAGCCTGGACTTTCTCCCTGGCCCAGCTGGGACAAGGTGCCCCAACCTACTGCCCTGGGTGGTGTCATAGAGGCCAAGTAGGAAGATGCTGCTCTCATCCCTGCTGGCCTGTAAGAAGGCCCTGTCTCACCCCATGGTGTACGGGAGCCCATGGCGGTGGGGGCTGGACTTCTGCCCCACTCAGCACTAGTGAGGCGCCTTCCCCCCACCCTGTGGAGACATGTCGCAGGAGGTCTTCTGGAGAATTGAGACTCCTGTTGCCCGACGGTGATAAGGCAACCTCCGTGGCAGGGTCATCAGAAAGTACAGGAACCTAGAACTTCACCTCCACCAGGTGTAACAGCAGCGCCACCCTTGGACTGGGAACTGCGAGGTAGTGACCCCTTCGCCTGCCAGAGTGGTGTCACAAAGTCCAATTGGAACAGAAGACTTAAATGAGGTTCAGAATCTCATAACCTATCACGAAAGTGTCCCAATCGCAACTAAAAATCATTCATCACACCAAGAACTGGGAAGATGTCAAACTGAATGAAAAGAAGATCATTGATGGATTCCAACACTGAGGTGTGAAACTGGACTGGTATCCAGACTATGTAAAGAACTCTTAAACCTCAACGTTAAAAACAACCCAACTTTAAAATGGACAAAATACACGAAGACACATGTTTCACCAAAGAGGATGTCCAAATGGACAATCAGCACACAGAAAGATGTGCGACACCATTACCCATTGGGGAGCATCACTACACACCTATCAGAGCATATATATTTTTATTTTTTTATTTTATTTTTTACAATGCCAAGTGCTGGGGAGGATGCGGAGAGATGGGTCACTCATACATCCCTGGTGAAGATGGGAAGTGGTGTGGCCATTCTGGAAAACGGTTGGGCCGAGTCTTTAAAAACTCAACCTGCAGTACCATATGATCCAGCCATCGCATTCCTGGCTGCTTGTCCCTCAGAAGTGAAAACTGATGTTCGCACAAAAACCTGTACTCAGATGTCTGTGGCAGCTTTAGTGACGACAGCCCAAACTGGAGACAACCCACATGTCCTTCAACAGGAGACTGGCTGACCACGCCGCGTCACTCGGCAACAAAGAGGAGTCAGCTACTGAAACTCAGAGCCGCCTGGATGCGTCTCCAGGGAATGATGCTGGGCGGGAAAAGGACAGTGCCCCAAAGTCACATACTTCATGATTCCACTCATGTGATCTTCTTGAAGTGGCAATGAAATGGCAAAATTGTGGAAATGGGGAACAGATTAGCAGTTGCCAAGGATGAGGGGAGGAGGTGGGGCAGGAGAGAAGTGGGCATGGGTATAAAGGGGCAGCAGGGGCAGCACCCCTCGGCATGGTCAGGCAGAATCCTTGTGCTGATGGGCACACTCAGCATCTTGCCTGTGTCAACATCAGTATCCTGGATGTGACATTGACTTAGGGGAAATATACTTGGCCATGGGCTTCACTCATTATCAGCCACCTCTCCCTGGTCTTTTGGGTCTTAATTCGAAGACAGTTGGGGTGGAGAGGGACAGGACAGAGTGGACAGGCACAGAAGGTCCAAAGTGAAAGGAATGGCCTTTCCCACCCCTGAACTCAGCACTGGTGCCGCCCAGGAGGTTCGCTCTGCCGGCCTCTGCCCTGCCATTCTCCGGCCTCAGGGGCCCTTCTGTTGTGGGGGTTGGAATGTCAAGAGTTCCATCATCGGCTTTCCCACCAGGGTGTTGGGACGCTGTCCTTGGTGCTGAACACACACACACACACACACACACACACACACACACACACACACACACCACCCCCCCTCCTCTGTTTCTGGTTGGGCCCTGCCCCTCCCCACCATCTCCCTCTGCACTCGGCTCCTTCTGTTCTCTCTGATGAAGCAAACCTGAGTCACCCTTAACGTCCAGTTTAGTGTGGGCCTGAGTGGAGCTTCAGACCAGCCCACAGGAAGCGTCTGTTTCAACTTGGGGAATGTCAATGCCAGTGCCAGTGGGGGGCAGGGGGGTGGTCTTCCTGCCGCCCTGTCCTATTCAGCCAGGTTCTGCCCACTTTCTAAACCTTTGCAGCCTAGAACTGTCAATGCCTGCACACTGACACCCCCCCCCACACACACACACACGTGCACAAGCAAAAATCATTCTTGGTTGTGCTAATAAAGAAAAATGGCAGACTATGAGGGAAGACCCCCCTCCAATAAACAGAATTATCTTCTGGAGGGCGAGCCCCTTGTAGTACAGGCTTCCCCCACTAGGTGAGTGTTCCAGGAACCTACCTATATCAGTGCACCAGCTGGCGTTGTTGTGAGAGGCTGCATTCAGCTTCAGTGAAATTTTTTTTTAAAGATTCAACACATTGCCCATTTCATGATGGGTAATTTACGAGCGCACCTGCCCACAACACGTTGAATGTTCAGCAGTTCTTGACCAAAAACAGCATGACCCCCATGCCCCACCCTCCCTATTCACCTGCTCTCACCCTGAGTGATTATTTTTTGTCTTCCTGGATGAAAAAAGTCCTCAAAGGGAAACATTTTGTTGATGTGGTAGAGGTGAAACAAAAAAATGGCAAAAGCAAGAACAGGCATCAAAATTGATGCATTCAAAACCTGCTTTGAGCAGTGGGAAAAACATCTCAATGTGTGTATTGCATCAAATGGACAGTACTTCAAATGTGACTGAAGTTTAAACATGTGAGAATAAACACACAACTTTTTATAAATAAATTCTGGTTTGGGGGAGCAGACTGCAGCAGAACAGTCAGAAAGGGCAGCGGCCACCAGGGGGCATGCTGTACCTGCTGGGGTCTGTGGGGCACAGCATTGAGGACAGCGTGGAACTGAGGGAGCAAAGGGTCTTCAGCTGGATCTTAACAGACAGGAAGCCTGGGGAGGCGGGGAGTAGAAAGAACACTTGTCTGATTCCTCTGAGTCCAGGACAACTACAGTGGCCCCACGAGGAAAAGGGCCCCATGCCTTCGGCAGCTCTGTGTGGCCCTGACGCCCCTTCCCAGAGGGGCAGGCATGGGAGTCGCACACTAACTCAGTGTCACCTGTGCACCCAGGAGGAAGCCGAGGCCCCTGCAGCCAGGAACAGAAGGCTTGAGGAGGCAGGGGGTGCCTGGGAGCAAGCCAAGCCCCAGTCACCTTCGTCCCTGTCCTTAGCTTGTCCCCACCACTGCGTGAGTCCTCTGTGTGAGCCAGTGTCGGGGTGGTGTGGAGGGCGAGGTGGGTCTAGCTCCTGCCGCAGAGTTCCCCAAATCGGCTCGCAGTCTGCCGTGCGTGGCGCATCTGTCTGCAGGCTCCTGCCCCGCCGGCTTTCCCGACTTTCTGGGCACTGACATGGTTTGAGAAACAGGTGGGGTGCGTATGCGTGTGCATGTATGTGTGCATGTACATGTGCATGTGTTGGGGGCTGCAGACATTGAGGGCTAGTGTCCAGAACTCAAGAAGAGGGGAGTATCCAGGCACATCTACAGATTCAAGGGCTTGGATTGGATCTGAAGCAACAGGGTGGGACGGCCTGTGGTCAGCTTGTCAGCCCGGCGCTGGTGGGCGCAGAGATGGGCACGCGAAGCCATTCGGTTCCAGCTGTCCCATTTGGTGGCAGCCGCCAGTCGCTGGTGAGTGAGGCCCAGCCCCTCTGGGCCCTGCCTGGGCCACCACCTCAGCACCCACAAGGGACAGCACAGGGAGAAGGCCCTGCCCGTGAGGTTTGTCCCTGTCTGGGCTGAGGCTTGAAGGAAGTAGGTTTTGTTTCTGAGTGCCGGAGGACTGCTCCAGCCCCTCGATAAGAGGTCTCATGGAGTGATTATGGGCCTGTCATATCTCACTGCACGGACTCTGAGGGCGTGTCCTGACTGTTGTCCTGTGCAGCGGTTAGTGTGTCAGATAGAGCCACAGGCAGGCCGTCCCCTGTGACCGAGATCTCCACAGCCATCCTGGGGGCTGCCTGCCTGCTCCGTCCAGCAGGTAGGCCATCTTGCTCGCAGTCCTCAGCATGTCCTTCAGCGGTCTGAGGGTCCTCTTGCTTGCCACAGGCTGGCACCTCCTCCACATTCTTCCTTCCTGGAGGTGGTGCCCCCCGGGTGCCCGGGCTCTGCAGGGCCGAGCTCCTCGGTCTACAGAGGACTCATGTCCTGGCACTTCTGTGGCTCAGCTCTGAGAATCAGAGTCGCATGGTCAATGGGGTGGAAACAGAGGCAGGACATAGGTCGTGTGTGGAAATGAGGGCACATTTGTAGAGGCTTCTGGCCTGGGTGATGGAGCAGGCTGGTGAGTCACAGGAATCAGAAGGTTGAAGCCATGGAGGGGGAGGGGCAGGTTGAGGAACAGGGTGTTTGCTGGGAAGAGCGGTGAGGTCTCTGAGTTTGCTGGCATTTGAAGTAGGATTCAGGTTATCTGTGCATAGTGCAGACGTAAGTTCTCTGAGCTGTCAGAGAGAGTTGGGAGAGTTGTGGGGAGTCAGTGAGAAAAATGAGCAGAGAATGCCCACTGCCAAGCGTGGTGGCTCTCGGTGGCACGGGTCGGCCTTCTGGCTCTGCCCCTCGGTGGCTAGGCCTGGAGACCTCCCTCCCTGAGCTCCGAATCCTCCCCTCAGCGTGGAGGTGGGAACAGAGCATCACCGGTTGGTCTGCCTGTGCTGGGCCCCCTGCCTTCCTTTGAAGAGCAGAAACGCCCGCATGCTGATGCCAGGCCCATCGTCTCCAACAACGTTCCTTCTGTCACCCTCTCCACCATCAGCCAGAAGCCTTTTTCCTGGACCCCAGAGGTCCTCAGCTGGTAGGTCTGTTGCAGGGATGCGGGATGCTGCTCTGCAAGAGGCTGGAGCTCAGAGTGGGAATTGCCCCAGGTGCCTCCCGTAGCTGGAGGCTAAGGTCCCCTCCTCCCATCTGGGGTATTCCTGCCAGCTCTCCAAGAGGGGCCTCAACCCACCACACAGGAGCTGAAAGACTGGCCCAACGGGAGACGTATGTGCCCTGCCCACTGCCCTGGAGCTGCCTTCAAGGTGCGCTGTGCACCTCCCTGAGGTGTGCTGCAGTCCTAGGCTCACTTCGACCCTCTCGTCCCTTCGTTCACTCTTGCTCTCGCTCTCCACCCACGTTCTTCCTCCAACCCTATGGCCTCCTGACATCCTCACCTGTGACCAGAGGCAGCAGGCCAGCGCCTGCTTCCCTTACAGGGTCGAGTCCATTTAATCAGTTGGCAGACATCTGAGGTGGACCTACTGTGTGCCTGGCTGGGCCCCTGTGGGGGCCCCAGAAGAGAAGGTAGCAGTTGAGGAGCTCACATTTTACTCGGGGTCTTGGATCAACCGTGGGTTCTCTCATCTCACTCCGTGTTTCTGGGATTTGTTTATGTCATTGTGTGTTGCTTTAATTCGTTCTCCCTGCTGGGCAGTCATCCAATATGGGGACCTGCCATGATTCGTTTGCGTGATCCTCGGTTGGTGGGCATCTGGGTGGCTTCCTGTGGGGAGCCGCTCTCTGCACAGCTCGGTTGTGTTTGTACCTGGGCACAGCCCCAGGCCACAAGGCACGTGCACTTTGGGCTCTGTGGAGGTGGAGGTCTGCCTTCGAAGACCCAGGGGGTGGAGAGCAGCCTGTGGGGCTCCCCAGGGACAGGCGACATCACCAGTGCAGGCCAGGAGGCCGGAGAAGCTCGATCGTGGGAGCTGGATCCAGGGAAAAGCATCTCTGTCTGGGGGCCAGCTCATGCGGGAAATATCCGAGGGCGAAGGCTGGAGCCGTGGACTTGGGGCAATTCAGTGGCTGCCATAGCCTCGGCCAGTGGGGGCTTCTCTGTGCGCCTGATGTCAGGGAGTGGGGATGTCACCCGCCCCCCTACATGGACCCGCCAGTGTGCCCGGATCTGCAGATCCCTGACCTGGGCGGAGGCCATGGCCGTCAGGCTGGCATTGGCAGCTGGTCCATGTGGGGGCTTCGAGGAGACAGCATGGGCCGGGGCAGCAGAGACCCACGCTGCTTCTGTATCTGACGGCACAGCTCTGTCAGACACCATCAAAGTGAGGGCCCAGGCCTGCGGGGGGACTAGGGGTGCACTGAAGGGTCCTCCCTGCCCAGGATGACCAACCGGGGTGGGCAGGGAGGGCCTCTGCACCCCTCTCTGGGATTGGGCCTTGGAGAGGGCCATCTGTGCTCAGCATCCTGGCCAAGCCAATAATGCCACCCCTTTCTCCCTGTCTCTTCTAGAACGGCAACAAAGATAACTCTCTGGACATGCTGGGGACAGACATCTGGGCTGCCAACACCTTTGATTCCTTCAGGTAAGCTCCACCTCTTCTGTGTGGTGTGTGGCCCTGGCTAGGGCCCCAGCTTCCTCATCCTGATGCCTGTGGGGGGTCTTTGGGGGCTGAGTAATGGTTGAGAGTTCACTGATCAGGAAGTGGAGAGAAGCCAGAGGGGTGTAGGACAGATTAAAGGGTGAGGCTGAAGAGGAAGGAGGTCAGAGAGGAGAGAAGGAGATGGAAGGGAGGAAAAGTAGGGGAGCGTATCTAAGGGAAAAAGAAAGAGATGGCGGAGAGGGGAGGGTGGAGACAGAAGCTGCCCATCCAACATCTGGAGAAGGAGAGGAAGCAGAAGGGGGAACCAGGAGCAAAGACGACTGGCTCGGGCCCCTCAGGCAGCCTGGGTAAGCTCAGGGACAGAGGGCTGTGGCTTCCAACCCACCCCTGCCACCTGAGTCATAGCTGGTGGGGGTCGGCTGGCTTCAGGGAGGTCTGCAGGGATGAGGCGTGTCCATGGCTCAGACTCCAGAAGCTTCCTGATGGATAAGGTTGGAAGAACAGGCATTGGCCAGGGTTCCTCGGGGTGGGTAAGGGGGCAGTGTTCCTGAAGGGATTGCTAATGGGCTCCTGCCGCCTGCCATGGTGTCCACCCCCCTGGGAGCGATGGCCTCAGGTGGCTGGTGGGGCCGCTGGTGGGGCCGTTTTGCTCCACTCTCAGTGCTTCAGACACACCCAGGCTCAAGGTCAGGCTTGCCCAGCACCGTGGGTCGGACTGTTTGAGACCTGGCGCCCCCGGCTTCTCCCTCCCTCCTGAGCTCACCTCCCTCTTGGACCTCAGAGCTGCCTTGTCACCATTTAGAGGCTCTAGTGACAAGTTTCTGGCCTCCTTTCTCTCCCCAGGCTTTCTCTAACGTACGTGTGAAACATGCTCAGTGTTTGGGGGTGGGGTGGGAGGATGCTATATCATAGGCATCCGGCTTACACTTGGGTTTTATAAGCCCGTGTTACCCTACAGCTGGGTCAAGGAAAGGTGAGGGCTCCTAGGCAGTCCCCATAGCTGACACTCAGGCTGCACTCTGAGTGAGGGACCCCTGCTGACCCTGCCCCCTGCTTCCTGCCCACAGGAGCCTGAGGTGGCTGGGCCCCATCAGTAACCGGGCTTGCCTCTCATTTCTTGCCCTTTCTCGCCCTCTAGTGGTGCCACCTGGGACCTGCAGCCTGAAAAGCTGGACTTCTCCCAGTTCCACCGGAAGCTCCGGCACACACCCAAGCAGCACCTGCCACACATTGACCGTGAAGGGTAAGGGGCATCTGGCCCTGGAGGGGCGGGGAGCTTTTACATAGGGGTAGGGTGGGGTGAAGAACAGCTGCGGCTGTACCAGAGCTGAGAGGGGGCCTGTTCCTGGACGGGAAGGGGTTCCTGCTGCACTAGGGACACACAGGTGACTCATTGCCTCAACCTGCAGGCTCCCTAGCCTCCGTCCTGAATCCCTCCACCCTCCACTGCCCAGGCCCCTCCAGCCACGCTGCCTGCACCCCCTCCTGACCCTAATCAATATCCTGGTGCAGGGGGTCCCACACTTGATCAGAACCACCCTGGGGCTTCTTAAAACACAGATCCCCGGTCTACCCCCAGGGTCTACAACTCAGGAGGGGGGGCCCGATTATGTGCATTTCTGACAGAGTCCTGGGGACGCTGATGCTTCTGTCCCTGGGCCCCTCTCGGAGGAACACAGGAGTACTGGCTGATTTTACACCGGGTTGTCTCACCCTCTGGCCATTTCGTGCATTGGTGCTGCCTCCCCCTTTTAAAGAATCCTGTCCTCTTGGGGTTTTATGGGGGTTTCATTACATAGTCGTGATTGATCAAATCACTGGCTACTGGCCAGGAGAGAGTCCCCTGGTTCTAAGGACCCCGGTCCCCTCTAGAGCCCAAGGAGCCAGCCACACCCTCTGACCAGCTGCAGGCCAGGCTCACCTACTCATGGGAGCCTATAGGATTTGCTGACAGTCAGCTGGGGTCCCCCACGGGCCCCTGGTTCTGGCCAAATTCTGTCTCATCCTGGTTCCAGGGGAGTCCAGGTGCAGCATCCTGTGGCCACCTTGTGGCTGGGCCAGGAACTGTGTCACCTTCAGAGCCCTGCTGCGTGGGGACAGACCCCACAGAGGGGCGCCCAGCGCGGCAGCAGGCAGGGTACCACTCTGTTGCCAAGGCTTCCCGCCGTGTATCCAGGGAGGGACAGACACTAGAAAAAAGCTGTTGCCTTGGAAACTCTGCTGGCAGCAGTGACTCAGCTTGTCTCCATCACCCTTCTGCCCTCTAAGCCTGCAGTCCTCCAAGGGGCTGTGAGCCCCGGAGAGGGAGGGTCCAGGGCCCAGCAGGACACAGCCCTCCCTGCACACCACCCACTGCCGACCCTTGGGGCTGCTGAGGTGCAAATGAGAGGCCATGCCAGTTGGAGCCAGGGGTGTGTCGTACACACACGTGACTTAGGGGGGACAGTGTCAGCCATTCTAGTCCACCTAGAGTCCCCAGGTCTCTCCTTCCTCGCTGCCATGGCACAACGAGACAGATGACTACAAGCAGTCACAGACGTCACAGGCCAGCCTGTCTCCTCCAGGCAGATTTGTCAGTGAGAAGGTGGTTGGGTGTTTCCAGACCTCTCTTCACCTCATCTGCAGCCCAGCACATCACCAGGCCGGGATGGAGGTGGAGCAGGCAAGACTCTCCTCTTTTCCCTTCGTACACCCCTCCCACCCCAGCTCCACCTGCCAGACCCCGAGCTGGCCATCCAGCCCTGGCCCTCCAGGGCCATCTTGCCCCTTTAAACCCACCCCTGGCACTCCACCCTCTCCCCACTCCAGCCACAAACGCTGACGTCCCTGCTGGCATCCTGCTCGCACTCAACTCCAGGCCTTTGCCCTCCCTGCTGCCCTCTGCCTGGGGCCTTGTCCCCAGCTCTCTTCTCTGCCAGCTCATGACCCATCCCCCACAACCACCCCCTTGCCCAGACTGTTCTGGACACCGCTCTCCTGGGCTCCTGTCGTGCCCTCTCTTACCCCCGACCCGACACCACTGTGATGCCGAGGGCCCTGCCTACAGAGTGTTGACGCGGGGGCTTACCCCAGCCGGAGCCCACACAAAAGCACATGGGAAGTACGGGCGTAGGGCACATCCCCTGCACCCAGGCCTTTGCTCATTTTTGCAGCCACCCGGTCTCTCTTCCTGGGGTTCCAGGTCTGCTCTGTCCATGAGACTTTCAGAACTCTTTTCTCGTGCTGCCCCCTACTGGTGCTCAGGCATACTGCCCTGTCAGATGAGAGAGGACTTGTTTCTGAGGCTGTGAGCTGCCTGGGCGCAGGAACCAGTTGGATGTGTTTTTTCCGTGACTCCAGGGGAGGTTGCCAGGGCCCAAAACACAAGAGACAGGTGGCGCACATGGAAAAATAAACTAATTACCCTGAAGTTTGAAAGTAGCTTTAACTCGGCAGCTAAAAAACACTGCCACCAAGCTGCTGGGGAACCCCTGCCGTTCCCGAGTCAGTAGTAACAACGTAACAACAGTAGTAACAACATAACAACAGTAGTAACAACAGTAGTAACTGATATTGTGCACAAGGTCCTGGGCCAATACCCTTCTAAGTGCTTGCCTCGTATCAATGAAAACCCACCGCAACCTAGGGAGGCAGGGGCTGTGACTACTCTCTTCACCTGACGGATGCGGAAACTACTCCCGGTAAAAATGAGAACCCGCGCTCCTGACCAATCACTGCACTGCGGCTCCTCCCTGGTAACAGTAACGGCAGTGATAGTAGTGGAAGTTGGGGCAGGCCTGATAAAAGCCATGTATTTATCTTATTGTGTTATTTTTCTATCACCTATGTCTGCCATGATCATATGCTTACTGTTAAAAATGGTATAAAATGGTATATCAAATGTGTATGTGTGTGCTCGGAAAGGTTCTAAGCACTTCGATACATTAATTTAATCCTCCTTTCGCCTGATCCCGTCCGGCACTATTAATTACCCCGGTTTTCCAAATGAGGAAATGGGTACAGAGAAGTTAAGTACCTCCCGCAGAGTCACCCAGCTAAGGGATGCAGCTGGGATTCCGGCCCCACTAGTCTGGTGCTGAAGTCGTTTCAGTGGCACCTTAAATACGAAGGAGACATGGACCTTGGCAGTGACTCAGGGCTGTGTCTCTGGCCTGGAGGCCACCTGCCCATGGAGGGCTGAAGACAAAGTGTTGCTGGACTGGCCCAAGGCAGAAGGAAGCCCCCCAAGGGTCCTGTGAGACCCTGAGAGTTGCTTGGTCCTCTACATTCATTTTCTCTTCCGTGAAAGGGGCCTCGCAGAGCTGTGGCAGGTTTGGGGGAATCAGCAAAGAGCCTGGGGCTTTGCCTGAAAGATCCAGGGAAACTGGCACTTCCCTGCTGCCACCCTCCAGTGGGTCACAGCGTTCCCATCTGCAGGAGCCCTTTGTCCCCGACAATGGCTGGTGCTGCCAGTGGCGGGTGGGGGACAGCAGCTCCAGAGTCTCGTGTCCTTTTTTCCCAGTGGGACAGGCTGACTCTGCGGGCCTACCTCGGGTAGGACCGATGTCACCTGACCGTCCCTGCCTTTCTGGGCTGAGCTGGGACAGGACCCATGGTGTGCCACCCTTTCAGCCTCTTTCTGTCTTTTCTGACCCAGGAGTGGAAAAGGAAAGCTGGAAGATGGGGACGGGATCAACCTGAATGACATCGAGAAGGTCCTCCCAGCCTGGCAGGTAGGCCCAGGGGCAGAGTCCCCACACGCACCCCTCCCCACCTGGCCCCAGGTCTGAGCCTGGGCAGGGCTTAAACACTCCTGCTGGCCCCTAGTCCCGACGAGGCATAACCAGACGTGCCACCCTGGTATGTGGGCAGGAGTGGCCGCCTCCTGGTCCAGAGTGTCCCACCGTGATGTGTGTGCAGAGGGCCCCAGTGGCCCCAGACTCGATGCCTGTAGTAGATCTCCAGGAGTCACACGTGGGGCACATGTTGCAGTGAACGGTCCCCAGTGGGAGTGCCCCGGTCCGAGCTCTGGTGCTGACACGCGGGTGCTTGTTCATCCTCTTCTCCAGCCAGAGCCAAGGACCTTCTATCCTGGTGATCCCCTCTGGTCGTATTTCCACAACATGCAATGCATCTGGGGGGGGGGGCATGCAGTGCTATCTCTCAGGGGCCCCCATCAAGGGGGCTGCTGGGGCTCAGGCCTCTGGAGCTGCCAAGGACCTGGGGCAGCAGGGCAGACAGTAGGTACCCGCGTTTTCCCAGCAAGGTTCTTTGCCCATGAAAGCATTTAGAGCTGATGCTGTTGAGGGTGACTGCCCCCAAGGTCTGCTTCCTCATAATGGTAGCTGAAGACCAGGTGAGCAAGGCTAGGTGAGAACCAGCAACCAGATTTGGGCATCCGCACACCATCAGCAGCTTCAGGTAAGCCGAGGCTAGCTAGCACTGCTCCCCAAGAGCCCTGATCTGGGTTGGGAAGCTGGAGGTTTTGAGCATGGTGACATGGTTTTGGGGCAGACATTGGTCACGGTTCCAGGCTGTGACACCGTGCAGCATGGCAGAAGCTAAAACCCACACAACTGGGCTTAGAATGGGGTTTAGGGGTGATGCATTTTCGGCATTCCTGTTGTGAACAGTGTGGGTGATGGGAGGGGGCTGGCTGGCTCACTGTGTTGGCAGTGATGAGGACACTCCAGCCCTGATCATTTGTAATCCTGCCCGCAGTGTGGCGGCAGGGTCAGGTGCACCTGGTGCAGAGGCCCTGCGGACAGTCAGCTGCACTGTAGTCTTCTCCCACTAGAGGGCACCAGCACACCACTCTGGAGGCTCCACAGTCTGGTGTTTGCAGTAGGAAGTCCCTTGTCTCCAGCAGCCTTGGTGCTCAACAAGTAAATTGTCCCCAAAATGGCCCAAGCCAACACTTAGGCCCTTCCTCTCCAAAACAAGGAAGAGGATGAGGCAGTAAAAGAGGCAACCACACAAAGATGTGGGGAAGCACCTGTTTGGCCAAAAGGCCTGACATTCCTCCCGGGAGTACCCCCCACATACTCCTGAGACCCCTGGGAACACCTTTTAAGCTTCACAGACGAGAAGGGTGCTTGCCCACCGAGTGAGGGGTGCTGGTGGTGTTCCCCATGGCAGCGTGGGACTTGGGGGTCATGGAGTGTTGGTTTCTGCCTATGGAAGGAGGGCCCTGGCAGCCCGTGCACAGCGGGCAGATGGAGCTCCGTAATCCCAGCCAGTTTATGCTCGAACAAGTTCAATGTGAAGGCAACAGTTTCTGGCGACTTGAGGCTGCTCCGTGGGCTAACAGAGTGCAGGGGGGCCCTGAGGCTTTGGGGCTGTGCCTCCCTCCTCCACGCCCCCCCGGGGCCTCTGTGTCTTCTACAAAACTCCAGTTGAAATATGTTGTGGAATTACTCTGTGTCTTGCCCAAACTTTCTGAAAGGACATATTTTAATCATTTTTCTTTGAATTCTCTGCCAGACAAACATTATGTCTTCTGTTTGGGGGGTTCATTTTTTTTTTGGTCTGACTATAGGAACTGCATAATCCAACCTATTTCCCCTTTTTGCCTTCCTGTTAGGAAATTTTGAGACTAAACTCTGTGTCTGCCTGCAGTGAACTCTGAGCCCACTCTGACCTGGTCAGGGGCATGGTGCTGACCTCTGGTGACTGATCCCAGTTAGCCAGACCCGATGTGCAAGTGCCCCGTAGGGAGGCCCACATGGCCCACACACCAAGCAGGAACACACCTGAGTCTCGGGTGGGGCTTCTGGGCTCGATATGGTGCCCAAGGCATGCCCTGAAGAGGGGCCCAGAAGACTCAGGGGAGGTGAAGTGGCATTTCTGACCTCATGAGAGTGTGTGCAAGGCACTCTCTTCACACAGGACCCAGAGAGAGGACAGGTGACTAGTTAATGGAGGAGGCGGTGAAACGGGTTAAGCACCTCGTTGCCCTGCTCAGCCCCAAATAACCACAGGATAAGAACCACCCCCCACACGCATGCATGCCCACGCAGACACATGCCCGAGGAATCTGAGGGACAAATGAGCTTTCATAATGAAAAGCACCTCGGGCCAGGGATGACCAGGCTTCTTCGCAACACAGTGGAGAGTGCTTGGCGGTATAAAAATGGTGGCAGATGCGGAAGCAGCCCTAATTCTCCAGCAGGTGGCGCCGTTGCGGTTTGGAAATCAGTTTAGTGGCAAGGGGCCACTCCACACTGGATGGAAGCTGCTGTGTGCAGCCCAGTTCCCAGCCCTCCAGACGGGAAGGAGTGACTTTACTGTTCCCTAGAGCTATGCCAGCTCTGTTGCCAAATCTTCTGGAAACTTCCAGGATATGCTAACTCCCAGGCATAAGGATTATTAACATATCCCAAGAAGCCAAAGAACAAAGTCATATGAAAACCAAGCTCCACCTCTCTCTCCTGGGCCCTCTGCCTTCCCCCAAAGTACTGCTTCATGTCACTGCTTGGTGCCACTGAAGGTACAGTCTGACTCCATTCACTGGGTCCACCAGCACTGACTGAGCAGCTACCTGTGGACCAGGCACTGTGTTAGCCGTGACGGACTGAGTTAAAATGCAGGGCCCACTGCCTCTCCAGTGGGCCGGACAGGGAATTCTCTGAGGTCCCCTTGGTGCACCCAACAAGTACTGTAGGGCACCAGTAATCACCTGCACACGCCTGTGCTCCAGGGACGGCGCCGGCCTTCTCTTCTGGCCTTGTCTCCGAGCACTGTCCCTGCTGCTCCTGGTCGCTCTTTACAAGAGGCTGTTGGCACTGGTCCAATGTCACCTTCTCCAGAAGGCCTTTGGAACACCCTCCACCACCTCACTTTAGAGTCACGCGTGTGCTTTATTTATTTGGGGGTCTGTGTCCTGCTAAAATGAAGGCAAGCTCCACAGGGGCACGTACAGGGCCCACTAAATTTCGGGTGACGGAATGAGCCCTGACCGACTGTCTCAGAAGGAGCACCCCGGTCCAGAGCCTGTGCCTCCTCCTCAGGGGTCCCGATGACTCCAGCACCGTCTGGGCTTCGTTGTCCGCACATCCTCTCTGAATTCACATCACCGCCCTGTGAAATGCAGCGACCACTGCCAGCGTCGTTTCTGCCAATGAGGGAACTGAGAGCAAATACCATGTTCCAAACCCCGGGGCTTATCAACAGGGGTGCAGGGATTGGCATTCAGGTAGCCGCGCTCCGGCGTCTTTGTTGGAGGGGGGACAAGGAGGAAGAAGCACTGGGAAACTGTGTTCTCATTCTAGGCGGCTGGTCACGTACAGCGAGCGAGGGGTGAATGTCATTTCCTTCATAAGCAGGAACAAGAATGTGGATTTTTTTTTTCTTTCGAAGGCGCTAAAAATGGAAAAAGAGGAGAGAGAGACTGAGAGGGAGAGACACCTCCTGACACCCTTGAAAGAGGAAGAGAAGTGGGTTTTCCTTCTCTTTTTTTTCTTAATTAGAAAGGTTTCCATTGGCTTCTTTCTCATCCCTGTGACCCAAGACGCTGCCTCAACGTGAAGGAGGCGTGCTTACCTGGGAGAGCCCCTCTGCCTCTCAGTGCCCCACCCCTCGGGCTTCCGCCTGAGGGACAAAAATAGACCCCCACACACAAAGGGGACCGGCTCTCCAGCCCTGCTTCCTGTCTGAGGCCTCCAGGTAGGAGGCCCACTGGGAATAGGCCACGTGCCCTGTGAAGCTAGCCCATCTGTGTTTTTGTCATTTACGAATCTTTTTACAAGACATTATTATTATTATTGCGGGGGGTGTGAAGGCTTTGTTGGTGACAAGTAGGAAAGTCCCTAGGCAACAGGCCGTGACAACTGGGTTGTCACAGGGCCTGGGGGACGGAGGTGGGGGGGCGGATGGTGACAGGCAGCTTGCAGGGAATGGGGACAGCAGGGAGCAAGTTCTGGCTCTAAGTCCGCAGAACACCCTCCTTTCTTCTGGGACTGGTTCAGTCACCCAGAACACGGCTTGGGTCTTACACAGGGGTTGGCCAACTGTGGCCCACAAACCAAGTCCAGCCCCGCAGCCTGTTCCCACAGGTACAGTGTCGGCGGCATGCAGCCGCGCCCATCCGTCCCCCTGCTTGCTGTCTGTCTGTCTGTGGCCGGATTGGTGCTCCCAGGCAGCACCAGGTAATTGTGATGTGGACCCTGCCTCCGCAGTGCCTGAAATACTTGCCCTCTGGCCCTTTACAGAAAACGTTTGCTAAATGCTGATCTGGAATGCAAACAGAAAAATGCCCTGGGGGTTAGAACAGGTGGCAGAAGTCTTGGAGTTCATTCACTGACGTCATTGGAGAGCCCCAGGGTTCCTCAAACGTGGTGCGGTTCCTTCTAATCGGTCTCTTTGAGCTTCCATTTCTTAAACGGGGCTGTACACCAGTTTGACTTACATCACAGGGCCGTGCTGAGGGTCAACATGTAAACCAGGGCCCATAGTGACAGCTGTCTGTAAACCCAAACCACCGTCCCGATGTGGTGTGGTCTGGTGGCACCTGCTAGCAAGCGCGGAGCTCCTGAGCTGCCCACACAGGGGACACGCCCTTCCCTGGGGTGGCAGAGGGGTGCAGGGTCGTCTGAGACGGAGATCTGAAGACCTGAGGCTGAGAGGAGGCAGGCCCGCCTCCCCTCACACCTGGGTATCCTTACCTCTCCCTCGCCCAGATCCTCCCCTGCTTTCCTGGCCCAGTTCAGACTTTACCTCCTCCGTGAAGCCGTCCTGGACGAAGCAGACCACTCAGTCCTCGGAGATATAGGGTGGACATTTTGGGGACTTGATCCCAGGCCAGTTTTGAGGTTCTCCGCTTGTTTCCTGCCTCTCTTATGGCTGTGCCTCCTGGAGGGGCCAGACCTGGAACCCGGCCCTGGGGGGTGGCCAGGGGTGGGTCTGTAGTGAGAACAGAGAAGGCACGGCCCAGAGGGCAGCAGCACTGAGCAAGCAGTGTGATTGGGAAGAAAAGGAGGCTGTAGAGAATGGGGGCCCAGGGGTCCTGAGGGAACACTTCTATAAACAGAGAGGAGGGTTGACCAAACAGGAACCCAACCAGACGTTTTTGAGCTGAGAAAAGATTTAGGCAGCTGAGGGGTAGGACCCATTCAGGCCCTCTGCCCTGCTGCTGCTGCTGGGACCCCTAGGGAATTCCTAGGGTGTCCACATCTTCCCACAGTGGCCAGGGGAAGAAGTTCTATTTCTGTGTTAGGGACAGGCCAGTGTCCCTTAAATACATGACTTGCCATGGAGAGGTTATCTGTTCTGTGCTTTGCTTTGGGCCAGACCATACCCAGAATCCTTTGCTCTGTGCCAGAGAGCAGACTCATTCAGACAGGATAGGACAGGACAGGACACTCGGGGTAAGGGGGGTAACAGGCACAGGTGAGGCCAGACCAAAGTCTGCATCCATCTTGGCCTTGGATGGGCAAAGGTCACCTCACGGACGAGAGGAGCTGCCCTCCTGGCCCTGGACCGGCCTACGGGACCTTGTCTACAGATGTCAGATGCAGGGCTGCCCACTGCATGCACTCGCCGCCCCCCCCCCCCCCCCGTGAGTCGGCAGCCCCTGCCAGGAGAGACTGGAGCCCCCCACTCGTGTCTGGAGAAGTCCGCGGGGCTGGTTGAACAGCGGCCCTGGCTAACGTGGGCCGGGCCTAGTTAAACAAGGCTGCATCCTGGTCCGGCACCTTTCCTGCTTTGTCCCCACTCAGTGGAAGGAGCAGCCGAGCGGGGGGAAGAGGAAGGTGTCACTGGGGGTGTGAAGCATCCATTATTCCTTTATTAGCCAGCATGCCATTTCTGGTCGTGCTCTCCTTCCTGGCGGCAGCGAGGTTGGGGGCGGAGAAGCCGGTTATTTTCGTTTACCCCCGGCTTCTCTCACCGGGAGCAGCCAGCCGCCGCAGAGGGGGCGGGGGACGGACAGGGCTACGTGCTCTGCAGCAGGCGTTTGTGAATGGGCCCCGGCTCCCAGGCCGCGCCAGGCGCGCCGACTCTCACTGGCTGGACACCGTTGTTTCTGGCTCTGCAGTGGCCAGGCTGGAGGAAGCTTTCTTCTGGCCCAAGAACAATACCAGGGTCAGCCCGGGGACCTCCCTCCTACACCCTCTTCCTTCCATTGTGAGCCTCTGCACAATCCCAGGCTGCTGGGCTCTGCACAGCCAGGAGGGATGGGGGATGGGCCCGTGAGAGGCCAGCAACGTGTGTGACACCTCGGGTCTGCCTTGACTTCCCAGGCTGGGCCAGGGTTCTGGAGGCAGCAGCTGGATGGACAGACCCAGTGCATATGAGTAGCCACAGGGTCCCTCCGTTTTGCAAGGGATGGCCAGCATGGTGAGGCCACTGGCTGGATGACAGGACTCCCTCCCCTGCCCCCCCCCAAAAAAAAATCATATAGTGTGCCAGGGCTGGAAAAGGCTTCCTCAGGCCTTCTGCCCATCACCCCATTACATAAACAAGGAAACTGAGACCCAGAAAGGTAAAGGTTTTAAAACTTTTTTATTAATAGTTTTTGAGGCCCATGGGACATCCCAGACTTCTCCTTTTCCACTGGTGCCAGGCCTCTCTCCTGGGACTCCCCAGCGTGGGCTCCAGCCTCGTGAGTAATTAACAGCCCCTTGATCCAGCAGCTCCGGTCCCACTTCATTTGCCTGCCAGCCACACACCTGTTCTTCCAAGACTGCCTGAAGGTCACCTCCTCCATGCAGCCCTCCCCATTAACCCACTTTTTTGTTGAATCATCTGAGCTGCCCTGCACTGAGCTGCACATCAGTGCCCTCCTCACGTACACTCCTGTCTGCACGACACACACTCCCAATCCTTAGAGGGGAAAACATCTTCACCTTTGCGACCCTTAACACTGTGGCCCTCACAGTGGGGTCCTCAGACCTGCGGCATCCGTATCTCCCAGGGACTGGTTAGAAATTCAAGTTCTCGGGGCCTTCCCGCCTGCTGCGTCAGGAAGAGCCGGGGGAGCCGAGAGCTGCGTTCGAAACAAGCCTGTGGCCGCTCGGGGTTTAAGAACTGAGGCCTTGGGACCTGCTTTCGGGCAGCTGGCTCCTAACCTTTTCTTTTATTCCTCTCACTTTTTCTTTCCCTGTATTTTCTTGTCGTTGTTGAGACATATTTAACAAACAGCATTGTATAAGTTTAAGGTGCTCAGCGCACCCATTGGATACATCTGTGTGCCGACGTGGTTGCCTTTGCAGCATCTGCTGACACCTGGTGGGGCACAGCGTCGTCATTTCTTCTAGTGCAGGTGACAATGCCTAGTCTCTGAGCAAACTTAATGGTTATAATACAGTTCGTTGTCTGTCTGGAGTAATTAACATCACTTATTCCCTTTTATTTGCTGCCAGGCTTTTTGGTTGGTTCTTTTCTTGGCAATCGTTTTTCTCAAGTGAAGGACAAAGAATCTGGTGCTATTGGACAGCCGAGGATGTGAAGGGCTGAGTAGCACACGGTCCCCCAGACTCCGGCGTCCGTTCCTGTCGCTGGCCCTGCCCCAGCCGGCCCCTTGGCCCTGGCAGCCCTGGGTGAGCCCCTGCTCAGGGTTCCTGGGAAGCTCATTACTCTCCTGCCCTTCAAAGGTGGGCTCCTCGGGACAGCCGCCAGTGACGCTGCACATGTGCAGGTGGTCACAGCCACCCCCTGGGCCGAGGTGTGGGCAGCCTTCGTTCACACATGGATGGACAGCCCTGGGCCCATCACTCTGGCTCTTTCCTTGGGACCACACCCCTCTGCGTGCAAACTTACCGCCCTGGTGCTGGGAGTCGGCTGGCGCTGGTGGAGGTTGTCCCTGAGCCCCGAGCCTCTGCTGGCGGCAGGTAGCCATCCTGACACACAGGTGGTGGCAGGAGGAAGCTGGCCAGGGGGTGAAATGGCAAGCACCACTTGTGCCTACAGAAGGAATGAACAGGAGGTAACACGAACAGACTATAAATGGTGACAGCAATGCAGTTGCAGGCCTAGCGAAGCAGACTGTGGGAAGGCCCGACGCTGCTCTCCTGCCCGGAAACCAGTCCCAGCTGGTCCGCTGAGGCTCCGCGCTCTGGCTTTCTGCACGAGGTGGCAGAGGACAGCGTGCTGCCCCAGGGGCTCATGTCCTGCCTCCAAGCCTCGCCTTCCCGTAGTGAAACAGGAACAGAGGCTCTGCCACCCAACCCTGTACCCATCCCTACTCTTGGAGGTGCTTCTCAAGGAAACAGCTAGTTCGATTTTCGAAGCGTCATACCTATGCTTGTGTTCTGAAAAGACCCTCACTTTCCCTTCCGGCACCCAGACCTGGGGGGTCTGGCGAGCTGGTCAGCCTCCCCGTCCCCTCTCGGCGCCAGCTGCTCCCGTCTTCATCCTCCACCTCCCCAAGCTTCTCTCATCCCAGAGCTTAAACACTGGGAGGAGTTCTCTCAAGACTGATGGGAAATCTAAGTCAGGGCTCTGTGGCTTGTGTCTTGGGGCATGTCTTGTCTGGGCCTCCTGGTCCGCCTGCCTGGCAGGGACGCAGGGAAAGTGGATGGCGGCCTCGTGCTGTGCTGGGGCGACACGGGGTGCCTGCGGGCTGCCGCGCTGAGGGTCTGGGCCCCGGCACCCAGGCGCTCTCCGGGATGCCACTGTGCCACAGGCCAAGGGCTGTCTGTCACCTCCCTGTTGAGCAGGCGCTCTGGCTGGACTGGGGTTTCAGCCCCGACCTCCACGGCTCCGTGTCCTCATCTCCCGAGTGAATGTGTCAGAGCAAATGGCCCCAGTAGCCACGGCCACCTCGTACCTTCTGCAGCTCTAAGGCACAGTCTACTCAGACTGGCTGGTGCAGTGTCGGGGTGTCGGGGGGATTCGGGAAAGGTGTGCTGGGCGGCTTCCACCTCTACGGACACCTCCCAGAGGTTGGTGCACCTACCTGCCCAGTGTTCCCCAAAGCAGCACCTGCCTGGGGTTTATACACATGAAGTAATGCTTTCGAAATACCCCAAGCTAAATGATATTGAGTAATTAAATAATAGTTTAAAATGCTACAAATTAAGTCCTAAAGGCCTGTAACAGAACGTAGCAGCCCATTGCCCTGATGTTCAGAGCAGATGGACGCTCTCGTGGGCTTTTTTCTGGTGCGCCACCACGTTTCATGTATGTGTCATGTATATGATGTCTAATGTTCCTAATTTCTGACACATTCTGCTTTTAAACTGTTCCTTTTACACTGTGCTGATTTTCAATGCTGTCTACTGACTTCCTGTTGTGGTCAATAGGAATTTTGTTCTCCTGTTTCCCTATCTTCTCAGTAGAATCATGTGAAAGTTCAGTTAAATTTTTCGTCAGATTACCACTTCATTACTGACTCCTACGTTTCTTTTTATTGTGACCAAAGGGGACGCCCAGAGAAGCCGCAAACCTCACACCAAGAACCCCTGTGCGTTCCTCGCCCAGGTCCCCCGGGTGCGCGCGTGCCCGGCGCTCGCTGGGCGTCCCGTCCCCTCTGCGGAGTCTCCTCTTTTCTCAGTAGTCAAGGTGCCACGCGAACGCTGAATGGCTCCGTGTGTTTCCCATAGCAAGGACGTCCTCCTGCATAACCAGCTGCGTCATCAAAATCAGGAAATTAACACTGATAGAGTGCTGGTTCCTAATCAGTAGACCTTATTTATTTACCTTTTGCCTATTGTCCCACAGATGGCCTTCAGAGCCGACGCCATTTTTTGTTCTGGTTTAGAACCCAATGTAAGTGCACACTTTGCTTTCGGTTATCACATCCCTTTAGTCCCCTTGGGCTTTCAAGACCTTGGCAATTTTTAAAGAATATATACAGGTGAGCCCTGGCTGGTGTAGCTCACTGGATTGAGCGTGGGTCTGCGAACCACACCATCGCGGTTCGATTCCCAGTCAGGGCACATGCCTGGGTTGCAGGCCAGTTCCCGGCAGGGGACGAATGAGAGGCAACCATATATTGATATTTCTCTGTCTCTCTCTCTCTCTCCTCCCCTTCCCCTCTAAGATAAATAAATAAAATCTTTAAAAAAAAAGAATATATACAGGCGAGTTATTTTGTAGCATGTCCCTCAGTTTGGGTTCGCATGCTATCTCCTCGCCATGAAACTTAGGCACCTGGGACAAGGATGCCGTGGAAGAGGCACGGCATCTCCAGCACGTGACTCAGGAAGCGCACAGGGCTGGCGGGGCCCTGACACTGACCCACCTGGGCAGGAGGAGGCCCCGACACTGACCCCCACTCTAGAGCTGCTCCGGTGCCCTTCGTCACGTGGAAGTATCTTGCAGGGAGATTTTTGCGACTATGTAAATACTCTGTTTCTGGTAATAGGCTGACCTGCTGGTTTTAGCATTCATTGGTGATTCTTGCCTAGAACGTCATCCCGCTGGTTGGCCAATGGTGACCCTTCTCGTTCCATGTACATTTTTGTAGTTGGCTTTCTACTGTGAGAAAGATCTTTCCTTTTCCCTCGTTTATTTACCAATTTTTTTTATCTGTTATGGCTTGGCCTGTAGATTTTCATTTCACTCTAAGAGTTTTAATCCCCTACTATTCCTTATTTTGATGCTCCAATTGTCCCACGTTTGAGCATAGGAACCCCTCCAGAGTCGTGTCTGTGTATTTCCAAACGCCCTCATTGTTCTGCAGGTCCTTCCTTACTTGCTGGCACCAGCAGTCAGTGCTTGCTCTGCCCGGCCCTGGGATCCACCAGTACCCAGGGGACCCGGGTACTTGTTCACGATGCTTTTTAAAAGCCCAGGCCCAGGTGCTAGATGTGCTTCATGGTACAGAATCCCCTTGTGTTTCTGACCCTTCTTTTCCTCCCATTTTCTGAGCACCTGTGTCTCCAGGTCAGAGCTTCTTTTATTCCGCGTCTCCAGAAACTGAACTTGAGCCTTTGCCCTGGGCCAAGGATTGAAGCATCATCGTGTGGCTGTGTTGGGTGCGGGAGTCCCACATGCAGACCTTCATCCGTCTCTGCTAGTTTCTCCCGGCCCCCGAACCCTGCCTTTGTGCTGCCAGGGACCTGCGAGCTCTGGGCTCCCGCACGGTTGCAGGCGCAGTTAGCACATTGCTCACTGGCATCCTCTCTGCTGAGTTACCCTGTGTGCCTCTGTGGGTCCATAACTTTTTTCATTAACGAGAGCGGGGGGATTGAAAACCTGCATGTGGCAATTCTACCATGTTGAGACAGCAGTCTAATGGGGTTGGATTTAAGTAAAAAGAGAGAGTGTGTGGGAGATGCCGAGCGCTTGTGGCAGGCTGCAGTGAGAGCAGATGTCTGTTCGTATCTGAGGGCCAAGGGATGAAACGATCTGTCTTCTGAGTCCAGGCCAGTGGCCGAGGCCCCAGGCATGTTGTCCCTGGGGTTAGAACGTGCAGGAAGCAGCAGGATTGACCCGAATGCCAATAAAGAGGCTCCTTCCTTTCCCGTGGTTCAAAGATCTCTAGGGCACAGGGACGCGTGCACACATCCAGCTGCCTGCAGGGCCCAGGAAAATCTGCTTGGATTCAGACCTTACAGAGAGGCTTGCTTCCTCAGCAGCCAACAGCCACCAGGGAGATGTCCCAAGGACAAGGCCCTATTGCCCAGACATTTAGAATGCAGCCACGCTTTGCACTTAACCCTTCCTGGTGGGACTCTCCCCCAGCCAAGTCTCCGGGGTCCTGGGCGCAGGGCCATTGGCCAGTGCCACACCTGGGGCAGGGCTGGGCACACGGCTGGAGCTCGGTAAATCACAGGCCCATGGATAGGTGCTAAAACGGCACAGCAAGTGTGTGAGCCAACTGTGTGCAGAGAGAGGGCAGGGGCAACAAAGCCTGTCGCAGTCGCCCCGAGAACCTGCCGGCCACCAGGTAGTTCTGGCCTCCCTCCCATAGCTGCCAGAGCCCCTCCCTGAAGGCATCTCTCTCCCGAGGGCATCTCTCCCCAGGGCATGACTGAGAAAGGGGACCCCACCCACCCCTGGTGGTAGCCTGGCTGTGGAAGCCTTCCCAGGGAGGAAGAGCTGGCCCCTGCCTCTTGCCCATTTGCATTTCAGCAGCCCACACTCTGAGGTTTCTGAAAACCCTTTGTGAGAAACTTCTGGAGCCTCTAACCTCCCCCACTTGGGAGTTCCTGCAAAGATCTGGAAAGGTTGAAACGAGCAAGTGTGCCCTGAAGGCTGGGCAGGGCACTCCTGCTGGCATCTCCCCCTCGTGTTACAGGGTGGCGCCCTGAAGGGGAGGGCTGGTCTGTGCCCAGCTCTGCCGGTGGCTCCTCCTCGGGAGCACAGAGCCCCTGAGGGCACAGACTCCAGGCAGATCCTGTTACCTAGAAGGGCTCTGTTTCCTGCATGTCACTGGCAAGGATTCGTCCCTTGACAAGTTGTCACCTAAAGCCCGATGTGCAGGATAAAGCGAGGTGTGCTTGGGGTGGGAGTGAGGGGGCAGAGAGGGTCAGAGAAGGGTGGGCCAAAGCATAGGAGACGCTGAGGACACCTAGACCACTGCGGAGAACACTCGGCTGCCTCAGCCTGGTGCAGGGGTGAGGTGTGGCCAGTGTGAGGCAGTGTGTCCGTCTTAGAGACCACCGAGCCAGCATCCTAACCCACCAAGAAAGTACTCTGAACTCATCGTGGTCTGCAGGGGAACAAGCACCACTCCCACCCCCCATGGGAAGGGGCTGCACCCAAGGACACATGCAGCCCATCCGGCGGCAGATCCGGGGCCCTGGGGTCACTGCTCTCCTACCACATCCTGCAGTTGTGTTTATGATGAATTCTGCAATGGGTCTTTGCATACTTCGAGAATTTCACCAGGGATCAGCATCAGGTGGCATCTCTGGGGAGGCTTCAGCACTAACGTGTCTCTGCATAAAACATTCTGTGGACAGGAAATTGGGAAAAAGAAGAGAGAAAAGGAAATCTCACCAGAACAGCCCCTCCATCTCTGTACCCTGCCCCCCCCACCACACCCCTGCCACCTGCCATGTGACCACAACAGCAAGGCCCCCTGAGTGACTAACAGCGGCTGTTCCCCAGCCCCAAGCCAGGCGCTTGCTGAGGCCCGGGCCTCGGCCCTGTGCAGAGGTGACCGGGGCTGCCCAGAAAGAGGCTGTGGACAGGGCCCATGTAAACGCCACGGAGAAGGGTTTTCTGCGCTGTGATCTGCGCACTCACAGCAGCAGCTGCTTCACATTCTCTTGTTCATCTCAGTTCTGAATGCTGAGCTGTTGGCCATGCCCGAGAGTCCTTTTTTCGCCCCTAAAGAAGGCTTTTTGGAAAGTATTCCATTACCTGGACCAACTTTGCCCCTGGCCAATCGGGCCACTTCGTGCAAATTGGGGAAAACAGTGTCCTTCCTCAAGACCCATGACAGCTTCTGGCTGAAATTGTCAACATGACTCAAACCACGATGGCCAGAGGTGAAGACTGCCTCCCAGAGCTGTGGAAGGCCCGTGTGTTGGCAGCAGGCTGCCCCTGGTTTTAAGCAAGTTTCACAAACACAAGTCTGATTTGAACACCTTGGTCGCTAGTGCATTTTCTAGAAAGCCAGACTTTGAATTCAGAACGTTTCCAGCTAAAGAAAACCTCCCCCCAGCCCCCACCTCCCTGCCACCTTGGAGAGTAATAGCTAGCAGCCAGCAAGGCAAGATACCCAACTGTATCTCTTCAAAAAGAGGGAGTCACGGGACTGTAATGCTATAGGCTGATACAGAGTGTGTGTCCTGAATCTTGAGGTCCTCTAGCCAGCTCCGTCCACCTTGCAACTGGGGAACTTGAGGCCAGGCAGACATCCCTCCCCAGTAGGGAGGTGGTGAGCTGAATCCTATGGGCTGGTGTGAGTCAGAGGGCCCACACCAGGGAGAGCGCCCCCTGCAGGGCCCCAGGCCTGAGTGCAGTGGTGATCTGCAGAGGAGAAAAGCCACTGCCACATTCCCCAGATTCTTCAGAGACCCTAGTGTGTGACCTCATTCACCTGCTCTGGTCAGAGGTCACCTATGAGTGCATGGATTTTCTCCTGGAAATGTAAGTGATGTTTGGTTACACATGTGAGCATTGTGCAATGCATTTTGTAATGCATTTTTAGGAACTCATGGCAGAGATGCCCAGCAAACTTGGCCATAGGGGCAGACATTCTGACAGCAGGGGCTCCACTGGCCGAGCCCACACCCCACCTGCCCCAGCACTCAGGTGCACACGCATGCACGCACGCACGCACACACAGTGTTCTGTCAGTGTGCTAAAAATGCTGAGAACAGCTTGTTCTTTTTCTTGACCTGTGACCTCTAGGGCAGCTCAGTGGCCCCTGGATCATTATTCTGCTTCACAATGTGGCCTCCAGGTCAAATGAGGAACATTTGCCTGGTGAGAAAAGAGAAGGTGTTCCTTTATGTGACCTTTCCTGGCGGCCGGAAAAGGAGCACCGTTCCAGCAGCCTGGCTCAGGCTGGTGTGCGGTGTGGTCGAGGAAGCAGCGCATCGTGCCCCTCAGCAGGGTCCTTCCAGGACACCCAAAGGGTGGCAGCGCCAGTGGCTGGCCATGCAGGTCAGGCAGGCTGCTCAGGTTCGGGGCGGGGGATGTCCGTGCACTGGACAAGGCAACCCGATTGGTGGAAAATAGAGAGCCAAATGAACCAATCGTGCAGGTGGGCCGGGGTGCCTACCTGGGTCATTGGAGACACGAGACAGAGGCACCACTCCCTGCCACAAGCGGAGATAACCCTGAGACTGCAGGGCAGGTCAAAGTCAAAAGTTAGGGACTAAGAACATCTTTCCTCGGTTCTCCCATTAGGTGTCCCATGAAATTGAAGCTCTCTCTGCAAAGCTGAGTGGACCCAATTTCAAGGTCTCTGAAATGAGGAATCAGCGAGATTCCTCGCTTTCAGAGGAATCTGAGACACAGCACAAGGAATGTCTCCCCCACAATCCTTGCTGCACATTAGAAGCAGCTGGGGAGCTCTTAAAAAATGCCTGGTCCCCACCACAGGCAAATCAGAATCTCTGGAAGATGGGAGCTAAGTTGTTTTTACAGCTCCCTGGGTGTGTCTGACGGGTAGCCAGCGCTGAGGCCCTCTCACCTCTCCACCCTGTAAGGTGTTTGCATCGGAGAAAAGCAAGGGGTTAGCCAGGGCTTAGTCCAAATTACGGAGCACGAGTCCAGTGACCTCTGTCTTCCTGACAGCAGTTATCCTCAGTCTTGCAGCATGCTCAGAAATCCTCTGTCTGCCCTCTGAAGACACAGGATTCCTTCAGGGCACAGACCATATCATGTTTGCCATTGTATTTCTTGTGAAGGGGGCTCTCCCATCCACATCTGTGCCCTTCACCAGAACCAGTCCATTTTATACTTAAATATTTACAGACTCTCTGCCACATCCTTAATTCCTACACTAGCCACTGTCATGTCTTGACTATTGTCCTAACTAGTCTGCCTTGCGTTTGGCTTATGCCCCTTAAATCTGTCCTCCCCGTTACCTCCAGCATGATCTACAAAGTCCACAGATCTTGCTATTTTGCTAACGGGCTTAAGCCTTTCTCTGCCTCTCCATCACACATAGGACCAGGGTTCTGTCATGCAAGGCCTCCTCAGTCCAGCCTTTGCCTTCCTTTTAGCTTTGGACCCCACCATTGCCCCATCGTGCACCCTGTGTAACAGCCACACTGGACTCCAGGGGCCCTGGCAGCCCCCCAGCTTCACTGGGCTGATCCGTCACAAGCCAGTGCCTGGCATGGGGATTGGCTAGGGTGAGTAGACCATAAACCAGTGGGAGGGGAGGCACTCGCAGCAGCCCTGGTTCACCTCACCACATGCTCAGGCCCCAAAGGCATTCTCTCGGAGTCAACATGGGCTTCCATCCTGCCCTACCCCCTCCAAGCTGGATGTCCTTGACCAAGAACCTTTACTGCTCCATTTCCTCATCTCTAGATGAAATTTACCCCGGCCTGCCGCCATCCACAAGGTTGTCATGAGAATCAAGCAAGGTGATCGTTGAGGACGCACTTGGAAAACAGAGGGCCACTAGTCAATCGAAGGACTTCTATGAGAGCATCAGTAAATGGATGTCACACATGACAGCTCACGGGGGCCTCTGGGAGTCACTCGCCACAGGACGCTGCGCACGTGCTTCTGAGCAGGGCAGCCACCTTGGTGGCGACTCCGGCTTCTTCCCTCAATGGCTTTATAAAAGGAATTGGGCGAAGGAAATGTCTTGGAATAGACAATCTTCCTCACCTCCCCCAAAATAACTTCAGTGGAAACAATTGTGGTAACATCCACGCTGCAGTTATTGTTTCAGTCTATTGCAACATGGGAAAAGTCTCCCGGCGTCTCCAACTCAACTGGGAATCGATTTGACTTCCAGAGGCCTGCGAACAAAGGGGCTGTGCTCCGGGGCCGCTGTGGGGCTTCACGGCCCACTGGAGCTGCAGACAATCCCAGGGCTTGTGTACAGCCTAGCTTTTCCTTTCGACTTCCCTCTGGGTGTCACGTTTGCTAGAGATCTTGGTATTTTCCCAGGGACAACCTTTCCTGGGGTCAGTACCAGAAGAGTTTATTGTAACAATACTTGAGATGCTGATTTCCCTCCAGTCCCAGATTTGAGAGCTCAGACTGGTCAGTGACTCTCTTGTCCAGATAGATATAGTCGATCCCTTGCTCTGAAAGGTCTTCCTGGATGCTCCGTTTTTCCACCTTCCCCCAGGTTCTCCTCTCCCAGGCCCAGGTTACAGCCTCGTCTGGTCTCCCCAGCTCTCTGCTACTCCTCTTACCAGCATTTCCTCCTGAAAGAAATTGTCTGAGCGCCTTCGCCCAGTGCCCTGTCTCATCATCTCTCTCTCCAACCTGAGGCAACACGTAGCTCTCCACTGGCCCTGTCGGGGGCATGCACAGTCTCTGGAATCTTCTTTCGTGGCTCCCTTCATTCTAATCATCCACCACTCCTTGTTGCTCCGGGTTTCCAGGATCACCCGACTTTCCTGGCGTTGTCACTTTATCCTTCCCTAAAACCTCAGCTTGTTAATTGTGTGATGTGTGTGATTTAATGTTCTACTTTTGTAGAAATCACACTTTAGACTACCGCACGCTGGCTTGCCACACACAAAGGCCGGTTTCCTCCTGGCCTCTGTCCACCGAGCCCTCCCACCGCATCTGTCTTACTCTCCCGCCTTCAGCATCTCTCCCTTGGTTGTGGTCCCCGGTGACTGTGCTGGGACTACGGAGTCTTTTCTTTCCAGGACCGACAGCACCCTCTCAGACGGGAATGTGCGTGCAGACGGCCTGCAGGCCCCATTCACATCACGCTCTGACTCGGTAGGACAGAAGGGAGGCCCAAACGCCCTTGTTCTTCGCCAGCTCCTGGGTGATGCTGACCCAGTGGGTCCATGGACCACACTTGGAGTAGCAGGACCTTGTTGCCATGGCTCCCACATGTCACCGCACATTGGAATCACCTGAGGGCTTTGAAAGAGGGCTTCTGAAACAGTGTGCCATTCTTCCACCCTCAGACATTCTGATCTCGTTGGCATGGCCTCCCGCTGAGGCACTGCGATTTTTAACATCTGCCCAGGTGGCTGTGCTTGCAGGAGAGTGTGCGAATCACTGCCTTGTATCGTGTGAATGTGACTAAGCCTGTTTTTCAGTTCGTCTGTGCTCACCTTGTCTCCCTGCATCAGCTACAACCCTCCTTCGGGCAGGACTTGGTCATCTTTTTTATTTTGGGGGGATTGATTGATTGATTGGCTGGTGATTGAATGTTAGGCCATTAGGAGCTTTTCTGATGCTTCACCAGTATTAATAGAGTATGCATTTGGTCAGTAGAGAACCATACTACATATCAAGAGAAATACAAAAGTGAGAAATCTTAGCTATTACACAGTGGCAGCCTCAGCTGAGGGCAGAGCCATCCTCGGCTGAGGTGACCACCCGAGTGCCGTGGTCTTGAAGGCTCTGGACCAGTGTCCTCCCCACCCCCTCCCAGAGGGAAAAATAAACCCCACCACCCTGGCTCGCTTATTCCAAAAAGGCTACCACTGATTTTTCCCCCTTTCGGTCTAAGGCAGTGGCTCCAAACTTGAGTACCCTTTAGAATCACCAGGAACACTTCTTTTTTTTCCTTTGGTAAGATTTTATTTAGTTATTTTTAGAGGGAAAGGAAGGGAGAAAGAAAGAGAGAGAAATATCAACGTTTAAGAGAAACATCAATTGGTCCAACATTGATTGATTGGTTGCCTCTCACACACCCCCAACCAAGGACCTGGCCCACAACCCAGGCCCGTGCCCTGACCTGGAATCAAACCGGTTCATGGAACCACCAGTTCATGGAACCTTTCGGTTTGTGGAACAACGCCCAACCTCCTGAGCAACACCGGTCGGGGCACCTGCAGCACTTTTTAAACCCCCACGGCCTGGGCAGCACCCCAGGCCACTTGCATCAACGCTTCTGGGGTGGGGCCTGGGCCTCAGCGTGTTGAAAGCTCCCAGTGGGAGAGGGGTTGGGGGAGGGGGGGAATCAGTGAGTAGCCAGGACTGAGAGCCACTGACCTTTGGTTTTTCTTGTTCGAAATATAAATAGAATCCTTTTATCCTCGTCTTAGGGGATTGAACTTGTCAGGCCCTTCCCTAAAAGCAGGTCCAAGTAGCAGGGGGTTCGGGAAGGGGAGGTAGCCAGAGGGAGGAGGCTGGACACCTGTCAGCTGCAAGAAGTCAGCACAGGTCAGGGAGGGGCGAGTGCTCAGAGAGTAAAGACAAAATGCTGCTGAATGCACTTGGCCTCCCAGCCACTCTCGAGAGCAGGGGTGGGCCAATGGCCCATGGAGCAAATCTGGCCCCCCACCAGTTTTTATAAATAAAGCTTTATTGGAACATAGCCCTGCTCCTGTGCTATGCTGTGGCTGGTTCTGCTGTGAAACAGCAGTGCTGAGCAGTCGTGGCAGGGATTGTGTGGCCTCCGAGCCTGAAATATTTACTTTCTGGCTTTTTACAGGAAAAGCTTGCCAGCCCCTCCCCTCAAGAGCTGACCCTGCATACACTTCCTAGCTGCAGCTTATGCTTTAACACAGATGCTCAGAATTTTGGAAACCACTTCCTAGACTCTTCGCAATGTTTCAGTTGCTATTAAACCAGAGCAGAGTGTGCTGATAGGTGTCTGAGACTAAGCTGTGTCGGGCCAAGACTTGGCTGTCCTCTCTCTGCCTGCGGGTGGCAGGCCTTGGGTGGCTGGCACTGCAGGCTGCTGGCCTCCAGCCCCAAGCAGCCACTTTTAAGTTACCCCAGTGGCCCAAACAGATGTCACTGTCTTCCTGTGAGCTATGAGGTGGGATGGTTGGGAGGTCCCACGTCAAAATCTGATAGATTTAAGAGGTCGGACAGCCTGAGCTAGGAATGAACTCCTGTTCTGACCAAGGAGGATGGGGTCAAGGTGAGGGTCTGCAGGAGGAAGAGGCTTTGGAGATGGAGAGAGGAGACCGTTGAGCTGTGATTGACCAGGGCAGCGGGCGGCCAGGAAATGCTTGGAGCCCATGCTTCAGAGAGCCCTGTGTCCAGGCTCTCGTGTTCCCCTCCGCCCCTTCTTGAACCATCACTAGGCCCCTGAAAGTAGGTCGCATCCCTGTCTGCTGCAGAGACATGGAGGGAAACAGATAGCAACTAGGTCACCAGAGCTGCCGGTGCCTAGTGAGCCAGCCGAAACCAATGGCTGCCCAAGTTCAGACAACCCATAAAGACTCTTTTATGTGGCAGAGAATCCTTAATGGCCCACATCCACACAACAGAAGGTCAGCCCTGCTTTCTGGAAATGGAACGAGTAATTGAATTTCTGAAATGGTACATTTCCTGTAGTCAGAGAGAGGTATGACCCGTGTCCTTAAAGTATTCGCTTAAAAAATTAATAAGTGGGAGGCAATTATTTCTTTTACCAAAGATATTTGCAGTCGCACTTATAACTTCCTAGTCCAGTTAAAATACAATTCTACGCAGACATTTTTTTTTGCACGCAGGCAGATTTGTAGGAACTCGTCTCTGCCTGCCGCTCTGCTGTCTTGCTTCCTAATTAGAAACCTGCGTTAGACCATGTTCCTTTCTGACAATGCACTTGTCATGGAGGTCCATTATTTTTGCACGGCACTGATCGTATTCGTATTTAGCTTGGCAGCATCGCTGTTAGTGGCTTCATCTGGAAGGACAGGGAGGGAAGAAGCCAGGTATGCTCAGCACAGGCCCATCACGGCAACCCCGTGAATTTAAATTGTCTAGAGTGAATCCAGGGGAAACTATGAGTGGGCTCCCCCTTTTCATGCCTCATTGAAAACTGTGTTCACTGCTCACTCATTCATTTTCTCACTCCGTCAACAAATGCTTGTTGAGCGCCTGCTATGATGGCTCTGTGCAAAGTCCATTGCAATGGAACCTGGGGTGTTTGAGTGGGGATTCCATTGCAGTGGAATCAGGGTTGTTGTGAGGCCAGGGTTAGTTAATCCATGTGCCTGCCTCAGTAAGGGATGGATGCTATTAGTACGCCACCGAAGCTCAGAATCCTTGCAGACATCATTTAGTGCCTTCTATGGTAAGGAGACTTCTGTGGAATACCTTCCAGGAAGAAGGCATTGCTCACTCAGTGGAGCGTGTTTATGGGGCAGTACTGGAGGGAAGGAAAGACTTTGCAGGCTCACTTCCCCCCATTGCTGGGCCGGCTCATTCCCTTTGCACTCAGCTCAAGGGTGCCCACACCTCGCCCTCTCCTTCTTTATCTTCTTACTGCCCTGGGGTGGCCGAGCAGGTGGCCAGTGGAACCCATTGCGGAAAGCCCTGGAGTGTTCCAGGCAGGCTCTTCCCACGCTGTCTCCCACATACGTTGTCCCTTCACGTCCCCCACAAAGATCGATGTCATTGGCCAAGTGGGAGATTCTCATTGAGCTGCTACAGCATGTAAGTTGCTATTCTGGAGGTGAACCTAAGGGCTCTGGTAGGGAAGGCAGGAGCCTGAGGTCTCCCCAGAGTCTCCTGGCCTTTGTCGAGGCAATGGTCCCAACCGTGATCCGTTCCTCACCTTCACCCCCAGTGCACCAGGCGAACAGCACAAATCCAGGGCAGAGAACAGGGGCCGAATTCTTCTCTGGAATTCCTGACCATAACCCAGCAGGGACCACTGAGTAGGGCATCCCCATCAGTGCCTGACTCCTGGTGGCATTTTGGGCCACCCCACTCTACAACTGCCTGTGCAGGAGAAGCCTTGTTTGGGTTCCTAAGGGGACCACGCCCACCTCCATCTGTGGGTGATGGGAAGAAGGGCGCCAGGTGTCAGACTGCTGGCGCCCTCCCGTCAGACCAGACCTTGGCTTGACAACCTCGGGACTTGATGGCTGGGAAAGAATTCAAGCCAAGACTCAAGCCATAAGAGAAAGTTTATTTAGAAAGTCACAGAGGTAGAAGTGAGCTGTAGAAGACAGGGGCCGAGGAAATCAGTTACAGCGGCAGAAAGAAAGGTCCTTGGAGCTTGGGGAGAGGGAGGTAAAGGTAATGGGGCTGGGGGAGGGGAGGCACAGGGGAGCTTCAGGGAGGGAGAGCTCCCTGGGTCTCAGAAGGGCTTCAAAGGGAGGGGTTTTTAAGGGAGGTCCAAGGGGAGGGTCTCAATCGAATATGCATCAGCCCTCCAGGGGTGTCCTTTCAGGGACATGGTCTCCCCTGATTGGTCGGCACCAGCACAGAGGTCATTAGTCCGGCAGCTGGGCCTGAGGCAGCCATGGCATCACTTGTCTGGTGTGGCTTCTTTTCTGGGCCTGGAGCTGAAACGCCACTGAGGCCTCAGTCCTAGATGCTCTCTGCAGGGAGGAAAGGTCAGGGGGTCCGAACCGCAGGGCCAGCGATGCGCTAGGGGAGGAGAGGTCACCCTCTGGGTAGGGGCCTTGTTTTCCCAGTTTTGCCCATTGCTAGGCCCCTGGGGCTTTTCACCCTGGTGACCTCTGTACCTCACCCGTCGACCCTGCTCTGCTCGTGTCTGTTGGACTGCCGACCACACTCAGACCGTCTATTCCTCTTCTGTGGCAGGATGCACCTCCGAGTCTCACCTCCCTGGCCTCTGTCACTTGTGTGACCCATGCAGGCCTATTGCTCCCTGGGACGTCCTGGGGATCCAAGTCTGTCTTGTCTGTTGCATGGAACTGAAGGAGCATTGCAGTCATAAGCAGTGGCCCTCATGGTTTCATGTTGAGGGCTGCGGGGGCCATCAAGCATCCTGGCATCTTGCAACATAGGAGATATTGCCTGGTTGAGGGCCACAGGCCCCTGGCCACCTGTAAATGTTGTTGGTTCACAGTGGATAGAATGGGAATGGCCTGACTCTAGTCCATGCAAGGCTGTCACTCAACTTTCCCTCCAACAAGCAGTTACGGAGGGCTGCAGTGTTCAGGCCACCATGGGGCCTGCGGAAGTTAGGAAACACGGCCCCTGAGCTCCTGAAATCTGATAGCATGCGTGGGGAGCAAGCGTGCAAGCGACTGCCTAGTCTACTTGGACACCAGCATGGAGTGCTGGGAAGAGTTTGTCCAATGTGCTGGGTGACCAGATGGAGGGATTCTGATGGGAATTGGGGCCAGTTTTGCAGGATGGAACATTTATGCCAATGGCAGCGCCTGGACAGGATTTGAGGGGTGAGCAAAAGCGGGAGAGACGTTCCAGGCAGAGGGAAAAGCCTAGAACGAGGACTGTGCACCCACGCGCCGTTCCCCCTACCAAGTCCGGGCTACGACCCAGGTGGAGAGCATCACTCCACCTTAGAGGCTGGAGTGCCGGTGTCGGTCTGCCTTCTCATGAGCCTGTCTCTTGGACTTTTCAAGGACTTGGGTTTTGTCTCTGTCATGGACACATCGCTCACTCAGGGCCAGACGCAGGCATGTACGTCCAGTCCTGCCCGAGCTTTCTCCTGGGGCTGCAGAGCAGCAACCGTGCCATTCCCCACGGCCGTCGGTCCCTCGCTTTCCTTGCGCATCTTCCTGCCTCTGGTCTGCAGGAGCCTGAAGGTGTCTCCTCTGGTTTGGCAGTGCTCCCTTGACCCTCAGAAAGTGTCCCTCATCAGGGGGGTGGACAGCATGTGTCTGCACCAGTCCCATCCTCACGTGGCTGCCCCCATGTCAACGAGCACCCGAGACGCCACCCTGAGCTCAGGTGGCCTGCTTCCGGGACTGCTCCTGGGCTCTTGGTCCAGGACTTGCCGGCTGGACACAGGGCCAGGCCACTGGGTTGCATTTGGTCTTTGACACAAAGAGGGTCATAGTCATCTCTCCAACACCCTGTCTACACACACAGACACACAAAGGCACACACAGACACACATAAACATACACATACACAGAGATGTACACACATGGGCATATACATACTCACATACACAGAGACACACACAGACACAAAAGCACACACAGACACACAAAGGCACACACTCGGCTGCTGGATGCGAAACAAAGAACCGACTGACAGTCAAACAAGCAGCACCTCAGGAATTGTCTCCTGTACATTTACACCGTGTAATGTAGGAACAATTTTCCAACATTTCTCTCTTGGTTCTCAGCCCCTGTCCTTTGCATCAATGTTCTCACCTATGTTTTCTGTTCATTCAGAAATTATGGAGTGAATGACACTGGTGTTCGACTTTATCCATGGGCTCTCCCTGATGCACTGCCCGCCGGAGGGGCGGGGGGACAGCCGTGTCTGCTCTTTGTGATACACGGGTGCAGTCCGACCAGCGTCACACCTGAAGTCATGTTGTGCTGAATGACTTAAGACTTTTTTGATTGCAAGAGACAGAAACCCACCTCAAAATGTTTGGAAGATAAAAAGGGGGACTTCCTGGCCCATGAAATCTGAGGAAGGTGTAGATAGTCCCGATGAAGGACGTGGGAGGGACAAGTATTCTTGCCCTCATTTTCCATGAGAAGGAGGATGGGGCTGGAAGAGAGCTGCCCAGGGGTCTCCAAGTTCAGCCACAGAGCTGGGACCCAGGTTGCCTAAAGGCGTAGTACCAACAAGCAAGGCCTGCACAAGCCAGCCATGTGCATGAACCAGCGTCTGTAGCCACAGGATGTCGGACAGATGGGCTCTCACCGCTGCCACAAGCAGGATGCTCGCGTGCGACGCAGGGAGGTCAGAGACCCCGCTGAAACCTGCTCAGACAGCCTGCATGAGGCTCCCCTCCTCCAGAACGGCCAGGTCTCGTGGAGCCGACATCCAGGCGGCATCCAGACCAGAGCAAAGCTTCTCACACGGGGTAGAGTTTAGGTTCTTGATCCAGGGCGCGAGTGGGGGGCGGCCAGAGGCAGGGATGGGTGCCGATGGCTCAGAGACGACCTGTAGATTTCTTTCCTGTTTACTTAAATCTCTGTTTTTATATTGGGACTCTGGCTAAGGTATTGTTTTTAAAAGGGCCTCTGCTGATTAACAAAAATAAATTTAAAGTTAGACAACCATACATTTAAACAGAGCAAGCCAGCCCACCCCTCCACCTTTCTGGAACAGGATGGCTTCTCTGAATAGATAGACAACCTCAAGATTCCAGGAATTCTAGAAACATTACCTGTTTATTTCAGCTTGGACGTGACCCACATATCCTGCTTGCATGGAGTGAGGCATGGGTAGCATAACTTCTTAGAAGCTATGAACAAAACATGACCCCCGACAGGAGGAAGGCTGCACTACTGAGACAAGTTCATTGTCAGAGGAATTGAACTTGGCATTTTAATGGTCCTTTAAGCTGCCAAGTGTTGCAGTCCCTCTGTACCATTTGCCCTTGGGAGATGGGGAATCTGAGGGTCCGTCCCCCTTTCTGGGGCTCCAGGTCTTCTTCTGAGCCAGATAATTCATGGGGCCCTCCATTCTGAGTTATCTGAAATTTTCTAGAAAGAAGGAAGCTGTTTCCATGACTTTAAACATCATTCTTGAGTGTGACAGGAGCCTGACAGGCAAAGTGTGCAAGCTCATGAAGAAGTCGAGAAGGAGCGTGGTTTCCGAGAGGCCAGGGCAGAGAGTCGATGCCCAGGTCGTACCTGGGCAGACAGGTGGATCCCTGGAGAGAACAGGAGACTGGTGCAGATACCTTCCCCTTTGAGACTTCCCACTGCCGCCTCACAGGGCAGCCTTCCTTTCCAACTGGGCCTTTCACCTCCTCCTGCCCAAGACCATGGGGTTGGTGCTATTCGTCCAGGTCCCGAAGCCTGGGAAGCCCTTCACTCAGCGGGAGGACACTTCTTGTGTGTGTGGTGCTCTCTCCCTCTGCAAGGAGCTGGTATGTCAGAGACAAGGATAACGGTCCTGTGAGATAGTGAGGTCTCAGTGATTTCTATTAGGCCCAGGTCCGGGCTGAGTTGTCAGAGGTCAAAGGTTACAGGGATATCAGGAAACGCTCCCTTGGAGGGGAAGTGGGTATGGGGTTCACGAAGCTGCAGACCGTGGTATTGAGCTCCGAGGAGCACATTGGGGCTCGCTCTTGGCCACTCCTCCTCACTTCTTGGGACCCAGAGTGCGTGGCTGGGCTCCGTGGGGTCAGAGGCAGGGCAGGGGAGAGCTGTTAGATGCCCCCAGGGGTTCAGTCTCCAAGTCTCCACCCCGATACTGTCAGCCAAGTGACATCACGGTTGGGAGCAGGAGCCTTGGAGGCAAAGACATGGGCTGCTGCCAGCTGGTTGGGTAGCCTTGGGCGACTTCCTTGACCTTACTGAACCTCTTCTTCTTCCATAAAAACAGCGTGGTGATACAACTTAATGGAATTGCCTGCTGAGCCTATAACTTAACTCAGATTCAACCCCTACCTGACTTGGTTTCCTGGGGCTGACAAAGTGCCACAGATAGGGGAGGCCCAAGATCAAGGTGTCAGCCAGTCCACAGTCCCTCTGAAGTTGCCAGGGAAGGACTGCTCTGGCCTCTTCTAGCGTCCAGCAGCTTCTTGGCTTACTGCAGCACACCCTCATTTTCACATGATATTCTTTTTAGAAGGACAGCAGTTACTGGATTTAGGTTCTACCCTGATCCAGCCTGACCTCTTCTTAACCTGCTCACATCTTCAGAGACCCCATTTTCCAAATAAAGTCGTGTTCACAGGTACACAGGGTTAGGGCTGCAACTAAATTTTGGGGCACACAATTCTACCAACTATGGGGGTGAGGGGACTACACAGATGGCACCAGGCAGACACAGCAGTCGTGGGAACCGGCACTGCCCGTCAGAGCCCAGTGTCCCTGGCTCCTCCCACAGTGCTGAGCACATCTCCAGGTGCTCTGCCGTGACGCTGGCATCATTGGCCAGCAGGTCAAGGTTGTAACGTGCCTTCTTCTCTCTGGAGCCCCCCTTGAACCCTTAAGAGTCAGCTTAGGCACCACCCTCTCAGCAAAGCTGCTCTGACTCTTCTCCCGGGCCGAGGCCCCCACTCCTCCCTTGAGACTGCCAGAGGCGTCTGTTCAGCCTCTGCATTGCGTACACGCACACCGGCCTCCATGTTCATGTCCCTAAGTTCCTGGGGCTACGACTGGGTCTGTTCATCTGGAGTTCTCCACCAGCCACACCTGGCTGTTAGCAATGGCCTTCAGTGCTGCCCGGATGAGGAAGAGCCAGGAATGGGCAGAGAGGTGGATGCACTGATGGGTAGATGTCAAGGAATGGAGAGATCTTTCCTGCCCACCCCCACCCCACCCCTGCCTTGTTCTGCTTTGCAGCATTTTTCTTATCATTTATCATATTATCTACTCATTCATTTGTCTCTGCTTTCACTAGAATGGATGCTCTGTGAGAACAGGCACTTTGCCTGTTTTTTACTACCCTGTCTGAATGTCCCTGAAACAGCAACATTTACAGGATGGATGGATGAATGGAAGAGCGGATGGGTGACCGGATGGGTGCACAGGCGGAGCGGGAGGCGGTCTGTGGCTCAGTGGAAGAGAGTTCCCTATCAGTCTGCTGGTCTCAGAGCCACGGGCGCACATGCTGTCCTGGCTCAATGTCCTTGCTTGACCCTCCCTCTCTCCCTCCCTCCCTCTGCCCTGACCCCCAGACCCAAGGTTTGCTTGTTTATATTTGTCACCTCAGGCCAAGGCCCTTGCCCTCTCAGCCTGGGGTCAGCAGCTCTGCCCTGGAGTGGGCGGGATTTACATAACATGTTCCTGCAACCAGACAGCGATGTGCCACCCGCAGTGCTGTGTCTTACACAGGGCTGACCTCCTGGGCCGGGGGGCGGAGTGTGTATGTGCTTCACGTGTACTCTGCCAGCGCCGCATGCAGAGCATTATCTTCCCTTCCTCCCTCCCTGGAGAGACTTGGTTTATATAATCTACTTGTCTCCCAGGCCCATTTAGTCATTGAAAGTGGTCAGAGGTTAGACTGAGGGGAACTGCAGCCAGGTCTCAGAACTGAAGGGGAAAAGGTTCTCATGGAAAGAAGTGGAAGAAGACCAGGCAGGGCCTGGGAGGTGCAGGGTGATGCTGCAGAGGCACCTGACTCCCACTGACGACACACACAAACCAGCTGGTAAACCGGCAGGCGGGGTCGGGGGTTCTCCCTGGACCGATCTGCCCATGCAGCTCTTTCAAAGCACGGAGGGAGTGCGAGAGTTTGTTGAGTAGAGAATTAGAGCAAAGGCCAGTTGTGGTTTTAAAGGATAATTCTGACAAGCTAGATCGATTTCCTCTTCTCCACGGAAGGGATACGTCCTACCTGAAAGGCAGGGAGGGTCTCTGGTTGACAGCTGGAACACCATCTCCCTGGCCAGGCCTGGAGATGCCAATTCATTTTCCTTTCCAGATTCCTTGTCACTCCTGTCACTGGGTGCTCCCTGCCTGGGACATGCCACCCTTCCCTGCTCTATCTTGTGGACAGTGTCTTAGGGTAGATGCTTGCTAGGAAGTGAGTGAGAAACGCACTTTGCATTGTGACTGAATCTTTTTCCTCCTCCTCCTCCTCCTCCTCCTCCTAACACTTGCTATTCCCTCTGCTGGGAATACACTGCTCCCAGATATTTTTCCACCTTTGTAAATTGAGATACTATTTACATACCCTACAACTCACCATTTTAAAGCATAGAACTACATGGTTTGGGGCATATTCACGAGGCTGTGCGACCATTACTGCTCTCAATTCCAGTCTATTTCCATAACCCCGGAGGGAAACCCTGTGTCATTAGCAGTGACTCCCCGCTCTTCCTCTGCCCGGCCCCTGGCAGCCACTGATCTTACTAGTTGTCCCTGCAGATCTGTGGACTCCACCCATTTCATTCAGATGAAGCCGTACAAGGTGTGGGTTCGATCCCCACCTTCTCTCCCTGGGCGTGAGGTTTTCAAGGCTCCCCCGGGTGGTAGCGCGTACCAGAACTTCCTTCCTTTTGTATTGCCCTCTAGTACCTTTTCTTTACCTAGTCATCAGGTAATGGACATGCGGGTCGTTTCCATTGTTGGCAATTACCAATAATGCTGCTGGGAATTCATGTATGAGCCCTACCTCTCCCCAGTGACTTTCAAAAACTTTTGGTAGCCTGGGTCAACCATGTATCTGATGGCAGATATGTGGCTAAACACAGACTTCCTCCCTCTTTCTTCTTCTGTTGGCCGCTTACTTGTCCCTATTGGCCCTAAGATGCCATCATCTTTCCAGGGAAGGTGGGCAGCATCTTGAACCATGGGTGCCCACCTGACCCCAACCACCAGCTTGGGTGTGAGGAGCACAGCGGCCGATTGGAGAGGGTTCTCCGACGAAGCGTGTGTAAATGCAGTGCACCCCACTGAATGCCGAGGGCCTGGACCCTCTATGGAAGATGCAAGCACCCCGAGGAAGGCAGGCTCATCCCCGTACTCACCATCAAGGGGAAGGGCCAGACTGAATGTCACAGTTTGCCTCCAGAGCCATCCTGTTAACTATTACAATATTTTTATATATGCACATGCATGGTTTTTTTAAAAGATTTTATTTATCTATTTTTAGAGAGAGGAGAAAAGAGGGACAAAGAGAGGGAGAGAAACATCAATTGGTTGCCTCTCGCATGCACCCTGACCAAGGACTGAACTTGCAACCCAGGCATGTGCCCTGACGGCATCGAACCCGCAACCTTTCCGGTTTGTGGGATGATGCCCAACCCACTGAACCACACCAGTCAGGGCAACACATGCATATATATTAATTTGGGGGATGGATGGATGCACGCAGAGGTCTCAGCTGTGGCTTATTTAGAAGCCCTAAGTGGCCCTGCACACCCCCTGGGCTACACTGAGTCCTGGCAGAGAGATAGGGACACCCAAGGGCAGCTACCTCCTGTTTTGGCCATTTTGGGCAGACGGGAGGTCAGGATGCAGGTAGAGCCCAGGACTCCAAGGCCCATCGAGGGCCAGGCGTTGTGGACAGCTCCCTCTGCCCGGGCTGGAGCTGGGTCTCAGTCCAGACCGCCAGCTTGAGAGGGGGCCTCTGCTTCCTCCCATTGTCTCCACCGGGCACACCCAGTGTGTTCCTGCAGTGACCTGAGGCCGGGCCGGGAGAGACGGAGGGAAGAGGCCAGCCTGAGCTGGGTCGGGGTGGGAAAGGGGAAGTGAGGGGAAGATGTGGTGTTTTTCCTTGTTTGTGTTTTGTATTAAAGAAAGCAAATAATGTCCTTTGAGAAAACCATTAAACAAAGCACATCCTAAAGCCACAGAGGCCCATTGTGGCTGCATGGAGCCCGGAATTCATTCATGCCTTTTCGGCTGCATTGTTGGAGGCAAGATAGGGTGGGAGCAAGACACCGTTATTGAAATACACTTCGAAATGTGTCATTGCCTCCCTGGACTCAACAGCAGTCTAGGCCAAGTGCCTATAACACCAGGGTCCCTGTGTCCCCCTGAACCCATCACCTTCTCAGTGCCCCTCTGGGGAGCTCCCCTCAAGTGCCAGTCCTGGCACAGCCAGAGCAGCCATTGTCCACCCCCCACAGCCCCCCAGAGTCAGCAGAGCCTTCCAACGTGGAGCCCGAATGGGAGGCTCCTCATGCCCTCACCATAGAGGGGCTGGGCTGCAGCCCCACAGAGCTGCCCATCTCCCATTCACTGTACGAGCTCTCAGGCCTCAGTCTCCCTGTCTGTAGGGTGGGTGTGACCCAATGACCACGCCCAAAGCACTGGGCCCAGTCACTTCCTCTCTTACCCTGGGCTTGCTCAGGGTCCCGTGGACTGCGAGTCAGCCTGCTCCCAGGTCTCCCAGATACTTCAGACCCCAGCCCCTGGCTGTCCGTAGTGGATTGGTGGTGTTCTCCCCACGTCCCCCCAGAGCACACGTTTCTGCTGCGGAGAGGGAGGCGGCAGGAGCAGAGCTGCCCGGCCTCTGCAAATAGTCCTGCCTGAGCCTGGCATCGCTGGGGCCAGCCCCGTGTTATAAGCAGGGCATCTCTCAGGGTCGTGAAATAACTGTAAGTGTTGTCCTGATGACAGTACATGCAAGACTGTCCTTAGGGTTCCCCCAGTTTAAAGTTTCAAAAGGGATTTAGCTCTTAGCGTGTTTGCCCGTACTGCTCCCCAGGAGCATAGGGGATGAGGCTCTTGGGCAAAATGACACAGGGGTCCTGGACGTGGATGAGGAGACCTGGGTTCTAGCCCATTCCCCGTGTATGAGGCTCAGGCTTGGCAAGGGGCTGAGTCTTCTCAGTCCTCCCAGCAGCTTGGGGAGGAAGATGTTGACATTCCTGTTGTGTCAGGGAGCTCGATGCTGGAGCAGTTGCTTCTCAGTCGCACAGCCAGTGAATCCAGGACGTGGTCCCAGCTCTGGTGCAAACTCTGCAAGACCTCGCAGCGCTCACTCACCTCCCTGGACCTGGGCATTCACATCTGTCATTTGAATGACTGGTGTGACAAACCCTAAGGTCCCCTTTGGGTCCCTACCACTTTGATTCTGGAACTCCAGCATCGTTGCCTGGTGGGAAATTCTTCCACTCTTGGGTAGTTTCCATTTCTCAGTCTGGCGTCGGTGGTCAGAGTCTAGCTCTTCCAGATGCCGCGTTTCTGTTTGCCATAGATGTCATTAGCAGTCCTTTGGCCCCAGAAGTTCTTACACTCTCTCAGAAGTTGCTAACGATGCCCCCTCCTCCCCCACACCCCAGGGCTACCACCCGATGCCCCACGAAGTGGAGATTGCGCACACAAAGAAGTTGTTCCGGAGGAGAAGAAATGACCGAAGGTAGGAGAGACCGCGTCTCGAGCGTTGGGTTTTATTTTCCTTTGGTGGCCATCTGTAGCTCCATCCCTCCTGGCCTGTGCTTTGCTTTTCCTGATCACTAGCCGATACCTGTGAGATCAGCACGTGGGGCTGGTAATTGGTTGGGCAGTGACCACTGTGCCTCTCTTGGTTGACCCCCGGGATGGTGCTTTCAGGAGTCCAGGGCAGGTCTTGAAGGTCAGGGGTAGAAATGCTCTTTCTCCTGATCTTGCAGCAACAGCAGCAGTCCAGGGGGCTAGGGCCCAGCCAACGAGTGTTTTGAGACATGGCCTCTGGGAGGCTCCCAAGATCACAATGCCAAGGGCATCTGTCTTTCCTCCAGCCCAGTTCCCAAGAGTTGTCCCCGGCCCATGCTCAGCTCTGCTGTGACAGGGGACACACAGCTTAGCACCGGCACATGCTCTCAGATGCCTGGAGAGCATTAAGCTGAAGCAGAAACCAGGATCTCCCTGGAGTTCAGGGCCCTGGGTGATAGATAACAAGGGGCCAGGAAAAGCGCCTTGCGGCAGCCCTGGGCAAAAAGAAGCAGCTGGGCTTGGGCATCCTGGGAGGGCGTGCCTTTGTTTCCCTAAGGGCTTTCTGGCATGGAAGGGGCTCCCAGGTTTATTGCAAATGAAAAACCTCGGGTGCAGAATGTTTGCAGTGTGCGGCCCTTTGTGCAAAAGGAGGTGTTGGAGTATTTTTTTTTGCTCTAACATACATAAATGATTTCTGAATGGAAATATTTTTTAAAAGGATGGAGAAAAGGTGGGAAGAAGGAAGGAAGGAGGGAAGGAAGGAAGGAAGGCTGAGGAATTAAAACAAGGTGTTCCTCTAAAGGGAATTTCTTCTTAGATAAACATGATGGTTTGTGGCTTTACCCTTAATGAACAGAGAATGTTCTTGGAGAGCCAAGAAACAGCCCAGCCGACACCTCTGCTCAGAAAACTGGAAGTGCCTGTTTTTATGCAGCTCCTGGAGATCAGAGCTGTGGCTCACCAAGGTCCCTGATCCTTCCCTGCACACGTGGGCCCTGAATGTGGGGTGTTGGGTGGTGGCCAACCAGCTTGGGGTGGGTGGAGGACTGGGCACTCGGATGCCTCATCGTCAGCCGGTGTGTCTAGCAGGTCTGAAACAGGAACCATGAATGCACAGGGAGCTGGAAGGGGGCAGTCCTGGCTTAGCAATCAGAACCACTGGGCCCCTTTATGGGGCATGAAAAGGGGGAACTGAGCTGGGAGAGCTGGAGAAGCCCTGCCCCTGGTTACTGCACGATGTATGCTACTTTTTTCGTATGCATAGCAGCTTCACAGAAGCTAATTCCTGGTTTCTGGGTTCCTGGCAGGAGGAAGATGTAGGGCGCACCCCCTAGAGGGGGAATGGGGCTCACTGGGCCATGGGGAGGTATCAGGATGTACAGGGGCTTGGTGTCCCTCCTCCCTTCCCCGTGGGCCCCAGAGTGCATGTCTGGAGGTGTGGGGAGGCCCCAAGCTTCCGAATGAGAGGTCATCCTCTGACCTGCTTGCCTGGACTCAGCATCCAGGTCCCCACCTCCGCTCTTGGGCCTGGTCTCCTGGCTCAGCAGGAGTCCCCTGGAGAGTGGCAGGTCTCCAGAAAGCAGCAGCGTGACCCAGGAGTGTAGGAAGAGGAGTGTGACACGCAGGCACTGGGAAGCTGCCCTTCCGCTGGGCTGCTCTCGGGCTAACGAAATGCCCCTGTTAGGTCAGCACACCTCGCAAAGGATGTGGACCTGGGACAGAGTCCAAAGTCAGGCAATAAAGATGATTAAAGAGATGGAAAGTATGTTCTGTGAGGAGAGGCTAATGGACAGGGCCAGGGACTAGGCGGTTGTAGGGGAGGGACTTCACGCCGGGAAACCCGTGAGAGATCCATGCAGAGAGCCGAGGGGCAGCTGCCTCCGTGCTCACAGGGCCCCAAACCTGGGGCAGTCGGCTGAAATGGAAGGGGAGCATGCCCGGTTGGACTGAAGACAGACTCAAAGAGCAAAAGTCTCAACCATCAGAGGTCAGATTCTGCACTTCAGGGCAACAGACGCACACGGAACATGTGTGTGCGGGCCAGGCGCTCCACTTCCGTTCACAGTCTGGAGTACGGCACAGTCCATCACCCAGCCGCCTTGGAGTCTCAGGCATGGCACTTTTCAGAAGAAGAGCAAGCAGCCAGACAGCTGAAGGACCCCGTTATATGGAGGCAGGACGTCAACCCCAGAGCCTCCAGCGTCCCTCTTGTGAGAGTGTGTGGTTCTAACATTTGAGGGACAGCTGCAGAATATTATCAGGCCAACCTTAACCCTTGCAGCTGATGATCCCTTGCATCACAGTGGCCTTGCTAAGCCCCAGACCTTTGCATTTGACCTTGGTAGCTAACACTTTTGTGTAGCAGGTTAACTTTCCTAGTATGTGGGGCTTAAACCACATCAAGAAGCTTGCATTCCCTAGATGGCAGAGGAAGAGGTGACCAGAATCAGGTTTGGTGGCCAAAGGGCTCGGCCAGCCTGTGTCATGCCTCTGACCTCTCCCTGTGTTGTGGAGGAGAGCAGGTGCTGTCTCCCCATTTAACAGATGGAGTGACAGAGGCCAGGGATGTTAGCTAAGAAGTGGCAGGGCCACTCTTGCCTCTACTGACTCCAGATCTCTTTCCCTTTCAACTCTCCAACCACAAGTGGACATTTGACCCAGAGAAGGCCAAGAGCAGGCAGCTGGTAGGTAGCTAGTTGGGGTGTGTCTGTGGCTCTCCTTGGAATGTCTGCCTGGGACTGTGGCCTTCAATCTCCCTGCAGAATAACTGGATCTGTGTCCTGTAGCGGCAGACTCCCCACAGCGTGGGGAGGTCGCTAAACCTGAGACCCTGTGTTACTCCATGGCCAGGGGCTCGTCCTCCTGCAGGTCTGCCTTCTCTCTCAGTGCAGGGCGGGCTCTCAAGGTGTTTGGGGCTGCCCTCACTGCCTTCTCTTCCAGTTAAAGTCTGCGGCACATACTGTGGAATTAGACACTGAGTGTGAACTCTGCCTCCTCCACTCTGATCTGGGCAAATTACTGCAGACCCTGAAAACTCAATTCCTTCTTCTGTGAAATGGGTCTAGCAATTGGGAGGCTTAAATGAGCTAATCCCTGCAAAGTACCTGGAGGCGGTCTCAGCACCAGCTCAGTCCTCCAATCAGAGGGGTTCGAGGCCCTGGGGAAACACTGAAAGGGGAGAGTGGATTGAAGATGTCTGCAGCCAGGGGTGGGCTGTCACCTTGTGTCCCCAAGTGGGCAGGGTGTGCTTGTGACTCCAGGGAGCTCTGCCTGATATCCCCTCCAGGGCGCCCAGAATCGCTGATCCTTCTCCTGGATCAACTCGGAAAGCCCTGCCCACACTGGCAGGGCTAGTGGGGAAGGAGGGCCCCTCCGGAGCAGCCCTCTGCACGCGGTGCCCGCATCCCATGGGCTGCTGCGAGGGCTCTGGGGTTAACACTGGGTTGTGCGCGTCTTTTCTTTCTGCGCCAGAAAAAGGTTAAGCTCTTATAAACAGTGAAAAGTTGTTCTTTTCTTAAAACTTGGACAACTGGTAACTAGTTGTCTATTTGAGGAAATTAGTCAATGACATTTGCTGATTTCGGACCAAACTGTGCACTTCACCATGTGAGTGTACTAAAGGGGGATTTCATGCATTCCTCAAAGAGCTTCTTCGGCTTGGCAACTCACTGGCTGGAAGGGGGGCCGCTAAGGTCTGCCTCCCACCTCCAGCCCCCTTCCCTCAGGATGCAGGGCAGAGGTGCAGGCTCTGAATAGGGCTGAGTCCCGGCCGCACAGCTCACCCACTGCCTGTGTTGACCTTGAGTGAGTGCTCGCCTCTGGGTGGGGGTTTTCTGTGTGCCTGCCCCCCTGTGGCATTGGACGAGATGAGCAAACTAAGACAATGAATGAGGGTCTGTCAGAATCTGTTCCTGGGAAGCTGACTCTGGGAGGCAGATTAATGGCATTGGCGGGAAGGGGAAGAGGAGGGGAAGGGCAGGATCGGGCACCGGGAAAGGTGGAGCTGCAGTGTGGTCTGGGTGGGAAGTTCTGACTCTATGGGCAGTTCTGAAGTTGGGGTGACTCTTTAGGGTGAAGGGCCAGGTCTTTATAGCCCCATGTCCATGGGTCATTGTGTGGGGTCATTGTATAGCCCAGGGGTAGAGTGTGACCTTGGCCTGGCAGCTCCCTTAGCCCAGGGCGGTTTCCCTAGGAGCAGGTGGCCCCAAGAACTCCAGAGAAGTGCCACCCAGTACCTGGGTCTCCAGGTGGTGCTGTAGGGCCACATGCTGGATGCTTTGGGGGCAGCAGGTTCCCCAGCAGCTGCGACTGACTGTGACTGTGACTGTGACTTGGTGCCTCCTTAATTGTAGAACCAAATAAGAACCTCCTCCCTCGTTCCCTTCCTTGTCAGCATGCGCCCAAACCCTCCTTGGGTGCCAGACTCTTTCTCTGGGGACAAAATTAGTGTCAGCCTTGTCAGCCTTCAGATTTGATTTGCAAGCTCTCTGTGACATCATCTAGGTCATGGATAAAAACAAACAGGGTATCGGCCCTCTAAGTACAAAAATATAGTTTCAGAATTGTCATGAACCCTTATTAAGCCCACTCCCTGACACCCCTGGCAGCTCTCCCCCATGCTGTGGTGGTCGTCACTGCCTGCAGGAGACCCTACATTTCACTCTGGGAGCCCCCTCCTCCTCCTCCTCTTTTCATCTGGGCGTGGGGGCCAGTGGGGCACTGGGGGTGCCTCCTCAAATGCCATCTCTGAGGCGATCGCCCTTCCCTTCAGCGCCTCAGATCACTTCTCCAGCCGGGAGTCCTTCATCCTGTCACGGTGACCGAGTCCTGGATCTTTCCCCCCAGGAACCAAGCAGTGACTTACCAAGTTCCGAGTTCTGGGTGTCTGTCAGTCCTTGCGCATGAGTTGTTCCTGTGGCCCGTTGGAAGGACAGTCAATACTCATTATTCATGGATTCCATATTTGCAAATTTGCTTACCCTCTAGAATTTATTTATAACCCCAAATCTACTCCCCGTGCTCTTGTGGCCGTTCACGGGCCTGCCCAGAATGGGGAGATACCCGTGTCACCCAGTCCCCACATCCCTAGCTGAGGCTGAACAAGGAGATGGTCTGCCTTCTGGCTGCAGTTCTCACTCTGCACACAGGGGTCCTTGCAGTGATCTATGTGGCGCCGTGGTCTTTGCATCCATGTGCTCTTTGTCGGTAAATTTGTTGTGGAAATGACACTCGAGTGCAGTGCTGAGTGTCGTCGAGTGCTTCTGAGCGCCAGGAGGCTGCGATGTGCCCTACGGAGAAGATGCGTATGTGAGATTCGCTTCGTTTGGGCGTGCGTTACAGTGCTGTTGGCCTTGAGTTCAATGTTGCTACAACGGATCGACAACATATATTAAATAAGGTGGCTTTAAACAGAAACACACACAAAACAGGCTGTATATTGATCAGTTGGAGAAAATGTGGTGAGCAGAGTCTCCCAGGAACCTACCCTGTATGTCCCCTGGGACCTGTGGTTCAGTGGCTGCTGATTCACTGTTTTCGGGAGTCTGTAGAACACTCCTACTGTGAGTAACTAGGGCTGACTGTGCTTGCTCTTTAAAACAGGGAGAGAGATGCTGAAGCTGAAGGAGCAGGTTGTGAGCTAGGGGATTTCAGGCCTGAGTAATTATCTTGTCTGTGTGGTGGTGGCAGAAATGCGGGGGAAGGGAAGAGGAAGCAGGAGACCTGGCTCTGCCTGTTGTCCCCTAGCTTGGGGTTTCACTGAGGGGACTTCTGCTCCACTGGCCCCATCCTGGTATGGCACCACCCCTGAAGCTGACCAGACCGCTCAGCCCTGCCCGCGCAGCCCTGCGGTGGCCATCATTGTCAGCCTGTCATCGGGAGCCCAGGGGACAGTGAGACAGATCCATGCTCCCATTGCCCACGGTTTGCCTTTCTATCCCAGCAAGGAAATTGCCCTCATTAAGTCCCTGCTAAAGATAGATAAGAAAATGGGACAGGCAAACCCCCACCTGGCAGGCAGCCCTGTCAGATTCTAAGCAAAATGAGTCAGAGAGGAATTATTTTTAGGCTCCTTCTCCTCCCCCCCCCACACCCACCCCCAGTGGGCCGTCTTGGAAAGAAGAGCAGCTCGTTTTTCCTGAAGCCGGATGTCCAGGCCATACACTGCCCGGAGAAGACCCCAGCCTGTGTGCAAACCTAGCCTGCGGCTCACCTGGGAGCCCCTTCCTGCCCCTCCTTCCTGCTTCAGGTGCAGGACCCGCTCTCAGCATCCCACTTGGTGGGGAAGCAAACGAGGTCCCGGCATCTCTCTCCCAGGGAAGAACCAGCAGGTCCCTTGCCCAGGACCCATGTCCAAATGGGGGTCATCTTGACCAGTTCGGCAGGGTACCCAGGTCAGGCCCGCCCCCCTGCAGTGGGCTTCTCCTAGCCTGTGCCCACTGCTAGGAAGTGGAGCGCTGCTCGCCTTTTCTCCCTCTTCCCCTTTCTCCAGCTGCTAGAATCCATTCAGGTCCCAAAGACCTTAGATGGCAAAGGAGGACAACCGGGGGACAGGGACGCTGCCTGGGGAAGAGGCAAGAGACCCAGGCCCATTAGCCAGGAGAGCAAGAGGGGTGCCACCCCCTGGCTCAGGGCCTAGGACCCCAGGAATGAGCCACCCAGGTTGGTCTAATTCTTCCTCCCTAAGTGCTTAGTCAGGTCTCCTGAAGTGTTGGGTGTTCAGAGGTTGGCCCACAAGTGCTAACCCCCAGTGCTTCCGCCCTGGCTGGAGCGGATGGAAACGGGTGAGCGGCACTGCTCTCCCTGGGGCCAGGGTGTATGGTGCGCAGCCCAGGGACTGGCTCCTTCCTCCCAGCCAGCAGATCTTGAGAAAATAAGGACTCTTGCCAAGCCCATTCTTCTTATTGTCCCCAAGGAGTTAGATGTGCAGCCTGCAGGGAGGCCAGGAGGTGACAAGTGATGGCAGGTGCGCAAGAAGTCCCAGCCTCGTGCACAGCTCTCAGTGTAGAGACACGAGTCCCTTCTTCTCCCTGAGGTTTGCCCCTGGGACCCCGGTGCCCTGGGCAGGGCGCAGGGCCAGAGAGAGCACTGGACTGCAGTTGTGAGTCTAGGCTTTCACCCTTGTGCTATGGTCCAGGGTGACCCCCTTACACTCTCAGAGCCCGCGGTTCTCTCACGTATAAAACAGGACTCCCAATTCCAGCTCTCACATGTATTAGGGGGAGTGCAGGGTTATGGAGGAAAAAACAAAACTGCTTCCCAGGAATATTCCATTTCTTAACTGTGGACTGGGGAAGACAGATGAAGGACAGGCCAGAGGCCAATGGGGCTTTCACTGCATATAACCAGTGCCCGTGTGTCCTCAGCCCAGCCCATGCACCTTCTCCAGAAAGTTCTAGAAAGCTGGGCCATGTCTGCTACTCCTGTATATATCTTTTGGGACCACATCTGGTCTAGTCTGCACCCTGGGTGCCCCACCTATACTGCCAGCGTCCTGCCTGACTGAGATGGGACGCTGCCTTCCTCAGAGAATGGGCCGTGNCTTTCACTGCATATAACCAGTGCCCGTGTGTCCTCAGCCCAGCCATGCACCTTCTCCAGAAAGTTCTAGAAAGCTGGGCCATGTCTGCTACTCCTGTATATATCTTTTGGGACCACATCTGGTCTAGTCTGCACCCTGGGTGCCCCACCTATACTGCCAGCGTCCTGCCTGACTGAGATGGGACGCTGCCTTCCTCAGAGAATGGGCCGTGCCTCCCATTACTTCCAGGGCCAGTCCTCTGGGCCAGCCCAGCCCACCTCCATCCCACCCCAGAGTCACTCAGCGATTTAACAAGCACTGGCCCTTTGTGCAAGACACGCTGGACCTTTACCAGTGTCAGCTCACAGGGTCTTTCTGACAGCCCTGGCAGGGAGATCTGCTTTATTCCCGATGCGCAGATGAGGACACTAACTCACACGCAGAAGCGAAGTAACTTGCCTGCAGTTGCAGAGCTGGGAAGTAGCTGGGCCTGGGTCTGGCTTCACCCAGAGCCCATGCCCCCACCCAGTTTCCTGCTGGAAAACTTCTCTCAGTCCCCTACTCACGGGGCAGGCGTGGCCTCCCTTCTCTGCGTCCCTCCTTGCCCTCTGCACTCACCCCCTGGCTACATCGTGTGCTGGAGCGAAGAAGGCAGGGCAGGGCCGCTGTTCGCAGATGGACGGACAGGAGGGCGAGCGCACCATTCAAAGGAGGGAACACACTGTGAGATTTCACACAAGGCCCGCCCGACAGGATTGCCCACCCTTTGCTTTCTGCACCCCTGCAGCAGGTCGGTTGTGCCTGGAGATCCCTGGTCTGGGTGAGTCACTCGGGGACACACTTCGGCCATTCCTGCAGCAGCCCAGAGATCTCCCAGGTGCGTGGTGGCCGACCCCACCAGAGGAAGGATGGCGTGAGTTCCAGAACAGTGAGCCGCTCTCGGGGGAGGGCAGTCTGGCTGAGGGAGCTTCCTCCAGCTGCCAGCTCTGCACCCTCGGCCCTGTCCCAAGAGGATGGGCCCGGAACGGAGGCTGCTCGCCACCGCCCAAGGCTCCCCAGCAGGGACAGGAGCGCAGGCTTTAAAAATACCCAGGAGCCTTCCTGCCTGAGTCAGCATTTACCCTGAACTCTGAGTTATTTCTGAGTCTTCCAGTAATTTAAGTTTAGCTATTTCTTCCAATGCCTGTGTTTTGGGGAAGCCAAGGTGGCCTCTATTATGGTTTGGAGTATTTTGGGAGGCCCTGGTTTCCAGAAGTGATGCAGGGGCCCAATTAGGCAAGACGGCAGCAAACAGAATTAAAATTACTCAAGGAGTCAGGCCCTCGGGTTCCCGGGGACAATGCCTGTGCTTGCCACCCATGGGGAAATTAAGACCAAGGTGTCCCCTGCATGCCCAGTGGTCTTCTCTCAGGTGGCAGTTTATGTCACTGTCTTCAGCTGTCTGAGCACCTGAGGGCTTCTTAGTGCCCTTCAAAATGCAGAATGGATGGAGCTCCCAGTTCTTTCCAAGTAGGCCCGGACAGACAGAGGGACAAACAACCCAAGCACCAGCAGTGGGCAGGCTCACACAGGTAGACACTCAGACTTCCCAACTACTCTTGGGAGCTTAAAACATGTAGTCACCTGCATGTTAGTATTGCGGAGGTCAGGGAGGAATCATTAGACAGTGTGCAGCCTTTCGAATAGACCCTCAGAGTCCCCTCCCAACGCCAGCCGTGCCTGACCTCATCCCCCTTCCCCGACAGGCCTGCCCAACCTGCCTTCTTCCCACCTCCCTCCTGTCCTTGCTCACTGCGCTTCCAGACCCCTGCCTCTCAGTTCCTTGAACAGGCCAGGCTCACTCCCGGTGGCAGGTGGCTGGCTCCTTCCTCACCTGACTCTTACCTTGGGACTCCTCTCACAGGTTCCGCCCGCCCCACCCTTCACTGTTCAAGCTCTTTTCAGCCTTCCCTTGATCTTCCCTGCCTTCCCCACAATCGCTGGGGTGTGTCAGGCCTGGCACAGCCTGAGAGAGCCCTCCCCACCACGCTCTCGTACCCTGGCTCACCTGGAACAGGTGTAGCAGCTGAGGGATTTGGGGATGGGCGGGAGGCCCAAGAGTGGGCAGGACACTCTTGTGTGGTAGGGCAGGCCGCTGGGCCCTGAGTCACCCCTTCAGGTGACCGGAGGAGCCCAGAACAAAAGCAGTGGCCAGAGCAGCGCTGTCTACGGTGCAGGCCTCCCTCGGGCATATGGCTGCCCTGAGTCATCTTCAGCGGGAGGAGCCCACTGACAAAGAACTCAGTTTAAGGCTTCCCAACTGTCAGGACTGACCCCGAACTCAAAAAGACATGGGTGCACTGAAAACAAAGAGAAACATTTTTAAGGAGAAAACACTACAGGGGGCTGTGTGCCTGTCTGGCCTGGCGGCCGAGTGGCCACAGCAAACACACCTCCCTCACTGGCTGGGCGTGCCAGGGAGCAGATGGCCTGGCCTGGCCACCTGAGCAGGAAACCCGGAGCCATTGAACCGAGAGCTATAGCCCAGCTCGGAGAGGCTGGGCAGGGACAGGGCCAGGACAGGCAGAGAGCGGGATTCTGACTTTGCCCTCACGTTCTGAGAGGCTGCAGAGGCCGGGTCAGGAGTAGGCCAGGGAGGATGATCATCTGGATCGCTCCAGGCGGGGGCCCTGCCGGCTGGCTCCCTCCCACGGCCCCACCCCAGCTGCAGTTTCAGTCCCACTGCCCTCAGGGCACAGGAGAGTCTTGGGCACCCTTTTCTAGCTAAAGCTCAATTATATATATTAAGATTTTATTTATTTTTAGAGAGAGAGGAAAGGAGGGAGAAAGAGAGGGAGAGAAACATTGATCGGTTGCCTCTCATACACGCCCTGACCAAGGACCAGACCCGCAACCCAGGCACATGCCCTGACTGGGCATCGAACCAGCACCTTTCACTTTGCCGTAAGAAACCCAACCAACTGAGCCACACCTGCCAGGGCTCCGGTGTATTTTTACCTCGGTGTTCACTCTGCACACAGTGGCGGGGAGCCACCACTGCCTCCTCGCCCACCTCACCTCTCACCACTCTCAGGCAGTGCCGTGTGCACCCAGATTTACTGCTCTTGCATCCATCTCACGAGCTGAGGCGTCAGAGATCAATCCGGGGAGCCCAGGGCAGGCCCAGTGCTGTTCCACTGGTGCCTTCGGTGATGACCTCGAGTTAGGAGAGCACCCAGTGGTGCCAGTCTCCGGCACACTGGGAAGCCAGTGCATGTCGGGGGTGGAGGGGAGGGTGGGTGGGTTGTAGTTTTTGAAGACAGGATTTTTAACTCCTAGAAACCTAAAACCATCCCACTGTAGGCAAACATCATTTCTGCTCTTACCTGCATTTTCTGAAAGTCACATTGCATGAGGCACCGCAGGACCCTGGTTCCAAGCCAGACGTGACGGCGGCCCCTTGAGTGTGCCGACTCATGTAGGTTTGGGTTGGGTCTCCTGCCTGGACGTGGAGCCTCACAGGTGTGACTTCGCCTCTCTGAGGCGTGTTTCACCTCTATGAGCAAGGACATCTGCCTTCTAAGAATGTAACGATGCTCTGGAAGCAGGTAAAATGCTGAGGGCAGCACAAACATGAGGACTTGTCACCTGTATTCTTGTTTGTAGTATATACACATGCCTGTGTTTGTGTTTTGTCTGTGTCTGTGTCTGTGTGTGTGTGGCTGCTCTAGGGACCATCTGGGATCATTTCCAATGTTAGTTTGCTGGAAATGGAGCTCAGCCTGCATGTGTGTACTGGTTATCTATGCTGTGTAACAAATTACTTCAAAACTCCAAGCTTAAAACAACAAACGTGTATCATCTCACACAGTTTCTGAGGGTCAGGAATCCAGGAGCAGCTTGACTGGGTGGCTCTGACTTGGGTCTCTCCTGAGAAAGTGTTTATGCTGTTGGCCAGGCCTCTGGTCCTCTGCAGGCCCGGTTGGGGTTGGAACATCTGCTTCCAAGCTCGCTCACGAAGTTGTTGGCAGGTGTGAGTTCCTTGCTAGTTGTTGGTCACCAGGTAGACCTCTTTGTAAGGCTGCTTATGACACAGCAGCCAGCTTCTCCCAGAGTATGATCCGAGCGAGGCAGAAGGCAGGCAGGCCGAGAGACACCCACATAGAAGATGCAGTATTTTTTATGACCTAATCTTGGAAATGCCATTCTCTCACTCTGGCCATATTCTGTTGGTACACAGACTGCCCTGGTACAGTGTGGGAGGGGATTGCACAAGGACGTGGATCCCAGGAGGCCAGAGTCACTAGGGTCATCTTAGAGGCTAGCTCTCATTGCCCACCCTCTTGCCCCCAAGATGCACATCCCTCCTACATGCAAAATATGCTCACCCTTCCTCATGTCTCATAAGATTACAGCATCAGCTCAAAGTCTGAATATTGCCATCTATGCACGTTTAGGTATGAATAAGGCTCGCTGGGTGCCAGTCCTTACGTACAGCTCCTGAACTAGAGCTCCTTCTCGGTCTCTGGGCCTGCACCCCCTGCCCACATACCAACGTACAGTGTGGGACAAGCATAGGGTGACTGTCATGGACACCTCTGTTCAAGAAGGAGGGGAGCAAGCATGCAGAAGTCGTCTGTCCATAGCAGTTCTGGAATCTAGCCGAGCAGATGTTGGAGTTTCCCAGGTTAAAGCTGAGCCCTGCTCCCACCCGGGAGTTACTCTGCATGGCTCTCGACTCTGCTGTCTACCCTCGGGGTCTTGAGAGAGTGTGCATCCCTGTCCTTGGCCCCGTGAATGGCCTGGGCCCTTGGTTCTGCTTCCAAGCCATTCTTCCTTTTCTATGAAAGGTGGCGTGTGTGCGCGGCTGAGTCGTCTTCCTAGCTAGTTCCCTGCTGGTGGAATTTTGGAGGTCTAACAGCATATTTTCACTGTGTACAGTCTCTGCCCCTTCCAGCCCAGGTTGTCAGTGTTTCTGCTGATGTGATTCTTTGACAAAGTATAGGCTCTTCTGTGAATTCTGTGTGGGTCTACTTCACTGAATAAAGGCCCAGCCCCAAGGCTCTTGAAGATCATCCCTTCTCCACTTCGGGTTTCACTAAAGAACAATGCTCTTAAGATTCTTTGAAGCTCTGTGGTTTGATTGAAAAGATCTGAAAGTCACACAATTAAAATCTTAGAGCTTTTTGTCCGACTGAACAGTCCTCTGAGGCACCACCTTTGATCTTTCAAAGGATTGAAATCTTAACGAAAGCGCCCTCAGCCTCATCTGTGGACTGTGCTTCCCTGAGGGTGCCTGGGGTTGGTCTTTGCTCAGAGGCCATTTCCTAATGGTCGCATCATTCGCCATTTGGAGAGTCTGAGAATCTTCAGAATGAGGAAGTCCTGGCTCCTTTTCTTGTAGCCGTCTTTTTTTTTTTTCTTAGTTTTTACCATACTAAGCAGCACCTTCAGCCCTCTGGCCAGAAATCTCTTAGCGAGATCCTCCAAGTTGTTAAGCACATTTGCCACTTTTCACATAACTGCAGGAGATACTGGAACGTTCTGCTACCACATAATGAGACTCCCCTCCCCTCCGCTTCCCAAACACATACAATATTGCTCACTCCCCTTAAAGCAGCTCCTCACAGTCTAGATCTCTGCGAACAGTTTCCTCCTGGCACTTTAGGTTTTCAGTCACGCTGACCTCAGTGTCCTTCGGGTTCCTGCCCACGGCCCAGTCCCAAAGCCACTCCCGCATTCTAGCCATTGGTGATGGCAGCACCCCACCTCTGAGCAGCAAAATCTGTATTAGTTAACACTCGCTGTGTAACACCCCCCCCCCACCCCCAAATGTTCTAGTAGCTGAACATAGCGCACACTGGGTATCTCACAGAGTTTCTGAGGGCCAGACACCCAGGGACCATGGAGGTGGGGGGTCCAGTTCCGGGTCTGCTGTGGGGTCACCGTCAAGCTTTTGGCAGAAGCTGCGGCTCTAAAGACTTCAGGGGAGACCGGAAGGCTCACTTCCAGGCTCACCCATGCGGTTGCTGGCAGCCCTCAGCTCCTCACTGCCTGTCGGCCAGTGGCTTCATTTCCTTGCAATGTGGGCCTCTCAGTAGGGTGCTCATAACAGAATGAGATCCGAGAGAGAGACAGAAGCCGCCGCGTCTTTTGTGACCTGATCTCAGAAGTGGCCTCCCATCCCTTCTGCCGTGTTCTGTTGGTCACACAGGCGAACCCTGGTACAGTGGGGGAAAGGACTCCCCCAGGGTGAGATTCACCAGGGCGTGGGGGCCCCAGGGGGCCTCTGTGTCTACTTCTCCTTCCTTCCTTTCCTATCATCGCTCTTTCTTTTCTGCTCTAATGATCCAATGTGATCCACCAATAGCTTTGAATGGGTTTAGGTTTTTTGCATTCGCCCTGTTTTCTGGTTCAACCCAAATCTTTCGGAGAATACTTTCCTTACCCTGTTTACCCCTCTCTGTGTCCACACTGCTTGGCCATCACTCCTCTCCACATCCGAGCCAGCTTCGGGACACCCCTGCCCTCCAGGGGACCCGCAGGCAACTCCAGGAAAAGGGAATTTTCCAAGATACACACACACACACACACACACACACACACACCCCTATTTTTTCTTAAACTCTGTAATCACGGCGATTATAAAATGTTGGGCTTTCATTGGAAGCATACTGAAATACTTGAATCTGTCAGACATGGACAGGGGAGGCTCCTGTGGAGAGGAGAGGAAAGAATACAAATATTAATAACATAAACAAAGATGCCTCACACAGCCATTTTCAGAGTATCCCCCAGCCAGCGTGGGAGGCAGATGAAACAATCGCCAGCATGCCCACTGTAGCAGTGACCTCAGCAAGCCTCCGAGAGGCTGCGCAGTGTACTCGAGGCCCCGCAGAGCTGAAGCTGGTCCCAGATACTGGAGTACCTACGCATATGCTTTTCCATGGGGAGCCATGTGCTTCTTTGTCCCCTACTCCTTCCCACCACAGAGTGCCTGGGAGTGTTGAGAGGGAAGAAAACTCGCTAGAGTGTGCCCCCGAGGTTTTTGTTTTGGAAAAGCAACATTGTGAAAGAAGCCAGCTCCCTCCCATCTCTTTCAGGCCAGGCTTGTTGGAGGCGCCTCCAGCTCTGCTCCACCATCAGCCGGCTTCCTACTGCTCTCCCCAACTCCCCCTCACAGCCTTTCCTCCCTGGAAATCGCCACTAGCCCATCTCTTCTTCAGGTTTCTCAGGACTGGGTCTCAGAGCTGAGGTTTTCTGTGTAGTTCACCATGCTGAGAGTCCTCTGTGCATTCTGGCAGGAAGGAAGTCTTAATTCTGATGGAGATTGTGACAATGTGGGGTCCCATAAAGGGGGTGTCTGGAGACAGAGCTGCCATCTCCCCCGTGGCAGCATTCACTCTCTGCAAGGCCATTAGGGGTATGGGGTTCTTCAGACTCCACTGAGCCTGCCCTGTGAGCTCTGGCTCAAAGCCAACATGGCCTCCCCCTGCAGGGGAGGGGCTGTGCTGGAGAGCAGGCCTGAGGCCTCTCTCCCTCCCTCTGGGGCTGGGGGTTGGGGAGACCTTCCAAGCTGCCCCTTATTCTGGCCATGACTGCCCACCAGACACAGGTCAGGGCTGCCCCCCTCAGGCATTGCTGTGGTCACAGACTTGGTGTCAGATTAGCTGCATTAAAATTGTTCAAATCCTAGGGTTTGCTGGCACTCTCTTGTACCCAGTTTATCACCTGGGCATTGTTCCAGGGGAAAGGGGGGTTTTCCTTCAGAAGCCAAAGCACTGTGCAGTGTGGCCTCCACCTCATGATGCTCAGGTGGGGGAGCAATGCCTGTCAGCGGCCCCTGCACAGACAGGTAAGTAGGGCTGGGAAAGGGGGCTTAGGTCTGGGAGAGGGGGTGGTCTCCCAGCAGTCCTCACAGGCGCATGTCTGTGCCTGGCATTCCAGAAGCTTACAATCTAGTTGGGGGGGTGTGCATGTAAGTGGTATATGTTCTGTACATCTGTGTATGTGTATGAGTGCATGTGTACGTGTGTGCTTTGTGTTTGTGCATGTGTGCCTGTATTTCTTTGTGTGGGTGTGTATGTGCCTACATGTGTGTGTGTGTGTGATGGTACAATTCCAGGCCATAAGCCCTGGGACTTCAGAGAAAGGAAAGAGCTCTCATGTTCATAGTAGCCAAGAAGCCTTCCTGGAGGAGGAGGGGCATGATCCATGCCTGTGGTGGGGCCACACAGAGGTCAGGGGAAGTGCATTCCTGGCAAATGACTGAGCAGAGGTTAGGGTCCCAAGGTGGGGCCTGCCTGGGGTGCTGTTCAGAGACAGGGCGCAGACCAGCCTGGCTACATAGGACACTGCTGAGGGGCCAAGATGAGAGGTCGCATCAGGGAGGTGGGCTGTGTGCTGAGGGCCTGAAAAACCAGCAGAGTTTGGCCCCGGGGCTGCACGCCATAGGTGCATCAACATATGCAGATGTCCAGCCCAGGGGCGGAGTCACTGGAGGGGACATCAGGTGCCAAGGCACAAGGTCGGAAGGCACATGGCATGCGGCTGGTGACTCAGAGGACGGAAGTTCATGTGGGAGAGAAGGAGGTGAGCTTGTGAGCTGGAGAAAGAGAGAAGTTTTGAGGTCAGGAGAGGGTACCTGGACAGGTTCTGCATTTCCCAGGGTGTCCAGGGCAGCCTCGGGTGTTTGCCTGAGTCCCAGAGACCAATTCGCATCATTGTAGGACACAGTCTGCAGAGCGTTTGCTGGTGATGAGGTTTCCCCAGTCAAAACAGGTCATGGTCAAAATCTGAGACCTTCTCCTACCCAGGGGTGCTTAGGGCTGGTGAGAGGGGGAGGGGCTCCCATTTCACCTGGGTCCTTGCTGGGAGCCCAGCCCTTGGATGGGATGGGGACAGGAACCCCCCTGCCTGCTCCTGGAGAGACAGTGGAAGCTGTGGGGGAAGCTGGGCCAGTTGTGACCCTGAGTGTCCAGGGAAGTGGGGGCGGTCAGAAAGGGCACACCAGGGTGGTCTGGTGGCCAGGATGGCCTTGCTCCTGGGAACCATTGCCACGAAGCCTTTTCCCCGGCTTCTCCACGGCTGTGGCTATTCCTTCCCGGAGAGTTAGGAAAACCTACAATTAGCAAGCCGCCCCTGGGTGGGAGCATTCAGACCTCATCTTCTTTTTTCCAAGATACACTGAGTCAAGACCCAGTCAGAACAGAAAGTGGAGAAAGTGGACTCCACCCCACAACCCCATTCCTTCCTGGATGACCCACAGGGCTGTGGTTCCCGAGCGTGGTAATGATGTATTTCATGTCTGGGGAGGAGGGTGAAGGGGGCCGGGTGGATGCCTGTGCCCCTCCAGGCTCCACAGCCAGCCGTCCTGCTCTTGGCCTGCTGGGGGGCCACTCAGGAGATCCAACAGTGCCCCTGGTTCGAGCCCTCTGCCTCCAGCTGCCTGGCAGTGAGATGTGAGGGGAGCTTGGGAGAGGGCTTGGGGCTGGAATGTGTGATGCACACAGCACAGTGGAAGGCTCCACCCAGGCTGCCACTCGTGATGGCTCAGAGTCTTGCTCTTTCGTGTTCTTCCAGTGATTTGTCTTTTTGGCATATTTATTTCCTGGCCTCTTGCCTTTACGTGTGTGAGTTGTGTTTGGGAAAGTGGGGAGAGAAAGAAAAACACATAGAATGGCCTGTTCCAGAGCTGAAATATTCTTCGTGGAAAAAAGAATAAAAGCAACCCTCCTGCATCAGAAAGTTTCTGGACCTTCGCCAGTGTGGCCAGTGAGCCCCCAGGCCAGATGGCCCCTCCGGGGAAGGTGACTTGGTCAAGCTTCAGGCAGGAAGAGGATAGGAGCCCTCTGTTGGGGCAGGCTGGCCTCAGGGACTCACTCCTTTTTAAAGGCCTCTAACTAGTCATCCTGACTAGTTGGCTGGCCACCTGCTGTTCCACTCCGCTGGCCTCTGTGAAAGCCCCAGAGCTGTCCCTACTCAGCTGGCTGCTCCCTTTTGACCCCTGCATGCTCACAGTCCTACTGCCTGCTCACCGCTCTGTCTCCGTGGCTCACCGCGTGGCTCCAGATAACCCAACAGTCCCGGGCCTGGTGCAGAGAACCAGGATAGGTGCCAGGCTGTCACATGATGAAACGTATCTTTATCACTTCCTCCCAGGAAGGGGGTTGGCTACTTCCTTGGCTTTTCCAAGAACAGGTCTGGGACAGCCTCCACACACGCTTCTCTTTGAGACCTATGGTGTGCACTCAGAGCTCAAAGGCATCATCTTGTCCAGGCTTGTCATTTTGCAGCCAGACTGGGCTCCCCAAGGTTAAGCACTTGACCTTGACAGAACCAGACTATAACCTCGGTCTCCAGCTCCCACCATGATACTTCTGGCGTTTGGCAAGGTCCCGGCCTGCCTATCATCCAGGAGAATCAGGGAGTTCCAGAAGTTCAGGGCAGGGAGAAAGCCCAGAACAGCCCGCTCTCTCATAAGCTGCTGCACGTGGGATTCCAGGGGCTGTTTGCCCCTTACCCAGAAGGAGGAAAGAAAATCCATCCCTGTTAATAAAAGGCAGGAAGCAATAAATGACCTTAAATAATATTAACTCAGAAAAAAAAAGGAAAGGGGAAAAAGCATGTGTAGTATGTTATCCCTTCTCCCTAAAAAGACATATCAATATATATTCATATTATATTAAAGACACTGAGAAACAGAGACCAGAGGGAAGGCTACCAGAAGGGAGGGGTGGGAGGAGGGTGACAAGGGGAAGGGGGATATCGCCAATAATGGTGGGATAAGTTTGCGAGGGGACAGACCATTACCATAATTGGTGGTGTGATCGCATTGTAAGATGTAAACACATCGAATCGCTGTGTTGTGCACCTGAAACTAGCAACGTAAGATTGTATAGCAACTATATGTAAGTGAAAATAAATTTGATTTTAGAAAAGATGAGGAATGGATGGATAAATCATAAAATCAGTAGAATGGTTATTTACCCAGCCATAAGGTGGGGAGGAGGAGAGGGCAGAGGTCCCTGAACGCTTGTTCTGCAGATTTGACTTGGGAACTGGGTAAATAGTTTACACGATTATAAATAAAACTTAAGGTGAAGTCGGAACAGACCTTTTCGCTGTGCTGAGAGAGCAGGCGTGCCACCCCGAGCCCCAGAGCGTGTGGAGCGGGACGACCAGGAGTGGGAAGGGTTTTATAGCCTCAGTCAGGGTGCCGTGGCTACCCCAGGCCTCACCCTTGGTCAGTTGGACTGTATTTCTGTGCCCCGGAGAGCAGGGAAGCTCTGGCTTCACGAGGGAATGGGCTCAGCAACCTGCTCTCTCCCACCATGGTCAGTTGGAAGCTCAGAGCCACCCAAAACGGACCATTAGAAGGTTCCTCACAGGTTGTAGCAGTATTGCAATGTGAGAGCCCAACGGGCCACTGGCCCCTGCCTCTCTGCCAAGTCTGGAAAGACAGCCTGGCCTCTCCCAGCTTCCCACTTTGTAGCTTTGTGACCTGCCAGGTTACCTTACCTATGCCTCTTTCATTGGCTTAGAAATGAGGATAATAATGTTGCTGTCTACCTCACAGAGTTGTGGGGATGATTGACTCAATTAATTTGTATTCTCAGCATAGCGTCTTGGGTATAGAAAGTACCAGCAAGTGCCATTTGTGATTATTGTCGTTGTTGTTGCTGTTGTTTTTGTGCAAAAGAACTGGGGTCCAGAGAAGTGTTTCCATTAGCCCCGTGCCACACAGCGGCGGCGGCAGGGGTGGAGCAAGGCGCCGGGCAGCCCACCGCTCCAGCCAGAACGCCCTGTTACTTTGCCCCTCCCTTCATTTTGGTGCACATGGCCAGGCAGTGGGCACTCGGTGGGTCTAAAGTACCACCAGAAGTGAGCATGGGAATCCCCCGCCCCCTAGCCCACCTGCACCCCACCCCTTTGCCAGCACTGCCCCCACCCACCCCTCAACCACACCACTTCCCCTGCAGACCCGGGCCAGTAGTCGGGGGTCCACCTAACAGGATGGGCCCACGGGGCTGTGTGAGAGATCCTGTCCCTCTGGCACCCTCCCTCCCTGTCCCCTGCCCCCAGAGCAGAGAGCCAGAAAATCTGCTGGGGACCAAGGCCTCCAAAATACCCCCCTCGTCCCACAGCTCAGAAACCTCTCCCCACCAACCCCACAGTAGGAACCTAAACTTCCACTTCCAGTGGAGCCCGGTGTTTCCTGCAGGGAGCCTGGCAGGGGCAGGAGAATGAGACACGGTCTACCTGCTCTCCAGGAATGTGCTGCAGACACAGGTGCAAACACGTGGACACTGACTGCCAGCCCTGCGGAAAGATGCTAGAGACAGATAGCATTCACCACGGGATGGGTGACTGGAGCGGTGCCCAGGGGCACCTGAGCAGCTGAGACCCCAGAGAAGATGTATTGAGTGGGGGACTGGCATGGACACCCTTGGGGAGCAGGGGGCAGGCAGGTTGGAGCACAGCCCTCAGACTTCCAGTAGATTTTCTGGGTGGAAGAGGCTGGGCTGGCCACGGAACCCCAGAGATGCCAGAGAAGGCGTCTCCTGGGCTCCGGCACCCTGGGTTCCCATGAGGGGGCAGGGAGAGAGCACTGTGACTGGGGTCCTGACTTGTCGCTGCCGCTGCTTCCTCAGTAAAGCTATGACAGCAGTGACAGGAGCTCCTCACTGAGCCNAGCACAGCCCTCAGACTTCCAGTAGATTTTCTGGGTGGAAGAGGCTGGGCTGGCCACGGAACCCCAGAGATGCCAGAGAAGGCGTCTCCTGGGTTCAGGCACCCTGGGTTCCCATGAGGGGGCAGGGAGAGAGCACTGTGACTGGGGTCCTGACTTGTCGCTGCCGCTGCTTCCTCAGTAAAGCTATGACAGCAGTGACAGGAGCTCCTCACTGAGCCCTTGCTCTGTGTCAGGCACTGGCCAGGTGAACCTCGTTTAACCCTCAGAGCCTTATGTAAGACCACTTATTATCATTTTTAAATGGGAAAATGAGGCACAGACCAGTAAGAGCTTTGCTCAGGGGCACACAGCGAGGAGGTGACAGGCTCCTGATGTGAACTGACCAGGCTGACCAAAGTCAGGCTCTTCCCCCCGAAACCGAGGGTATCTTCTCACCTTACCTTTAGAGCCATGTGGTGTAGACACCACCCACGTGGGGGGAGTGAGCGTCAGGCTGGAGCAGGTCGGAGAGCAACCAACCAAGACTCAACCCCTCAGCCAGCCCATCACTCAGCCACTTTGGTGGTTTTGACCATTACGCAGTTTGGAATTATTTTTATCCTTAGACAAATATTTAATTTTTACCCATAATGGACAGTTGGTTAAAGCAGGAAGCATTAAAGAACCCTGATATTAAAAGGCTGGCTCATAAGGAACATACAAGTGGTAATAAATCTGCACATTTGCAGACATTCGTCTGCTCAGAGCGCTGTGGGGCCGCCGCTGGTGCCTGCAGAGCCCCGCTCCCCAGGCTGGAGAGAGACGAGCCAGCCTGGCACCCAGCTCTCCTCACAGGGAGTGGGACTCTCCACGCTCACGCCCTGCTGCTGGGGCAGACGGGATTGCAAGCGCTTCCTGGAAGTTCTCAGGTCTTGTCCTTTAGAAATAAAGCAAGAAAATTACAAAAACGATCCAGTTGATTTTTATTTTAAAAAGCAAACACAAAACTCAACATTCCAAACAGAGGGCCACGAAATCGGTTTTTGCTTTTTGTTTCTTTCTCTGCCTTATATAGTCAAACTCCAGCCTACACGCTAGCATGAGTCTGCTTCCAGGCCACGATGTGAAGGTCATATGTCATTTGGAAATGTCTTTGTAGAAAATCACGCTTTGGCTTTCTTAGCCCATTTATTTACAATAAATTAAAGAGAAGGCATCGCTTGATTAAGTGGGGGGGAGGTTAAATTTTGTCTTTATTATGGGTGCTATTAAAGATCATATTAAACATGGACCTTAACATTTGTTCCCAGTAACATAATCTAAATACCATATTTTACTTAAAATAACTCCTTTATCGTATACCATCAAAAATAACAAAATATTTTTTTAAATCCGTGAGGATGTTTGCAAGATGATACAGGATGGGCCAAAGCAGGGTTACAGCCATGAGCACACAGAACACAGTTTGTTCTTGTATCATTACTTATTCATCACTTTATCAGTTGCCTTACAAACAACTGTAACCTTCCTTTGCCCCATCCTATATTTCTGTGACAGAAGTTCTCGAGTCTGAAAAAGCTAAGCCACGCTGTGACCAGCCTCAGTTCCCACAGGTGTGAAATTGCGTTCCTTACCCTGTTCACTGAGGACTGACCTCTCCTGGTGGGTGTCTCACAGGCCCCCACCAAAGAAGGGGCTTGCCTTAGGAAGCTCACCCCTGCCAGCTTTATCTGAAAAGGCAAGCTGGCCTGTGCATGGTGGGCGGTGGGGGTATGCGGTCCACCCAGGCCTGCAGGGGTCCCCCGGGTGCAGAGTTCGGCTGCCCTTCAGGTGGCGTAGATGTCTGGGTTCCGGGAGGATTTCCTATGGGTCTTGGGGACAGATGCACCATGAGCTCTGTGTTCGCCGCCGATGGGGCCGCTGCAGTGGTGGGGGGTCTCTGCAGCCTGACCTGCTGCTCGTGAAGCAGGACCCTCTGTGGCCCATTTTACTGTATGGCATTTGGTTTGCCCGGTACGGAAGACGATGGAATTCAGAGGAACTGCCACCACGCCTTCGCAGAGTCTGGTGTTTCTTCTGGAATGTCCGTTCCACTTCTCCGCTTCTAACCAAATCCTACTCATTTTTTGAAACTTTCTTTTGACCGATGTTCAGACTCTCAGAAAAGTTGCAAGGGCAGCACAAAGAATTCCCTTATATTCGCCACCTAGACGCCTCAGACAGTGACGTCTCCACCACACGGGCCTTGTCCTTCTCTCACATGCGTTCTTTTCCACCCTGTTGGAGAGCGGCTGAAACGGTGCCTCTTTACTGCTAAAGACTTCACCGTGGGTTTCTTTATGAAGACTCTTTTTTTTGAATCACCACAATTCCACGATCACAACCAGGACAGAAATATGGATGCAACACCGTTGCCACCTCCACAGCCCTTGTGTTTCTGCAACGATCCTAGGCTGTGGGTTACGTTCCATCGTCACGCAGGTTTAGTTTCTTTTCATCTGGGGACAGTCCCCATGTCTTTGCATTTCATGACATCGACTTTCTCCAAGAGCGGCTAGTTATTTCTGTAGAAGCGCCACAATTCGGGTTTCTCTGGTATTTCCTCACAGTTAGACTCAGGGCAAACGCACTGGGCTCCACTGTGCCCTTGTCATGCAAGCTCGTCGGGAGGATCACACTGTTTAGTGTCCCGTGGCTAGGGACATTAACTGTGATGACTGGTGGAGGCCACATCTGCCATGGTTCTGCACTGTCAAGTTGCGAGATTTCCCCTAGTAATTAAGACATCACTTCTGGAGAGATACTTTGAGACTGCGCCAATATTCTGTTTTTCTCAAATTTTCACCCACTAGCTGCCATTGACGTCTCTTGCTTGAAACAATTATTAGTATGATGGTTGCCAAATGATGTTCTAATTCCACTGTTTCTTCCAGTTTTACTCATTGTAATTCCGCTGTCAGAAAGAGACTCTGGTTGACTTTAAACTCACTGCTCGAAGGCTCAGGGCCCCGGCATTCAGGAGCCAGGAAGAGCCGGTTCTTGTCACCTGTCTGTCCTGGGTGGATTCTCTGAGTCCTAGCTGCCCAGTGTTCAACACGAAGACGGCCGGCACTCCCCTGCAGTGCCTTTTGTGCATTGGAATGTTCCAGCCCAAGAACCCATCTGCTGGGCAGACATGTCCCGAGATGGCTGGGCAAGGCTGCGGAGCGGTCTCTGTGCACTGTGTTGTCTCACCATGGACTGCTTCCTTCCACCGGTCCCTAACGAGAAGTGGGGCCCCAGGGAGGCCCTGCTCCAGCTAACTCCATTCCACATTGCCTCCCCTTCTGGGAATGGAGAAACGGCCCTTGGGGGATGGCGCAAACCCATCAGGAATGGAGCTGTGCAGGGGGAGGCTTCCCAGAAGGGTGACCGGGGATGCGATGGCTGATGGACCAGTGCCGGTGGGCAGCCAGCAGCGCTTCCCCGGAGAGCCTGGGTGCTCAGCACTGCTCTGCTGTCCACCAAGCTGAACCGGCTCGGGGTCTGCACCGGCCGTGCCACTTCCTGTGGGGGAGCCACCTTCCCTTCACTTTCCAGGAGTCCCTCGGTGCCAGCCAAGGCAAAGGGAGGCGTGGGCAAGGGGAGCCTTGGGCTCACTCCTTTCAGCTCCACCCCTCACCTGTTTTCCAGTCCTAAGGTCCATTGATTGGTAAAACAACTGAGGGACAGAGAAGTCACGCAGCTCGTCCAGGCCCACCCCAGCTAGACGTGGGCAAAACCAGGGTGTGAGCCCAGCTGTGCTGGGTTCCTGAGTTGTCACTGAGTGCTTCATGCTGCCTCTCCAGGTACGAACTCCTGGGAAGACCTCTGAGACCCAGCGGGGCTTCCCGGAGGAGGCGCTGATTGCAGAATGGGAAGGTTAGTGATAGGAGGTCTCAAGAGCTGACTGCTGGTCAGGGACTGGACACTCCCAGGGACAGGGAGTTCACCACACTCCCGGCAGCCCCCTCCACTGCAGGTGAGCACCCTCTCTGATGCGGGCTCTCCATAGGTAAGCCCAGGCCGCCCTCTGGACTTCCCACGGTTCAGAATTGCTCAGCAGTTGGTCACACTTGGCCGAAAACTCCCAGGGACTCTCTCTCCACCCCCTTCCTCTTTGTCCAGCCTGTTCCAGTTTGAGGGCTGTTCCACTGCAGGGAGAGGGTGAGATTCGAATGAATGATGAAGGCCGCTGGCTTCCGAGTGGGCCTCTGAAGTCAGGGCACAGAGGAAGAAAGGTGGCGTGGGGCTGGCTGAGGCCTAGCAGCCAGCGGCGGCGGTGGCCAGCCTTTACACTGGGAGTAAAGGAAGTCGCTGGAGGTGGCCCCCACGCCTGAAGGGACCCCTTGAGCAGTGTTTGTTTCTCTTGGGATGATGGTGGTAAGTATTCGGCGAAGGAGATTTTCAGTTTTCCCACCTGCGCTATGGGCGTGCTAACGCTTCCCACTTCCTCCAAAGAGCTGATGTGTTCATCCTATATTGTTTGGAAAACTCACAGTACAGTAATATTAAAAGCAAACACTAAAATAACATTTACATCAACTTTAAAATGCACAAGAGCCCCGTGAGATGGGTACTGTGTTTGTCCCCATTTTACCCAGGGAGAAGCTGAGTCCCAGAGACATTAAGGAACTTGCCCAGTGCTGCTCAGCCAGATGTGCAGGCCAGGGTTTGAACCCTAGCGGGCTGGCTCCTATGTCTGTACTTTGAACTACGATAGTATGTTGCCTGTTGGTAAATCCCCTAGTAGTTTGTGTTGAGGACCCTCTGTTCCAGGCAGTGAGGGGCTATGGGAGGCCGCAGAGTGGGACAAATTTGCACCCTCCAGTGGGCGTCCTCTGTTTGTTAGAAACCTGGGTGGGAGCTGGCCAAAGCTCGAGACTGTACAACGGTGGCTTAGCCAGGTTTTGCCTCCTGGTGTTAATTCACATGCCTGGGGCAATTTAGCCACAGTTAGTATGACCTGGAAAATTCAGCATCCCTGCTGAGACTGACTGACCTGCATCCATGGCTGGGGGCCACCAGCCTCCGAGAGGGCGCCTGGGTGGACACGTAGCCTGGACTCACCAGCAGGCTGCACTGAGGGTCCACGGGCAGGGCCTCAGAGACTGCAAGGCTTGGCTGGGCCAGGTGGAAGGGCGAGGGCCTTCCCCTGGAAACACTCCGCGGGGGCAGCCACGAGCTCTTCCCATGACATCACGCTGCCTCCGAACGTATGAGGCCAAGGATTCTTGGAATGCCTGATTCACCCTGGAACAAAAATAATACCTCGTATTCGCAATGTGCCTTTGTTCCCAAAGGCTCTCCAGGGCTTGATTGTCTTGAAACTGCAGACGAGCCTCATGACCCAGGCAGGAATGCGGAGCATGTGGGACCCCACCTAAGGGAACATCTTGAGCGGGGACTTGGTATTCCCATTCTGTAGGTGGGAATACTGAGACACAGGGAGCTGAGTGGTTTGCCAAAGCTGCCCAGCAAATTGATGCTGGGCAAGGTGGGCTGAAAGCCCTGGCTTTGCCACTGGGGTCCAGAGGAGGGCCTTGGAGATGCCTCAGCAGTTGAGCGAGACTGAGCCCCCTCTCACACCCCAGAGAAAGTTGCTGCCCTCAGCTGGAGGAGTGTGGCAGGGGCCTGCAGCCCCTCCTCCCCTCCCCCAGGCTGCAGCAGCCAAGCCAGAGGGCCACCGGAAAACTCAGCCCCAGCCACAGGAACTGGCAGGCTGTGGTGAGGAAAGGATTGTTCCCAGCACACATGGAAACCCGAGGGCCACACGTGGCTTCTGTGGTTTTCCCCAGACGCGGTGGAGCCAAGGCGGGAAGGCCGGATTTCCAAACCTCGTAGCAGAGCTCCCGCCCAGAGCCCTCCCAGGCTTTCCCCTCCCACGGTCCTCAGCTTCCCAGTGGCCTCAGCTCAACCTTTGGCCTTAGCTTCTGCAAACTTAGTCCATGCTGCCAGCCCACAGCCCCTCCCCACTCGGGCTTTGGCCAAGGCCTAGGGTCCTCTGAGTTTGGATTCCAGCAGTGGTGTGCAAGCTGCCCCCGGGCCCTTGGGACCCTGGAACAGGCCTCAGAATCCTAAGGGATTCAAATCCAAAGCTTCATTCAAATCCAAGCTCTGCCTCTTGCAAGCTATGTGGCCTCAGGCATGTACTTACCCGTTCTGTGCCTCACTGATCTCTCTATAAAACAGAGTTAACAATAGTCTCTCCCTCTTCGGGCCAAATGAAAGCCGTGCCTGGCACAGGCTTAGCGCTTCATGCATGCTGGCATGTTTTTATTCCTGTGATCTCAGGTCCAGTCCCATTCCTCGGGCAGCGCTCTGGCCAAGGCCGGCTGCATGGGTGTACACTCTGTGCAGTGACACAGGGACCCACATGCAGAAGGGCCACGTTTGCTTTAACGCTCTGCTGTGCCTGTCTTCAAATGCTCAACAGTGTCCGAACAAGAGACCCTCATTTTCTTTGGCACTGGGTCCTCCTAACTAAGTACACGATCCTGCCTCCAGACCAGACTAGGACAGACCCTGCGTGCCGCTGTCTGCTTCCTTTCCTTTGTGACTTTTGTCCCTGGCTGTAGCCAGATAGGGGTTTCTATGATTGATGGATTAGCATCTGTCTCTTCCAATGGATTCTAAGCTCCATGAGAACACAGCCCCAGGTCTGCGTCAGTGCTGTGTCCCCAGGGCCTGGCATATTTAGGGACACACTTGAGGCATGAATGAATGCCCAACCTCCTGCCAGGCCCCAGGGGACATTTGGAGCACGTTCTGCCTCATCCCATGGAAGCAGACGCTTTAAGAGCATGCGGGAGGAATGCACAAGGCTGTCAGTCTAGTGGCAAAGACCAGGGAAGTCAGATCATAATCACCCTAGGAGTCTGGAGGGAAGGAGGCGCCTCCTGGGGGCTGAAGAGGCTCCCAGGCAGGTCTGGGCCTTGCAGCCTGGATGGGGTTGGGAAAGGTGTGGAGAAACTCCTTAGGGACAGCTGTACAGCTTAGGTCACCCCCCACCCCCAGCTTCCCTCAGAGTGTTCCATCAGCGATGTTGCCTTAGGCAAGCCCACTGATACCTGATTAAGCTCCAGGCAGAGCAGAAATCTCAGAACTCACTTCATTGATGAAGCAGTAACCAACCCAGCCTTTCCTTTCATCACTTGGTTCATTCTGGAGTCGGTGAGAAAACCTTCAGCTCACAGAGGTACTGGTCAGACCCTCCCATTTCCATTCCAGAGCATCCCTTTGGCCAGGTAAGCACCTGTTTTCTGAAACGTCCAACTATGCAGTGAAATACTGAGCTCCTTACATGGACTTTTGCCTTGGCTGGCAGACACCTCAGTCTTGAATTATTTCCTGCCCGACTCTGGGTGAAAGGAGAGTCCCACGGGCTGTTGGAATAGGGTGACCATCCGGGGCAGCAGGCATGTTCCTGTGGCCCACAGGCACCGTCCCTGTGGGCCTGTGCTGAGACCTGGTGCAGGGAGTGGGCCCGGCGGTCGGAAGGCTCGCTAGTGCGGCGCTGCCACCGAGTTGGTGATGGCCGGCCATTCCAGGGTGACTCAGTATTCAGTTGTCAAAGCTTTGGAGTGATGCCCTTGGTGCCCCAGAGACCTCTGAGACCTCAGACAGGTGATCATTTGATCCAGTCCCGGCGTGTGTCCAGAGCCCCTTAGCATGGAAACACAGATTGGAGTTTCAGGGCTGGCTTGCTGCAAATGAGCAGGCAACCCCAAGGGAACGAAGCAGCCTCTCTGAGCCTTGGGTTTCCCATCTGTCAAGCTGTCATGCTGTCACTTGTGCAACCCTCACAGCCACCCAGCTGGGAACAGAGACACAGAGAGGCGAAGTCACCCCTAGCTACACAGCTCTGAGGGGCCGAGCTAGGCTCTGAGCTGACTGCAGACAAGGAGCAACCTGCAGAACAGACTCGGTGGATTTCCACCATCTAACTCAGCCCCAAGTACATAGTAGGTGCTCATTTAATGTAGGCTGCTATGATCCTTGTCCCTTTGGTAAGCCAATGTCATGTTCCCCTTGGTTGGCTCCCTGAAGAGAGAAGTAAGTCTCCCCTATGCTTTTCCTCATTAAGCTTCACAGTCATCATGCAAACTGGGTAGATGTATTTCTGCACCACCCCCCCTTGCTAGCACTAAGCTCAGCAGCAGCCCTCCCACCCCCGCACCTGAGCCTTGAGTCTCATCTCAGCTCCTGCTTTGTCCTGGTGCCTGGGGCAAGGAAGGTGGGACCCCGCAGGGCGTGTGGAGGTAGGCAGGCGTGGCGGCACCTAAGCTCCAGAACAAGCAGTCATCCCTTTTCCTGAAGGCAAGAAATATGAACCCATGCATAGTTTGAAAACCACTTGCCCTAGGAATTTTGCTTTCAGAAAGCTTTAAGCAGACCTACAAATTATGTGGTCAAGTGTCTGACATGGAGGGAACCATAATAAGTCAGCGGCCCTCGGAATATCTAGTTGGGAATGATTATGAAATAAATGAACAGAGAAATGTTTGTCTGCATTGGGACTGCTGTTAAAATCATTTTTTAAAACAAAATCTGAAGATATTCTCCCACCACCCACCTCCCAACATGCAGCTGTGGTGTTCGGAGAATTTTTTTTTTAATAAAAGAGAGAAATCGTAGAGTGAAACAAGACATCTGATTTCAGAACCCAAAGAAGAAAGAATAAACTAAATGAGTGATGGAAACAGCATACTGACAATTTCCATTCTCAAAAAAAAAGCATTATTTCCCTAACAGCAGGTGTTGCCAGTAGCACAAATGGAATATTAATCTTATCTCCTAAGCCATTCCTCCCCAGCGCCACCGGAGAGAACTAACCCCGGAGAGATTAGAGCATAATAAGCAGGCAGGGAGGTAGATTCCCATCCCCCTCGTTTGCTTGCAGGGCTGCAAAACGGCACGTCCAGTGTGTCTCCAAAACCTGGAATCACATATCCGTGTGTGTGTGAGACCAAGCGCGCCTTCCTTGCCTGGCCGCAAGGAGCAAAAGCAGTTTGTCCCCAGCCCAGCCAAACCTAAACCCACAGGTTTCATGGTGAGCGGCCAGCTGGCCCCTGGGGGAAGGTAGCCACCAAACTCAGGGCCAGCAAACACAGAAGAGAGAGGAGCTGGTTTGGGTCAGTGCAGCCAGCGACCGCTGACAAATATTCGTGAATGGCCAGAACAGGGAAGCCTGGGTCTCCTTTGTTAGGGCCCAAGGCCCCACCCCAAGTCTGTTCCAAAGCATCAGGCCCTCATGGTCCTTTCCCAGGCCCAGGATGTGGGCCTCATGTGGCTGTCACCACAGCAGGCCTCAGTCGTAATTCAGTCTTTCTCTCCCGAGAGGCCTGGATCTACGAGCGAATGGGGGAGGGACAGGAGGTGAGTGCTGGGTGCTGGGACATGCTAATAGGCTGGGCTCACTTCCAAGAGCTGGTATAAGACCCTCTGGTATGGATTTCATCTTAGGAGCCTCAGTTGGCTTATCTGCAAAATGGAAAGAAAGTGTTGACCCGCCTGCCCACAGAGAACGAAGCAGGGCCTCGAGCAGGAAGGAGAACACAGGAGAAGAGGTTGCATGCCCCTTGTCTCCATGGCCTCTGGCTCTTCCCTACCCTCCAGGGGCCACCCAGCCCATCTTGTCTACCACCCGACACCACAGCAGCTGTCCTGCACTTGACTCCACCGGTCTGGCCTGCCCCGTTAGGAGGGGGCCTTGAGGGTGGTCTCCCAGCCACCGGCATTGCTCCACATGTGCACAGGAGCTGCCCCCCCCCCCCGGGCAGAATGAGGCTGAGATGGCCCACTCTGCCCAGCAACTGGGCGGCCTTGGTCCTGGCCGCACTGACAGGGCCGGGTGGCTCCAAGGTCTTCTGATCTAAGAGGGTGTAGAATTCTAGTCCCCCTCCCCCCAATTTACAGAAAGAAACAACAGGAGGTCTGGGAAGACCCATTGGAATTCTTTCTGAGTCTTTGACATCCCCCCATCCCTGCCATGTAAAAATTACCCCCAGCTTCCTGTAGGTAGAAGGAAGTTTTGTTTTATGTGATTTGGGGCACAGAGAGGGAAATCCCTGATACGGTAACTGTAACTGGGAAGCCAGACAGTTTACAGACAAATGCTGGGAAGGGCTTGGTCAGCCATCTCTGGGGGCACTCCTGGGCCATGGCTGCAGGCACCACAGAGGTTCTGCAGAAGGATGACAGAAGTCGAAAGAATCAAGCTTTATCTGCCAGGGAATTTCCGAGGTTCTTCTCTGAGCTTAAAAATTACTCACACTCACAGAACAAAGAGAGTGGGAGGAGAAAGGGCCAATTAGTTGAAAGTAATTAAAAAATCAAAGCAGAGAGAATTCACACAAGGCACCAGTACATGGCGCCCTGGAGAGTTGATGGGCCATGGAATTTCTTCTGTGGCCAGCTGCCTGTCCCTGGGAGGAGCTGACTCAGCGACTCACTTTGCTGATGGGGCCCAGCTCTCCCCTGGGTGTCCATACCGGTGACCCCTCCCTGCTGTCAATGCAAATTGACCATCTTCCAGAATGAAAGCCTTAGGCCCACTGAGATCAAACCCAGACAAGGATGAAAAATACCATGGGGCCTCCAGCCCAGTCCAGTGTCCCAGAGTGCAATAGATGTTTCTGTCGTGACTCTTAAGTTCCTAAAATAGATACAGACATCTAAAACCCCTGGACATTATATATTTTAAAAAGTGAAATAAAACAAGAGGACTCCAAAAGGTGGAGAGAAGGCTGACTGGCTGGGGTCCTTGGCACCCAAGGAAAGACACGGTTGTGACTTGCTTGAGTTTTCTTCTTGGCCTCATAGAACCTTGACTTGGGGCTAAAGAAGCTGGCAGCCCCAAAAGCCCCCAACAAAAGCTCCAGCTGAAGGACCAGGAAAGGGGCAGCCTCCCAAGACGGGGAACTCTTGGAGAACAGCACTTGACCCCAGGCAAACACCCCAGAAAATAGTGACATCACCGCCTCCCATCCAGCAAAGGCCAAGTATGAGGCCGAGATCCCCCCTCCTCCCCAGGATGTGACGAGGTACCCTGTGTCAGTGTGGGGATCCAGAATTCCCACCCCTGTCCTCTGCCCAGACCAAAGTCAGAAGAAACTGGATAGAAGGTTTGATGAAGTCTAGAGCCTCCTAACATAGTATCCAAGATGTCTAGGTTTCACCTGAAGATCTCTTGTCATACCAAACCCCAGAACAAAAAAGACCATCACTGAGTTGATGACAAGAGTGTTAGCATTATCTAAGATTTTAAGGAAGCCAAAGTAAAACTGCTTCAAAGAACACTTAGAAACATACTTGACACAAATGAAAAAATAGATCTGGGCAAAGCAACCAAAGATACAACAAAGAACCACACAAAAACTCGATGGATAGGCACGACAGAACGGAGGGGACAGAGGAAAGAGCCGGTGTACCGGGACATAGAACAATGGAAGTGACCCGGTCTGAGCCACAGAGCAAGAACAGACTGAGAAAGAACGAGCTGAGCCCTACACATCCTCAGAGTCCAGAAAGTGGGTGAGAGAAAGGGCAGGGCTGAAAAGTCGCCCAAGGGAGTAACGGCTGGAAGCTTCTCGGGGAGCTTCTCGGGACTGATGGGCAGAAGTGTAACATGGCACAGCCTCTCTGGAAAACAGTTTGGCAAGTGCCCTACAGCCCATCAGTGGTGCTCTTAGGCACTCATCCCAGAGGGAAAAAAACTGTCCACCTGTGTTCCTAGTAGCTTTGTGCATAATAGCCAATAACCGGAAACAAGCAGATGTCCTATGGTGGGTGAATGGTTAAGCTCTCCGGTACACCCACAGTGTGGAATGAATAGTGAAAGGGGATGAACTGTAGATACACGCAAGCACCTGGATGAATCGCCAGGAATTACATGCTGAGTGAGAAAGGCCCATCCGAAGGGTTACATAGTGTATGGTTCCATTTCGATAACTCCCTTGAGATGACAAAGTTACAGACTTGGGCACTGGATTAGCTGTTCCCAAGGGCTAAGGAGGGGGTGGTGGGAGGGACGTGGGTGTGACTACAGAATGGGATATGAAGGGTCTTCGTGGTGATGGGAATGTTCTGTATCTTGACTGTATCTATGTGAAAACCCTGGCGGGCTCATGGGCTATAGTTTTGCAAGATGTTGCCACAGGGGGAAACTGGGTAGAGGGTACAGAAGACCTCTCAGTAATATTTCTTACTACTGCGTGTGAGTCTGTAACTACCTCACAATAAAAAGTTTAGGAAAATGAAGTCGTGTTCCTTTCGAAAACTACTATTAGCATTTCGGAGTGTATCCTTCCAGGTTTTTCTGTGCATACAGATACTTGCCTTAGAAAGCAGCACCATGCTGTACGTATTACATACAGCACATATTTTCTCCCATCAGCAAGACCAAGCTCATTCCCCATGCTCTCCGCTGCTCCCTGTTCGGTGTTTTGCAGTTACAGACATTGCCACTGTGAATGTCCTTGAACCTACATCCCTGTGCGTGCCTTTCGTTATTTCCTTCGTAAGTTGTCACAGGGGAAATGGCAGGGTCCAATGATCTGCATGTGTTCGAGGCCCTTGTGACAAATGGTGGAATTTCCATCCAGAGACATACAAATGCCTACTTCTAATACAGTCGTCCCCCTGATGCACGGCCTCCCTCTCTGTGGTTTCAGTTACCCGTGGTCCACCGTGGTCTGAAAACCTCAATGGACAATTCCAAAAGTGAACAATTCTTAAGTTTTCCATTGTTTGCCATTCTGAGCAGCATGACGAAATCTCGCACCACCCCACTCCATCCCGCCCTGGACGTGAGTCACCCCTTGGGCCAGCGTCTCCACACTGCATGTGCTGTCCCCTACCCCTTGCCCCGACTTAGACACTTAGTAGCCATCTTGGTTATCAGCCTGACTGTCCTGGTATGGTGTGTTCAGGTCACCCCTGTTTTCCCTACTAGTGGCCCAAAGCACAGGAGCTGTGCTGCTGGCAGTTTGCGTGTGTCGCAGAGAAGCCTTCCTCCTCTAAAGGAGAAGCTTGTATTGGGTGGGCCAGAAACATCGTTTGGTTTTTTCCCTAAGACGCCTTTGGTAGCGTTCGGTTGTCTTTAACTTCATTCGAAACACTTTTGTTAGATTGTATCATGACAGCTGTCATATCAGCCTGCATTTAAAACACAAATCACAATTGAATTTTTGTGCACCATTGTAATATTGGAGGGGGAAGAAAATACACAACATTTCCAGCATATTATACTTAATTATTTCAAGAAAGGTAAAAACACAACTGAAATGCAAAACAAGATCTGGGCAGTGCGTGGAGAAGGCGCTGTGGCTGATCGAACGTGTCAAAGGTGGTTTGTGAGGTTTCATGCCGGAGGTTTCAACCTCGCTGGACGATGCTCCACAGTCAGGCGGCACAGTTGAAGTTCATGACGGTTGAATCAACATTAATGGATAAGAATCAACATTATACCGTGTGGGAGAGAGCCGACATACTCAAAATATTCAAACTAATGAAGTTATTGGGGAAAATGAAAAAGGTGACTCCTCTTTTACAGAAAAACACCACATGGACTTCTTGGCCATCTCAATATGTGTGTGTGGGGGGCATATACAAGGGCCAGACAGCCACGGGGCATCTCGGAACACATACCCCTGTGGGTAATGGGGGGATGGGGGCACTGCGTAGAGTATGTTGTAAGTTACCATTCGTGTGGAAACACAATGAGCACCGTACACCTGTCTCTCACGGAACAACTGATGTCCCCTGAAAACCTGCCACGCAGGGAAAGCTGTTCCAAAAAAAAGTTTTCATTAATTTTAATGCAAAAATGGTATGTTACACCCCAACCCAAGGTACCCCCAAATTTTCACAGATGCAAAATTATCAAGTGAACCTTAAACTGAGTTTATATCAGTAATAATTTGAAGGAAAATAAATACAGTTTGTGTATAAAACACAATGTAAGAAAGGCCTGTTGTACTCACCAAAGAGGAGGGTCACAGAGGAGGATGGTGTGGGCCTCAGTTTTCAGAAGATAAAGTCTTCTTTCTGCAAACTCTCTTTGCTGGCTTTAGAATGTTCAAGGGACTCGTGGTTATCTCGTTCTCACTTGAACTTCAAATAATATCTCATAACACTGTTAGGACGAAACAGGGGCAGAACTCGGGGGGCTTGCTGAGACAGAGGAGCCACTGTGCTCCAGACTGAAAGGCTGTCAGAATGCGCCCCCCTCCCAACTCGCTTGCCTTCGATCCACAAATCAAAATATTTGGTCCGCGCCACAGTGCACACCCCTGATTTCTTCCGTGTGATACGCTCTGCTTGGAAAGTGTTCTGCGTTGGTGCACCTGCCTTTGCTCAATGCCGTCACGCCAAATGTCACTTCTGTATCCGTCAGTTTGGGTTGCCACAATAATACGCCACAGGCTGGGAGGCTGAAATGACAGAAGTTTACCTTCTCACAGTTCTGGAGGCTGGAGGTCCAGGATCAAGGTGTCGGCAGGTTTGGTTTCTCCTGGGGGCTCTCACCTTGGCTTGCAGGTGTCCTCCTGTGGCCTGTCTTCTGTGCACGGGCACATCTGTCCTAACGTCCCCTCATAAAGACACCAGGGCTGTGGGACTGGGCTCCACCCCGATGGCTTCATTTTACATTAATTGTCTTTTTGAAGGCGGCATCTCCAAATACAGTCACTTTCCGAGGTTCTGGGAGTTGGGGCTTCAACACGTGAATCGGGGTGGGGGAGCACGATGCAGCTCCGAACAACTTCGTACAGCACATGTTGTGGTCGGGTTTGGGGCTGAAAATGTCAGTGTCTTAAAAAAAGGCGACTTAACACATGATACAGCTTTTCAGAGCGATGGTGGTGAAAAGTTGTTACAGGGATAGTTGGTACCGGATGCAGGCCTGTGTATCTATTTTTGCTGGAATGTGCATCGAATACGTTTAGAAGATTCACAGAATGGTAAGTTACGTTGCTTCGAGAGGACGTAATGAGTGGCTGCAGATAAGCGTTAGGAGGGCTCCCTGCAGACTATGATGTTTTAAGTCACAGGCAGACTTAAACCCTCTGCAATCCCAGGGACCTGCTGCCTCGTTCTCCGCTGTCTCCCCAGGCCCGTCCCAGAGCTTGGCCCACGGGCGAGGTTCAGCAAGGGTGTGGGAGGAATGAATAATGAGGGACTCAGTGAGTTTCCTCTTGTCATGTTTGGACCCAGGGACCCTGAGCAGCCTACCCAGTCACCCTCTCGGTCTGTCCCCTTCGGTTTGCAGACGGCAGCAGAGACCTCCAGGAGGGAACAAGACCCAGCAACACGGTGACCATCAGCCGGGCAGTGCCAAACACAACAGGGACCACCAGAAATCCTACCAGGGGGGCTCGGTGCCCCACCCCTCAGGGAGGCCTACCCATCATGGCTACAGCCAGAACCGGCGTTGGCACCATGGCAACACGAAGCACCCACCTGGCGACAAGGGGGAGGCCGGCGCCCACCGCAATGCCAAAGAGATCGTGGCCATGGAGAGCCCCAAACTTGAGGATGCCCTGGGGGACACCGGGCACACTGGCCTTGAGCCCCCCTGCAGCCCCGATGGCCCGGCCCCAGTGGCTTCTGAGAGGCTGCCTGCGCAGCAGCCGGGAGCCCCAGAGGCCGAGACAAAGCGTAAAGACAGTATTATCCCCGAGCGCTTCGGGGAACGGCCCAAAATTACCCTGCTCCAGTCTTCCAAAGACAGGCTGCGGCGGAGGCTGAAAGAAAAGGTACCGGTAATTGAATTTTTGTTGTTCTCTTACACCAGGGAGGACAGCATGAGGTAGGCACGTTGGAAGGTGGGCTCGGTTTAAGGGACTGGGGAGCCCTGCAGTGGGAAGCAGAAGCCACCACTGTCTTGGGGACCCTTGGCCACCAGAGGGCAGGCCCATGGCCAGCTCTGCATGAACCCCTCCAGCACATCCTGGCTCCTCACCTTCTGGCCCCTCAAAGAGGCCAAATGGGCACTTGGTACCAGCCCCCAGCCTAAGATGGAAAGAGAGGAAGGGGTGTGTGCCTGGGGGTGATGGAAGGTGTAGAGGAGGCTTGGCCCATCCCTCCAGCATTTCCTGGGGTGAGACACTGCCCTGTTAATGGTAAAGGCCAGTTGGGAGAGATGAGAAGGACTAACGCTTCTCCTGGGGTGAGTACCAGCCAGGCCTTGGTCCCTGCCAGGGCAAAGAGCAAAGGTGAGTCGGGCAGAGCGCGAGCAGACCTCGGCCTTGCCATCTCCGCCCTCACTCCCAGCATCACTAGAGCTTGGTTCACAAGTTCAGGAAGACACACCCCCAAGCCTCCAGAGCAGTGATGGGGATCTGTCCCTGGCAGCAGTAAGTTCAGTGTGCTCCTCTCACTCCCCTCCCCAGCCAAGCGGGAAGGTAAGGTCGCCTTGGAGAGGAACTGCTCCCGAGAGTGCCTTCCGGGGGGTCCTCCTTCGGGGTTGTGGGGGAGCTCTGAGTGCTGCACGTCTCCCTGGCCTCACTCTCCTGCCTCCTCTCCTCCACTCTTCACCCCAGAGGCCAGGCCCAGGTCCACCCTCGGGCAGGATGGGCAGGCCGACCTCTTCCCCAGTCAAGTCTGGGTGCTGAAGTGCTGCTCCTAGCATCCCCCACCCCACCGCTCCCTGTGGGGCCAGCAGCTGTAAGGTCCCCCAGGGAAGCCTTTTACACCCCAAGTGTAAAGACCCGTGCACGTGGTTATCATGCCACACACCACTCTTCCTGCCCCAGGGCGCAGACAGCTGGGGAGGGGTGCCCCTTCTAGCATAACCTCCTCATGTTACCTACCAGGGAGGAAACTGAGGCCCAGAGAGTGAAACCACTTCCCAAAGCCAGAAGGCTAGAGGCAGAGAGCAGGTTCTAGAACCTCTGTCTGGGCCTTTTAGCCCAGAGATCTCCTGGTTGAAAACAGGAGGGCAAGTGGGGGCCCCCCAGTCTTGACCTCCACCCTGCCCTCCACCGCAGCAGGTAGGCCAGCTGTACTCCTGGCTGCCAGCTCAGTGTGACTGAGTAAATACTTCTGAGACTGTCAGATGCCGTTTTTCTTCCTCCTCCAGCCTGGCTCTGGTGTGGTGGCCTTAAAACCTCAGAAGAGTGTAAGGCTTTCTGCCTGAAATTTCTCTCCTAGAAGTGCTGGTCATTTTAGTGACACACTGGAGGATTCTTTGGTGGGTAGTGTCTGTGGGTGGAAGGCCAGCTCGGCCTGCACAGGACACGAAGCCAGGACCATGTCCCCAGGGATCCTGATGCCAGAGAACACAGCCACCCTTGGGCCCTAGGGGCCTGGAGCTGCTCCACGGCACCTCTGACCAACGAAGCAAGCATTTTGGACGCCACCTTCCTTCCTGACCCAGTCTTCCTGCCCTCCTTCTTTCTTTGGCCCAATTTTTTATTTGTTATCTTGTTTCATCTTTTATAAGCCCTATTAAATCATTTCCGGACTGAGACCTTTGATGGACAAGTAGCCAAACGGAACCAATGTGTATGAGAATCCTGGGTAAGAGGCAGAGCTCACTAGAAGGCTCAGCTCAGGCTGTCACAGGGGCCAAGGACAAGGCCAGCAGAGAGCCGTGGGGCCTGAGGGTCCTCAGTGGGGGTCAGCGTTCCCGGAAGGGATCAGACCCCAGGTTCTAGAAGGTAGGGCTGCATCCTTTTGGAGGTGGCAGGCCTCCCTCCACCAGCTACTCCCCCGACATACACACAGAAACTCAGTGGCACTCAGGCGCACCCCGGTTTGTCTCCCATGCCCCCAGGATGAAGTGGCAGTAGAGACCACCAACCCTCAGCAGAACAAGATGGACAAGCTGATTGAGATCCTGAACAGCATGCGGAACAACAGCAGCGACGTGGATGCCAAGCTCACCACTTTCATGGAGGAGGCCCAGAACTCGACCAACTCCGAGGAGATGCTGGGCGAGATCGTCCGGACCATCTACCAGAAGGCGGTGTCCGACCGCAGCTTCGCCTTCACGGCCGCCAAGCTCTGCGACAAGATGGCGCTCTTCATGGTGGAGGGGACCAAGTTCCGGAGCCTGCTCCTCAACATGCTTCAGGTAACCCGACACCAACAGCTGCGCCTCCACCCCCCACCACCACCCCACCCCCCGTGGGTTATTACTAGAGAGAAGGCTGCGAATTCTGACCACGGTTGAACTTTTCCCAAGTTCCACCCTTGCCCGATTAATTATAGAAAATAAAAAAGGCACTCAAGGGGCAAGGGATGAGTGGCCGGATTTACGTGTGTTTGTGTGAGTGCTCCATGGTTACGATGGACCAATATAATTTTATAGGTGCGTCCTGTTTAACTGGCCTTTCCCTCCTTCTATTTCCATGATAAGGGAGCTGGCTGTTGGGCTTACAGGCTGTGCTTTGACCTCTCCCCGTCCGAGCAGACTCGAACTTGCTATGGACTTCTCCCTTCTCTTCCTCCTCCTCCCCAGGGCCAAACCCTCCCCCACCCACCCCTGGAGGTGGTACCATTGGTTGTAGTTGGTGCTTAGATGGATCTGAGCAGGACCAGCTGGGTCCAGCTGCCGATGCACTGAGCGTCCTGAAACCACCTGGGGATAAAAGGGAGGCCTGGCCATTCAATGAGGTCTTATTCCTTGGTGCTTTTACGCTCAGGCCCTCCACCCCCTGAGAGCCTGACCCTGCTCCTCCTTCTTTCCGCCATGGGTGGCAGGTCCAGCAATGGTTTCACTGGTTGGAGTGTATGTAGGCAGGCGTGGGCTTGGGCCCTGAGACTGAGCCCGGCACAGTTTCATCTTGTGAGTGGGGAGCTGGGGGGCTGAAACCTGCTTGTTCGTCATGGGTAGTAGCAGGTGAACTGCTGGCCCCAGAACTGGTAGCCTCAGGGATAGATGGCAGGTGGCACAGCATGGCCCTGGGACTGTCCTCGAAGACTCTTGACTGGAGAAAATCAGCTCTGCTTTTGCTTTGGACGTTAGACTGGCTGAGATACGAGTTGAGTTTCCAGTCCAAATTGAGTAAACAGTAGCTTGGAAGGTCTGAAAGAGAGAACTGGAAGAGGCGGACCACCTGCAGGTCTGTCTTAACCAGGGCGACCAACTGTACAGGAGGTTGTCCAAACCATGACATTTCTGAGAGCCAGAGACCTCTACTCGTGATCACACTCATATACCAGGTGCAAGCCAGGACAGATGGTCACCCTGGTCACAAGAACCTGGGTCACGGGCTGCTGTCTTCTCCCCGAGAACAGGGAGGAAGCCACCCCACCATGTGCTGCCCACAGGGCTCCATCCCTGCTCTCATCTCCTGTCCCCAGGAGCCTGCTCGCTGCAACCTGAGCCCTCGCTGGCCAGCCTGGGCTGTGTCTCTCCAGCCTCAGGCCCCGATCGGGTTTCCATTCCTGGATCGCCGGTGCTCCCCTGGTGACGAATTCCCGCATTACCTGAGGGATTTGCACATTGGGCATGTTCCTCGCAGGCCGGAATGTCCTGGGAGAGTGTGGAGGGTGACGGCAGGCGAGCAGCTTGTCTGCCACGTACCACCAGGCCTGGGGGAGTCAGGAAGGGGCTGGGTCTCTGGCCTTGGCTTTTGTCCTCTCTTGAGAAGAGCCAGGATGGGCCAGGTTTTGTAGACAATGGCTGCCAAGGCATCTGGTGGACAGACACACAGGGCCTGGGGGACGCACCCAGTGGGGAAGGACAGCTGACCTTGGGCCACCCAATGTCCTGCCCAGGTTGAGCATTTCTTCCAGTGACCTGTGATTCGAGGGGCCTCGCCCACAGTGCCCAGCAGAGTGTCAGTCCCGGCAAATGCTCACCCACTGGAGGGGCTCCCTGCCCTCCCCATCTGTCACCAAGTGGGCTGGCCGAGGAGGGCAGGAAGGGGGCCTGTTGGCTGCACTGAACTCAGCAAAGCCCTCTTTACAATCCCCAGCTAACAACTTCTCATGGAATTACTGTCCTGAGAGACCCTGTTTGGCAAACACTAAGACGGGGAGAGAAGACTAGGTTGGAAGCTGGGAAACAGATTCCATACCTAATTCACGCTGTCCCCAGGAGCTCGGCTTCCATGGCTTTTGCTGGGGAAGCTCTCTGTGCTTCTGGGGCTGAGCCAAGACTCGTGAGCCTCGTCCTTTCTCGCTCTTCCCGGGACCCACCGCTGGCACAAAACAGTCCTGGGTCCCCCTAGTCCTCAGAAAGCCGTTTGCACCATATCGTGGCTCAGCAATAGGTTTGTCAACCCTCCCGATGGGGCCTTGTCTCTGGGGCAGAAGAGGGCCGTCATGCCCGCCTCCGCTGTTTGCCTGGGTAGAGCATTTGTGGGTCAGGTATTTAGAAGTCTAAATGTCCCTCTTAGGGCCCTCTCTCCCCCTCTTCACCACCTGCAGCCCCAGCATTTGTGTAAGCTGAGGAGGGAGTCCCTTAAAGGGCATAACCAGGGTGCTTGAGGCGGGCACTCAGTCCTCCTGGGTCACTGCTCAAGGCCCTTTCGGCTCCCATGCAAGGCTGGATGTGCTGGTGTGAGGCTAACCTTACAGACCCCCCGCTTGTGAGGCCCACCGGAAACCAACACAGTGTCAAATCGGGCCTCCCTGGGCCCCGCGGTTCCTCTCTGCAGCTCAGGAAGTGGCCAGTTAGAGTAGGCTTTCGGGGCAGCGTAGTTCGTGGCCACACCCACCCCAGACTCACACGGCACAAGAGCAGGGCTCATCAAACCCCACCTCCCTCTTCACGCCCGCAGGGCTGCCCTTTTCCACCCAAGTTTGCTTTCTGGCAAATCTGATGTTTATCTCTTTGCTGGCAGGCAGTCCAAGGTCCAGCCCCTAGAACCCTGCCCCCTGCTTTTTCCTTCTGGGGTTCATGCTCAGCTCCTTCCACCAGGCCCACTGCCACTGGCTCCCAGCCAGCCCCTGGTGCAGTTGGGTGGCCTCTGTGGTGCCCCTCATGTGGCCAGGGTTGGCCGCTGCCTCCACATGCAAGTCCTGAGACCCAGCTTAACAACCGATGCTGGCTGCGAAGCACCCGGGGTATGAAGTGCCCTCGGAGCACAGCTTCTGCAGCTGTCTTTGGATGTCGTCCTCCTTGGCCAACCGTGTTCTGGCCGGGGCTTCTGCAGTGGTGACTGGCAGCACTGGAGGAGAGGGCCAGGCTCTGATAAAGGGGGCAGAAGTGTGAGAGCCACCTGCTGAGTTGAGAAACAGCCCCCATGAGAGAGAAATGCCCCCCAGGAAGGTCAAAGGACCTTTAACCCTTCCCAGCGGAACTTAGCATGATCATCCCGAAAAACCCAGAAGCACCGCTCTCGTGAGCTCTGGTGATGCCAGAGACCCTGGGGTCTCCCTAGGCCCCTGTCGCCCATCCAACTGCTCAAAAAGTGGTCTTTTTGCCTGAGATGCAGCCCTTTTCTCAGTGGTGTTTTTAGAAGTAAAATTCTACTCACCAACATTTCTTATATGTCAGCTGTGTGTCAACCAAGCGTGTACATTTCATCAGTTCCTCAGCTGGAATGTGCGTACGAATCATGGGGTTTTACTTAAATGCAGATTCCGATCCAGTAGGTCTGGGTGGAACCTGAGAGCCCGCATCTCTAACCAGCGCCCACATGATGCCGGTGCTGCTGGCCCATAACAAGGCATTGGATGACCGTAGGTGATGCGTCAGTTTCAGAGATGTGCCAACTGAGGCAGCATCTTCTATCAGTGTGATTGTCAGAAGTGGGGGTCCAGCCTGGGAAGACTGAGTTCCAGCCACAGGGTTTTCTTCAGCCCCTGAACGGGTCCTCGGCCTGGCCACCCATCAGATTCACGTGGGGAGGACCTTCTGAAACATGCCAGCAGGGGCCCTACCCCAGACCATTGTATTGCATTAGACTCTCCAGGACGGGCCTGTGCATCCTTTTTTAAAGAACTCCCCAGGCAACCCTACATTGCAGCAGGTCGGCACCACTATTAGGAAGATACCCCAGAGTGCCCTGACTAGCCTCCGTTGTCACTTGTGCACCAGCTGGCCCTACCTGTCACCCCATAAGCAAGTCAAGAAATAGGTACCAGGTACTGGCCTCTGATGAGCTATGTGAGTGAGTGGGTGGGAGAACACCAAAGAAGGAGATGCGGGTGGCTGAGATATCCCTTCACGCTGCCCGACCTCAGTTTCCCCTCTGTGCAGTGAGAAAGCGGGTCTGGACCATCCCAGGGCCCTTTTTCATTCTCCTCACCTTCGTTCTGAGGCTCTCAGGACAGGCAGGAGAGGCAGGAGTCCAGAGAGCTACCTGTCCTGTCCCACCGACCCTGTGCCCCTCTGTCCTTGGCCCCGCTTCCATGACCATTTCCTTTTTCTTGGCCTCACGTATTTGTTGGAGCCGCTATCATGTGTTTTAGGAAAAGGGCCCCACTCTCAACCCACATTACCAGGCTGTGCCAGAGGCCAGGCCACCCAGGTAAAGCTGGGAAGGGGATCCCCTTCCCTGCCCAGCCCGCCTCACCCCACCCCTTCCTGCCCAGAGCCTGGCTTCTTTGTGTTGGTGGCGTCCCACCCCTCCTAGAATGTGTGGCTCAGTGATTTCTGATTGCCAGGAGAATGTGGGCTGCCTGGGGCCCCAGGGTTACAGAAATCACCAAAAACTCTGCCTTGATCCTCACCAGGCAATCGCGGTGCGATACTGGGGAGGGGTGCTCCGCTTTCATGGTGAGGTGAAGAATGAGCGTGCCTCTTTTTATGGGACATTTGGAATGACAGGAATTGGAGGCCTGAGCCCCCTCCGCCCAACATTGCCCGTCACCATTCCAGGCCTTCCACTTGGGCTCAGGGAGTGCTCCTTTGCCGAACTGTGCTTGGGTAGTACAAGTTCAAGCCCTCCTCTGTTGAAATGCATGTGCCCTGTTTAGCCAAGAGGTGTCTGCATCTGAGCTATGCAGAGCAAAGTATTATTAGAGCAGGCATCAGTGCGTCTGTAACTGAACCCAACTCTCCCTAGCAACCGTTGCCAACAACACCTCTAACAGAAGGATGCAATACCTTTTTTTGAAGAAAAAAAAAAACACGTCTCAACTGAGCCGTAAACACAACAGGGCTGTTGTAAAAAGACAACGCAAAATCAGAATCGGAAATATGACCAGACTTCAAAATAAACCACTGTCTGCCAGCGCCTTGTAGAAGACAGTCTGCAAAAACCGCCCTCCGGCTCCAGGCTGGTAAACTCTTCCAGCTGGGTCACCGTTAAGCCTTGCATTTGGGGGATTTGATATCAATGGAGTGGTGAAACTCGATGGAGTGGTGACAGGGGCTTCGTGGGGTCCCTGTGGGGTCCCTGGGAGGGATTTTAGCTGTGAGTTTTCATGCCAGCAGGGGCACTCAAGATTTTCTAGTCTCACTGCTCCTATCAATAAATCAGGATATACGATACTTCATCAAGGCTGGTGTGACACCTCGGACCCTCTCCTGGTGCCACGTTTGCCGGCTTGAGCAGAGGACCAGGCCAGCCCTCTAACTCCAGTCCCAAGAGGGCACCTTCTCTTCTCCTGGTTCTGTCAAGGTCTCAGAAAGATCAGAACTGTCCCCTTCACCTTAAGTGTGGCCTTCCAGACCCCGCTGTTCACAGAAGAAAGGAAAAAAGGACTAACCTTGGTTCTTGGAGTTCTATGTAGTCTTAGCTGTAAACTCCTCAAGGGCAGGAATCCTGGCTGAGTTATCATGGGTTCCCCAGCCCCTGGCACCATGACTTGGACATAATAGGTGCTCACTTAAGTGCCTGTGCAAGGCAGGGGTGGAGCCCTCAGTCTTAGATACCAGTGCCTCCTGGTGTGTGTTGGGTGTCTCGACTCTCCTGAGCACCTTCATCACTGTGAACGAGGGGCTTCTCTCCCCAAGGTGGGTTCCAGGGCAGAAGTCCTTCCCCACGTTTACGGATAAGGGAGGTTGTTCCACCAGACTATAAGCCACACTCAAAGTAAGGGGGCTGAATGGGGGCGGTCAGTCCAGCCCCAAGCTCTAGGCTCCCACGCCATGCTACCCCTCACATAGCTTATCAGGGCCAGCAGCTTAGGAAAATCAAGAGTCTGCCCCATGGAGCTATTATTGGGGATTCTGAACTCCACCCATCTATAATAATTGCAGGGCATTTGCAGCGGTCCCCTAGTCTCTGAACTTTCCGGGCCAGGGGAGGGCTGAGGGTGTCTGAGGAAACACCTTCGTGTCTCCACTTGCTTTATCCAGATGAGCCCCACAGCTGTTAGTGCTAAGGTTTGGCTGTCCCCCGCACACCCTGTCCCCCTGCTCCGACCTCCCTCGCTTCTGCACGCCCACCGCTGAGCCAGTGTGCACTCCAGGCATGTAAACTAATTTTACTGTTGGCCCAAGCCGGGCATACCCAAGGATAGAAGCACATTGTTCTGTTCATTCCAGAGCCCAAGCAAAGCCCTGGGCTGGACCCACCCCCAGCTCCCTCCACTCTCGCTGGAACTCAGGAGGGTGAAGTGAAGGGCCAGAGGGCAAGAGCTTTCCTTGTGAGCAGATTGAGGAGGGGAATTTCAGAGGCCCACCAAAAGTCCCCTTAGGGGAAAAAAGGCTGCTCCGCCTGCTGGCTGGCATCTGAGCATCCTTTGAGTTGTCCGTGCCTAGGCTGAAGGTCATGTCCTGTGAAGGCCACGCAGACCCAGCATATACGTCCCCCCAGGGCAGGCACCGCAGGCTTGTCTGACGCATCATGGAGACCAGTGGGCACTGGAGTTCGGCAGGTGCAGCTGGGGAGATGGGGAGAGCAGGAGAGCCGATGTCGCTGGCATAAGGCTCTTAGCCCACCTCACCAGAACCGCAGAGGGTAGGAGTCCTGTGTCTCCTTGCCAAACCTGTTGCCCACACTTGCTTTGGCATGAGTGCATTTTACCTTCTTTCTCCCAACCCTCATTTCTTTCTCAGCAAACACTTATTGAGCAGCTGCTGTATACTGCACATGGGGCGGAGCCTGTGCAGGTGTCCTCTCTGTTAGTCTGCCCACCCTGCCACCTTCTGCCAGTCTGTGCAGGTGTGGGCACTGTCCCGAGTCTAGGTGTTTCCTGCAAGGGCCCAGCCGGAGGGTCTGAGTGAGTGCTCAGACCAGCTTTCCCTGACTGTTCAGTTTAGGGCTGGGGGCGTGGAGGCGCGGCCACAGCAGCTTCTGATAGTGCTAGATCTGAGGTCCCCTCTAAAACTGGGAGACATTCAGTGGGGCAGAATCAGCCTGTGACTTGATGGGGGTGAGGGGTACATTTTGTCTTTTAAATCTGAAAAAAAAGCAGAAGAAAGAAAATGATCAGTGATTCTCAGTCAGTCCCAGAAGGAACCCAGGAGAGCAGCCTGCCGGCCAGTCAAGCTTTTCATTTCCAAAACTGTCCCTGTCATCTTTGCGTCCCGGCACTGTGCCAGCACCTAGTAGTAGGTATTTGGCAGGCATCAGAGGGCTGGTTCCAGAAGCCTCAGTTCAGTGGGACCGGGGTGGGCGGTAACCTCAGCAGCAGGAGGGAACCGAGCCCCGTTCTGTTCCCTCCCATATCTGGGCCAGGGGAGCTTTACCCGGGTCAGGAATGGTTTCACCATCACCTGTGTCCCTTGCCAGGCTATGTCCTCTTCCCTGCACACCCTTACCCCCCACACCGGCTTCATTTTCCTGCTAAATCCCCTGATAGAACTTGGCTGGGCGCTTCCCTGTCTGAAGCTGCCACGCTGAGGCAGGCCTGCAGATAAGTGGGTTATCGGAGAAGGCCAGCTCGGGTGTCCAGGCCCCAGAGGGTCACCCCTGGCTGGCTGGCAGCTCACCCCCAGCACCTCCTCCCCCCGAGAGCCAGGCCTGCAGGAGACAGCAGATCCTTTCCCGCAACCCAGCAAGCAGCCGGCCCCCGGCCGCCAGTGGGAATCTGAGCTATGCTAAGCCGCTCCAGATCGCAGCATCGCTGCCCTGCCCGGGCACGGCCCGGCCCAGACAGGGCGCCTCTACCTGCCGGGGGCCGCCACTGGAAAGCTGGCACCACCTGAGCTGATGGAAAAAATCTCCCTGCGGGTTATGTAACCACTCTCCACCCTGTCCCTGGCTTCCCAAGCAGACTCCCAGCCACCACCAAGGGAGAATGGGGGATGGTGGCCACGGAGAGGATGGCAGAGGGTCAGTCTTCCAAAGGGAAGTCTTGAGTGATTACCCATGGTCCTTCTCTGGGCCCAAGGTCCTCAAGGCCCCCAGGAGACTGAAGGGTTCCCTACAAATGCTGCGTGGTGCTGGGAGGCCTGCCCCAGCTGCACTGCCTAGCAGAGGAGGAAGGCGTGGCTGGGAGCCAGACTTGGAAGGAGGTGTTAAGGAGAGTGAAGGGCAATTTTGTTGTTGGTTGTTTGTTTGGTTGGTTGGGTTGGTTGGGGTTTTTTTTGGGGGGGGGTGATTTTTTTAGATTGTGGCAAATATAAGCAATATAAAATTTGTCCTGTTAACCATTTTGAAGTGCGTAACGCAGCAGCACCAAGTATAGCCACCATCCACCCCCAGAACCCTCCCATTGTTCTGTGGCTATGAGATGATAGTCCCCAGCCCCTCAACAATCTCCACTCCACCTTCTGTCCCCGTGACTTTGCACACGCTGTGCACACCACCTGTGTGTAGAATCATACAGTAGTTTTCCTTCCGTGTCTGGTTTATTTCACTTAGCATAATGCCCTCAAGGTTCATCTGTGTGTCAGAATTTCCTTCCCTTTCAGGGCTGAATAATATCCCATCGTGTGGCTATACCACATCATGTTTATCCACTCACCCTTCGTTGATGGACACTTGGGTGGTTTTTACCTTTTGGCTGCTGTGAATAAGGCTGCTCTGAACATTCAAGTTCAAGCATTTGTGGGAGATCTTGCTTTCAGTTCTTTTGGGGCACAGAGCTAGAAGTGGAATTGCTGAATCATATGGAAATTGTTTCACTTTTTAGAGACTGCCAGAGTTTTCCAGGTGGGGGGAAATATAATGAACCAAGACCCCAAGGAATGATGCAGGTGAGAGACGGCGGGGGCACAGCCTCAGCTGGGGTCGGGGGTGTAAGTGGAGCGGCAGAGACGGTCCTGAGGTGGAGCAGGCAGGAACCTGAGCGGCAAAGGGGTGTGGACTTGAGGAAGTAGGACAGTGAGCCATGGTCGGTCCTGAGCTATAGCACCCCAAGATTGATTAAAAATCACAGAACCATCTAGACCTAAAAGAAGGCTCTCTAGATTATCCATCCAATCCCTTCCTGTTATAGATGAGAGACTACAGGCCCAGAGGGGTTAACAGAAGCCTTACTTCAGGAAGACATACATTCAGTGTGATGAGCTATAGAATATTATGTTTGGAAATCTCTTACACTGGACAATCAGGGATTTTAGGTGACCGCAATCTCTTTTGCAAAGGGAGCGAACAGATTCAAGGCTACCCATCCCGGCTCCAAGCTGCCATGGCAGGCCTCATTCCCCACCCTCCTCTTAGGATCCTGCTCCTGGCCTTGGCCTTGGCCTTGGCCTTGGCACGTGGAACAGTAGAGATCCAGCCACCACCCCATGATCCAGAGGCTGGAAGCAGAGGGGTGCCTACTACAGGGAGTGTGGGTTAGTGTGGGACATTGGGTGTGTCCCTCTCCCTCTGTTTTCCTTCTTTTGGCAAGTGCCACAGTGGGCTCCGAGCGTTCTTAGGAGGGTAAGATCAGTAGGTAATTTGAAGTGGAAGTCCATGTTCAAAGACGAGCAGACTTCCCGGGCAAGGACACATGGCCTGTGTTCCAGACTGGGCACCGGGCACATGGCCTACTGGGCACCTGTGGGGAGGATGAACAGGACTCTGCCCAGCGTGCCCCTGCCACCTCTGCCCCTGATGCACTCCCCAGCTCTGGGGGCACGCCTCCCCCTGACCTTTGTTCAGCCATATCTCCCTGCATTGGCTGTGTTTGGGTGCCTGGCATGATGACTTACCAGGAAGTTAGTGAGTAGGGGATTATGGCGGAGAGGTCTGGGGACATGGAAAGAGGGTGACAGTACTATTTAAACACCCGGCAAGAATGCCGCACTTGTCTTGAACTCACTGCTTTCAAGGCGGCTGGGTTCCATCTCCCCTCAATAAATGAGGCTCCTCTAAGTGGACAGAGGACCTCCCAGCTCCTGGGCCAGTCGGTGGACACCATGTGAACACCCCAAATCTATGTCATGCCCAGCTGCTAGGTTCTTCTCACCTGTACACCTTTCCCTGTGTGGTGGTAGCTCTGTCCCCAGAGATGCTGACACTGGACCATGAAGCACAGGCTAGACTGGGTGACCTCTAGGGTCACCTTCCAACCCAGGAACTCTTGAAGCAACCTCCGAATCATCAGTATAGGGAACCCAGCCTCAGAACCCGAAGTTCAGACTCAGGGCTCCCTGTGTAGCCAGAGACTCCATCCCTTGCCACCTCATGCCCACAAGTTCTGAGTCTTCAGGAGGGAATGGTCACAGTCCCTCATGGCCTCATCTCAACCTCAGTTCCACCTGCAGGGACCACCTTTACTTAACCCTTCAGTGGCCCTTCCAGATCCCAGTTAACATAGGGGGAAAGCTTCAGGCCACCTTGAAGCATAGGACTGACAAGCTCAGGCAAGAGCAGTCCCCTTCTGGGATGGCCCCTCAGCCGCCCCCAAGGAGAAGCCCCTTACCCTCCACATCATCCCACTCTTGACAGGTCCCCGCCAGGATCGTGGTCATAGCAGCAAAGTTGTGTCACTGTGCGTGTGCATTTCCAGGACTTTGCACCCAGACCCATTCACAGAGAGGACCCTTGGGCCACCATCCTCACCCCTCACAGGCCAGGCCACACGAGGGAGTAGCTTCGGTGGTATTCAGGGATGGCTGGGCTCCAGCTGAAGCTTAGGGGCATCTATCTATAGTTGGAATAAGTGCGGTCTGGAGCAGCTGCCTGTGAGTCGGAGCTCCACACATTGGACTTACACTTACCATTGAGCCCATTAGGCAACAGCCATCACATTACTCTGGGTGTTAAAACAAGTTTGACTAGCGGAGTGATTTCTCTAACGGGGGTTGGAAGCAGAGTCACCTGGAATTCGGCCTGCAGGCCACAGAGGCTTCCTCTTAATGACTTACTGCCATGTGGCACAAGAAATCACTGACACGGCCTGGAGTCTGACACCTACCTTTTAGCCGTGGTTCTGGCACCAGTCAGTGGTGTCTCTGGGCAGATCTCACAGTCTGGCTACCCTCGACGTACTCTTTCATTACATGGAGCGGTAATACCTGTCTCCTATACCTGCATATCCCACAGACGTAATCATTAAAAAAACACATCTCATTTTGTCTGTGCCTCTTATGGTTCCTCTTCCAAGAGGAACTCCTGGATTTCATAAATGTGTGTTTTTCCTTTTGCTCTTGATAAGTCCCCTGCATTCAAGGTTCCTAAGAGACGTGCCACACGGTGTGACCCTCCACAAGCCCAGCATATGCCAGGACTTGGACTTTGGATGCAGTGTTCTAGATAGCCCTGGGGTTCAGCCTGGGATACCACAGGGCCCCAGGACTGGTGTTGAGGCCCCCTAGGCTCCCTGTGCTTGGCACCATTGAACCCCAGTGAGCAGGGGCTACTGGCCACTGTCAGGTACTTCGAGGCCTGCCGGTGGGGCAAAGCCCTGTCAATCAGAGAACAGTTAGTTTAGGAGAGTTGGAGGAGGGGCATGCCCTGTAAGTGCTGGCACCTCAGGAAGGCTTTCTGGAGGAGGCAGCATAAAAGAAGAGAGAGAATTTTGGTGGGTAGGAAAACAGGAAGAAGAAGGAAAAGCAAAGGCTTTTAGGTGAGAGGGACCTGGGTCGGGGGCTGCCATTGTGCAGGTGAGTGGGTGGGATGGTGCCGGCCTGCCTGAGGGTGCCCGGCAGCAGCAGCAGCAGGCTCTACAGTGTCAGCAAGCTGCAGCCTGCGGCCGCCCAGCCAAACAGTAACCCCACCCCCCGCAGCTCACCGGAACCACAGTGGATCATTCATGGGCTGGCTCTTGCTTCTCACCATTTCAGGCCAAGACTGTTTTAATCCAACACTAAAACTCCTCCCTTAGAAGTAACCAGCTCCCTGCCACCCTTGGGCCTGGGGCAGGAGGCAGGGAGGGCCACCACATCTGGGTCCCTGGCCAGCCTGTGGGGGGCTCTGGACGCCAGGGTTTCACTGAGGCAGATGGTAGGAGACCCCGCACCTCCCCACCTCCCCTCTCTGACCAGTTTGCACCTCCGAAGGCCAGGGTAAGCTTCTAGGTGCCCACCTCGTGTGGCCCACTCAGCCCCTCTGTGGACCTGCTGCTCCCAAGAGCCATCTGGAGGCGGGTGTCCACAGACACACATGCAGTGCCGATGCCATCTCACCGCCCTTCCTTCTTCAGCCGCCAGTCAGGCCCCAGGAGCCAGAAGCAGGGCTGCACGTGCTGCTGGGGCAGCATCCCGCTGTTACCTCCCCCTCCTCTGCAGGAGTCCCTCCCCTCCTCCCCTACAGCATATTTTCTGCTAGAGAAGGAGACAGACAGTCTGAAGCAGCCAGCATGTCGCCTAGCTCCACCCACTCTGTTCCCAGTGTTCTCACTTGTGGGTGAGGTGGCCGGGGTCAGTCTCTCCACTGGGTAGCCCGGCTCATGGATCCTTCTGTTCAGCTCTCACAGCCCCTTGGGTGCCTTGGGCTTGAGAGGGTTGTGTGAGGGTCCAGGACTGGGGAGAGCTGGAACACATTTGGGGGTAGATTGGGGCAGGAAGAGAAGAGGGGGAGCTGCTCAGAAGTGGGGGTGTGGTTAATAGTGGAGAAGGAGACCCCTGGGGCTACAATGAGGCCTGGCTTCTAGCTCAGCCCTGCCTTTCTCTGACTGGGTGACCTTGGGCGAGACTGTCCCTCCTGGTGGTTTCCCTGCCCGTAAAATAGGAAGTGATTTCCGTGGTCTCTTCTCGCTCTTTGTCTGTTACCCTGCAGCAGACGTGCTAGGCAGACACAGGGTGCCTGTTAGTTACCTGCTGCTGACTGGTGTTCAGGGTGACCAATGAAAAGCAGACCCCATCTCAGACTCTCCCCACCTGCGGGTGTCTGCCATCCTGGCTGCTCCTCCCCCCCACCCTCCTGGCCAGGTTGAGGGCTGCAGTGCCTACCTGTGGGCAGAGTGGCCGGCCTGCAGGGGGTGCCAGCGCTCAAGGCTGTCCTCACCTGCCTCAGGCCCTTCCAGTCCAACCCAACATCCTGGTATCCTGCGGGCTGACCACAGGAAAGATTGAAGCCACACGATTGTTGGCTGTGCCACAAAGCCACCCCCTACCATGTGTAAACTCCAGCCCCTGGGGACTCCAACCCTGAGTCCAAAAACCTGAGTTTGGGGGTGCTTTCCTGACCTCCAGGGCAGGCCAGCATGGCACCCATTCCCCGGAGTCTGGGCTTCCTGCCCGGTGTCCGGCTGGGAGCAGTTTCCTCTTCCCTGTCATGCAGCAGTCACTTGCAGGCATTTATTGGGCACCCGCTGTGTGCAGACACTGTGTGCCCTGAGTACCTGTTAGACTTTGTGAGGTAGGTGTTACTAGTCCTACACATGAGTAAAGAAAGTTCCAGAAAGCTTAGGAAACACACGTGAAGTCCGAGCCAGGCAGTGACAGTCAGAAGCAGAACTGGACCCAGATCCCGAAGCCCCATGCATGCACCAGCCTCCTCAGAACTTGCCTCGCCACCCGAGGGCCTCTGTGGCCCAAAGCGCATTTGGGTTGAGGGTCAGGGCCAGGTGGCAGAGAGACCAGATAAGAAGATGCCTTTTAGATGACAGTGTTGATCAGAGCCTCCTCCATGCAGACTAAACACTGTCCCCGGGATCTCTCCACTGTCATCTTATGACCCAGAGAATCTGGAGACAGTCTCCAGGCCAGAGCTCAGGGCACTCGAGGTCTGTCGCTCCCTTGCCGTCTCACCGGGGGCAGGCGTGCTCCTCTCCACTGAGCTGCAGACGGGAAGTAAGGTGGCCTCTCCTTTGTGGTGGTCCCTCTGCTACTTTGCAGCCCATCACCCTCATGATTCACGAAAAAAGGCAAATCATGAGTGGGATTCGCTCCCGCTGGAGGCTGCAGCTCTAGGTTGGGTCCTGGCAAGTGGGTGCTGCTGGTACCCTGGACATGTTGGTGTCTGCAAGGGCCCCTCTGCTCCAAGCCCCCGAGGTCAGGTAGTAGGTGAGTCTTCTGTGACCTGCCCCAGCCACGGAAGCCCGGAGGAAGCCCGGAGGAAGCAGATCATCTCTCAGATGAGGCTTCACGCCTCCGTTGCCTGTCTAGACCAGAGGAAGGGGTGGTGGCACCTTTAACGGGTCCCTTCCTTACCGCCTGGCAAGCTTGAGAGGCCAGGATGTCAGACTACGCAGTAAAAAGGAAAGAGAGAGAGAGAGAGCGCGCGCCCGTGCACTGTCTCATTTCTAACGCTCTAAATTATTAAGGAGCGAGGACCCTGGGATGTGAGCCGGGCAGCTGGTCGGCTGCTCAGCCCCAAAGGAGCCCTTCTGCGGTTTCCCCAGCACGTGGCCCAGAGTGCCACCCCGAGGAGGGGCCTCCTTGTAGGGAGCTTTCTTGGTGCTGCAGCCACACTTCAATTTCTTTTTTCTTTTTAACTGTCCCCCGCCCCCTCGACCACCACCCCATACCACTTGCTCTGTCATCACCCCTCTGCACTTCGGCGCTATGGCTTCATTTCAGAATCAGGTTTAGTGACCCAGGACTCAGAATGGGAAAGGTCAGAAGGGGTTCTCCAGGAAGGCGAAGGCCACTTTGCACCGCGCTCCCACGAGCGTTGCTGCTGCGTGGGGTCACGTGCATCCTCTCCCTGCAAGTGTGCAGTGGCCGCAGACACCCTGGCTCCCCGGCCTTATCAAAGGGAAGTGCAGGAGTGTGGTGTTGGCATATCACAGCCTGTTCCTCCAGGCTTCCTCTCCTTCCAGCCCAGACAGAAGAGGCAGCATTCTCAGAGCTGGGTAGAATGAGAGCGCCACAGGGCCAAGGTGGCCAGAGGCCAGTTCGGTTTGACAAGCGTCTTTATTGAGCACCCTCTGTGTATGTCAGGGGCTGGGGCAGAGTGCTGGGGTTGGGCTTGGGGGAGGGGAGTGGGCTCAGTGGCCCATCTGCCCCTCCTCATTTCCCCAAGTCACCCCCCTCTGTCATCTCACCCCTTCTTGGCCAGCATAGCTTCTCTGTGCTCAGACCCGCCGACGTGTTTTCGGAGATCACCATCCCTGCTTTCGTGGAGCTTCTGGCTTTGCAAACCCCCTCCTTGTTGTCAGGCTCCCAAATGACCCCAAAGGGCTTGCTTGCAAAACTTTGTTCTCTGGACTTTGTGTTTTCCCCGTCTGCTCTACCCTCCCATTGCCTCCTGGCTCTGGCCCCAGCGCCAGCCCCTGTCTGTCCCTGCAAACACAAGTCAGCTGTGTGTGCAGACAAAGCCGTGTGTCCCAGTGGGGGCTGGGCCCCAGAAGGGACATTTCCAGGGAACTCTGGGGGTGGCTGCTGGGAGGGCAGAGGCGACTGTCTGATAGCAGGGACTCGGCGTCATCGTCTAGGGGACTTGGCCAGGCCCCAGGGGCCAGTGGCTGTGGGTGGTGACTGGGAGAGGCAGCCAGGCTGGGAGAAATCTGCTGTTTGAGAAGTGTAGGAAACGGGCTGGACCAGAGAGATAACGGCTTGTTCTCTGTGTGTCTGTGTGCGTCTGTGTCTGCCCAGCGCGGGCGGCTGGAGCCAGGCGGTCTGAGGCCGTATCTAGTGAGATTTTTGTCCTGGGTTGTGAAAGTGACCTATGGAGCCAGCGGCTGGGTTCAGGGCCTGGGAGAGAAGACATGCGGCCCTGCCCTCCCTCCCCCTTGTCTTGTGTTCCTCCCAGTTCTTTTTCCGCCCCGCCACCCTCCACGGAGTAAGAAGCGGGCGGGGGCAGGCAAAAGGGGACATTCTTAGTGCCCCGCACGTGGTGAAGGGCCTGGATTTCGGTCTCGATGGTATCACTGATTTGACGTAGGAACTTGGGTGCATCCCCTAACATTTCTGGCTCTCAGTCTCATTGGCTGTAAAGTGGGGATTATTTGTATCTGTCCTGCATATCATACAGGGAGGCTGAAAAGATCTTACGAACTACGAATGTGAAAATAGCTTGTAAACTGTAATGTGCCGCATAAATTTAAGGAGTTGTAATGATTTGTGCCTGCAAGGGTTGCCGAATAAAGCTGGGTTAGAGGAACCTGGCAAGGTGGGGGAGGGTGACAGACGGTGGTAGGTCCTAGGCACCAGCCACCCACAGTGGCCCTGTGGGAGCCTAACCCTGGGCTAGGAAGGGAGGCCTGGGTGGGGCACTTCTCCAGGCAGTCAGGGACAGCTGGGTGAAGCCCCTCGCCCACCGCCTGGCCCGGAGGATCAAGTGCAGCTGGTTGCAGAAGAGCAAGGGAGGGACTTGGTTTCCTCTCCTAACCTCCGCTGCCTTAGGAAGTCAGGTCGCCCTGTCCCCACACCTCCTCCCCATTCTGACCTAGAAATCAGCCGTCTCTGGTGTGGAAAGTGCAGGAAGGCACTGGCAGGGGTGACAGGACTGCTAGGCTGAGAGAAGCTGAGCTATTTAAAGTGTGCAGTGCCCGGGGGGCATGAATGCCACCCACCTCCAAGGTGCTCTCAGCATGCAGCTTTCCTTTCGTGGCCCAGATCCCGAGCCCTCAGGCCATCCAGAGGGCCACAGGTCAGGTGCCAGGGGCTCTAGGAAGTGGCAGGCCGGCAGCTCCTGGGGCTGGCATGGGATGTGGCTTGGTCTCACCTCCGGCTTGGGTTCCCTCCTCTGAGCCTCTGGGCTGAGTTGGCAGGGCCACACAGACTCCTTGGCTCCCTGTGTCTCATAAATGGGGTTGGGGACACACGGGGGACTTAGAGGAGGAATGCCCACCTCCTGCAGTCTGGGATAGCTGCTGCCCCCTCTCTCCGTTGGCCACCAAGCCACCAGCCTTGGGGAACCAGGGCCAGCCGAGGGCAGGATTGGAAATTGGGGAGCCTTGCCTGGCAGACCCTTCTCCCCTGCCCCAGCCTGCCTTTTTAGCACACCCCAAATTACAAAGGGCTTTCTCCTGTCTCCCTGACTAGCCTTTACCTGTCCTGTGTCCTTACCCGTTAGAGACCGATGCAGGACGCTGCCCTGCCCCTCCTCTCTGCACAAGGCCAGGGCCTCAGCCCGGAAAAACAACCGGGAGGCAGGCCTGTTAGACACGGTACCACACAGGCCACCGCAGGAGGGATGGGCTGAGAGTGCCTCAGCCGAGTGGTTCCCGGGTGCTAGCCTCAAACAGAAGCGGAGCCACAGGCCCGCTGCACCGGCATGCTATAGGTATGGCATGATTTGAACCGTTGCCAACTGCCCTATCTGGGAAGGACTGGCCATTATTCTAAGACTGCATCCTTCCTACCATCTTGGCACTGCATTGTCCTTTCTTTTATGAAATGATGGATGAAAGCTTTTTTAAAAAACATCCTTAGCAAAATAAAATGTTGGCAACCCTCAAATTTTACAGGTCCAAGAAATCTTGGAGTCCAGGCTCAGCTCCCTGGTTGGTGGCCAGAACAGCACAGTTCACGCAGCCACCCGGCTGTCCCTGGCACTGGGTGACAGGAACTGACCAGTGAGTGGGGTGCTGCCCGGGGAGCTGGGACAGGACACACCCCAAGCCGGGCCAAGTGGCTCATCCTGACACTAACTGGTGGCTTCGCGCCTTGGGTTTCCAGCCCATTCCACCTGTTCTGTTCTCTCAGCTGAAGATGTTTCCTTGGGCATGGCCAGGAATTCAGTGCCCAGGCTGCCCCCGTCCCTTCAGACCTGGGGAATCCCAGAGGAGCTGCATAGGCTGCCCTCAGTGGAGCACAGCATGTTCAGCCCTGCCCTCTTAAACGCTGACCCTAGTCACCCAGTCAGCACGTACTCCCAGCTGCCTACACGGCTGCCCGACCCCCACTTGCTCACACAAGTGCTCCCGCTCTCTCTTTCTTTCTCTCTCTCTCATTCACCCTCCGTCCATCTCACTTCATTCTGTGTGCACACTGGTCAATGACCTTTTCTACACAGAAATTCATTCATTTACTAGCTGAGCATCTGCTCCGTGCCAGGCAGCCTGCTAGCGGGAAGGTGGAGGAGACCCTCTGTCATAGTGCCGCAGAGGCACATGCGGACCAGTCACTGTGAATCAGGGTGCTGAGTGCTGGAATAGAGGCCCACACAGACCGCCTGGGAAGCTAGAAGAGAAAGACCTCCCTTGGGAACATCAGAGGCTGTGTGGCTCGGGGGCCGGAGTGGTGGGTACCAGATGAAGGAGTGTGCAGAGGCTCGTTTTCCAGACACACAGACAAGCATGAGCAAAGACAAGAAGTAGGAAAGGAAAATGTACAGAAGAAAAGGAGGTGATATTCCCGAAGGGAAGTGTGTGCTGGGGGCAGAGAGAGATGGAGGGGGCTGGACCCAGGTTGGGAGGGACTCTGCTTGCCCCACCAAAGAGTGGGGACCATACACTTCGCACTTCTTCCAGGTGCCATCAAAGGTGTATAAGGAGGGAGGTGCTGTCTCCTGATGGGCATTTTAAACCTCCTTCTGTGGGAGGTGAAGGAGTGCATGACAAGGACCTTGTGAGGACCAAGACACTCCTTTTAGGAGCCTCCTGTGGAAGTTAGGAGGTGTGATTTGGAGCCTCCACCTGGGAGGTGGCAGTGCAGCCCGAGGGGAGGGGAGTGATCCCACAGTGATGTCAGGGTTGGCTCTGAGTTGAAGGTAAGAGATGAGAGAGAAGGACTTGGTGCATTTCCAGCTCTTTTGCCTGCAGAGACCCTGGGTATAGCAAGCATCAGCACCATGAGTGTGGGTGGTTGGACAGAGTGAGCACATGTGTGTGTGTGTACATGTGAACCCCCTCCCACATACATTCTCAGGGAAAGCCACACTATCATCCTTCCTTCCAGAAATGGTCACCTTTAATGCCTCCTCATCGTTCTTGAAAAGCACCCCACAAAGAGACCAGCTCCCCACCCTCAGCCATGCACTGCACATGTGAGCATCCCATTTTCCACACTGGGCAGCCTTGCCTTCTGTTCTTGATTCTGGCAAAACCAGACAATGGGGCAGATTTCTCTTTCCTTTCCTTCCCTTCTCCCTTCTTTCTTTCCCTTCTTCCTTCTTTTCTCTCTCCCTTTCTCCCTCCTCCCTTGCTTTCATTGTCTCACCTTCCTTTCTTCCTTCCTTCCTTCCCTCCTTCCTTCCTTCCCTCCCTCCTTCCCTCCTTCCTTCCTTCCCTCCCTCCTTCCCTCCTTCCTTCCTTCCTTCCTTCCTTCCCTCCCTCCTTCCCTCCTTCCTTCCTTCCTTCCCTCCCTCCTTCCTTCCCTCCTTCCCTCCTTCCTTCCTTCCTTCCTTCCTTCCCTCCCTCCTTCCCTCCTTCCTTCCCTCCCTCCTTCCCTCCTTCCTTCCTTCCTTCCTTCCTTCCTTCCTTCCTTCCTTCCTTCCATCTTTTTCTCCTTTACCTCCATCCCTCTCTTTCCTTTGTGGAAAAGCAGAAGGGGTGCATAGACTATTGATGTTTCTCACTCTTACAGGCTCCAAACTCAGCTGTGGTGGCTTTAGGTGACAACAAGATCAGAGAAATAACTTGTGGAAACCTTGCTTGGGCTGCTGTCTCGTGTGGGTCTGGGCAGCTGCACTACATCGTGAGGCCCCCTCGATTGCCCGCACTCCTGGGCTCCTGGCATCTCCAGGCTGGGGGAGGCTTCATCCCATGCACACACCTGCCATCCTGCAGAGACCTGTCCACCTGTGGATAGCTCACATTTCCTCTGAGATGGATGAGAGGTCTGGCCCAGTTCCAAGACCATCAAGGAGAGCAAAAGGCTTTCCAAATTCAGAAGTCCCAGGGACCAAGCCCAAGGGAAAAAATTTGGCAGGTGGGGGATTCTTAAGAGACTGCCTGAGACTCAGAACCTGGCTGTGGCCTTGGCTTTGAACTAGCTGTGACCTCAGTGTCAGTAGCAACAGATGTTTTTTTTTTTAATTAATCTTTATTGTATTTTTTCCATTACTGTTTAGTCCCCTTATACTTCTCTCCCCCTAGCAATCGCCACACTGTTGTCCATGTCCATGAGTCCTTTTCCCTTTTTGCTCAGTCCTCCAGCCCCTAGCCCCAACCCACCACCCACCTGCCCCAAGCAGTAGACATTTCTGTTTATCAAGTTTCTACTGTGTACTTTGCTTGAACCTAGGAACTCTGGAAATGCCAGTGCCCAGGCCGAACCCAGACCAATTGAATCACCATCTCTGGGGGTAGGGGGTGGGACCTAGGCACCATCCTTGTCCAAAGCTCCCCAGGCAAGTCCAACAGTCAGTCAAAGTCACAGGCATTCTGTTTAGGATGTTCTCCGGGTTAAGATCAATGTTGCAGCAACCCTACCAGGCTTTATGAGCTAAGATGCTGAGGCTCAGAGAGTTTGAATAACCTATCCAGGATCCTTGAGGTTCTGCCTTGTCCCGAAGCCTGTTAGTCTTCCTTCTTTGCAGGGGACTCATTCCTGCAACGGGGACTTTTGGGAGGGGACTCTAAGCTGAAGGTTTCTCTTCTGGCCCCCTTCCCAGGGCAGAATTAGCCCCTGATCATGGGACTGGTAGGCTACCTGGTTCTGCTCAAAGCTAAGCATCAGTCAGCAGGTGCTTTTAGGGACCCCTGGGCCCAGCTGTGAGCAGTGTGAAGAGCCTGGCTGAACTCAGGAGCTGCATTCCTGCCCAGGTTCAAATCCCAGCTCCACCACTGTGTGACTTTAGACAAGTGACCTGATCTGTCTTTGTCTCCATTTCCTCATATGTGTAGTGGGGGTGATAGGATTTGGGGCAGTGCCTGGTGCATAGGTAACACCTAATAAAGCCCAGGTGCGCTGGGATTGCTAGTGCCGCTTAGCTGTCTGGTGCTGAGCAGAAGCTAGAGGGGCCGTCCTGAGTCAGGTCTTACCTGCTCTTCTCTGGCCAACCAGAATTCCTGGGCATGGATTCTAGAGGCAGAGGATGACCCGACACAGCCGTCTTCCCTCCATGGCCTCACCCCAGCCCAGGGGCCTTCCTTCTCTCTCCACCATGAGCACTGCCACATCTACCCTCTTCACCCAGGCAACCACGACTCCATAAAAACCTGCTTGGGGGCAGGGGGCAGACTGGATGACCTCTCGAGTCCTTTCCCGCCCCGTGCTGAGTCTCCTGTCCTTCACTCTGTCACTCAGTCTGTCCTGCTGGGGACCTGAGCTAGTCCATATGGTTCAGCCAGCAGCCCAGTAGGGGGTCTTTCAGTTAGAACTTGGGGCCGCCAGACTATTGGGGAGGGGGTGGGGCCCAGGTCTGGACGACAGCAGTGCCTTTCACCGGCTCTGGTGTGAGCAGCTGCGATGGTGCAGCCAGGAGACAGACGAGAGGGTCCGGACTGTTTGTGAGGGTGGGCGGAGCAGCACAGCTCAGCAGGACAGACTGGCCAATTGGTTCATATCTTAGGTTTGGGAAGGAACAGGGAGGAAGGGCGGGACCTACACCTCTCAGAAGGGAAAAACCAGGAGGGACTCGGGGGCTCTTGTATCTGCAGGACGGTTTTACTCTCACAGGCGCGCGGCCCCCCTCTAGACCTCAGCTGCCTCCAGCCTCAGGGCCTTCAATACAGCCGCCCCAGTTCGGGTGTTGCAAAGAGGGACCATGATAAGCCCCCTCTCTCCATCTCCTGTGTCTCCTCTCCTGGCTGAGTGTTCTCCCTCCTAGGAAGGGAGAAGGGCCAGGGAGAGTGTGAGAGAGAGAGTGTGTGTGTGTGTGTGTGAGTTGTCACGTCCACATTCCACCTCCCAGACAGTGTGCCCCTGGCTGTGCACTGTCTACTTTGCTTGCAAAGGACATTTGCAGTTTAGATTAAGGGCTCCCTTGCCCCGCACAGCCCTCTCCCACCACACCCCCATACTCCAGCCAGCTTCCCTGTGTCCTGGAGAGACTGGCATAGCAGAAGGGGCAGCTGGGCAGCCCCCAGTGTCTTTGGATCTCTGTCCTATGGGCTCTCCCCAGGGGGAGGGTCTCAGGAGGAGGAGAGGGTGGAGCCAGACACTTCTGTCCTTGCAGAGCTGCCCTGGGAGGAGGGTAGGAAAGGACCAGGGCACTTTGGCTTTGGGGACAGAGCCTCACTCTGAGGACCTCCTGTGGAAAGCTCGGCTGTGCCTCATGAGGAGGGGCAGGCACCAAGGTCCCAGCCAGCAGCTGGGACTCAGGATGCTGAGTTCTAGGCCCTGCCGTGTCATACTCTCAGGAGGACTCTGGGTGAGCCCTGTCTCCTCCTTGGTCTCAGTGTCTCACCTGTAACTAAATGGCCTGGGGCACCCAAGGGCCTATCAGGGCTAACAGTCGGTCCTGTGGCTGAGTTCCTCCCACTGCCCAGAGTGTCTCAGGACTGCACCTGGGGCATTTTCCCCACCTGCCTGCACGCCTGCCCTTTGGTAGCTGCCTTGTCAGGAAGAACTCAAGGAGCTGAAGGAACTCAAGTTGCAGTGCAGATAGCCAGTCAGAAAGTACAACGGCCTTCGTATTGATAGATGAGACTCCCAGGTGTGGGAGAGGCAAGAATGTGCCCACAGTGGGGACAGGACTCGTCACCATCACCATAAATCCCAGAACAGAGAATCTTGGGGATCGCCCTTGGACAGGTCACTGAGAAAATAAGAGGAAGCACTTCCCTGCTGCCCAGGGGGGCTGGACTCCCCATTTCCCTGGAGGTGCAGGCCAAGGTGGACCCCACTGCTGGGAAGCCCAAGACAAGTGCAGGCCCCATGGCTTCAGGGTGGGCTGAAAAGGAGCCTGGGCAGTGACAGGCAGAAGAGCCCTCTGACCACCCTCCCACAACAGTCACCTCTGCTGGGGGCCCCTGAGCAGACCCAGGCGGGGGTCTTCTGGTCCTGCAATCCTGGAGGAGCTTCTGAGTCTCTCTAAGCCTCCATTCCCTTGTTGGTGGGGGATGATGGTGCTTCACGGGGCTGCTGGCGGTGGGAGGGGGGGGCTGTCAAACGATGCGATGAGTGTGTGCGGAGCGTTCAGGACAGGGCTGATCCGCAGTTGGCCCTCACTGTGCCGGCAGTGATTCCTTCTGCTGGACTTTGTTTGAGATGAGAGGGAAAGGAGCTGTGCTTTGATTCAGTTCATCTCGTGTGCACTGAGTGCTGTGAAGTTCTGGGGAGATACAGTGTGAATCGGTACACACGTATCCCTGAACGGTTACCACGTTCAGGGATCAGAAGACTCGATGTTGTGAAAACGTCAGTTTTCCCCAAATCGATCTCTAGGTTCAATGCAGTTGCCATCAAAATCCCAGTAGGCTTTTTGGGTAGAAACTGGCAAGCTGGCTCTAAAATTTCCTATTTTGCTGTGTATAATGTGCACTTTGCCCAAATTTTTTCAGAGAAAAATAAGGATGCACGTTATACATTGGTATGATGTTTACATACCATGGGCATAATAATGGGCATAATAATCCTGTGTGTAAAGCACACAAAACCGTGGGCATGCATCATACAGGAGCTCATTATATACTGCAAAATACAGTATATCCGGAAGCACGGGGAACCTAGAATATCCAGAGGGGTCCTGATAAGGAAGAACAAAGTTGGACATGTAAATCAGGCTGGTTTTTGCTGTCTGGAAGCTTACAGCTCTGTTGGGGAAGATGAGACACTTCTCGTGAGAGACCCACAGGAGTGTGGGGCAGTGGTTAAGAGTGTAGATGCGGAGCCCTGGCTGGTGTAGCTCAGTGGATTGAGCGCGGGCCTGCAAACCACACGATCACGGTTCAATTCCCAGTCAGGGCACATGCCTGGGCTGCAGGCCAGTTCCCAGCAGGGGACTCATGAGAAGCAACCATACATTGATATTTCTCTCCTTCTCTTCCCCTCTAAAGATAAATAAATAAAATCTTTTAAAAAAGTGTAGATGCGGAGCCTGACCCCCAGACTGTGAATGTTAGCTTTGCTAGCCTCCAAGCTCTGCGTGCACAAGCTTGGCCTTGGAGGCTACTTTCCAGCTCTGCAGCCCAGGTTTCTCCTCTGTAAAAATGGGTTAATGACAGTGCCACCATCTGGGGATGTTGTAAGGATGAAGTGAAGTCAAATGCTGATAAGATACATTCCACCGAGATCAGTCTGGTTGCTCGGTTTGAGTTAGAACTGCTAATCTGGTGGGGGTGAGGGGAATAAGACGTACAGTCACGTGGCAGTATCTGATGAGGGCCCTGTGACCTGTGACCAGGACACTCACTCACGCTCAGAGGAATTCAGAGGGCCAGAAAGGCTCTGGCTGGGTGGGCAGCATCCTGCAATGAAAAGGCAGGACCAGATGCAGTTCACACGTGTGAACCATTCACACTGCCCGAGGATGTCTACTAGATGTCGGGGAGGGGACAGAAGTGGGCTGAGGACAGTGGTTGCTCCCAGGGTCTCATGCTCCCAGTGGAACAGGTGAGCCTTGAAGGACAACCACCTTTCCCAAAAGATAAAATCCAGAGCTGAGGACCCGCAGGCTGTATGTCCCACCCTCCTCTTTGGAGACCCAGACTGGGGAAGTAGCTTGCCCAGGGCCGCCCAGCCTAAGGTTAACTACAGAGGAAGTTTCAGGCAGATGGGAAGTGTGAAGGAATGAAGGCTCCATGGCCCAGAACTGCAAAGGTGTTGCTTGTGGCCTTAGGAGAAGAAGTCTGTTTCTGGAGCGCTAAGTTTGAGGGGTCTGTTGTGGGTAGGGGACAACCAGCAAGCTTGAGTCACCAAGCTGGCCAAGTCTAACAGGACACCCCACAGAGCCCTCTGGCCCAGGCCCAGCTCAGGCCCCTCCTTCCACCTCCTGGATACACGTACCCACCAGGCCTAGAGACATTTCCTGAAAGACCGAGAAAGCTCCAGGAGCAGGAGGGGCCGCCTCAGCTCCAGGGGCTCGGGGCCAGGTCTCTCCCAGAGGCAAGGAGAGGACGTGACCGGCAGCCTTCATCCTCAGAGGCTGGGGATTTCGGAGGCACGCAGCCAAGTCCGGTTCTGAAGTTCCCACTTCAGACCCCGCCCGGCTGGAGCCAAGGGCGCCTCTAGTCGCCACCCTGGAAATTGGAGAGGCACGTCATAGGCCTTGTCTGTGCAGGGAAACACGTCCTCCTGGTGGCTTGTGAGCGGGGCCACCTCCTGGTGTTCCCAAATATACCTTCTCCTCTGGGAGGGCTTTGGGCGCTGCTCCAGCCAGCTTCCCCCAGTCTCCGTCCCCTTTGGCCCTGCACCTGTCTCCTCGCACATACCATCTGCTCAGGGGAGTCTGGGCTCCTGAGACAGACCTCCCTGGAATGTCACGTCTCTGTCTTTGAGCTCCTGGGCAGACCTGGGGGCAGAAGGGGCGGCTGCGTAGTACAAGCCTTACACAGGGGCACGGGCCAAGGTAGGGGTGATGCCAGTGTGACGCACACAAGCCTCTGTCCCCAGGTAGCTCCGCAGGGCTTCTGCCTTCTGGCTGGTTGGGCTGTGGGAGCCACACTCTGGACCTGTGAAAAAACTGAGCCCTGGAAGGGATACGGATTTTCCCAGGGCCCTTCAGTGAACAGCGCCCTGCTTGGCTCCAGCATTCTCTCACATTCACATCGTATTCTTCCGCAAAAACCGTTAGCTCTTCCGAGTCCATCCAGACTCCGGTCTGTCTCTCCACCTTCATTGACTCCCCACCACCCCTCACCTAGACCCCCCCTAAAGCCTTCCGGCCGGCCTCCCTGTGTCTCCCCCACCCTCTCAGTCCACTCTCAACCACGCAGCCTGAGTGATCCCATTAAAACCTCAGGCAGATCTCCTTAGCCCAGTGATCTTTCAAACTGTTTCTGTGGTTTTACTTCACTTCCTTACTTTCTCATTTTCTCCCTTCTGTAAGAGAAAGGCAAGTTCTGAAACAGACAGGCAGAGCCACCCGCAGGGCGACCAGAGACCCAGAGAAAAGAGAGTGGCCACGTCAGAGTCCGGCTTCTCCACAGCCCCCATGCTAGGTGGACACCTCGGCCTGTCTGCCCAGCCCTGGGGACCCCCCCTCCTCTGTAAAGCAAACAGTAGCAGGCAGGAATGTGCTTATGACTTGTCCAGATCACCTAAGGATGGATTTCATCATTCCCCTGGGTATTTCCCAGTGGCTTGTCACTGTCTTCCTTATAGCTTTTCTTGTTGTGGCTTCCCCTTCCTCCAAGCATCTCTCCTGAGTGTCTTTTCCAGGTCCAGCTGACCCCCTTTGCACCCCATCCATTTTCCCAGCTTTCCCCAGAACCCTCTCTCCTCGGAGGCTTCTCTGGTCTCCCAAGCTGCTGTGGTCCACCCATGCCCTCACTGGGCACTTGGCTTTTGCTCCCTGTGTTCTGAGCCTTGTGGCACAGGTCTGTTCCTGTCTCCCTGACCAAAGTTAGGCAACTTTGTTCATTCAACATCCAATGATTACTTTTGAAGGGCCTGCTGCATGCTAGGCACTGGGCCCCTGGACTCGGGGGGGACTCAGCAGTGACTAAAACGGACTAAACAGCTTACTCGCATGGAGCTGACCTTCTACGGAGGAAGGAGTGTTGAACCAAAAGGCAATAGCTGAGTCAGTGAGTAAGTTATAGTGAGGCCATGGGGGACAGTGGAGCAGGGCATGTTGGGGAGCCGTGTTAAATAGGGTGACTGGGAAGGGCTCCCCGAGGCGACTTTTGGACAGACATGAAGGAGTGAGTCATGCAACTACTTTCAGAGGGTTTTGAGCAGGGGAGGTGAGACCCACCTTTAGTTTTAACAGGATCACTAGGGCTGCCTGGGGGACAATAGTCTGAATGGGGGTGGGGAGGGGTGGGGAGGGGTGGGGAGACGCAGGGAGGCCGGCCTGAAGGCTTTAGGGGAAGTTTCCGGGAGGGATGGTGGGGAGTCGATGAAGGTGGAGAGGCAGATCGGAGTCTGGATCGACTTCGACAAAGGAGGGAACAGGATTCGCAGGAGGACAGGATGTTGGAGTTGATGGTTATCCGGGGTTTGGGGCCCGGACAACTGGGAGAGGGAGTGGCTCCCTGCAGAGCTGGGGCAGACAGTGTGGGCACAGCTAGCGTGGAGGGTAGGACCAGGGGCTCAGTAGCAGATGCATCCTGTTCAAAATGCGTGGTAGACAGAAGGTGTCTGTGTGGCCTGGGCCGTGAATCTGGCACTACAGGGGACATGGATAGAAAGGACGCCCCGAGAGCCCTTGGGTAGCATTTCGAATCCAAGACTGGAGAAGTGCTCCAGGGAATGAGTGTCAAATGATGGTGAAAAGGCCACTTGCGTCAGAGCAGAACCTGTGTTTTCAGTTGTCCTGAGTCAGGAATGAGTGGCCGATGGCCGGTGCTCTGGCTGCCCCCAAGTCATGGCAGGCTGGCTGGAGGAGGCAGCCTGGGGCTCCTGCACCCCGCCCCAGGGTCCCCTTCCAGGCCAGCACAGGGCAGGATGCATGGGAGACAATTAATTATGCTCATAAATGAGAAGGCTTCTACTCTAGAGAAACAGAGAGGGTCAGGCTGCGGCCCCATCACCTCTAAACCTCTTAACATTTCATGGAAAAATGGTGTCATTTTTATCATTTCATTCCTTGGTGAGGCTTGAATTTCAGCTTCCGGAAAACCAACAGGGCCTGGGATGGGCGCCTGGGGCTATCTTTGCTGCAGGCCGCTTTATATAACCCAGACCTTTCCCCCACAGCCATTTACGACTCTGGCTTCTGGAGGTGGTGCCAATAAGATTAAGTATTTAGCGCCCACTATATTCTGTGCTCGGTATTTCTGACAAAATGTTTCCTGCCTCCTTGACGATCTCTCAGTAAACAGAACACCTCGGAGGAGGACGGCATGCCATGTGGCCACAGGCTCCGAGGGCAGCTTGCGCGCCCCCTTCCTCTCCCTTTTCTTTGTAAGGCTCAGCATGACTGAAGTTCCTCTTTGTTATCTACTTCCCTTAAAAGTTGCTCCCAAATACTTCTTTGGGGTCACTGTGGAAAGGCCCAAGTAGGGATCGTGGAGAAGTTCAAAATGTCAGCCTGCCCAGCTGTATTAGGTCTGGGTGTCATTGGGTCCAGCCATGTCCCCATGACAATGAGGAAGGGCTTTCAGGAAGAGCCTGCCTCCCAGATGGCCGTGCTCCGACCACAGCCCTGTGCTGCTCAGCCCAGCCTTGCAGAGAAAGAGCCTCAGAGAGCGTCCCCCTGGACCCATTGCCTGTGCAGTCCAGGCAGACGGACATTAGCAATTGAGCAAACTTGAGTTGGGGCTCTCCTCTGCCCCTAGTCAGTATCCTCTCTTCCGCTCTGTGGACGATTGCGTCCCCAGCACCAAGTAGAGCGGGTGGCCCCCGTACCACCTCAGGACTCCTTGGACCTGCTGCCTAGTGGCCCAAAGGGTGGCTTTCAGCCCCCACAGAAGTTCCGCAGGGCACCCTCCCCTGCCTTCCCCACCCCAATCCCCAGAGCAGTTCCTGCTCCCAACTCCTTCCTCTTAGACACAGACAGACAGACAGTACCGCACAATTTTTGCTGTTCCTTCACCACATTCATTCCTCCTGGCCAGGTGCAAAGCTGAGGGCGGGGGTGAGCTTTTGGACAGTTTTAAGTCCTGTTGGGCAAGCAATCAGCCAGCATTTTAGCGCAGCAGCGAGGGAAAGAACGAGTGAGTGGGAGAACCTGATGTGAGGGCCACGCAGACTCAAGAACGAAGGCCCATGGCTACGCTCCCAGCCCACACCCCCAAGCCTCAGGAGGCCCCCAAGGTGGGGAAGGCCTCAGACCAGGAGGAGGTGGGCTTTGGCCGGCGGCCTTAGAGCAGGAGGTCACCCTGTCCGTAGCCAACTGCCCAGAGTGGTGGGCAGACAGAAAGCTGGGAAGCAGGGGGAGGGAAGTTGGGGACATTCTCCCCATAATAGTTTTGAAACTAGGACAGCTTTGTAAAGCACCTAGGATGATTGAAAGCAGGTGGAATGGAAGCCGATGCCCTCCGGAGATGCCTGTCAGGCCTGGAGTTTGTCAGCACTCTGCAAGTCTTCCCGATTGTTCAGCAGGTCTCGGGAAGCACGTTAGGAGCTTCCTCCCCCCAGGCCCCTTGTGTGTACTGCACTAGAGCCAGCATCTGACGGAGAGTAGGCCCACAGACATCTGGGGTGCAGGGGTGGGGGGTGGAGCGACAGAGGGGGAGAGGGGGAGAGGGAGGGATATTGTGTGTACTGCATTAGAATCAGCACCTGACAGAGAAGTGCACCCACAAGCAGCTGTGTGTGGACGGAGGCAGGGCTGGGTGGGTGGATGGATGGGTGGGTGGAGGGATGGACAGTGGATGTTTGTAGACTCCAAATTATCCTGCTAGAGTCCTATGTAAGCATCCATGACAGAGAACCCGAATATCCTAAGTGGTTAGTTTTCCCTTCACTTTCTGTGTCGGTTTCACTGGGTGTTTTACATTAGGAAGAAGCCGTGTTTCCTGACCAGGTATTTTACTCCTCAGCTCCTCGGCTGGTGAAATTGGCTGTTGCTGCTTCTTTTTTTTTTTTTAAGATTTTATTTATTTTTAGAGAGAGAGGAAAGTAAGAAAAAAGAGGGAGTGAAACATCAATGTCTCTCATATGCACCCCAACCAGGGACCAAACTGCAACCCAGGCATCTGCCCTGACTGGGAATCAAACCAGCAACCTTTTGCTTTGTGGGACAGTGCCCAACAACTGAGCCACACTGGCTGGGGTTAGGTCAGCTTCTTCTTGAAGGCTGGCAGGTCCATCCACCACTTAGTTCTGGAGGGAGGCCCCTGGGAGCAGGGGTGCCGCCCTGACGCTCAGGACACTGCTGCGCCCTGTCGGCATCCTCGGTGTCTCCGGCAACCCTGAGCCCCGGCCACACTTCTCCAGGGTCATCAGCTCCCAGGCTTCCGGGAGTTAGGACAACTGGCAGTTGTTGGGAAATGGGCTGTCTCACCAGTGACCACAGGTGTGAGACTGCATGTCACCTTCCCATCTAGCCAGGGGTGTCCTGAGGGAGATCCCAGATTCAAGGAGGCCTGCAATGATTTCTTCCATGAAACAAAGATGCTCGCCGAGGGGGGCGGGGTGGAAATCACTTCTTCATTTTATTTATTTGTTTGTTTGGTTGTTTATTTAAGTTCCCTAAAATGGCTTGTAGAGTGGTGCCTCTGTTCTCCGGGTTCTTTCTGATAGGTGGGCTCTGTTGTCCCCAGGAGCTTACTCACCCCCAAGGGAGGATCAGACCTCCTTCCTCTGGGTCCCCGGAGTGGGGTTCAGCACCGGGGTGTGCCCCCCTTCTGTTTTGTCACTCACTTGGTGATGCAGAATTCTGAGTGGAGAAGGAAGAGTTTCGGACCATTAAGAACTCTCTCTCTCTTCGTGTAAGAGTTTACTGTTTGTGGAGAGTGGGATTTTTTTCCTCCTAAAAGATGGAGCCTTGGCCATCCATTTCCTGGGAAGGCCGAGCTGCTCTCCGTTCCTCGTACTAAGCCAGGTGGTGTTTCTCATGCTGGTAGCTGTGGAACCTGCGGGCTTAGGGCAGAGGAGGGAAACGCCCTCCTACAAGCAGTTTTGAAAAGGGCTCCAATCCCCACCACTCAGCATTTTAAAAAGGATTTTCAGCTTTGGCATTAGTGCGGGGTCTCCACACAGGAAGAGGGGACTTGTGGATGGTGGTTAGAGCCGAAAGCGGCTTGTCAATGCAAACATCATTATAAAGGCGTGACAGCTGAGCTTCAGCCAATGCCCTGTGCAGCTTGCACGCTCGACCATGTGCCCCCACCGCCAGGCCGACTCGGGGACAAGAAGCCAGAATCAGAACAGAATCGCCTTTTTTTACGTACTCGTGGCTTCTGGGGTATCTGTAAGCACACTCCCACCTGAAATCCCTCCAGGTTGCTGGTGCGAGGGACTTGTGTGGTGGCAGTCGCGTCTCCCAGTCTCAGGGTGTAAGTCTCCTGCTTGAGTCGGAGACCCAAAGGTCCCATAGGGCCATTCTTTTCACTGCCCGAGCCCTCCTGTGACAGCCGGTGTCAGATGTGCCTGGCTTAGAGCAAAGAGGGCCACGCCAGCAGTGTGTTCAAACAGCCTTCCCTGCCTGAGCTCCTGATACTGTGGTCAGTGTCCTGCAGTGGCTCCCCGGCCACCTGTGACCGGCCCCCTGTGGATGGTCTTTCATGGCCTATTCCAGGAGGAGCAACTAAACCACAGGTGGCAAACACAAGGCCAGCGGGCCGAATCCGGCCTCCGCCTTGTTTTATCCGGCCTGGCACCTGGTTTCTACCTGGCAGCACCAAGCTGCTTGCCCCTAGTTAAGGAGTAGTTGCATTTACACCGTCCTACAATTACATTTGGCCTTTGAAGGCAACCTCGGGGCTGATGTGGCCCCTGGTGGACATGAGTTTGACACTGCTGATCCAAACTATCCCTTATTTCAAAAACTAAAAAATGAAAATAATCTCCCTCCCTTCAGATCCTACCTGGCTTAAGTCCTGTTTTTCTCGTAAAAGGGAAAGTTGCTGATCCCTAACTCGGACTGCCGTCATCAGCATTTTACCCTGTGGTTTAGCTGGGGAGTTGCTGGAGAAACAGAGCCTTATCCTAAAGGCGTGGTGGCAAAAGGGCGACCCTGGGCACTGTGGCCTGCTGGGGATGGGGTGCTCTAAGGCAGAGGGGAGCCTTTGGGACCACTCCCCTGAGGCCTTCCTTCCAAGCCTGTGGAAGATTCCAGCCCCACCTTCCCTGCCCCCAGTGGGGCAGTAACCAGGCATTTGGATCTCCTAGTATCTGTGAGAGGTTGCAGGGTGTGTCGTAGGAACCCATTCTCTAGATGGGGCTCAGCAAGGCCAAGTGACTTGCCCAAGCCCGCACAGTGCTCTCTGCACTCTCCTTGGGTGTTTTCCAAGGACCAGAGCCTTCTGTGGTGGGCAGAGCCAGTGGCTGGGAAGGGAGACCCCTCCAGGCCTCTCCATCCCTCCCACGCTGTCAGAACATTGCACGTCACCTGGGTAACGCTTCCTCTGAGCCAGCAGAGCCAGCACCCCAGGGGCCAGCAGGGGGGTGAGAAGGCGCCAGACACTACTGTACCTCCGGCTTCCTGCCCTTTCTCTCTGCGGACCTGTGAGCCAGCTGGCGGTATTTTTATCTGGGGACACTGACACGGGAGGTGTTTGTCAGTGTCATCAGGTAAATGCAGTTGAATTATCTGTTGTCCAAGGTACCCCCAAATAAGCAGTGTTGAGTGTGCTAAGCTGTTCGCATTTAAAAATACAGCCGGACTGATGAAAGCTAATTCGCTCACGGTGCTGACATCACAGCTTAGGCACAGAGCCATCAGTTCCAGAGCCCAGGATTTATTTTTACCCTCTGGGGTTTGGGGGTCATCAGACATAAGGGCTCAACTGTTTTTTATTAAATTTTTTAATTTATTTATCTTTAGAGGGGAAGGGAAGGAGAGAAGGAGAGAAATATCAATGTATAGTGGCCTCTCATGAGTCCTCTGCTGGGAACTGGCCTGCAACCCAGGCATGTGCCCTGACTGGGAATCGAAACCACGATCATGTGGTTCACAGGCCTGCGCTCAATCCACTGAGCTACACCAGCCAGGGCTCAGAGTTATTCAAGTGCCTCTGGGTCTTGCTGTGTCCTAAGAAGTTGGTGGGGGGAAGCTGGAGTATGCATGATTGTCCCTCCAGGCAGTGGCTCTCAGATGGGGGTGAGAGTTAGGGGCTGAAACTGGCATTGAGTTGGGTAGAGACCTATAATGCACCAGATGGGCCCCACTCCCCACCCCCGCTGGCAAGAAAGAATAATCCAGCCCAAAATGTCAAGTGCCGAGATTAGACAAACCTGCTCTGGCTGATGGCACCTTCTCCCACCACCCAGCATGTGGCTTCACAGGAGGCGCCTGACCAGTGCAGGGAAAGTGACCAGCAACGGCTGGCAGCCATAGTCCCAGGGATCAGTTCAGGAAGTGTCCATTGGATCAGCTACTTTGTGCAAGGCCAAGATCTAGCTGGGTTTTGTGGGGCTGTGGTCTCCATTCATCAAGACCAATGCCCAGTTTTGTAGGGCAGGGGATTTCATGGCCATGGCCTCACTTCATCTTCACCACCACTCCTGGGCCTGATGGGACAAATGTCATCAGCCCCCTTTTGTGGATGACCAAACTGAGGCCCAGTGAGGTGAACAACATGCCCGAGGTCACATCGCCCCTCGTGGCAGGTCTTTTGGACTCTTCACGAGATCATGCCTAGTAAGGATGACATACCCCTTTCCCATCTCGGAGCCCCCTCACCTCCCTTGGGCCATCTCAGATTCCATGTTGAGGAGGAACCATTTTCATCTGAGCACCCACCTTTTCCCCTAAAAACACCCTGCCTTTTACATCCCAACCCAGCATCACCTGTGCTTGTGCCCGCTCTGACATTATTCCAAGGCCAAGATCAGATCCAGCAGGGAGCTCACCTGTTAGAAGAGAGGCCAGAAGACCGCCTCACCCTGAGCCTTAACAGTATCTCCTCCCTGGCACTGCCCTTGCCTCGGAGTCCCCGTTTATTTATTCAGTTAACTCAGCAAATACTCACTGAGAGCCCACTGGGTCCTAGTCACGGGATATATGTAAAACAGACCCAGTTCCCCTGCCCTGATGGCCCTCGCAGTCTGGGTGGGAGAGGCAGTCACTGGGCACATACATCAGGGCTTACACTTCCAAACTGGGTGCATGCTGTAACTGAGAGCAAACGAGATACAGTGGTGGATGGTACCAAAAGCGGAGGCCTCTGGGAGCGAAGACGAGGTCAGGAGTTGGGGACAAGCATGTGAGCCAGCTTCTCAAGGGCCAGAGAAGGAATGTCCCCAAGGCCTGGTGAGCGAAGCTTAGGGCAGTCGGGGTAAGACTCCTTGGTATGCATGGAAACAAGATGGGTTTTGCTTCCCCAACTCCTCCAGTATTTCAGTGGGCAGCCCCATCATCAGAAATATCTTGAAGGCGCCCTGACTGGTGTGGCTCAGTGGGTTGAGCGCCCTCCCACAAACCAAAACCAGAACGTCACTGGTTTCATTCCCGGTCAGGGCACACGCCTGGGTTACAGGCCAGGTCCCCAGTTGGGGGCAAGCAAGAGGCAACCTATCGATGTTTCTCTCTCTTTCTCCCTCTCTCCCCCTCTCTCTAAAAATAAATGCATAAAGTCTTAAAAAATATATCTTGAAGGTCTCCTCTCAAATCAAGTCAACAGGAGTCCCCGCACTGCTGTTTTATGCCCAGCTCTTCTCTCTCTCTCTCTCTCTGCCAGGTCCATGAGTCCAGCAAAAAAAGAGAGAAAGACACCAAGAGGTTTCCAGTCTAGTCAAGGAAATAAAGGATCTTGTGAGATTCCACTGCCAGGACATCAGCTTCTAGTAGAGGGCCCCCCACTCTTGCCACCACCTCTGGCTCCGTCAGCCATGCTACACACCTTTCTACTTCTCTCTTCAGAGGCACCATCCCCCTTGCCTGACTCTGGTTCCCACCACACTCTGGCCAGGTGGGAAGGGTCAGACAGACTACCCCATCGCACCTGGCATGGATGTCTTTGGTCCCCAACTTGGGAAGGCCAGGGAAGCAGGAGGGGACAAACATTCATTGAGTATCTCCCCTGGCCTGGGGTTTGTCATTCTCATGGTGTCTAGCTCTGTTACCCTTTCCCATGTGGAGAATGGGAGACTGTGGGAGATCTTGGGGCTTGCCCAGGTCTGGGGGCTGGGTGGAAGTCAGATCAGCCAGGCCTGTCTGGCTTCCGAGCTCACTCTGCGTACTCAACAACACACCAGTGGTTTTCAAACATTTTTAGTAGCAGAGTTATTTTTCCAAACTTAATTTCGGGAATGTCCTCAACCACGTGAAACTGACCCGGCAGAGGGGCTCTGCCCAGAACCGAGGCACACTGAGCCTCCGCCCACCCCACGGCCCGTCATCCACCTCCACAGGTGACCCAAGGCTCTTTGGAACAACAGGAAAGCACATCTGGTCTGTGTCCGGGAGCTTACAGCTCACAGAGAAGGCCTGAGTGCGTCCTTCAGGGCCACCCCCGCCCTTGAGGCACTGGGCATGGCACAGACATCAAGTCCAGATGGATAGGACCAAATGGAATGGCATGTTGCAATAGTGGGTCCATTCAGACGGTGGCTGATGCAAACAGCTTCCATTCACGTCTTTGCAGAAAATAACAGTCAGGGCCTTCACTTCCACGCCTGTATCCACGTGTGTTTCCCAGAGGCAGGGCAGGAGCCAGGACCCCCATTTCACAGATGCACACTTTGGCCTTCCCTGAGCCCACTGGACCTGGTGGTCTCCTCTATTTCAGCCCCTCCCATGTGCACCCCCCAGGGCTGTTACTTAACTGTTGCTCAGAAAACATTTTGGGATACAGCTTGATAAAAGATGTGAGCTCCCCCATTACAGCTTCCCTGAGGAATAATGACCTATAAATGTTAATGTGACTTTTGAAGGCTTCATCCTGTGGCAAAGTTCAAAGTCTCGGGTAGATTTGGGCTTCAGGCTGAGTCATTCTGGAATCCCCATTATAGGCCAAATCTTTTCGTGAGCATTTCAAGGGGTTTTCTCAAATTCTATAAATAGTTTAATAACGCCTGTGTAATCGTCTATTTTTATCACCAGCCTTCCAGACGGTTTCAGAAGTAATGGGGCTACTTATTGAGAACAGGATTTCACAAGTCTTCAGTTTCCGATTGCTTCCAGAGTGTGGCCTGTGGGCCTGGCTCCGGGCAGTGGGATCCCAGACAGATGCTCTGCGTGGAGGAGGTGGCCTGACCCTCTTGCAAGAGCCTGGTTCAGGCAGAACCTCTGGGGCACACTCTGGGAGTCTCCAGAAAGCCGGATAAGCTGGGTTCTGGCCTCAGCTCCCACTTACCTCACATGGAGAAGCCTGGACAGGACACTTGTCCACTGTACACGTGGTTGACCAGACTTCAGAAAGGGGGCATAGTAACCCTCTCCTATTTAGGGAGGCACTCACGCCAGTTTCATCACTCCATCACCTTGACCCTGTGCAGGTCAAGTAGTCTCTTTCCATTTCACAGATGAGGACACAGAGGCACAGCCAGCAATGGGCCCTTTTGTGTTTCAGTCATCTTGCTCCCAGAGCTGAGGCCATAGTGACCACAACCCTTCTTTCCACAAAGAGCTCTATACAATGGATCAGACCTACCTGTGTGGAATCAGGCCCTAGGCCATACCTGCCTCCAAGCCCACAGGTACTCTGGGCTGGCTGGCCACCAGGCAGGGAGGATTTCCACTCTGCAGAGCTCACAGCTGGGCCCTCTGGCCTGGGACAGCCCCAGGGAAGCACAGGGCAGAGGCGGGCAGCTATCCTGCCTACATGTGGGCCTTTTCGAATAGGATGCCTCGTGGCAGGTGTTTTGCTGGGAGAGAAGTCTCCAGAAGCAGGCAGAATCAGAGACCTGAGTTCTAGCCCTACCAGCTCAGAAGGCTAGTCAGACCCCTAGACCTTGTTCTCCAGTGTGAGGTACTGTGTGGGGGAGAGCCAGTGACACTCGTGGGGAGCACCTGGGAAAAAAGTGCTGCATGAATGCGTGGTGGAGTAACAGCCACCAAAAGCAGGCAAGCAGCCAGTGACGCCAGGGTGCAGTGCCAGCAGAGTCTACTAAGCACCTGGTTACTAAGAGTTGCCCCATCTCGGTGGACCTCAATGAGCCTACTCACCTGTCCCTGGCAAGTGGTACTTGTCAGTGTGTTCCTGAGGCTAAACGGAGCAGGCAATCCAGCCCTCTCTTCTTGCTCAGACTGGAAAGCAAACTTTGAGCCTCTTCTGAAGGCTTTTCAAGGCCATGGCCACAGCCACAGCAGGTGCTGGCTCCTCCTTGCCTGAGGCTGAGGCTTCACACCTGCATAAGCGTGAGACAGCATTCCCACTTAATGGGCCCAGCTTCCCAGCTTCACCCTCACCACATCCCAGTGCCTCCCCCACACCCAGGCCCACGGATCAGCAGAGCCAAGCTTACCTGACCTGATTTTGCCAACTCAGAAATATTCTGAGTGCTAACACTCCGGGAAACTTGGAAAATGTCTCCAGAATAGTCTAGATTCAAGTGGAAGTGGCTGGTGGGAGTGTCCAGCCACAATGTGTTCCTTTGGCCTGGAGCCAAGTGCCAAAAAGAATGCATTCTCGGCCACAGCGCCGTGAATCATTCATCACAGAGAATGTCCCCAGTGATTTTTTTTAAAAATATAAGTAATAGTTAAAGAGTTGGCATTTTGGACATGATTTTCATGGCTATTTTTAGAGCAAATTCAAGATCATCGCTATAATGTCACTCTTTCTTCATTCTTTTCAGTGGGACTCAAAGGGCAGACATCACCCCCAGCACGTAGGGGATAGACATGAGGCTCAGGAGTGTATTGCGCACGTGTGAAAGCCACACTGAGAGTCCCAGGCCAGGGCCCGTGTTTGCAGTGGGCAGCTGTTGTCTCTGTTTGCGATCTGGGGATCTGTCACTGCACCTCATCTGCCTTACCACAGAATTGGTGACATGACTTGAGTCTGGCAAATCAGAAGGGAAGCCCATCTCTAGGTCCCCAGTGATTGGTCTGAGGGAAGGTCATGTGATGAGCCAGGCCATTCAGAATCCTTCCCTGAGATTTGTGGTCAGACACAGCGGTGGAGGGATCTGTCCTTCTTCAGCTCAGGAGCCATTATGATGGTGACTGGGAGCTACTGACAGCCATCCTTGGCAGGAGAGATGCAGTCGACACGCACAAAGCCAAGATAGGCAGAGGCAGCAGCGGGGAGGGCCAGCCCTGGCATCATTCTTTGAGCCCTGTGCACCAGCTGTGTCCTCGGACCCACCCCTTCCTCACATAAGCCAGCTCAGGCCCTGTGTGCTTAAGGTAGTTTGAGAGGGCTTCTGCACCTCACAGCTGAGGACACTGACAGTGTCTGGGGGCCAGCAGAATGAAGCGGTGAAGTGGGGAGGGCTTTGGCATTGCGTGGGCAGGTGTCTGGGCCAGGGGCCATGAGGTCAGGGACACTCAGGGAAGGGCCCAGCCTGAAGTGGAAAAGGACTCCCCCAAAGGCAGAGCGCAGTGCAGGGCCCAGTGGACAACAGGACCCAAGGCAAGCAACCAACGTCATGCTCACTCCAGCCTCCGAGATGCCTTCTTCCTTTAGACGGGATGGGGAGCTGCAGCAAACTATTGCCAGAGCTGGAGTGACCTCTCCATCAAACTCTCACTGTCCCAGAATCAAGGTACGGCTGAGTCCCCAGCACCAGGCCTCAGGGCCCAGCAGGACTGAGCTGAGACTGGCAGCTGGGACCACGATGTGGCTGTGAGGGCCTGCTGTGAGTGCAGCCTGGTGGGCGTGCCCCTCGGCTGGCGCTGCGCACATACAGCCTGCTAGGAGGAGCGGTGGCCAGGTCTGCAGCTGGCTTTGGCAGATTGACTCGGGATACAATGGCCAGGAGGTCCCTGTCATTTGTTAAGCACCTACTGTGTGCCAAATACATTACATGTGTGACTCCTTACAGCCAAGGAGGTCTGTCTGACCTGGTCAGAGTGACGCCAAGGCCTGGGTTATTCTTCCACGATGCTGCCCCCAGGGATGTGCTGCTGGGCTGTCCCCAGCCCCCCAGTACCCATCCCTTTAACATTCCATCCTGACTTTTCAAGGAAAAAGACACTTCCTACCAGCAGTAAATAAAAGTGTGCTTCTCCTCCCCACGGGGGAGATGGTGGCAGCAGCCACCTCTCTGCACAGAAACAAACCAGAGTCACCAGGGGTGTGGATTGTGGATGGGCAAAGTTCCCTTGATCGTGCATTTTAAAAGAAAGAGAAGGAAATGATGGTGGGTTTGCAGAGGTTGTGGCACTGCCTGTCTACTTCAGGAGGTTTCAGAATACACTGGGATCCTTGCGCATGACCCTCCCCTGTCTCAGGGCAGCATCCCCCTGCTGCGGCTGCTGGCCATCACGGGGGCTGGGGGTGTTTCCCCCCTCTGCCTGAAGGCAGCTGTTTTTGGCTGGACCATGGGACTCGATCATGCCAGAGTTCATGTGGTTATCCAGAGCAGGAAGAATTTCCCAGCATGCTTTGAGAAACCTGAGACACTGAATGGCTTTCAGGGCTTATTGATGTGGCCAGTGCAGGAAATAGCAGTACGTCAATAAATAGTTTTAGGCAGGAAACAGGGCTTAAATGGTAGCCTTAAAGTTTGGGGAACGGCACTAGGGGTTGTTGGGAGGGAGCCTGCCGGTCAGATGAGGAGCTGGAGCCAAATACCAGACTTTGAAATGGTTGCCATCAAGCTGAGGCCCCTCTCTGGTTCTGGATGCAGGAGACTGAGTTTGAGGCAGAGCTGGGGGCCCACGGGACGGCGCGTTTCAGTTGGCAGAAAAGAGCTCCTTGTTGCAGAGGAAAAGCTGGCAACCTGCAATGTGTGTGCCCAGAGGAGACACATAGGCTGGGTTTTGGTGGCCTCCAGGTTGGCATGTCCACAACAGATTGTGCCACCTTTTTAGTGAGGGTCTGTACTAGTTGGCAGGTCACTCTCCAAGGGTTCCACTGTCCTAATTTAAAAGAAAAAAACCTAAACTAAGGAAAAGGGTCACAGCCCACCAATTTCCTTCTAACTAGCTGTTTTTCTGATTATAAAAAGAAATGTTCACAGAAGTGTAAAGAAATTCAGAAAAAATAAAAAGTTAAAAAATAAAGGTTACCCGTAATTCCACTATTAAGAAATAATTGCTGTTAATACTGGATATTCCTCATCTTTTTAAAAAAAATGTATTCTCCCTGGCTGGTGTAGCTCAGTGGATTGAGCACAGGCCTGTGAAGCAAAGGGTTTCCGGTTCGATTCCCAGTCAGGGCACATGCCTGGGTTGCAGGCCAGGTCCCCAGTGGGGGACACATGAGAGGCAACCACACATTGATGTTTCTCTCACACTCTTTCTCTCCTTCTCTTCCCCTCACTCTAAAAATAAATAAATAAAATATTTAAGAAAAAATAAAAATAAAAATTAGGTTGCTTATTTTAAAAATGTATTCAAGGATAAGATTATGTAATACATAGAATTTTGAGTTTTTTACTTAGCATTATATAGCCATTTTCCATGCTATTATAAACATTTCACAAATATAATTTTTAATGGGTGCATGAATCATCACATAATTATTTCCCTATTGTTGGATGCTTAGGTTGTTGAATTATTGTGTGCATTAAGCTTATTTTTCCTGTTATTTTTAATTATTTCCTTATGGTAATTATCCAGAAGTGCAATTACTGAGTCAAACAATAACAACACTCTTTAAAAAGCTTATTTTAAGTTTTTCAGGAAAGTGATACCAATTTACACTCTCTGTATATGAGCGTTCCTATTTCACTGCATCCTCACCAGCACTAACAGTTACCATTTTTCAGTTTTAAACTACAGTGTGGGGAGGGGGGATGGTGTTTTCATTCATTTGATTGCTACTGAGATTTAATTAGTTCGTTTTCATATATTTATCAGCAATTTATGTTTTGACACATGAATTACCTTTTAATGCCCTTAACCCTTACCCTTATCCACACTTATTGTGGATACTTTCCCCGGAATATTAATTGCCTTCTGAAAGTGTTTATACTGTGTCGCTGCTTTCCTGTGTTGTGTTAACGTAGAAAGCCCTTCTCCATCCAGATATTTGATGAACACTCGATTTAATTTTATTCAAGTCCTTACGGTGTCTTTTTTTTTAAACGTGTACCTCCGTATTCCATCTGGAATTAATCTGAGGACCCAGTGTGAAGGAGGCTGTAAATTACCCTTCCCCCCCTCCACTTAGACAGCTGTCCCCGAACCAGTGCTGTAGTGAGTAATGCTTACTTCGCCACTGATTTGTGGTTCTTCGGGGGCACGACGGCTTAAATCTGATGAATGCCAAATTTGTTTCTAGGCTCTCTGATCTAGCTGTCCATTCCTACGTCAGTCCCACAGTCTCGTGATTCTTAAAGCTTTCGGACAGGTGAAAAGTGACATAGCTCTTTACAATTTTGTTTTGCTTTATTTTTAGCTATCTCCCCCATGGTTCTTTCAAGGCGCTTTTAGAATTTTTTTTTCAAGTCTCCATTCCCCTTTTCCCCACAAAGTTCCCATTGGAATGTGGAGTACAAATTAGCATTGAATCATTTTAAGAATTACCACCTTCAGCGAGGGGGGGGGGGTAGAAAATAAGGAAAACTGTAATTGAACAATAAAATAATTTAAATTTTTTTTAAATCACAAAAAATAAATAAAAATTGAAAGGTCTTATCCAAGGTAAAAAAAAAAAGAATTACCACCTGCACAATACTGCCTGCCCATTAAGAAACACTATGTCTTTCTTCACTTATTTAAGTCTTTCTCTGAAATCTCTCAGCTCAGTTTGCAATTTTCTCCATAGAAATCTTGTGCATTTCTTAATGTCACTTAAGAATTCATATTGCTTTACTAATGAGCCTTTGTGCATTAAAATATCTTGCTGATTAATCCTATCATAGAAAAACTGTTAATGTTTGTGTATTAATTTTGTATTTAAACACTTATTAACTAATTAGTTAATTCCCAAACTCCATTATTAATTCTAATCTGTATTAGAGAATTCTCTTGGGTTTTACTTATACATAATTGTGTTAAATCATTTTATCTCCTTCCTTCCAAGGGTCATGGATATTTCTGCTGTTTTTTAATCAGGCCTATTGATGTAATATATTATGTTTATAGATTTCCTGATACTAAATCATCCTTGCCTTTTTGGGATAAAATCTCCTTAATTATAGTGGGTCTATTTGTTAGCATTTCATTTAGAACTTTCATATCTATTCGCATTAGAGAAATTAACCATAGACTTTCTTATTTATAATTTATTATCATTATGAGATTTGCCAATAGGAAACTGGAAATGTGTATCTTTTTTATATGTTCAGAATAAGTTTACATAGCAGAGTAGTTGTCTAATTTTTAAAAACTTGAATCAACTTACCTAAAAAAATTGTAACTTTAGAGACTTCTTCATTCTCTCAGAATTTTTTGTTTTATCTTACAATCTTTAGTCTTTTCTCACTATTTATTTTTTAGTAAAGTTTGGTATATTTATTTATTTATTTTAATTGTTGTTCAAGTAGTTTTCTGTCTTTCACTCCCATCCCAGCCTACCCACCCAGCCCTCCCCCTCCCTCCCAGCATATATTTATTTTTTTAAATCACCTATTTCATCGTTTTTTCCAAAATCATTGGCATAAAGTTATAAATAATTTTTAGTATGCTTTTTATCTACTCCATATCTGTTTCCATATTTTGCTGGCATTTCTAATTTTACTTCTATTTCTTGACTTTATATATAATTTCCTTTCTCTATTTTCTAATTAATTAATTTCTGGCTTTATCTATACAGTGTCCTAAATTCAATAATATCTTTTACTTTACCCAGTATATCCCAAATTTTAACATGTAATGAATATTTTAAAAGTAATGTGATATTTTACATTATTTTTTATACTAAAGTCTTCAAAAACTAGTATCTACTTTTTTATATATTTTTAAGATTTTATTTATGTATTTTTAGAGAGAGGGGAAGGAAGAGAGAAAGAGAGGGAAAGAAACATCAGTGTGTGGTTGCCTCTCACATGCCTCCTATTAGGGACCTGTCCTGCAACCCGAGCCTGTGCCCTGACTGGGATTAGAACTGGCAACCTTTTGGTTCACAGGCTGGTACTCAATCCATTGAGTTACACCAACTAGGGCAAAAAAAAGGGTATCTATTTTACACCTTACAGCACATCTCAGTTTGTATATCCACATTTTGAACACTCAGTGGCCACATAGGGCTAGTAGCTATCAGATTGAACAGCACAGATTTAGATAACATATTTGCTTCCTTTTTTAATAGCTAAAATGGTTAAAACTATAAATGTACTTTTCAGTATAGCGTTGACCACATCCCACAAATTTTATAGCTTTATTTCCTAAATAATTTATTATCATATATTTGATTACATCTTTATTTCATCGTTCTTTAGGAGAATATCTTTTAAACATCCAAGTAATTGACTTTTTTTTTACTTTTTGAAACTGTTTATTTCACATTTTAATTTAATAAAAAACTCCATTGTAGTATATTAGGCAACTAGAAAATTGCTACCCACCCTGTCTTGCATCACAATTGCAGGATAAAGACTTCTGTGTAGCTACAGCCTCATAATCAAATTCCACTTTCCTACCCTGACAGGTGTGGCTCAGTGGGATGGGAATCATCACAGAAAGTGAAGGGTCACTGGTTCAATTTCCAGGTGGGGCACGTGCCTGTGTCGCAGGTTTGGTCCCTGGTCAGGAGGCGTTGCAGAGGCAACCGATAATGTTCCTCTCCTTCTCTTTGTCCTTCCCTTCTCCTCTCTCTCAAAATAAATAAATAAATTTTTGAAAGTTTGCGTATTACCTTTTTTGGACTATAAAATATGGTTCTAAAGTTAAACTTAAATCCTTTGATGTTTAGGGTTACCTACTCCATAGAATGCCTTAGGATGCTTTAAAAGAGAGTAACATTCTTGTTTAAAGTAAAAAATCTCATTTCCGTGCTGTGAAAACCCAGAAAACACATTCTAAATGGATGGTTCCAGGTAAGGAGAGAAAACTGAGTGGCAAGATGAAATGATATTTTTTTAAAGATTTTATTTATTTATCTTTAGAGGGGAAGAGAAGGAGAGAAATATCAATGTATGGTTGCCTCTCGTGAGTCCCTTGCTGGGAACTGGCCTGCAGCCCAGGCATGTGCCCTGATTGGGAATCGAACCGCGATCATGTAGTTTGCAAGCCCACGCTCAATCCACTGAGCTACACCAGCCAGGTGAAATGATATTTTTAATTATGGTCCGTAAGATACTCTCTGGCATTCAACCAGTTCAGGTAAGACTTCTATGGATTGCTAGTAACCTCTGGTCACAAGTCTTTTCCAGGCTAGAAAGGAGGCCCAGGAAGCCTGACTCCCTGCTTCCCTGACAGCGAGTAGTATACTTTTTGTGTGGTTCGCAGGCCCGCGCTCAGTCCACTGAGCTACACCAGCCAGGGCGCGAGTAGTATACTTTTTGAAGTATGCATTCTAGGCATTCCAAATATTACATATGAAGAGACATTTAAAGTGTAATTCTTCCTAACAGGTTATGTTTGCTGCTTAAACTTTTAGTTAAAATGAAAGGTAGCAGGTTGTAACACATTTTAACATTTTTTTTTAACACAAAAAAATCCAAGGGCAAAATTTAACATAAAACATGTATTGACCTTTTTTGGTTCTTAAGACATACAGCCCCAAAATAGCAAACTCCTAGTTACTTTTCTAAGTAGATTAAAATCAAGATTAACAAAATGTCAAATTATAGCCACTATGAGTTAAAAATTCTGTTGGTTGTGAAACTCTTTCACTGGCCATTCTGGCCTAGAATTTTCAATAGAAATGAGACTAGAAATGACAGGCTGTGGGAGAAAGGACTTTTTGTCTTGAATAGTTAAAGAGGGAAATTTTTATCTAGAATGAATTATCTGAAATATGAAAAAGAATATATGAAGTCGGGCATTACCAAAATTTGAAAATATAACAGAAATTAGAATACAAGAATAGTGCTATATTACTGGAGATTATAAAAACTTTCTAAACATTTTGAAGAAGGTAAATACATAAAGTATTTGAGGAAATTATTTAACTGTTAAATAAAAAATCATATACTTTTTGGCCTGGCTGATGGGGCGCAGTGGGCTGAGTGCTGGCCTGTGAACTGAAAGGTTGCTAGTTTGATTCCCAGTCAGGGCACATGCCTGAGTTGCGGGCCAGGTGCCTAGGTTGCAGGCCACGTCCTCAGTTGCGGGTGTGCAAGAGGCAACTGATTGTTTCTCTTACATATATGTGTTTCAACCTCTCTTTCTCCCTCCCTTCCCATCTTTCTAAAAATAAAAAAAATCTTTAAAAAATCATATATTTCCCTTTTTCCCATGCAGGTCTCTGAAGTGGTAAAGTCCTTAAATTATATGACCATTTTATAGCTATTAAGATATATCAAGAAAAATGATATAGCCAAACAATATATATGTACATATATCTATATAGGTGTATAGGCAGTGTTGTAGAGTTTTATTAGCATGTACCCTTTAAATGATAGTCTTAGTTTTTATTAATGTAGTGAAATCTAGTCAAGTTGGTTAAAAAGCTATTCTCTTCAGATACAAGTTGTTAAGGAGGCTTTATTTGATCTTTCATGAAATTGCTGAGAATAGTGAACACGTCTCCTTTAATATTCTTCTTTTAGAATGTGTTCTAAGAAGTGTTTGATTTAGAAAATTTCACAAGTCCACTTATACCAATCAACTTCACCACCTTTCTTATGTGTGTATAAAATAATGCTCTGTCTAACTTTCTTTATTCTTAAAGAAAGTGATTCTAGGTAGACCTTAAATTGTATTTGCTAAACTTTAGGTTGTATAAATGTCCTTCTAGTCTTCCTGATTGGAAGGCAGATAAATGCAACTAAAAAGTTCTCAAATGCAAATAAACATTTCCAAACTGTCCAAAAAAACTCCAGCCATTGTTAACATAATGAGAATGGTTTGCGTGACATAGATGTAACCTGGCAACCAGGGAGAGAGGACTGGAATGTGCATGTGTGAACAATGATGACTTCACTGTACTAATCAGTGGGGGCAGTAGATGCTGTTGAGTGACTACTGTATATTATGTGGCCACTGCATTTAAAATGACTGAGCAAGTAGAGCAATGAATCTCCATCAAATTTTGCATTAAGCTTGAACATTCCTCTGCGGAAACCATTCAGATGATTCAGAAGGCTTTCAGGGATCATACAATGAGTGCAGCACAAATAAAAGTGTGGCACAAATGCTTCAAAGACAGTTGAGAATCTGTTGAAAGGGACCCACATTCTGGAAGACCTGCAACAAGCAGAGCACCTGAGAGTGTTGAACGTGTCCAGGCTGCAATCAACAAAGATCAGCGACAGTGCAAGAACCAAAAGCTGATCTGGGGGTTCCAAAAGCTACCGTGTGTGAGATTTTGACGCAGGATCTTGGCATGAAACACGTCGTGGCAAAATTCATTCCTCAGCTTCTGCTACCAGAGCAGAAGGAACATCGTGCTGCAGTTACTAATGACTTGATTCAAACTGCTACCAGTGAACCAGATTTCCCCAAGAAGGTCATAACCAGAGATGAATCAGATGTCTATAGCTATGATCCAGAAATGAAGGCCCACTCGTCCCAGTGGAAGTGGCCTGGTTCTTCGTGCCCAAAGGAGGTGCAGCAAAGTTGCATCAAGATCAAGACCATGTTAACTGTGTTTTTTGGTTGGGAAGGTGTTTTCTAATTATCTTTTAATGCCCTTTACACTTACCCTTGTCACAAGGGTAAGGGTAAAGGGCATTAAAAGGTAATTCATGTGTCAAAACATAAATTGCTGATAAATATATGAAAACGAACTAAGTATGCCCCTTCAGGCCAAGCACTTAATAAGAAGCACTACTTCAATGTTCTTCGTCAGATGAGAGATGCAATATGCCGAAACCAACCTGTGGGCACCTGGTAATTGGCAGCTTCATCATGACAACATGGCCGCTTATGTATCACGTCTCTGATACATCACGTCTTTGAAATATCAAATCGCCCAGGTAACTCAGCCCTCCCACAATCCAGATTTGGCACACGGAAAATTCTGGTTTTTCCAAAAACTAAAGTCACCTTTGAAAGGGAAGAGATTTCAGACTGTCGATGAGATTCAGGAAAATACAATGGGGCAGCTGATGGTGATTCCAACAAAGGATTTTGCAGAATGTCTTGAATAGTGGAAGAGACTCTGGGAGATCTGTGTGAGGTCCCAAGGTGCCCACTTTGAATGAGACTGAGGCATCATTGTCCTGTGTATAGTGTTTCTTGTATCTTGTCTATATTTTTCTTATACAAATATTTCTTTTGTAGTATATGGCTGGATACTTTCTGGACAGATTTCATCTGCTAATCAATTTTTGTCCCCCAAAAAGCACAGTTCATTTTGGGTGAGAAATGGACACCTTTTGGTTAGGAAAATGAATTAATTTATGATTAAGTATAGAAATTTGCATAACTTTAAGAAGACTGGTTTAAATCAATATACAGTAGTCATTCTAACCTGGGCTTCATTACCTGGTCTGATAATTGTCTATTTCTTTTAATTGTTCTTAATTCTTGTTCCAAGTATGCAACCTGTAGAATTTCTACATTTTCAAACTCATAGTAGAATCACAACTTACAATGAGGCCAGTCTCAATGTAGTCTTATTAACTACATTACTTAAGCGATCCAGGTCATTAATTTTTGTAAATGTAATCAGTCATAGAATGCTAGTGCTTGTATTTCCCAATATAACTCTATTTTGAGTCTATGCTATGCAGTGTGTGATGTTTTATGTTACTTATTATGGGTTGTATTTTTCTCGATATAAATAACCCTTTAATGTTATTTAATGATCGTAATCTTGAAAACTACTTTGCCTTTACTAGTGCTTTAATTTCATTTGCCCACAATTATTTTGCTCATCTATTTATTTTATCTGCCTTGTTTCCAGTTCTGCTTATGGTTACTAGTACTTACTTTAATGTTTTTAAAGGTATACTTTAATTTCTATTTCTCTGATTATCAAACTTAGGAAAGAAGCAACCTCTTATGAAACCTTACAATCTAAATTATAAAATGCTGTGTGCTTTGTGATCTTCTGCCCCTCTCTACCCAGTATTTATCAGTCTTTAGTAATTTAATCTTAGATTAAGTCACACTATTATGAACTTCTTATTTAAATTACATTTAGAAATTACATATCCTCTCTTTTTTTAAAGATTTTATTTATTTTTCTTTAGAGAGGAAGGAAAGGAGAGAAGGAGAGAAATATCAATGTATGGTTGCTTCTTGCGAGTCCCCTGCTGGGAACTGGCCTGCAACCCAGGCATGTGCCCTGACTGGGAATCGAACCACGATCGTGTGGTTCACAGGCCCGGGCTCAATCCACTGAGCCACACCAGCCAGGCCTAAATATCCTCTCTTTTAAGGATTATTTCTGGCTTTTGATTCAGTCTTATAACCACAATTTTGATTACTTACTTTGACTTCACTTCCGGTCCTTCTAGACCACGATTTCTTTGAAGTGGAGTCATAAATTTTGTTGCATTGGAGAAAGTTTCCAAATTTTTAATTATTTTTAATTGTGGTAAGAAGAAAAAATGTGTAACATGAAATTTACCATCTCAACCATTTATACGTATACAGTTCAGTCATATTAAATATAAGTCACATCGTTATGCAACCTATCTCCAAAACATTTTTATCTTGCCAAAAACTGAAACTTTAACCCATGGCCCCCTCCCCCCACCTCCCGGCAACCCCCATTCTACTTTCTGTTTCTATGATTTTAACTACTCTAGATGCTTGTTGGAATATACAATGTTTGTCCTTTTGTGACTGGCTTATTCACTGAGCGTAATGTCCTCCTCACCCAGGCTGTATAATACGTCAGAACTCCTTCCCTTTTTAAGGCTGAATAATATTCCATTGTACACACCGACCACTTTTTATCATTCATTCATCAATAGACACTTGGGCTGCTTTTACCTCTTGAACCGTGTCGATAATGCTGCTGTAAACGTGGATATGCAAATATCTCTTCAGGACCCTACTTTCAGTTCTTTTGAATATATACCCAGAAGTGAAATTGTTGGATCATACTGTGATTCTATTTTTAATTATTGAGGGACAACCACACTGCTTTCCATGGCAGCTGTACCGTTTAGATTTTGTTTTTTTAAAGACAAGCACGTGGGTGGGATTTTCAAAAACATTTGCTTATGTAAGATTCTTTCTCTTGCTTGCACTCATAACTGGGTGTGTCCTTTTATCCTCAAGCAAATGAAGATGCTGCCTCAATATCTCTGAATTTTAACATCCAGTGTGAAAGGACAACAATACCACTCCTTTGTAAGAAAATCTAGCGTGCTTTTTTTTTCCCTTCCCAGCTATTTGTAGAATTTTTTTCTCTGAAATTAAAATGAAAGTTCTCTGGCTAAATAAATGTGAGCTCCCAATGTACCTCTACCTGGAGCTCCCAATGGCTCTTGTAACATAGCTATGAGCTAACATGTCTTATCTTAGCCTTAGTGCAGTGCCTGGCACGCAATGGGGTAATAATACTTTCAAGGAGGGTAAATGAATGAGTGAGGGACTCTAATTCTTCTACCATTCTCTAGGTCCCTTGCAGGCAGGGACTGTAGCTGTCTCTAGCCCAGGGCTGGGCTTCAGTGGACCACTGCTAATACGCACCTGGCAACGTTCTGATTGCCCTCCCTCCGTGAAGGGCGCCATTTGGAGGTTAGCAAAGGGAGAGACTTAGGCATGGGGAGTTGAATAGGGGAGGTGTCCTCTGGAAAAGTGTCCTCTTCCGCCCCCCATCTCAGTCTTGAAGTCAGCTGAGGCAGGGCTGAGGGGCCCCCAGTCTGAGGGTACCTGCTGAAGAGCAGGTGCTGTGGCCAAAGATCACAGTGGTCCTGCTGCCCACCCTGAGTCCCAGCCTTCATGCTCCGGCCACGCGTCACCCACCCCCTTCCTCCTCGAAAACACGGGGTTCGCCAGTTGCCTCGGACCAGCCCCTTAGACAGCAGGCCCCTCCTCGGCCCCGTTGAGACTGACCCGGCGTCTTGTTCCTCCGCAGAAGGACTTCACGGTGCGGGAGGAGCTGCAGCGGCAGGACGTGGAGCGCTGGCTGGGCTTCATCACCTTCCTGTGCGAGGTTTTCGGCACCATGCGCAGCAGCACCGGCGAGCCCTTCCGCGTGCTGGTCTGCCCCATCTACACCTGCCTCAGGGAGGTAAGACGCTGTGCTGAGAGCCGGCGCTGCAACGTGCGGGATGGAAACTCAGCTCCGAGGTGCCAGGAAAGCTGAGGGGTCACAGGTGCAAAGTCGTGGTCCATCGCTTTATCCCCTTCCGTTTACTAAAGCCAGGTTTTTATTTACTGAGTTTACAGAAAGGGAAGTAGCCTCCCTCCAAAGAAAGCATTTCAGACTGCCGGGACTCATGGTCTAGACCCTGCCTGCAGGAGACATTATGTGAATGAATGGATCTTTGGACTGGATTGGTTTAGTGTTGAATTATATATATACATATTTAAAGATTTGCTTCTAAATTTCATCTGAAAAAGAAATAAGAACAACCAAGAAACATTTGAGAAACAAGGAGTCAACAGGGTACTTGCCCTACCAGCCACTATAACCCACTCTGGGAGGTCACACTGGCCGCCTTCATGGACAGAACTGGGAGGGGCAAATGTGGAAGCCGGGAGCTCACTGGTGGGGCGGGGAACACAGCTGAGTAAGTAAGTGAGGAGGGCTGTTTGCGTTCCTGGAGTATTTCTGAGTTACCAGCAGACCCTGCTGCCATGGGCACTACAGAAGGGTGAAAGTATTGTGGGCTCCTGGGGTACCAGCCCCCTGGCACCATTGTTTGGGATAAGGGACTCTGGAAGAGAATCAAGCAACAGTGAAAACCAGGAATCGGTTTTGTATGTTTGGGTGACCTGTGGGTCGTCCCTTGGAGCTGTCACGTAGTTGCTCAGGTAGACGAATCTGCAGATCAAGAAGGGGTCAGCCTGGGAACGCAGGCTGAGCATTGGGTGAAGTGTTGATGTATACCTGGTGCTCAGGGCTGAGGACTGGATGGGGTCACCCAGGGAGAGGGTGCAGGTGGAGGAGGGGACAGGAGCCAGCAAGGAGGAGGTGGAGGAGTGACCGGGAGCCAAGAGGCTTGGTCAGAGAAGGTCCCAAGAGAGCATGCAACTCTGCAGCACTGCATGGGAGCCAGGGTCAGCCCACACTTCCCACATGCTGTCCCCTCCCACCCCCAGCAGCAGGTCCCAGGACCTAAGGCAGAGTGGCCTCTGGGGAACCAATAGAACCAGGTAGGAAGATAGTAGAGTGGTTGAAGAGAAGGCAGGGGTCTCTGTGAACAGTTCTGAAGCAGTGGTTTGTGAGGAAGTGCTCATTCCAGATTGCATGGCGCCCGGGAAGGCAGAGCGCGCAACCTCTCCTGGGCACCCTGTAGGGCCATGAGCCTCTGCCACTGGGCACAGCCAGACATCGTCTTAACATGTGCACTTGAATCCGGACTTGTTTCTCAGATTCAAACAGTGGTCTCACCCGATTCTATTTCACTCTCCAAGTGTCTTAAGCTCAGAGCACAACACCAAGAGAGGCTGTGGCTTTGTTCTGTGGTATTCCTCTGGGGATGACCCGAAGGCTGCCCTCTTGGAGGGAGGAGGCCAGCCCAGATGGCCTCTTGGGGGTCCCCCATCCCTGCCTGAGTTGCCCTGAGCCCCTGACAACCCACCTTAAGGCAGAAAGCAGTACTGTTCTAGGGCAATAACCTGGACTGTCCCAACATGTTCCCTGTGTGTGACCTGGGCACCCCCGGTACTGCCGTCACCTGCTCCCCCAAGCAGGAAGCAGGGCCAAGCACTGGCCCCAGCTGCCCAGACACTTCCAACCCCGCCTGAGGTAGCGCAGATGTTCTGGCGAGATCCGGAAGGTGCCCGCCTGTTTGATGCATTCGCCTCTTTGGAACAGTGACACAAGCACAAACCTCTGCCACGCTCACGGTGAACTTAAAGAGCAAGTGAGTCATCTATGGCTTCCACCACTTTGTAGAAGAGGAAACAGGAGCCCCATGTTCCAACCTATCTACTTGGGGCCTCATGGTGAGGTGGTTCGAGAGCATCAGCTGTGGGTTCAAATTCTGCCTCTCCCATTGTCTAGCTGTGCCATCCTGGGGAAGATTCACCTGCCCTGAGCCTCAGCTCCTTTGCAAAGGGAGATCATGCTGCGTAATCTACAGGATTTGGGGAGGAAGATGTGGTGAGCAGAGGGTGCTAAGTGCACTAGGGCAGCCAGGTTGGAATGTGGAAGGAAGTGCCAGGGGCCTTGTTCTGGGGCAGGGTGGCTCTCAGAGCTGGGTGTCCTCCAGTCGGACTCAGGGCCTGGGCACACACCCAGTCTTAAAGGGGCAGGGGGGCTGAATGCCCTTCCAGGGACACACAGCCAGTCCTGTGCCAGACCTGGCCCAGAGCTCCTGAACCCCCGATCTGGAGCTCTCTCAGATAGGGAACTCAGCTTCCCTAGAACAGGACCTTAAGAAAAGATCAGGACAAAAAGGTTTGCCCTGGGGGTCTTATCAGCCCCTTTGGAGAGCCTGTGCCTTCCCCAGAATCCAGTAGAGAGACACCTGAATTCTTAAGAGTCTGTTGTTGCCTCCCCTACCTTACCATACACACATACATACTCATACCCAGGCCTGACCCAAAGCAAATGGAGCCAGCTCTAAGAAGTTTCTGGAAGCCAAAGACACTGCTGCTGCCTCTCTCCATGCTGGAAAGGTTTAGGCTTTTCCCCTGAGGCCATGCAGGTGGCTGGTCCTAAATTAACAGGGCTCACCCTGCCCTGGGGTCCTCCCAACTGCCAGAACCACCCCCTGGCCCACCATTCGAGCTGCCCACTAAATGACATCCAGGGGTTGGGGTTAGGTCACACCCCAACCCATTCCAATAAGACATGGCTGGAGCTGCACCCCAAAGCCCTCCTGCTCAGTCCTGGCGTGGGCCCAGACCCACCTCCATGCCTCCCTGCATCCAGAGCACCCATCCTTACAGCTCCATCCTGTCATGTCGCCTTATACTACGGCTTGTAGTAATAGCTCAGTGGACAGGGTTGTCCAAAGCATGCCTTGCATTCTCTTCCCTTTTAACTCAGACAATAAACGTTATCATCCTCATTTTCCAGAGAACAGAGAGGTCAGGCATCTTGCTCAGGGCCACGCAGCCAGCAGGCAGCAGAGTCCTGTTGGAATCTAGGTCTGAACCCTGGCGCTCCTGCTCCTGCCCGCCCTGCTTCCCTGCCCGGAAGCTGAGCTCTGGCTACTCGCATTCTCCTGTCAGGCACAGCCCAGCGCCCGATACAGGGCGGAGGCAAAATCTCTCTTTGTGGAATCGATCCTGTTTTTGCCATGAATAGCATTTGCCAATCAGAGATCCTTCTTTGAGGGACAGAGAGGAATAATTTTCAATGAGTTCTTTAATTTGTTTAAGAGCCAACGGTTTCTGCCAAGATGGTTTTCAGAGTGATTGAAGAGTGTTATTGATGGCCCAAAGCTGCCCAAGTCTCCTTGCCCTCCTGTCTACAACTGCACCGGCCTCACCGGCCCTTTTTAATTTTGTTAATGTTTTTAAATGTTTTATTGTGGTAAAAACACTGAACATGCGACCTGTCCTCTTGACAGATTTCGAAGTATACAAAATACTGTTATCTGTAGGCACAAGGTTGGGCGGCTTTCTGGAATTTACTCGTCTTACGTAACTGAAAGTCTGTCCCCAGCGGTTGGCAGCTTCCTGCTTCCCCTGCCCCCAAGCCTCTGACAGCCACCGTTCTGTTCCCTGTCTCTATGAGTATGACTGTTTTGGGGAAATATGTAGTATTTGTCCTGTGACTGGCTTGTTTCACTTAGCGGAATGTCTTCCAGATTCATGCATGTCATTGCATGTGATAGAACGGCCTTCTTTTTAAAGGCTGAATAGTATTCCGTCGTGTGTATACAGCACATTTTTGAATCCATTCATTTGTCAGTGGACACTTAGCTCGTTTCCAGTTCTTGATTACTGTGAACAGTGCTCCAACGAGTAGGGGGCACCGCTGCCTCTTCCAGACTGTGATTTCACTTCTTCTGAATGAAGACACAGAGGCGGGGCTGTTGGCTCAGACGGTGGCTCTGTGTGTGTGAGGCCCCTCCCTGCCGAATTCCATAGAGCCCGTACTGTTTTACATTCCCATGAACAGTGTCTAGGAGTTCTGATTTCTCCACACCCTTCCCGACACCTGTTGTCTTTTACATGTACAAGAGTGGACAGAAGTAGATTTACGGTTGTGAGTACACAGAACACTGAGTCTATTCTTGTATTATTACTTATTTATGAACCTGTATTTTTCCACACAAACAACCGTAACCCTACTTGCGCCCTCCTAACTAATGTCAGGTGCTTGGTTTTGACGTGGGTTTCCCTGGTGAATAGTGACACTGAGCATGTTTTCGTATACCTGTTGGCTGCGTGGAGGTCTTCTTTGGGAAAATGTGATTCAAATCCATAGCCCGTTTTTTAAGTCTGGTTTCCTGTTGGGTGGTAGGTGTTTCTTATATCCAGGGTCCGGCAGAAGCAAGGCCTGCTTGAGTGTGGTGGGTGGGGTATGGTAGGGTAGTAATGGGGGGGTAATACTTTATCGATTTATTTTGAACATTCACCTAAAATGTCACTCGGTGTTCGTGATATGTTACAGAATTATGTGCTAATGATTTTATAATAAAAGTTTTTGTAATACACAAGGGACGTTATTTGTGCCGGACCCTGTGTTTCTGAGAATCAACCCCTTATCAGATCCATGGTTGGTAATATTTTGTCCCATCCTGCAGGGCGTGTTTTCTCTACCGATTGCGTAGAGAAATCTGCCCCTTTGCTGGGCAGAAGTGTTTAAGTTTGACGTAGTCCCACTTGTCTAGCTCTGCTCTTGTGCTTTTGGTGTTATACCCAGAAAGGCACTGCCAAGACCAATGTCATAACGCTTTTCCCCTGTGTTTTCTTTGACGAGTCACAGTTGATGTGTGTGGTGGAAGAGTCCTGCTTTGTCCTTCTGCGTGTGGGTATCCAGCCTTGCAAACCTCGTTTGTTGGAGAGACTTTCCCCTCCCCGTTACGTTTTGGGTTTTTTTTTATTTTTTGGCACCTTTGTCAAAGATCTGTTGGCCCTATATACATGGATTTATTTCTGGACTCTCAGCTCCATCCCATTGATCTATATGCCTGTTTTAGCAACCATAACTTTATAATATATTTTGAAATCAGGAAGTGTGATGCCTCCTGATTTGTTGGTTTTTTTGTTTTTGTTTTTGTTTCATGGTTGTTTGGCTATTTAGAATCGTTTGTGGTCTCATGTGAACTTCAGAATTGTTTATTTCTATAAAAATGTCACTGGAATTTCGATAGGGGTTGCATTGAGTCCGTAGGTCACTCTGGCTCGCATGAACATTTCAACAATATGAGCTCTCTTGATCCAAAATCAGGAACAAGACGAGAGTGCCCCCTCTCACCGCTTCCCCTCGGCAGGTTACGGGAAGTCCTAGCCAGAGCAATTAGGCAGGAAAAAGACATGAAATGCTTCCAAATCAGAAAACAAGAAGTAAAATTGTCTTTGTTTACAGCTGACAGGATCTTATATATAGAAAACTCTAAAGTCTCCACCAAAAAAAAACTGTTAGGTGTGATAAATGAATTTAGTGAAGTGTCGGGATACAAAAATCAACATTCAAAATCAATTGCATTTCTACACACTAGTAACAAACTATCTGAACAGAATATTAAGGAAATGATTCAATTTACAATAGCATCAAAAAGAATACAATATTTAGGAATAAACTTAACTACGAAAGTGAAAGACTTATACACTGAAAACTACCAACTCTTGGTGAAAAATAGTAAAGGTACAAACAAATGGATATAAGACATCCGTCATGGTGTTTTTTAATAGAACCCTAAGGACCCCTTCATCCTGACGAGGTCCTCGGCCAAACAGTGGCTGCAAGGATTCCACACACGGGAGGACGGTAATTAGCGTTTGTTGCCCAAGCTAAGGGTTTCATCATCTCCCATCTCAGCAGGAACCAACCTACCAGGGTTTGGGCCTGGCTCACCCAGCTCCATCCATTAAGGCCCCTCCGCGCCTCTGTCACCTCTGTGACCGCGGTGGTTCCGCAGACTCCTTCCCGTGGTCACCAGCTGCTTCTCTCTGGGCCCCTTACTTCAAGAGCTCTCAAAAATTCCTCTTAAAAAAACGCGAGTGGTTTTTAACCCCTTACGCCTGCTGTTTTCAGCAGCCTTTGCCCATGCACAGTGGACCTGTCTCTGTACACTCCCTCTCATTCTTGCTCTCCTATTCGCATCCCCACAGTCCATCTCTACCCGGGACTGTCATCTTCCTGCTCTCTTCCAAGTCCGGGGCCATTGCCAGAGGTCGGGAGCAGAGAAAAGGGGGGAGGGAGGGTGCGCCTCGGTCAGGAATCTCTCATCCTTCTGCACCCTCTCTGACCCACCAACCTCTCCCTCTGGTTGGGTCCCTTGCTCTCCTGCCCTCCAGGCCCCAGAAACCCATCCACCCTCCCCACCCTCCTGAGGAAAGGGGAGGGAGGGGGCAGGTACCTCTGAGAGTTGCCTTCGTGGGGCACCCCCCAGGGATGAGACTGGCTGGGCTCTGAGAGGAGGCCAGCAGGCAGGCTGGGGAGAACGCAGAGGGCAGGGAGTCGGGCTTCTCAGGAAATGAAATTGCTCTGTGCAACAATGAGAGCCACTTTTTTAACTTTTTGCCTGAGCGTGTGTTCAATTGCTCACATTGTTTTGGCTCCAGGGGAAATCTGACATCGGAAAAGGCTGAGATGAAGTGGGTGTGGGTGGGGATCCTCTGCCATTTCATGGGGCTGGAGAGTCCAGCAGAACACTCTCCAGAGGCATCTTCCCAGGGGGACTGCTCCTCCCTGCCCCAGAGAGGGATAGGGCTGCATTCTATCGCCCCGGCGAGGGGCGGGGATGGGCGGAGGCAGGATCCACAGCAGGGTCCACTGTGGCCAAAATAGGCCAAGGTCGCCCAGGGCACCTGATTTAAAAATTATCCTCCATGCAGCCTAGACCCCCAGCCCTGCACCATCTGGAGAAGTTTTGACAAAATTACAAATTCTCAGACCTCTCCTTCAGCCAGTTAAGCCAAACTTTGTAGGGGTGGGGTTTGCAGGGGGAGGATATAAGCTCTCCACCTGGCTCCAATGTGCAGTCGACGTTGGGAAAATATGAGCAGCCGCATCTTAGGTGCATTTAGTGAGCAGCTGCTGGTGAGCAAAGAGCTGTGGGAAGGGCACAGCTGGAAGAGCCAGAGAAACTAGGGTTCGGATCCCAGCTCTGCCACTTACTAGTTGTGAGGCTTTGATCTAATTCTTTAATCTTTCTGCACCTCAATTTTCTCTCTGTCACATGGAAATAATACTCACCCTGCAGGTTTATTTTAAGGTTTAAAGTAAGTGACATGGTCATGTGAAGCAGGGACGCCTGGCAGCCCCTCAGTGGGTTGACACATTGTGGGTTCCTGTTGAAAGCAAACTGTGTTCCAGGCATTGCTCACAGGAAGTATCCCGACACAGGATGCCAATGACGGGCGGGGGTGGGGGGGGATGTCCATTCTCCTCACTGAGTGCCAAGCCCCCACCACACTCAGACACAGCCCCTGATTCCTGGAAAGTCTCTCGTGAGTCCCGTGCGGCCGCAGCCACACTCTTCTGTTGTATTTCCACAGCAGGCTTCTTGCATTCCTCCTCCTGGAGCGCACTCTCCTCCTCCTCCTGCCTCCCTCTTGCCCACTGTCAAGGCCAGATTCACTGGCCACCACACCCCACCCTGCCCCAATTCACTCCTCCGTGACATCCTGTAGACCTGGCATCCACACGAGGCTGCCGACACTTGCTCTCTGGACGTGTCCTTTGCCAGATGGTTTGTACGAATGCCGTGTGACCGCTTCTTGGTTGCTTTTAAATCCTTTCGATCTTTCTTTGGTGCCTGGGAGTGAGCTGGCTCTCATGTGTCACATAACCCCAACAGCATTTTGCTCAGGACACAGCATTCACCCAGCGAGCAGCAATCTGTCCTGAGGCCTTGTTACTTTCGCATCGCACTGCTGAGTTTCCCAGCTCTACTGGAAGGGAGCAGTATAAGTGATGATCCTGCCCCAAAAGGCTAACAATCCCCTTGACTACTACATCCCCAGAAACTAAGCAGCCACAAACATTTGGGTTGGGTGGTGTACATACAGTACAGAGCAAGGGGGAATTTAGGAGTTTGGGCAGCCGCTTAGGGGCCAAGGGGAAGATCAAGCTTACCAAGAAGTAGGCTTCGGACAGGTATTGGTGGGGAGGGAGGGAGGCCTCCGGGAAGAAATGTGTGAGTGGAGGCTTGGGGACCAGGATGAGATGTTTCGGGGGAGGGCCTGTCCATGTCCCTGTGACAGAGGGTCTGACGGTTGTGGGCCAGCCCTGGCTCCCAGCGGAAGCATTTTTGGCGGACACAGATGATACTGAGAACCTCTGGAAGTTTCTAGGCCAGAGAGCAACACCGTGGAAAGTGTAAAGGAGATTTTCTGTGTTCATTCAGCAAACACCAAGAAAAACACTACTTAAAAAAAGATTTTAAGTATTTATTTTTAGAGAAGGGGAAAAGAAGGGAGGGGAAACATCGATTGTTTGCCTCTCGTACTCACCCTGATCGGGGACCGAAGCTGCAACCCAGGCCTGTGCCCTGACCAAGAGTCGAACTTGGACTGAAAAGTCGCCTAGATACATTTGGGCCTCGCCCTAGCCAGGGCACGGTGGAAAGGACGGTGCTCAGCACAGGGTGAGCATGGGCAACGAGAATGTGGGGGCCAGATGGCAGGTGGGACCAGGAGGTCTCTCTGGCCAAGGCGTCGTAGCAGAGAACTACCCTCAACTGCTTGTCTATAAAAATTCCTTCTTGCTGTAACAGTCAATCAAAAAAGACTAAGTGGGAAGGTAAGGGCTGGAAAGAAGCTTGAAAATTCAGGAGAACATTTCCCCGCAGACTTTGCTTATTCCAGCCCTAATCTCAGGCATAGACCCGGCCTGGAATGCTCCCCCGAGAGTGCAGCCTCCCCAGGGCAGGTACACAGCCCCCTGGGCGCTGGTTTGGCCACAGAGTTCCTCCAGGCCCAGCAGCTGCTGCTATGAATACCCCAGCTTAAGCAACCATTCCTGTAACCTCCGCAGAAATAACTCCCCACAGTTTTGTCCCCTCCTGAGCTATCGTCCCCCTCGTCCACGTGGCAGCCAAGTCTCTCTGCAGTGTGATGCCCCTGACCTGCTCAGACACCCCCGAAAACCACACAAACACACTGGCGTGCCCTCCTCCGAGGCTGCAAGTTCTTTGACCTCCTCCAGAGAGAACCCGGGTCTCCCCCACCCCCCACCCTTTAACTGTTCCTCAGCCTCAGCCAGACTCTGCAAACCGAAATGTGAAATTCGAAGCCAGTGTTCCCCTTAGCAACCATGGTAACACAGGATCCGATAGAGAGCCTGGAGTTATAAAAATACCAGCTTCCACCAGACACTGGTTTCCACAGGGAAACCAGTCTCTATGCCAGAACTGTTTTTAAACAGTTTTAAAACTCAAGAGATTTCCAAACCATCTCCGTGGGGCTTCTGGAACACGTCTCCGACTCCCTTATGGAAGGGGGTGGGGATGGCAAGCTCTGGGTATTTTCTCTAAGACTTAGAGATTCAGAGAGCATGTGGCTCTCTGGGAATTAGGTCGCCACAGAGAGGATATATAGGTGGGAGCAGTTTTTCTTAAGCATCAAATGCTCAGTATTTTTTTAAGAGTTAGACTGGATTGCCGCCACCCCTGAGAGCTCCTACCCCAGGAGTCTTCGGTGGCCTCACCCCTTCCAGTTACACCAATGGGGAAGGATTTGACCTCTCTCCCCTTCGTTGAAAATAGTTTTCATTGATGTGCCATTTTCCAGCAGGAATTCTACGTTCAAGGCCTCCGGTGGGGAGGTGGGAGGCCTCACCTTTTCTGCTCAGGACCAAGAAGAAAGGCCCTATGCCGCATCCCTTGCCCCCAGCTCTTCCTGCCCCACAGATGCATCCTCAACAGGGTCTGAGACCTGGGGCAGGGGCCTCACTTTTTCTCCTGATCTCAGCGCCGCCTGCAGGGGGCACCCGGCTTTGCGGAGTGGGGGTGGAGGGGGCTTCCCCACCCCAGACTGCAGACTCGCCTTCCCTCCGCAGCCCAGGGCAGACCGGCCCTCCCCACCTCCTCCGCCTCCTCGGAGCTCTCCTCCTCCTTCCTCTTATCTCCTGAGGCCATGCCTTGTAATTTTGAAAAATATTCTAACTCAGTAATTAATGTCTGAACTTCAAGAGGCCCTGCTTTCTGCAGAGTCGCACTGAAGGCTGGGAGGGAGGAGCTGGAGGAGGCCTTGGAGGGGTGGAACTGGTGCGGGCTTTTTCGGATTTTTTTCTAAGCTGGTAAAGGGATGGTAGAGGGTAAACTTTCTTACCAGAGTTGTGTACAAAATACACGTGCACAGATATACACATACACATGCATCTGTCTAGATCAGCAACTTTCAACCTTTTTCATCTCATGGCACACATAAACTAATTACTGAAGTTCTACGCAACACCAAAAAATATATTTTTTGCTCATCTGACAAAAATATATTTTTTGTTCATCTGACAAAAAATATAGATGTCATTTCGATTCATTCATAGCAGACAGCTATTGTTGGGTTGGCTACTGTCATTGTTTTTTGTTTGACAATCCAAGGGAAAAGAGGTCAGTACCCCTGACTAAATAGTTAGATGCTGTAGGCTCTAGAAATTCTTGAGGCGCACTGGTTGAAAATCAATGGTCTAGATTTTTTAAATCCTTTAGGTTTCTAATAACAATAAGGCACATGCCCCACCCCCACCCCTGGCTGTTTCCCAGTAGGGTGCTGTCAGCACTCGAGGGGAGGGGAGCCAGGCTGGGGCACTTTCTGAATGTGTCCGTCCCTTTGGGGGATTGGCTGGGACAAGAGGAAGTGACATATATTGAGAAGGTAAGAAAGCAGACACAGTGGAGGTGAAAAGAGCCATCAGAAACTTCAGATAACCCAGAAGTCAAAAAAATCCAGCTTGCCTATTTCCCTCACCCTCAGGGAAGGTGTAAATAGCCCCACTGAATCCTGGACTGGACCCCTCAGCACCCCCATTCCACTAATTGTCTTGCCTCCTGGTGGCTGCCCACCCCACATCCCAGCCCTGCCCAGCCTTCATGCCCTGGCTCAGGTGCCCTCCACCCAGCAATCTGGGTGCCGAGTGCTGGCCTGGCTGCTGGGGTGTGGGCGTGAGTGGGCCGTGGCGCCCACTCTCCCCATCAACTTGGGAGAAGAAGCAGAAAAACCAGAGTGACCTGTCCAGGGAGCTGGTGGGTCGACCACACACAAAACAGGACCCACGCTGATCTTTCCACTGTGCCCTGCTCCGGGTCTCAGCACCCACCCTCTAAGTTCAGCAGCTGGTGGTGCCCGACCACTGCTCTCAGAACCCTATGATGCGAATAACGTCCAGGCAGCACCTGGCCATCTGGACCAGACCCGGTTGGGAACCACCTTGTCTCTTCTGCCCACCTGCAGACCTAGCTAGGACCCAGCTCCTTCCTCATGCTGCATTCTCACCGTGGCCAGCTGTGAGCAGGCGGTAACAGGCGGCCTGGGCCAGGCCCGATGGGAAGAAACTGCCAGGATCTACTTTTCTTGGAGCAGGAAGGGCAGGGTGCTGGGGTAAGAGGCAGACCTCAGAGCCAGACCAATAAGCAACTTACCCCGTCCGGCCCTCTTTCCCTGTCGGGATGAGGGTAAAATGTAATTCAGTGGGTTAGCTAATCACAAATTGATTTCTCCCCTTCCCTGTAACAGAACACAAAACAAAGACGTGAAAAACAAAATCTGTGGGATAAAGGATCAGTCAGCAGCATCTTTTTGTCATTCCCAATGAAGTGCTTCTTAATCAGAAAAAATGTGCAGGGACCCAGTAAAATCCGTCTCCGGCCTTTGCCCTTGATGTTCCTTCTGGGAGCATGCCCTCCTTCCAGGTCTCTGCTAGACGTCAGTGCCTCAGGCGGACGCTCCCTGACCACACCCGCCCCCAGTGTCTGGCTTTACCCTAGAGTGTTCTTTGTTAACCTGCTTGTTTTCTGTCTCCCCAACCAGGTTGGAAATGCTCTAAAGTTGGGGAAATGTGTCTCTTCTCTCAGCTATGTCCCCAGTGCCTTGAACTGCACCTGACATACATAGTAGGTGCTCAGTAAACACTTGTTGAATGAATTAATGAAATAGAATGTCTCTACTGAGCAGAGCAGAGACAACAGCCCCTCTGGAGTTGATCTGGGAGGATTTCTCCACAGAGATATATCCGGAATCCTTAACAGGCGAGGTGTGTGAGTAGGGTGGGGCCGGCTGGCAGCTGTCCCTGGAGATGAGCTCAGAAAGGAAGAGGGAAGAGAGACACTCCCCCAAATCAAATTGAATGGAGCAGTTTGTGCTCACGGTACCAGTGAACCGGTGCAAAACTGCTGTCAGCCAGTGACGCTGCCAGTATTCTAGCCCCATGTGTCACTCTGGTTAAATGGTCTTTTCTCGGTAGTCTGCCAGGCTTCCTCTGTCATCTGATTAGTCTGTCCCAAGTCAGAACCCCATGAGCCATAGTCAGGCTCAAGGTGGGCTTCTGGCACAGCTTCGTGGGTGGGGAGCCGTGAGGAAGGGGTTACTGAGGGGCTGCTGCGTGAGCACCTGCTGTAACCTCGGGCTGGGCCTGGAGATGCAGGTGGAGGTGCGGCAGATGCACCCCTGCTGCCTCTCCTGCCCCTGCTGCCCCTCCTGCCCCTCCTACCCCTGCTGCCCTCTTAACCTGTTAAGCAGGTTAACAAAGAACCCTCTAGGGTAGAGCCAGACACTGGGGGTGGGTGTGGTCAGGGAGCATCCAGAGGAAGGAGGGAAGAGGATGCACAGGGCGCAAGAGGGTCCCGTGAGGGGGGGGGGGGGGACGGTGANGGGGGGGGGGGGGGGGGGAGACGGTGACAGCATGGTTCAGGAGGTGGGGGATGACACTCACAGTCACAAACACTGAGGACAATGGAGACCTCTTAGCCCTTAACAATCTCAGCACAGCCCCAGCTGTGGAGCCACTGTGTCATCATGCATTCTCCAGTAGCTGCGTTTTATTAAAAGGGACAGGCAAAATCAATTTTACTATCTTTTATGTTATCCAGTATATCCAAAGAATTAATTCCCCATGCAATCAGTATTAAAAAGATTGAGGTAGTTTTTGCATTTTCTTTTTTTGGTGCTCAGTCTTAGAAATCCACCTCTCCATTCAGACTAGGCCTGTCTCGGGTGCTCAAGGCCACAGGCGGCTGGTGGCTACTGTTCTGAACAGCCTAGGAGCGGAGGCTAGCTTCTGGGGTCCTCCGGCTTCTGGAACAGTTCTGGATCCCAAAAGTATCTGGATCCTCAAAGGCTCAGGAGAATTTGTTATAGCTGCTGCTTCTGAGCACCCAGAAGCAAAGGAAAACGAGGGGAGCTGGAACACCAGCGTCCGCGGCCCACATGCCAGTGTCGGTCACTTGGCTGAAGTGCCCTGGTGGGGCCGGCAAAAGGCAATTCCTCTGACCCGTCAAATGACGAAAGGTGGGGAAGGTAAAAGGAAGGGCCAGAAAAGATCAGGAGGAAGAAAAATACAGAAGGCGGGGAGAGGCAGTGGGTGGCAGAGGTGACAGACTGCAGGAGGGAACTAAGAACAGAATCCGAAGACTGGGGGGGTGCCCCTTCCCTGTCCCCCGTCCCCCGCCCCCACCTCGCCCAGGCAGCTGCTACTCCTCCCCACAATGGCTGAACAGAGCTCATGGCCAGTACGGGAAGGCACAATTAGCTCATTCTCTCATTGCCCGTGTGATTACACTGTGGCTGCCAGGGCTCCCATTTCTGTAATTAAGACCTCGTCCCTTACTCAGAGGTATGGAAACATGAAAGTATTTGCTGAATCTGGCTTCTCGGGGTTAAAAGCCAGACTTAGGAAACGCAAACACTTGTGGAAATGCAAACACACACTCACTAACTAATTGTCCTTTAATTAAGGCCAAAGCCCTGCTTAAAACAATTAGCTCTGGGAATTGAACAGTAGGTGCAACTCCACTTTTTGCTAATTGTCCTTCCCTGATAGCTGGATGTGGCTGGTCCAGGGGGACCGGGGGACAGGAGGGAGGGAGGGAATTGGCTGCTTCGGGTCTGGACTGGGCCGTGCTCTGCCTGGTTTGGAAACGTTAGTCAGAGGAGACTCGGAGGTGTGGGGGGAGCACGGCGGATGTGGTTTGGGCAAGGGGGGGTCAGAGGCAGCCCCAGGCGTGGACTCCGGCCACTCGAAGCCTCCGCAGCTCCTGCTGGCCACACCAAGGTGGCTCGCCTGGCTGGAGCTGAGGGCGTGGGCCAAGGATTAGCTGACTGGAAAGCAATTAGACGAGGTGGGGCTGGCTGGGAAAATACCTGGAATCCCAGGGCCAGAGCTGAGACATGCTTGGGTGATGCCACAGGCAGGAGGCTCTGGGAGCGGAGGGGCCCACCAGTGAGGCGGCTGCCACTGGCCCCCTGGGCCGCAAGCCTTTTTTGCCTCCTACTGATGCGGAGAAGTAGAGTCTGGAGCGTGGGGGAAGTCAGGGGGTGCAGCCCTCTGGGCAAGTGGCCCATCCTGAGGACCACTTCCTGTCTCCACCTCCGTCTGCCTGCCCCTGCCCCTCCTGAGACTACCAGGACTTTCCTGAGGCCTGTCTGTGCTGTTTTGTGTCAGCAGGTGACCCCTTCCTGGGCAGGCGGCATGTGTAGGTGAGGTGTGGCCCTTCCAGAGACGTTCACATCTTCCCCACAGGATAGCAGGAGCTGGGGTTTGGTGGGGGGAGGTGACAGGCCCCTGCAGTGAACCCTCTTCCCGGAAAACACCCACCTGCCTTAAGGCCTTCAGAGAGTCCCTGGGGACTGTGCCCTGGGGAGACCCAGTTAAGAGCCCCTGCTCTGGACCTGGACGTGGGGGGGTTCATACAGTGGAATGGTCAGAGGGGTTGTCCAGACCATCCTCAGAGCACCCGTGTGAAGGAGTTCATGGCTGACCTGGCCAGGTTAGGGCTCCCATGGATCCCAAAGGCCCCTGAGGGCTCACTTTTTCCCCCCAGAAGGCATCATAACCCTCCTCGCCCTACCCTTCCCCTCCTTGCCCCCCTCCTCTGCCTTCTTCCCTCCACTCTTCATTGGAGGCCAGCAAACTTCTTTAAAGGACCAGATAGTAAATATTTCTGCTTTGCAGGCCAAGAGGCAACGTCAGGTTTAACCACATCCCTGTGAGTCGTAGGGCACCAAGCAGCAGTGCCAAGCGACAAGAGCCGTTTCTGTAGAAACGGCTCAGCCCCGCCTTCGTCATGGGAAAGCATAGACAGTATGTAAATGAGCGTGAATGGCTGTGTTCCAACAAAACCTCATTTACGGACACTGAAACTTGAATTTTATACCATTTTTATGTGTCACAGAATATTATTCTCCTTTTGACTTTTCCCCCTGCTGTATAAAAATGTAAAACCTATCTATTCCTGGCTGACGGGCCTGTGCGAAGCAGGCCAAGGATCAGATTTGGCCAGTGGGCCATTGTGGCCTGACCCCTGATCTCGTTCTCAGCTGGCAGACACCATCCCGGCGACGCAGACACACGTTGTGTTTGAGAATCCCTGTCGTCACAGGGGGGCCTGCGATGCCCCAGGTGGTGCTGATGCTGTTAGTAGGGGGACCGCACACTGAGTAGCACTGATCGAGTCTGACCTGCACCCCCATTTTTCAAATGGCAAAACCGAGTCCCGGAGGTGACATAGCTCTGTCCTGTAACCTTAAGGAGAGGCTTCGTTGTCCTAGAATACAGAGCAGGGTGGCTTTCTGCCTCTAGCTGCTTCCAGAGACCTGCCCTGCCAGCTCACCCGACCTGAGGCTCCAGCCGAGACACAGGAAATGTGCATGTGTTCTCCAGAGACCAGAGCGGCGGGGCTCCAGTGAGTCACTTCCCAGGCGCGGAGACACGTGCACTGAGATGTCTCCGTGCTGTTGGCCCCCTCCCGACCCCCCGCTGTTTGAGCGAAGCCACAGCCTGGTGGCCTGGCCTCGGTGCTCTGTGGGAGGGGGAGGAAGGAAGGAGGAGTGCTTGGATGTCAGGCTCTTGTCATTTTGAATATCACTGTTGGTACCAGTGGTGACCTGAGGCAAGTCCCTTCAGCTCTTCGAGCCTCAGTTTTTCCATCAGTGAAATGGGGGAACCGCCCTGACCTCGGCCGAGTTGCCATAAGGATGGGTGACCACGTATGTCACATGTCCGGCACATAGTATAGGGCTGTCACGGTATCTTCCTCGGCCATCCTGGTGTCTGCCTTAGCCTACCCATGGCCTGGACAGCCACATAAGAGGGCTCCACGGTGATTCTGGTGGTGCATGAGACCCCGGCTGTTGACATTTTTATGAAGGTAGTCACTGTCCTGTGCTCCTGTGACATTTCCATGGGTGATTTAGGTTGGCATGTGTCAGGCCTGGAGTGTGTTTGTAACCTGGGGCCCTTGGGTGGCCTTAGGGGTCTGAAAACCCACTGAAATTGTACACCAATGTCTGTGAACTTGTGTAGATGTGCAGTTTTCTGGGAGAGGTGCCAGAGTTTCCGTCAAATCCTCAAAGGGTTCTGTGTTCTGAAAAAATGGAACGACACACCGATATCTATAAACTCAACACATAAGGAAGCACCAGAAGTTTGGGGCAGATTTTGGTTTGGGAGTCAGCTCCCCGGTCCTGATACACTGGGCCCATTGTCCATCATCGAAGTTGGATCCGACCTTCCATTCCTTCGCTCATGAGAACTGTGACCGGCATACCTACCCCACCAACCCAGAGCCAGAGGACGTCCTACAAAGGAAAACCTGGAGTGGGGCTGACAAGCAGAGGTGGGGCTCACAGAGGGGCCACTGGGTGGGCAGGGGGCCTCATAGGGACCCCCCTGCAGGGTCGGTTTGTTTCCACTTTCAGTACATGGGAGGTTTAAAATGGGGGACAGGAAGCTGTGGTGATGGGCAGGATTGTGGGGACCTTCGGAGAGTCAGTGAAAAGAAAGGGACAGGAGAGGACCATGGGGGGAGCCCACGGTCCAGCTCCTGGCGCAGGCTCTGGCAGCACGAGCATCTTCCCTCGGCGAAGTCGTCTGGCTGGATGCTGGGGTTGGTGCCTGCCGTGGGAGCATGATACTCCCACAAAGAAGTTTCCTCAAAACATCTCCAACTGGGAAAAGTAGGAATATACCGTAAAATCACCCCATTGGGAATTTTTCTATATAATTTTGCAGTGAAGTTAATGCACAGCTTGAAGAAACAGTAATTTATATATAAACACAAATAACGGAGTAAGATTTTAAAATAATCCAAAGGCCAGATTTAAGTATCTTTCCTTGCAACGCAAACTGCTATCTAAGCCTGCTTACATAACGTTGGCTTTCTTCAATTATCTCCCGGGGCCCCACAGGCCATCTCTGGCCTCCTCACAGCCATCGTGGGCCTGCCTCGGTGGGGCCTGTTTTGGGCAGCCTGTCCGCCAGCGAGGTGACTCTGCCCCCTGAGTGCGGAGCAAGTGCTCCTATCCCCTCCCTCCTTCACTAGGCTTCCCTCTGTCCCCGTGGTGTCTTCACATCAGCTCGCCATGCCCATCTGAGGGGGAGAACCTCCCCTTCACCCCACAGTCCACCGCCCCGCAAGGAAACATCCCGTTTCTCTCTTCCCTTTAGAGCCAGTATTTTCTTTTTTAAGTGATTTCTTTATTTTGATTAAAGGTATTGGGGTAACATTGGTTAATACCATTCTGTAAGTTTCAGGTGTATAACTTTATAATACATCTGTATATTCCATGTAGGCTCACCACCCAAGCTCTCGTCTCCTTCCGTCACCATACGTTTGGCCACCGTCATCCTCTTCGCTCTCCCTCCACCCCCTCCCCGTGGTAACCACCATATTGCTGTCCTCGTCTGAGTTTTTGTTTTTGCATTTGTTATCTTCTGTTTTATATCCCACATGAGTGAAATTGTATGGTCTTGGTCCTTTGCCGCATGACTTGTTTCACTTAGCATGGTATTCTTGAGACCCATCCATGTTGGATAAATGGCAGTACTCCATCCTGGACGGCTGAGTCGTGCTCCATTAACTGGGTAAATTATGTGCATGTGTGCACACGCGGTACATCTCTGTCCAACTTTCTATCAAAGGGCCCTCGCCGTTGTGAATAGTGAACAGCCAGTGTTTTCCAGGGAACTGTCTCCCCACGTGCTGTCTCTCCAAGGAAACTGAGACACAGAGAGGTGAATAAACAGTGCAGCGTGACGGGTGGGGTCAGAACCGGGTCAGGGTCAGAACCCAGGAGTCTCACTCACAGCCTTGGTTCCCGTTGCTGACCTGCTTGTGCAGCAAGTTTTCCCTGACAGACTAGTGGGTCTGTGCAGATGGGATCCATGCCTCCTTATTGGTTGGATGAATGAAGGAGTGAATGAGTGAATGGATGAAACTATTTCCATCCCTTCAGACCCTCCAGAGGAGGGTGCAGGACCTGCTGTGCTTGGGAGACTGCACCCCAGGAGACAGTGGGGCCCCTGTAAGTGTCTGTGTTCCAGCCAGCACATGCCTTCCTCCCAATCCAATCCCCAGAGGTAGGCCCTCCGCTCGGCTTAGAACTTAGTAGAACAAAACTGTGGCCCTGGGACTGTGGGTAGAGAGACTCTGGCCACAGAGGTTAGAGGAGGAGGTCAGGGAGAGCTTCTCGGAGGAAGGCGGTTTTGCAGTCAGTCGTGAATGATCCAGTCTTGAACAGAGCCAGTGGGAGAAGGCAGCCCTGGCAGAGACAAGGAAAAGCAAAATCTGCAGGTAGATGATGACAAGACACATTCATAGGCCTATGAACAGATGGCTTTGGTGAGGCTAGAGGTCTGTGAAGAGGAGGGAGAGGGGTGTAGGGCCTCAGGGGGGAAGTGGGCCAGTAGGTGCCTGAGTGCCAGGCTGAGCCTTTTGTCCTCTTGCATCCTGGTGGTCCGAATGCGTGGGTACTACAGAATCCTGGTTGGCACGCTTGCTCGTACCAAAAGAGCATCTCAATCTAGAAAGAGAATCGCCACATTATGAAAATACATGTTCTGCTAAGGGTAAGGCTCTGAAGCCAAACAAACTTCCAGGTGCCAATTAAAAATATTCTTATCTCTGCCTTTGACTTGGCGGAGAGAAACTGCCAGATCTTTCTGCCCATCCCCAAGCAGCCCCAGGCCCTTGGCTCAGCCCAGGCCTGCCTGCCCCTCCATCGGGTGGCTGCCATTCTGAGTACCGATGCTAATTACACCATCAGCTCAGCCCAATTATTCCCTGCACAATAGTCCCAAGTCCAGCCGCCCCTGCCCAGTCGGTTCTTGGTTACTGCTTTCCACCCAAATGCACCACGGAACCAGCTGAGCTCCCTCACCCCAGGGACAGACCAGCGTCTGTGGTGTGGCCCCAAATGCCACACCCCACCCCAGAAGACCAGCACCCCTCGTAACTAGGCTATGCAGGCATTTAATCTTCTTAAATGGGGCATGCTGAGATTATCCTGCTGAAGAGGACACGTTTTAACCAAAAACTTCAGAATTCCATGCTTGGTGGCATAGGAAAGAGCCAGCGTGCCCCTCTCCAGCCCCCCACGTGGTGGCTGTGCCCCGCCACCCCCCGAAAGCAGTGCAAAGTCTGAGAGTGGAAGGAGGGACACCTGGTTAACTTGGCATACCGTAAAGAACCTTCTAAGAAGTTTCTTCCTGGGCTCTAGGAAGGGTAGGTTGGCACAGCCCTGCAGATAACCATGTGCCCTGGGCAGTGAGTGGGCAGGGGGCCCTTCCTCTGAAGCTGGCGGTTTCACCCTATGTGGCTCTGGCCTCCGCAGTTCCCTCTGAGCCTGCGGAGAAATCCGCCGTCTGTCCACAGTGACCTCCCTACCACCCTTCTTTTTAAAGAAACTTCTGTGTCTGGCTTCATGCACGGGGGGTGACCTGTCTTCCCTGGGGGTGTCCCATCTCCCCTGAGCTGCCCACCACATTCTGATGAGCTTCACCACAGGAGAAGGCAGGAAGGCAGTGGCCTAGGTGGGAGCGGTCGGGGGAGGCCTCATCCAGGGACTGGGGTGGCTGGACAGCGGCTCAGCCCCCCGGGGAAGGCTTACCCGAAGGAGGAAAGGACTGTTTCGCAAGCAAGGCTGGGCGCTCTGAGCTGGCCCGGTGGCCCCTGGCATGCGGCTGGGCCTGTTAGGAAATCAAGGAGCCGCTCTGTCTGCTTTCCAGCAGGCGCCACTTCTCTCTTTCCACTGCTTTGCTCAATCCCCGGCGCTGGCTCCAGGGCCGGGCTGGCGGGCGGGCAGGCAGGCAGGCATTCTCTGCCACAGGCCTGGTGCCTGTGAAGCGCCTGCTCTTGCCTCAGCCAGTGTTGTCACAAGAGGCCCGGGCCAGGCTGCAGAATCATGCTGATAAGACCAGCCAGCCGGCTGTGGGTGGGCATCTCAGGTGGGAAGATGGATGGCCCTCGGGAAAGATTCCAGGCCTTTTCCCTGGGTTGAGCGCCACAGTCCTTATCTCCTTACCTGCCAGGGGGGGCTCCTCACCAGTCACATACAAATGAAAACGCCACCCCAGACATACTTGAAGAGGGAGGGCTTGCCTCTGGCTCCTTTGAATCTTCCTGGCTGTCAGTCAGGGGAGCGGGAAGATAATATTATAAATTTGGTCCCAAAGAGGGCAGGTTGAGGAAGGCGTCCAGAAACTGGAGCCGCCTTGGTGTCTGCTGTGGAAGCTCTTGGACCTGTCAATCAAATGAGATTTTTCTTGGAGGAAAAATGACCAGGGGGGTGGGCCAAAGGCCAATCACTAGGGTCAAGGGCAATTGGGGTACAGATGGAGGCCCTTATGGGGCTGAGTAGAAGAGGTGGGAGGTGAATAAGAACAAGTGTGCATGGCACAGCCCCTCACTCAAGAGTCTTGCAGGCCTGAGTAGTATTGCCATTTCGTAGAATGTGGGAACCCAGGGTAACCAGTGGGAAATGGTAATATAGAAAACTGCAGCCCTGAGATGTCAACCAGTGGCCCAGCTTCCAAGGCTGGTTGCTGTGAGGACTGAAAGCAGAACCAGAACCTCGCCACTGCTAACTCTGTCCCAGGGAGAGCTAATGTCCCACCTAGGAAGAGCAGTCCAACCCAGACATGCAAACTTGCTCTTGGGCTGTGCTTCTCGGAGGCAGGGGGCTGGCCTAGCAGACCCCTCAAGGTCTCGTTCAAGCCCAGGGGTGACTGATTCTACAGGCAAGTTGCTATGGGAACTGTAACTGAATTTCCTGGCGCTGGGGCTGTGAAAATCACAACCTGAACCTTCCGTTGATGTGGGTTTCTAGATTAATTTCCTGTTTGATTGTTTACTTTAGAAAGAGGAAAATGCCTTTGCAGGCAGCTAGTTCCCTCCACCAAGACGCTTATCACACCCTCCCCCCACAGCCAGCAAGGTCAAGTCCAGGACTCAGATGGGTGGAGGTGTGGAGGCCAGGGGATGGAGCCCGGAAGTGGGGGAGGCACCGCTAAGAGCAGATGGCAGCCTGGGGCCCCCTCTCCTGCTCTGCCCTCTCTTTGTGCCAGCGGAGGGTCCCAGCCCAGTGACCTGCGAGTTCAGAAACTGCCTGTTGGGGGCCATCTGCCCAGCACCCGAGCCCCAGGTCTGGACCCCAGCCAACCCAGACCCCTCTCCTGTCTCAGGTAGCTGTTTTGTGCTGAGTCAGATGCAAAATGTAGTCATTGCTTCAGAGGGGTTTCCAGAGGGTACGTGAGGGGGGCGATGGTCCCAGGGGCCCCCAGACACCCAGTGCCTCCAGGCTGGGCACTGCTGGCTGAGCTCCTCTGGGCGTGCTGAGAAAACAACTGCTCCCCCCAGGCCCCCACTGCTCCAGCGAGAGCAATGGTTGATGTGCCTGGTGCCATAACCCCGTCCCATTCCGGCTCTGTTCCCCAGGGAGCAGTTCATGCTGCCAAGCTAAGGCCAGGCCCTACGGCAAGTGCCATGGTCTCAGTAGGAGTAGAACTGCTCTGTAACCTTCAGAGTCGTTCTCCCACCCCACCTGCTAAACCTCTGGAGGAGACAGGCAGGGACACCAGCCCACTTTCTAAATGGGGACCCTAAGGCACAAGGAAGGGAGGGAACTGGGCTAGAAGTCCTCCTGCCCGGTCCGGGGGTGACCTGGGGACAGGGGCTCCCAACCCCTTCACTGCCCCTGCCCGGGTGACTGTGTAACACACCACTTCTGAGAGCAGAAGGAACGCCCCTACTAATTACCCTGAGATGACAGGTGAACATGAGAACCACCCCAGCTGAACCAGGGTGTGTGGGCAGCCCACCTTTTCTGTCCTCCCTTTTGGCCCTATCTCCACGGGCCTCACTCATGGGGCCAGGGGCCAGTCATCTGACTATAGAGGCGGATGAGACCTGGTTCAGCTCCTGGTTTCCCCTTCCCCGGGCGCTCTCAGGGAGGTCTCTTCCCTCTGCACCTCATTTCTGCAGCTGCAACATGCAGATACAACAGCAACTCAGACCGACTGGCGGAAGGTGGGACAGGTCTTACAACGCACCCACGGCTCATCACGCACACCCAGGAGCTGGGCTCTGATGAGGACCCAGAGGTGCTGGTCAGCCCTCGGGAGACCCCCCTCTTGAAAGGCGGAGCCTCGGGGCTGCCGCGGGCGTTTTCTGGTGGCTCTTTAGGACAGATCCATGTACATCCCGCGGTGAACAGAGGCGAGCCACGGGGAGGCAGGCAGGCTCCCGGAGGGAAGGGCACTGAAGGAGAAGCTGGGAGGTGTTGACAGTGGTCACGGACAATGTCTCTGGGGTTTCAAACTCCAACCCAGGGTCCTGGGAACTCATGGAATTTGCCTCCTGTCCAGGCCACTGGCCAGGACTTGGCCCGAAGAGGAGCCATGGAGCCCTGGCCCTGGCCCCTGGCTCCGATGTCTACAGGATTTGGTGTCTTCCCTGAGCCCCAGATTACGTTTCCACCTCCCCCCTCCCTGGGGGCCAGCTGTGGGCTGAAGCGTTCCCCATGTGACATTTACTGTGGCCACTTTGTACAGGGCGGTTTGCAAGCTCGGCAGGAAGGAGGCTAATTATTGCCTCGGGGGCGCCTGGCCCACAGTTAGGGTGCCTGCCTGCCTGCCCGCCTTCGTTAGGAGGGCCGGCAGCCAGGCCACAGGGTGCAAGCTTGGACTGAAGTCCCGGGCAGAACCGTGAATTTCCTTGACATCTGACCACGGCGACCACATCAGGGCTTCTTATTAGGCTAGTGGAAAAGTGACATTTGGGACAAATGCCCCTCTCCTAGGATGTCTGAAATGCATGCAGGCACAGAATGACGACAGTAATGAACAAGAAACAATGCTGATCTTCTATTGCCCTGCCTGGCTGGGCAGCATGAGCATGTTTACCGGGGCTCACGGCCCTCCTGCCCACCCCAGAGAAACAACACTCCTTCTCTTACTTATGCGCCTGACTCTCTCCTCACCTTGCCTCTGATACCCACTCTGTCCTGCATTTGACCCTCTCATCTCAGCCTCTAACACTGAGACGCGCTCAGGTCTCTTCCACGTGAACAGCCATTCCCCTCGACCCTTTGCCAGGCTCTTTCTCCTAGCAGCTTACCCTTCTTCTCTTCCACAGGCAGGTTCAAGGAAGGAAGGAAGGGAGGAAGGGAAGGAAAAGAGGGAGGGAGGGAGGGAAGGAAGGAGGGAGGGAGGGAGGGAGGGAGGGAGGGAGGGAGGGAGGGAGGGAGGAACAGAGAAGAACAGAAACCCCAAAGAAAAAGAAAGAAATGGTGTGCTCTTCCAGTCTCCACTTCCTGACACCCGCCCTCTCCAAACCCACCTTACCCAGGCCTCCCCCTGCCCCTCCCCCTGCACTGAAGTCACCATGGCAAAGGTCACCCATGCTCTCCTAATTACCAAGTCCAGAGAGCCCTGGTCATTGTTCATCTTACTTGACCTCTCTAAGAATTTGACCCCATCGACCTTGTCCTCCTTAGAACTTTCTTGGCTCTATGACATCACTTCTTCCTTTTCCTCTTAGCTCTCTGATCATTCTCATCCACGTCTAGGGGTCCCTCCTCCTCTCCCACCCTTTAGATGTCGCTTTTTCAAGGTCAGGAGCTCTCATCCTCTTCTCATGCATTCTGTGTCTTCTTCCAGGACTTCTCACTCACATCCTTGGGCTTGACCAACACCTGGGCACTGGCAACCACAAATAGCCAGCCTCCCACTAGTCATCTTGCCCAGTATCCCCAAGGACCACAGACTCAATGTTTCTAACTGGATTATTCACACTCCCCCAAGCCAACACCCCCTGCCTTCCTAGTATCATCGGTGTCATTTACCCAGTTGGCCCAGCCCTAAACCTGGTTCTGTGTCTCCAAGACTGTGCTTGTCCTCGATTCTGCTTCCTGTACACATCTCCTCCCACTGCGCCTGCCTCAGTTCCTAGTTCCTCACAGCGACCTCCTGACTGGTCTCCCTGTCTCTGGTCCCGCCACCACCACACCAGCTTCAGTCTTTTCTGTTTCCACACTGTACAAGAAAGGGTATTTCAAGAATGCAGTCTTTCAGTGGCTCTCTATCGCCTTAGGGTAAAATCCAAACTCAGCGTCTAGAGGCTTTTAGGACGGGGCCCTTGATTTCTCTACCACCCAGTCTGTCTGTCCATCCACCATCTTGAACTACTCATCATTCACCAGTGCACTCTGCCCATGAGCGTGTTTAGCTTTGGGGCCTCTGCCACCTGCTGCTTCTGATGCCATGGGCCTGGCGTGTTCTCCACCACACCATTCCGCCCTGTGTGTTCCAGCCCCGCCTACATAGTCCAATCTCTTCATTTCCTTCCACTAGATTATAAACTGCAGGTCTTGTATTCTTGTTATCCCTGTACTTACACCATATTTAGTACATAGTAGGTGTTGCATAAATGCTGAAAAAATGGATGGATGGATGGATGGATGGATGGATGAATGGGCAGACAGAGTAGGGGAGTGGGTAGATGGATGGAAGGATAGGCAGGTGTGTGGAAGGCGGGGTACATGATATGTGTGGGTGGACAGAGGGAAGGGCAGGTAAATGGATGCATTGGTGTATAAAGGGTTGCGTAGGTCAGTGAGAAGATGGATGAAGAGCTTGGGGTGAGGCAAGGGTGTATGGGTGGGTAGGCACACAGACGGGTGAGGGCATAGATAGAGGGTGGCCCATGCTGACACAGACGCGGTAAAATCAACTCAATTCCATGAACACCGAGGTTGGTTACTGTCACCAGTCAACAAAATTAAGTTTGTGCTCCAACCAGCAAAATAAGAATTAGCTAATGTGGGAGACATTAGAATAATTCTCCAAGAAAGAGAATGCTTAACCCAGGACTTACGTGCACCTTCTAGATCTCAGACTTGCTGTCTGGCTCGTTCAAGTCAATTGACGACGGAGCCTCGGCTTCTCTCCATCCTTAAATAGAGGCCACGGCGCCCGTGGCCTTTCCCTGTGCCTGCAAGAGCGTCACGAGGGTACACAGTGTGGCGCGCACCGAGCGTGTCAAGTTCTTGAGGGAAAATACAACTTTATGAAGATACACATGTGATAATAATACTCACACCTTGTATTTGAATCCAGCTTTGCACTTTTCAAAGCTCTTTCACATGTATATCTCAATTGACTCGCAAAACAATTCTAGGCAAGCATCATTCCCATTCTCAAGTGAGGAAGCTGGGGTACGGAGCCGTGAAGTGGCCTGCTGCACATTTTTGGTGACAGCCTTTTTCGGGCAGGTTATCGACTTCCCTGCCAGCCCTGAAGGGACCCAGGCGTAACCGACCCTCCTCTTGATGACTCAGGGTTGATATCGTGAATATTGGTTGTTCCTCTGATGTAGCTGCAGGTGCCGATCCAGGCCCAGCAGAGGTGCCGGGGGAGGGGCCCAGACTCATCCCTGAGTGCCATCCTGAGGTGTAGGTGGCCATGGACAGCTTCGTGCCGTGGCCACGGTGCCAGACCACACACCATGCACCAGGGCTATCTCTTTTGTCTCTGCTGCATTCTGCCTCCTGTCCGCTTTCTCTCCACCCTCAGCGTGTCTGCCCATTGCCGTGGCTTCCTGGGCCACTGCAGACCTCCGCCATCCATCCTCAGCTCCTCCTTCCCTCCCTTTCCTCCACACTTGCAGCTCCTCTGCCACAGCCCTGGCCCTTCCATAGACCCACCCAGCTCCCTTCTTGCTGCTCCCAGCCCACCCCCACCTCCCCCAAAGGAGAGGGACTCCTGCAGGCAGGGTCTGAGCCCAGCTTTTCCTGCAGCTGCATTGAGCTGTTTGGATTTGCCCTAGAAGGTGGAAACCTTGATGTTGGTGAGCTGGGGTGGTCAGGGCCAACTAGCCAGCCTGCCTCCGGCCTCAGGCACTCAGGCCTCACTAGTGAGACAAAGAGCTGTCATCTCCAGTGCTCACTTGCCTCCCACACATGAAAGCAGCCCCATGGGTCCTTCCATCAGCGCCCCGTTTCCCTCTCCATCGGGTGGCATCCCAAGCAGCCAGCCTGACTCCATCCTGGGCATGCCTTAGGCAGCATGCCCGTGCCCAGTGCACCTTCTGCCGAGGGTGCCGGGATGCTCCCACCAGGCAGCCTTTCTCCCGAGCTGCTATGGGGCCTCCCACGGCCTGACTCCAAGCACCTTGGCCTCTCCCCGAGGGAGGATGTGATGGGTGTGCCCACAACAAGTCTCCGGCAGAGACAATAGAACAGGAATGTGTGAGCTTCCGAACAAACACTGTGTGGGCTCACACAGTCGCCTCGGATTCTCGTCCAAGAAACACATCTCGCTGTTCGAGGGCGAGGGTGGGTAGCTGGCCTGCCCTGGCCCGCCCACACCCCTTTCTGTGCCAGAGACTTGGACGAGTGGGCCGACCCCTCCCCGACCCCAGGGCCTTCAGCCCCCAGGCCGGGCAGCCCTGCCCTCGTCATCCGACAGCTCTTCTTCCAAAGAGGGAGAGGACAGGGACAGCTCTGCCACCCAAAGAGTGCCTGCACCTGCCACCCCTTTCTGGAACCATTTTTTAGTGTAGTAAAATATACATAACATAAAATGAACACCTTAGCCATGTTTACAGTCCACTGTTCACTGGCCTGAAGCCCATTCACACTGTTGTGCAGCCACCGCTGTTGTCAGTCTGCGGCACGTCCTCATCTTCCCCCTCTGCGCCCCTGCGCCCCTCGGCCAGCGACCCCACGACTCCGCCCTGGCCCCAGCAGCCACCATTCCAGTTTCTGTCTCTATGAGTTTGACTTCTCCAGCCACCTCATGCGAAGGAAATCCCACGGTATTTGTTCTTTTCTCTCGGGCATATCTCACGTAGCAAAACGTCCTCAAGGTCCATCTATGCAGTAGCCTGTGGCAGAATTTCCTTCCTTTTTCAGGCTGAGTAACATCTCACTGTATGTGGAGACCGTGTTGGCTTGTCCCACTCATCCACTGACAGACACCCAGGCTGCCTCCGCCTCTCGCCTGCTGCGATTAGCGCTGCTGGGCACGTGGGTGTGCGCATTGCCGTCTGCGCGGCCAGGACTCGAAACTGTCTCAGTTAGGTAAAGCGTTGTCTCCCGAAGGCCCCAGAGAGGACCTGCATAAATGGGAGAGCTCATTGGCCCCCTCTGCATGCTGTCAGGGGTTTGTTCATATAAACACTGGAGGTCCCCCCGGGGAAAAGCAGAGTCCTGAAGAAGCGGAACACAGCATAGGTAAGTTTGGGCCAATGTGGAGAAGAGTGGGAAGACCTTGCACTTGGGACACTGCCCACGAAGGACACGTCAAGGGAGGATTCCTGGGAAGCTGTGGGCTCCCCAGAGGCAGGAGTCTCTGGGAGGACACTGACCAGTGCCCTCCTGGGAGGGAGACCCAGTAGAGCTGAATCAAAGGCTCCCCACTGTGAGGCAGGCCAGCCTCTAGTTGTGCCATGGAGTGCAGCAGGGTGCCACTTCTTGCCTGTGACAGGTCGGGGAAGTTCCCTTGGGTTGGGGGTGGGGGTGACATTCTGCAGCCCCTTCAACTCTAAGGCTCCAAGGCTCTGCTCTCCAAAGGCATCCCCGTGGGTCCTTCCATCAGCGCCCTGTCTCCCTCTCTGTGGGGTGGCATCCGAAGCAGCCAGCCTGACGCCTTCCTGGGCATGCCTTGGGCGGCACGCCCGCGCCCTGTGCATGTTCTGCCGAGGGTGCCGGGATGCTCCCACCAGGCCTCTTGGCAGTGAGAGGCCAAGTCAGTGTTTAGGGGAGACCAGGACGTGATCTGCAGCACGATTACCTGGGTGAACTCTGCCTGCTGGTACCTGTGACAAAGGACAAGGACAGCGCCAAGCATCCAGCCATCCCGACTTCCATGAGAAGACCCAGCAGATGTTTGCACAATGTGGTTTTTGGCCTTACTCAGGCTCTCAAACCACCAAATGGAAGATACAGTTGGAAGAGAGGCCCTGGGAGTGAGAGCCCCACCCAAACCTGCATCTGCCCCCCTCACTGGAAACCAGGAGCCCAGGGCCCTGCCAAGGAGGCAGGAAGACAGTGGCATGGGCTTGGTCCCCAGGAGCAGGTGCCCCAGGGAGACTTGGGCATGCAGAGTGGGGAAGGAGGGTAAACAGGAAGTACACCAGCCACAAATACGTGGGGAGAAGAGAGAGAGATAAGAAGGTTCTGAACCTTCGACTGGGAGCCCATGCAGGGGCGTAGGTCTTGGACAGCACAGAAATGAGGAGAAGGAGGAGACACATGCTCATAGGGACAAAGAGCTCTGCTGACGAGAACAAAGAGCCCCACTGACAAGAAGTAAACACCAGTGTCAACGGAGAGGCACAGCCTGGTGCTGCAAAGTATTCCTCTGTGCGACCTGTCGTGATTGTGTAATACAGTTCAGGGCGTTTTCCATCTTTAACAATAATCCAGGGAAAGCTTTGTGTCTGCGTCCTGGCGCACTGTGTACGTACACGTACGGGGTAAATTCCTAGAGGTGGTATCGCTGGGTCGGGGGTTTGTGCACTTGCAATGCTATAATTATCACCAAATTGCCATCTACAGAGTTAAACCAACTTTTCTTTCCACAAGCACTGTTTGCAGACTCATCAGTTACAACTCTGCACCTTGTCTACTCCAGGGAGAAGGGTGGGTGGGGTGGGGGTGCCTCACACCCTCACTCACCTTTTCAGGTATGTGCACTGGGGCCACCTGCGGCTGAGCTGCCTCTCGGGGTTAGTCCTTCCCGCTCGCAGACACCCAGCTGGGTGGTTTTCTTCTGCCTCCCAAAGCGTGTTAACAAATATTTCCAAGTGTGCCAGATGCCGCTCCAGTGCTGGGCAGAGTGGTGGGAAAACCCGAGCCCTGCCCTCATGGAATTTACCTTCTAGTAAATTCTAGTGGGGGTGGGGCATGGGGGACAGACAGACTGACAAGAAGATGATATGTCAGGGGTGAGGCTTGCTAGAGAGAGAAGTAAAGCAGGAGGTGCTCAGTGACACAACGGCTCATCGGGGAAGCCCTGGCTGATGGGGGACACACTAGGGAGCACCGTGAAAAAAGTGACAGAGGAGGGTCTGAGGTTTGTGGTGCCTGAGAATCACCAGGTGACAAGAGCACAAAGGCCCGAGAGTCAGAGCTGTGTCGGTGGGGAGAGCATACCCACCGCTGGCTGTCGCGCCGCCGCTCAGTGGCCCACCCCACTCCTTCCCCTGGACTGCCCCTTGTTCTCCACTTGGTCAGCATTTAAGCAGTTCGAGGCCTCCCTCTGCTCCATCATTCCAAAATGAATGGTTTTCTGCCTGTCCACCACCAGCCCAGGTCGTGGCCCAGTTCTGACCGGGATGCAGGAGGAAGGAGGTCTGGTCCCCTGGTCCCCCTCCTCTCTGGTCCCCAGAGGTCAGCACCTTTGGACAGTGTGGCCAGCACTGACCTGTCCCCTGGACTTCTGCAGCCTCCATGGCCTGCACACTCACATGTAGCATGGCCTGCCCTGGTTCTCCAGCCCCCCTGGAGTGGATGCTTGTGGCCCCTGCTGGGAGGGCCCCCCAACTGGGTGGACGGATGGAACACAATGGAAAGGAAGAGGTCAGGAGGGTGTGCAAATTTGGATTTCGGGCCAGCAGTGGGAACAGTCTCCCGGGGGCGTGTGTGATGTCACCTCTGCTTGAACACATCATGTTTGGGTCAAAAACCTTGACTCCAGTTCTCGGTCAGTGAACAAGGGTGCTGCCCCTAAAAATGCCATCTTCTGTGCTCTCCTCACCCTCCACCCTTCCTTTAAAACCAAAAACAGCACATAAGTCTCATCAGTCGACAGGTAGTGCATGCCCACAGTTGCCGTGAGCTGTCCTGGGGGTCACAGAGCTGCACCTGTGCAGAGTGTGGCCCTGGGCCTGCCCAAAGGAAGTGGACAGTGTCTTTTCCTCTCGAGTGGAATGCCCAGTGGGCGGGAAAGACGGAGAGTACTGGGGGAGTGAGAAGCGGGAAAGGGCACCGTGGGTGGGTGGGGACGATCCAGAGGTCTCCAAAGAAAGCTGGGAAGTGACCCAGGCCCTGAAGGGTGGGGAAGAGTGGAGGGCAGAAATGGAGGTTTCAGTGGATGGAAGAGTCTCCTGCAGCCGGTAGTCGCACTGTGCAGTCATCAGTGGATGTGACGGTCACTGCGGCGGGGCGTGAGAGTGGGGATGGGACTGAGATGTGTTTAGAGATCGGGAGAAGCAGCATCAGCCAGTGATGGGGATGGTGCAAGAAGTGGTCAGTGGGGTCAGGGGTGAACAGGACGGTAGGGCTTCTCAGCCTGTGCCCGCAGGTCCTGGAGGGGAGGGGGCTCAGTAAAAAATGAATGTAAAAAATGAACGTAAGGTAACAAAGGTTGGCAAGCACATGAAAAAACCACAACCCTCTGACATCGCTGGGGGGATACAAAATGGTGCAGCCACTGCAGAAAACAGATCGTCTGGCACTCAAAGAGCCAACGGTGGACACCACATGACCCAGCAGTCCCATGCCTGGGTACGTGCCCAGGAGGACTACAGAAACGTCAAGGTGAATGTCACAGCAGCATTGTTCGTAATGGCCAAAGAGTGTCCATGACTCAGACATCCACCAGCTGATGAACAGGCAAACAGAATATGGCGTAAAAACACAGCGTAATATTATTCAACTGGGAGAAGGATTAAAGAACTGATTCCTGCTACACACGGATAAATTTTTTGAATGTTATGTTAGCCTGGCTGGTGTGGCTCAGTGGATTGAGCACCAGCCTTCAAACCAAAAGGCACCGGTTTGATTCCTAATCAGGGCACACGCTTGGGTTGTGGGCCCTGTCCCCAGTGGGGGGCATCGATTGTAATGTTATATGAAGTTGATGTTATATGAATTACATCTCAATTTAATAAGCAAAAGAGAGACTGAGAGAAAGAGATGAGGCAGGTAGAGGGAAGCCAGGATGGGGCCGTGGCTGGATCCAGTGCTAGGCAGCCTGACCGTGGCCTTGGTCGGGAGGCAGTTCCAGCCTCCGGGGAAGTCAGTGCGGCGTGCTTGTTGTACAGAAGGGCACTTTGATTTCCAGAAGCCCTCCTGTAGCCAGGGCCCAGGTATGCCCAAGACCACAGCTGCACCTCCCTTCCCCCATCAGGAAGCTTTTAGGCTCATTTCATTTCTCTGAGGGTCCCAGCATACTTGCCACCACCTTCAAACCCATGTGCTGCCTGCCGTCTGCCCCTTGGAGATGCTCGTTCTTGGCTGCCCTGGGGCTGGGGTGGGGGCCTGGCTGCCAGGGACGGGAGCCAGCGCCCTGAACCTTGGTCTCCACCCTCCCCCCACAGCTCCTGCAGTCTCAGGATGTGAAGGAAGACGCTGTCCTGTGCTGCTCCATGGAGGTAAGCGGGCGGCGCGAGTGTCTCTGACCTAAGATGCCACTCACCCCTCGTCCAGGGGCCCCCAAGTCCAGGACAAGGGTGTATCAACGGGGCAGGCAGGTGGGGAATGGCTTCCTGAGTGGGCGTGGGCTGCTGCACCCAGAATGGTTAAGCCAAAACCAGAATAAATATTGATAGGGAGGCCGCCCACCGCTGGCTGGAGGGACAGGGAACTTCGGGCTCATCTGGAAGGAGACACTGAGTGTTGGCATTGTCACTTCCCTCCATCCCCAAGGTCACCCTCTCCTTGCACCAGGCACACCACAAAGATGACTTAAGAGATTCTAGGTGAACCCCTGTCTCCTGGGCTTTGGTACCATAGGGTTGGGGAAGGCGCCCAGGCTTGAATGCCCCATGTCGGCACTGATTCAAAGCATGGAAGCCACCTTGGGAGGGGCCCTGCTCGTTCCCAAGGCATGGCCGCTGCTCATTGAAACTCTTCCTCTGGGACCTTCCTTCAGGTGTGCGGCTCCGGCCTAGTCACAGGGACAGACCTTTGCCCTCGGGGGACGGGCTTCCAGCCTGGGCACTCAGAATGACTCAGGCCCCAGCTCAGCTGCCAAGGCCACGCCCCAGAATCTTGGAGGCCAGGAGTCCTGGAAGCCCAAACGGCAGCCCTAGGCAGAAGGGAGGTCACTCCATTCATTTGTGCTCCTGCCGGGTGCCCCGCAAGGGGTTTGGGGGATTCGGGGAGAAGGAGGAAGCATGTTCCCTGCCCTCAGACAGCTTCCGGTCTGGCTAGGGCTAGATCACACACACACATACACACACAGGACTGGGCAGCGGAGAGACCGAGTGTGTGTACAAAGCATGCGTGTCCCGAGAGTCCAGGGAGAGAGGGCAGGGTGGCCCACAGGGGCAAGAAAGGTTCGGTGAAGAAGGCAGAGCCTTGACGCCGGGGCGGGATGAGGCTGGGGACGGGCAGAGTGGGGAGAGATCCCACAGGGGCTGCTGCGCAGGTGGGCACAGATCTGGAAGTCTGGGGCTCCTTCCTCCCAACGGGGGCCTTTCGAGATCATCAGCCACCTCTCTTGAGGGCAGCCCTTCCGGTGGCCTTCTGCCCCTGTTCCTGTTTCTCTTTCCTTTGGGCCACAGGTTTGGGCAGAGGTCATGCTGGGGTGGGGAGGTGGGACTGGGGGCAGCAGAGAAGGGAAACAGGAGACCTCCTCCTGCTCTCAAGTTCCACGTGGACACACATGGGTAGTAATGACAAAGCCCGTTTCCAGAGAGACGTCCTAGCAAGTGAAAATTAACACGGGGCGGCCTGGTCACCTTTGAGGGGGTAGGTCACACAGTCATTGAGGGGGTGGGCAGTGGTAGTCAGGAAAGGCTTCCTGAAGGAGGGGGAGCTCTTGGGTGAAAGGAAAGAAGAGGTGTGTTTCTGCTGGGGGCCCTTTCAGCCCTGGGCAACGGGCATTATTCTCATCCCTCTTATTTCTGCCAACAGATTAGTTGTTATATGTGAGGTTGTACAGTTAGCTATTTCTACCCTCCTCACCCCCCAACCCCCACCCCCGGGGCACAGAGGCCTGGGCCCACACCTTCCTTAGATAATGCAGCTTGTCCCCCGCCCCCAGCTCACCTAACCAGAGTGGGTCCGGGGACCTCTGTGGGGCCCACGCCCCGCCTGACCCCTACTTCTCTGCCCGCAGCTGCAGAGCACCGGCCGGCTGCTAGAGGAACAGCTGCCCGAGATGATGGCCGAGCTCCTGGCCAGTGCCCGAGACAAGATGCTGTGCCCCTCGGAGTCGATGCTGACCCGGTCACTGCTCCTGGAGGTCATTGAGCTCCATGCCAACAGCTGGAACCCTCTGACGCCCCCCATCACGCAGTACTACAACAGAACCATCCAGAAACTGACAGCCTGACAGCCAGGGGGCCTGGCGGGCGGCCCGAGGGCAGCTGGGGCCCTGGTGCACAGGGCCAGATGGACAGGCAGGAGGACAGGGGTAGCCCTGGTGGGAGGAAGAACTGGGGAGGAAGGCAGGCAGAGCCTGCGCCCAGCCTGGAGCCAGGTGGGGAAGGTGTCAGATCCCTAGGAGGGCCCCCCATCCGAGCCCCCAGCCCCAGCAGGCGGCAGCTTCACCAGCAAGGGAAGCATGTTTCTTTTTCACGGTGGCCCGGCCCTCGCCCGGCCCCTCCCCACTCCCCATCCTCCTGCCGCCTCCCATCAAATGAGACCCCTGCAGGGCTTTGTGCAAGGGGTTTCGTCTCGGTGACTCCTCCTCTGAAGCCAGGCAGCCCGGCACGCCAGGGTGGCGCTTGGGCCCGAAAGGACCTCAGAAGTGGGTCGGGACGGCTTGCATTGTTCCCGCAGGCTGTCAGCCAGTCGCCAACCGGCAGCAGGAGACGTGTAGCAGATGTCCGGGAGGACAAAGGCAGACGTGGCCCCCGCCAGCCGCCCGTCATTGACGGCCTTTGTCCTCACGGTTGATCTGGGGGGACAGAGGCCTTCGCCCTCTGCCAGCCTTCACGCTCCACCACCCCCCAACTTCCAAGTCCTCCTCCTGGACCCTCCAGCCTCAGGCCCAGGGGGCGGGGGATGGGGCCAGGCCGGGGAGCTGGAGTTCCTAGTTCTACTTGCACCCTTTTGTTTTACTGTGTTTTCTTTTTCAAAAGTCAGCTGCTTTGAAGTCTCTTCTCTCAATGAAAGGGACACGATGTGATCACACAGACAGCACCAAGGACCCCCTGATTAGTGGGAGATCAAACCCGCTCCCCTCTGGAAGGATTCTAGCCACAGAAGGCTTGCCAGTAGCCAATTAGGGTAATTGGAAACTTCTGCCTCGGTGGGGGTCCCGCTGGAACCTGTGCCTCTGGCTCCCAGCACCTCCCCTCTCTCATTCTAGCTGAGCTCTCAAAGGGCTGATACTATCGCGCTGGGGGTGCATGAAACCTGGCCTGGCCCCAGGCCTCGTGGTGACCCAGGCACAGAACAGGCTGGCAAACTAAAACCCAAACGCTAGGGGATGTTTCGTGCTCCACACCAGGTCTTGTCCCAAACTCGGAGTGGGGGAGCGTGGGGGTGTGGGGCTGCCTGGCTCCCAGGACTCAGAGTTTAGCTAAATGGGCTGCTTTGCTGCCCTAGAAGAGGCAAGAGCCAGGGGCCCAGCCCTCCCACAGCCAAGTGCCACGTGCTCCATGGGCCCCAGGGCTGTTGGGGAAGGGAGTGTTCCTTGCATCGGGGAGCCAGGCAAGGAAGCCAGACAGAGCCTTCCAGACCGAGAACAAGACTGGGGCTTCCTGGAGGACTCAGGTCCTGGGAGATGGCCCTTCTCCATTGAAGGAAGATGGCAGTCGGTTGTCACTGGCCTCTGCAGACCCCCGTCTCCAGCGTCTGGGACTGACATTTTGATGAGCCCCCAGAAAATGGCCTGAGCCCAGCAGCTTCCTTATTCACTCCTTTACTGAGGCCAGTCACTCCCGGGTCACTGGAGGCAGCCTGGCTGTCCAGTCCAATCAGGCTGGCCGGGAGGTGAAGGCTGGAGGAGGTTGACTCCTGCTGACCCTAAGTCTAGGAGAGCAATCAACGCGGGGTGGGGAGCAGGTTCCCCAGTACTCCCTGGCTTTCCACTGGATACAACCTGCCTTCCGGCCCCAGGATGGGAGCCTGAGCCAGTCACCCAGCAGAGCTTGTCGGGAGCAAGGGTTTCCCTGGAACAGGCCCCAGCCTGCGCCTCCTCCTTCTTCCTGTAGGCTTCCTTGAGAAGCCTTCTCAAGCTTCTCCTCGCCTCCTTCTCCTTGGACTGCACCTCTAGCCCAGCCTGGGGCCCAGGGACAGCAGAGGCCCCACAAGGGGCTGATGTCAGGAGGCTCGGAGAGGACACTGGGGACATCAAGGTCCCAGGGAGTCAGGTGGCCCTCAGAGAGACACACCTGTGCCGAAAAGGGCCTCGTTTCCTTCAGGCGGGGGATATGCATCTTCAAAGACCAAAACAGGGCTCCAGAGGAAGGGAGAGGCCTAGGAATGGGGTGCAGGTCGAGGAGGTGGGAGAGTGGGGTCTCCCACCTCCACCCCGGCTCAGAGAGCAATCACGCAGGGGCCCCAGGCACCATGCAGGCAGGGGCTGATGTTCCCTGGAATTCGAGACAGGTAGCATCATGGCACCATGGGCCTCATGCCCCTTCCTCCTGCTGGCCCTCCTTGGTGGTCTGGCCTCGGGGCCAAGCCTGTTAGGACCAGAGTGTGAAGAAGTGAGATATAAATATGTACACATATATAAATATATTTTTAATTACGTGTCGTGTCACTGTGGCTCCAGACATATGGTTTGCCTAGTTTATTCCATTGCTTGAAAGCACTTCCTGGCCAATCCGAAAAACAATTTAAGCTGTTTTTCTAAATGCAGGTTGCTGCTACTTTTTCAGACATGGAAGGAAAACGTTTAAAAAGGATTTTTTTTTTTAAGGAAATAACAGTAAAGCCTAAAATCTGAGACTCTGAGAGGCAGCTTCCCACGGGAGATGACTCGACAGGAACTGGGGGGCAGAAGTGGCACCCACAGGCCCCTCTCCCCAGGCCAGCCCCCCTTCTCTGTTGAGTGAGGAAGGCCATATCCAAGTTGACCTCTGAATGTATTTGGAGGGGGGCAAAACTGGATATTGCATTTCTAAGGCTTGCATTGTTTTCTCTACTGGCCCACGGCTTTCCTGGCACGGAAGAGGCAAAGGCTGGCCATCCAATGTCGATTCTGCGTGGGTCTCTCCCCTGCCAGTCAAGTCGAGGTGGTCATTGCCTTCCTCCCAGCAGCAGGCCTGCTCACCACAGTCCTGCCCCCTAGGCCTCGTGGCTTGGCCTAGGCTCTGGGACCGCAGCCCCAAGGAGGCCCCTCTCCTCCCCTGGACCAGGCGGGAGTCCCCCCACCCTCCATGAGGAGTGCTCACCTCCAAACCCAGTTTCGTCTGTCCACCCTTCCCTAACCAGCCTGTAAACCTCTAAGGTTTGGGGATCGTCCTGTCCATCCATGTAAATGTAAATGTTGGCCGAATTAGTATTTATTCTAATTTGTATTTTATTTTATTTTGGGGGGGGGACGGGGAGGGAGTGTGTGGGGAATGTACCGTTGACGACGCCCCGGGCAGCTGCCAGGGCGGGGGCCCAGAGAGCCAGGCCGACACGAGGAGCAGCCCCACGGGGCCGCCCGGACGCCAAGTCCCAGTCTTCTCTGGCATCAGCCGCCAGCCAGCGTTCCTCATGTGACAGACTCCCGAGCCCGCTCGTGAAGTCGTGTCTCTCAGCTGCTGGGTGCTGTGCTGGGAGACCTCTGGCTGGGCCTGGGAGGATGCAGACCGGAGAGAAGACAACTTTCTTCTCGCCTCTACTGGGGACGCTTGCACGGAGAGCTGCTGCCCTGCCTGAGCCAGCTGGGAGCCTGGCAGCAGGACCTACCTCCCTGGAGCAGGGGCCCGGGGCTTCTCGCCAAAGCTGCAGCGGAATCCTGCTCACGCACCCACCTTCCCTCTCTCCGTATGTCCTGCTTTCCAGCTGAACCCAAACTACAAGTGGGTTTAAAAAATAAACAACAACAAAAACCAAAAAATGCTCAGTTCGTGTTCTTTGTGCGTTCGGCGAAGGGAATCTTTCCCAGAGGCTTTTGGGCTCTGCTGGAGCCAGCAGGGGCTGGGAGGGGCCTCTCCCCCAGGGGCTGCACCAGTGAGAAGATTCCTCCTAGTTTGGCCACCTTGGGGAGCAGGGGCTGGGGCTGGGGCCCGAGAAGACTGTGGAGGAGTGACCTAAGAGAACATGAGTAAAGGGGACTCATGTCCCACCCCCTCAAGCTGGGACCTGTGGCCTCTCCAAGGGGGTAAGACTAAGCTAGTCCTGCAGAAAATGGCTTTTATGCTAAAGGTCTGCTTTGCTGCATGCTGACCCAGCCCACCACCCCCTCCCCGGCCACATTCCCCTTCCTTGGAAATGTCTCTGTGCATTGGGCAAAGACTCATTTTAGGAAGACTAAGAATGGGGACTAACAGCTTCTGGAAGTCAGCAGCAAGTGGCCATCCAGTCCCAGAGGGTCAGACAGTCTTTCATCAAAGGGTCCCCAAGGGGCCCAGTGACTTCTTTTCCTGTGCTGACTTGTCCCTTGTTCTGCACAGTCCCTCCCATGGTAAATGAGCACTGCCTCCTGGTAACACACTCCCCTTGGGGGTTTGTTCTGGCTGGAACATTCGAGGCTTCCACCTCCTTGGGGTGGCGACCAGAGCATCCACCCCCTTTATACTTACCCGGCCTGGCCAAGATGGCAGCCAGGTCAGCCCAGGAGCGAGGCCGTGCTGAGACTGGTCACCGCCCCTTACTGGGTCATGAGACACTAGGCAGAGACAGCCAGGAGGCACAGGTTGGGAGAGGGAGATAACATTTTAATTAAACATTTGAAATACTGTTAAGACAGTTTTTTACAAAATGCAAAGGAGGAGGAACAGAAAGGGGAAGTCAAAATGAAAGGTGTTTGAAGGTAAGGGAGGGTGGGGAAAGAGAAATCTTACCAAACCATATTCACCAGGAAGTATTTTTCTGGGTGGTTTAGTCCTGGTTCCAGAAGGTTCTAAATTAGTAAAAACTATGAAATGCATCATCCAAACAATGAATGTTTCAGTCCTGCTTTTCACCACCACCTATGCCGACAGGAGTTACCTGTCCTTCTAAGGATGGGTTGGATTTGCACTGGAGCCTGTAGGAGGGATAGGAAGTGTGTTTTGAAAGAATAAGCTAGAAAATGTACATGCACATGCCCACACAGGACTTGTTAAGAGCCTTTTAGGTCCCAAGGCAAGTGCAGCAGAGAAAGAAGGGATGGAGAAGGTGAGAGAGAAAGAGAGCTTATGCCTGAATACTAACAGTCTCCTTCCCGTGGTCCCCGAGTAGCTTCAGGGACTTCCATACACTGTCTGGTTCAACACAGGCAGCTGAGTGTCTCTGATTCCCATTTTACAAATGAGAAAACAAACACGACTGACCCAGAGCCAAAGGCTGGCCGGCCAGCCAAGTGCCCCTTCCCCTGGCCCAGGAGGTGAGCATGTCCCAGCTTCTGCCCTCTGACTGCTGCCGACATGGCCCCCGGGAGCTGGCCATCCGCGCCAGCCAGACAGAAGGAGCCGCCAGCTGCCCGTTGAGGCCACCCTGGGCCGACGGCATGGTGTTCCCTTCGAGTCAGTGAAAGTAGGAGCGTGACGAAATGTCCCAAGTCAAGGGACTTCGGTGGGGTGAGGAGGAGGAGGAGCAATGTTGCAAAATTCGGTGCTGTAATATAAAAGAATCGGTCATCGTATGTGTCAGCTGTCCCGTTAGTTTTCCTCAGGCCAATGGTTCTCGAGGTGGGTGGGAGGTGAGGGAAGCCCTTCTCCGGGAGCGGATCAAAGGTGGCTGCCACACCCACGTTGCCTGGGAACTTGGTCAAGCGACACGCCAAAAGAGGGTCACATTTCCTCCCACACCCCACAGAGGACGCTCGCACCAACATCTTCAGAATTCTGGCCCTAGGGAGCCCCCCTCCTGGTGGGTTCAGGTGTGCGTGCCCTCTGTGGGACGTGGGAGGAAAGGTGGGCCGAGGCCACCACCGACACTCCAAGAACATAGCCACGAGAGCTGTCGCAGTGACGCAGAATTAATGTCTGGAACCGGTGGCCACATCTCCGTGTTCTGCTCTTGGATTTGCAAGGCTGAGACTTGCTGCCCCAGCTGAGGGGAGGCTGCACGGCGAGGGAGGGGCCCCGGCACGCTGCTCCAGGGTGGGGCGCGTCTGTTCCACTGGGGCAGTGTTAGGGCTTTCGTGGGCCTTGGGCGTCTATGCCTTTGCAGGCCCTTTCTGCTTAAGGTAATATAACAATTGTACTGTGTGTAAAGACAAATACATGAATATTACTTATTAAAACATTTTTAATGTAGAAGTTTGTGGGGTTTTTTAAAGATTTTACTTACTTATTTTTAGAGGGAGATAGAGAGGTTAGGGAGAGAAACATCAATTGGTTGCCTCTCACACGTGCCCGACCAGGGACTGGGAATCGAACTGACAACCTTTCACTTTGCAGTACGACAGCCAACAGAGCCCCTGGTCAAGGGGAAGTTCATTTCTTGATTCTGGTTTTGAAAGAGATAAAAACGTTCTGTGGGCCCCGAAGAGAACTAACTGTGTGCCCTAGACACTAGGCCGGCTGAGCCCGTCAGCCCTGCACGGACGTGGCACCCGAGTGAGCAAGGGCTCCCGCTTTTCCCTGCCCCCCACCTGATCTCAGGGTGACCCAGGGCAGAGGAGGGTGGCTGGGGGTTGTCAAAGGGGTGGCTCACGCTGCCATCTTCCAAGCAGGCAGTTGGCCTGCACTGGAAGCAAATGCAGTAGCCGCTTCTGTCCCACGCTGGCTGCAGGCCAGACAGCCGGGAGCGAGGTGAGCAGCTGTGTTTGCCTGGCCAAGGACACTCCGGCCCAGCAGTCCCAAGTCCTCACATGTCACTGCCCCCTTTCCATAGCTCTTGCACATACAGTATCTGATATGTCTCACCAGAGCCCTGGGAAGGAAGTAAATAAAGTCCTTACACCCATTTGATGTCTGGAAACTGAGTTTAGAGGACCATACCACCTGCTTGAATGCTGCTCTATAGTTTTCACATATATGATCTTGTTTGACCTTCACAATAGCCCCGCCAGGTAACAGACATTTCTTACTCCATTTTAAAGATAGAGGAACAGGCAATAGTGACAAACCCACGTCATGAGGCCAGTGGGCACCAAGACCGGGCCTGGAATTGCTGCCTTCTTAGTCCTGGTGGGAGGGTGTGGGGATTCATCCACAGACTTGGCTCCCAGCCTCCAGCACCCGTGGCCACCTCTGTGTTTGAGTCTCCCTGCCTCACTGTGTCCCCAGCGCTGAGTGGCCCAGTGTCTCCCAGGGACCAACAGGGGCTCAGGCCAGTGTTCCCCTGGTGACCCAGGACAGACAGGATATGGCCCTCCCAGACACACCAATGGTAGGGAGAGAGGCTCCCGGCCCAGGGTGTAAATCAGCACCTTTCCCATTCAACCAGGGTCGGAAGAGGGCTCTGCCATGGGCTTGACTCTGAAAGAAGGGGGCAACAGGGGCTGGGGAGGAGGCGAGAACTCAGGAAGCACACCCCCTGGGGAGGGGAGGGCGCTCAGGGCCTGTCATCATCTACTGCCCTGTAGCTCTGTGTGACTGACAAGGCTGAAATCTCAGGGCCCTACAACACAGATGCTCATGGTCTCTCGTTTACGCTGTGCAAATGGTGTGGAACTTGAGTAATCTTGGCTGGCTGGCAGAACGCCCAAGTTCAGTTTCTGGACCATGAATGGGGGTTGGAGACACAGACTTTCACCTTCACTTAGTGCCACCTTCTCCTAGAGGTTCTCCCTGACTGCTCCCCTGGTTGGGATTGTAGGTCCCCCTCTAGGCTTCTACGGCCCGAGAGTGTTCCTACCACGGCCCTGTTTACTGTGTGTGGTCATTGGCGTGTAGGTGGCATCCACCCACTGACCATGAGCTTGACTTCGTCGCCTCTGCAGATGCCAAACAATTATGTGGGGCATAAACCATGACAGTGAGGTCCAGGTCACACGTGACAGATGGGCTCGAGGAGGGAAAACTGAGCTGTGCCTTAAGCCAGGCCTTGGAGGTGGGACACCCAGAACAATGGAGGAGTGGGGGACCCCACATGTGACAGGGACTTCCAATGGGAGGGCTTGGGGTGTCCTGGGGTCCTGAGGCCTAACAGTCCATAGAGGCCTGGAGGAGGAGGGACTGGTCTGCTGTGGGGGGCAGGTCAGAGCTACAGCGAGTGTAGACGGGGCCTTTGTGCAAATAGGAAGGGGGCGCCCTCCTTTCTCAGGGATTCCCAGCACTGCCCAGGATGTGTGAGCTGCCATGGACCACCCCCCTCAGCTGGGTTCTCTGGGGTGTGTGGGAGTGCGTGCACATGTATGTGTGCTTTGAGGGGCACAGGGGCATATACAGCATGTGTGAATCTGTGCTGCAGTTCCTAAATCTCCTGGCCAGTTTGGCTTCTGCACAATGAAGGGTGAGAAGTGGAGGTCCAGCACCCCAGAGCCAGAAGCGGAGGGCTTCTTTCAGAGGAGGTCACAGTGGCCTTCCCCTTGCCACCTGGGAACGGGGCTGATGCAGGGCCCACGGTGTGCTGGGAACAGGCTGTCGGTTCCTGTGGGCAGAGACTGGGGCCTCTGGCCAACGTGTAGGAAGTACGGCCCTTGGAGAGGCCTGATTCACCGGAGGAAGAGGCACCCCCACCCAGCAGGACAACAGAGGGTCACACTGGGCCACCTAAGTGAGGATTGGCCTCCAGCCAGAGTGCTCTGTGGTCTCTGTGAACCAGACACAGCTACTGGCCATCAGCAGGTTGCCTTTCAGGAGCCTCAGTCACCTGTCTCCAGAGAGACTAGAGGGGCGTGGGGTGGGGGGGTGTATCTCCGGAAACTGAAGCCTCAGAGAAAGAAACTCCAAGGCTGTGTCTTTGTGTCTCCCAGTCGGGCTCAGGACTGGGCCACAGGGGGCGGGGAACCTTCCCTTTGCCGACTCCCACCCCTCACCTTGTGCCAAAGCTGGCTCCTGGGGTCCAGAAAGACAGGCCGTGGCTCTAAACACCGGGTCCGAGACTGTCAGGGAGAAAATGTTTCTCCAAAATTTCTGCTAAAGACAGACAGTGTGGGGCCTAGCGGAGATGGCTCGATCTCTTCTCCCTGGTCTGACTGCTCCAGGGGTACTGCGTTCCCCACTGGGAACTCAATTTTATTGGGCACACGGCCAAGGACCATGAGCAGGCCGGGAGGGAGCTGGGGCTTGTCAGCAAGCAGAGGCCGTGGGAGCCTCACATGCTCTGCCTGAGAACACCCCAGGTGTGCGCATCTGTCCACAGAGGTCTGACAACCCTTCATGGGGAGGAGAGAGAGGGGCTGGACGTGTCGCTGGACATCAAGAGTGGAGGGCAGGCACCCTGATGCAAGGACAATGTGGGGACCAGCAGATAGTGTGGCACAGGAAGAGAGAGATAACCCCCCCACACACACACACACACACAGGACAAGTCCCAGGAGAAGCTGTGGCCACATTCCCAGGGGTGTCCAAGGAATCCCTCCGCTGTGGCACAAGGGTCCATTGGAAAAGGCCCGCAGATCCCTCCTGAGGCTCTGCTGGGGAGGTGGGGCTTCCAGGACACGCCCTTTCCAGGAAATGCTCTTACCCTCAGTCCCAGAAATCTCTTACTCATTTTCCCCCCAGCCGAAGCTCCCAATACTCCAGGTTATCAGGATGTGGAGAGAACATAGAGCCCACGCTCCCATTTTACAGATGAGGACATGGAGGCCCTTACAGGAAAGGGACCTGCCCAAGGTCACAGTGGCAGAAACCTTTCCACAGAGGATCACACACATCCGTGAGCTCTTGGACAAAGGACACGTGCTTCCTTCTTGCTTGATGACCCAGCTCATTCCAACAACACCAACGAGCGGACAGGATGGTAATTCTGGGTTACCCTCTGGGATTATCAAGGTACACCCAGTCCCCTTTGCTTTTTTATTACTGTAGGTGCGTTTTACAGGTTTTCCACCCCCTCTCTTACCCCAAAGCTCCTCTCCCTCCTGACGGTGGCCTGATATGGGCCTGAGAAATCAGACCACCAAACCCGTCAGGACTGTGTGCCCACACAGGCCCTGAGTGAGGGGCTGAGGGCATGTCTAGAAGCAAAGAGCACAAACTTTGCTGCGTGAATGGGTGTTTGAAACAACCGTTTCGCCTGCTCAGAAACCAGTTTTGCTGACTTTGTGTCCCCTTATGACTTCCAAACGTGGTGACTCCACCAGGTAAGCAAGGTTTGGCCGACCTTGAAGTCAAGTTGTGTTAGTCCATGCAACCCTCTCCACAGCCGTGAAGATGATGGGGCGGGTCGTCTCCAGGGAGGAAAGCCAAGCCTGAGGACTGGGACGACTCAAGATCAGACAGAGTCTGGATGAGTCCCGTGACCACTGGCGTGGACACCCAGCCTCCACGCCACACTGGCCCTGCCGTTGCAAGAGCTGTGGAAAAAGAACAGACACCCCTGGGCTCATGGAAATAGCATTACAGTGGAGTCAGCAGATCCAAATTCTACCCCTGATTCCACACTCACCTGCTGGTTGCCTGTGGAGGTTTCTTCTTTGGGCCTCAGTTTTCCCATCTGCAAAGGAAGGATGAGGATATTCATTTTTAAAGTGTCCCTGCCTATGGAAGTGCTGGAAGCAGCCTAGGGGCCCATCAGTAAATGAGTGGATCAGAAAACTATGGTAGATTTATACAATGGAATACTATGCAGCAGAAAGAAAGGAGCTCCTACCCTTCATGACAGCATGGATGGAACTGGAGGGCATTATGCTAAGTGAAATAAGCCAGGCAGTGAGGGACAAATACCATATGATTTCACCTTCAAGTGGAACCTAGTCAACAAAACAAATAAGCAAGCAAAATATAACTGGAGACTGGAAATTAAGAACAATCTGACAGTAACAAGAGGGGAGGTGGGAGGGGATAATGGGGGGAAAGGAGGGAAGGGTTTTCAGGGACATCTATAAAGGACACCCAGACAAAACCAAGGGAGGGCGGGGGAAGCAGAGGAGGGAGGTGGAGAGGGCTGGGGGAGTGGCTGGGGGAGTGGTGGGAGGTAAATGCAGACAACGGTATTTTACAACAAAAAAAATAATCTTTAAAATAAATAAATAAGGTGTCCTGGCTACGATTCCTGAGTTGTCTTTGCTAGTTCTGGAGAGAGGAAGGTGGGGAGGGGAGGGGCGGGATGAGCAACAGCTCTGCCCAAGCCCTGCCCAGGCCCCCAGGAGTCCTCAGCCCCCAGGTTTGATCTCTGTCAGGATGCGCCCCTTCCCCATTCTTAGTTTATGCCTAAGCTGGTCCACCCAGGAAAGCTTTTACACTTCAGATTCGTCAACAAAGATCCCACAGGCCTTGGGGGAAGGGCCCGATGCTAATGACGACCTCTGGAGGCCACGCTTTTTTCAGAAGCAGAGGGTCTTGCACCAGGGCTGTCGCCTCCCTCTTGGGGAGAAGCTCGCCCACGGGACTGGGCCGGGAGTAAGGCCAACATCTTAGGACTCCAGAATCAACAATTCTTAGCTACTTTTGTCTTTGGCACCTTCCACCTATGTCCTGGGCCAGCTCCCCCGGCTTCAATCCACTTCTCTCGTCTGGCACTAAAGGCTCCCAGGAGGCCCTGGGTGGTCCCCATGAAGGGGAGCAGAAGGAGGGTCCTGCCACTATCATGTGAATCAGGGGAAGGCCAGAAGGGAAGGCAAAGTGAGGGCTGGCTGAGGACGCCAGGCCGTGTGTCCCCTGCACACCCGCTGGTCGGACAGCATCTGTGGCCCCTGCTTGCGGGCCCCTTCCCAGCCTTGGCAGAAGCAGGCAGAGGCCCCAGTCTCTCCAGAGGCAAAGTTTGCAGAGTCCGGTCTTCCTTTCCTGCAGCCACTGCGCCACACTGGGGCCCGAGCTTGGCCGCTTTCCTGGGCTGCTGCCGTATCGATTATTTCAGCTCCCTTTTTGCTGGAGATATCAATTTAGCGGGTTCCCGGGATGGCTGTGTTTTAACCTCTCACCCCGGTCTAGACTCTGTCGGCTCCCGCTGTCCCTGGGCCAGGAGGAGATGGAGGGCCCCCGGGTCTCTCGGGCAGGCTCTGGAGCCAGTGGATTTCCAGGAACAGATGCTGGGATCGCCCAGCGGCTCCTCGTCCCCGCCAACCTGCCTCCCTCCAAACCGGCCCGGTGAATTATTAAAGATGCAATTTCCTTTCATCTTTCCAGTAAAATCGCTCCCTGTGCCGTGAGCTGCTGCCTTCCTGTCACTGGCTGGGCAGGGGCCTTGGCAGGACCCACCTTCACACCCCTTCTTCTCCTTGCCTGAACCTTCCACCGAGGCCAGAGGGGGCGGCCCCTTCCTAAAAGGGTCCAGGAAGCCTAGGAATCTTGAGAAACTGGGTGAACGGAGGGGATTTGGAGTCAGAATATCCCAGAGCCTGCTGCTTCACAGATAAGGAAAAGAAGCCCAGAGACGGGCAGCAGGCAGCCCCAGGTTGCACAGCAAGCTGTTAGCAGAGCTGGGGCTGGAATCCAGGCTCCAGTCTCCCAGCTGAGGGTTTCCCCTTCTCAGGCACCAGAACAGCCCCTGGAGTCCCAGCAGAGCTCCAACCCCACCACCACCACACACACACCTCCCAGGACAGGAGCTGGGTTGAGCTGCTGGCTGTATCGATTAGGTCTCCAAGTGTGATTTACAGTCCTCACCCCTGCTGCAGCAGGCTAGCTGCACGTAAAACCATAATTATTACTGCCCACCGGTCAGTATTTATTGGTTCGGCTTTTACTGTTGACTCTTGGTGATCGTCACGGAGGGGCCAGCAGGCAGGCAACGCCCTCCCCGTCATCCTGGCCAAAGCCTGCAGTTGGCGCATGATCGGCACCCCAAGTCCTCCTTCCCAAAGTCTGACTCCAAACCCGCCTCCTCCAAAACCCCTCTCTTGATCACCTCACAGAGGTCCAAACGCTCCTGCTCCTACGTTGTTCCATCCGAGCCAGAGGGCCCTCCAGGCCCCAGGCAAGGGGCAAACCCAGCCAACCTGAGCCCGGAAGGGGCCTGAGATTCCATCCTGCCCGCTCTCCACCAGGGACCCGGGGCTCTCCTCTTCCTCCTCCCACAGACTTTAAAGCGGTGAGCTGGGGCCTGGGGATTCCCGAACATCTGCCCCAACCCCCAGCCTCCCCCAGAACCAGGAGATGCCCCAATATGCTGGGCAGGAGAGACCTTCATTGTTCACAGCCCTTTGGCAAGTGACCCCCCCACAACCTTGGGAATTTTGGTTTTGAGGAGGCCCCCTGAGCACTGCTCCTGGACACTTCTCCAGCCCCACCAACCATCTGTGAGCGGCTTTAGGAAGTTGCTCCCTGGCAAGGGGTGGCAATACTGGGGAACAGGCAAGGCACCAACCCCCATGCCCAAGATCTTCTGACCTTTTGGGGGCCCCAGACTTCTCTGAGAATCTAGAAAAAGATAGTCTGGAAAAATAATTACACATTTATCAATGTCTACTTTCTAATTTCAGAAGCCTTTCAAGCCCCCTGCTACGTTCCCATGGGTCCCCAGGCCCTGGTTAAGGGCATCGGAGCCCCTGACACAAAGGGAGCCCGAAATGGTTTTAGGTGGCAGGGGGTTAACTAGAATCTCAGCACGCAGAGGTGCTGGATAATCCTGGGGCGGATGAACACGGGCCCTGCCTGGCTGTGAATGGTGGCCTAAGGGTCAAGAGCCTGGATTTCTGGCCTCCACCATAAATAACTTTGGGATCTGAAGTTTTGTTTTTTTTATTCAAGGTCCATCATCACCTCCCCACTTTGTGCCAAGCATGGGCATAGGGTGAGAACTAAAAGAGACAGACATGTTCCCCACCCTCGTGTCACTTAGAGTCTTCGGAGCACAAGAAAATTAACAAGTAAACACAGAAATAAATATGTTCTTTAATGACATGGGCAAGGATTCTGGCTAATCCTCTGGAGCTTCCGTGGAGATGATTCTAGTTATTGGCTGGTGCTTCTAAGAAGAAGAAATAAGACAACCTGCACTAAACACGGCACCTGGCACAGGACGGCTCACTCTGAGGAAGACTTGTGGGTGGAGCTGGTCAGCAGAGAGAAGCAGGCGTCTTGTCTGGCAGAGCTCGGAGGGAAGCAGACCGCCACCATCCTGGCCAGCCCAGACTCATGCTGAGAGGGCAGCCAGCCCAGGAGCAGCCTCTGGTCATGAACGTGATTACAGCAGGCAATGCCCACACAGAGAGTGAGTAGGTGACTATGGCAAGGGGAAGACTCCGTGCAGGGCCCAGGGCTGCCAGCCTCTGGGAGGGTCAAGTTGAAGCAGTAAACTAGAACATGCACCTTTGCAGAAGCAGGTTCTGTGGTTCACCCAGATATTTACTTCTGGCTGCTGTAGACTGGTTATCTCACACCAACTTTCCCACCAAGAACTGAAAACAAATGTATCACATACATTCTAAAAACTTGTTTGAAGGCATTGGAGAGGTCTAGAGGCCATGATCCTGGCGATGAGACAAACCCAGAAAGATGAGTTCAACACTGGCCCTTATTTTCCCCAAGCAGTCGTTGTGAAGTTGAGAATATGAGCAAAAAGTGGAGACAGACTTTTTCTAATCTTAAGGAGGTAAAAAGAAAAGGGGGCTTACACATGTCCAAGAAGGATCCCTTACTTATTTTTTAAGGCTTTTAGTTGGAACCCTTGAAGGGCAAATCAGAAATAGATCAGTCTTCATAAATACTGAAACCCACTTTAAGTAAACTTAATTCCAGATTAGACTAAGCTGCTTGTGCTCTACCTTCTGGAAGCAAGAGTAATTCCTCTCTGGATCATTCGGAGCCTCGGATCATCTCTACAGATTTTCCACACACAACGTCTGGCACTCGGCGAGGTGCGCCGGGCACCGCAGGAGACAGGACCGCGTGACCGAAACCGGGAGGGAGACGCCGCACAGGCAAGACGGCGAGTGGCCCACGGGGGATTCCGACACCAGCATTTAAAACAACGGGCTTCACGATCATGGCGATTAGCAGCTTCGAAAGGTAAACGAGAGTGAGAATGTAGGCAAAGAATTGGAAACTTGTGAAAGTTATTAAATCAAAAATATGGAAATGAAAACTATGATAATCACAATTAACAATGAAATGAATAGATTCGATGCAGCTAATTGAGGATTAGTGAACTGGAAAATAGGGCAGTATAATACACAGAACATTGAAGCACAGTAAAAAATGACAAAAAATAAGATCGGGGCAAAAGAAGAAAGTCACTTTTTTTAAAAATTCTTAAACGTACCCCTCTAAAGCACAGTGTATGTGGTCTGTATATGCAGCATGCTACAACAGTGATTTTCGACCAGCATGCCGCAGAAATTTCTAGAACCTGCAGTACCTGACTCTTAAGTCAGGGGGACCGACCTCTTTCCCCTTGTATTGTCAAACAAAAAAATGACAGCAGCCAACACAACAATAGCTATCCAGTGTGAATAAATCAAAATTATACCTATTTTCTCTTATCAGATCGTCAAAGAATATAATATGGTTTTTGGTGTGCTGCAGAATTTTAGTAATCAGATTACGTGTGCCATGAGATGAAAAAGGTTGAAAATTGCTGCTCTCTAGCATACTGGCTCTGTGGGTAATATATGTGATAATGGACAGTATATAATAAAGAGTGCAAATGGAAAATTACTTACAACATTTAATTGCATATAAGAGAAGAAGCTGGAAGGGCCATGCATTAAACATGAATCTGATGCGATTCCGTAATGTGTCAGACCAGAGGGCAGAATGGGCTTTGGACCTGCCGGCTAAATCCCACCTCAGTCTCTCACTAATAATGTGTAGACCTCCACCAAAGCCACATCACCTCTCCGAGGGTGTTCTGTCGTCTAAAACAAGGGTGCAGTGTTGTCGTGAGGATTAAAGAGGGCAGTACGTGCGCATGACCCCCAGCGGGCACTTAGTGAGTGATAGGGGACAACTGGATTTGTTTAGATGGTCAGGAGCCGACTTCTCCTGGACACTCTCCAGCCCAGGAGCTGCCACCCGATTTTACATCCCCCACCCCATCGCAGTCAAAACAAAAACAAAAACTTTCAGCTTCCCCCCACCGCCGGTGAGAGAAGCGTCCGACGTTTTCATCTACACCTTGTGAGTCCAGCACGGAACCTCTGCTTTCAGAAGGAGCGGCGCGAGGGCAGGGGTTCTCCCTTGAGTCCCTTGGGCCACAGCACACAGCTTGTCTCCCCAACTCCCACTGGCCGGCCTCACCCCACTACGACTCTGACCAGTCACTAGCCTCCTCTTGGTTCCATGACCTGCCAATCTCCTTCCCACGTCAGGGCCTTTTTACATGCTGTTCCACGTGCCTGGATGGGCTTATCCGCACTTCTCACACCCAACTCCTGCTCCACCTTCAGCTCTCAGACCAAATAGCACATGTCACAAGCGCCTTCCCTGAGGGCCCTGTCTTAACTGTGTCCCCCTTCAGGACAATTACTACACTTAGAAGTCACTTCACTTGCCTCTTTTCTTATCTCGTCTATAAATTGAGTCTACGGATTAAAGCAGTTCCGAAGGAGCCCCAGATAGTCTCACCACTACTCGTTTCAGACTAGAAGCGGCAACCTTCATTCACTCGGGCACAAAATGTTCATTGAGCAGTTACTCCGTTCTGGGCACAGTGAAAACAGTGGGAATGCAGGGCGAGCAAAGTCAGACTAAGTCCCTGCGTCATGGGTCAGGGAAGACACGGATACAGACAAACATAAAACCGGCTGGAGGTGTGGGGTGCCGCCGAGAGAGAGACATCTGCAAAATGAATGTAGAAACAGAGGGAGAGAGGCCTTTTTTGATGAGCAAGACCTTTCTGACAAGGCGACATTTAAGCAAAATGCTGAAAGAAAGGATGGTACCGGCTATGAGGACAGGGGAGGCAAGCCTTCCAGAACTTTAGAGAAGGGTTTGTTGTGCTTGGCAAAGTAGGAAACTGCATCTGTGCCCATTTGATTTCCAAAGCAAATTGTCTCTATGATTCAAAAGGCTTGCCCTGGCCGGGTGGCACAGTTGGTTGGAGCACTGTCCTATGGACTGAAAGGTGGCCAGTTCAATCTCCGGTCAGGGCACAAACCTAGGTTTCAGTTTTGATCCTCAGTCAGAGCGTATACAGGAGGCAACCATCTGATGTTTCCTTCTCTTTCTGTCTCTCTCCGCCCTTCTTTCTGTAAAATCAACAAACGTATCCTTGGGTGAAGATTTTTTTAAAAACATTTTAAATCAAAAGCCTTATACTATGCATGCCCTTTGATCCACAGGTTCACTTAGAAATTTAGCCACAGGAAAAATAATGTATATGTATATTTATGTATAAGGATACTGACTAAATGGGGAAGGAAAAAATATGAAAATAATGTAAATGGTGGACGGTAGAGTAATAATAAATGGTGGATGGTTAGTAAACTGAGGTCATCCCCACAATGGAATACTGAGCGGGTGTCGAAATACTTAGAAGAATATTTAAAGAAGTAGGAAAATGTTTGTAACTAAGAGAGTCGGCTCATAATCTCTATCTATTGAAGTACCGTTTTGTGAAGAAGTAAAAATACATGTAGAAACTTTCAAAGGCGTAAGTACCAAAATGTTGACAGTATTTATTAATGAATGAGGGGATTATCATTAACTTTTGCTTTTTCTTCCTTTTTACTTTTCTACCACTCCGAGATTTGTGCACAGAGGGCATCCCACTCAGATTTTGTGATCTGAAAATGTTATTTGATCCGCCTGACCCTCCCCAATAGGAATTCCTTTTCTCCTGGATGCGTGCTAGATGCCTTCTCGGCACCAGGCACTCTGGGGGAACTTCCCAGTAGCAATGAACAAACAGGTCGCAACTCAACAAAGCCGTTTGTGAGCGGCCCAGATGGAAGGCTGTGCCTACAGGGGGCCCTGGAGGAAGCTGTGGAGGCGAGAGAGAAGTTCCACTTCTCTTCCTCTGGGAAGTACAGAGGCAAAGTCATCGACTGAGGGTGGGTGGGGGGTGGGAGGTTTGGGGGAAGTATGAAGCCTCGAGGGGCAGCAAACTTCCCAGAAAGCACCACAGGCATTCCAGTTAGTGGCGAGTCCCCTTGGAGGTCTGGGGTGCACCCGGTGAACCCAGCTCTAGTGTTTTCTTGGGCCAAGTTCAACTCTTGTGACAATAGTTAGTTCCGCTAAGGTTGGGATTCTCTAAAAAGACACACAAGAAGAAGAGAAAGTAGCTAAAAATGATGCTCAAGAAACGTGGGTAAATGGGTAGCTGCCCACCTGGAGGACAGAAGGGTGGTCAGGGAGAGGAAGCCTGGAGACGAGGTTTCTGAGGTGGCTCAGTCTTTGGCGGGGACAAGAGGCAGGCTGTGTTCCCGTCTGGAGGATGAGAGTGCTGATGGGAGACTCGGGCAATGGTCACCCACGTGGAAAGTCCCAAGAGGCTGGTGACAGAGCCAGCATCCCCAGAAATGAAAGGGAGGGACCAGGACCAAAGTCAACAGGTAGCAAACAGGAAGGGGCCCCGAGAGTGTGTCACCCACGGGGGAGCGTCAGAAAGAGCTGGAGTTCCAGAAGGAGGAGGAAGGAAAGATGTGAGCAAAAATGATGCCTACCCACCCACTGGCTCCGAGGTGGTGCTTTCCATGGGGAGGGCTTCACAGGACGCAGAGTCCTCAGGGAGCCAGGGACAGTCATACGACGTCAAGGTCCAGACCACAGGTGTATGTGTGGTCAGCGGTCTCGAGGCACAGAAGAGTGACGGGGTCAGGTCAGGAGCGTCGAGAGGAGTAAGAGTCCCGGTAAAGGTAGACGGTCCTGGGGAGCTGGACTCCTTTCAGGATGGAGAAAGAGGGATGTGAAGAAACCGGAGGAAATTAGCCCCAATTAGTGTCTCAAAAGCCCAACCTGAGTTCAGGGTGCAGAGTAGGGATGGGGTTCATGAGGGCTGGCTATGGGTGGGCAGCCTAAGTCATCACTATGGGCTTTTTCAGGGCTCAACGACCTGGCCACGGGGGCGTACTTGGGTCACCAGGAGCAACAAGGACTTGAGTCCTGCAGCAGATTCTGGGAGAATAGCCCCAGAGCGTGAGAGCAGGGCTAAGGGGCCCCCACATCCCACGAGGAGGAGACAGAGTGTAGAGTGGTTCCCCTCTCTCCACGAGGCCCTGATGGCCCCAAGTAGACAGCGCATGGCGGTCCTGACTCACTGGCCCCGGACTGCATCCCCCCTTCCCAAGCATTCCAGTGCATTTTAATGCAGTGCTGGACTTGTTAAAAGAGTAAATTTAGCTTTTATAAGGAGAAGCAGCCGGGCTTGGTCAGGGTGGCTGAGGCGGGGCCAGGGGTTCCATGGCAACCCCCAGCCTGCCAGGGAAGAGGCTTCCTGGGGCCTTCCTCACCTGCCACCACTGTCCCATCCCCCCAGTGAGCACTGAGGGGCAGCTGGGGAGAGGGAGAGAGGACAGCCGGAGAGGGCACTTCCACAAGGTCACAGCAGCCACGCATCTGCAGGAGAACAACCCCCTGCTCCTCGCTGGGCCTCATCTGCAAAACGGGCAGAGTGTGCTGCTGCTCAGTGTGGCCAGGGGTATCCCAGAGCGACTGCAGAGAGACCCAGGGGGCCAGGCCCCTCTCTTCCCAGCTGTGTGACTCATTGTCCCAGGAGGTCCCCTCCCACAATACCAGTATAGGGGCAGGGGTGGGGGATGGGGGGTGTGGGAGGGCCCTCAGCTCAGGCGCTCAAGCCACAGACCCCAAGTGAAACTGGGGAGGGAAGGGCAGGTGGAAGCGCCCCAGATCACTGAGAAGACTAAGGGAAGTCCATGAGGCTGTTGCGGGTCCTACAGCCAAAGCCAGCCCCCGGGAGCCACATGCCTCCCAGCAACAGGCCTGCCTCAGTGTCCCTGTCTGGCTGGGAGCAGCCTGCAGGCCACACGGAGATGAGTCCAACACGCAAGCCCCAGGGCCCTTGGTCAGTCCTGCTCCTGCAGTTCATCTGGACTTCGAACCCTATTCCTGTGGGGTCACAGGCGCATAGATCACCTCTCTATGCCTGCACTTCCTCGGCTGCAAAACGCCCACCTCGGGAAAGTAGTGAGGAGTCTGCTCCTGCTGCTGCAGCTCCTAGCCCGGCCTAGTAGTTAGCACGAGGGTGCCCCTTGTGCCTGAGGCTGACACAGGAGTTCACAACCAGGGGAGAAAACCAGCCGCCCAGGGCCCCCTCCTGCTGACAACAGGCCCACAGACTTCTCTCTCATTCTCTCCATGTTCTCTCCCCCTTCTCTCCTACCAGTCCTCATCACTTCCTGTCAGAGCATCCCTACGACTGGGAACCCCCTCTGCTAGGAAGCCTTCCTGGCATCCAACCATACAGCCCTCCTGGAATTCCACTGTCTCTTAGAAACCCACCTCCCAGAAAGACACCTGAATGGTTTAAACATCTCAGCTCCGCTCAGCTCAGAGCTCCCAGGAAGCCTGTCTCGCCCTGTGCCTCCGTCAGCACAGGCTGAGTGCACAGGAGTCCCTGGACTGATGAGCAATTCCCCAGAATGCCGAGCCAGCCTGAGGCTCGGCCTGCTGCTGTGGGGGCGGGGAGAGACTATTTATGTGTCCTGATTCTATTAATTAAGCTTATCGCCTGTCTGCTCTGCCTCCTGAGCCTGCATGAGTGTTCTAGGCTGCTGCTCTCCGCACGCACACTAACGCAGAGCAGGTGAGCCGGACTGGGCTGCTATCTGAGGCCTGGGAACCTCCCCCAGAAAGCAGCACTGCCAGGCAGCAGGCCGCAGCCTCAGGGACTCGGCCTGCCCACCCCAAGGGCACCAGGTCTGGGGAAGATGGTTCCCACCCCTCTAAAATGTCTACCCCACCTGAAGGGGAGGAAGGGGCTGGGACAAGAGGAACTGAGAACCCCACTGCCCTTCCCCACCATGGAAGCAGGGCCAGAGTCCATGCAGTGTTCCTGGAGCAGGTGGGGCCCAGGGGACCCTCCCTCATCTGCTCCTTCTTCTATGGAGAAGCTCCAAGCCTGGGCTGCACTCACCATTTGACTCTCTTGGAGGAAGCCAGGGGCAATAAGCCTGTTCCATAACACAGACAAGAAAACTGAGGCTCAAAGATGGGAAGTGTTTTACCCGAAGTCACAAAGTTAACCGGCAGATCGATGTAAGTGCCACACCACTGCCTGCTGGGAGATGCCCTTCACAGAGAAGCCAGTTCCCCCTTCATCCATGTGGCCTTGCATGGTGATTTGTCCTCTGGGCCAGGCTCCTCTCTCATGAAGTGCTGGCACCACCTCACTTATTAGGAGCGTGGTGAAGCTGGCAGACAGGAAGCACTTGCGGAGCCTGCGTCTGACCCTGCAGCCTGTGGGGCCCCAGCTGGGCGTCTGGCTCTGAGCGAGGCCCAGGGCTACAGGGTGGAGGGTGGCTGTCAGTCCTGCAGTGCCCCCTGACCCTAGGCTCAGGAACTCAGTGGAGTACCAGGGCCACCTTCAGGGAACAGAACAGACTTGCACAGATGTGGCCATGCCGTGGGGTCCACAGACAACCCCCCCAACTCCTGGCCTGCTGTTCATTCAAGGAAGGCCTCTGTGCCACTTCCAGAACACTGGGAGTCCTGCTCATGGGGGCTCCTCACTCTCCCCCCAACCTGGGCCCCCAACTAATATGGCTAGCCAGGTACGAATGGGCCTCTACCAGCCCTGCGCGTACCTCTGTGGAACAGAAGTCTGTTTCAGAAGGTGGCCTGGACCTGGAGAAAAGTGAACAGCCTCTCTCTCTCTCTCTCTCTCTCTCCCTGACCTTGGGCAGGTCACTTCTCTCTGGGCACCAGGGCCATGTCTACAAGATCCCTGCACTGTAAACAAAAGCTGGGAGCTTGTTTTGAGAGGCTTGGTGAAGTTTGGGAAGCAGGTGGGCCCTGCTTTCTGAGACCCTGGCTTTCTGAGAGTCCTATCCAAGTCCTAAGGTCCCCGTGTGCTCCAAAGGTGAAGTTGCTGATGCTGGAGGAACTCTGAGCAGGAGTGGGAGGAACACCTGCTCACATCACACCTGGCCCGGGGAGGGCCTGGCCTGCTGCTCCCTCCCCCTGTGCTGGGGCTGAGCCTCCTGAGAGAGCCCCCCCACCTCTGCCAGCTAACCCCAGGCTCCCTCTGCCCCAGCGGACTCATCCCAGCATTCGTTGCCAGGCAAGTGCAGCTGGCCCATCCATCTCCAAGGCCTCCCCGCTCACACCCTCCATCTACCCACCTGCCCCACCCACCTGCTGTCTGGGCACTTGCACCCACCCTGGTTCAGTGCCCTCTCTCCTGGCCTGGGTTCCAGTGGCCTCCAACCGGCCTGCCTCACATATGGAGCCCCCACTGCCTATTTCCCAGACCCCCAGGGCCATGCCCACTCCACTCCACCCACCCCGGAAATGTGAGCCTCATACAGCCACAGTGGTTTTAGTCCAGGACCTTCCGTGGTTCTCCCTACTGTATTTTTTTAATGTTCCCAAAGACGGCTTTATGTGCTTGGAAACACCTCAGCAGCCTGGCTGGCTCCTTCCACTCGCCTGAGCTTCTCCAGCCACGTTAACAGAGGAGCCAGAGAGCCCAAGTGAGGCTGCCTCCAGGGCAGCCCCTCCCTCCCACGAGCCCCTCTTTCGAAGTTGCTTCTAGTCCCATAGCTGTGGGCCTCCCCATCTCCACCACCTTGCCACGGCTCCTGCTCCCAGGTCCCCCAGCTCATCTCGGTCTCCCCAGTGTCCACCTCACTGCCCATTGAATGAATGAATGAATGAATGAATGAGTAAATGAATGCACGGAGTCATTTACATCAAAAAAGTTTGGGCACATCGCCTAATAGAAGGAAATGCACTGAGCCTTAAGTCAAAGTAATGAAACACCAGGGAACTGGGGGTGGGGGGTGGGGAGTGGGACAGGCAGGTGACTGAGATATTTGTGGGACATGGAGTGGGGAGCAGCGGCCTTCTGGCGGAGCAGGTACTGCAGTGCCAGGTACCGGGTTTCCAGATGCAAAACCACCTTGCAGTTGAGCACCTGGCCGATGCTTCGCAAGTTCTGAGTCTGCCTGGACTGTCGGCCCAGACAGGCACAGTGGTTGTGCACCTGTCCTCATGATGGTGCGCGGTGAGGCCCCGTCAGCCCTTCCCATTATATTATTTTCTTTATCCCACCAGAGCCCTGGGAGGCAGCCTGACTGTCCCCACTGTACAGATTAGGAAACTTGACAGGCTCAGGAAATTCGCTCTACCCAGAGCACGCAGGAGGAATGTGGCTGGGCCAGGCTTTGAACGCAAGCCCCGCCTCACTCCAAAGCCCTTCCTCTCTCCCCTGTATTGCCTTGCCTTTTGCCTCAAATATGGTCCTTTCACCCATGGTTCTTTTCACCCTAGAGACCTTTTGACCTTGGAGGATAGTGAGGGGGAGCTGTGCGTGGCCACAGGGTCGGTGACCCTCCCAGGCGGATGCTTACAAGATCCCTGGGTTTTCAGGAACTCCTATAAAGGACACATGGACAAAACCCAGGGGGAGGGTGGGAGCAAGGGACGGAGGAGGGTTCAGAGGGGGTCGGCGTAGGGGAAAATACAGGCAACTGTAATTGAACAACAATAAAATAATTTAAACTAAGAAAAAAATTCCTGGGTGGAAGTTGGGAGCCCCGGGGTCACATCCCAACTAGGCTGCCAGCTGGTTCTGTGACCTTCCGTAGCTACAATCTCCTGAAATCACACCCACACTCATCTCTTGCCCTCTGGACTAGTTGGGGTTGTTCTCTCTTTGTGACCAAAAAGGACCCCTCTCAGACCCAGCAGGCCCAGCCCGTGTGCTAGCAGATGCAGTGGCCCTGGGGCAGACCCGCGGATCCGTAAAGGTCCTGTCTGTCAGGCCGGCCCTGGACAGCCAATTCCGAACATCCGTCTTTACCTCCTTCCTTCCGGCGAGACCCCAGGCTACGGGCCCACAGGCTGAGGCATACAGCAGGCGGAGTGTATGGGGAGCATCGGATGAGTGGGGGAGGGTGCGGGCAGTGAGTACCAGCACTCTGAAGCCCAGCTCTGCGGGGCCTGGGCGGCCTCCTAACCCCGTCAGCTCCATTTTAACCTGTGAAGTTAATGCTTATAAATACTGCCTCTGGGTTCACACGGTTTCAAAGGACTACACGCGATGTTGAACGTGAAGCATTTGGCACCAGACCCGGTGCGTAGTAGGAAGTGGTCCATGGAAGTTGGCCGTCGGGAGGTGAATCCAGCTGGGCCTCAGGCCTCTGCCCAGCCGCACCTCTGGGCCCACTGGGAGCAGGAACTGGGCTGGAAGGACCCGGCACCGTGTCTGAGAAGTGCGCTGAGGACAGTCTACCAGGCAGGCGCACTGAGAAGGCATAGCCTGGGGTCCCCTGTCACCCTTAGCTCCCTACATCACATGTGATGTCCCAGTCCCCCTGCTGGTGAGCTCCTCGGGCTCTCTGAGAGCTGCTCTCACCTCGGGAGCACACGGGGACCTCTGCTCAACTGGCCAGGCTCTTACAAGGGGAGGCTCAGACACAGAGCCACACACACTGCTCAGTGGTGGGCCCGGGGTTGACAGGTGTGTTTGCAGCCCTGTCCCTGGGCGGGGGTGGGTGCCAGCGTGGTCATGGTGGAGAGTAGGAGCACGTTTCCAGACGGCGCTGCCAGTCCTCACCATGTTCCAGCTTGCTGACACGGTGATGGCATAATTACAGTTTCAATCGCAGATTAATAATAAGTCATTTTTGCAAACGAAGAGGCAGGTCTGCACTGGAAAGGGCCCCAAAGGGCCTGTCGCCTCTGCTATCTGAGGCTGCTGGCCGCTGTTTGATGTTTTCTGCAGAGCTGAGACTTTCCTGAAGCCAATCGTAACAACAACAGCTACCCAGGTAATAATGCCCCTGTGGGACGGGATGCACTGGCCTCCAGATGGAAGGAGGGGTGCAAGTGTGTGTGAGCAGGAGGTGCCCTCGCCAGCTTAGATCTGGGTGAGTGTGCTGACAGGTGCTGATCTGTGCGTGTTTGAGGTGTCTGTGGCTGAGTACGGGTGTCTATTTGGAGTGTGTGGTTCCCATGTAACATTCTCAGTACCCAGAGGGACCCACCCCACAGAGAAGCTGAGGCCCCTCTCTCCTCTCTCCTCCCTGCCCCAAGGGGGCTGTGCTGAGAGACTGGGAGGGACAGAGGAGGCTCTGGACCCCAAGGTACCCCTCAAGAGAGCTTTGGGGTGTGGCAGGGCCCAGGCCAGCCCTCCACCTCACGGGGCTTCCAGGGAAGGCTGAGAACCTGCCCAGATGGCTCTGTTCCGAGTGGGGTTGGCGAGGAGCTAATAATAACAGCAGTGACAATAGCAAGCATTTATGTGTTCCCAGCTTTCTCCTTCCCTGTTCTCTTTTATCTTTGTGATCTCCTGGGAGCCTCACAACCACCCTGGAGAGGGGGAGAGTGAGCCTCCTGACTCCCACTGGCCCCCATGGACACAGGCTCAGGGAGAAAGGGGACCTGCTCAGGTGACACGAGTGGGAACCAGAGCCTCACTGTCCCTGTGGTTTGGACAGAACCCTGGCCCCCTGCTTGGGCCTCACTCAGGCCCCCATTCGACCTCACCCTCCGAGGCAGCCTGGGTCCTGAGGCCAAGAGGCAGGCCAGACTCAGAAGTCCGGTTCACATTTTCCAAATTCCCTTTTGAGCCCAAGGGATACATGCCTTGGAGGGGATGGCAGTGTGGTTCTACAGACTGAGGTCCCAAGAGTTAGAGGCTTCGGGCTGGCTGGGAGCCAGCCTCTCTGCGCCTGGCTGTGCACCCTGCCGACTGGTCATGTTTGTGCTGCCTGCACCTGGCCCCTCGTAGGACAGTGACTTGGTGAGCTCATTCCCCAGGGCCATGCCTGGCCCAGATGTTTTAACAGCCCTAAGGGTGCAGTCCTGCCCAGGCGGCTGCCTCCCTGGCGCCCCAGACAAGAGCAAAGGGCACCAGGGGAGATGAAGGGGCTGAGACAAAGGGAGGAGCCAGCGTGCAGACTTGGCTGGCCCCCTGCAGCCCAGCCCTGCCTGTCCCCATCAGGCTCTTCCTTGGGTCTCCCCATTGCCAGCACGCCTGAGGTCACGCCTGATGTTTGCTCCACTGGCCCAGGGGCCTCCTAGTTGTTCCTCCCACTGGGCGATCTGACTGCCACAGAGATCAGAGCAGTTAGAGGCAACATCTGAGAACGCCCGAGGCGGGGGAGGGCCCTGGGGGGCAGACGGACGTCACGTGGCTCAGCTGAGCAGACTGAGGTGGAGCGTCATTCGTAAGCGAGGCAGCCCTGTGGAGCCTCCATCTGCCCCACCCCGCAGACCCTGGCGGACAGGAGCTGGTGCCCAAGGTCAAAGTCTGCCTGAGGGACCCAGCCCAGACCCCTGCCTGGGGAGGCCTGCAGGGCTGGGACATAACCAAGCCCCTTCTCTTCTAAGGGACAGACCTGGGTTCCCTAGACCTCCGCTCAAACCCTTCAAAGGCTCCAGAATAAACAGCTACTTTTCTCTAACCTAGGCTCAAGGCCCCTCACAAGCTGACCCCTATCTGCCCCTCTAACCACACCACACTTCCCAGAAATTTACCTTCTCAGGGTCTCTGCCTAAGTCCCCACCACCACCAGCCCCTCCTCAGCCATGGTCAGTGCCATTCTTCCTCCTCCTCTCTGCCTTTATGAAACTTGGCCAACTTTCAAAGCACTACTCAACCCCTGCATCCTTCTGAGGCACCAAGCAGTACCTGGCACGCCCGGCACTCCGCGAGCGTTTCCCGGCGAACAAATGAATGAATGGCCGAGAAACAAATGCCCGGCCAGCTGGCCCTGGCCTCCACTGATGGCCAGGTCCTCTGAACCCTTGAGGGGAGGTTTTCAGTGTGTGAGCTCTTCTCTCGGTAAAGTTCAGCCCCAGAAGCCAGGGGTGGGGGCTGCCGTCTCTTCCCTGTGTCACTGGGGGTCCCAGCACACCCAAGAGCACCCATGGGGTCTCCACATTCACATTCTGGTTAACGGACCTGGAAATGGGAAGATTTGGTCAAGCCAGTGATGGAATTTTTGTTTAATACACAGTCTCCGTCTTAATATTCACTGAGAGTATTAGAAATGTTCTGTCTTCAACTTCCGTTTTTTGTTTTGCATTTTGTTGTGGCCTCTGTTGCCTGTGTAACATTGTAATAACCGCAGATAAGAATTATTATGTGCTTCTGCTGTGCCAAGCCCTGCTCTAAGTTTGCTGCTTATATTAACCTGTTTAAGTTCTCTAGCACCCTCTGGCCCCGTAGTTCTCAACTGGGGTTGGCTTTGCCCCCAGGGGACATTTGGCAATGTCTGGAGACACTTTTGTCACAACTTTCAGGGCCAGGGCATGCTACTGGGGTCTAATAAGTAGAAGGATTGCAGTGCCCACAGGACAGGCCCTCACGACACGGCCCCAACTATCCATAGTGTCAAGTCGGAAAACCTCAATCTAAGTCTTAGAGTCTGATGTTCCCTGTGATCATCATTGTATTTTGCCACTGAGAAAACTGAGGCCCAGAGAAGTTAAGTAACTTTCCCAAGGTCACCCAGCTACTTAGCAGGTGGTTTTAAACCAAGCAGTCAGGGCCACAGTCCCTGCTTCTGGCATCTCACTGAGCCCTGTGGCCAGGATCCCCCTCCTTGTGGGGAGCTCTGTCTGCCTGCCCACAACATGGAAGTCGCCTCTCAGTCAGAGGAAGGAGTGGTCTCACCGGGGAGCAGCTGAGGGTCCCAGGGTGTTCAGCCACATCCATTACCTCTAAGAACCTGGGACGTCCTGCACCAAGCCTGCCTCAGCCTTACAGACCATGCTGACCTCCCTTCTCTGAACGCAGTCACAGCCCCGAGCACGAAGCCTGGCCGTCCCTCCTCCTGCATCTCCACCTCACCAGGATCAGGGCCCTGAGCCGTTGAGCCTTACTCATCCTCCGTGGTTTGGCCTATGACATAAAAGGGTGGGTGCGGAGGTTCTGGAGTAGACAAAGACGGGATGAGTGATGGGCGGATACGAAGTCTGGGGCCATCAGGCTGCATCTAGGCGCCAGGGGGCCCGGGCTAGAGAGGAAGCAGCAGTTGAAAAGAGGAACCTGCAGGGTCCCTCCAAACAGCAGGTGGGAGGAGGAGGCCCTGTGCAGAGGGGAGAGATGCCAGGCATGGCACTGGCGGTCTCAGGACGCAGCCCCTGCCTGGTCAGGCCTCTAGCCACTCTCCCACCTATGAGATAGTTGGCCAGGGTGAAGGCCCCAGGCTGGAACCAGACGCAGAAAAAGCCAGATGGTGCAGTGAGAAATCTCCCCACTTGCTGGCCCATGGCTTTTGGGGGAAGGTTGCAGGGAGGGAGGCACGCTTCCCTCCCCCCACCCAATCTGATGAGCAGGGCCTTGCACAATCCCAGGGTCCCCAAGATATCCTGCTGCCCATTCCCTGCCTGCTAGAGAGGCACAGTGGAGGAGGGAGGGACCAGTGGCAAAGGAGACACAGGCCAAAACACAAAGAGATCCTCAAAGGGATGTGAAATGAAGAGAAGCCATAAGATGAAGGAGAAGGGAGGAGGAGGCCCAGCCAAGGTTAGGAGTAAAACTGCTCCCTGTAGGAACCCCTTCCAGGCAAACAGGCCACTGCTGGGCCCTTAGCCTGTCCCTTCTGGGGCCTGCTAAAGATGCCCGCTTCCCAGGAGCAGCGCCTTCAGCCTTCCTGGAGTCTTGCTCTGGCCTCACAGCCACCCAGAGGGAGCAGGTCTGTTTCCATTGTAAATGGTCAGCTCCTTCAGCCACCTTGAGATACTTCACCGACTTGCAAGTCTTCTGTCCCTGAAGTTAAATCAGCTCCCCCTCTCCTGTACAAAAGACCCTCCTCTTATGACATATTTAAAGAAAAGGTAAGAGACAGGAAAAGCAATAATAAAGAGTACCTTTTTACACTCTAATACTTTCTCTCATTTATCCTCATAACACGTGCATCACGCATCACTCCGTCCCAAGCACCCCTCATGGTGCTGAGCACAGTGGTCACTTGTTTGAAAATTAGTGTGTGGTCCAAGAATGAAAATAAGAAAACAATTTCATTTACAATAGCATCAAAAGATGAAATACATAGAAATAAGTTTACACGGCTGGTGTGGCTCAGTGGACGGAGCACTGGACTGCAAACCAAAGGGTCGTGGGTTCGATTCCCAGCCAAGGCACATGCCTGGGTTGTGGGCTGAATCCCTAGTATGGAGTGTACAAGAGGCAACTACACATTGATGTTTCTCTCCCTTTCTTTCTCCTTTCTTTCCCCTCTCTCTGAAAATAAATGAAATCTTTCCCCCCAAATAGAAATAAAGTTAACAGAGGAGTGTAACACTTATGCTCTGAAATGCTAAAATTTTGAAAGGAATTAAAGATCTAGACAATCGGGGAAACATCTGTGTCCATGGATCCAGAAACATAATGTTAAGATGACAACACTCCCCAGACTGACCTACAGATTCAGCGCCATTCCTCTCAGAAACCTAGATGGCTTCTTGGTAGACATTGGTAAGCTGATGCTAAAATGCAGACGGAATTGCAAGGGACCCGGAATAGCCAGACAATCCTGAAAAGGAAGAACAAAGTAGGAGGGCTCACACTTCTCGATTTCAAAAGTTACTACCAAACAACTGTAATCCAGACAGTGAGATCCTAGCACGAGGCTAAACATAGAGATCAATGGAAGAGAGCTGAGGGTCCAGAAATGAATGCATCGTACATCTAGGCTCAACTGATGTTCGACAAGGGTGTCAGGGCCATCCAATGGGGGAAGAGTAGTGTTTTCAGCAGTCGATGCCAGGTCAATAGGATTTCTTCTCACAAAAGAAGACAAACAGACCCTCACCTTATACCAAATACAAAAATTCATCAAATTGGTCAAGGACCTATGTGTAAGAGTTAAAACTATCAAATTCTTAGAAGAAACGCAGAAGTAAACCTCCATGACCTGGGATTTGATAAAGTATTCTTAGATAGGTTGCCAAAAGCAGCAGCAACAACAACAAAAAAATAGAACGTTGCACTTCCACAGATTTAAAAATTTTGTGCATAAAAGGACACCAAGAAAGTGAACATACAGCCCATAGAATAGGAGAAAATATTTGCAAATTATAGCTCTGATAAGAAACTTGTATCAATAACATGTAACGAACTCTCACAACTCGAGAATGAAAGGGTGAATAATCCAATTTAAAAATGGGCAACGGAGATAGATATTTCCCCAAGGAAAGTATAGAAATGGCACATGAAAAGATGCTCGTGGGGGGAAATGGGTGAAGACGTGAGGGGACTAAGAAGTATAAATACATAGGTACAGAACAGCCACAGGGATGTAAAGTACAGTGCAGGAAATGGAGTAGCCAAAGAACTTAGACACGTGACCCAGGGCCATGAACAATGACGTGGGGATTGCCTGAGGGAGTCAGGGGTGCTGGGTGGAGGGGAGCAAACAGGGGGAAATGGGGATAACTGTAATAGAATAATCAGTAAAATACAATAAAAAGAAAAAGAAAAGATGCTCGACATCATTAGTCATCAGAAAAATGCAACTCGAAATCACAATGAGATACCACTTCATACCCACCAGGACATCTAAACTCAAGAAGTCAGATAAGCCCTGACCAGTGTGGCTCAGTTGGTTGGGCATTGTCCAATGAAGGGAAAGGTCACAGGTTCAGTTCCCGGGCAGGACACATGCCTGGGTGGCAGGCTCTGTCTCAAATCAGGCGTGTATGAGAGGCAACCAATATTTCTTGTTCCCACTGATGTTTCTCTCTCTCTCCCTCCCTTTCCTTCTCTCTTAAAACAAATAAAATCTTTTTTTCAAAGTCAGATAATAACAATTGTTGCCGAGAATGTGGAGAAATTAGAACACCCATACATTACTGGTAGGAGTATAAAATGGTGTACCCGCTTCAGAAAATAGTCTGGGCAACCCTTCAAAATGTTAAACACAGACTTACCACGTGACCCGGCAATTCCATTCCTAGGTATATACCCAAATGAAAACCTATGGTCTCACAGAAACTTCTAGGTGAAAACAATCCAAATACCCATCAACTGATCAATGAATAAACAAAATGAGGCAGATCCACACAAAGGAACATTTTTCAGCCAAAATCAGTGAACCTGAAGGCAAAATATCTTTGGTCGATAATCATGTATCAGTGTTGGTTAGTAGATGGTAACAATCACATTGCACCTTCCGTGCTGTTCTGGGATGTGAGGGATGGTGGGGGAGGTTGGGGCTGAGGGGAAGGGTGTGTAGGAAATCTGCACTTTCTTTCTTTCTTTGTTTTTCTTTTGTTTCTGTTGGTTGATTTTTTGTGGGGGTGTTAGGGGGTTTTGTTTTTGTTTTTGTTTTTTTGGAGAAAGTAAATATTTTACTCTCCTAGGAAGGAGAGGGGCGTGGCGTAGGAAGACACACCAGCAATGAGGGGCAGGGACTTTGAGTTTTATTAAATGCTAGTTGGACTATAAAAGGGCAGGGTGGGTTCACTGTAACACCACGCTGCAGTTTGTTCCCATGTTATCTTCTGCCTATGGCTGAAGGGGAATGTTAGTCATGTTCTATTATTGCTTTTCAGTCCTGGAAGGTCTGCCATGAACCATATGACCAAGCAAGGTACCAGGTCATTTCTCCAAGGGGTTTTTATTGGTTTCAAAAGTCAATCATAGTTCCTTAAGGCTTTCTGCTCCCAGCCAGAGTCCAGGCATGGATCTTTCAGTTAAGACATTCCCGACTAAAGCCTGGGTGAAATTGTTCTAAGTGAAAAAAATGTTCTCTCATATCCATCGCTAGCCATGCAAGGTGGTAAGGAAGAGGCTGTTCGCAGAGTCTGGAGCAATAGAGAAGGATTAGACTCCTCTCTCCAAACCTCTCCCAGGCAGGGCTAGGCGGTGAGCGTGGGTCGAGCTTCCGCCACCCACGGCTCCCAGTGTAGCAAGTCTCGGGAGGCCAGAGGAGAGGGAAAAATAGAGGATGTCTCCGTATGGGCCACCAGAAGGTTAGGGTGGTCAGCGACATGGGCTGTGAAAAAATTCGCAAAGAGAAGGAAGTATAGAGAGTAAAGATTTTATTCACAGTCCAAGAAAGGAGAGGGGCACGGTGTTGAGAGATACACCAGCCAGAACTTTGTATTTTCCATTCAGCTTTGCTGTAAATTTAAAATTGCCCTTTAAAAAAAGTAAAGGAGAAGAAAATTGATGCATCGGCACGGATGAACTATGAAAATATTATTTTAAGTGGAAGAAGACAGTTACAAAGGCCTATATTATGATTCCATTTACATAAAATATCCAGAACAAGGAAATCTATAGAAACGAAACCCAGATTACTGGTTCCCTAGGGCTGGTGTGGGAAAGGAGTTGGAGGAGTAGTGGGTGGTAGCCAAAGTATACAAGACTGCTTTCCAAAGTGATAAAAATGTCCTAAAACAAACAGTGTTGATGGTCGCATGTACCTGTGAATATACTAAAAAAACAACTGAATTGCACAACTTAAATGGCTGAACTGTGTGGTATATGAACTATATCTCAATATAACTGTTCAGAAAAAGACATTATTGAGACAATTGAAACTAAATGTAGACTGTGGTTTAGAAAATTGTGTCAATATTAAAACTTTCTAACTTTGATCATTGGGAAAAAATGATGGACAACTCTGTAAAGTGGGCAATATCATTACTCCCATCTTACAGACGCAGAGACTGAGGCATGGAGACGTCAAACTACCTGCCTGGGGTCATACAACAGTCTAAAGGCCTCAGATTTCACTCCCTTCTTATATTTCTCTTGGCATTGTATGCCAAGAGAAATTTCTCCTTTATAGCACTTATCACAATTTGTAATTTTATATTTTTTGTTCTGCAAGAAGATAAGGTCCTTGGGAGTAAGGACGAGTCTCTTCTAATTGCCACTTCCCCATTAAACAAATATTTATTGAGCCTGCTTGCTACAGACCTGACCTGTATGTGTAAGAGTCAGTGAAAACACCTAACACAGGTCTTGGCTCATAATGGGTTCTCAATGGATATTTGCGGTTTGGATGGACGGAGAGGTGGGTTCTGGACCAACTGGCCAACCCGGTAACACCAGTGCCTGCCCTCACCCCTCTAGCCGACCTACCTTGCCCTTCTATTCTCACTCTCTACCCCAACTCCTATCTTCAGGCCAGGCACATTCTGAGACCTAGCCCCACTGCACAACTCTCCATGAAGACTATTCCTTCAAGGCCTTGCCAGGCTCCACTTCCTCCAGGAAGTCTTCCTAGCCCACAAGGTCTGCCCTTTTCCTGCACTCCTTTTTTTTTTAAGATTTTATCCATTTATCTTTAGAGGGGAAGGGAAGGAGAGAGGGAGGAAAATATCAATGTATGGTTGCCTCTCATGTGTCCCCTGCTGGGAACTGGCTACAACCCAGGAATGTGCCCTGACTGGGAATCGAACAGCAATCATCTGGTTCGCAGGCCTGCGCTCAATCTACTGAGCTTCTTGCACTCCTTCTAATGCACAATGTTTGATGGACAGAATATGTCACCACCAGTCATTTTCTGTAGATGGTGCACCCTGAAATACAGATCTGGGGGCTTTGGCTCCCCTTCCTCTGCTATCCCAAGGGCCGGCTGGTGGCGGGCACTGGGGGAAGCCACTGCATTGGCCACAAAGGTAGAAGTGGTGGCTTCTCCCTCAGCAGAGAGGGAGGACCTAGGCCCTAGCAGGAGAAAGGCCCTCAGCAGCACCAGCAGCACCAGCTTCACAGGGACTACCAGACCCATCCCCAGGGGGAGGCTGGGGCAAAGTCTGACCCTCAGCCAGACCGGGGCTGGGCCTAGCAGGCTGGGGCTGGGCCACAGCAGGGGCCAGGCATGGGCACTTCTCTCCCCTCCTAAGCCTAGGCAGACCAGCCCCCAGGCAGGCTGGAGGCCTGTTTGCCTTGGCCCCGGGCCAGGGCTGCCCCGCCAGTGAGTAATGCGTGAGGACCGCCTGGCTCCAGTTCAAGGGAAACGGGCTGGAGATGGGGGCCTCCTCTAGCCAGATGGGGCTAGGTTCTGGGGGCTGCTTCCCAGAAAGTGCCTGCTGTGTGCTTCAGGGCCATTGCTGGGCCCACCGTGCCCTCCTCTCCAGCTTCTCTTATGTAGACAGCAAGGAGAGGCAGATCCTGAGTGCCCAGGAAAAGATCCTCGACATGGCCCCAGACCCCAGCCACAACGTCTAACAGAGCCAGCTGGTCCACGGTGCTGTCCACGCTCTGAGCACCCACTGCGTGTAAGACAAGGACCTGTGGTCAGGGCATTCTCAGGAGCTCAGGGCTAGGGCCGGGGACAGGTGGAGAAAGGAGACCCCAGAGGCTTAGGGTGCTCTCACTGGGAGTACTAGTACTAGAAGGGGACTCCCAGTTTGTCTGTCCCCACCCCAGCGATCCGGGGGAGGACACCGAGGCCCAGAGAAAAGGAGTGACTTGAACAAAGCACACAGTGACTGGATTTCATTCTGCCACCTCCAAGTCCTTGTTTATCCAAATCCTGGCTCACATGGTCACGAGAACACACGCACAGGAGGGCTTTGGGGTTCAGCATGTAATTCTACTATGTAAATACAATTCTTAGCACAGGGCATTAGGGTGTGACCTGGGGTAAGTGACTCCTCTTCCTGCTTTCCAAGGGATGACAAGGACAAAGGTTGTAAGAAAGCATCATGTAACATGTTGCAGGATATGATTTATGTCAACAGGAGAGGCTGGAGGGCTTCTTGGAGGAGTAGATATTTGAGCTGGACATTGAAAGAAGAAGAGACAGATTTCATCAGCTAGACAAGAGGGGAGATGCGTTTTAGGCCAAGAGGCCTGCACAAAGCGGTGGAGCATGAAAGTGCACGGCTTTCACAAACAAAAGAACTCCAAGCTGAGTTTCACCAACCCATCATACCAAGAGTATGGATCAGCAGAGGCACAAGAATATACAGAGAGAATGGCCAGGAGGCTTCCGAATTGCCCAAGCCAAGGACCAGGAGTACTTAAGCTGAGGCAGGGGCAGGCGAATGAAAACCATTTGACCCCCAGAAACGTCCACATGGGAGAAAGCGCAGGGGAAGGGGAAGAAGGCAAGTCGACTTTTAGGCAGGTGAATCTGAGGCACTGGGTCCCAAGTTCAGGGCCTCTTCATGTGAGGGGCACCAAAAGTCAAAAAGACAGCAGCAAGATGGACATTCCACGGCAGAAGGCTCTCTGTGCAGTTTGAAGCATGAATGATAAACTGTGTGGGGTGGGCAGCGAATCCTCAAGGGACAAGCCAACAGATGGTCCCTGAACAACCTTCTGGAAGGGGAGGGTCAAGTTATCCACCTGGCTTTAGTCTTGCTGGGCAGACTCTGCACATCGGGGCCAGAACGGAATTGCTGAAGGCAACAGAGCAGTGGCCAAGGCTGCTGCCAGCGGATCCTCGGGTTTCCTTCTGTCGCAGTCCTCAGACATGCTTCAAAGGAAGAGGAGCGAGGAAAAGGAAGAGGAGCGAGGAAAAGGAAGAGGAAGAGGCACTGTATAAGTGCTCGAGAAATATTAGCTACTGTTACTAATAATAACAGTCGTCATCGTCAGCACCGCTGTTGTTGGAATGGCACCTAGGACTCCAGCAATTCTGCTCATCCATTGCCCACCAGCAGGCTTTCTGTCGGTCCCCTCAGCAACCATGAGAACAGCAAAAAGCGTTTCCTCTTCCTCTTCCTGCTGCTCTTTCTCCTCCTCTCCCTACTCTTCCCTCTTCCCCCACTGCCCACTGAGCACCCGAGGTAGCTTGGGGAACTGCAGAGCCTGAGTCCTCAGACTCAGAAGCCCGAGGATTCCAAAACAGGGATGTCCAGCTCTCCGTTTCTCCCCCTGCCCCACAAGGTAAACGAAGGCACGGCGCCCACGAGCTACTGTGTGTGTTTTGTGGGTCCTGGGAGAGAGAAAAAAAGGGGCAAACCTAGGGAAAACAAGACTGATGGTTTTGGAAGGGCTTGCATGCCGCTGATCCTTTTTTTTAGAAGTAGACTAACTGAACTATAGCCCATGGACAGACATGTCCAAATCGAAAGCATACAGCTCAATGAATTTCACAAACTGAACAGCCTACCGACTAAGAAACGTCTTCAGCCCCCAGTGGTCTCTCTCATGCCCTTTTCCTGACATCTAACACCATAGATTCATTTTGCCTGACACTGAACTTATCCAGACAGAATGTCGGTCGTACAAGTGGAACCACACAGCGTGTGTCTCCTGTGTCTGGCTTCTTCAGCTTGGCGTTACGTCTGTGGGATTTGCTCTGCTGTTGTGTGTAGTTGGGGTCCCTCCATTCCCATGACATCTGCTTAAGAAAGTAAACCTCCTTCCTTAAAAACCGATTCCACTTCTGAGAGGATTTGAGCTGTTTTCAGTGTAGGGCCACTTGAATAGCGCCGCTGCGAATGTTCTTGGACCTACCAGTGAATGTGTGTGCGTGCATGTCTGATGCAGTATGATCATCCTTTGCTGTAGCAGATGCTGCCAAAGGGGTTTCCAAAAATGGTTAAGCCTATTTATATCCCCACCACTCTCACCAGAGAGTTCCACTGGCTTCACACCTCCACTCCATTCAGGATCAAACGCTGTGTCTTTTACATGAGTACTAGCATCTTTTAAATTCAGCTCCAATACCAGACAACATAGAAATGAATGATTTACAGTAACGTCTGTGATGTCTCCAGTGGCATAAGCCAGTTGCAGGCCGATATGGGTAGCATCGCTTCATTCATGAAAATTGTATGTGTGTTTCTGGAGAGGCAAGACCAGGTTCAGAAGGGGGCGTGTCAAAACCTCCAAGTGGCCGCCTCTGGGGGTGGAACTGGAAGGCATCATTTAAATGATTCGATTAAGGAGACTTTTTACTTTTGATTTTATGTTTTTCAGTATTTTTTTTAATTTGAAAAGAAACTGTCCAAATAAAATAAAATTCTCCAGCCCCCGACTCCCCCGACCACCCCACACCATTCCATTACCTAAGGCTGGCAGCCTGGCCCTATCTTTCTGGTTATTCCAGCTTTCTTTCCTGATCTGGAATTACCCTGAGCAGGGCCTCGGGGACAAGTCTCCCGGGCACTGTAATTTCCCTGGCTGCAGAGTGTCGTTAGAAGATCTGATGCCCAGGACACAAGGCCTGACGTGGCGCGGATTCCAGACCCTGATGGAACAGAGCGGCCTGGCTCAGAGCCAGCCCCCGGGCAGAGGCGCCTGGTCTGTGTGGCTTTGGGCTCTATCTTAACCCTGGGGACAGAATTCGGGGAATGTGCTCTTTTGAAGCTGCAGCTTCCCACAGGGGCTCAGGGCAGAGAGCAAGGAACGGCCGGGACCTGGGCTGGGAGCAAGATCTGGCCTCTCTGCTCTGCCACCCTTCCTGGTCCTCTTCTTCCTCACCTGTAACATGGGGTGATGGCAACTCCTACCTTAGAGACAACACCAAATGCCTCGCAGAGAGCAGCTGGCATATTCTCCTTTGGTAAAAGCGGGCCGTTGTTATTATCATTACAGTGGTGGTTTCAATGTTAACATCACCCAAGAGGCAAAATTTTGCATTCATCTTTTGGGGGAAAAATATAATAATGCACTCTTTCTTTCTACAAATAATTTAAAGAATACAAACTCACCTTTCTTCGGAGAATAGGAATTCACCAGGAACTTAAATGCATGTGTTTCAGTTGGAAAGTTAAGCAGTCATTCAACGTGGATTCATCCAAGGAATATTTTTCAAGTGTCTACTGTGTGTCAGGATCTACGCTAGATACTGGGGATGTGGCAGTGACCAGAAGAAAGTCCATGCTATCACAGCTAAAGGAGTCAGACAAGAGCCAAACCAACAAACAGATATATAGTAAAATGCTCAGCGTGTATGCAATACAATTCCTATAAAGTGAAACGGTACCACAAGGGGAAAAACAGCAGGGTAAGAAGAGCGATGTTATCTGCTGATTGGAATTGATGCATTCAGTTGAGCCAGAGCTCTGCTTTGGAACTTTCTCTCTCCTTGACTGAGTGAAGAAGCCAGAGGACTCTGATGTGGGCTGAGTCTAAGCAGACACTGGCCTGGGCTTGAGCTGCACCTTGGTCCTGTGGAGGTGGGTGGTTTGCGGAGGAGGTTGGAGAGGGGCAGGCAAGTGCCTTGTAGGAGTGAGAGAGTGGGAAGGCTGTGCCCTTGGAGGGCACCCCAGCAATCCTCCAAGGGCACCATTTGGTTCCTGTCAATCATTGCGGATATTTCCTGGGCACCTACTAGGAGCCAGAGTAGGCTTTTTGCTATGAAAGATTCGGGTATAAGAGCCGGTGCCTGACTTCGGGGAGCTCTAGTCATACTGGAGATACAAGACCAATCTCCATAGAAAGAAGACAGCAAGACAAATCAAATGAAGCACCGTAGCGTGTGGAATGGGTCATGGATTCAGCTAGAGCGGCAAACCACCAAACCTCAGTCAGGTGACACCCAAGGAGCACATTCACACACCGTCTGCTGCAAACCCAGTGGCTTTGCAGGGCAGTGATTCAGGGACCCAGGCTGTTTTCATCATGTGTCTCTGTCATCGCCAAGCGTCTTCCAGGTCCCTGCGGCAGAGGGAGAGAAAGGGAGCTGGATTACTGCTCACTGGTTCTTCAGTGCAGCAGCCAGACTGGCCAGCGGGGAGCCTCTACTCAAAGCCCTTTGGCCAGAACTAGTCACATGACCCCAAGCAAAATGCAAGGAAGGATCAGAAATGCAAGGTGCACGGGGCAACTTCCTGAGAATGACAGGTCCCTGGCATAGGCCATTTCTCACCCCTGGGGTCTGGAATTCTGAGGGGAAGAGGAGTTTGGAAGAGGTGCATTGGACAGCAGATGAGGCCATGCTTTGGCTAAAGGAACCCAGGTAGAGACTTAAGGAGAGCTGCCAAGTGTGGTTCTGCCACCTCTTGGCCAGGTGACTCAGGTAAGTAATTGTTGATCCCTTTGATCCTCAGTTTCTTCCAAAATGGGACAGTCAGAGCTCCAGTCTAGACTCCCTGGGAAAATGTGTGTGAGAGGGCTCTCTGCAGCACTGAGAATGAACATAATATTGTCAGCTACCCATTACCCATATTTCCTTTTGGGTTCAATGCAGCCTTAAGAGACATTTTATTTCTACTTCTTATGCGTGTCCTACCTGTAAATCCAAGGCATAGACTGCATCTCATACAGAGGCCAAGTGCCCACACTAGCCTGGGACCATGTTGAGAGCAACACTGGTGCAAGAACACACCCTTCAAATGCCTTGTTTGTTCTCAAGTATTCATGTCAAGTCCACATTCTACAACCCAACATGGGCTTGTCTTAGGATAAAACAATCATAGTCTTCTCCCCCACTCCCGCTCCCCTGCTCCTGCCCTGCAGCTTCTACTCAAATGGCAACTCTTGGAACGCAAAAGGCCCAGGTCTATTTATCAGCTTTGCCTGGCCCAGGACACACATGTCCATGGATGACCTTGGAGCTGGGGTCTGAGATCCTTCAGCTCTCAATCCCAAGGAGAGCTCATCACACAGGCTCCTGAGGAGGAGGCTCCCAGTTCTGTGGCTCGGATGGGCACCAAACAGACCCAGCTGGGAGCCTGGCCTGGCCTGCACAGAGGCTGCACACCCCCACCCCCCACCCCACCCCACCCCACCCCAAGGCCAATCGTCCCTGAATTAATCAAAGGCTTGCACTGGTCCAGACTCACCAGGGGCCTCCTCCAGCGGCCACTTCGTGTTCTAGTAGATTAATTGCAGCTGGGGGAGGGGAGTGACTCCATTTTTAGAAAATCATTACTTTCAGAAGGAGAGGGGGCCACTTCTGGGCGGGGAAAACTGCTGAGCTGGCAGCCCAGGCCTGCGGCTGGAGCTCCAGGAAAGCCCGGCTGGGCAGGCGGCTCCCTGACACAGTGGGGGTGGCGGGGGGTGGTGTGCTCCCTGCTTCCCAGGCCAGTTCCACCCCCATCCTCCTGCTCCGGCTACTGCCAGCCTCTGCTGCCCACTTGGGCCTGGGCTCAATTGTCTGCTGGCATTCTGAGCAGGAAGGGGTCACCCCAACACAGACCACCGCCCACTGCCAGTTGCCTTCGTTGACTATCTTCTCTCAGCTCACGTACTTAACCACCCCCAGAGGACTCCGTCAGCCCCTGCCTTTGCTGCAGAGAGAAAAGAAGTTTGGAGATTCCTGATGGTCACTGCCTTGAACTGAGCGTCCAGTAGATTAAACAATATGACATTGCCATCTTTGTAGGTCAAAATAGTCACACATTAGCAATCCCATGACATCTAGTTAGGCCATCTAACCTGACTCTCATATGGCCAGCTTCCCACATGTATTTTTCCCACTAATCCCTCTCTTGGCCCCACGAGGCAGGTATAAGGCCCATTTGATGTTCCAGAAATTGGGGTTCGGAGAGGTTAAGTGACTTGCCCAAAAGAGTACAGCACTCAAACCCTGGTCTATGTGGCTGCAAAACCCACGACAGTGTCTCATATCCTGCTTCACCTTTGATGCCCAAGCCCAGCAGCCCAACTCTCATCAGTCAGTCGCTCTCCCTGCTTCTGCCTAGGAGTCCGGACAACAGATTGACGCGAAGCTCCTGTACAGGCTGGGGAGGGGGTGCTGGCTAACCGGCCCCTTGGGAAGTCTGCCTTTGCTGTGGGCTTGGTGCAATTGCAGGCGCCCCGCAGGCTGGGCCAGCTGCCCTGGGTGAGTCCCTCACCTCTCAGAGTGGGCAGGCTCTTCCTGCCCACTTCCTGCTGCGGGGGGCGGGGCACAGGTGGGTAACACTGAGGAGGCCCTTGGTGCCTACGGACCTGCACAAATGTCAGGCGTTGTTTTGTCTGTTCAGCAATCAGACCAGCTTGATCCTTCGGAACCAGAGCTTGTTTTAGGGAAAACATACGCCCAACACAGCGAGCCCCGGACCCAGGCCCGCAGAGATTAGGTAACACAGAGGTGACGAAATCTGATGCTATCAGCTAGGGAACTCCCGGCAACTCTTTCAACCTCAGTTTCTTCCTCTGTAGAATGGGGCTGATGATAATGATATTTGCTTTAGGGAGGTTGTAAGGATTAAAGAGGACAATCTCAATGCAAAGGGCTTGGAACACTGCCTGGCACAAAGTCAGACATCGGTGCTGACCATTATTATTATTTTTCCCTGTCCAAGCCAAGCTCTCAGTTCTGCCTCTTCCTTGTTGACGAACAAGCCCTGTCTGAGCATTGCACCAGGAGTTTCCAGGGCTGCAGGTCCTGACTAGGGCCCCTGCTGAGACCCCCAGAGCACCAAGAACTTAGGGTTCAATAGGGGAGACAGAATTCTACACCATTAATATCTCTTTAGGGCAGACATTTCTAAAAGGGAGGAGGCTTCCTGGAGAAGGTGTGGGCCAAGTTGCATCCCAAAGAATGAGTCAAGAAGGACCCAGAGAGCACTTGCTTGGAAACATGTGAGCAAGGCATGTGCAGGGACCTGTAATTCACCCTGCGTGCCCGGGACTGGGGGTCTGCACGTGCAGACTGAACGGGGTTAAAGGGTGAGGTTAGCAGAGGCAGGGACTGAAAGGCCACTTGGAGTAGGGGAGGGCCAAGGAGATGCTAGAAGTCCCTGAGCGAAATCATTCTAGTGGGGATGGAGAAAGGAAACATGATGTGAAAGGTAAAAAAATTGTATTATTACGGATCAAATGAGGCAGGTGGACAGAATTTGGGTTCTTATTTTATGACAGGGGGTGAGGACAAAGGAGATGGGAGAATCCAGGTTTCTTGTGGGGGCAGCTAAGGCATCCCCAGGTAAGGGAAGATGAAGGCAGAGTGCTGCTGTCTGGGGAAAGGGCAGAACCCTATAATACCCCCTGAAACTTCAGGGATGGACTGAGGAAGGAGAAGCAGGCAGCAGGAAAACTTCCCTGCAACAGGGCACCTTCTCCACCCCCCCCTTAACTAACTCAGACCCCACTTGGGCTGGAAGTCCCCCTGTTCCATAGGTCTCAGGTGATCCCGCGAACTTGCTATTTCTGCCTGTGCTGCCGGAGACTATCTTGGGTGTGGGCACCTTGTCCTCCAGTGCCACTGACAGTAAAGTGCCCCTGCAGCACAGTCCTGGCACACAGAAGGTGCTCAGCAGACGGTGCTGTGGGTGACAGCCACTACAGCTGGGTGAGGAGTGTTGGCTACCAGCAAACGCCTGGCTTCCCCTAAGCGGTCCTCATTCCCTGCCCACCCGGCGCCAGCCACCTTACCAGGGTGCACACGCTCTCACGTCGTTTGGGCTCTGTCAAATCTGGGTAAGGAGAAGAACCTACAGGTGCTGCAGCCACAGCTCCTGCCTCTGAGTCTGAGGGCCAGGTGACAGCGTGGTGGCCCCCCTTCTCTCGTTTTGAGGGGCTGTGGGAGTGGCACCACACCAGATTCCATCAAACAAACATCTCTACAGGGCACGGACCCAAGTCGGACCTGGAGCTCCCTGAGTGTGACCTCCTGAGCGACCCTGGACGAGTCTTTGAATCTCTCGAAGCCTCCAATTTTGCAGAGGGCCCGAGTGAGAATGAAATAATCCCCTTCAACGCCTAGCATCATGCCTGGCACCTAGTGAAGCATTCAATAAGTGGCAGCTATTATTATTAAAGAGCTTCCTGGCATGCTGATGCAAGTTAGAGCAAATTGCGATGACTCTGACAGCTCCCTAAAATAATGCCTCCCACCCCCACCCATCCCTCCTCCACCCCACTGCACCGGGGTTAATTAGAACCCTCCTTGGGTGTTTTCCAGAGATGGGGGTTTTCCACTTACTCTGGGTGGCAGAACTAGACTAGAGGAAGGGTTTCAGTTCAATGGAGAAAAAGCAAAATGGCCTCCTGATAGGTGGTGAGCTCCCCATCACTTCTAGTATACAAGTTGGCCCAGATAACCACTTGACTCTAATGCTCAAAAGCATAAATCAAAATGTATTCATATTTCTTACAACGCAGTTGTATAAGAAGTCCCTTGAATGAAATGATGGTCCCAGTAGGTTATAGTGCTGTGTCAGTATTTGGCAAAATTTAAAATTGGCCATTATTTTGGCCCTCCAAAAAGGTTTTTGGAAATTGTCCCAGTCTCTGACACCCAAAATCTTAACCTCCACTTCAGAGGCCCCTCTCCTGGATCTGCAGTTCAAGAGCCCTGACACCTATTACATACAGCTCCTGTTTGGCGCCCAATCTGGTCCCATCACTTGTGCAAGAGTCTGAATCTAAAACGAGGCTCAGGTCACCCATGGAAATCCCAGGGCAAGTACTAGAGGCCCTTCACCAGCCAAGCGCCATTGGGGCTGGGCTGGATGAGGGCACCGGAGAACTGAGGCCGGGCTGGAGTTCAGGCCGATGAGGAAGGAGGTTGTGGAGAAAGACCTGGACTAGGTGCCCGGTCCAGTCCTCCCCACTTCCTGAAGTGCCTGGCCAGAACTTGGGAGGGACCTAGGAGACGGCCTATCACCAACACTCAACCTTCTCCTTCCAGGGCTTCAGCTCTCAGGAAGTCTATCCTGGAGGCCAGTGTGGCAGTGACCTTCCTCTGGGAAGGGACCACTGGGCTCAGGACTTGATGCTAAGCGAGGACTTCCCAAGCAGCAACAGTGGGGTGTGGGTTCTTGAGATCGCAGACCCCGCCCTCCCCCACCATCTCCCAAAGCAACCTCCTACCCAGCCACCCAAAATGGAATCCCCTTTCCAGTTTGGAAAAAGGATCATCCACTTTTGTAACTCAGGGCTTTCTGGGATTGATTTCATTACATATTTGGGACACCCGCCTGTGACACCCAGGGGACAGCACATAAAGGGGGAGGTTGGGGGTGGTGGCTGTGCAGCCAAGGGTCTTTCTAGCACATAGGGGGACCGATTTGTTTTGCAGCCCACCTCCCCCTCCTCCCAACCAAGCACTGGGCGGAGACCCCAACTGTCCTGGATTCCGACACCCCTCCCCACACCCACCCCGTCAGAAGGAAGGAGTTGGAGGACACACTGGCATCAAGTACACATTTTAAAAATTGTTTAATGGAACATAAACTCCTTTAGAAAAACATTCAGCCAGGTGATAACACCCATAGAAAAAAACACCAATCTTGTGTTTATCTTTTTTAATTTGGCATTTGTTATCTGCATTTATATTAAAGCAAAGTGCATCTTCTCTTTATTTTTGTTTATACACATTGCACAATACATAAATAATGATGCTTATAAAACGTCTTTATATTTACAAGTAATAATATATTTATATATAACATAAAATACATTTTTTTCTTTAATAAATCTCAGGGTTTGTTTTTTTTTTTCAGGAGTCCTTTCTCTCTCAAAAGCACTACAATGCTAAATTTCCAATGAGAATGCTTCTCTTGTTCATTTAAACCTTTGTAGTTAGAAAAATAGCTTATGTTAAAGTCTAAACATGCTCATTGAGCTAAGAGCAGTGTCAACGTATCATACGAGTGTATGAGTTGTAGAAGAAACGAAAAGAAGAGTCAGGTGTCAGCCCAGGGCGGTACCTTGGGTTATGATGGACCGAATCCTTCTTGGTGGGAAGGGAAAGCGGGCTGCTCCCCTCGCTGGTCTAACAGCGGAGCTCGGCACACGGGCTGCGGAGGGGAGGAAAGTGCGGAGCTGGTTTTCAGAGTCTGGGTAAAACCTGATGTGGCCAGGGCAGGGGAGAGGCGGAGGGGCCTGAGAGGGCACTGGGCGAGCAATACTGTGGTGGGGCTGCCCCGGCAGCCCTCAGGGAGCCCATCTCAGAGACATCCAGGAGCAGATGGCCAAACAAGAAAGACGCAACAATGGCAGTGGGGGTGGCTGGGGATGGGGAGTGACCAAGCTTGAATTCAAACAACTGGTTCTGGTTCCGCCTCTTTTTTGCAGGGTTGTTTCTACGAAGCCTGGTGACAGGCCTGGGTCCTGAAAGGGGAGAGGCAGGGCAGGGGCTTTCCCCAGACTGGGAGCAGGGCCTTGCTCTGGCAGCTGCTGGGATCCGGGTGGGGTCGCAGGGCCCCCCCACCAGGTACTGCCTCTGCCTCACTGAGCACAACCAAAGGGCAAGAGAGGCACAGCTGGGAGTGAGAACCTCCCAGCTGGAGAGGTCAGTGAGAAGGACGCAGGGCACATGGGTCCCCCACCTGTGTTCATGTAGGCGCGCGCGCGCGCGCACACACACACACACACACACACACACAATCGCTCACACATTCCCCCCTGACAAATGAACTGATGACCTCAAAGTTAGGGCCTATTCCCCATTCATACACTGTTTGGTGGGACCGGTTTTTATTTCCCCTTTTCATATGGGGGTGGGGGTAGGGGTGTCCTGCCAACACTATGACCCCCCCACAAAAAAGACCCTAACAATTCTTTTCATAAGCTATTTCTCATAAACAAAAACAAAAACACAAAACAGAACATAAACAAAATGACAAGAAGGGAAAAAAATGACCAAAGAGTTTTGCATGAAAAGCAAGCACTCAGGAGGAAAATATTAGCAGCAAAGTAGTTTGGACTGGGCCCGCTCGGCTCACGCTCTGTCCTCTCCCCAAGCGGCTACCGGCTGTTGAAGATGACCTCCAGCCAGCACGGGCAGCTGCTGATGAACTGGCGGGTGTAGCACTGGCCCCAGCCCTTCACAAAGCTGATCTGCACAGTGAAGCCAGTCCACGGCTGCTGCATGAACTCGTGGTCGTTGGGCCGCTGCAGGCTGTACGCCTTCTCATAGTCGAAAGCCTTGATGGAGAAGCCGGGGAACACTTTGTGTACCAACAGCGTCCTGGAGTCTGGGTTGTCCAGTGTGGCTGACTTGATGAAGATGGGGTAACTGCTGCGGTTGTACACCCACACGCCGTCCACTTCCCGCGTGAGCTGGATGCCACAGCCGATTTTGCTCCGCACTTTCTGCACCAGCTGACTCTTGTTGTCCGAATTGAGCTGTCCGAGGCAAAAGCCATTCCCCTGAGGTAGATCATAGAAGATGTCCAGGGAGGGCTCCTGGACACAGTAGAGCCTCCCCACTCGCGTCTTCTCCTCCCAGTATGCCACCACGCACCAGTGTGACCGATCCCCAGGCTCCAGGAGAAGTTGGGAATCTGCAAAACAGAACGGCGGACACGGTTGGTGGTGATGGTGTTGGCTGTCCTCCGCCCCCTGGAGCCCCGATGCTTGCACCCGAGCACCCCTATGACCAGCGGGGCTCTCTGAACGAGACGGGACAGGAGGAGGTCATGGCAGCGCTGGTTACGCTGCAGACTCTGCAGTCCCCCTCTGGGGGCCTGGAAAGCTTGACCCTCTGATAGAACAGCCCTGCCTTTGACGGAGCACAGGGCTCACGGGGGTGCCCCTTCCTGCCACATCCCCATCCTGTGAGCAAGTGCCCACCTGGCCAAAGGAAGCTCCCAGGCCGGCAGACCTCAGAAGTCAGGGGACCCCTTGTAACTCGGCTAGCCCTACCTAGTTTTAAAGCTAGAAAAGGCCTTCAGAGATGGCCCAGAGTGACAGTTCTTTAAACTGAATGGCACCTGGAAGGCCAGCTGCTCAGACCCCGCAGGGTGACACAGCCAGACCTAGGAAGGGCTCAGATCTCCGGGCTCTAGGGCCACTTCCTGTAGGGTCTCTGTGATTGTCACCAAGTTTTCAGATCAAGGCCTTGGTCATAAGCAAGTGCTGTATCCAAAGAAAACTTAAACGGAGGAGATTTGGGGGCAAAAAATATTAATAGAAAAACAGCCCTCAGTGTCTGTCAGCAGCAGCACAGTGCACAAAGGGTGAACTCCCACCAAAATGCCACATCACCACACACACCCGCGCGTGCACACACACACACACGCTTGTGTTAAAACCCAGACTACCTCCTTGAAGCTTCCTCCAGCCCAGATTATGCATCTAAACTGGGGACTGCCATCACTAAAGTGCCCTTCTCTGCTCACACAGAAGAATCTCGACTCCTGTCTGCCTCCCCTTCCTCCCTCCCCCGAAGGCCCCACCCCAGCTGTTCTACAAGTGCTTCTTCCCACAGGCAGCCTGGGACACTGGCGTGGTTCTGGTAAGGTGATTTTCCTAAACAGGCACACGGAGATCTGTACAGGGGGTAAGACGGAAGGGAGGGGAGCCCTGGCGGCTGGCATTCCAGCTCCTCCTTAAGCAAGAGCCAGTGGGGCCTCTTAAGGCCCCAGACTGGGAACCGTAAATCTCCCAGACCAGGCTGGGCCAGGCTGCAGGAACGAACGCTGTGGTTTGTGGTGGCAGGGTGGAGACCGGAAGTCTTGTATTTGTTAACAAAAATGGGGAAAGGCAGGGGCCCCAGGAGACAGGGGCCTCCTCCTACCCTCCCTTCTCACTTTCTGCGGGGGCTTAAGGCACAAAGATGAGGCTGGTTGGCTGTGAGATGTCTGGCTGTGCTTGGCCTTCTTGGTTTTGGAACTACTGGGACTATAGAATAGATGATGACTTATCTAACTCAGCAGCCGGGGGGGGGGCGGGGGGGCGGCGGCTGGGGGCCTGTGTCTGCTTCCCCAGCAGGCTAGGTAACCCGGTGAGGTTCACAACTCCTCACAGGCATGTTAGGGCCTGGGAACCAGTCAGCTCCGTGAAGTTGTTGTTTTTTTTTTTTTTTTTAAGTAACAGCCAGTCTTGCAGAGTGGTGCCCCATGAATAAGTGTTCAAATGTGCACTTTGACCTACCAAGGCAGCCACAGACACACCCTGGGTGGCTGTCTCCTACCGACACCCCAACTGGACTTCTCAGATGCCTGCCTGGGCAGCTACACAAAATAGGGAATCAGGGGCTCATTCCTTTCCCTCAATCCCCACCGCACTGAAAATCAGCACCAGAAAAGGCGCCCGTCACCCCCCAAACACTCATGCGCCCATAAAGTACAAGTGTGAGAGAAGCTGTGTGTGTGTGCCTGTGAGTGCGCGTGTTTGCATGTGCACACACAGCAACATATGGAAAAACAAGAGAGGGACAAGGGCTCCAAGCAGAAGGTGACTCATCAGGCATGAACTTGTTTCTGCAAAGTATCCATCAACTGCTAATAAACTCGTGAGCGCTGGCAATCTTTGAACTTTCTTGCCGAGGGAGTTCAGCTCTGAAGGCTGCACCAAAGAACCACAACATCCACATAAATACCAGCGCTCTGGCGTGCAAGCATATGGGAGGAGAGATTCCTCTTCTGGAAGACACGGGGCGTCCCTGCCCGAGGGGGGGGTGGTGTTTGGGAATGTGAGCAGCTCTCCCTTCCTATCCGGACTCAGGACAACAAACCTGGCCTGGAAAGGGAGATTCGGGAGAGAGGCTCAGAAGACCCTCTGTGAGTCTCGTAATACTTTGTTCCAACGGAGCCCAGCCCCCTGCAACCTGGCACCAGCCAGCAGGGAGGAGGAGGAGGTACGGGTTGGGGTGGGGGCCTGAGATTGAATTGCCCTCGTGCCAGGCCCATGGGCAAGGGGTGGGGGCTGCGTCTGCCCCATGGGCCTCTGGGGCCAGAGGAAGCTGGGTGGGGCTGGGGCCTGAGGTTGGCTGGCCCAGGGCCCTGAGGGGGAAGAGGGGGAGAGGAGGGAGCTTTCTGACGGGTTTCTCTTTCATCTGCACAGCCAGCCAGTCCACCCAGCAATTTGCTGCCAGACATCCCTGGAAAAAGCCTTTTTCTGTTGAGGTTAATGGCCCAACCCAGATAAACGGCAGCGCGTGGGTGTCCCTGCATGTGAACAAGGTCCCTGAAAGCCCACTAGGTGCCTGAATCGGGCACAGTAGGACCCCTCACGTCACCCCACAGCCCTCTCCTCACTGCTCCCGGATGATCTCTGAGCACAAAACAGGCTTTCCAGCAAAACCCCTGCAACAGCTAAGGCCCCTTTAACCTGTCGCACGTCCCACGTTGCCAAACAGAGATTCCCCTCCTTTGCCCCAAACGCCCCCTGGGGCTTGGGCTCATTTCTGGGAAGCGCTCAGCACCATCTTCAGGGAAACCCAGTTCCCCGAACTGGGCCCACAGCCTATATAGGCATCTCCCTGCGAAGGTCTGTGCTTAGCTCCTGGGGGCTCCCCAGGCCTCATGGGGAGGCCCTGGGGGGATCCCACACACAGGAGTCTCCCTAGTTAGCCAGTCACCAGGACTGAGGAAAAGCCTTGGCTTCTTATCATAGTCGCTGATACTAAGCTCTAAAGGCAGAACTGGCAGCCCCTTGTTAATTTCCCTCAGCTTTATAACCTTTTCCGGTATTTTCAGCAACTTCTTTCCCTCCTCAGAAAACTGTACAGGGGCTTGTTTTAAAACTGTACTTGTGCATTTTAAAGCATCAAACAGAAAAGCTGTGTTGTAAAAAAGCTAACTAATCAGATGCCTGTTCACAATTTTTTTTCTTTTTATTATAGTTTGGGGAATGTGTTTGGAGCAACCCCAGAAAAATGCTGAATCGGCCTAAAATTCCTGTAAGGTTGCCCCCCCTTCCCCATTTCCCTTAAAGCATAAAATCAACCCTTTAAAAGGAAGAGGGGGTGGGCGTTGAGAAGGGGCAGGATTTCGCCTTATGTTTGCACTTGCATTAGGGAAGACCACTTAACAAGGAGCTCCCTGCCTCTTACAAAGAGTTATTTAATTACCCTGGGTCATGAATGAACAGACCAGACCCTTCGAGAAGGCTCATGAATGCAGCTCTAGCCTGAGGTCTCAACGGCATGGGGTGACCAGACCTCAAGGCCAGATTTTAAGGGAGAGATTTTCTCCCTTTTAAATTTTTTTTATCTGAAGGTGTGAGGAGATGAAGGAAAAACAGAGGAAGGAAGACCACGTTCAGTGCCTCTGTGGTACCATTTTTGGACTCCCACTTATGAAGTCCCACCGTGAAGCCATTGGAGCCTGTCTGTGCCCAAGAACTGAGGGGGGTCAGATGAGGAGAGGGTCCCCAAGATCCTGACCTTTCAGAACAGAGACATGTTTGGGAACCAAAGCCAGCACAGGACAGAGCCATAGCGGCCGAAGCCACTGCATTCAGTGTGCCCCACTTCCCACGCACGGCAGGTGAAAGGTAGACACAACTCAACTCAAAGGTAGTTCTCAACCTCATCTCTGCGAGACGCCTGGAAGGCAGAGAAATTCTCTGACCAAATGCTACCATGGGACGAGTCCCCCCGCCCCCCCCCCCGGGGTCCAGCAGAGTGGAAGGCCAAGGACGGAGAAACCAGGGAGGTGGTCACCCAGGCAGAAAACAGTGGCCTCACGCAAGCTGATGAGGGCAAATGAAGGGCACAAAAGTAGACCCAGAAGTTAAACCTGGCAACCCTGGAAAGCAAACATCACCACGCCTCACCCACGGCAGGTCCAGGGTCCTCCCTCTGCCTCAGGACTCTGGCGCCACCAAGGGCTGCCTCATCCCGCCTGTCCCCTTCTCCAGACATCTCAAAGGTTAACAGCACCCGTCAGCCCTGCTCCCCTCCCTGTTCAGGAAAAGGGCTGGTCTGAGAGTCACCAGCCCACTGCAGAGAGAAGGGCTGAGCCGAAGGGGGACCCAGCGCCAATCTGTCTGATCTACTCTCGTCTTAAATACTCTCAATTATCAAGGGCCCTTACTGGTCTCTTGTTTTTCAAGAGGCAGATGACCAAACACCAAAACAAACACATGAAAACCCGATGAGGGGTCTGGTTTCGGTTTGGGTTCTGGGTCAGCTCTAATCCACCGTGTTTTGCCCTCGCCAAGGTCACACCAGGGGCCCCTCGGATTCCTCTGGGGTTTAGAGCAAGTTACCCACAGGGTCAGGACTGACTCAAAATGTTTCAGGTTAACTCTTATACCCAGCCTTTCCCTCACTGCACTGAGCTCTTTTGCCAAAAGGATCAGAGGATAATTCTGACCAGTAGAAAACACTGGTCAAGTTGAATTTTTTCAGGGCTCTCTAACAAGGCTATCTCCATTGAGGTGGCAGGACCAGGGCAGTGGGCAGAGGGTGCCAAAGGGTCTCCTCCAAGGGCTGGGGGGCTTCCTCAGGTCCCTGGGCCCAATAAACCAAGTTCCCCAAATCCTATCCCCCTCAGGGACTCCCAGCTGGGGCATGACACCCCACACACACCCCACCCACCCGGCTACCCCAGTTCAAACCTACCTCCCGTGGAACCTTGGCAGGGATTGAACTCCCAGTGCCACCCTCACATGGTGGTTATGCTCTGATCCAAAGCAGCAGGGGCCCAGGGCCCGGCCTTCAACTGTACTCAAGGGTCTCACCTCTTGGGTTCTGCAGCTGCTCGGAAAACGTCAATCACTCTCCCCCTTTGCCCACCTCGTCCCCAAGGAAGGACAGACAACCTGGGCCGTACCCATACCCAAACAGGCATCTACGATGTACAAGCCCTGTTGCAAAGGGACTCAAAACAACCCTACGAGGTTACATACTATTACCATCCCTACGTTAAAGAAGGGGACATGAGGCATAGTTCAGTCACTTGCCGAAGAACAGAGCTGGGGTTCGAGAGCTGTCTCAGGCTGCCAAAGCTACCAGTCCCCAAGAGTTGCTCAGCCAAGTGTTTAGAGAGTGAAAATAAGTGTCTCTCAGAACACACTTCAGCAAGAACAACTGTAATGGCATAATCAATACAATATATTTTTTTTAACAAAGAAGAACAGGCCTGGCTGGTGTGGCTCAGTGGATTGAGCGCGGGCCTGCGAACCACACGATCGCAGTTCGATTCCCAGTCAGGCAACATGCCTGGGTTGCAGGCCAGTTCCCAGCAGGGGACTCACGAGAAGCAACCATACATTGATATTTCTCTCCTCCTCTCCTTCCCTTCCCTTCCTCTCTAAAAGACAAATAAATAAAATCTTTAAAAAAAGAAGAAGAAGAACACACTTCGGAAAGGCTATGCCTGTCCTAGGGGGCCCAGCTCTCTCACACCAAGAAAGCGGCTTCTTGGCCAGCAAGCTGCTCTGTGAGCTTGGCCACGTGGCCCGCCCTCTCCAAGTCTCAGGCCGACCTGTCCATGACTAACTTGAAGGGGGCTGGGACAAAACAGCCCCACGGGCCCACCTCTGGCTCTGACAGTCTCTGGCTACCCTCTGTGGTTCACAAAGTATGACAGACACTGGTTGTGTTTATTTTTACTACCTTCTGAAGAGTAAGAAAATCACCTGGAGGAGAAGAGCACATTTTTGCATTTAATTTGCAACAGTAAAAACCAAATCTAAATGGCAAAGAGATTTGGGCCAGGTTTAGCCGTGTCCATCTCCAAACCAACTCTTTCATTTCAAAGACTTTCAACCTTTCAAGGACTCTTGCATCCTTTCTGTCATGTCACTCATGGCCCTCAGGAAAAGGTGAGTCCCCAGGGGCGGGTCTCCTTCCAGTATGTCCCCAGGCTGGGAGGCCTGAAGTTTCCCACCCATCACCACCCTCCTCCTGCAAACTCTCCCAAGCTTACTGATTGGCAGATCCTGCTAGTCTAGAACACTAATACATGACTGTGCCTTACAAATTGTGATGAGTAATCAATTACTAGAGCAAAAATGTACTTCCCTGCTCCCCAAGCAGGCCCCACCCCCACCTCCCAAGGCCCCTCAAATGTCCAAATCCAAGGCCCCCAGCCCGGGGGGTCCTTCCTCAGAACAGTTTTTGGCCACCAGAGAATATAATTGAGGGGAGAGGACAGGGGAGGGAAGCCACACAAATCAAAAGCTCCTGTCTGTCTCGCCAGCCAGGCTGACGCGGCTTCCTGTGCCCCAGCCGTCAGCCATGCAAATTATAGCGCATACCGGTTTCGGAGGAGGCCGGCTCTGCCCAAGAGGCTCCAAGAGGCCTCGGAGGAAGGGTGGGGACTCCAGGCCAGCCAACTCCATTCATAATATTTACAGTAAATGGTCTTCTCTGGCTGTTGTTTAGCATAAATCCAGGCTCATTAAAACTTCTCAAGTTTTAACATCAAGTCTTTTCCACTCCACAGTGCACCTCACAGTGCACCTCAAAGTTCTCACCAACAGCCCCCAGATAACTCGCCACTGCTCTCCAGAACTGGTCCACACACATGCACAGGCAGGGTTCCCGGACCCCCACGGCATGATGGCCTTATCTGCTCACAGCTGGCCCGCTTCGGGGGACTCTGGCAGCCCCCAGGAAGACACAAGAGGGTGGGGCCAGCAAGCAACAGGAAACTGACCTAATCCAATCTCAAAATCCATCCAACTCCCACCTGAAGGGAGACAAAATGCCCCCAAACCATGTGTGTATATCCCCAACTAATGGACATATACTCACACACCTGAATCAAAAAAAGAATCTTTCCTTCAAACTACTGAAAGGTCCTTCATTTTCTGCTTTTTATTAACCCCTTGTAAGTTCGTCGGCTACGTATTAAAGCTCGATAAGAAGCTTTATAAAAATGGATGCGTACGTAATAAGCCAATTTTCCCAAAGCACACATGCACCCTCAGAGGGACAGCGCTGCCTGGCTCTGAGGGTCACTCTGCAGTGAGCTGCTCGTTCTGTGGGCCCCCCTCTCATGCACCCCAATGCACCGTGACCTCCAGTTCCTGGGAAGGCTCTCCAGGACCTAGCAGCAGGCCCGGCCCTGGCCCTGCCCCCACCCCTCCCCCACTCAGCTCCAACTCCACTCCAGTTTCTCTAGACTGGTAGGAAAACCGTCTGAGGACGTGGAAAAATACAGTGGGAAACAAAAATCCTTTTCATCCATCCCCTTCCCCAGCTCCCCTTGTTCCATAACAATTATGAAAACTGCTAGATAGGCTGGCATTTTGAACATTCACTGCATTCCGGCCAGTAAATTCCAATGCAGCATCTGACGGAAAAGCCGCCGCCTCCGACCAGCTCTCTGGCTCCCCACCCCCTGCTCGATCCTCTGTCTTTACAACCCAACTCCAGGGCCTGGCCAGGCCGGGGCCCACACTGTACTTACAGGGAAAAACAACAGTACGACAGACTGGAGACAGTGTGCAGACTGGAAAAGTTAATCATTACTTCTGTCTGCCTCCGTAATCTAATCTCTCTGGCTTTGACACACTCACTGTTCAGCCATCCCAGCCCTTTCACCCCCAGAGCACCCAGGGCCTCCTGGGCCTGAGCCCCACCACCCCCCCAGCTGGGGCCCTGCCAGCTCTAGCCTCCAGCGAGGAGGCAGGGGAACGAAAGAGAAGGCAAGTCTCCCCGACCCTGGGCTGCCACCACAAGACCTCTGGAGTCCGACACAAATAGACAGCTGCTCTGTGCTGTATGTCCTGCATTTCAGGACCCCGGGCCTCATTTAAAGGTGGGCTCCGACCTGCCTGCATTACTGCCAAGCCAGGCCACTCCTCCCCACACACCACATAGGGACAGACTAGTCACCTCACCCCACCCTTCTCTCACTTCCTCTGCCCCAGAGCTCACCCTCAGGCCCACCCAGATGCACCACCGGGAACACCGTGGGCTCCCCCGCCCCATGGGATCAGTCCATGCAGAGAGATACACAAGTCAAGATGCCCCTGCTGGGTGGCACTCAACCTAAAATTACCACATGACCCAGCAATCCCACTTCTGAGTGTATACCCAGAAAAATCTCCAAGATTATTTATATCCTTGTGTACTCAGCAACACTATTCACAGCAACCAAAAGGTGGGAGCAACCCAAGTGCCCACCCATGGGTGGATGAATAAACAAGAATATACGCACACACACATTTAGGGAGGCGGCAGCTCTCACACATGCTACGGCATGGAGGAGCCTTTAAGGCACATGCTAAATGATAAGCCAGATACAAGGGCAAATGTGGTATGGTTCCCCTCTTTGAGGTCCCTGGAACAGTCAAATCCATAGAGAGAAAGAGGTGGTGGCTGGCAGAGGGGCCTGGGAGTCAGTGTTTGGTGGGCGTGGGGCTCAGTCTACAGAGTCCAGGAGATTCCACCTCCAGGTTAAAGACCCCTGGAAGTGTATGTGCGTGCGTTTTTCAGGGGGAGATCCCTCAGCTGTCACTCATCCTAGGAGGAGTTTGTAAGCCGAGAAACAGGAATAACTACAATCTCTTTACTCACACAGGGAAGAGGCCGTTAGCTGCCCCACCACCTCAGCAATGGGGGTCTCACTCCCATGGGGCCACCAACCTAAGAACCCAAGATCGCAGGATGTCAGCACCTCAAGGAACTTGGTGACCCAGTCCAGCCACTTATTTGGCCGATGAGAAAACTGAGGCCCAGGACACAAAGCAAGGCCACATGGTCAGCTGGTGGCTGAGCCTCCCCACTCCCAGGCCAGGAAAGCAGGCTAGCCTCTGGGGACAGAAACCTGGAGGGCACTTTGCCTCACACTGCAATTCTCCCCAAGCCCCCTCCTGGGACTGGGGCATCCCTCTAGCCCAGAGATGAGAGAGGCTGTTCATTCTCTGCAGCGCTGCCCCCCCACACCTGCCCCAGCTCAATCCCTGGGGAAATATTCCCCAGAGGGGTTTTAACTGCGACCCCCGAGTTGGAGGTGGGGCTCATCGAGTTGAAGAACTGTGTTGTGCACCCAGACCACAGAAGAACTCAGCTTGTGCTTTTCCCTCTGGGTTACTGATTAATGAGGGAGAGGGGCCATGCCATCTAAGGGGTAGCCTGGGCCTGGCAAGGTCCCCATGCAGCTCTCTGAGTGGAGGGAGCTTCATGACCCTTCCCAGCCTCAGTTCCTTTAGCCCACAGGGGAAGGAGACCCTCCCCGCAACTTCCCGAGGAGCCCGGAGCGGTGGAAGGGGAGAAAGGTGGAGTGGCGAACGCAGGAAAGGGTGTCTGCTGCCTTGACAGTGGAGCTGCATGTCAGTGTCTTACAGTTTTTGTTCCTGTTGAGTGACCATCCCAAGTTAAAAGCGAGAAGGAAACACAGGAATGAACAAACACAAGAGCCAACAACAGTCCCTGGCCCACTTATCTGAGCTGTCTTCTGTCGGACGGGCAGAAAGCCCCCACTTTGCAGGAGGAAAACTGGAGGTGAGATCTGCTCGGCCCTTTCTGCCCCGGATCAAGCCCCAGGCCCAACTGTCTCTCCCAGCCAGGAGAGGCCAGTGGGGCTCCACAGAGGAGCAAGATTAATTAAATTAGTGAGCTCCCAGTGCAGAGACTCCAGGGAACAGATGGGGCGAGGGAGGCAGGATGAGCATGAAAATGAAACACCTTGGTAACTAAGTATTTGATGACTTTATGCAAACCCTCTCCAAGGTGGCTGCACTTCACACCCACCCGGGCTGGGATCTCCCTCAGACAGGGGCTTGATTGCCAGGTTCCAAATTAGAAAGCACAGGTGCATCCCCAGATGCTCTTCGTGAGAATCCAACCCACTGGAGTTAGGAAAGTTGTCCCACCTCCCTTGTGGCTGTCAGGACATTAAATACTTACTATGCTCCCAGGTGCCCCATCGGCCCCTGGCTGTGTTCTCATGGAAGAGCCAGTGCTTGTCGGGTCACCTCTTCGTGCCCCCAAGACACTGCCAGGGTCTGAATGGTAACTATAACCCTGCCTCCGGCTGTTATCTCACAATGGGGTGGGGGTGGGGGGGCACTAGAACCGGACTGGAGAAGAGAGACCTGTTCATCCACAAACTTTGTTTTATCAACTCAACAGACCACACAACCAAAGCAGAGGCCCAAACGTGCTCTGCCTACCCTGTGCCTCAGACCAGCACCCCAGGGACCAGCCATGCACCTGTGCCATGTCTTAACCGCACCTCACCCCCAGGCCCGGCTTCCAGCCCACGGGACCTGGCTCCTTCTGTCCTGTAGAGACCGCCCGAGAAGCTGCCCCCTGCCTGACTCCAAAAGGAGCAACTTCTGTTCAAAAGCCTTCCGCGTCATTCCCCCAATAGCACCTCCAGGGAAGCCAGCACATTCACTGCTCTCCTTTCTATCAGGGCCCAAGAACTGACCCTCCACACCTCATACAGCCTGGCACACAGTAGATGCTCAATAAATAACTGCTAAGTGAATGAACCAGAGACATGCTGGCTTTGCCCGAAAGCAGCTGGCCCACCTAGCTTCACACCTGGGGAGAGAGACAGGTGTGAACCTACCCAGGGAAGAGACAGTGCGCCTTTGAGTGGGGATGATTAGTAGCCAGAAAGGCCCAGGCCCCATCCTGGATTCCCTGTGGAGATGGACAGCTGCGGTGGCCCCTGGGCAGTGTTTCCAGCCAGGCGCCAGCCCGGTCACCTCTGTGAGCACACCGCTGGCCCACAGGGTGCTGCCGTGGCGTCCCGCTGTTTGGACAAGCTCCCCTCCCCACGTGATCAGCAATGCGTTCACACACCCTAAGGTTCTTGTAGTGTTACGAAAACGAAACACCCCAGCTAAGGGAAAAAGCTGGGGAGGGGGGAGACGAGTAGGGAGCGAGCAAGCCACAGGGGCAGCTTTCTTTCTGGTCTCCATCCTGAAGGTGGCTCGCTGGTTTGGCAGCACAGGTTGGGGGAGCTGTCCCATGTCATCAGAAGAATGACACTGTCAAAGAGACTTAGAAACCCAGAGCTGAGCACATGGAAACTGTTTTCACACCCAGGTCAGTATCTTCTTCTCCACACCACCCAGGGCTGTGGCCAGTTCTTTCAGAGGGAAGGAAGCCTGGGGGTGGCGGGTGAGCCTCACGACCCCTTGCCCCAGGGCAGGGCACAGGTACTGGGCACGGCTGTTCCAGGGCTGTTCCATGTCTGTCTCTGCTACACGCAGTCTCAGAAGTTAAGGATCCGAGGGGGGGTGGGGCGAGGGGGTGGGGTAGGGGTGTGATTCAGTGGCTTCAACATAAAGGCAGCCCTGGGTTCCAACCTGCCGAACGCCAGGCACCTCTGTGTAAGGAAAGGTGCCGCTGGGGAGAAAAGACAGAGGGCAGGGGGCAAATTCCTGCCCATCCCCTCCCCAAATAAAATATATAAGATTTTTCTTTTTTTGCAAGTTAAGACTGAGCAATAACGCTGGGTGGGGCGCAATGCGGAGGCCTGTGCAGCCAAACTGAAATTCGCTTCCAGCCAAGAGCTCTGCTTGGCCCCACCGTCTGGGGAAGGAAGCTGAGAAAGTCATGAAAGATTCTTTAGTAAACCGGGAAATAAGGCTGCAGTTAACATTTCAACTGAAGGTGACCCTTCTGGTAAAATATTTTTTTAAATAATAAAAATAACAGAGTTCTCAAACAACCTCTTTCTTAAAGAAAATGGCCTAAAAAGTTCTCGTGGGGGTGGAAGGGAAAAGGGAGGGGGGAAGAAAACGAAACAGGGCTGGTCTCCTCTCAGCCACTACCTTTTTCACGAATACCATTTTTATGGAGTTCTTCTCATGAAAGGAATGATGCAATTTCCTGTCTTGTCCCAATGTTTCCTGTTCACTTACAAGGTGAAAGTTATCACCACGTTTCAAACCCTGTCCTAAACTCTACAGAAAGTTCCTTTTCCCGTCCAGTGCCTCATCCCCGTCACCAAATCTCGTCTCAGAATATAATTCTATGATTTTATATACCTTTCCTGAGTTGGTTTAATAAAAAGCCCGGCACTCTTTATGGCAGGTGCAGAGTTTCCAATCACAGCTTCCCCAGGAACTGGGTCGGGGTCAGGGCCCAGACCCCCACGGGGAGAAGTGGAGGGGAGCAGGGGCAGCCGAGCCCCCCAAATGAGCCAGCGTGTTTTGGTAGAGTTGCCACAACCAGGCGAACGCTGCTTTCTTGGTGTGTTAGCCACTAAATTCGGAACTGCGCCTCAGCAGTTAATAATACCTTCCAGCTGAAAATAGCCCAGAGAGGAAGCCGAGTCTGTGACAGTAGGCAGGCCGCCAGGCTCCAGACTGGCCATTCAACACGGAGCGAGAAGGACGGTAGGACCAGCGGTGACCTCCCCGTGGCCGTGCTGTACAGTGTCCTCTCCCCAGGCTCCCACAAATGGAGGACGTCCCCTGCCTCCTCTACAGTCCTAAAACCCGGGGCACAGATATCTCATTGACCAGGGGGTCCAGCAGCAGGGCCAGCAGAAGGGTGGGAGGTCAAGAGGACCCCAGTCTCTGGGAGACAGCCTCCTGCATCGTGCTGGTGGGGACCGGGTGCCTGCAACCCCCTTCACAGAGCTCAGGCTCGGAGAACACGCACGTCCCTGCCTGCTTCTTGGGGTCAATCGAGTGAGAGTCGGGCTCTACCATGTGCCCCCCCCACACCCTCGGAGACCTCAGAGCACTTTGGAAGGCAAGCGTCTAACAACAGCGGATCCCAGGCGCCTTAGCAGAAGTCTCTCTGCTTTCATTCTCCAGAGTGACAGCTTTTCATCGATTATCCAAATCTGCGTGTATTTAAAAGCCACCACAAATCACTCCTTTTTAAAATTGTAGTAAAACACCCATAACATAAAATATACCATTAGTGACACTGTGTGCATGCACAGAACTGGGCAGCCATGACCACTATGATCCAGTTCCAGAACATTTTTATCATCCCCAAAGGAAGCCCGGTCCCATGCACAGGTCACTTGTACAATGTCACTCGAAACAACAGACAACGGGACGAGGGGGCCCAGAGTTAACGCACCTTGTCGAGTTCCTATAATCAAGCAAAAATCTTATTTGAGAAGAGGCTCAAAAAGCAAGCTACACACTCACATTCTTCATACAGCATCGCGTACAATAGCCCTGCCCTCATCTGCGGGGGAGGTGTCCCCAAACCCACAGCGGACACCTGGAACCGTGGATGGTGCCACACCCCCTACATGCCATGTCTCCTGCTGCATGGCGTGCCTATGATGAAGTCTCATCATAAACTAGGCACAGTAAGACATTAATGACAATTATTAACAATGCACTGAAACAAAAGGCATGCGAATGTGGCCTCTCTCTCTCTCTCAACCTATCCTGTACTGTACTCACCATTCCTCTTGTGATGTGAGAAAACAAAATGCCTTTTACAGTAGAGAACTTTCACCGTTTCACTTAAAGGAAGCCCAGTTGGGGCTTCTCTGTGGCGTCTCGGAATTGCCAGAATCCCTACCCTTGTGCTTCGGGGCCATTATGAAGCAAAATAAGGGTGACTGGAAATAAGCATGCAATCCCATGACAGTTGACCCGATCCCTGAAAGTGGCCTCTACAGCGAGGGGACCCTGGACGGAGGCCGAGACAAGCGGGACAGTGAGAGATTTCACTGTGCCACTCAGAAGGGTGTGCAATTTCAGACTTACACATTGTCTATTTCTGATATCCTCTATTTAACAGGTTCAGACCGTGGTTGAAACCTGTTAAACTGCGGATGGCGGGGGGTGGGGGGGCTACTGTTTAAAATCACAGAAAACCAGCACAGCCCCCAAAGACACTCCCTGCAGGAACACAGGCCCCTTTAGCCTCTTCCACTCAGGGTCCCCCAACTTGTTGCACATTGCAATCACCTAGAGAGCTTCCAGAACTACTGATGCCAGGCCCCCCACCTCCAGACTGTGATTCAGAAGATCCCAAGGCTGCTAACGTGCAGGCAGGTCTGGAATCACTGCCCTGACTGAGCCTCATTTCTCCCAGCAGGTTACGACGCCTGCTTTCAAGTGCTGCCCCAGCTTCCAGGTCCAGGCTGAAGGGAACAATTAGCGGCCTGCCAATCACAGCATGAGCAGAAGCAACATTATAGCATTGGTAATGGCAACAGTAAAGAAACACATAGGAAACCAAACTTGATCTTGAATCCTTTGGCATTCCCTCCCTTTTCACTGCCCCACTGGCTCAGAGCTTATCTCAGAGGTCCCAGAGGTCTTGAAGAATAACCCAACTACAGCCAGGCTCTGCTCAGAAAAAGGCCTACAGAGGGTCAGTGTGCTATACTGTAGCCAAAAGCTACACCAGAACCCCGCGCTCACCTGATCACCTGATCCCCTGCCCACTTCACTGGTGGCCCTGTTCTGCCTGACCAGATTCACAAGGCAGCAGCCCATCTAGTCCAGCAGGCAGAGCAGCCCACATTCGCCCCAAACTTTAAACACTGTCACCCTGCACTACACCCCTGCCTGACTGCTTCATTCTCTCCAGGACAAAAGGGGTTTTATCTGTGAGCCCTTCAGCAGAGGTGAACGCTTGACCTGGTGCTGCAGAGGAGACAGTGAACAGCCCGAGCCGCTGTCGAGGACCATCTTCACCGGAAGTGGGTGTGCACCAGGTGAGCTGGCCCTGGGTCTGAGTTGGCATGCTGTCATTTAGCAAGATACGGATTGGGCCCCTAGAGAGCAAGACTGTTCACTCCTCACCGTGGCCTAGGAAGTAGGGGATGAATAGGTGAGGGTCACCTGCACTGGTCCCTCTGACGCATCCATCAAAGCCCATGCTCTCAGCCACTTGGATGAGCTCAACCCACCCCACCCCCAAAAGGCATTAGAGTGCTTGGTGAGAGCACAGTGGTCCCAGGCAGGGGAAGGAGACACCAAAAACAACGGGCCCAGACCCCCAGTCCGCCATCACCATCCCAACGCAGACAATAAATAACTGTTCACATGCAGCTGAATAACTGTCCCTAAAAAACAGGATGGAGACACTGACCTTTCCCCTAAGCTACTTGGTTGGAGCCCAAGGTGACCGTGGACTGAGCCAGGACCGAATTTTGAGATTATGCAGGTGTTTTTGGAAGACTCTCCTGAGACCAGCACAGATGGGTGGAGGTAGTAACCAAGAGGCCAGAACTGTCCGTCCCTGAGGGGGCTCCTCCCATCGCTCAGACTCAACACCGAAAGGACCTTAAGACCTAGCAAGGAAGCTGGCTGGCCTCCCTTGGGCTGGTGGGACCCCGTCTCTCCAGTAAGTATGACTTTGCAAGCCAAGAGACACGGGGGTTCCCTCAAGACACCTAAGCACTTACGCCTCCATCGCTTCCCACCTCCCTCCTTGAAATCCCACAGAGGCACCTCTTTTGAAGTTCAAGTAACTAGAAGAGGTTGCAGGCCTGGCTTCCCTGCCCCCACCGAGGAGGTCTGTGTGTGGGAAGCCCAGCCAGCTCCAGGCATTAATACCTAAAGGAGGAGTCTGGAGGACTCGCGAAGAACCTAGAACTTACAAAGGAGACGTCTTTTTTGCGTACCCCCCCAAACCAGGACCACAGACAAGATAAAGCCCCTCCCTGAAACTCCAAGGAAGGCTACAAAGCTGACAGCCTCCAACACATGCTTTTAATGGCCAGTGACACGGTGAACGCTCTGAAAGCAAATCCTTTCCACTTCCACCAGTAAGCCAAACCTAGAAGCTTCCAGTCTGTCAGACCTCTCCGAGGGGGGTCTTCCTAGGCCAGAAAACATCCAGCAGCAAGGGCCGCCCCCCCCCGCCGCCCCGGAGTTCTAGAGTTCAGGCGCCATGCTTGGGCTGACAAGTCACAGCTCAGAACCCTCCCAGCAAGGCCCTCACAGTGCTTGTCCTTGTGCAGAAGCTGTGCTGAGGGTCCCCCACCCCCCAGGAGAGGGCCCAGACCTACACCGGAGCCTGCCCATGGGCACGGGTCTGCTCATGCGCCGATGCATGGGACCATCTATCTGTACAGTCGAAACACACACACACCACACAGCCATGCGCGGAGCCATCCATCTGTCTCGGGGAGCCAGCTGTCAGAAATGAAAGTACAATCTCCTGGAACCGAGTCGTGGCCAGACTGGGGAAACTTGCATGGGCGGGGTACACTCGCCGAGTCCCGAAGGCCTGGGCCTGTCACCGGCCAGCCCCTTGCCGCAACGCTGGAATTCCAACCTGCAGCCAGCGGGCCGGCTCCCAGGGCTCCCGCCACCCACTCCCCTTCCCCGCAGGAAAGGGAAGGGCCAGCCTTGCAGTCACACCCCCCGCCCTGCTTTTCAGGAGGGGGCATGCCTTTGAGGACACCCCCACCCCCACCGCCAAGGCTCCACATTTTCACATTCGGCTGTTTTTTCTTTCCCTTCTTCCCGTGCCAAGAGAATCAAGCCCTGGCTCCCGCTGCCGACCTGCCTCCCACCCTAAACTGAGCCCCATTCATTAAGGCTGCTCTCAGCCAGGGCAGGACAGGAAGGAAAACAGCACACAGGGCCTGTGAAAGAGACACTCAGAGAGGTTATTTCAAGGCGGAGGAGAGGAAGGAGGGGACAGATCTTTGCGGGCACTTGCACAGTTCCCCACCGTGGTGCCCACTTGTCCCCCATTCCCAAAGTAGGCTCCCACCCTCCAGCCTCTGCTAACCCTTTCCCCTACCCAGCAGGCACCCCCCCAACCCCGCCAGGCCCTGCCCCATTCAGCCACCACAGCCCCCAATGGCCTCATCCTCTGCAAGGCGGACACACCCAGGCCACCCCCCACCCCCACCCCATGGAAAGATCAACTTCTTGAGGAGGAGATTTGGGCCAGTCTCCATTTACAAAACCCTCTGCCCTGGCCCCAGGCCACCACAATCGTCTTTTGGAGGGCATTCTTGCTGCAAAGGGTGTAGCCCCGTGTTTTCTCCATGCCCCTCCAGACACCCCCAAACCAATGGCACCAACCCAAAACACAGTTTCTTCCATTTCCCCCCACGGCACATTATTAATAAACTGCTCCAACTCCAAACGGAAAGAAGAAAGAGCTCAAACTTTGAAGCCTTGGGAATTAGTAAATCAAGAGCTAAAATTCAAAACAAATGCTCTTTCATGTGGAGGTCCCCCCCTTTTTTCTTTTTGCAGTTTTGTTAAACCACGGGATCCCTTTAGAAGCAAGCACGCCTTTCCTAGCAGCTCCCCATTAATCTAAATGGTTGCAATTACTTTGGGGGGGTGTGAGGGGAGGTTTAAAATAACTGTTTCACCCCCCAGTTTCATTACAGAACTGGAAAAGCTTTTGGAACATAAAGCCCACCAGTCTCAGAAGGGGCCGCGGGGGGAATGCTGTTTAGTGGGTCACTGCTCAGCTCTCAGGCGTGTAGGGAGGCACCCGGTCTGGTGGCTCAGCCTGGCGTCACTTCCTCCAGAGCAGAGGAGACAGACAAGATGTTATCAGTAAGACAAACCTTCCGAAAAGCCCCCTTTCAAAAGCTACCACTTCCCTTGCTTATTTCATGTGGTTCAGAAGGGCTGGGGCCCCTCCCTGCATGCTCAGGATTTAAAAAATAAAAGCATCTAACTGCCTGTTATTTTGCTCAAACCCTTTCCTCTCCTCACCTTCTTTCTTTCAGGAACTCTCTCAGCCTTAGAAAGCAGAGAAGACACAGGTTCAGGCGCCGTGCTCCCTCCTCATGGCTCTGGTCCACTCCCCTCCCTGTGCCCCAAGCCCCCTCCCCTCCCCGGGTCCCTCTTTTTCCTGCCCAGTTCTCATTAGGAGCTCTGAGTAAACAATAGCCTCTGCCTCAGATAACACTCAGAGTATATACTGCCCAGAAATACAAACAAACACAGTCTCCCTGAAGACACTCTCAGCAAGCTCCGTTCCTGGAGAAGAGAGCCTGGGCGGGGACTGGCAGGGGTGGCCTGAGCCACACTTGACCAATTAGTCGCCTCACAGGGGAGGGTGCACCACAGCCCCCCCAAGACAGTGGTGCAGCTTCTCCCTGAGCTGCCGTGGTCCTGCACCAATGCACAGACAAAAGCAAGAAATGGCAACTGCCCAGACTCTGCTGGAATTCCCCCCAACCACCCCCCTGGCTACCTTCCTCTCGCTTTAGCTAGTTCTTTAGAAAATCCAGTGACGGCGTACTGGAGTGGGGAAAGCAGGCGGAAACAGGATGGCTTGGAAAAATGGCAATGCCTCTCAGTGACGTTGCTAATGAGTCTCTCCAAGTTGATTGCTCTGTTCTCTTGCTCCTCAGGGGCAATGATGCTCAGGTTACCCAGGGACCCCCATCCAACCCCATAATCCTCCTGCAGCTGAGAAAAACTGTGCCTCCTGGGTAGCAGTGTTAGCGCCTCCTGTCTGCAGTGCCCAGATCCTGCTGCCAGGGCCCCCTACACTACGCTGGATTGGGAATTAGGACATGGAGAAGAATCATCAAGGCCATTACTCTGAATGCCCATCCTACACTTAGGATCTGTCTGAAAGGTGGATCCATCCCCTTCCAAGCACCTGAGGCACAAAGGGAAAGAGCAAAAACTAGAGCTGAAACCCATGCCCTGACTGGTATGGCTCCATGCATTGAGCACCAGCCTGTGAACTGAAAGGTCTCCAGTTTGGATTCCTGATCAGGGCACATGCCTGGGTCGCGGGCCAAAGGGGCAACCAACAGATGTTCCTCTCCTCTTTCTCCTCTAAGAAATAAATTCAAAAAATGTTTTAAAAAGAGCTGAAATCTACAGACAGTTCCAGCCAGGAGCTGCTTAACAACAACCGAGAAACAAAGCACGACACCAGTGCGGAGGCAGGCCGTGTCCTTGCGTGTGCGGGGCGCTTCAGCACGAGGAGCTGAAGGGTCCCAGAGTCACCCAGGTCACACCCAGTGTAATGCACCGAAAAGTGAGAACTCCGGACCAGCTGGGGTGACAGACAGCCATCCACCCCATTCCTCCCATCTCCAGCAATTGGGGGGGGGGGCTATGTTGGAACTGCCAGGAGAACACATCTTACCTGAAAGCCCCCCAGGGGCCAGATAATTCGTTCCCCCTGTTTCAGCGGAGGAAGGCACAGCATCTGGACAGTCTGCTGTGGATTTCAAAGGGGGAGAGAAAGAAAGAAATACAGAAATAAATACATAAAAAACACCAAGATTAATTTTTAAGCACATTCTAAACAGCATTCAAGAGAAACCAAACATTCCACACGGCTGACTCCCGGCCCTGAGACTGACATGAATGGGCTGCTCAGGCCTCGCTGCCCATCGGGAGATGGACCACAGCGCCCTGTCACCGTCTGGGCTCTGGGAGGCCAGTTAATCATTAGTTGGGTCAGGCTTGATCACAGACAGGCTGGAATTTCTCTCTTCTCGCAAATCCCCCATGCAGGGAAAGCAGGTAGCTCCCAAGGTCAAAGGAGGCCCAGATTCTGACCCTCAATGCCGGGAGCTGTCTCTCTTTGCTTGGACCCAGCGGTCGCTCTGCCATTCCCATGGACCAGTGTCTCGCCCTCGTCTTTTAAAGACAGAGTTGCCAATTCCTTAAGACTTTCTCAGGACGGGCGTTGGGCTAAAGGGACTTCTTTTTGCCTTTTTAACTGATGTACAGTAAGTATGGGAAAACACGTACATCTCCGGCACAGCCCCACAAGCTGTGCTCATGCTCACGCCTGTGCGGAGCCACCACCAGATCGAACGGAGAACATCCTCATTCTCAGCAAGGCTCCCAGCCAGAGGGGAAACACTTGAACCTGCCTGCAGGCCTAGTCCAAACTCCCCATCTCTGGAAACCATCCCAGACAACCCTGGACCTGTAAGGCCCTGCCCTCAGTTCCTACAGCAGCATCTTCCTGGCACCCAGCGCCTGGAACTTCCTTCTGCTGCCTGTACCTGACCCTTTACCTTCAGAGCCTGTCTGTCTCAACTCTACTTGTAAGCTTCTGTTCACATTTTTGTAACCCTCAGGTACTACGCACAGCGACCTAAATGTTTACGAGGATAACAACCTAAACGTTTATGAGGGTAACGACAAATCTAGCTGAGAGACAAACTCAGCAACCTCCCTGCAAGCAATTAAAACAAAAATTAATGCCCAGGAACCAGAACTAATGAGTCACAGGAAACAAAAATGCACAAGACCCTGTAAGCATAGCGCACACCTGGCCAATGCCAAAGTTACTGAGAAACACAGCGAAAGGCTGGTTTACACAAGGTGCTGCTGCCCTCACGGGGGTAAGGTGGTACAAACTCCGGCCCCCTGTCCCAGGCCACTAGCAGGAGAACCTGCAGTGCGCAGCACCGGTTTCCCACCGGAACCACTAGGCCAGTAAACCAAGCAAAAGAGCCATCCAGAGGCCCACAGAACCATAGGAGCCCTTCAGTGGCCCAGCAGCTGTTTCCATTACCTGGTGAAGGGCGATGGGAGGCCAACTGGGAGCCAGAAAGCACCTCTGGGCCTCTGCTGCCTGCCCGCCCCCCGCACTGCACCCCAAGCCCCTCTCTCGCATCCCTCTCTGCCAACACTCGGCAGCATTCTCTCCCAGGCTGGAAAACCAACTTTGCAAGAATTCTCTTCGCCAGGGGAGCGGGAAGCAGGAGGGGCCGCGGGCAGGGAAAAGAGAAAAGACTGTGTGTGATCTCATTTTATCAGCATAAAGTATAATTCCTAACAGAAATATACAGTTTTACAGGATACACTTAATCAAATGGAAAACAATAGAGGAGACAGGAAATGGAGTTGCTTGTTAAATGGTGTATACCCTGTACTTTCTAAACCACTTTGATGGCCTTCACCATGTTCTAGAGATCAGCTGCTCCCTACCCCCAAATGGAAGACAGCCCCACATTAAACACGATGACTTATGCGGGGCCACGCCTCCCGCCCGGCTTTGGCTGGCTGGGTCCCAGGGCAAGGTGTTTCAAAGGAAAGGCCCGGCAACTCGGGGCAGAGCTGGGACCACGTTCAGGGTGTCGGCCTGCCTCAGATCAAAGGTAAGCCAGCCCCACACTGGCAACCACAAGCGTTTTATGAAATGGTGCTCTGCCCTTCTGCAGAGCCTTTGATCTCAGGAAGGATTTACAAACATTAATTAGGCCTCTCTACCACCCCTGTGAAATAGCAAAGAAGACCTGCTCGACTCGTACCCAGGTAAACTGAGGCGTCACTGACTAGCCCAAGGGGCCACCCAGTAAGCTGGGCCATACCCAAGACTACAGCCTCTGTCCCACAGCTCCCCGTCCCCAGGCCACCAGAGTCCGCACTCTCTTCGCTCCCGTCCCTGCAGGTAGCCAGGCTGAGACTATCTTCAGCATCCAGACTGGCCTCAAGCCACTGCCAGACTTGTAAAGTAAGGTCAAAGCAGCCACACCCCCGTCGCTCAGCCACAAAAAAGCTCCCCAGAGGTGGAAATCTACCGCCAGGGTCTCCGCTTCCGTCTGTGCTTCCCACTCTCCAGAGCCCAAGCCGGCACACACACAGAGGCCCAAGCATCCTCAAGCCCCCAGTGAATGCTGGGTGCTGTGGAAGACTCACTCCCCCTCCCAGCAGCAAGAGTCTTCGAAGATGCAAGCCTGGGGAGCAGCCAAGGACGGAGCTGGTGAGAGGGGTACAAGGTGAGGCAGCTGGAATCCCGCTTTCCCTCACCAAGAGAATGGGGCCCGGTGAGCCAACCCAGTCTTGTCAACTTAGTTCTGAGCTTCCCAAGTGCCGTCCCCAAGACAGAGGAGCCACACCACCTCCACTGAACCCCAAGTGTCCCCGCTCTGCCCCGATCCACAAGCTTGGTCACAGAAGGACAACCTACTACTGCACTGGAGTCATCGCATTTTTTAGGCAGGCACACCATCAGGCCTGCAGAATCAATGACTGAACCAAAAAAGGAGCAAGCAAATGAACCACCGATCTAACTCTTTGATCATCTGGATATCGAGAGAGGCCTGGAAAAGTTGAGAGGAGCCTGAGTCGGGAGGTAAAGGCAGGCTAGATCCTGGTCTCCCCAGCTAGACTTTGGAGGCTCCATCTGCCAATGGGCACTGGCCAAGTGGGTCCCCAGCCTAAGCGGGTCCAGTGCACCCCACAACAACCCCGCCCCGGCCCCCACTCTTCAACCCTTTCAGGCCATGGGACACTGCGAACACAAGGAGCAGGGCCTCCAGAGCCATCCCCCCAGCACCCCCACTCCATAAAGTGAGATCTAACCTCAAACAGCACACTCCTGTCCCTGGTGCAGGGAGGGAGGGCCCGCCTGACTCCGGAATGCCGGGAGGCTCAGCCGCCCTGTCCCTGGGTTCAGCCACATGGAAGGCTATTTCCCAGAAAGTGCTGCTGGCAGTCAGGTCCACAAAGGTCAGGCCCTCACAGAGGCCGCAGCCCAGTGGCTTGAACCACAGCAAAACAGCTTCACTTTCAGTGCCTAGTCCCTCCACGGGCTGCAGGGCAGGGCCCAGCCCCCTTCCCGCCGCCTCTTCCCAACCTGGAGCCTTCACAGAAAGGATTCCCTTAGTTGTGCAACTGGTTAAGATTTTAACAGTTGTCCACTGTAAAAATCTTATGACTGGTTCTCACCTAGTAACCCAAGACCAAAAATTCCACCTAGGGCTTAGAAACTTAAGAATGTAAGTGGCTAATCTAAATTTCCCAGCCAAATACTCCCCACTTCCACAGAGAAGGTGAGGAGAAAAAACCTGGGACAGCATCCCATCTGGGTATCTGACCTCATCGCCCCAGGTCACACCCCGCAAAAACAGCAGCCCTCAACATGCCCATGAGGGGGGAGCCCCTCAGCCCCAGACCTGGCTGCCCCTCCCTGGGTCAGGGCAGTCAGTCCCTCCCATGGGGACTTCCCCTGTGAGCGCTCCTCCTGTCCTTAAACAGTGATGACTTTTTTCATCCCCTTTTTTTGTTTTATTTTAAACAAAGCATTTTGGGTGAGTAACCAGCTGTTTGAGTTTCCGATTGGCAGGTTAATCACTTCCTATTGGCTGATGTGGAGAACTTTTCTCTCCACCCCCCCCCCCCCGGAAGTGGCACATTCCTGTCTTTGTGGCTTCTCTGTTTACACACATTTTGCTACCTAATGTCAGCACTTGCTAATGAATAAATATATCACTCCACTCCCTGAAAACGAGGTCCTGGCCTGGCAGAATGACTGCTTAAATCCGGTGAACAGATTTATTCTGGTGTCTTTGCAGGAAACCCAAGAGAATGTAACTCTTCTCTTCTAGGGTTTAAGGAGGCTTCTGCGAACATTTACCCCTAGGGTAAAGGTGACGGGTCTCTCTTTTAAGGAAAACCTCCAAGTTTGAAGACTACGGAAGAAAAAAAAACCCAACAGGACAGAGGTGACCCCTTGGAGAACTAACCTCAGGAAAGAATTCTTGAGTCTTGGAGCCAAAAACCCAATCAAATTATTCTTTGAAAAACAGCGCTTGATAATTTCAGTTAACATTTGTTATAAATACAGAGAGCTGGTTATCTACTCATTAATGACCATTTATCTGGTGTTTTGTAAATCGAAAGCAAAATATCACATGCTTTTGCAGGCCACTTATTAAACAGGCACCAGGCAAGCAGCAACGCCTCCTCGACTTGAGAAAGCAGCGGTGCGGAGTCCCAGGAGGGCTGTGGGCTTCAGTTACACTGTTCATTAAAGTATTTAATTTATGACAACGCCCCAGCAAAACTTTTAATTAGTGGGGGGAAAGCCCAACAGCCAAAACTCACGAAGCACAAGACTTGAGAATTCCAAGAGCAAAATGAGGCCCAACCCTTCACTTCTCCCAGAACCTTGGCAAAAAATAACATTGTATTTTTCAGGCATCCAGTATATAGGACACAAAGTTTCCAAGTTGCGACCCCTACTTTTCAGCGAATGAATCTCCCACTGTAGTAAGAAGGGGCTCCTGGACACAGGGGCCATCCCGGTTGTCACCCCCAGGCCCCAGTTTTGCTGACCTTCTTCCCCCTGGCACCGTCAGCCCCATTGAGCCCCACGCCACCAGCCAGCAGCTGAGTGCAGACAATCACCACAGGGCTGGTGCCAGTCTCAGATGAGCTTTTGCCCTGGCCCCATGCCATCCGGTGACAAAGCAACAGGCAGAGAGCTTTGCTAAAAACTTTTATAACCCCAACCTAGAATTCTGAACAAATCTAGGAGGAGGGCTGACTTGCAGGGAAGGGAGCAGAGGGAACCCACGGGTGGTTTTGCCTTTGCTTCTTAAAATCTCTAACGTTTTATTCTACACACAAGTTTTCTCTGCACCTTTTTCAACTGTCTTCCCTTCCATCAAATCACCCACTCTTCCCATCCACCCCCCCTCCAGTGCTCACAAGTCTGAGTTTCCCCATCAACCTGCCCTATCTGGCTCTCAAGACACTTCTGCACGGATCAAATTCCACGTGTTAAAGCTGAGCCAGCTTCGGTCACGGTGTGCAAATAGATGAAAAGAGAACAAATTGTAAAGCGTATCTAGGAACTTTTTAAAAAGTTATATATCTACACACGCACACACAGAGCAAACTTCCAACAGAAAAAACCTATAAACATTTCCAGGCAAACCCAGCACCTCCCCAAGCCACTGCCTGTACAGAAAAATCCGCATTCTAGAGGCTGTTTCTAACTTAGGAGGGATATTTTTAAAATCATCTACTCACCAGTTGGTTTGAGAAAATCCATCGGGTATCTGGAGTAAGGAGGAGGGGGAGACTCTGGAATTAAGAAAGTAAGAGAAAATAAGGGCCGAGCCATGAGAAAGAGAGATAGAAACTTATGATAACAGAGGCATTCTTTTAGCCCAACTGTTTGTCTTAGCTGTGGGGGTTGGAGGCAGGGCCGCGAGGCGGTGATTGCCTTGATATTTAGCTGTCAGATAAACAAAAGAGGCCGCCTGGCGCCAGCCCCGGCGCTGCGCTCCTCCACGTCTGTGGACGCCACCGCGGCTCGGCCGGCCTGGTTGGAAACCACCCGCTCCGCCGCGGCTAGGCTGGCCCGCGCGCACTTCACAGTTCCCAGGGCGGGGGGCGACAAAGGATCCCCCCGCCCAGTCCGGGAACTGCAGACCCCGTCGTCCCCCCCGCCCTCCCCACCAGGGACTCAGTTCCTTTTCGCCCCCAGTAGGCACCGACTTGGGGAGCACCGGGCTCCCTCTCCCCCAACCCCACCGAGCGACGCGTCCCAAGTGCGCTGGTGAACTCAGGCGGATCTGCTGCCGCCCGAGGAGCGCCCTTCCCACGTCCTGCACCGAGGCTCGGAGAAAAGGGAAGCAATGGACGAGGCTGAGCAGATAGCGGAGGGAGCCGGTGTCTCAGCCCGGGCCCCAGCGCAGTAAATAAGGAGCAGCATCAATCTGGAGAAACTGGGGACAGACCCCCCCACCCCGCCCGCGGTTAATTCTGTGCTTTCTTGTTCTGAGAGAAAAAAAACCAAGGGACACCCAATTTCTCCTGATTGCTGGTTCTTTACAACCCTGGGTTCTCTGCCTGGGCTGGCAGAGTCGAGAGGAGATAACCCGTTCGGCCTCCCATCTTAACTCTTTTCGCCCCAAAATCTCCACAGCTGACCACCGGGGCAGAGTCCGGGCCTCTGAGCCCGACGTGCCTCTCTCTATTTACTAAAGGAGCAGAGACTCGTCAGCCTTTACAATTCGCTTCTCCCAGCCTTCCTTGGCGGGCTTGGACCGAATCCAACTCGGCCACACACCTCAACGCCTTTCCGGGTGCGGGGGAGGCGTGACCCCTACTTCTCTCCGCAGCCCCCCTACCTGGTCCGGAAATGAGGACGTCTAATTTTTAACCTCGTGTCTGCAGAGTGTGCATAAGCAGCACCCATAGCCCCATCAGGGCAACAGAAAAAAAAATTGGAAGGGAACCCCCAGGGAAAACCCTTTCAGTTTCCCCTTGTCTCTTCTTTACTTTTGTCCTCAAGTCTCCTCCCGGGAAAGGCTGTGCACTCCCCTCCAGAGGTGGCTGCACAGACACAGCCCACGGGCGCTCTTCTTCCACCGCTGGAGCCCCAAGGGGAGGGGAGGGTGGGCACAGAACTTCTTACCTAGTTCGCAGAGTCGGCTAAGGTGATGAGGGTTGCAGCACACCAGCTCGGGGTTGATCTTCCCGTAAGATTCACAGCAACACAGCCTCTTGACTTCCGAGGAATGCCTGAGATCCGGCCACCTGAACACTTTGCACAGCAGGAGGGGGAGCGAGTAGGACGAGGGCGGCTGGGCGGGCTGCGAGCCAGCGGGCGCCCCCAGGCCCAGCCTGCAGTCCAGGCGACCCGGCAGCAAAAGACACGCGGTGCGCGTACCGCCGCGGGACTCCACGGCCTGGAGCAGCAGCTCCAGCTGCCGTTCCTTCAGTTTCTTAAGCACCGAGTGTGTGAGCGCCTTCAGATCCGCCTCGGCGCCCCCGGCCGCACCGGTGCCCCCGGCTGGGGGATGGGGATGGTGACCTTTGGCACCTCGGGCCGCCTTTCCCAGGCAACAGCCAGCTCTGCTTGAGCCGCCGCCACCGGCCCCATGTGCCCGGCCGTCCGTCGCCCCCTCTCCCCGCAGCTCGCCGCCTCCGCCGCCTCCCCCCGCGCCCTCCTCCTCGTCCTCGCCGCCGGGCGCACGGCTCCTCCAGAGACGCCGGACGAGCGCAGATCGTTTGGTCCTGAACATGCGGGGCGAGGAGGCGAGGAGAAAAGTCGTTTGCCGGCTAAGGAGCGAACATGACCTCCGCACACCATGAAGAAGTCGGGTGCCGAGTTGGGGCAGCAGGCGCAGGCGACAACAGCAACAGCAGGGGCCCGGGCAGGAGCGGCGGCGGCCCGAAGGGCGCTCCGTGGCATGCGCCAGTCTCCCGGAGGCCGGGACGCGCGCGGGGGCCCGAAGGCGCCCGCCGGGGCTCGGGGGCCTGCGCTCCGGCTGCCCCACCCCGCGCGGCCCGCGCCGTGCGCCGCTCTCGGGCCCCGGCGCACCCCGGAGGAACGCGGCCGCCGCTTCCCTGGGGTCGGCAGAGCCTGCCCGGGTCAGCGCCTCCCCAAAAAGAGGCCCCCCCGCAGCGGCTCCCGAGTGTGGGGCTCGCCAGCCTCGGCTTCCTACATGGAAGACCAGCGGGGGCAAAAAACGAAAGGCTTTGGACGGAGCTGGTGGAGGGAGGAAAAAGCCTCTTTCCCCCTTGCTAAGCAACTTAATTTGGGGGTGGGGAGAAGCAGGCAATTAAAAAAAAAAGCAGGCACGCGATTTATTTTTTTCCTCTATATCCTTAGTAACCGGATCTCCTCAAATTCCGTGCACACGAAGACTCGGGGGAGGGGGCCGAGTGGACTTCACCCTGCATGAGACGTCTGGCGAAATAAGAAGGCTCTCTCAAAATCTAAGAACCAAATATGCAAAGCCCAAAATGAAAAACACCACCTCCTCCCACCCTGGAGGTCTGGGGCCGTCCGACTGGAACTGGGGTTTAAAAAAAGAAAATGTTTACAAAGTAGAAGAAGACGTTTGAGGGGTGGAAACAACGTATCCACGAGTTACATCCCCTTTTTTTCCTTGCAGATCCCCGCTGGTCTTCCTCTCCTTTTCTTCTGCCAAAAGAAAAAAAAACTGTATATATTTTTAATCCACAGAAAGCTTTGGCTAGACTGCTTCACTCCTCCGCATAGAGGTGTTTCAGGGGAGTCTCTGGTCTTTCCTCCTTCGCTCCCAGGGGCTCCGATCCTCGGCTGGGACTTCCTCGGGGCGGCGGGGCCGCAGGGGCAGAAGATGCTGCGGCGGCGGCTGCGCCCGGCGGGGCTGACAGCGCGGGGGAGGGCGACGCGGCAGAGGCGGCGGGCCCCTGGCGGGTCGCGCGCTCTCGCCCTCCAGAGCGCAAGCTGCTGGCTAGTTCGGGGGCCGCCGGCGCCCCCTCCCCTGGCCGCGGCTGACGGCCGGGCTCTCCGTAAGGGCTGCTCGCCTCAACCCGGCTGCAGCAGCAGGAGGCCCCGGTGTCCTCACGCCGCCTCCTCCTCCGAGACTCTCCTCGTCGCGCCTGGGAGCCTCCTTGTCCCCCGTCCGCCCTCTCCTGGCGCTCGGGTCCTTCTGCCGCCTCCGGGGTTCGCCGCGCCGCACTCAGGGGCTCCGGGGCCGGGCTCTCAGCAGCTCGGCGCCGGCGGGCTGGCTCTGTCTGGGGCAGCTCTCTCGGGCGCGGCGAGCGGACCCAGCACGGCGCCCAGCTGGCTCGGCTGGCGCGGCTCGGGAACTGGCTCCTCCGTGCACGGAGCAGGCGAGCGAATGTGCCCGAGGCTCGTTGCCTCCTGCAAGGCCTCCCGCCCCCGCCCCCTTCCCTCCCCCTTCCTCCCCCTTTCCTCCCCCGCCCCCAGCGGCTGCCGCCGCCGCCGCCTCCCCCCACCCCCCCGCGGGCCCTCTGCTCTGCTGGTTCCACTGCGCAGTGGCGCGCCCGGCTCCGGCTTCGTCACGTGGCCGTCTAGACACCCTGTCGCTTTAAAAAAAAAAAAAGCGATTGTGTTTCGCAAACAACAGATCGGGTTTCTAAAAGCTATTTCTCCCCCCGCCCCCAGCCACCACCACCCCCTCCCGGGTTTTCGGAGAGGGGGAACCTTGGAGGCGGGGGGGGGGCGGGGGGGCGGTGAAGGGCGTGCGAGTAAAGGTGGGGAGCAAAGAAGCTCCCAGAACGGACTAAGACCTGGCCGGGTCAGAGGAGAAATGAGAAGCCCTGAGAGCACCCAGCGGGCTTCGCCGGCGAGTTGTGGAGCGGAACGAGCCGGTCGGTGGCCCGATTTAGATCCAGCCCGTGGAGCTTCGCGGTGGCTGTCCCGCGCGCTCGCCCTAGCGCTTCATTCATTCGTTTTGTTTTAAAGGCCCTGGCGACGGATCCCTTGGCCGCCCAGGAGGGAAGGGGGAGGAGAGCGCTGTCTCCGTTCAAAAGACATTTACACTGGACTGGACCGAAGCCCTGGGAGGTGTGCGCTGGAGGGAACAGCCGGGCCGCCGAGGGCGGGGAGGCGGCGCGAATGTGACCTCAGCGGCGGCCGCGTGCTCCCTCCCGCCCTCTCCCGTTCCGGGCTCGGGTTTCTAGGACTGCTTGGAGAAGTGTGTCTTGTGCACAGCTCTGGAATGCATTTGGCCGATTGACGAGCTGCGAGGGGCAGCATCCTGGCGGGAGAAGGTGGGGGTGGGGGTGGGGGCGCAGCGGGACTCGCACGCCCGCGGCTGGCAGGTTTCCTCTGGAGCCCGGAAGACCTCAGCCACCCCACCCCCTGGCGCGGGAAGATTACCTTTGGAGCAGCTCTGCCTAGGACGTACGCATGCAGGCGGGACCCGTTTCTGCCCCTTTATCGGCCCCGTAGTTTTCAAGGTGCTCAGGGTCAGAGAGTTTATCCCCTGACCGTACGTTTGGGAGAAGCACAGACCCGTTGGCAGCTTATTGCATGGAAATAGGGAAAGCATTGGAAGAAGGCTAAAGGACCAGAACTATTTGCTTGGTGAAAGCAGATGGTGCTGAGAAATGTACTGATTCGAGTGTACGTATAGGCGTCAGTATTAATGAGGCCACTAGTTGGCATGGTGATCTAACCTCACATCTTTTCTAGTGGAATACGATTTTTTAAATGTTATTTAGAATTGTGAGGTCAGGGGACAGTGAAACTCATTGGTGAGTTTGAACGGATCTTTAGAAGAGATGAAATGTACTATTTTCATTTTCCCAGCTAAATTATACATTCATAAAAGGAAAAGGCACAAACGAATTTTAGCCTTAGAGCTCAACCCACTTCCCTCCAACCATGTCAAGATGTCTGGCATGCAATCGATGCTCACTAAATGTTTAGGAGTTAACAGAATGGATACAACTTAAAGGGTCATTTGGACCACACCCCCTAAGCCCACCAAAAGCACTTTTGGAGATATAAACATGAGAGAAAATCAGGAATATTGGTGACATGATCATCTCCAGGGAAAGGGGGTCCTGAAGACACGGGGACACCAAGCAATGCGGGGGCACATGGTGGCATGGGGCAGGGACTGGCACTCTACCTAAGCAGTGCTTCATAAGGCCAGACAGGCAGCAATTGTACAGGATCATAATTTTGTAATAAAAGTGTTGCTCCTTGAAAAAGGGTACTGGCGGTGTGTGTGTGTGTGTGTGTGTCAGAGAGAACTTTCCAAAGAAGCAACCTACATCAATAGCCAGCAAAGCCCAGAAGAAAATGGATGAGGGGGAAGCTGGGGCGTGGGTGACCCCATCAGAATAGGCCAGATGGAAGAGACAGAAAGGGGATTTTTTGAGGTGTCTGGGAAATGTATAACCCGAGAAAAGCTTAGAAAGCATACCAGACTATAAGTCAGAGAACCTGGTTCCCAGCGAGGGCTCTGCCATTCACTGGTTAAATAATTTGCACTTGTGATCCTCACATTAGGCGAGCACTTGGCAGGGCCAGGAAAGCTTTCTGGCCAAGCTTCCTGCTCTCTCAGGGTCCCTTTCCCTCTCTCAGCTCTGGGCCTCACTAGATCTTTGCTCTTTGAGGGAGGCAAAGCAAGGCTCTCAAGAGTGACAGGACTCAAATAAACAGAAAGCAAATGTCCTAACTCAAATTCAGCTTCGAATACTGGTGAATCTACAGACTTTTGGAAATCTGGCCAGTGGTGCTAACACTGTAATGAGAGGCCAAGCACATGCAGGGCAGGTAGGTTTAGTGGGTGTTTTAGGAGTTGCATCTGACGTCACAGCTTGTCTGGGTGGAACATGCATACACTTGCAGAGATATGTTCCCATATAGTGTAATTGTGAGTGTTTTAATTCAGGCGTCACCCCTACCTTGCCCTCTCTACGCGGCTTTCCTCCTCTATTTTACTGCCCTGAGTAGACAATGGGTGGGATGCTGGGCAAGTAGCTACAATGGCTGGTGCTGCTTTATTAGCTCCCTGGCATTCCCTGAATCAGTTAACATCCCAGCCTTCCTGCAAGCCAGCCCCACCCCGTAGCATTCTTATTCCTTTCCTTTCCAAGAAAGAAGCTGGGCAGCAGAGGAGCCCGTGGATGGCTGGTGTGCCTAGAAAGGGAGTTCTTTTCCTTTCCTTTCCTTTCCGTGAGCCTCAATGAGACCAGCAAACACCCTGTCTCAAACTATGCTGATCCTTTAAAAGAAAAAGTTTAGAAGTTCACCAAACTATTGTGAATGAGTTTGATTCTAATCATTTGCTGGCAGAGAATATGGAATAAAATACCTCATTTGCCGTTGTTTATTTCCTGTTGTGGCTTCTATTTTCATCGTTTAGTCACTTTGGTGATAGATATCAAACCATGATCATGGTGCAGCCACAAGTCACAGAGACCAAAATAACTTACAGCAGAGCCACGACAAGCCAGGATGGAGTCAGCTCGAGACCCGGCTACTTAATCACTGGCCCCTGGCACCAGGACGGCTGCGGGGGCTGCCACTTCGCTGACCGCTGGCCCAGCATCCAGAGGAGAGAGGAAGCCAGAGGGAAATTTCGCCAAGGTCCCTAGTCTTCAGCAGGCAGAGCCCCAGAGCCTGCTGGAAGTGGGGGAGACCCAGGTGAACCATCCACAGTGGCTGGGGAGGGAGACTGGCTTAAAAGCAAAAAAGGCAAAAACAAGAATCTACAGAACTCTCCACACCAACGAGCAAAAGCACAACATTACTCCTGTTCAGGGAAGACAGGATTCTCCCTTTCAGTGCTTTTCTCGTCTTCAGTGGGTCCTGGAAGAGAAAGGCAGAAAGAGCCCCAGAGTGCGTGTAGATGTGTGTCGGTGGGGCCCAAGGACAGGGGCGAGCCAGGAGTTGGGGCAGGAGTGAGGCGGGTGAGGCCAGGATAAGGATTTCTCCTTGCAGAAGCCAAAAGAAAAAAAAAAAAAAACAATGGAAGAAGCCAAAAAAAAAGTGTTGGAAAATGTTGACATTTCTTGCACAACCGCCCCCTGAAAAATGTGTGAGTGAGCCCTAAAACCATCCCGAACTGGCAGCCATAAAAATGGAAGCAATGGTTCATGAAAGGAAGGTTCACAAGTGAGGCCGATGTGACAATCAGCACTTCTTGGCTTATCTTAAAAGAACAAGAGCATAGTGAATGAAAATGCATCTAATTCACAATCAAACAGAAATGCTCTAAGGCCTGACTCATCAAATATTCCTCTACTGCAGACATGCTGTCGGCTGAGCCATAGTACCTGCCAGGTGGCTGCCCAGCCAGGCACTGGGCACAGGAGGGCGGGGCAAGAGGAAATGGATGTTGTTTATGGAGGACACATGAGAAACACCCAGGGAAAGTAAAGATCGAGGACAACAGAGATACCCAAACATATAGTCATCACATGGGATGTGCCTTCTTCCCGGGCGGGGCACTGGCTGGCTAAGGACAGCTCAAGAAGGGGGAATGTCACTGGAGATGAATGACTCCTCATACTGTGTGCATGTGTTACTTATTCAAAAACTATACAGATGTAAAGATTGTGTTTTAAACCCTTGGCTTGCTTTCCTCATTTCCTGAAATTTGCTCTCCTGATGTCCTTGTGGAAAAGGACAGGCTGGTGAAGTCCCCTGTGGAAGAGAGGCCACAGACAGCTTCTCCTTCTATGGGGCCGTGACTTCAGGAAGGCCAGTGACAACAGAAGCCAGTATGTCATCCCAGACAGCAAGGGTGGTGGCTGCCTCGTCATGACTCTGGGGAGAGTCAGCGAGGAAACACGCCAGTCCTAATCAAAAGTCACTCTAGCTATCAGTCAGGTGCAAGTCCAAACCCAGACAGACAGCCTCGTAAATACTGCTGTCGGGACCACAGAGGCGCAGGGAGGAGCCCGCGCAGCCCCAGGAAAGGAGAGCATGGCTTTCTGGAGCGGAAATGTGTTCCCAGGATTCTCCACCCACGTGGGCAGCACCGATTCCAAACGTGGAGCCCAGCCCCAGGGGACACCCCTGGGGGATAAAAAGGTGGCATGAAACAGCCTCTGCCCTCAAGAGAGTCTGGGCTTGTGAAAGCAGGCCAATCTTTACACACCATCAACGCTACCTTGGCAGCAAGAATGGAGGCACTGGCCCAGGAGAACAGAAGATGAAGCGGTGTATTCGGTCTGGGAAGGGTCTCAAAAAGCTGCCCAAAGGGCCCTGGCTGGTGTAGCTCAGTGGACTGAGCGCGGGCCTGCGAACAAGAGGACCGAGGTTCGATTCCCAGTCAGGGCACATGCCTGGGTTGCAGGCCAGTTCCCTGCAGGCCAACTCCCAGCAGGGGATGCACAAAAGGCAACCATACATTGATGTTTCTCTTCCTCTCTCCTTCCCCTCTAAAGATAAATAAGTAAATAAAATCTTTTAAAAAAAAAAAAGCTGCCCAAAGGAAGAGCTATTTGGGACTTGTCTAGGTGAGCTGACTAACCAGGCAGACGTGGCCAGGGTACAAATGATTGTGTTCAAAAAGAAAACAGGAAAGAAAGAAAAAAATATATAGTTTTCTGTCAACTTCATGCTCTCTTCAAAACCCGAGCCACGCTGGTCACTTAAATGTATAACTTTACCTACAAAGGCTCCCCAGCCTCAGGAAGTCAGTGATGAAGCTGAGGCCTGGCCAATGCATCAGGGGGAGATTGTCTCCCTCCAAATCAAGTTTTCTTTGCAGAAAAAAACTGCAGCCATGACACTGGCTCATCTACAGTTACAGAGCAGCTCCTCCTCAAACACCCGGGGAGCTCTCCGTGACCCCCACTCCTGAAACAAACAGGCAGGCTTCACTTTGTCCGACAGGTTCAGGTCAGGAACAAGCGCAAAGGGAGTGTTTTCCGCAGTGAGATTGGCGAAGGCTCCCAAACTGCCAAGGACGAAGATTTATCATCAGCCATTGCAGGACAGACACACCCAGTTTGTATGACTCCCACAGCCCTAGAAAACTGATTTGAAAGACAACAAAGCGCGGAGATCCACGCTGAGCCTAGTGCCGAGGCCCCCGGGTGCGCGTCCTGGTCCAAGGTGCAGGCCATCCTCATTCGACCCACCGCGCACTCGAACAGACTCCAAGCCCCTGGCCATATTGCTCTACCAGTCTAACGTTAGCTGTTTTCTGCTTTTGTATCCTCTTTTTATCTTTCCCATCCCCCACCAAAAGTCATTAAAGGGTGACTTTGGTGCTCAGTACTGCCTAGTAGATGTCAGTTCGGATCAGACTGACGAAACATCTGGTAATGGTGACTCAGAACTGGGCAGTCTCAGGAGTGAATGTTTCAGCTGCAGGAGAGAAGGCAGAGGTGACCACACGCCCTGCTCCTGGCACGTCCTGGGACCCACCTGGGACTCACCGCCCGGCGCCCTAAGTGACGGCCCAAGCATCCCTGCGGGTGAGGCCCTGGGGCAGCGGAAGAACCCTTGCCTAGTTGCAGGATTAAATATACTTTTCGGCCCTTCCTACCTGCGAGGCCTTTAGGAAAGCCTGTTTCCGTAGTCTGTCCGCCTTCCTCAAGCAACAAACACTGAATTAACGTCTTAAGTGTGCCAGACTCAGAGTGAGGCTCCGAAAACAAAGCCCTCCCCAGGGGTTGCTGGGACGTGTGGGGACACTCAGCCGGCCCAAGGGCTATGTAAACTACACGGTATACAGATGCTAATGACCATGATTCTCATGGATCCTGAGGAAAGAGCCCCCAGTAAGGTCATTTCGACTAACCCTCCCAGGCTAGGAAATGAATATTTCAAGGCGTTAAGTGTCGAAGTGATAGGGTAATGAAGAAGGAAGCCACTTTTCCGAGTGTCTGGGACTTGGTGTGGATTTAACTAGGGCCGGTGTCAGAGAAATAAGACCAGCCTATCTGAGTTTAAAAACAAATAAAGAAGCCTGGGAAATGTTTTTCTTAGACTGAGAGAGAGAGAGAAGTGAGAGGATGATTTTAAAAAAAAACGGTTTCCAGTTCTTTTCTAGCACAACTATGCGTCTTAAATATTTTCCTATGTCTTAGAAATAACTTCGTCGGTAACTGTGGGCAATTGTGACAGACGATGAGGACAGGAGCAGACACCTTCCCTCTGACCAGGAAAGAGACCCCGGGGGCAGGATGCTGCACTGCAGGGTCCAGTCTTGATCCCCCCCACCCCACAAACATTTATTTTGAGCACTTTCAAGGTCGGTGGAATATGATCTTACTAGCCTTGTTTGAGTCTGGTAGATGATAAGCAAAAATGGTAGAAGGAATTTTAAAGGTTACATAACCCAGAGAGTCCTCATTTCCAGTCCAAACACCAGACCCTGTCATCCATGGTCAAGTTCACATCATGTATTATATTTTCAAAATGCTAAATTATTTGGTATTTTTAGCTTTTCTTTTGATATTTTGTTGGTTTTTGCATGGATAATGCATTCTTAGTGGTTCACGATGCAAAGACTACAAAAGGGCATGAAGAGACAAGTAAGGCTTCCTTCCACCCTGCCCCCTCCCGCCCCCCTCCTCCCCTCTAGGGGGCGGCCACCATTCCAGCCAGAGATACAGAACAAGAGTCAAGTTCAAAGTCTCTCACCCCTGCTTTGAACTCTAGTCTTGCATATCCACATGCCTATTTGACACCTCCCCTTGGAATCTCAAAGGCACCACAGGTTCATCGTGTGCCGAATTGGACATCTTCCTCCTGAACCTACTTCTCCAGAGTGCCAGCATTGGAAAGCCCACCCTGTCCACCCAACAGTGGGGGGTCACAAAGACAGGATCAGCCTGGACAGGCGCCCCACTCATATCCAAACCAGCCTCCACATCCTGTCAGTTTTGCTTTCCAGGTGCCTGTCGGCCCACACCCTTCTCCCCAGGCCCACCCACCTGGCTGCACCGCCAGCCTCCAGCCTCACTGGAGACCGAGGCACACAGCGCTCTCCTCCCTTCTGCTCTTGCCTCCCACAGACCCACCGTGCCCCCTCCCCTGAGGTTGGTCTCAGTGCAGGTCTGACTGCACCAGCGTCCACCCCTCTTCCTGCCACCCTCAGAACAAAGGCAAATCCCCTTCCTCGGCCTACAGAGGCCCGAGTGGCCCAGCACCCGCTCCCTCCCCTTGCTGAAACTTCAGTATCTTCCCTCCACCCAGGGCCTGCGCACGTGCTGTCTCTGCCTGGAATCCACTTCTCTCCTTCTCTCCCAAGGCTCCCCCAGACTCCCAGTCTTTGAGGTCAGGTTGCCCCGCCCCCACCATTAGGCACCCTCAGAGTCCCAGGCATCTCCCTTTTGTAGCGCTTACAACTTTAAGTGTTGCATTTAATTACAGCCCCCCCCACACACACACACACAACTGTAAAGTCCGCGAGGGCAGGAAGTGAGCAGTACAGCCCACCAAGCTCTGTGACTGGCATGGAGTAAGCACTCCCCCAGTGCCAACGGCATACCTGACTGCCTGAGCAAGGAGGAGGGGATCCTCTAGTCTGAGACGATGCCCCTCCTCACTGGGGGGGAGGGGTGTGCCCTGTTTTTTGTGAAATGGTGGTGATGATGATGGATGGTGTTTATCTACAGACTTAGTCAGCAAAACGAAATGTTGGCAACTGCACTGAGGGTCCCTCAGTTCCAAACCCTAAAACCCTGGAGATGACAAACCACCACTTACTCCCCAAGGATAGACTCTCCGACTGAGAGAGGTCATGGAGGGCCCTAGATATCGACCTTCCTAAGGAATAAGGCACCCGAAAGTCCACGGGACTTAGTCACGATTCGGTGTCCTTCCCTTCAAATCCCTTCCGTGTTTGAGGCTCTTCACATGGATTCTCTCACACGGGGCTCCGTGAAGAAGGGGAGAAAATCCTCGCGGGTCACCCTGCTGGTGAGTAGCATTTCAGGGCCAGGCCTCATCCAGTCCTCCATTTACACGTCTCTACGCCCAGGAATGTGCAGTTGTCCCAGATATTTCAAGGATGACATAGCAAATATACAGGTAAAAAGAAACAGGAAAAAATAAAAAACCGACCGTTGAGCTGTCTCTGGCTGGCTGCCCCTGGCTGTTTTGCATGGTAGGCTGCTCTGTGAGTGAATGAATGAATGAACAAATGGTCATTGACCTCCCTGCTGGGGCCTGAACAGCACTCATGACCTGTACCCCACAGTTCATAGGATCCTGTTGCACAGGCCCCAAGTCCTAGCGCCCTGGCTGCACTGTGGCCCCAGCAAGCAGAGACCATTCCTCAGTTCTCCTGCACCCCAACTATGTGGCAGGCATCGCTCCCAGGGTGCTTGCATTCTAGGGGGAGACAGGTAATCGCTAAATAAACAAATGGGCAAAACACAGCATCTCACACAGGTCCGAGAGCTCCGGAAAACAGAAAGCAGAATGAGGGGCCAGGGCTGGTGTGGGGCTGGGCGTGGCTCTTCCAGATCTGGGGTCAGGGAAGGCCTGTCTGGGGTCAGGATCAGGTAGGACCCTTCTGAGAAAAGGAGACGGCGGAGGCCTGGCCCGAGAGGGGTAGGCGGGCATGTTAGAGGAGCAGCTGGGAGGCCAGCGTGACTGGGGAGGGGCTGCAGGAGCTGATGGATTGGAATTGAGGAGAGGAGGGCTGCTGAGGGGCAGCACCTCCCAGGTGTCTGTGCTCGTTCCACGGAAAGTACTGGCAAACCCGAGATAATGGGGACAGCCACCGCAGGGGCGGCACGAAACGCCCCAGCGGTGGAGCCAGACCTGTCTGTCACTGTTAGCTGTGTCACCTGAGACAGTTATTTCCCCACAGACAAGATGGCGATAATCATACTGAGATTAAACGAGAGGATGAATACGAGAGAACGTTGTGGCGATGGAGCTACAGAATCGTGACATCAGAGGGGACTCTCATCAGTCATACTGGTGGAGCCCAGCTTAGCACAACCCTGTGGTAGCCGGACCCTTGGAGCGTTTACCCACACGGGCTGGTCGACCAGGAAGCCCTCCGTGGTGGCCACACAGCTGCGTGCACCAGGTATTGGTATTTCACGGTTGTTTATTCAACTACCTAGCCCAGGCCCATTCCTCCTTTTCTGCTGGAACGGAGAGGAGCATATAAAGTACAGTTTGATGAAGGTAGTGTGGAAACGCTCTGACACCAAAATAATCTCTAAGTGCTTATTTGTTTAAAACAGATCATTTTGTTTAAAATCTTACTTTTGAAAAAGAAAAAGAAAAAAAGTCAAAAGAGGCCTAGGGAAACAGGGTACAAGCTGACTTGGAAAAGCCCCAGGGACCTGAGCCATCGGCTGGGTCCGCATTCCTCGTGAGCGCTTTCTGCACCTAAGGGGTCCTGACCCACAGAGGGGCTGGTCGCGGGCTCCAGATGGTGTTCGTGCCACTGCCTCCCCCTCTGGCCTCTTCCTGGCACCTCATCCTGTTGGGCAGCAGCCCTCCCTCCAAGTGGCTCCCCGAGTATTTCCCACCCAGGCCTCTGCCTCACCCTCCACTCCCTGCCTGGCTTCCCTTGATCCGGTGGCCCTGGGCTCCGACCAGGGGAGAGGCTCCAATGATGCCCACGTGCCCAGAAGCACTCACCAAACAGACGTCTGCTGGGTCTCTGTCCAGGCAGAGACACTCAGTGGACAGATACTCCATGGGCAGTGAACCCCTCAGAATGCCAGAGGAGGGTGGGCCGGCCCATCCCCTTTGCTGCTGCTCACACCCCAGGAATGACACTGATCTGAACCCCAGCCAGTTGTCTCCCAATGTTCTCTACTGGCCTGAGAGATCTGGGGTGGGCGGGGGTGCAGAGTAAATGCCAGCCCAGCGGGGAAGACACAGGTTCCATTTCCCCTCTCCCGGTGATGGATAGGGGACCCCAAGGCTATTTTCATCTTTCCAGAGCACGGCTCCATTCCTCAGAACATCCCTGCCCTCCACACAGCATTCTAGATCAACATTCGGGCTCTCACGGAATATTCTTTCTGCTTTAAAGGATCTGGCCAGCCCATCAAGCAATGTGGCTGCATGCTTTAATTAATATTTATCGAGTGTCCTTATTAGGTGCCTGGCAAGCACAGTGTTTTGTGTGTGGCTAAAATATCTATTCCCTTTCCTCTCCAAGAAAGTACATTCCTGGACAACCGAACGGGGTTGGCATGCCAAGTAAAGGAACAGCACACCCTCGCAGCTGCAAGGGTGAGTCGAGACTTCGGGCGAGGGCAGAGGCGGCCCACGGGGGTCAGGAGACAGGAGCTCGAGTCCTGGGGGCTCGGACTGACTGTGCAACCTCCAGCAGGTAGTGCCACTTCTCTGCATCTGTGTCATCACAGATGTGATTGACGGTGTCGCCCTGCCTGCCTCCTGGGGCTGCAGATGTTGTAGAAACCGGGTGGAATCACGTAAGTGACGTCCTTCGAAACGTTTAAAATGCTGCACAGATTCCAGGTGTTCCCTCCCACATAAAACCTTGTGTGCCTTCCTTGGTAGGCACAAAAATTGAATCAGATTTGAAAGAATGAAGTTGGGGAGGTCAAAGTTGGACACAAGCCCGCTGTGACATGAGCCAAGTTCCAAGGCTCTGAACCGTATTGTGGAGAAGCCCCTTCAGCCTCTGATAGCACCGCCTACACTCACCCTTGGTTACACACGGAAAATCATACAATAATTAATAAATGCTGACACAAGAATAAACTCTGTGACTTCTGTACTCACAGCTGTAAACCTGCTTTGCCCCACCCTGCCTCTGTGCAGGACACGCACGTCAGGAGGGAGGGCAGTCCTCTGGGGGTCGCTTGGCGATCAGCTAATTCTGCACGTCTCCAAGTGCAGAAAACTCTGTGCATGCGCCATGTGGATAAACCCGACCACTAGTCACTATGATATGGAATTTAAATTCCTTACATTCCTGGCAGACATGTAGATTGGTGTGGTCTTTCTGGACAGCACTAGACAATTTGATCAGCACTAGACAATTTAAAAAAATGTCCCTGTGGATAAACAAAATGTGGGGTGCATGTACAATGGAATATTACTCAGCCTCATAAGGGAAGGAAATTCTGACACATGCTGCAACACGGATGACTCCTGAGGACATTGTGATAAGTAATTAGCTCTAACGTGTAACGACTAGTCGCAAAAGGCCAAATCCTGTATGATTCCACTCACAGGAGGTACCTAATGTAGTCCGATTCCTAGAGACAGAAAATGGAACAGAGGTTACCAGCCATGGAGGGAGGGGAGGACTGGGGGTGGGTAGGTACCAAGTTTCAGTTTTGCAAGATGAAGAAGTTCTAGATTGGATGGTGGTGACGGGTGCATGACAATGCGAATGTGCTTAATGCCACCGAACTGTGCCCTTAAAAATGGTGAAGATGGTAAATGTTAAGTTAGGTATATTTTACCACAGTATTTTTAAATGTTCCTAATTCTGACCCAGTAATCCACCTGGAAGTGTATTCAAAAGACATAGTCAGAGAAAAGGGCAAAGATGTCTGTACGAAGGTGCAAAGGTGTTAAGCCTTTAACCTTGCTTTTTTCCCTTCCGTTTTCCTTCCTGATTTAAGTCTTATTTTGGAAAAACCGGAAACAACCCCAAGGCCAATGAGAGTAGAATGGGTAAATACATTATCAAATAACTGTGTCAGGAAACACCATGCCACCAGTAAAGAGCCAGCCTTTGAAGAACACACACTGTCATGGCCAAGTACGCATGAGAAGCAGGACTCCAAACCATCTACACAGCGTGACCTTGGGTTTGGAATCTGCACACGAGGCAACGTTCGGGGAGACAACACCATAAGGAAACAAAGCAGCAGTGGCCTCCGGATGGTTGAGCTTACAGAGGGAGTTTTATGTTCTTCTTCCTAGGCTCCCTAATGTTCCATGGTGAGCATGTGTTCATTACTTGTGCATCAGAAGAGTGATAAATCAATATGAAAGAGGCTGCAGAGCTTGCGGAAGCGCCCTGGATCCCTGCTGGGCCTGGGGGCGCTCAGCTCCCTCAGGGCACGGGCAGCGTTCCGGAGCATCTGCTTCCAATAAGCCCTCCTGTGGACCAGCAGACCGGTAACTCGAGTTGTCTGTCTGCAGAGCGCCGAGCGCACGGCGTGGACCCGTGGGGTGAATCTCTGTGACTAGGTAACTGTCGCCCAAAGTAGTTTATTCTGCTTTGGGGCATCTGTAGCAGTTCGGTTAAAACTTTTGGGATAAATGCGGCATTTGCCTTAAGATTATATGTCAGAATTATGAAAGAAATGTAAGGTCGGATGTGTATTTCACATTTGAAGAGGATGTGGTTGACAAGAATGATTCATATGGTTTAGCTAAAATGTCCAAAATATGATCTTCGTTACACATTAAGTAGAGGTATTGGAAGCTGACCAACTGAAACTACAAAATATAATTGAGGAAAAGCTTCCATTTTCAATGCAACCAAAAAAAATAAAAATAAAATGCCTTAGGGAAAGCATTCCCAAAATATGGATGCTCTTAGATGAAGAAAATTTTCAAACACTGAAGAAGACCTGAGTAACTGAAACAATGTACCCTGTTCTTAGTAGGAAAACTCGGTGTTGTAAAGGTGTCAGTTCTTTTCTTATTAATGTGCAATTTAACTTGATCCCAACAGAAATGCCAACAGGGTTTAAGCAAGGGATATGCGTGGAAACCAGCCAAGCTGGCAGACTGAGCCTAAAGTTCCAACCAAAGGCAAGTGCTAGGTAAAATTTGAAAAAGAGTGATGGGCAGGGACTAGGCCAACCAAATACTAAGACACCATAAAACTTTAGTAATTAAAATAGTTTTTTACTGACATATGCATAGAGAGAACAGAGTGAAGAAGCCAGAAATTGATTTAAATACATATGGTTTTTTCCTAAGAACCAACTTATGGCTTTGAAAATTGTCTATATTATATGTCTGTTTTCCATTTTGTTAATTTCCACTCTTTTATTATTTTCTTCCGTCTTTCTGTGGGTTTAATATGCTTTTCCTCCCTAATTGAAATAGATACTTAAATCACTGATTTTCAGTCTTTCTTCTTGTATGATATATGTATAACATTATCCAGTTCTTTCAGCTTTATCTGTAGCCCACAAGTTTTGATATTTTATGTTTTCATTATCATTCAGTTAAAAATATTTTCTACTTTCCATTCGACCCATGTGTTATTTTAGATGTCTGTTACCAAGTTCCCAAACATTTGGGGGGGATTTTTAGCTCTCTTTTTGAATCTTAATTTCACAGTGGTCAGAGAGCGTGATCCAAATGATTTCAAATATATGTGGACATTAGTTGTATGTAAAGATGTTACTTCAAGTCTGTTAAGAGAAAATGGATATCAAAAATAAGTAGCATTTCAGGATGGACATGGGGGAAGAAAGAACCCTGGTTGTGCCCTCCATTCCACATAACAAAGGACATTCCAGATGGTTCCAAGATCGAAACATAAAAAGTAAAGCCCGGAGTGTATTAGACAAACACAAAAGGAAAATTTTTTAAATTCCACAGTCTCGGGAAGTTTTCCTCAGTCCAAACTTCAGAGATGGATACATTTAGCCTACGTACAATCCCAGATCTTTGCTGGCCTCACCTACCATGGACCTGCTCCTGCAGGGCAGCCGAGCGGGAGCCCCGGCAAGAGCACGTGCCGGAACTACGTCCTGGCAGAGGGGAAGAGTCAGGAAGTTTCCCCGCCAGTGCACGTGTCTTGAATGGTAGGATTTACGTAGATTCAGAGAAAGTGGGGGAAGGATTTCAAACTCTTGGAAACAGAGAGGCATTAGACTTACTATGTTAGAAAAAAACTTTTAGATTCCCACAGCTTGGTCCTCGTTTTGCTGGGGTCGTCTCATTTAGTGCAGTAAATTGTCCAGGGCCCTCACTGGGTGCACGGGTCATCAGCGATAAAAGCCTTCCACGCTGCACACAGTGGGGGTAGCTAGAAGACTGGGTTCGGTCCGGAGCCAGGTGCCACCATTCATTCAACTAGTGCTAATTCCCCCTGGGTGCCATTTCCTCAGCCGTCAGAAAGGGCACAGTGAGAAGCAGTGGTTAGAAGCGGAGCCCTGGAGCCCGACGAACCGGACTCAAACTGGACTCTGCTCCTTACTGGCAAGGTGCCTCCGTGTTCACATCTGTCAAATGAGGAGGGAGGTGATGATGGCACCTCGGTTGCAGGACTGTTCTGAATCTGAGAATTAAATCAGTTAATCATTTTATCAATGTATGTAAAGCACTAGGAAAAGTGCCTGACATGCAGCCAGTCCCCTGTAAGTGCTAGCTGCAAAGGACCAATCATCAATAGATTATCATTTAATTCGACCCTCCTATGAAAAATACCCACTCTGATGCTAAGAGGTGCATGACTTTATTTGGAGTTCAGGGTGAAATTTTAGATCCTGAAATAAGAGATTCTGGAAAATCTATTTCTTCAGGGATTATGGACCAGACTTGGGAAGAGCATCAGACAGAATCGATGACAGGGCATCCAGCCTACTTGGGGATTTTCAAGGACTGTAAATTCCCAGCTTTCGAGGAAATCTGTCCTCCCCTTGGTGAACTTCACAGGCAAAAGGCCGCCCCCAGACTGAGCTGTTTGCCTGCCTACAACTTCCACCCATTGACCCAGCTCCTGCCTTCAGCAGCCAGCTAACAAACCTGCTTCTGCCCACCAGCCCTTCTTGGTGAGTTTTACGACATCCTTCCTCACCTCCCGTCTTACAAACTAACCGTGCCCTGTTCTGCCGGGCTATTGTTATAGGACCGGATTACCAGATCCCTCACCATCGTGGTCACCCTGCTCTGGGGACCCTCAGTTGGTCAACATTTCTGCCGCAAGTTTGTACCCAGACAGTAGTGTTTGGGATCTGGAATGTCGTGAGTGTTGAATGAATAAATAAATGAATGAAGTAGTCCAACCGGTGTCATTTACACCAGAAATATCATCTCCCTTTCGTTAACACAGCCTTAGATTCTATCAGCAATTCCAAGAGGGGCTTCCAGAGTGCAATGGCCTGAGGGCACCGGCATGCCTCCCAAGATCCCATCCCTCCCTCTGGAGGTAAGGCTGCGGGACCCACAGTAGGTGCCCGCCACTCTGGGAGACTGCCAGCGAAGCCAGCGCAATGGGACAGGTGAAGTCAGGAACCGAGCACTCTGATCGTGCGAAGAAAGAAGCTTGCCCACGCTTCAGAAGGTCCTGTCTCTCCTAATAGACTGAGTGTTAATGGAGTGCTTGTTAGCGCTGCTCAATAAGTATCTCGGGTTCCAGTCACAGGCAAAACACAGAACCTCACTCCCTTGCCTCCCTGAAGTTAGGTGTAGCCCTGTGACCTGACAGCTTGAGTGAAAGGAATGTTCCAAAGAGCCCCCCCGACAGCCCCCCACGCACATGGAAGCATGAGAAGTGAATCTCTGCTGCTTTACCAGTTGGGGGGGGGGGGTGATAAACAAGAGGCTGCTAATGCTACCTATCAAACCAACCTAATTCCAGGGATCTTGGGGAACAGGAAACGAAACCTCATGTTGATGAAGCCACAGAGGCCCCGAGAGAGAAGGTCCAGACCCAGGCACCCCCAGGTGTGAGCCTGGGAATCTCACCGGTCACCCCAGGCCTCAATTTTCTTATCACTAAAAGAAGAGGATTTAATCGGATGATCTTCCACTAAACTTCATAAGCCCAGCAGGTCACATACAAAGACACACTTAATGCAAGATGTTTTGGCTGGGGAGTGGGGTGCAGGGATCACTGGGGCAAAAGAGTTTTTGATAGAAATCTCTCTGTAGTATTTCTATCAACCGCAGATGAAGCCACATGCTCAAACAACAGTAAAAAAAAAAACACAAAAACTTAAAAAAAGACAACCTGATAGTGAATCTGGCTTTCAAAGCGATGGTTTGCTTTGTCAGTGTGATATTCGATGGTGTCATTCTTTAGGAGAGAAGCACCTCCAACCTCCTCCATGGGATTTCCTGGGAGTGGGGCCATCTGGCCACGTCCCCCCTCCCTCTCCCACAGGACAACTCAACCACACCCATCTCCTGACCTCTGGAGAAGTCCCAGGAGACCGATTTCACCCCCAACAATGGCAAACTGAAAGTTCCCGTTCTCCAGTTTCATTTAACCCCAAAATTAAATGTGAAAAAAAGAAGACAAAAAGTGAAACGTCACAGTACAAGTCAAAACTTTCAGATGATTGCATTCAAATGATGGAATGACAAGTACATGCTAGTTGTTATGCTTTTCACATGTTTATATTTTCTTTAATGAAAGAGATTAGGAAAACATTTATTCAAGGAAACAGAACTCATGGTTCCAGCGGCAGATTGTTACAGGTCACAACTGAGCTAAAAAGCTGTAGGGGTTCCCTTAGGCAGCTGACTTCGGTCAAGTCACTACCCCTGTGGGGCTCAGTGTCCTCTTCACTGGACCATGTGTCCGTCCTCTGGACGGACTTTTGAGGGAGGAGTGACGGAGCCCCGGGCGGACTCTGTTCTCCCCGCTCCATCTGGCCGCCTCTCTCCCCTTTGTCACCCTGGGACGGAGCGTCTGTCGGCAGCATCTGCACCACGCCCCTACTTTCCGGACCCGAAGCTTCCAGGGACCTCAGTCCACGGTGGAATGTGAGGAATCTCAGTGACCGAGACCGGTCTGACAATGCAGGGCAGCATTTTTGGCTGATCTGCAGACAGAATATGGTCATTGGAGACTCTTTACCAGAGGGCGAACTGAGGCACAGAGGAGTCGAGTGTGGTCTCAGGCCACCCAGGTTGGTACTGGTGCTGCCCTTCCGTGGGTTTCCCTCCCTGCAGATGTTCCTTGGCCCAGACCTGTGGCCTGGTTAAAGGACTCGCTGCTGCACAGCACAGTCCAGCAGGAAAACCCTGGTCACCAGGGCTCAGGGATGGCCCACTGATGGTCTTTGAGTCCTTAGGCAAACAATTGGACCTTTCCAGATTTTGCCTCGGGGGAGTGGGAAGTAGATAGGTAGAAGGATGTTAGTTTCTGCCTGTTCTAAAGATTAATGCTTGGCCCTGACTGGTGTAGCTCAGTGGATTGAGCAGGGGCTGTGAACCAAAGACTTGCTGGTTCAATTCCCAGTCAGGGCACACGCCTGGGTTGCAGGCCAGGTCCCCAGTAGGGGTCGCGTGAAAGGCGCCACACATTGACATTTCTCTTCCTCTCTTTCTCTTTCCCCTCTCTCTAAAAATAAATAAATAAAATCTTTTTAAAAAAAAGTTTAATGCTTGAAATCAACTTATCTTAAGATTTATAAGCTTCTTATTGACATAGGACCTACATACAGAAAAGCATACAGCTTGATGCATTTTCGCAAAGCAAACACACCCAGAAAACCAGCTCCCAGGTGAGAAACCAGAACATCAGTAGTACCCAGAAGCTCCCTTGCTCACTCCCTACCAGCCACCCCAGCACAGGTAACCATTTTTCAGACTCCTCCCACCTGGGATTACTTTTGCGTGCTTTTGGACGTAAGAGGGATGGGATCACCACAGACTTTTAACGCACTTTCTTTTTAAGCAATTAAAAATCTAAGTTTGCATGCAAAGGCATTTCAGGAGAGTGTTTTTGGTTTGGGCAATCTGCAAGCTACTTAAAAATCACCCAGATGAGCCCTGGGTGGGTGGCTCAGTTGGTTGGAGCCTCACTCCCACACACCAAAAGGTTGTGTGTTAGATTTTCAGGGCACGAACCTAGGCCTCTGGTTCAATGACACAGGTTGGAGCGCCTATGGGAGGCGGCCTGTTGATGTTTCTCTCTCACACCAATGTTTCTCTCTTTCTCCTTCTCCCTCTCTTGGATCAATAAACATACCCTCAGGTGAGGATTTTAGAAAAGGATTATCTTTAAAAAATAAAAGAAAATCACTCTATCTGAACTGCAAGCGATTTAAAAACCAGATTATTTATGGTACATTTACACAATGGAATTCTATACTGCAGAAAGGAAAAAGGAGCTCCTACCCTTTGCAACATCATGGATGGAACTGGAAAGCATTATGCTGAGCGAAATAAGCCAGGCAGTGAAAGACAAATACCATATGATATCACCTTTAACAGGAATCTAAACAACAAAACAAACAAGCAAGCAAAATGTAACCAAAGACACTGAAATACAGAACGTGCTGACAGGGTCCAGAGGGGAGAGGGGAGAGAATCACAGGGGAAAAGGGGAAGGACTCACATGAACAAGTATAAAGGACACATGGACAATAACTAAGGTGGGGGGCAGAGATGGGAGGGAGGTGGGGAGCACTGGGGGGGCAGGGCTGGGAATACAAGAAAGAAAACTGTACTTGAACAAGAGTTAAATAAAAAAATTTAAAAAAATAAATAAAATAAATAAAAAATCCCAGATTATTTTATTCTTCCTGATCAAATTGCCAACCCCCTTGGCAGTATCTCTCGGGGTCCCTGGGGACCCCTTGCTGGTCCTTCCCCTTCTCCATAGAACACCTACAACTTGGATTCTAAAAGCCAAGCCAGACTAGCTTTTTAAGAACAAGCAAACACAATCCTTCTTCCTTTAGAATAGTTTTAGATTTGCAGAAAAGTTGCAAAGATAGTACAGACAGTTCCCATGTAATTTTCCCTACTGTAAACATCTTCCATTACCACGGTACCAGTAATGTAACTGCATTACGGAACTGCATTGGTATATTACTAATTGCTAAACCTTATACCTTATTCTGATTCCTCTAATTTTCCCCTTGCACCCCTTTTCTCTTCCAGGATGCATCCAGGATACCACCTTACATTTAATCCTCATGTCTCCTTTGGCTCCTCTGGGCTGTGACAGTTTCTCCCATTTTTCATGACCAAGACAGTTTTGAAGAATGTCCCTTGGTGGGTTTGTGTGATGTTTTTTTCACAGTTAGATTGGGGTTATGGGTTTTTTGAGAGGAAGACCACAGAAGTGAAGCGCTGTTCTCCCCACATCAGATCTGGGGTACATGCTATCACCATGGACTTGCCACTGATGATGTTGACCTTGACCACCTGGCCGAGGTGGTGTCTGCCAGGTTCTCCCACTTCGAAGTTACTCTCCTACCACCCTTTCTGTAATGTTCCCTTTGGCAGCAAGCCACTAAGTGTAGCCCACATTCAATGGGAGGAGGATTAAGCTTCACTCCTTTAAGGGAAGAACATTTACATAAATTATTTGAAATTACCTGTATGGGAAATTGGACTCTTACTTAATCAATCACTTCTCTGTATCCATATAGATTCACTCATGGGTATTTATTTTATTCTTTGCATTAAAAATATTTGTTTATCTTTGTTCTCAAACTGTCCCAGCCTTGGCTATCGGGAGCTCTCTTGGGCTGACTCTGGTCTCCCTTTGCCACACCCACCTCCTTTTGGTCTTGAAGCACCTTCCTACTCGCTGGCCCAACGAGGTGCTCTGGGCTCGTCCTGAGTGTTTCCTGCCCCAGCCCCAGGTCTAGCCATTTGTTCAAAGAGCCAGTTGACTGGTGTCGACCCATCTTTTCCCCTCGAGAGGCAGGCAGTCCTCAGGGTGGGAAATGGCCCAGCCTTAGCCTCTGGAGCAAACCAGTCACTTGCAAACAACCTTAAATCTAGTCGGGCGTTTTGTGAGGGTCTCCCCCAATTTTTGTCTGGTGCTGTGGTTCAAATATCTATGGACTCACCTGAAGGCCTTACCGCCCTGTCTCCCAAACAGCTTTCTGTTTGCTGGAAGCCACTTTCCTGGTTTCCTTGGACTGGCATGTAGACCCACCCCAAGTGAGTCAGGCTGCAGAGCAGGGAGAATAAATGAGAGGTCCTCCTCCCTCCAGGCCTCTGACCTGCCAGCCTGGAAAACTACTATATAAAGATAGATACGTAGCCAGCTAGACACACACACACACACACACACACACACAGAGGAGAGAAGGGAAAAGGCAATAGAGGCATAATGTCTGAGAGCCCCTGTTCAGAGGGAAAAAACTGGGAGGCACGGGGGCAGTCCAGAACTGCAGGTCTGAGCTGGCCTGGGGTTTCAGCCCAGGAGGAGCAGCTTCAGACCAGGACCAATTAAAACCTTTTAAAGCAATCGTTCCCTGCCTTCTTTCAACGGTGAGTACCAATTGCCTTCTCTATCATTCTTCCACCAGTTCATCATTTTCAATGAAACCCTTTGCTTCTGTCCCACTGTTGCATCGGGCCCATCACAGAAGGGCTGCGACTTGTGTTAGCTGCCCAGGGAACTGTGGAAGAGGACTCTGAACTTGCTTTGCTCACCACAGAATCACTGCGGGCTCTGTCCCTCTCCCACCCCCAACCCCTGCAGAGCGGAGGGCAGGGGGAAAGGAACCAGACAGGTTACCAGCACACGTGACCAGGCAGTCAGGTTTTATGGCTGCCTACCCCTTTACTCAGCCTCTCAGAGCCCTGGTGGTAGGGTGGGGGGAAGGTGGGCAGGGCCTCCCTGGGACAGGGCCATAAACCTTTTATGGTTCCCTGAAATGTGACACATCACGTTGACATCACCTGTCCACCTTCATCCTTCTCTCCCTCTGTCAAAAGTCCTCCTCTCAGGCCCTGGTGCCCCTCCCCTGGGTCCCTTGCAGGAGGATTGTACTAAGGTTCTCACTGGAGGTCTCACCAGGGCGATAGGGTAATAGGTCATTGGAACTGCATAGACTGTGAAGGTCACCTGGACCTTGACTGAGTGATAAATATGACTGGAATTAGGCCTAGTGAATGCCATCCAGAAAAGCAAACTATGTTCACCTTATTTTTAATCTTGTTTCTTCTTTTTCTCTCTAAATGATCAGAGACCATTTTAAGGAAGGAAGACCCAGTCTTTCTGGGTGGGGGTGTCCAGTTTCCCAACATCCGCGGCGGGAGGGGCAGCCAGGTGCCCCAGTCCTCAGCCAGTCAGTGGTGGGGCTGTGACGGGAACCTAGGCCTCCAGACGCCTGTTGCGTCTAGGCGCTTCCCATAATGGAAGGCTTCGCTCCATTAAAAGTTATTTTAGGGATTCCACAAGCCCACCACCATCTTCCCCAAGGTGGAAAATTTATGTAAACGAGTCAAAATAAAGCAACAGTTTCTTAATAAGTATGTTTGGAGTTTCACTCCGGACTCAGGCAAGGGGATGAAGACTTAAAGGTTCCAGTGTTCTTCTCTACACAGCGAGTCTATTTTTACAAATTTAAGGACATATTCAGGTCTACACCAAGTCCACCAGTCCACACCCCATACCGCCCCTTCGGGTTAAGCAGGGCGCTGGTTCCGCTTGGCCCTCCCCTCCCGATGACCTCTGCTTGCTATCCCAGAGACATGTCCTATGCCCCAGCGACTCTCGGAAACTGCATCCTTACCTAGACCGACACCACCACTCTCCCTCACAGGCCAGGGGGCCAGACATCCGAGGGGGAGGCTAGGGTTGGTGGCACTGGGGACCAGTCGTTGCCAGGTGCTGGCAAAGAAGCCAGGTTAGGAGGCGACGAAGGGGGAGGGAGAAAGAAGAAAGGAGGGGAAACATTATTCAGAGCAGGGCTCGAAGGCGAAGACGACACGGAGGCTGGGGGCAGGGGTAGGAATCGGAACTACGGGTCCCGTTGCGAGGATGGGGATGCTCGCGGCATCTCTCAAACATCCTCCAGGAACATCCCCGTGACAGGAATGGGGAAGCGGGGCTTCCACCCCTCTTCCGGGCTGCAAGGGGCCCAGGCCCGAGAAGTCTGTGCCCTGTCGCCTGGTGTGCACGGCCGGTGACTCAGCCGCGTGACGACGGCCACGCGAGGCCAGGGAGCAGAAAGGACTCGCTCTAACCGCAACCCCAGAATGGGGTGGGGGAGTGGGCCAGGGTGCGCGCGCCGGAAACCGGGTTGGGGGGCGGAAAGAGGGTGGGGGCGTGGGTCCTGGGGCTGCGCGCGCCCGGGGAAGGGGCTGGGGCAGTCGCAGAGTTGAGGCGCGGGCCCAGGGTGCGCGCGGCCGGCGCCAGGGGAAGAGGGGCGCCGGGAGCGCGCGCGCAGCCGCGGCGCCGGGCGGAGGCCAGGCTGGGCCGTGCGCAGTCTGCCCGGCGCCGCGCTCCAAGAGCCCGTGCCGCCTCCTCTGGTGTCCCGCGGGTGGCGCAGGTAGAGGCCCGGGCAAAGGCAGGGGCCTCCGGACACCCCGGGGCTCCAGTTCCAGCCTCCAGGCTGGGTCCCAGACACCTCTTTGCCAGCGCTTGGGCCCGGGGGAACCGAGCTGCAGGCGAGGAGGCGGAGGTGCTGCGGGGCGGGGCCGAGACCGCCGGGACCCCTTCTTCAGCCCTCTGCAGGCGGCCGGGCTCCGGCGGCTGCGCCCTGAGCGCTGCTGGAGGAGGTGGGGGCGCCCCGCCGGGCGCTGAGGCGTGGTGACCGGAGCGGGGCTTGGGAGGCGCGCCCGCGGCGGAGACTCGAGCCGGGCGGGGCCCAGGCCGCACAGCCGCGGTGGCGGCTGCGGACCTGTAAACCTTAATGACAGCAATCTTGCCAGTCTGCGCCGCTGACTCACGCGGTGACCCAGCCTCCAGTCACCCGGCGGCCTTCCTCCCTCCCTCCCTCCCTCCCTCCCTCTGGCCTCAGTTTCCCCGGCCGCCGAACAATGAGGCCACTGTGCCCTTATTCATTCCTTAGAGCTCATTCACTCCGGGAGCACCGCCGCCTCCCCAGGGAAGAGACCGAGGCGTCGAGGTTTTAATTATCCCTGGTGGGGTCGGGGCGGGGAACGCGGAGCTCGGTGGATAATTGAACACGGGGACTATTCCCAAGTCGGCTGAAGCTCTTTATTTTAAACCGTCCTTGCCGCTTCATCATATTTTAGTTTTACCCTTTCCCCCCTCCACTCGTGGGGTTGCTTGAAAAGCAATGAAATGACTCACCACCTCGGCCTGGCGTTTCATGCTTTTCACAAATACTGCATGTTTAATCAGTTTATTCGCGAAGAACTTTAGCGCCTACCTTGGGCCAGGCCCTGAGTGGTTAGGACAAGGCAGAGCAGGAGACCCGCCAGTTCTTGGGCCCAGTCTGTCCGTGGAGCCACATTGGAGCAACCCGCTCAATTGTTAGAGCCTGTGTAAGAATACAAAGGATCAAATTACTGATACAAGCAACAGTGCACGAATCTAAGCCAGACAGAAAAGAATACATACTTGTATGACCACCTGGCAAGGAAAGATAAATCTCATCCAGACCCCACCGAAAGCCCATCCTCGGTTGTCTGGGATGGGGACAAAGGAACTCTGAGATGACAGAAATATCCTATCTCTTGATTAAAGTGGTTAGAGGGGTGTATATGGTTGTCAAAACTCACCAAACTCTAAAGTGGGTGCATTTTGTTGCACATACATTATACCTCAATAAATTGACCGAGGCCAATAGCCTTGTCAATCTGGAAGCTTTGTCAAGGGGATAAGGCTAACCAGCCTCTTGCATCATCCTTAGCATTCGAGAATGCACTGAGAGAAATAACTTAAAATATTACAGCCATTTCTCTTTAGAGAAGGAAAGGCATTGGAGAAGTAATGTTATTTGTTGAGGGCTCCAAAGAGAAGACTCTACATACATCATTTACTGAAATCTCACAAGCCCTGAATACTGCTGTTGCTGTTATCATCCCCGTTGTACATACAATGAAGGAAACAAACTCAGAGATGACTGGCCAGCCTCCCTGGGCTGATCCTGGGAGGCATCACCAAAAGGGACCACCTGCATTTCTCTGTAGACTTTGCAAATTTTCTCGCTGTCCGTGGGTCAGGGAGGTTTGAGATGCTGATGCACCAGCAAGGGCTTTAGAGGCAAAGGAGACCCTGTTAGAATGTGTCCCCCACCCTGCCCAGCTGTAGGGGTGTGACTTGGGGTGAATTAGCCTCTTTTAGTCTTTGTGAAATGGAGGTAGTGCCCTCAGGTGTACTGAGACGCTGGGAAGTATTCAGTTGGGTGCTCCTAACTGAATTTTGCATTGTGACCTTGAACCTATCGCTTTCCTTTAAGGGCCTGAGTTTCCTCATCTATAAAATGGGAGGGTGGGCTCTTAATTCTTCTCCACATCCTGATACCCTGGAGGATTTTTGGAGCCTCAGCTGGAGAAAAAGAGATTAAGAGATTTCCAGGGTTTGAAGACACCTGCATTTTCTGGAAGGGCGTGTCTTAAAAGGCCCCACCTCCCCAGCAAAGCCTCAGAAGTGATCAGTGGGGCTTTTCCAATCCACGTGTGCACCTTAGTGGAGGACTTCCTCAGACAACCCTGTGAGGGTGGCCACAGCTTCTGCTGAGACTCGCCCCTTGTTGGGGGCTTCCTCCCGTATGAGGCAGCCGCCTCCAGCACCAGGCATCTCTGGTTTCCAAAACCTTCCTAATGTGGACTCCATCTGTCCTTCTGGGCCCCTCCCTCTGAGCCAGTCTTGTGACCAGGCACTCGACCCCCTGGGGAACATTTCCCAGATTCCTCGTTTCTGTCTGTCCCGACCTTTCCCCACGCTAAGAAGTAAGCCAAGGAGGGAAGGCCTCGCCTGAGCCGAAGGCCCGCTGGTGGCCTGCCCACAGGGACCGACAGTCTGCCCTCAGCGCACCCTCCCATTTTCCCAGGGAGCAGGGGGAAGGCCACTGTGACCTCCTCTGAGAGGCGCCCTCTGTTTCTGGTTCTGGGGTGCAGGACCCTCACCCCTCTGCTGCCCACCTCTCATTGTTCAGAGGCCAACCAGCCAGGGAGATTTGCAAACTACATCACAAATTCACATACACCACACCCCCCCACAGGGCCCGGGCGGGGATGGGGGTCTCTGAGAAAGGAAGGTGCCCCCTTCCCATTTGCACAAAGTCCCGGTCTGTACTCCCTGTAGCTTTGACCTGCCCCCGACAGCAGACCAGTGCCCCCACCTCCAGGTGTCTATGGACTGTTAGACCTCAGTACCTCAAAGACGCCCCCAGCCCTCCCACTGGAAGTCCCTGTCCCATGTGGGGTCCCCCCACCCCTCCACTGCTCTGGGTGCCCCGCCTCTGCGGCCTGGCTTAAGGCACAGCTCAGTTTTTTCCTCCCTGACTTTTCCTCTGTCACTTTTACCTGGACTCTCTGTCACAGTTCACCTGTCTATTCCCCACCTGCTTGTTTGGCACCTGCTTGGGCTAGGCCCTGGGTGTGGTGCTGGAGAGGGAGGGGGGACAAGGTCAAGCTCAAAGTCAGTGGGTCAATGCTACCTACAAGCCAGTGTCATACACAGTGACCAGAGCCATGGTAGGAGCGCTGTGAAAGCTCAGGAGCCCAGGGTGGGGGGTGACCTGTAACCCCTACTGGAGGAGCAGTCAAGGAGAACTTCCCAGAGGAGGTAACACTAAGTGCCTCTGGTCTTGGTGACTCATTGCATGGTGAGCTGTCCCCATCATTGTAAAGGGAGGCCTTGGCGTGGAATGGAGACTGGGCTTGAGTCCCCAGCCTTGGGAAAGGGTATCTGACTCGGCCTCAGTGTCCTTGTCTATGAAATGAGAATGTCAACGTTGTCCTTGAGTGAGAATAGTTGAGGCAGCATAAGGAGGTAATACCGGAGCCAGACAGGCTGCCTTCAAATCCCAGACTTGTCACTAGGCACTATTCAGCCTTGGGGAGCTGGTTCACTCCTGACTCAGTGCCCTCATCTAAAACATGGGGGGCCATAGAAAGAACTCCTGCCTAGAATTGCTGGAAGGATTTAAAAGTTTTTGATCAGGAAAGCATTTAGAACAGAGCTTGGCCCCTGGTGAGCCCTATGCATACAGAACGTGTACATGCTTAGCAGTCCCTGATACATAGTAGGAGCTCAGTGAATGTGCCAGGACACACGTAACCTTGAACATGTCTCTTCAGCCTGTCTGACCTTGATTGCTTTACCTTTAACTGTCTCTACCAGGCCGGCGCAAAAAACGTGTTGCTGTGCTCCCTGGAGATGCACAGCCAGCCTGGGCCTCGGTTTGTGCGGGGGCAGGTCCATCACTAGGTGGGCGGCCGCACCTACTGCCCTGTACCTGTCTCCTCACAGTTGGCACTGTCACCTGGGAAGATGACAGTGCTACTTTTGGTGATCTTATTGCTTTCCTCACTTCTCCCTTCCCGGGACACGAGCTCACCTTGGCCATAGCAGATTTCCATCATTAACTGCCATCTTCGCAGTCATTTCCTTCTCCTGAACATAACTATGTAAATACAAAGCAGTCTGGCCGCTCCTCAAACAGAGGCACCCTGTGCCCCAGCAGCTCCCCTCCTAGGTGTATATATCCATGAGGAACAAAAACCTGGGTTCGGCAGGGCAGCGGCACCTGCACCGCCCAGACCCAGCCCTGCCTTCGTCCCACCAGCTTGACTGATCTCTTCTGTGGAGGAGGTGCTGCCAGCCCCCCCGCCCCCCGGGTCCAGCAAGAGTGGGCCTGGGAAGGATGGCAGCCAGAACTAGGTCAGATTTCATGTGCTGCACGACCCATTGAAGTTGGGGTTGCCAGGGTCCCAGGGTGGGCAGACGGTGCCCCAGCTAGGCCCCACTCTGCTTTGACCCAGGAAGTCCAGCCAGTGACAGGGTGGAAGGGAAGAAAAAAGGGCATCCAAAAGTTGAGAACCAGGCCTTCCAAGATGTTCCTCTCTCGTGGATATGAACCAGTGGGAGCTGAATTCAAGGCATACACCCTGGTGAAGTGTCCCAATGCAGGCTGCTGGCTGGAGCTTCCCAGCATCTACAGGCTCAAGTACTATTTCCAACAGTGCCAGGGGTACTGTCTCAGAAAGGCTGACCATTCTTTGCCCCTGTGTGAGGCCACCTTCAACTCCAAGGTCCAGCTGCAGAAGCACTGGATTTGGAACCACGTGAACGAACCCCTGCCTGGCCCCCAGCTTGGACCAGCCAGCAGGCCGGTCACCACCAGCTGGCCCATTGGGGTCAGCAACGCCACCAGAGTGAGCTCACATACCTGTCACTACTGACAAACCCATGGGTGTCAGCGTACCCATCAGTATCAGCAAGGCAGTGTCAGCCAGTAAGCCTGTGTCCATCACCAAATCAGGGACAATCAGCAAGCTCATGCCAGCCACTGAGGCTGCACTGGTCACCAGGCCCATCACCAAGCCAGTGCCAGTCACCAAACTGGTTATTGCAAACAAACTGGTGCCAATGACAAAACTTGTGACAGTTAAAAAACCTGTGCCGGTCACAAAGCTGGTGATGGTCAGCAGGCCCATTGCCATCGGCAGACACGCACTGTCCTGCTAAATGGTGCCGCTGACCTACTCTGAGAACAAAATTCCTCGGGCCGTGGAGAGGTCCAGCAGGAAGAAAAGGGTTGCCGACACCTGCCCCTCCCACCCAAGCCGGCGGGGCCAGGGGGTGGGGAGCACAGCCCATCCACCCTAGGCCAGGCCCCAGCACTGGCCCCCTTCTCTGGGCAGCAGGCCCTTGGGGTCAAGGAGGCACTGAGGGCCACGGGCCCTGGGTCGCCACCTGCGGAGGCAGATGAACACATGAAGCACAGAGGGAAACAGAAAACACCCAGGAAGGTTACTGGGGAGCAGCCCTCCTTCTCAGGTCCCTTCGGACTCAAAGGCCTGGGCGAGGTGGAAGGCAAGTCTTGAGCAAGGCTGACTCTTGCACCGAGAAGCAGGATGGGCCAGCACTGTCAGCAGGAGGGTGTTGCCCTCCTGAGGCCCACCCGGCCCTGGGTCACACTGAGCAGCAGTGGGAACGGGCCATACATGAACATATGGTCACCCCAAAGACCCCTGTGGGGCTCAAGAAGCACATGGAGGTGTGTCAGAAGCTGCAGGAGGCCCTCAAGTGCCAGCCCTGCCAGAAGCAGTTCAAGTCCAAGACCTGCCTCAACTGCCACAGGGTGGTCTAGCACAGCGCCAAGCCCTCTGACACCGAGCCCTCCCAGGGGAGCACACAGGAGGAGCGGCAGGGGCCATGCAAGGTGCGGAAGCAAACGGGGGCTGTGCTGCCCCCGGGAGGGCTGTGGGGCTGCCTTCTCCAGCCTCACGGGCTACCAGTACTACCGCCGTGAGAAGCTGCCCTTGGAAGTGACAGCCCCTCGTTCCCCTGCACCCACAGCTGCCAGACCTACCACTCCGGCGCCAGCGGAGGCCGCCACGTGGGCTGAGAGCACGCAGCCCTGCCCCCAGAGGAGCCCAAGGACAAGTCCCCCCACTCCCCGCCTGGGCAGAGGGCCTATAGGGTATCAAGCGGACCCTTCAGCGGCCACATCAGCCGTGCCCTGGCCCAGGTTGCCCTGTTCCACCTGCAGGAGGTTGCGGAGGATGAACTGGCCTGAGACTGGACCAAGCAGCGCATGAAAGATGACCCCGTGCCTGAGATGGCACCGCTCAACCGTGCGCAGCCAGGCCTCCCCACACTCACCCCGAGGCTGCCGAGGAAGAATGAAGTCAGGGAGAAAGGCTAGTCAACTACCCCACTGACCTCTGCGGAGCCGTCTTCTCCGGTGTGTCCAGCCTCAAGGCCCGCCTCACCAGCTGCAGCGAGGGAGACCACCAGGCGGCATGTCCTGCTCTGTCTAAAGGAGTTCTGCTCCGAGAGTGGCGTCAAGTTCCACGTGCTCCAGGCCCACGCAGAGAACTGGTTCTGCACGGGGGCCAACCTGCCTGCCAGACGCAGTGCCCAGGGCTCATTGGCCCCAAGAAGATGAGGCCGACAGGAAGGTAGGAGACACGCCTCAAGCCCAAGGAGTCTGCGCCCAAAATGTTCCCCAGCACCCGGATGGCTGGACCCTGAAAACAGAGGCAACGGAGCCCAGTGCTCCACTGGCTGGAAGGAAGGCAAGAGCTGGTGAGGCACCCAAAATGTGAACACGGTGGCTGGCAGGTGGGTGGGACCCGGTCCCCACGCTGGCCACGAGGCCCCCCTCTGTCCAGAGTCCCGTAGTAGCTCCGGCACCCTGCCCTACAGTCCCCCACGTCTCACCCCTGCCTACTCCTCTCTCCACTGCAGGCAGCCAGCCCCTCCTCTCCCTGAAGGCGGCCTTCCCCTGAGCAGGCTGCTGCAGGGCACACCTGGGCTGAGCTCCCTGGGGAGGGCCAATGACAGCCATAGGGGTGCGGTAGACTGGAGGGACAGTCTCAACCTGGCAGAGTCTGGGGCCCTGGCGAGGCAGGAAGAGGGTCTTCGGCCTGCCCGTGTCCGTCCTGGTCTCCTGGATGGGGAAGGTGCCCCTGCTGACGGGCTCTCCGCAGTCCCCTGTGGTCTTCCTGCTTGGGGCAATGGAGGTGCTCTGCTTTTCCCACTTGCAGGAGGAGGTGCAGTTCAAGGCCTGGGGCAAGGCTGTCGGCCCTGGGGGTGAGGAGCCCAAGGAGCATGCTCCAGCTTTGTCAACACCAGACACCACTGGCCTGGTTGGGGAAGTCTGGTAGGTTAGGAGAGAGCCAGTCTGGGCCCTGGGGCCGAACTGAGGCCATGGGCATGTGGGGCCGGGGCCTGGGCCTGGCTCTGAGGAGTGGCCACTGCAGGAAGCAGCCTTCTGTCTATGGGCTGGGCTGGCCTGGGGCCAGGCTCCTGTGGAGCACCCTACCTACCTACTTCTTCACCTGTCCCTTTGTTTCTGGTTGTGTGGTTTTTCATAAAGAGAGCTGAAGACCTGGAGGGGGACTTGGCCAAGGTCACAGAGGGTTGATGGGAGCTCAGGGCTGTCTAACCTCCCTTTGGGGCCCTGAGGGCACCTAGGTCTGTAGGTGGGACAGGGTTCAGGCGGGAGTCCAGGGACCTGGAGGAGTCAGCCAACAGCTCCAGCCTCTTCCCTGGGCCCCGCCTTTCAGCTACATCCTTACTGGAGAGAGCAGGACCCCCAGAGTCACTGGGTTTGAATGGAGGCGGCTTTCCACTGGGGGGTGGGAGTGGACTGAGGACTCAGCCTTGCTGATCCTGGATGATAGGAATTTTGATATCTGCCCACATGGGTGTGTCTTCTGGGTGTGCAGTGGATGCCAGTCTTGCTGCTGTGACAAGTAGCAACCTTTGAGCAAGTATAAAACTTTGTGTTTTATACAAACAGTTGTAAAAATCTGACACTTTGGTGCCAAGTGTTTCCCAGTGCCAATGGTGGATCTGGGGGCAGGGGTCCCTAGGGCCCCTCTTCTGCCCACAGAGGCCCACCTAGGAGCTCCTCTGCTCCCCAGCTGTCGTCCTCAGCTAGCCCCTGGAGAAGAGGGCTCCCAGTGGGTTCTACTCCCCTTGCCCTGCCGCAGGGGGACAGGTTCCCAGGCACTCTGGGGCCAGGGCACTGTGCTGCCCATATCACTGGCTTTGGCCAGAGGCTGGGGTCCTGGGCAGCCTCAGCCTGGAGTGTGAGGGAGGGTGTAGAGAGGTGGGCTTCTCCCCACTCACACTGGGGACATGGGTGTGATCCGGTGTCAGAGTCAAGGTGGGGCAGCATGGGCCAGGCTCTGGGGCAGGAGAGCTTTCTTTCCTTTGTTCTTTGTCACTTCTTCTCTTTCCTTTGTCACTAGGGTACACAGTTGGTGAAGGTGGGAAGCCACTGCAGGGGCCACCTCAGGAGGGAGTGGGGAGCAGGTGCCTGCCCCAGGTACACTTTCTCTGTCCTTGTCACCAATGGCTGAAGGAGGTTGGACCTTAACTCTCTGCTAGGGACAGCTGCCCACCTCAGCCTCTCAGGTACTTGGCACTTGAGGAGTTGGGGGCTGATCCACAGATGGCCCCTGGGGTGGGGTGGGAACCCCACCTAGATATGTGGGAAGAGGTGGGGTCCTGGATAATTCGATGTTTAGCATTTTAACCCCCTCCTACTTTGTCTCTGAAGTGGGTGTGGGGGCTGTTGCCAAAAGTGATCATAGGGTCGGACCCCTATTTCCCCCTTCTGCCTTCCCTGCTGGTGAGGAACAGAGTCCTGGGCAGCTCCCTAGGATCTGCCCACCTATTACTCTGGGTGGGGGGACACAGCCAGGTAACCACTTGGCCTTGACCGACACCCTCAGTGAGAGGGACTGGAGTGGCAGATGCCTAGAGTGTGCTGGGTGCGGACTCTGCATGAGACCCATATGGAAGGCACGGTGGTGGGTCCCTTCCTGACAGTCTGCCTCTGGCCCGGGCCACCCCCGTCACCCTGGGGATAAAGAAGCGCTGACTCAAGTGGCTGGCACGTCACACGAAATTTTAGATGCACTGTATTTGCTTGTACAAAGGCAAATGTCTCCTGGTGTGCCGGGTGGCCCTCCCAGCCGTGCCCCCATCCTGTTCCTCTGGTTCAGAAGGGAAAGAGCAGGTGCACCCTGACCCACGGAGGGCAGGGCTGTCCCCATCTGTCTTTGTTCTGCGGGCTCTAGGAGGCTTGCCCTGGAGCCCCGAGGCCCCAGGCCTGGCGGCCACACATGCTGCACTTTGGGTTTCTTGTTTTGTTTTTGTCGAATGCCCTCCTCCGCATAGAAGTGCATTTTGAAGGAGAGGCTCTGCCTCTCACTTGTAACCATGTATATACATATAGAGTCCACCTACAAAGTGTTTATTTGCGAGATGTTTTGATGGTGAGCTAGGGCCTTGCCCTCCTTGTGGCCATCTGTCTGCTGTCCTCATCCCTGCCCCCAGGGCCCTGATGGCTCGGGCAGGCCATCAACTGTATGTATTAAAAATGACTGGATCGAGTAAATATTTATTGATCTTTTTCCAGAAAAAGGAAAACATATGTCCTCTTCTGTAGCGCGGGTGTCAGCAGGAATGCTTTGCAGGGAAACTTGCGGGAATGTCCAGAGCATCACCGATCACAACAGCCAGAGGGCGGGAGCATCAGTGGGTGAGTGGATGAGCACCAAGCGGTCTACCACACACAGAATATTGCTTGGCCACGAAAAGGAGTGAAGTACTGATAAATGTGAGACCTCGGATGGGCCTAGAGAACATTGTGCAAAGTGAAAGAGGCCAGCTACCAAAACCACATAATTGCACGATTCCATTTATTTTGCATGTCCAGAGCAGGCAAATCTATACAGACAGAAAGTAGATTTGTGGTTTCTTAGAGGGGAGGTGGATATTGGGGTCTGGGGGGTGCAGATAAGAGGGTGATAACTAAAGGATAACTGTAGTTTCTTTTTCAGGTGATAAAAATGTTCTAAAATTGCCAGTTGTACATATAGGGTGCGGCAAAACTAGCTTTACAGTTTTGAGTACATAAAAGAGTGTATCCCTGTGTTACTTCTTATTGCATTATTTTCCATATAAACATACAGGAAGACACTGTTTCATGTACTCACAACTGTAAACCCACTTTTGCTCCACCCCGTTGTTACCAGGAGGGCACTTGGCCCGAGCGGGTCTGCCTAGAACCAGCCGGTAGTGCGTGGGTTCTTGGCCCTGCGTACAGAGTCACAGCATGAGTCCAGGTGATTTTTAGAGGACATTTATCAAAGCTGAGGACAGTGGGACAAGGAAGGGCCTAGGATGGAAGAAAAGAAGCAACATGAGAGAGACTAGGCAGGCAAATGAGCCTGGGCTAGGCTGACTAGGAGTCAGAGAAAAGGGGGATGTAGGGGTAGGGTCGGGGGGCTAGCCTGAATAGCTGCCATTATCCATTGCTCCCGGGTTGCAGGCCTCCTGGGGTCCCTTAAAGTTTAGGAGACACACACCTGGGAGGGAAGAAGAAGGGGAAGGCTTGGGCTCGCTCCTGGGAGGGAGAGAGCACGGGAGGACCTTTGTTTCAAGGGTTTTAAAGGCTGGGGGCTTAGGAGAGGTATCAGGGGTGACCCTCAGTAGAGTGGTCATCGACTTTATGCTGATGTACCAAATGAAGCTTATCCCCTGACTTCATCGTCCTTGGGGGGCACAAGTCGGGTTTCTGCTCTCTGCCCTCTGATTGGGGAAGAACGTGCAGAGCATTTGCCCTCAGGTGTCCTTGGTTTGGGGAGGACAGGGTCCACTACATGGCTGCCAGCTGCTTGTTTAACTATGTCTGTCTCAGTTCCTGTTCAACTTATCCTGGCTTACTAGCTTGCCTCGCTCTGTGAAGATTCCAAAAACTATTTGATTGAACAATTCGAATGAATGAATTGTACGACAGTCTGCGAATTACCATATTTTGCCATGTATAATGCATACTTTTTTGCCCAATCTTTGGAGGGAAAAATAAGGATGCACATTATACATGGGTAGTATGAACTCCATATCTATCTACATGTTTTTAATTATTTTATTTGTGCTTATGTGTTAAAACTGTAACTCTAGAAAGCAATAACAATATCTTTACACAAAATAATATCCTGGAATACGATGATCGGTTTTGTTGAACTGACAATGAACTTGCAGTGAAAGCAGTTTCAGCCAACAGTTCAGTGAAATGAAATGAAGAGTGAGGTATTGTTACCCACGGGTAGTACATCTACACAGAGGTAGATGATGCCGATTGGTACCCACTTGATAAGACAGGTGATGCTGACTTCATCACCACAGGGCGAACAGTGAGACATTTCTCTTTGTACACGATAGGTGAGAGAACTCACTGGAAAATCCCTTAGGAAAATGTCCCAGCAGTTTTCACTGCTGGCTTTAAGCTAAAATTTATCAAATATGCTAAAAAGCACCATGACAGAGCTGCCGAGACACTTTGGACCTCCTCCCACACTGTCATCAGATTGTGGGGCAACAGGAAGAAAGGCTTCTTCAGGTGCCCAGACAGAAGGCGGCAATGCCAGGGAACCCTCCACAGCGGCCGGAGGTGGAGCAGGGGGTGAGGACCTGGATTCCGGAGCACGTGAAACTGCAATCTCCGTTTCAACCAAGGTGATACGGGAAGAAGGTAAAAGGATTGCACGAGAAAAAAACACTGGTGATTTCTCAGGGCCGCACCTCAGTGGTGCTTCCACTTCATGAAGAGAGAGGTTTGAGCATGAGGACACAAATGGAATTGCCCCCGAAACTTCCAGCAGCCTACGAGAACCAAGTTTTGGAGTTTCATTATTATGTTACCAATCTTCTACAGACTGACACCTCTGCGCTGTCCCAAATCGCCAGTGTGGATGGGGTCCCATCCCACATTGATGTGCCAGCCAACGGGGTATCCAAGGAGCAAAGACTGTGGCTGTTAACACTAGTGGTCGGGAGAAAACACATTTCACTCTTCTAGCCTGTCGTGCAGATGGGACAAAGCTGCCATCTGGGATCCTCTTTAAAAGAAGAGCGTTTCCGGAAGAAAGATTCCAAGTGTAGTTATTGTCCACGTGCATGAAAAAGGATGGATGGATGAAGAAGCATGAAAACCTGGTTTAACAAATTCTGGTCATGAAGGCCTGGGGGATTACTTAAAAAAAAAACAAAAAACCCTTTGCTCATTTTTGATCCCTTCAAAGCCCATGTTACATAAAGTGCAAAAGCAGTCACAGCAGACTTGAAAACCCAACTTGCTGTGATACCTGTTGAGCTATCCAGCCAACCGCAGCCTCTTGATGTGTCAGTAAACACACCATTTAAGGCCCTAAGGAAGAAAGAGTGGGCCTCGTGAATGCAGCCAGCTGGTACTGATTTAACACCTACAGGCAGGATCAAGAAAGCATCCATTGCCCAGGTTTGTGATTGGATCCTAAGATCGTGCAACGGTGTCAAAGAGGAAGTAGTTGTGAAATCGTTGAAAAAATGCAGCATCCAAAATGTTAAGGATGGAACTGAGGACGGTGAAATTTACCGGGATGAGGAAAGTGACCCTTCAGAAGACACGGGTAATGTAGAAACTGGAGAAGACGATACTTCTGGCATTGACAGTGGCAAAGAGTTCTTGGCTTTCTTTGATGCATAAATATCATAAATGTGTTAATGGTACATAAAATTTTTTGTACCTTGTATCTGTTCTTGGGTTTTATAATTATTTGTTGCATAAACTTTCTTGTACCATATAATATGTTCAAAAATAAAGCCAAAAATTTCTTTAGATACAGCCCTGGCTGGTGTAGCTCAGTGGATTGAGCACAGGCCTGCGAAGAAGAGGGTCGCTGGTCCGATTCCCAGTCAGGGCTCATGCCTGGGTTGCGGGCTGGGTCCCCAGTAGGGGACACATGAGAGGTGACTACACATTGATGTTTCTCTCTCACTCTTTTTCCTTCCCGTCCCCTCTCTCTAAAAATAAATTTAAAAAATGTTTTAAAAATTCCTTTAGATATAAAAAGGTATCTAAGTATAAACAAATAAAAATTGAATTAAGAAAATAAAACAAAAAAAAATTTTCCCTGAAAGTTTGGGCAAAAAAACATGGGTGAACATTATACACGGCAAAATGCAGTACATTAAAACAAATGAAGGAATAAATGTGATGCCATTCTTTCTGGCCAGGGGATTTACTGATTTCTCTCAGAGGTGGGGACAGGGTTCTGGGCCACAGAGGCCCAGCAGGAGTCCTCAGGGTGTCCTCCAAACCCCTCTCCAAGCCCATTGGCCCCCCCACTAGCCAAATCACCCCCTGCCCCTTCTTCTGTCACCACGTGCACCCAGCAGCTTCTCTGACCTTCCTGTTTTGCTTTCTCATCCCCCGCCGCCTGGGAAGCCCTCGCCATCCCCTGTTTAGTACCCACGCCCACACACCCTCTCCCTGTGACCAGCCTCACCCAGAACTCGCTGTTTCCTGCGGGGCTTCCTGGGTGTTTTGTTCCTGGGGAGTTAGACTGTTTGGTTGTCTCCTCCAGCCGAGCAGAAATTCCTTGAGACTGTTCCACACCCATTCCTGGAACAAACTAGGCTCTGAATAAACGCTTGTTGAGTTGATTTGAACAACAGGGACTCAAACAGGACCAATGAATTAAAACCTTCCACCTGAAATGTTCAACCCTGAACTCAGGGTTTTTTTTGTTTTGTTTTGTTTTGTTTTTACTGACTCATTACTTAGATCCCAATTTTTGATTACTCAAAAAGCACCCAGTGAATCAGTTTGTGTTGGAAGCACATCTATGCCTTTTCTAGAGGCATTCCAGTTGAACTGGGATACAAGTAGAACATAATGTTTTCCAAGCTGAAAATTTCCCAGAGTGAAGAAGGGCCCACGTGGCCTTTGTTTGGGGGTGCTCCTGTCCTCAGCCCCCCTAGCTCTGCCTCTCAGAGCAGCTTCAGGGTTCTCAGCCCTCCTGGAAGCTCATCCAGTTCTCCCCGCCGACCCGGAGGCTAAGGAAGGTTGTTCAGTTGTGTAGGTAGGGGATGGAATGAGAGAGGGGAAGGCCTCTGCCAAGGTCATGCTCCTGTATCAAGGCCAGATCTGCCCCTGGATCAAGGCCGGATCTTCCCCTGCAGCTATTCACCTCTGAGGTCTGAGAAACACCTGTCCAACAAACTCCCTGAAGAGGCCAACCTGGAAAGGCTTGTGGTGTTAGTGCTTTCCGAGGTATTCGCAGCCGGGGTTCCGGGAAGAGCTATTCACAAAAGAGCTCACTGTTCGCAGACCTGTTGTTATTTTTTTTTAATCACACCTTCTAAATTATGCGCGTTTGGTAGAAAAGCAACTGCCATTGGTTTGGCATTCTTTGCGGGAAGCCACAGACAGGAGATTCTGATTCCGTGGATCTAATAGATGAAGAGGGGAGTTCGACCATTTTAACCAGTCTCTTTGTGATTCGGTGGCTCCCAGTCTTTGAGAATGGTTACTATCAAGCACCCAGCACTTAGTAAGCAATCATGATTTGCTTATGAAAGGAAGGAAACTGGAGAAGAAGGGAGGGGCTGAAAACTCAAAGTATTTCACAAGATAATCTTTTTTTTTGCCAGGACGCAGGAGGTGGTTCAAAACTGTTGCTTGTACGGGGAATGCAGGCCTGTGGGGGTCCAGGCTATGGGGTGGGGAGCAGCCTGTGGGGGTCCAGGACTATGGGGTGGGGAGCAGCCTTTCCATGCAGCCTAAGGGGACCCTGTGGAGCTGCTCTGGGGCCGCAGTTCATTAAATGAAAAGGTCCTCAGCGGCACCAGCCCCGTTTGAAGAGCTCAGTAGCTGGAGGGGCCTGTGGGCTGACAGGCACTGGACAGGGCTGCCCCCTATGCAAGGGGCAGGGTTGACTCGTCCTCTCATCTCTGTTGCTCCAGGGGAGTGAAGAGCTTGCTGGGATCGCAGCTTTGGGCAGTAAAATCTCCACTCCCAGCTCAGCCAGAGGCGAAACCTGCTGCTCCAATACATGAATGTTTATCCCTTTAAAAGTTAGAGCTATGTTCATTGTTCAAAGCCATGTTCAATTTTTAATATAAATCTTTCTTACATACACCCCCCCCCACACACACACACACTGCCAGCAGAATTAAACGATTTCCTAGTGACCTGTGGGCCCCCTTTGTGAATGCTGTTATTTCCTTGGGCCATGACCTCAGAATGCTATGAAGGTAAGCCCCTCTTCCTATTGCAAACAGACAGCAGAGTTTGGACCATTTTTGTCCTCTAACAGTACTCCCTCCTCCCTTTTCCCTCCTCCCTGCAGCCTTTCACCTTTCATTCATCCCCGGGTTTGGACGTCAGCTCAGGCTGGTGTTGACAGTTGCACATGAAGTCGGAGTTCAAAGGTTTTGACTAAAGTCTTACCAGTAAGTAAAGAGCCTGTGTTTTGGAAACACAGATTTGTTGTTCCACTATTTAACATTCATTGGTTGGTTCCTGTACGCTCCCTGACAAGGCATCAAAACCCAAACCTCGGAGTAGCAGGAGACCACTCGAACCCCCTGGGCTACCCAGCCAGGCCCGGGGAGGAGGGGTTTTGACATCTATGTTCACTAGTCAGAAGTCCTTGTTATTTTTTTCTTCAAAGATGTTATTTATTTGTCTTTAGAAGGGAAGGGAAGGAGAGGGAGAGAATATCAATGTGTGGTTGCCTCTCATGGGTCCCCTGCTGGGAACTGGCCTGCAACCCAGGCGTGTGCCCTGACTGGGAATCGAACCGCAATCCTCTGGTTCACAGGCCCGCACTCAATCCACTGAGCTATACCAGCCAGGGCAAGTCTTTGTTACTTAAATCCTGTTTCTTTAAGGGCATTTTAGATACTTGGACTTTTGACTCGCTGACATGTCACCATTTGGTCATCAAGGCTGTTAGCAAAGACATTGAGTAGCTCCTGCTCCCGGGACTGTTTAAACTGCCCACAGCCCCTTGTGTTTGGAAGTGGCCACCAGCCCTAAAACTGTCTTCAGCACCGTGGACTCCTCCTTCTCTCGCTCTCCAAACCCATGGGCGTAAAGATTCCCTTTCTATACAATGAGTCATCAAATTCTGACTTTGAGGCTCTATGAGAAAGGGGAACAGCTAACCCCAATGCCCCGAGAGCCAGGTTGGGACACTCCCATCCTCTGGTTCCTGAGAAATTCAGTCAGACACACATGTTCTCAGAATCAGCCCTCCCAAGGGTATTTGCATTTTCAAGTAAGAACTTGAGGACAACGGTGTTTAACTTAAGAGAGGCACTCTGAGGGTAGAATGTCATGTCTGGGAGCCATATTTTTGGGTGGAGTCTGTGGCCCTCCTGCAGCCCTGCCAGGCCCTCAGGGGTGGCAGAGGCAGAAAGGGGTACACAGCACCCCAGGCTTGTGCTGCCTAAACAGGACCCAGGCCCCCCCCAGCCCTCTGCTCTGTTCTTCCCTTGGAAGACAAGACCAACCATTGTTTTCTTCTGGAACATGGCATGGGAGAGGGGAACAGCATAAATTCACCCCACCCCCTGTCCTCGGGAGCCTACCAAGCACCCAGTATGAGGGAGAGTCTAGACCGTGTAGGAGGTGGCCAGGGGTCACATTCTTGCAGCTGGTCCTTGGGGTTAGTAAGGGCTTTCTGTGTCCAAGATGGCTGTCCAAATGCTTTGACCTGTAACCCCCTAAAAGGTTGGGGATTTTGGTCCCCAGGCCTGATAGGGTTTAGCGGAGCTCCGTCCCACCATCCCTTGTCTTTCGGGGCCATCCACCCTCCCCTCAGGCCCGCCTCACCCTCCTTTCCCTCTCTGTTCCCGGAGAAGCCCCCGCCCCACCCCGCAGCACCAAACTGCATGGCTCCCCTGTCTGCCAAAGTTTGTTCCATTTTGACCAGCGAGGCTCAGTCCACCTCCTCATTGTATGCAGCCCTGAGTACTTTTCTATCTTGGTTTCCCAAGGCTGTTTTGCCCTAATTCTCCCACTTGTCACCTAGCAGCGTCCCCCAGAGCACAGCCTGGTCGAGTAGGAGCCCCATGCCCCGCGGTGCCCGGAAGGCCAGATGGCAGCCGCGCTCTGGGAACTGGGCCTTCCCCCCACAGAGCCGAGAGTGGGTTTCAGGAGACTCGGGGTGGCAGTGCGAGAGTGAAGGGGAGGCCGAACCCCGAATGTTATTCCGCACAAACAAGACAGTCCAACAGCTTCTGGCTCTGATTGAAAATAAATTGGCATTTCTGCAGTTCTTTTTTTCTTCCTTCAACCAAATATGCTCTTTTCTGTTTTTCCCCCTCCATGCCGGAAACTCTACTTATGATTTTTAAATGGTCCTCACTGGGGAGAGGAAGTGGATTGGCCGGGGACAGAATTCCACACTCGCTCCCTATCCCACTGGGCCGAGAGTCAATAGGACGGCCCTCCGGGCTCCAGGCAGCAGGAGACCGGACAAGCCACAAAGTATTTATTTTCTGTGGCTTTGCTCAGGCCTCTGCAGACAGAGTTTTTATTGAATCTGGCCCCGAAACTGCTGGGATTAGGCCCTCGCTTGGCTACTCAGAGAGAAATAAGTGTTCTCAGGAAAAAAGCTGCCCTCTTCTGCCCTCTCCTGCCCTCCCCTTCTTCCCCCCTTTCCCACTCTTCCCACGTGGTTTCTTTGTTTAAAAGTTTTCCAAAATTTGCTTGTACTGAGGAAGAGTCATGTTTTTCTGAAAAGCCCAGCACGGCCCCTCCAGACCTGCGGTTGCCGTGGGTCTTGGGAGCTCCACTCTGGGAGGGGCCCCCTGGAGGGCCTGGCCGCCCTGAGACCTGCCCGGCATCGAGGCCTGTGAGATGGGCAGCAGGGTCCCTCCCAGGCTTCCCCGATGGCCCCCAACAGGCCCCAGACTCAGAGGCAGCCTCAAACTGATACGGGACTTAAGAGTTGGAAAATTTTAGTTTAAGTAATAGCTAGTAAGCCTAGTAATCAATGCATATAAAAGCTTTGTTTCAGGAACTAGAGATATGACCCACCCTGACTCCAGGAGACCGTAAGAAGTTCCACCTTTGTGCCTCAGGAGGACTGCAAGCAATTCAAAGTGATGTCTGAGCCATTGTACTCCAGGGTGAGATGACCACTGGCCAGACACAGCTGAAGACCACTGCCTGGGGCACAGCTAAAGACCACTGACCAGGGCCAGAGTGCTGAAGTTGTTTATTTTAATTTAATTAACTCCTCCCAGAATGTCAAAACCCCTCATCACACCTTGTTTATTCCCTGCTATATAAAAACCTTGGTCTGGAAAGAAAAGACAAGATGGTCTGTTAGAGTACAAACCTGCCACCTTCTCAGGTCGCCGGCCATCTAATAAACTACCCATAAAGATTCAGTCCCTGTCTCTGCTTATTGGGTTTGGTGGTGACCGGCAGCCTGAACTCTGGTGTCTTTCCAGTTTCAAGACTACAGAATGCAGTCTCGATGAGGTGACAGCAAAAGGGGGGCGGCAGGCTGTCCCAAGGTCTTAGACCCTGGCATAGCAGGGTCAAGGTCAGGCAGAACCAAGCTCCCCAGTGAGGGATCTGGGCTTTCCTGTTGGACCCTGGGGAACAAGCTACCAAATGCTTTAGGGGGCTCATGAGCCGATGATGAAAGGAGGCTCCCAGCTGTGGCTGGAGGCTCTGTCCTAGCCCAGATTTCAGTGTCCTGCGGAGGCCTCTCCTGGCCCCACTGGGACCACTCAGGGACTTTGGGGGATGGACTCCATCTAGGAACCATTGCCATCTTGCTGACAGCAGAGGAGGCCAGGGCAGGCAGCTGCCCACCCCTGCTGTGCCCCTGGTCATTTCCTGTTTTTACTGACTTGTCAGTGATGTGAGTGCACTTAGGGCCCCATCTAGCAAGCAGGTGACCTAACTTTTCTGACCCAGGCATCATTTATTCACTCAGCAAACAACTGCAAACAAATAAAAGAGCCCGGAGGTGATATTGTGGCGGCCGGAGGGGAGTGGCCTGCTTGCTGCTCCCCTGGGGTACCTGCAGATGGGGACAGAAGGAAAGAGTCACATTACCAAAGGACACGGCTGCCCCTGCTGTGGCCGGCAGACACAGAGTGTGGGGCACAGAGTGGTGTCTCAGGGGGTGGGACTGGGATGGGCTGCCAGGACCAGGGTGGATTTGGGGGTTCAGGAGGACAGAATTCCTGGGGGAAATGCCAAGGCCAGGTGAGAGCTGAACCTGGAGGGCAGAGGCCTGCCTGGCATGTTTTAGGGTATGGGGGGCAATGCAGGGATGGAGACCTGTTTGGATACAGCCAAAGATTTGTTATGTGGACAAAACCCAGCTGTGTTGGAAGGTCTGGCCATGTGTTCATTTTGTTTCTAGCTCCAAACTCCAACTCTCTCTCTGTTGTGGGAGGAGGAGCTGGCTTATCACTGAAGTTTATTGTGGGGCTATTAATGTGAGCACGCCCGGCTCCAGGGTGGGGGAGACAGGCTGGGAGCGGCCAACCCAGTCCCTGGAGCCCCTTCCTCCAGTCCTGCCAAATTCCTAAGAGCCCAGTGGATAAGATTAGCAGTATCTACTTCCCAAAGGCCCCAGCCTCAAATTCTTATTCAGCTCCAGCCTCGATAAATTGGGGTGGTGGGTGGAGCCAGCCTCGGAGAGCTGGCAGCTCAAGACCCCAGTGAGGGGCCAGGCCAGAAGCCCCATTCAGAGGTGACGCGGGCCCCGAATCCTTGGCGCCACTCGGCAGAGCTTCTGCCTCCTCCTCCCCGCCCTTCCAGGCCCTTTTACTCTCCATCGTCATAATCCAGAAGGTTGTGCCCATATGACAGTGGACCAGAGGGAGAAAGGGGTAGAGAAGCCAGGTCTGGACACAGCTCGGAGGCCCCACACGTCCCGGGCCCTTGTCCCTGTCCCTGTTTCTTCTACCCCACATCCTGACAGCTGCCCGGGTTTTGTCATGGCCCACCACAGCATGGCCCAGCCTGAGGACTGGCCAGGTCCCTGCCCATCCACCCCTGTGGTTGGTGCCCCTGGTAACCCCACACATAGTCTCTGCCTGCCTCACTCGCTGCTCACCTGGACCTTATCTGCCTCCTGCCAATTCAGTCTGAGTAGAAACACACTGGTAGCTCAGTGAATTGAGCACGGGCCTGTGAACCAGAGAATGGTGGTTTGAGTCCCAGTCGAGGCACATGCCTGGGCTGCAGGCCAGTTCCCAGCAGGGGAGGGACGAGAGGCAACCATACATTGATATTGCTCTCCCTCTCTCCTTCCCTTCCCCTCAAAAAAATAATAAATAAAATTTTAAAAAAAGAAGTAAAATCAACAAACATATCCTTGGGTAAGGATTTTTTAAAAATTAAAAAAAAAAACCCACTGAATTTGCAAGGGTCCCTTCCCCCTACCTCTATTCTTCTTTGAGCTCAGGGAGAGCTGTACTGCAGGGTGCCCTTGGGGTGTTTGGTGTTTGGTTTTTCTGTGTGTGCAAGAGGGGTCTCTACCACCCCTCTGCTGGCTCCCAGGCCACACACGCACGCGCGCGCACCCCTCCCCTTGATGAACTTAGAAGAGGCTGCGGGGCCCACAACCCACACTCAGTGTTTGCTGGACCTACATGACTCATGTGGTGCATTTAACCCTCCTAGGAGCAGGTGCCAAGAGCCCCAGTCTCCTGAACTGAGTCAGTCGACTGCCCTGTGCTCCGTGAGTCTGGGAATGTCACCTAACCTCTCTGGAGAGTTCTTATTTCCTACTCCAGGAGGAGATTAGATTAGCCTTCTCTGCAGGACCTGTTAGGCAAGAGGCCAGGAAGAGGTCGTAAGTCGGAGGGTCAGACAGTTGCCGAGTTCTTCCTGGGAAGACTGCTCGGGCCGCCCCGCTCCGAGGCTGGTGGGATCCTGGTCCTGCTTGCAGTCCCCTGGTTCTCAGGGGACAAAGTCTCTCCTGGCTCCCCAGATGCTGTCCTCTAAGAAGCAGGGCCCCCACAAGGACTGTGACCATCCCCCACTCTCTCTGGAGCTCCATCTTGCAGTGCTCGCTGGCCTCCCGGATGTGTGGTGACCTCAGGGGGCTGCCCCCTAGCTCTGGTTTAATCCGATGACAGATGTAGGCCAAGAGTCTTCAGACAGTTCTCCACCTTCCTGATGCCGGAGGGGCCTTCCAGGTTGATTGGTGGGTGGCCACAGGCCACGGTTGTGACCTTGGCCAGTACGGGAGCCCAACACTGTGGTTTTCCAGAAGATCTGGGGTTGCCTGGAGGCTTCCCCAGGGGCGAAGGGGAGGGAGGGGCCTGAGTGGATCTTGCTGAGGCAATACTTGGGGCTAGGAGTGGGATGGGGCAGTGCTTCCGGAGTGGACAACACCCAGGCCTTTGTGTGAGGGTGTCAGGTTCCTGCAGTTCGGCCAGTCCTCTGAGTCCGATCTCTCCTCTGGGTTCTGTTGCCTGGACTGCTGACCTAACATGTGCAGAGCCCCACGCCCGGCGTCTGCTCTGCCTGGACCAGTGGTTTTCCACTCTGGCGGGACTGAATCAAGAGCTTTGACTACACAGGCGCCCGGGACCCGCCCAGAGACTGATTTCATAGGCTGAGCACCTGTGCCTCAGAGCCTGAGCTGTCTCCAGGTGAAAGGCTTCTTCTGCAGCACGCCTGCCCCTCCCCCAGCTCCTGCCAGAGGACACATTGCTCACCTGATGTGGCTTCTGACACACCTGGTCTCTCCTGCAGGTGAGGGGCAGCTGCCTCACCTGGCCACCCAGTCAGGTAAGTGAAGTAGCATCTTTGCTCAGGTGGGAGGAAAGGCTCATTGCATACCTGCCCCTCAGCTTCAGGTTCAAGCCAGACGTGTAGGGGAGGGTGGTGTCATGGGTCTGTCCCCCTTTTGCTCCCCCCGCCAGCACTGGCTGGAAAATGCCCCCACCTGCCACCACATCCAGACAGCCACCTTCCTGGCAGGAAGAAGTGTGGGCGGTGATGGGTGGCAGCTGCTGGGCAGGACCAGTTCTGCAGGCCAGGCCAGTCTGGGGTGTCCACGTCTCCATGGACCCTGCCTGGCTGTGACCTCCAGCCTCACCTGTCATCATTCAGTGGCCACTTCTCAGTCCCTCCCATTGGGGACTTCTTGGTGGTGTTGATGCCATGGACCCTTCTCTCCTCTGGCTCCTGCCTTGGCCTCGGAAATGTCCCCTCCTCTGATTTTTTTGGGGGACACCTCAGTCTCCCCTGCCACTTGTCCTGAATGCAGAGTCCCCTGGGGCCTGTCCTCACTCCAACTCCCCCAGGAGTACTTTATTCCAAACCTTCAAATGCTATCTGTGCCCCAAATCTTATCTCTAGCCTGGACCTCTCTTCTGAGTCCCAGACCCCCACCTCTAGCTGTTCACCAAAGCTGCCCAGGGTCCCACAGATCCATCCAACCTGCTCACACCCAGGCTGCCCCTCCCCTGGTGGCCCCCGTGTCTGAAAGCGCGGCTTCCTGCACTGAGCTGCTTCCACCTTGACCTGGCTTCTTCCTGCTTCACCCCCCAACTCAGCTCCTGATTTGCTTTATCACCTGAGTCTCCAGTCCATCTGCTTCTCTCCTCTCCCTCCACAGCCGGTCCAGGCTGCCCTTCAGTAATCTCTTAACTGAATTTCCTGCTCCCTCTCTCATCCCTTCTCAAACCTCCCTCCACACACCGCCATTGGGAAGATTGAAACCCAGGAGCCAGGAGATGCCTCTTCTCTGCCTGACGCACTCTCCCCCACCCGCCACAGCCCGAGAGAGGGGAAGGGAGGGAGAAAGAGAGGGAGAGAGACATCAGCTGGCTGCCTCTTGCACACCCCAGTCTGGGGACATGGCCCACGACCCAGGCATGTGCCCTGACCGGGGTTTGAACTGGTGACCCCTTACTTTGCAGGCTGGCAGTCAATCCACTGAGCCGCACCAGCCAGGCCACATCTTTTTCTTTCTCATTTTTAAAATTTGTATGTGTTGATTTTTACAGAGAAGAAGCGAGGAAGAGAGAGAGAGATACTGCTTTGTTATTCCACTTATTTATGCATTGTTGGTTGACTCTCGCTGGTGCCCTGATCAGAGACTGAACCCACAACCTTGACATGTTAGGATGACAGCCCGACCAGCCAAGCTACCCAGCCACGGCCAGGGCACGTCTTTTTCTCTGGCTTTCAAGGTGGCGACTCTTCCTGCGATGACCCGTGGGGAATTCGGAGCCCTGAGAGGGGACCCCAGAGTGTCCACATGAAGGCTGGGAGATCATCACACATGCCCTGGGGGCGGGGGGAGCAGTCTGCCCGGGGTAGGGACTTCTGTGGGATCCGCTGGCAGAGCCTGCGGTGGGCGTCTGGCTTCTGGGTCTCAGGGGAGAACTTGGCGAGGAGGCTTCTCAAGTCAGAAGCATGAGGGGGCTTTTGGGGGGGAGCTCACATTTGTATCTTGTTGGGGTTTGGGTTACATGGTGTATTCACTCATCAAAATTCAGCAAATGTTACACTCAACATGCATGCACTTTGTTGTCTATATGTATATTTTATACCAAAAGAAAACATACTTTGAACAGATATTGAGCTCTGGTGAGCAATGAACACGCTAGAGCGTGCAGGGGGAAACGCACTGCGACGCGTGTCCTGGAAAGTCGGGAACCAGTGGATGGAGATGAGAGATGGATAGTAAGCCAGTACAGTGACCTGTTCATGGAGAGTCTAGGTGGTGAGGAAACAGGTACCCACTGTCAAATGGTTTTAACTTTGCTATATGTTTGAAATTCTGAAAACGATTTCATAATAAAATGCCGGCCAGGAAAGCAGAGGCGCAGGACTGGGGAAGGAGAGAGGCAGGGCGGACAGCTCTGCTCTGCCAGGAAATTCGGCCAGACTTCGGTGACATCACCCCCGCTCCTCTGGGGGCCCAGGGGTAGGAGGTTCCCAGAGGCATTTACCTGAGGGCATAAGTTGAATCCGCCTCATCACAGAGCGGAGGCCCAGCCACTTTTCAGCAAACCCCTTGGGGGTCTTCATCGACTCCTGGGCCTAAGGACTGGGGGACTCCATGTGGTACTGCCCCCCATGCTGGGAGCTGGGGGCTCTTTGAATGTGACTTTTCTGCTCCTGGGGGGCCGGTCACCCAGCAGCTTCCCTGTGTCCTCTGGTCCCCAGTGTGCTCAGCTCTGCCTGTGTTTGCACCTGGCCCGGCACGTGGTGGGGCCCGGAACTGGCTGCTGGGGAAGGAACACTCTGGGTTATTTCACCTCACCCAGCAGATTTGAGCCAGGGGCTCTGACAGTGAGCAGAGCCAAAGGAGATCCCAGCTCCCAACAGCTGTCAGCAGAGACGCCCTAAAATTGCTTCCCTAGTAGGTGAGGGGGTGTGGCTAGTGCTCAGGGTCCCTCTGTCTGATGTCAGGGTGGAGCTTGCCCCTGCCTCTCTGGTGCTGTCCCACCCCCCCAGCGAGCTCCGGCTGCCTAGCCATGGTCTTCCCCTCCACCTCCACCTGACAGTTCCCAACTCCTACACCTTCACTCACCCAGTGACTGCACGTGCAATGCTTCCACCTCCCCCGCCTGTCTGAGTTGGCAACGCCTCCAGGGCGCTCCGCCTCCCCAGGCCAGGGCCACACTGTTTCCTTTGACTGGTCCATCGGTTACCTAGCACCCAGCAGTATTATTAATTAACTATTCAGCATCACTAATGACTTCTTTTCAAGTGTGCAGCTGAACTCCCGTTGTCTACCTGTTGTCCACTCCCCCCATTCCTCCCTGAAGGCTCAGCAATGACCAGGAAGGACAGACAGACCCTCAGTTGAGTGAGTCTTCAGGGCCAAGGATGTGGCCCCAGGCCCAGAATAGAACCCGTTTTTATGAATGAAGCATCTGACACTGAACACCATCAACATGAAGACTGAAGCGACACCGCCCACTGCCCCCGGCCCTCCGGCTGGAGAGGTGCACATGGTAGAAGGCCAGTGTCCTGGCTCCAGTTGCTCCAGAACCTCATCTTCATCGTCTCCTGGACCCAGAAGGGGTCTCACATTTGCTGCACGCCCCCATCTCTTCCCAAGCAGCCTTCTGTAAAGTGATCTTTCTATATTTACTTAAACTTCTATTTAAAGAGGAATTCCTCATAATTACTCAGCTGCAGAGAGCTGACACTGTTTGGCTCTGTTTATTTAGTTTCTCCTAGTGATTGGCAAAGTGTCCTCAGTGGCTCTAAAGAGCAGATATAGACGAATGACCCGTTGGTCATAAAATAAAGTATGATGTTTTCTTCTGTCCTCCAGGGAGCTGGCATGAGGAGGGGACCTGCCTCGTCACCCCACCCCCTCCAAAATTCGAAGAACAGTCATTTCTGAGGTTAGACGAACGGAATGGCTGTATTGAGTTTGAAAGGCCCCCCGTACCGTCTGCCCCCTATACCCCCAGGCAGGTCGTGTGTGTTCTGCCTCTGACGGGCACACGCAGACACTCACACCCACGCACAGCCTCGCAAACAGCAAAGGGCAGACAAGCCAGCCAAAGGATAAAGAGGGATTAATACATCTATTCTTTTCCTTCAAAAAACTGTAATTAATATTTGGCTTTCAGTCCAGTCGCGAAACTAAAATAGTGAGTTCTTTATGCAGAAGTATTCCCAAGGCGCTTTCTTCTCCCTGACCTTGTCCCTGCTCCGCTCCCGCCCTCCACACAGTGGCCATGACCATGCAAACAGGGAGGGGAGCGCCTGCTACGATGACCAAGCCCGAGAGAAGAGCTGTGCTAAAGGTCATGTGTGGCACCTTGGCCGGGGGCTGGGCCCCGAGGAGGCTGGCCCTCCCGGGGGTCTGGGGAGGAGTGGCATTACACGGTGCTTTCTAAAGAGTTTGGAAGTACGTAGGCAACAGGGAAAATTGTCATGTCTCCGGAACAGCCACCCACCAGCTGACCTCCCACAGCCCCCGCTCCCGTGAGCCATTCTCAGCGCTGCCCCACTGCAAGACCCCCAAGACCCTCCTCTCAGGAGAACCCCTACCTCCAAACCCCATCCCTCACCCCTTCCCAGGGCCCTGCCCCATCCTCCAGCTGACCCCTCTGTAGGGGGGTGCCCCACAGAGGCCCCGCCCTCTTCCCTGAGTGCTGCTTAGACCGCTTGGTGGGCCTGTTTGCTCTCAACACTCAGACTGCCCCTTCTTCTGGCTGGGGCCTGTGCCCCAACCCAAGCCCTGCAGTGTCCCCACGTCTCTGCTGCACAGAGTAGAGGGGACCAGCCTGCAGTAGGTGGGACAGCACATGCCTGTTGCCTTAACATGGCGCAGCTGAGGAGCCTGAGAGAGGCTGCTTGGTGAACAAGGACTCAGAGGCAATGGGAGAAGCCATGGGACCCTGTGTCTGGCCTCCCATTCCGAGCCCACCTGAGCTTCCTCTCGATGCTGGGCGGGACCAGACAGACACAGCACAGGCAGACCACGATGCTGGCCCAGAGCTGGACTTTGGGTCAGCAGACGTGTCCACCATCGACTCCTCTGTTCCAAACAATGACGGGCTAGTCTCCACTTAGTGATGATGGGTCCCTTCATTTCCTGCTCTTTCACTTCCCCCAAAACCAAGAAGGCCGTCTTTACAGAAGACGTCTTTATGCTCTGCTTCAGAGTCAAGAAACAAAGCAGGCAGACCCTTGGTTTCATGGAGTGTTCAATCCAACAATGGGACTCTCAGATTCTAGGTGCATTGGAATCATGCAGGAAGCTTGTTTAAACGTGGACTGATGGGCACCTGCCCCAGAGTTGCAGATTCACTTGGTGTCTGGGGTGGGACCTGAGAGTCTGCTTGTCTAGAAAGTCCCCAGGTGCTGCTGATGCAGCTGGTCCAGGGACCATACTCTGAAAGCCACTGATCTGGCAAGTCCCCAAGGGACAGGACCCAGAGCAGTGGTTTTCAAGGAGAAAAGCCTGGCAGTCTAAAAACCCCAAAGGGGGCCTGAGAAGCCAGCAGTGCGTGGCCTTGAGATTTCACTGGAAAAGCCACAGGCCTAGACGGCCTCTAAGGACCCTCCCAGGGCTCCTTTCCTGGAGGGTGGGTGAATCAGCACAAGGGAGGGGATGCCATTTCAGAAAGTGGGCTTGAGGGCAAGGGCCAGGAGGCTGGGGCAGAAGGTTCTAGAAACCCCTGGAGTTGGGCTAGTCTTGGAGGAGAGGAGGCTTTGAGCCTTCCTCTGCTCCCCTTCAGCCGGTCTAGGCTTCTACCTCCTCTTTCTGGGCACCACCCCGCCCCCCAGCCCCTGGACACCAAAGCCTGGCCCGGGCCAGCAAGACCTGGGAGCCTTAACTGCCCACGACACCTACAGTTTTAGAATCTGGAGAGCAGACGCCTCTCCTTGCTAAGCAACTCCCGAAACAAACAGCTTGCTTCAGGGCTATCTTTTCTGAAGCTGTCTTTGTTGGGGTGGGGAGATGTGTGTGCCGATAAGCCTCTCGGAGTGATGACGTCACAAGAATAATAAAAACGCCACTTTGTGCTCTGTGTGTCTCACGTCTCAGGCATGCTCTGGAAAAGAACCGCAGGTCCATTCCCCACATTACCAGCTCCAGGGCCTGGGGGTGGAAGCAGAAAAGGGGGCCTGCTGACAAACGGGGGGCTCTACTGCAGCTCTCTTAAGGGCTTGGGGGCAAGCCGTCTTACCTCTCAGAGCCTCAGTTTCCCCATCTTGAAAATGGGCCAGGTTAGGTGGCTGCCTGTTCCCAATGACATACATAGAACTGATTTTAATTGGCGGTTTGAGCAAAGTTTTGTTCAGTGGAATTTTCACTGGTGGTGTATATTGTAAATGAATTTGACCTGGATACACATCATTTTTCTTTTGTTATGGTAAGAGGTCAGCGGTTGCTTCAGAGTTGGGGGGGGACCTGAAACTCACACACAACTTTTGAGAGTGTCTCCTTAAGAATAATGATACAGAATTACAAATCAAAATTAGGGCAGGGCCCTGATAGGCGCCCAGACAAGGAGGCAGGCTGATGCTCCGGCCCCTCAACTCCACAGCGTGTCCTCTCTGGGTGGCTAAAGGCCCCCTGTTGTCCCGGGCAAGGATCAGGATCCGAGTGGTGGAGACCCTTGAGATCGTCATGGGTTTGAGTTGGCACTTTGCAGGCCTGAGCCTCTCTGGAGCCCATCCTGCCCTGGCCTGTGTTTTGGCCTTGACACTGCAGTTGCCAGGCAACCGTCTATGCTATAGGAATTCACACTCCTTCTTTCAGGCAGGCGCACATTTAATTTCAGAACCAAAGTGCTCAGTGACGCGGGGTGTCAGCAGCCTGCGCCCTCACAGAAATAACCAGGAGCACCGAGTCAAAAGTAGCTGGGGGAACTGATACCCGCATTTGATCTTATTCCCCTAAAATAGCTTAGTCCTGTTTATGGGGCCGCTGTGAGAGAGGGGGCAAGGGAGTCCGCACGTACTCACAGCCTCCCCCCTCCTGCTGCGGGACCTTGCCTCTCTGTGGCCATTACCAGAGGTGCTGGCAGAGGCGCAGGGCCCTGAATGTGATGTCACACCCCTGGCTCCGGGTGGGGTGATGGGGAACATATGACAGCCCTTGGAATCCCAGGCGGGACCCTTGGCATCCGCCTGCCAGTCCTTGACCAAGGTCAGGTGCGGTTGAGAGGTGGGGGCTCAGGAAGGGCCCAGGCCTAGGCCCCACGGGATCACACATCAGTCCCTTCTCTGGGACAGCTGTTCTCAACCTTGGCCCCACACTGGGTCACCCAGGAAGCTATAAAAAATGTGGATCTGATGTGACAGTGAGGTTCTCGTGAGCAGCCGAGGTTCAGAGCCAGGGGTCCAGCCCCGCGTCACCTCCCTACCCAGCTGCTGGGCCCCGACACCCCGGGGCTCTCTTCTGGCTTGAGCTGAGCTGCTTGGGACGCCACAGCCCATGTTCCTCAGGCCCCAGGCCCTCAGTCAGGCATCACATCTGAGCTGCCAGCCTACTGCGTGCCCTGCCCACAGCCAGGCTCCCATGTGTGAGTGCATGTGGCCGTCTAGGGTGCTGGGGAGATACCTTGCAAGGTGCTGGGCCCAGACTGGGGTGGGAGAAGGTGGGGCCTTCTTGGGGTGCTGAGTGGTGAGAGTGGAGGTAAACGTTGGCTGCTGGGGTTTGCAAATACAACCGAGGCCTTGGGCGGATGTTAGCAACGAGCACCACACCCAAACGAGCAAGCCTAAGCTGCCCACGAAAACTTTCAGAATTTGTTCATGGGTGAGTTTTTTTATTTTTGGTTGTGGTAAAGAACACAATTAAAATGCACCCTTTCAGCCACGACTGAGGGTGCAGTGTGGTAGTGCCGGCTGTAGGCACACCGTCGTGCCTCAGCTGTCCAGGACACCCTCATCCCGCAGGGCTGAGACCCCAGGCCGCCCTGCGGCGGCTCCCCACTCCCGCCCGGCCAGCCCCTGCGGCCACCGTTCTTTCTGTTCCCGCGGCTGTGACCACTCCGGGCATTTCGTGTGGATGGAGTCCCGCAGCATGTGTCCCCTTCTGTGACTGGCTTCTTCCACTCAGCACAGCGTCTCTCAGGGACATCGATAGCCACGCTATGGCACGCGACCTGATGTCCTTCTTTCGTTAGGACTGAGTAACATTCCCTGCCACCTACATGGCACATCTCCTTTACTCGGGCATCTGAGGACTTTATTTATCTCGTGTGTTGAAATTTTTTTAAAAATATTGTATTCATTTACTTTTAGAGAGAGGAGCAGGGAGGGAGAGAAACATCAATGTGCAAGAGATACATCGATCCGTTACATCAATCTGTTGCCTCTCACAGGTCCCCAACCTGGGACCTGACCTGCAGCCCCGGCAGGTACCCTGACTGGGGATCGAACCAGTAACCTTTTGGTTCACAGGCCAGGACTCAACCCGCTGAGCCACAACAGCTGGGACTATTTATTTAATTTTTAATAGTTTAAGATGGTAGCTGTATTTTTGGCTTTTTTGAGTCATCTTATGTTATTTTCCATAGTGGCTACACCAGTTTACGTTCCCACCAGCCATGCAAAAAATGTCCAATTTCTTCACGTCCTCACCAACACTTGTCTTTCCCCTCTCCTCTCCTCTCTTTTTTTCTAAATTGCACTCATGCTAACAGGTGAGAGGTGGTATCTCGCTGTGGTTTCGACTTACATTTCTCTAATGACTGAGCATCTTTTCATGTGCTTGTTGCTATTTATACATTTTCTATGGAGACATGTCTATGCAGGTCCTTTACCCATTTTCAACATTGGATTACTTGGTTTTGGTTTTTTGAGTATTAAGTTGTAGGAGTTCTTTATATATTCTGGATATTAAACCTTTACCTGAGATACGACTTGCGATTATTTTCTCCCATTTGCTAGGCTGCCTCTCACTCTGTTGATTGTCTCCTTCAATGTTCAGATCATTTGTCAGCTTTGAAGTACAACATGAAGCTGGCCAGATCATTAAAAAGCACAAACGAATCAATTAATTACATTTTCTGTAATAAAATACAGACCTCAAAATTGACATAAATATCAAATCAACACGACACCCCCCCAGTTATTCTAGCAACAAGTCTACAACGATAGATTCATAGTGAGTTCTTTCAGAAAAGCAGTTGCCCATTGGGGCCCCCCTCCCCAGCTGCGCCCTGCGCCTCCCGTGGAACCAGACACTTGCCGCTACCCAGAGCAGCGAGCCCCAGGGGAGGGTCCACTCCAGGGAAGAAGGATCTAGGTCTGAGTCCTGGGCGTAGAATAGTTTTACGGATTGAGAACTGGACTCAGAGAAGTTAAACATTTTGCCAAAATTTGCCCAGCTAGAGGGGTTGGTGTTTGGCGTCTTTCTGATTTTGAAGCTTCTGCTGTTTCCCTGATAACAGACAGCTGCTCCCAAATGCCGTGTACACATCCTCCCAACAGGTCGTTGTAGCAGGAGGTGACACACAGCCTTGTGACGCTGTAGCACGGAGGGGACAGCCGGCCAACTGGGAGAAGACAGATGCAAATAACACCTGATAAGGGCTCACAGCCAAAATGTATGAAGGACTCATACAATTCAGCAACCCCCAATTTTTTTGATTAAGAGATGGGCAGGGGACATGAACAGACACCTTTCCCAAGGAGACATACAAATGGCCAACAGATTTTTGAAGAGATGCTCAACCTCACTAGCTGTTAGGGAAATACAAATCAAAACCACAAAGAGATACCACCTCACAGCAGGTAGAATGACCGTCGTCCATAAGACAAGTAATCACAAGTGTTAAGGATGTTGTGGCGAAAAGGAAACCTTCATTCACTGCTGGTGGGAATATAAACTGGCATAGTTGCTATAGAAAACACTATAGAGGCTCCTCAGAAAATTAAGAATAGAGGGCCCTGGCTGGTGTGGCTCAGTGGATTGAGCATAGGACTGTGAACCACAGGGTCACCAGTTTGATTCCCAGTCAGAGGTGTGGGTTGTGGACCAGGTCCCCAGTAGGGGGAGTGTGAGAGGTGACCACACATTGATTTTTTTCTTCTCTCTCTCTTTCTCCCTCCCTCCCCGTCTCTCTACAAACAAATAAATAAACTCTTAAAAAAAATTAAGAATAGAGTTCCCGTATGACTCAAAAATCCCTCTTTTGGGTATCTCCTTCCAAAATTTGAAAATGTGTGTTCCTGAAGACATGTGTGGCTCTATGTTCATGACATACAGCATTGTACATGATAGCGAAACATTGTACACGGAAACAACCCGGGTGCCCTTCGGCTGAAGACTGGATACAGATGACAGGGCACACATACACGGTGGACGCTACACAGCCATAAGAGAGGCAGGATGTTGCCATTTGCGACGACATGGATGGGTCTTGAGAGAATCGTGTTAAATGAAATAAGTCAGATGGAAAAGGCCAAGAACCATACGCCGTCACTCATGGGATACAAAACAAAAACAATGGACAAATGAATCCAATAAACAGACCCGTAGATAAACAGGACTGTAGTTACTAAACAGGTAAGGGGAGGAGGGGGGATTCAGAGGGTTAAGAGGGTCAAATACAGGGGGGTCAAAATTAGGTTTATAGTTGTTCATACGGAAAATGATACGGTAATTAATAAATAATAATATGAAAATAAACTCACAATGGTGTACTCACAACTGCAAACCTCCTGGGGCCCCATGCTGCGTGTGGCGAGGGAAGGAGAGTGGACTTCGCGTGGTGAGCACACGGCGCAGACTCCAGCTGTTGTGTCATAGGAGCTGCTCTAAAAACTTAGGGAATGCTATTAACCAATGCTACCCTGATACAGTTCATGAAAAAACAAGAAACTTTGAGCATACATCAGAGAACACATATCAACTTCACTATGAAGGAGAAAAGTACTGGTATTTTGAAGGGCACATACCCCCCAAAAAAGAGGTAAAAGTAATCAAGGACCAGCTGACCGAGGACCTGGCGTCTGTGGATAAGAGCACACAAGAGGGACCGCCTGGCTCCTCCGAGTCTGCTGGTGGCAAGGGGGCACTTGGGGGGGGGGCAGGCTGGGTGGCGGTGGGCCACCACCCAGCTCTCTCCGGATCTCAGGCAGCCCTTTAGAGAATGTGCCCCTTCACTCAGTCTCCAAGCAACCGCCTCCTGCAGGGGGCAGGGAAGCGATCGCTAATGATACGTTAGGAAACCCTTGCTGAAAATAATGACACCCTCCCCAGAGCTCGACGTGTCAAAACACGCCTGGTGGCGGTGGCTCCTCTGTTCCGGCAGAGCCCAAAGGCCAGCCCCTCGCCCCCCACTCCCTCTTCTCCACCTGGCGTTTCTTCTGCTCACAGACCCCCTTTCTCTCCTTCCTGAGGTTGGCAATGAGTGGGGGGCTCCCACAAAATCCACACCCCCTTAGCTGACACCAGGCTCTGAGGATGGACAACATGCCATCAGAAGGTCTGGAACTGGGCTGCCCTGGGCACCCCAGGGTGGGGTCATCGTAGCTGTGGGGCCCGGTCCCCATTCCTGTGTCAGGTTTTGTAGAACCATCCGGGGCTTAGGTCTGAGGCAGACCTGGGCTCCAATCCCTGTGTGACCTTGAGCCAGGCATGTGATTGCTCTGTGCCTCAGTTTCCACAGATGTTAAACAGCCGTAACAAACTTTGTAGGGTTTCGATAATTATGGGACATTTAACCGATGGGTCTTACTCTGTGTCATGGAGTCATGGGTCTTACTCTGTGGCATGTCCGAGGTGCTGGACGCTCTCAGAGGACAAAAGGGACTCTATAGCGAAAACTAAAACACAGGGCGCGGCTTAGTGGGGAGAAGTTTGGGAGAGGAGAGAGATCAGGTGCACTGGGATAGTTAGGAAGAGCTGGGTGTCAAGGATGCGGAGGATTTTCGAAGCCAGAGGGTCAGGTGCGAGGACAGGGCTGATGGGAGGGAGAGACAAGTTTCCCTCATCAGAATTCAGGCTCCTCAAGGACTGGAGTCTGTTTGTCCGTCTGCTGTCCGTCCCCCCAGAGCACGCACTCAGCTGACAGCCCCTGAAGGAAGGCAGGACAACGGTGAGGGGTGCCAGGCGGAACCGACCATGCAGGACCCCAAACCCCAGGCCGAGGAGCCGGCTTTGCAGGCAGTGGGACAGGGACGCACTTCGGTTACACTGGGAACGGACAAAGAATGCTTCTCTGAACACCCCTGCCAGGAGAAACGTCTGGAAGGGTTTGCTGTTTAGAGGGGTGACCTCTGGAGAGTGGGAGGCATAATGAGGGGTTTTCAACTTTAACTTATATACTAGCCACAGTTTGAACTAGAAGACAACAAGTATTTCTACAGTTAAAAAAAAGTCAACACATTTTAAGAAAATTGGGGACCTGCAGAGAGGGGAGGGAGGAGACACATGGGTGTGCCATGGGTGTGCCTGGGGGGCTCCACGGGGAGGCAGCGTCCGTTGTCCTGCAGGAAAGGTCTGGTGCCCCTCCCTCACCTGCAGCAAAGGTGAGGGTTACGGAGCGGGTGGCGAGCAGGGGCAGAGCGACCAGCTGCTGGCTTCTCAAAGGGGCAGGGCCCTGGCCAGCCCGGGGTCCAGCAGCTCCCGAGGAAGGCTGAGCACCACAAGGGAGGAGCAGAAGACATTGGCTCTCCCAGTCCCTGCCCTGCCTGAACCTCCTGAAGCTGGGCTCTCTGCCCATCTGGCCACGCATGCCACCAACTGTGGACTGTGGGGCTTGGTGGGGACTGGGGGACTTGTGGTCTCTAAGAGGCAGATCACCACCCTCATGCCCACATGTGCCCGCATCCTCCTCCTTGTAAACAACGCCTGGGTCCAGCCTTCTGGGCCATGACAGAATGTCAGGGTCAAGGGCAGAAGGCACCGGCACCTTCAGGGAGAGTGGGGTTCACCAGTCACCGTGCTGGGAAGGAGAACCCAGAGTCCAAGACCAGCCCCAGAAGTGGGTTTGGGCAAGCTTAGGCCGGGCAGGGGAGAAGCCTGGAGGGGCCAGAGCTGGAGAGCCAGCCAGTTCAGGGGCTTCCTGCTGGTGGCTCCGGGGCCAGAAGTGGGGCCAGTGCTGTCTGCTTTTCAGAAAGCCGCAGCCCACAGCGTGGCTCTGCAGCAGAGGGCAGGAGGCCTGCTTCCCGAGGAGACCTACAGCCCAGCCCATGGAGGGTCAAGGGGGCGGCTGTCCTGCTGTCCTGCGGAGGGGCCAGGGTGGCTCAGAAGGGAGGACAGACTGAGGCACTGCTGCTGCCAATAATCCCTCACCTCACCTTGGCTTCCCACTGTCCCTCCTGGACACCAACCAAATTATCTAAAGCTGACAGCTTTGGCCGGCTCTCTCGATATCGTAGCTTTTTATTTTTAATTTTTAGTCAATTCAAATAATGCATATTGGCTTTTTCTTTAACATCAAATAATGCATATTTCCTTTAACATCAACTAATGCATATTTCCTTTAACATCAAATAATGCATCAAAAATGCTAAAACAACACAAAAGTATCTAAATAAGAGATGAATGTCCACCCCGTTCCAGCCCCTTCCTTCTGTCCACTTCTCTCCCTGAAGCCAGCTCACTGTTCCCTCTGTGTTTATTCATCATCGCTGTTCAGCTGCAATCGTTTTGTGTTCGCAGACGTGGGCTCGCCTTCTACACGGCCCCTCCTTGACCGGCTCGTTCTCTCACCAGCACGAAGTCCTGGCGATCCCCCAGCACGAGGGAGATGCTCTGTGGGAGGCGCCACAGCCTATGGGAGCGACCTGCCATTGATGAGCATTCGGGTGCCTCCGATTTTTGGCTAATTCAAACAGAGCTGTGTCGCCCTCTTTGCAAAACCATCCTCGTGAGCTCGTGCAAGTGCTTCTGCGCGGTGTCTCCCCAGACGGGGGTGGGTGGGCGGGTGGACCGAAGCGCTGGGTAGCTGCTGCTTCGTGACCCTCTGGAGGCGGCCCCTACTTACTTTCAAACGGACGGCCTGCTCCCTGCTTCTCCCACCTCTCCCAGTCTTTTTATTTTATTCCAAACTGGCTGACAGAAAACCCTCCCTCACTGGTGTTGGTTGGTATTTTCTCTGACTACTGGGAAGAGTAAGCATCTTTTCAAGTGTTTATGGGTCATTTTATTTTCTTTTGGAACTTCTAACTTTTGCCTATGTTTCTATTGGGTTATCCGTTGTTTTTTTTTTTATGTAGAGATTCAGGATACAAACCTCATATATTTTACATATTCGTTTGAGTGGGTCATTTCTCTTTGTCTCCCCCGCTCCCCGACCACCACTGCCCTGCCCCCCCTTTCAGTTTCCAAGTAGTCAAAGGCTTTACTTTTCCTTCTGGATGTCCTGCATCTCCTAAATGCCACTCCTCAGGGTAAATGTGCTGGCGACTCATACTTGTTGGCACAAGGACCCAGGCCAGAGGGGCTTACCCTGAGAGGCATTTTGCTGGCAGAACCTAGATGCGGACTCCAGGCCTCTGGCTGCCCCCGAAACAGCCCTTCCCTCCCAGAAGCCTCCCTCAGGGCCTCACACCTACTCCCTGGCCCCACCAGCTCAGGAGGAAAAGCCAAACAGAGCCTGGAGACGTGGTTCACCCCGTTCCCCCAGACGCTATCCTGTGGGAGAGGGCGGGGCAGGCAGCACTGACTGGGGACATGCAGGGATGGACTTTTCTGGAAGGAGTGCGGCTCCGGATCTAGTGCACAGACCCGACTGACCACAGCACCAGTCCAGCGGAGGTGCCAGCCTCAGCTCCTGGGCCTCTCTGCAAGGTGCTCCTGGAAAGTGGGCTAGCGGAGGCAACCTCTCTCCCTCAAGGCTGCCCCCACTCAGGAGTAATAGGTGTGGCTTCCCCTTATCCTCACCCGAGGATATGTTTCACTTTATTTTACTTTTGTAGGGAGAGAGGAAGGGGGAGAGAGAAGAACATTGATTGGTTGCCTCCCATACGAGTGCCCTGGCCAGGGATTGAACTGGCAACCTAGGCACGTGCCCTGACCGGGAACTGAGCCCACAACCTCTGGTGTACAGGACGATGCTCCAACCGACTGAGCCACCTGGCCAGGGCCCGCAGATTCTTTTTATTTGCTAATCACTTGGAGTTTTCCCCATTATAAAAGTTCTCTGTATGCATGACTCGAGGACACGGACGGCAGGTGCAGGGATTGCCTAGGTGGGGGTTGGGTGGAGGTGGGCAAGGGGACAGGTGGGGACATCTGTCATAGCACAAGCAAGACGATATCATTGTAAATAGCATTCTCTACTTCGTGCAAACACTGCAACTTCCCAAAAGCAAACCACATGGAAGGCGCCGCCCGCTGGCCGGTCTCTCTCCCTCCTTGAGTCTTTCCTCAGAAGCTTCAAAGACGCATCCCTATCACCTACATCTAAAAGCCTCCTGGTATTTGTGGTTGGGCTTCCTTCCCCAGGTCCTGTTGCTGCGGGGCTTTCCCTCCTCTTTTTAAAACCCTTTCTTGTCATGGAATGGGTGTGGACCCATGTGCGACTGAGTACAGAGTGGTAAAGGCGAGGCCGGCAGCCAGCCCACGGGTCATGGGAATATCTCCAGGACCCCAGAAGCCACCCCACACCTGGGACCCCTTTCAGTCACAGACCCTCCCTTCTGGTCCCAACAAGGGTCGGCACTGGCCCGACATCACAGTAATCACGTTCTTGCCTTTTTTTTTGCTCTAGTCCCATGAGGGTCTGGCTTTGCCTGTGTGCCCTAACCAGGCATCAAACCCTCAGTCTTGGTGTATTGGGATGATGCTCTAACCAGCTAAGTACTTGGCCAGGGCTATTGTCTTGTTTTTTCAATGACAGTCTATAGGGCCCCACGTCCAGGGCCCTGCCTGCACCCTACCCCTCCTCCCAGGGTACATGCTTCACCCCTTGAGAGAGCTGCCCCGGCCTCCAGGCTGGACATTCACTTCTGGGAGCTCCTTCTCTGACCCTCGCCTCTGCACAGCCTTGGGCAGGTTATTAGACACGTTAAGCTTCGGGGACTTCTCTACCAAGTGAGTTACCTGGAGGACTGACTGGCTGTGTCAGTGCCCGGAGAGGATCTGGCCCATTCCTGGCATTCCAGTGATCAGGCCATGAAAGCTGGTTTTCATTCCCACCTTTCTCCATTGGCTGCTGCTGTTCCCAGCACGAGTTATGCTTTCTGCTTCCTTCCTTCTCCATTTCGGCCGATCCGAGTGCTGCAGCTTTTATGACACCCCTCCCCGCCCCGGGGCCTGCTCCCCAGGCATTTCCCTGCACACTGCATCCCTACATTCTAAAAGGCTAATAAACCTCCCTGCCATCTATTGGGCAACCACCTCACAAGAGCTCTTTCTGCATATTATCTGTCATTCTTGCACCAACCAGGACAAGCACATTGCAGCTGTTTTATAGATGGGCGAATGGAGGCTCATGGCGGCTACGGAATTTTGCCCAAGGTTACAGAGTTGGTGAGTGAGGAGCTGGGTCTCCAGGCAGGGCGCCTGGAGCCCACGCAGAGCCTGTGAGCAAAGGCGGCTCTTCCTTGGGGCTCACACAGCCCCCGGTGGGGTAAGTGTCCTGGGGATGGTAAGCCCGCAGGCTGGTCTGGCTTGTGTCTAGGGAGCCGAGACCCTAGGGGTCTCATTACTCAGTCCACGGTAATTGTGGCCACTTTAAAGCCAGGTGCCTTTATCTCCTTGTGCTCAAGGGACTATGCAAAGAATTAGCTCAGGGCGCCAGAGCCAACCAGTCTGCATTCAAGCCCCAGCCCGGTTCTTCGTGTCTTTGCTACCTCGACAAGTTCCTTCTTAAGGCTCACATTTCTCATCCATAAACCTGTGGTAAAGACTGCACTTGCCACCTCCCCAAACTGCGATTAGAGACTGCTTACCTCACAGGGCTTCTGTCACAAGGGTTGAAGGAGTTTATGCAAGCTCAGGACAGTGTGGCGGGGTTCTTGCTTAAACCAATGACCAAGGACCTTGAGGGCTCTGGGAGGCCCCAGTGGGCCCAGCTCTGCCACCAGAGGTTGGGTCACACTCATGAGTACACATCACAGGACCACCCCAAGCAGGGTGCCCATCTTCCCGGGAGCGTGGAGAGAGGAGAGAAGGCATACACACGAAGCCAGCCTTGGTTGAGTGCCTCGTGTGTGCTGGGTCGCAGTGAGGCGCTTAGCATTACAGGTGTGTGCTGCTTAATGATGGGGATGGGTTCTGAGAAATGTGTCACCAGGGCCCTGACCGGTGTGGCTCAGTATGTTGGGTTCAGGCCTGGTGCTTGGTTGGGGAAGTGCTAGAGGCAACCAATCAATGCTTCTTTGGAGAAACAACACATCGGTGTTTCTTTCCCTCTCCTCCCCTCTCTCTAAAAGAAGAAAGAAATGCGTTGTTAGGTGATTTTTGTTGCCGTGCGAACATCTTAGAGTGCACGTACACAGACCTACTGCAGCCTACTGCACAGGCTCTCGGGCCTTCGCCCCCCTTGCAGGCAACCCAGGCATCAGGCCTGGCTGAGGCCCACGACAGGGCTCCACCAGGGTTCCCTTCCCTGTGCCTCCAGGTGGAGGCACCCGTGGATCTGGGGAGGGCTCAGAGGAGGAGTAGAAGGGGCTGGAAGAGGCCTGATAGCCTGCCAGAGGCAGTAGGGGAGCCCTCTCCAGTGCTGGAACCCCGACCTCAGCTCCTGTTTCTAGGGAGAGGGAAGCGGCTCCATTCCTCCACGGTGACTCAACTCTGTCAGGCTTGGGCCCTGGGGCCAAGTGAAGAGACGCAGGCCTGGCTGGGGTTTCTGACCCATCTTCCTGAAGGAGCCCTGGGGCTTCCCAGCTGTGACTTCAGTGCTCAGGGAAAGGTTGGCAGATGCCCGCTGGCAGGAGGAGGAAACAGGCACAGGAGGGAGAAGGCTCACTGAAGATGGCACCCTGGGGGCTGGAGGGTTCTGGAAAACAGAAGCCTCCCGCCTCCGGCTTCACCAAACCCAGGACAATCAGGGCAGTTGGAACAAAAACGTCCAGGTAGGTCTGCCCACCCCTCCGGACCACCCTGGTCTCCATCCCCTCGCATCTCCACACAGGAGGGTTCCCAGGGGCAGCCACCGCTGCTCTCCAGCACCCACTTGGCCAGGTGCTTTCGGGTAAACCAAGGCAGAGGCTTTGCTCTCACCCTTGGAGGGTCAGAGGGGTGGAGTGGGGAGAGGAGATTCGGGCAGGNGGGAAAGGTTGGCGGGTGCCCGCTGGCAGGAGGAGGAAACAGGCACAGGAGGGAGAAGGCTCACTGAAGATGGCACCCTGGGGGCTGGAGGGTTCTGGAAAACAGAAGCCTCCCTCCTCCGGCTTCACCAAACCCAGGACAATCAGGGCAGTTGGAACAAAAAAGCCCAGGTAGGTCTGCCCACCCCTCCGGACCACCCTGGTCTCCATCCCCTCGCATCTCCACACAGGAGGGTTCCCAGGGGCAGCCACCGCTGCTCTCCAGCACCCACTTGGCCAGGTGCTCTCGGGTAAACCAAGGCAGAGGCTTTGCTCTCACCCTTGGAGGGTCAGAGGGGTGGAGTGGGGAGAGGAGATTTGGGCAGGGGTGCTGTGCACACCTGTAGGAGCTCTGACCTGAACCCCTAAGGGACCTCAGACCTGGGGCTTTGAAGGAAGGGAGAGCCTGGTACACCCCTGAGCCCTGAGTGCCAGCTCAGCGGCCTTGACTAGGTGGGGTGGTCTTCAGCCAGCACTGCTGCTCCCTGACCCATGCAGATGGCTGCTCAGGGTTAGGGTGACAGGGACAGATGTTCCCCCTTAACTTCTAGGTCTGCGACCCTCCCAATTCTGGGGCGGCTTCACAGCAGAAGTCTCTGTGGGAGTGTCCTGTGTCTCCTCAGCGGTGTTCCACAGGCCTCCCCCCAGGCCTCTGAGCGCCCCAGGCAGCCTGTGCCCCTCTGGCCCTGCACGGATCAGCAGGTCAGGGCCTGGGACCTGCTGGCTGGGCTGCTCTCCGACAGTGAGGCCTCCTCCTCCCTGGGGCTGTGGCCTGCCTCATCCTCACTCCCCACCCGTGCTCAGCCTGCAGGGCTGGGGCCTGAGGGCTGCTGGGCCTCCAGGGCCCCTTTGTGAAAGGTTGTGTGCGATCCTCACAGCAGCCTTCTGAAGGGGGCACTTCCCTTAAATGCATGTCACAGATGAGACAGTGAGCTCCGACAGGGCTCATCCCTGCCTAAGCTCATAGGCCTGGTAAATAAACAACCAAGCAGGAACCCGCTTCCTCGTCAGGGCACCAGCTGTGTCCCCAGGGTCTGCCAGGACCCTCTCCACGCCCAGGCTTCCCAAACGCCCAGATAAGGGTACTGGCATGGCCGTGGGCTGGGGAGTAAGCTTTGAATCTGGGGTCTTCTGCAGTAGGAGCTGATGAGCCTTTGTGGCCCTACTTTGAAAGGATTCATCACCTCCTCACTCCCAGGTCATGGGGGTGGGGTACAGCTCAAGCCATTGTGGGTGGGCAGTTCACTGAAGGAAACCCTCCTGCCAAGGGGCTGCTAAGGACCTGGTACTCGGGGTGTAATGCGAAGGGGACTGCCTCAGGAGTGCACAGTGGCACAGGTGGCATCGCCGCACATAGCTGCAGAGGGCCCAGACAGGCCTGAAGGGGCAGAGGCCAAGGAGCAGTGGAGAATGGGAGCCAGCCATTCTGGGAGGGTGGCAGGCTGTCTGCTGTCCAGCCTGGTGACTCAGCCCCCCTTAGTGTGGCCCTCTGGCTATGGAAGCTGACCTTTGCAGAGCCACCCTGGCTCAGAACTCCAGCTGTTCCCCGCACGGTCCTCTCGCCCTTGTCATTTCCCCCGGTTGCGCACACACAGTCCCCTCACCCAAAGGAAACTTGCTATTTCTTCCCTGTCCTCTCACAGGGTCTCCCAGGCCCCTGGCTTCTGCATCAAGTGGCAGGGGACTTAAAGCCCAAAAAGGGATGTGGCATCACCAGATGGCACCCCACCTGCTCTCGAGTCCCCAGAAACCTGAGCTCAGTTCCAAGCTTCAGGGAGGGGCAGGACTGTGGTTGCCTGGACCTGTGACCTCATCTCTCCGGGCTCCAGGCTGCAGCTCCGCCCACTTCTGAAGAATTCTGTGACTCAGGTGAGAGGGGCAGGGCCCTTTTGGCAGAAAGTCTCAGAGCTAAGGTCAAGTCACTGCCCAGTCACCCACCACCCCTGGCCTGTCTATGGGAGGTGCACATCAGGACCAGGCTGGGGGTTGGGGGCACTGCCTTCCTTGCGTGGCTCACGGAGCAGCCTTACCAGGGAGGCCAGAGGAGAAAGGTGAGGGGCCCAGAAGGGAGTTTTGGTGGCTTGGGGTGGGGTAGGGGGGACAGGGGGGAGTTTGGAAGCCACCGCTCCTGCCCGGCTCGGCCTGCAGTTGCGGGAGGGCTAGGGCTTCACTCAGGGCTGGCTGGTACAGACTCGAGGGGAGTGCGCGGCTCAGCCCAGGGGTGCCCCCTGAGGCTTTGACGTGACGGCGGGGGAAGTGCAGGCGATGGCTCCATCCTCCGTCTCTCTTACACATGCGCACTCCTGCCACACACCCGTATGTGCACACACTTCCCTGTGCACACACATTGTTCACATAGCATCTTACTGAGTGATTCTAGAAAGAGTGGCAGGGGAAAGAGAAACATCAATGTGTTGTTCCACTTGTGTGGAACACTCATTGTGTACACACGCATTGGTTGGCTCCTGTGTGTGCCCTGACTAGGGATGGAACCCACAACCTTGGCCTGTCGGGACGGCTCCCCGGCCAACTGAGCTGCCCGGCCAGGGCCCACCCAGCACCTTGAGAATGATTTCACATCAGTGTCCTATGTGAGCACATGTCCTCTGCCCTGCTTAACTGAAGATGGCAACAGCAAAATAGAGTGTGACCGTGGCCACCAACGTGAGTGAGGACACCTCCAGGACACGTGACCTCCCCACGCCCACCCCGGGGAGTCTTGTTGGTGGAACTGCACTCATCCTGGAGTGGAATTGAGCTGTCCCCTCTCTCTCTGTCCCATCTTCTGGCCCACAGACTGTGAGTGTCGTGGGTGGGGGTTTAAGCTGCTGGACGTTGGCGGGCCTTGCTGTGTGGTAATTGGTGCACAAAGCAGCAGCCATCTGCTTCCTGCTCCCGCCCCTCTGCAGAAACCCCGCTCACTGCAGTCCCCCAGGGGCTCTGGTGGCTTCACTTCTTGGCCACCATTCTGGCCTCCTTAGCTTCTGACCGTTCCCTCCCTGCTGGCTGCAGCCTCCTGCCTCACTGCCCGTGCCTCAGTTTGCCTGGGTGGGTTCCCTTCAAGCAGTCACCCCTTGAATGTGCGTGTTCTCCAGAATCTCCTGGCACGCAGAACCCCAGATCCATGTCTCTCTGCAGACCGCCCTCAGGTCTTGCTCACCCACAGCTTCTCGCTTCTCTCCCTGACTTCCTGTGGCCGTGACAGGAGGTGTCCCTCCAGCCCCACCCAGCTGGTTATTCCCAGGCAGGCACTGTCTGAACACGGTGGCCCCCAGGCACCGGGGAAATGGTGCAAATTGGCAGAAGGCAGAGGTGCCGGGAGGGAGGACACTGGGGAGCTGACCGAGCCATGGGCTGTGGGGATGCCCGAGGGTGGTGGCCCTGTGCTGGGTGCGGGTGGGCAGTGTATGTGAGTGTGTGTATGTGTCACTGCCTGGGTAGCTGACAGATGAAGGAAGCAAGGAAGTTAAGAGTGAAGGGTTACAAATGAAGGGCAAACCCATGTGTTGGCACTGGGTGTCAGAGCTGGCTGCGTCCGCCCAAATTCATAGGCTGAAGTCCTGACCTTCTGTACCTCAGAGTGTAGCTCTGGAGATAGGTCCTTTTTAAAAGACTTTATTTATTTGTTTTTAGAGAGAGGGGAAGGGAGGGAGAAAGAGAGGAGAGAACATTGGTTGGTTGCCTCTCACACCTCCAACCAGGGCATGTGCCCTGACTGGGAATTGAACCCGTGACCTTTTGGTTCTCAGGATGATGCCCAACCCACTGAGTCACACCAGCCAGGGCTAGAGGTAGGTCTTTAAGGTAAAATGTGTCACAAGAATGTCAATCCAGTGTGTCTGGTGTCCTTATAAGAAGAGGAGATGGGCACACAAACCCGCGTAGAGGAAGGACCCTGGGAAGGCACGGGGAGGCTGCCATCTAAAGGCAGGTAGAGAAGCCTCAGGAGGAACCAGCCCTGCTGACACGGGCATCTTGGACTTCCAGCCACTGGGACTGTGAGAAAGAAATGGCTGTGGTTTATGGCGCCCCAAGCTGACAGAGGCATTCGAGTTCCGGGCTGAGACGGGAGAAGAGGCATGGGAGTGTCTGGGGTGTGCGGGGCGGGCATTTCGGGTGAGGCTGGTCATCCCCCTGCCCCCCTATTCCTGAAGGCCCCGCTTCACCTCCACACATGGCCCAGGTGCGCCCAGAAACTCCCCCAGCGCCCCGACCACCTCCCGAGACGCTGTAGCAGCAACAGCCACCAAGGATGCCCAGGCTCCTGTGTGAGCACACACGCGCACACGCACCCACGCATGCATGCCAATATGCCAGCTATTAAAATTCCAGTTTTACAAACTTGTTTCAGAGTTGCCCGGAGGACATGGAAAATGGCCCGGCTGTGAAGATGTGAGCGTTTCAGAACAGCCGCCTCTGCCCACATCTGGTTCTCTGGTCTCTGGACGAGGTGGGGGTGGGGGCTGGGCCTGGGCCGGTCTAAGGTGTTTCCGCCCATCTGAACACCCCCTGCTCCCCAGTACCCATCCCCGATGGGGTTTATATTGACATGGGGCTAGAGAGGGCCGATGGTACCCAGGCCCAGGCCCAGGAGGCCTAGTGTGGGGGTGCTGGGAGGGCAGGGGCCAGTGCGCTGGTGCGGGGGGCAGGGGGGAGGGTGGAAATGGCCCTGCATGCCAGTGGTGTCCCCTTCTGGTATACAAGCTGGAGGCCTGTTGGTTGGCCAGCCTTGGCAGAGGGCCCCAGTCCCCTGACAGCCTCACCCAACAGCTCCCTGCCAGCCTCTTTCTCCCCGCGGTGGCCCCTCCTCAGAGGCCAGTTCTCCCCGTGCTCCAACCCCACCCCCACCGCCACCTCCCCATGCAGGAGCAGTCAGTCCCTGGGCCTGAGGCGCCTATCTGTGTGATGGGGATGTCCTCAGGCTAGCTCTGTGGAGGGACCGGGGGCCATGGCTGCCCAAAATAGAGGCCGGCCTGTCTTGAGGCTGGGAGGAAGGGGCTACTCAGCAGGGGCAAACCTCCTGGGGTGGTGGCCGGGCTTCGGCTGAGCTAGGGGAGCCTAGGAAGGCAGGGCACAGGCAGGGCTGGTCCAGAGTGGCTTCCTGGAGGATATTGGTTTACACCGGGTCCGTGGGGCCCAGCCTCCTCCTAGGTGGCCAGGACACATGCTCTTCCCTGGCTGGGACCAGAGCTTCTGCTGCCTTGATCCTGGACCATGAGAGAGACAGCCCCCACCAGGCTGGGCAGAGCTTTCTAGGGCTTGGGGACTCCCCCACTGCCCTCTCTTCAACATACACAGGGGGACGTCCCCTGTCTGAGGCTGTCACCCGGGGACTTCAGGTCAGAGCCGGCAGCGTGGGCAGCGTTGCTGTGTTGAAGGCAGCCGCTGGCACCGAGCCCCCACCGGCCAGCGAGCACGCACTGCCTGGCGCTTCGCTCTGGCATCGCAGGGGTCCCTGCAGTCCTGTTGCCTGTAGGCCGGTCACCCCCATTACAGACTGGGGAACTGAGGCTCAGAGGGGTCTGGTGACAGGCCCAGGCCACACAGGTGCCTTGAGGCAGCCAGGCCAGCCACTCAGTGGAGCAGGAGAAACCACACTAATCTTGCTCCAGAAATAGTGATGCCCACTGGGAGAGGCGGGAGTGCGGTCAGCGTGTGCTTTGGGGAGCCCATGGGCCCTGGACCCTGCCTTGCCCCGTGGTCCACGTGTATCTCGTAACTTCTGCCCCAGATGTCCTGCCTCTGGGGGCCTTGCAGATGCCAGCATGGCAACGGCTGCTTGGGTGGTGCCTCCCGGAGAGCTCCGTGGTCAGTGGAGTAGGGGCCCTGCCAGGGGCTCTGAGCACAGGGGACAGGCATCATCTAACCAGCCTGGCAGAGACAACTTCTGAGCCTGGCCGCACGGAGGCACAGGAAATGGGGGGACACAAGAGGGATGGGTATCCCAGCAGAGTGTCAGGCGAGGCTGGGGAATTGGAGGGAGAGCCCTCCCAAGGGGTGGGGGTGGGGGTTGTAAGTAAAACAGCCCAGGGCTTTCTGGGGACATCAGCCCTAAATGCCCCATGGCCTGGGGTGGGGGCTGCACTGAAGTCAGCATGCTGAGGCTGGGAGCCAATGAGGCTCAGGGGTCCACGCTGGGAGCTGGAGACCCCTCCTAGGTTGGGGGCTCCCCTGAGGACTTTGAGTTCCCCAGGCCAGGCCGGATGGGCCCCTTAGTGTGAGGCTGAGCTGGGGCTGGGCGGGCTGGGCAGGCTGTGCTATAGTGGGGACAGATGTTTCCAGTTTGAGGGCTTGGGTCGTCATAAACGCAGCCCCAGCACGCCCTGTTTCCTATTAAGTGGACTCCAGGAGACGGAGAAGCTGCTGTTCTTCTGTGTAGTTGGTGTGGGGGCTTTGGAGGGGCTGGGGCTGGGGGTGCATCCACCCTCTGCACTGCCTGAGCTTCCGCAGCCTGAGCGGGTGCTTGTTCTGGGCACTGTCCTGGGCTCCGGGGCAGCTGCGTCCAACTGCAGGGGCTGAGCATCAGGACTCTGGAGCGCTCCAAGGGGGTTCTCGTGAGAAATCTGGCTCTGGCCTCCCCCTGCCCCTCCTCATAGCTGACACTGCTGGTTGTCTCTCCACCCCCGCCTCCCACTTCCTTCTTCCTGAAAGAGCCTGACACATATTCTGGTATTCACTCTCTCCACACAGTTGATCCAGCCAGGCTCCGGATTCCTGTTGCCATAAGGACGGGTCCTCCTCCTTGCCAGTGATGGTTTAGGAATGGATATGGGAAGTAGACCTGGGTATGGAAGTGTGATGGCCTTCTGGGAGAGGACCCTCGCTCCAAAGTGGATGAGACCATGCCTTGATACAACATCAGGAATGGTGGCAGCCCTTTTGTAACTATGAGGTAAGCCAGCCAGAGGGTGTCAAAGCTATAGATGGGCAGAGTCTGGTTCCTTAAGATGGTGCTGGGCTGCTGAATTAGCCCTCTCTAGGGATTTCTCTCATGTGAAATAATACTAGCTATAATTTATTGAGTGCTTACCATGTTCTAGAAACTGCTAAATGCTAGCATTTTCAACATATAGTTCTTGAGGTCAGGCACAGTTATAGGTGTGAGATGCATATATGTAAAAATCAGACATAAATCCCTACCCTCAACAAATTTGTGTTTGCCATGCTTTCAGTATGATCTTACTTGAGACCCAAGTGACAGTATGGAGTATGGTGGGAGATGCTACGGTTTGGCTAACACAGTGCAACCCTGCCTCTGTGGAGTGGGCCTTCCTGATACAGAGCGTGGAAAGCCAACCGCTTCACCATCTAGGCTCCCCTGTAGCTGCATTTCTGCACCCACTCAGCCTTCCCCAAGCAGAGCCCTGGCTGAGACTGGGAAGGTGGGAGTGAGCACTGCTGGGTGGCAGGTGCATGGGCATTAGGGCACGGTGGTGGCACTTGGCTCCTTGGGGCAGCTGTACGCAGAGTTTACTGCCTGGTCCCTGGTTGCGTGGATGGGTGTCGAGTTCTTGGTGGGGCAGTAGCTAAGGTGCCTCTCTGCTCTGGGGAGCAACTTTCTTCTGGTTCTAGGGTACCCAAAATTAATTCCTTGATTCCCCCAATCCACCGGATTCTGGCAGCTACCTACCATCCAAAAACAAATCATTTTCTGCCTAAATTACCTCAATTTCATGATTACTGCATAAAATCACTAAAATATGCCATTGACCTAGAGGAGGTTGTTGGGGTGGTAGGTGGTGAGCAGCTGCCCACTGTGGGTGAAGGGCCCTGGGTATGCAGGGAGGAAGAATGAGGCCAGGCGTTCCTCCAGGGCTTAGGAAGGAAGGCCCAAACCAGACGCTGGGCTGCGTGCAGGAAGAGGACGGGACTTCGGGTGTATCCTCTCGGGGAGGCTTTGTGGTGCCCTTTTCGGGTGAACCAGACTGTGAGAGGGTGTGGGTAGGCGGTGTGGAGAGCTTTAGCTGGAGTCCTCCTTCACCCACACGACCGTTCAGCTGTAGGGCTGGGCCTTCCGACCAGTGAGTCTAACAGCCCTGCACTTACTTAGGGTTTTAATTTTACTCACATTTTATTTTCTAGATTGATCTCTGCATATTTAGTGGACATTTCTTTTTTAATGCTGCTATAAATGGTATACCTTTAGACTGTTGTTTTCTAGTTGTTGCTGGCATATGGAAATACAAGTGATTTTTGCTAATTCTGCTAGTTTATCGGTAGCTTCTTCGAGATGATCTAAAATCATGTCATTTGCAAATAGCAACAGTTTCTTTTCCTCCCGCCTAATCTGATCTTTGTTGCTTTATATAGCATTGCTCTAGGCTGATATCCCAGCACCATGTCCCCCAACACGGTGTGAAGTTACAAGAGTCCTACAGTGGACACTTGTGGACCCCTCCAGACTCCACCTTTCTGGGTTCTACCGAGTTCACCACACGTGTTTTACCACCCATCTACCCACCCTCCTACCTGCCCTTCAGTCCACCCTTTTCTTCCTCCCGTGATGCAGCTCAGTCAGTGCAGGCTTCCGTGTGTTTCCCTGGCCACTCTGCACGGTGTGGCCCAGAACCACTTTGAACAGGAGGTGTGGTAGTGGACATCTTTTCTTGCTCCTAATGTTTTTGGTATTTTAAGTCTGATGGGTTTGCTGTAGTTTTTTTGTTTTTTGGTAGATAATCTTTATCAGATTAAGACAGTTTCCTTATCTTTCTAGTTTGCTAAACATTTATATCACCCAAGGATTGTTGAATTTTATGAAGGGAGATTTCCCACATCTCTCAAGATCATTTACTTTTCCTTCTTTATTCTGTTAGTGTGAATGAGTGATTTTTGAATGACAAATCCAATTTAATCGTGATATATTTTTACACATTGCTTTTTGCATTTCGCTGGCTTCTACTTGCCAATATTTTGTTTAGACGTTTTGCACCAGCAATAATGAAAGAGACTGACCTGCAATTTGAATTCCCTATGTCATTCTTATTGGATTTTTGATGTCTCAGGTTATATGGGTCTCACGCCACGAATCTGGGGGATTTTCATTCTCTGGAAGAGGCTGTGTAAGATGGGCATTATCTGTCTGAGATGTTTGGCTGAATTCCTTGATGAACCCATCTGGGCCTGTAGAATTCCTTGTGGGATTTAAAATTATGGATTGAATTTGAGCGATAGTTATAGGATGATTCCAGTTTTCCAGAGCTTCTAATGTCACTTTTAGGAAGCTGTTTAAAAAAATTTGTTCATTTTATCCAATGGTTAAAAACAGATTTACTGAGGTGTAACTGACACAGAAAAACTGCACATGTGTAAAGGATACCCCTTGATTGGTTTTGACACCAGTATAAGCTCCTGAGGTCATCACTAAATCAGGATCGTTGCACTCGATTTACAATTTATTGGTAGTCACCACATCCTCTTAAATATATTTTAAAAATCCTCACCCGAGGATACATAATGTTAGAGAGAGGAAGGTGTGAGGGAGGAGAGAGAGAGAGAGGGAGAGAAACACTGACGTGAGAAACATCGGTCAGTTGCTTCCCGTACTCACCCCGACCAGTGGCGGGAGCGAAACAGTTTGGTGTATGGGATGACACTCCAACCAACGGAGCCACCCTAGAACAAAAATACTGAGGAGGCTAGGGCTCCTCCTCAATATTTTTAGTGCCTGTCTGCTCTGTAGTAATTCTCCCATTTCCACTTCTCACAGGGCCATCCCGGTGCCCTGCCCACCCTGACCCTTCCTCTCTGGCCGGGCTTATTCCAGGGTTATCAATTCCCTTGGTCTTTTTAAAGAACCAAATCTTTACTTTCTTAATTCCCTTTACTGTATATTTGTGTTTTATATTTTGACTTTTATTTTTGAGTTTCTTCTGCTTTTTCAAAAAAAATTAAAGTTCGAGGTGACTGCTTAGATATTTTCAGTCACCCTTTGTTTCTAACCCATGCAGGTAGAGAGATAAATTTATAAGCACAGTTTTAGTTGCAACCCATGTTTTTTTTCTCCATAAGTTTTGATACATGGTATATTCATTAAATCAGTTCAAAATATTTCAAATTTTCTTTATGATTCCTTCCTTGACAGATGGGTTACTTAGAAATCTTCCAAATCATCCAATTATTATTTTGTAATTGATTTTCAGCTTCATTGCATTGTGGTCAGAGAACATATTTCATTGAATTAATTCTATTGAAGTCTGTCTAAACCTGCTGTAGAGCCCAGTGTGCGCATGTGCGCCACCGGTGCTGGCTGGCGCGCGGCGCCGAGTGCAGAGTTCTGCACACATCCGCTCGGCCAAGTTTTCTAACCGCCTTAAGTTTTCTGTGACTTGATTCCTGTGTGCTCACTCTTCTATCAATTACTGAAATAGGTATGTTAGACACTCACTAGAATTGCATATGTGCCTAAATTTTCTAGTTCTATCAACTTTTATTTTATATATTTTAAGATTGATCATTACGTAAATAAAAGTTTAGCGTTACGTCTTTCTGATAATTCAGTTGACTCCTTTTTATTGTAACAATGCTTTTTTTGCCTTTAAGTTTACTTTAATATTAATATATCTGCAGCTCCCTATGGTTACTGTTAGTCAGTATATCTCCTATATTTCTCCATCCTTTTCTTTCAAAATTTCTAAATTGTTATGTTTTAAAAGTGTGCCTTCTAGACAGCATATGATTGCTTTTAAAGCAAGCCTGCCAATGTCTGTCAATATTGAAGCATCAGTCCATTTACATTTAATATAATAATGAATTTATTATTTTTTGAAATTGAATTTATCGGGCACATATTATCTTACAATCTGCTTTGTTTGTCCCACCTGTTTTTCTTCTCTCATCTTCTTTTAAAGCTTTTAAAATCTGTCCACTGAATTATTCCATTCTCCCTCATTAATTGGAAAGTACACTCTTTTACTGATATTTTTCACAATACGCATCCTTGACGTATCCAAATCTAATACTAAATGAAAATTTTTTACCCTCTTCTTGGACGATGCAAATGGTAACAACCTCCTCCAGTTCAGCCCCCCCCCATGCCTCTTCAGGAGATGTCACAGCTTCCGAGGCGTGGTCCCCGATTAAGGTAGGTAGTATTGGTGTCGGCCTGTGCGATGGTCACTTTCACTGCTATTCAACCCTCATGTTTGGAATCACCATCCTTCTGCCCACACTCTTAATTTTCCTGTAGGGTATGTGTGCTGATGAACTCTTCCCGTTGTTAGTCTAAAATTGTCTTTTTTCTTCTTCCTTCTTCAGGATATTTCCCCAGTTAGAAACCTCCAGGTGGGCAGCCACTTCTGTCAGCAGTTTCAGGGTTCCCCGTCATCGTCCCCCGTTGTTTCTGCTGAGAAGTTCGCTGTCTTATTGTTGCTCCTTTGACGGTGATGAGCCCCCGGCTCCTGCCCCTGCCGCCGGCCAGAAGCTCAACATTTTTGTGTGTGATTTGTTAATTTTTTTACTTTTCTTAATTGTATTTTTTCCAATACCATTTAGTCCCCTTATACTCCCTTCCTCCTTGCCCCCAAATTTATTTATTTATTTTTGGTTTTCCACGGTTTGACTAGGATGTGTTTGGTGTAGATTGTCTGTTTTGCTGCACTTGAGATGTGTTGGGGCTCCTCGAATTCATGGCTCGATAACTTCTGTGAGTTTTGGCCAAGCTTCCAGCCAGCACTTAGGGAAACATCCCATCCTGTTCCTCTTTCAGGGTTCCAGTTCCATTTTCGGTCAGACATTCTGTGTCCTTCCTGTCTCCTACCCTCTCTATTCACTTTTTGACTGGTTTTTTTTTTTTTTGCCTCTGATTTTTCATCTCACTCATGCTCTTTTCAATGGTGAGTAATCTGTTCTTGAATCCAAGCACTGAGTTATTCTTAATTCTTATGGTATGTTTTACTTCTGGAATGTGGTCCCTTTTTACAGGTTCCAATTTTCTGATATCCTTGGTCACTTTTTTCTTCGGACACAGAAAGGGCAGCTGTTTCACGTTCTGTGGCCATCCGCAGATGCTGTATGTTTTTTCTCTCTGGTGGTTTGACTTCAGATTACCTGGTACACCTGGATATTTCTGACTGGAACATTGTAGAAATAATCTGAGGCTTTGGGTAATGCTCATGTCTTAGTCAGCTTGGCAGCTGTAACAAAACACCACCGCCTGGCTGGTCTAGACAGCAGACGTGTATTTCTCACAGTTCTGGAGGCTGGATGATTTGGCCCCTGGTGAGTCCTCCTCCTGGCTTACAGAGGATGGTGGAGAGAGAGAGAAATCCCTTCCCTGTCTTTTCTTACCAGGGCACTAGTCCCAGTGTGAGGGCTCTACCCTCATGACCTCATCTAACCCTAATTGCCCCAAAGGCCCCACCTCCTAATGCCACCCCACTGCAGGTTAGGGCTCAGTGAGTCGGGGTGGGTATGAAAACACTCGGTCTATAATGGTCTGCTTCCTCCGGAGAGAGTGCCCGTGTGCTAGGCGCCTGGGACACTCGTCACCTGGTTTTACAGATGCTGAGTTCACATTCGGCATTCAAGGACTCAGCTGACTCAGCAGCTGGGTCACAGAGTCTGTGAAGGATAGTCTGCTGATAGTAACAGAGGACGAGGTCACCCAGCCAACCCTCCAGCTAAGGACACCTTGGGAATGTGGCCAAAGTATTTACGCTTTTGTTTGAAGTGGTCCCGAAGCCGACAGGGTGGCGGCGTATCACCCGATCGAGGGTGATATACAAGGGACTGCTTTCTCTCTGAGGGCCTTTTGAACTCCAGGGGCAGAGCGGCCAGCACTCTTGACAGCCTTGGGGAGTCAGGAGAGCAGGGGTCGCCGTCTATGACCTGACTGAGGGGGCGGGGGGGGGGTGCTGATGAGTCTCCCTTGTTTTGGACAGGGGACCCCAGATGGATATACCCTAATGAGATCAATTTTATGCTTTGAGTTCTTAAACAACAAAACTGAATTATTGGCTGTGAATAGCTTGCTGTGACCCATTTCTGAGCTTTTCACACTGAGGACACTTGGCTCTTCATCAGAGGACAGCAACCTTGACCTCCACTCGTGGAGGCAACGTGGACACCGATTGGCCCTGAACTTGGCGTCAGAAAGCCTGAGGATCAGTCCCTAATATCAGATGGCAGCTACTGAAACTGTAGGCATGGTGCCTGGGGGGGATTATGACCCAGAGAGTTGACCTTGCATGCTCAGGCCTATAAAGCGTCAGCAAGTACCGCAACTCTAATTTATGGTTCTAGGAAGGAACATGGTGACTCAGCTACGCACAGAGCTTCAGTGCCAAAGGCAGAGCCCTGGCGCCCCAGAACCTAAAGGGCACTGTCGCCTAAACATTTCTCATGGGTACACTCTAACGGGCTGGGGGAGCTTGCTGCTCCGATGGGTGCTGGTCCCCTCCCACCGTTTGCTTTTCCAGCTCCTGTGATTTCCTCCCCAAGGAGAGGGCTGTGTGTGTGGTGCACTCTCTATGCTTCACCTTTAGGGACCTTCTTTTCTTTCCATTCTGTCCTTGTCCTTGAGCTGCCTCCTACCCCTGCTTCTGTCTGCACGGCTGAAGGGTGGCCATCCAGAGACACCCACGGGGCGAGGCTGCTGTGTACGAGTCCCAGGATACCAGCCTTGATGGGAGAGGGTGCAAATGAGTCACAAATCTGAAGCTGTTTTGCACAGTGCCTTGAACTCTTGAATGGGGCACATTCTTTTAAAAAGTAATGTTGTTGAGAAGTTGACATGCTGCAATCACAGCTTCGTATCGGGCATAAAATCAGATGTTAATTTCCCTCCGGACACATGACAAGCCTGTGTAGTTTCATTCTACACATTTTTACTTTGTAGTAAACGAAAAAAAAAATCTAAGCAAATTAATACAAACGTCAGTCAAGTATATCATTTTAATTTATTGTCATGTAATAAATCTTTCACAACAATAAGCAATGCCTGGCGGGTGTGTAGAGCCGAGGTGGGGATGAGGGGCGTCTGGGGGCTGAGGCAGTAGCCCCAGCTGAGCATTCAGGCCGGTGAGCACTTAGGCTGTGTGGTTCCTTGAAAAAGAGGAGAGCGCGTCCAGGGAGAGGAGACTGCTGGGGAGTGGGGCTTTGGGGCACCTTGGGACTCACTCCTGTCACAAGAACTGACAGCCCTGCCTGGCCCTTAGACTCTGAGGACAGTTCTGAGGTCCCACCAGATGCTCAGTTGCTTCATGAGTCCCTCAGATAATTTGTGTTTTGTTTTAAAGGAACCAAATCAAAACGCTCCAGAAACAGACGAGAGCTGTCAATCACTTCGACACACGGGGCGCTTTGGCTTCAGCGCTATCTGACGAGGGTGATGAGACCAAGGGGGGTGGGTGGGGGGACCGCTCAGACCTGCAGGTGCATCAGTGGGCTGAGGACAGTGCCTGCCAGACCCGCAGAAGACTGTGATGGGCCAACACGACCTGGGCCTGCAGCCTGGGGACACGGGGACAGTAGAGACACGGGGTCCTGATGGAGGTGCGACACCAGGTGACATGGGTTCTTAGTCTCACAGGAATTATGTGCTTCTGTGCAGAACACACTCTCTGTGTTTGTCTGTGAAACTAGCTCATCTGAGCTGCGAAGGGGGAACGGTGCGACAGGACGGTCCCACTGCCCTCAGTGCCACTCGGGCTGGTCCCCTCGGAGAAGCCCTTCCTGCTGCTCAGGGCTCAGATGTGGCCGCCGAGGCCCCAGGGGGTTTACATGAAGCCAGAAATGAAGAAAAACGTGGTTTTCATCTCGTGTCTAATTGAAGAAAAAAAAGATTGCTCTTGCAACGAAACTTTTCTTTTCCTAACGATTAATATGGAGTAGATTGACTTAATTTGTACTAGGCTGCAATTTAACTCAGCCACAGTGCAGAGGCCAAACCTGCAGGGAAGCGAACCGGGGCTTCGCAAGGAGGAGCCGCCTCTTTCCTTGAGTGGCAGACGTGAGGCCCCAAAGGCCACGGCTGGTGGCCTCCACTAGGAGCTGGTGAAGTGCTGTAGGCCTGAGGCGTAGGGCTCCTGGGAAAGCTCTAGATTTTGGTTTAGAAAGAAATAAAACTGCACGTGGGATGACAGGTTTTAATATTTATTATTGTTGCATATCCACATCCCCTCATCCCCGCCCTACAATCTGAGCTGTCTATTGCAGACTGACCCCAATTCTCCATATCGAAGTGTGCAAGGGAAACACGCCTGTGTGATCCTCTCACAGAAGGTGCACCAGGCAGTCCGCCAGGGTCTGTTCCCCAGAAAGAAAATGGCGAGGAGGGCTGCTTGGCTGGGGTCAGGGTGGGCGACGGCGCCCCCCTCAGTCGGAGTCCACTGTGAACAGCTGGATGTCCTGGGGGTTCCAGCGCAGGCCCACGGCGGAGTTGTAGACCAGAGACCAGACATACGGGATAAAAAACTCCTCGGGCTGCTCCTCTTCCACATATTTGAATTTCAGTTCTGGAAATTTCTACAACAAAAACAAGACAATTTTATTTATTTAAAATTTTTATTTTTTAGAGAGAGGGGAAGGTAGGGAAAAGAGAAGGAGAGAAACATCAATCGGTTGCCTCTCGCACATCCCCAGCTGGGAACCTGGCCCACAACCCAGGCATGTGCCCTGCTGGGAATTGAACAGGCAACCTTTCAGTTCTCAGGCCGGCACCCATTCCACTGAGCCACACCAACCAGGGCTACAAAGGATGATTTTATATTCCCGCAGTTCCATGCAAGAGCAGCAGCAGGTCCTAAGTGGTGGGGCGGTGAGCAGGGAGCCTACCTCCCCTAGCCGGTCCTGGGCCTGAGCACTCTGGGGCTTTCCAAGGTCTGGCATCCACAGGACCCGAGAACACAGAACTCCTTGCAGGAAGGGCACACACCCGCCACGGCACGGGCCAGCGGATGCCAGCGTACTGAGAGGAGCAGGGACCCGAGCAGAGGCCCCCCACCGGACCCCGGGGAGGGCTGCATTTGCACAAGAGCCCGTGACAGAGGTGTTCTCAAGTCTCCTGTGTGAGCGAGAAAGCCAAGGCTGCAGAGGGCAAATAACAGGCCAAAGGGGGACAGAGCGGGTGTGCATCTTTAAAAAGGCTGGTGGCCAGCACAAACACGAGGCTTCCGTGGCTCTCGAGCACGACGAGCTTCACACACGTACTCGGTGTGCCCTGACCGCTGAGTCAGAGCCTGACTTTCCTCGCTGGGCAATGCCAGCTGATGATCTCCAGGTCTCTGCTGCAGCCCCGGAGCCTGGGCAGCCCCAGGCTGGGGGGCAGGAGGCCTTGGTCTGTCCTGGCTCAGCCACCAGCAGGCCAGGCAGTAGGGACCAGTCCCAGCATCTCCCCAGGCCTGTGTAAAATGAAGGACCTCTGAGCTCCCTCCACTTGTGACTGGGTGTGGTATCACGAAGTGACCCAGGAAGGCCTATGCATCTGCATTCTCTGCCATGCCACATCCCCCACCCCCGTCCCGGGCTCTGCCTGGAGAAAGGACTGAATGGGCTGGGGATGGGTTCAGCGGCAACTCTGAAGTCAATCATTTGCTGGTTTCTACTTAGCCAGGCTTCAGCTGGTGGCAATCTCAGGGGGCAGGGGAAATATGTGAAGGTTCCTGAACTGTCCTGTGGGCTGACAACAGATGGTTCTAAAGTTCAAGACTCCCAACTGCTTAAAACCAAGACACACGGGAGACCATAGCTGCGCTGCGGTTCACGGTGTGGCGCCAGCCTGTGCAGACTGGGTGCCTGGGTTATGTCCCCGAGTGCGCATGCACCATCGAACACAGTGAAGCCAAGAGCCAGTGCAGACAGGGCGGCAGGTGGCCCCCGCACGGCCCTGAAGTGACAGCGCCAGATCCCCTCTCCTCCAGGGGACAGGTGAGCTGCGAGATGTTATTTCTTGGGCTATTTGCTTGGAACTTTTCATCAGCACTTAAAAGGCTCAGAAAGGGGGATAAAGCATAAAAGGCAAGAATAACAAGAGCACATTCTCTAGGACCTGCTACAAGGCACAGAGTAAAGAGCTTCCTTTTTCCTGCGGTGAGTTGTTTTTAAGAGGGTGCTGGGAACATTTTAAGAGGGTGAATAATAGGCATACATCATAAAAGCGTTTTGAAAACACCACTCAGTCAAGCAGACTGAGAGCGAAGGCGGCCTCTGCAGAGCTGTGGTGGTGCGTTTCATCCGACCCCTCCCGAGTCTACCGAGTCTAGAGAGAGGGCCAGCACGGCCTGAGATTTAAATAGACATTAAAAAAATACTTGCTCCTCTAGTATGTCATAGAAGTCCGAGAGCTAAGGAGGAGAATTAAGAAAAAAGGTTTTACTTAGCACTCATGGCATTGGGGACACATTTTGCCAGGATCCAGTCCAAGAAATGTCAGTCTGAATGTCAGATCAACAACCTTGAAAAAGCCCGTCTTTCCTTGATGTTCCTCCTCAGGCCTGCAGGGAACAAGAATGCCATCCCGTGACGGCTGAGGGAGGTCCAGCTTCCTCACACAAGTGTCTTCACTTCTGACTCAGCCAACAAAGTACCCTTGGCCACCCAGGGCCCAGGCTGCTCGGCAGTCCCAGGCTTTCCAGGCTCTGAGCGCCCAGCTCCTCCCTACCCACCTTCTCTCCAATGCTCAGGCCCCCCTGGGCTCTAGGGGGTGACTACTGGGTGGATGTGCTTGAGGACCACTGAAGTCAGGGACAGTGGGGGACGGGGCTCCAGGGGATGGGGCCTTGATTTGACAGTTAGGGCAAGAATTCAACTGAACTGAGCTAGCAGAGGCCAGGGCGCTGGTCACCTTGGGCTCTGCTCCCTCTCTTTCCAAGTCAGTTGTCCTGTGACGCAGCGCCACAAGGAGAGGAAATCCATCTCGCGGGCTTGGAGCTCGGTCTCAACCCAAAGCTACTCACGACAATCTTGCTGTTTGGATTTTTGGAGACAAAAATAGGTAATAATGCTACTCTCGAGTTTGGCCAGCACGTTTTTATCAGCTTCAGTGAATCAACCCGCCACAGTGGGACATCCGGACGCTGGCCCAGAGACAAAGCAGAGGTCTCATTTGGGGGTTGGGACTCGGGTAGAACAAGCAGACTGAAAGCTTTAAAGACTGTCTCTGCTGTTGGTCATGTGATCTGGCGAAAGCCCACGGGAAATTCGGCGGACAGATGCAGGCTCACTGCAATAATTCTATTACCACAAAAGTTCAATGGAGTTTTCCCCCTTCCACCCAGAGCTTACACAGATAGCATCAGAAATTCTAGCAAAGCACCTGGCACAGCTCCAGAAAGTTTAGTGTAGTTTAAAATCAAATAGCTTCATAGCACATTAAAAAAATTCTTTAAAAAACCACGTGAAGCCTCTGAATGGGTGAGTGATGGGGATGTCGGGGAGCCCGGCAGGCAGGTGATGAGGGTCAGGGTGCAGGAGTCCCTGCCAGTAGCTCGCTCGGGTCTGTGGCATGGAGCGGCTGTGCAGACGGAACGTAAACCGGTTTCAAGATACTGTCACGGACAGCAGGGGAAGCATTTACACACACTTAAAAAAAAATCCTGGGCTGATCTGGGGATGATTATCCAGTTCCATGGTCATTCCTTGCCTCACAGGCTACTGCTCTGTAGCACCGAGTCCTGCAGTGCGGGGCCCTCCGACTGAGCGCCAACTCCACCCGAGGCACCGGCCCATGCTGTGGAGGGAAGGGGAGAACTGCCCTCCCGAACACGGTCTAATTTAGGAGAGGGATAAGGGCAGTGGGGAGTGTGGCTTCTCCCAGGCACACCTGGCTAATACTCGGGTGAAAAGATTTTACCCAGGCTTGGACAGCAAACTCCAGGAGAAACAACCCACTGACAAATCCAGAAACGTGTATATATTAATTCAGCTAATTTATGGGCTCTTCTATGTGTAACGGTATGAGTTGCAAATGTGTCCATATTACTACTTAGCTGACAAAAAAGAAGATTAACATTGGTCTATCAGTAATGCTAATACTGATATGGACTAACTCTAGTTCATGAGAATTAGTTTCAAATTAATGAAACACTACACTCAAACTATAGAAAATGACAAAGGGCCAGTTATGAAAAGACACGAATTAAGAAATCCAGAGCTAAAGGTACGAGGCTGGCGCTGAAGGCAGCCCAGCAGACAGTCACCGCGTGCGGCATGTGTGAGGTCACTGCGGCCGGCTGGGCGGTGGGAGGGGCTTCCACCCAAGAAGAGTTGCAAGGTGAGCAGGCACCTGTCCTGAAAGCTCAGGCCAGTGGACCCACCACATCCCACTCAGGACGCTGTCTTGCCGCCTCTGAGTATCTGCAAGTGACACTGACCGCTTCTGGGGCTGGTGGCAAAAATGTCTCATGAGAACCGGATGGACACAGTATTAGGCCGGACTCACACTTGTGAAGAACCTCCCACAAAGTTGCGGTCACATCACTGGCCAGAATCTGAAGCCCACTTGAGTCTGAGGCCAGTGCACGGGCCTCTGGTTTGACCCCCGTCTCACTGACTGTAGGAAGCAGTTTCAGTTCCTCTCCCCCGGGGGCGATGGGGCTGCTGGGAGCACAAGGCAGTGAGGGAGTGTGAGAGACACCTGCGGGGATGGGGCCGGGCACAGGGAGAGCTGGGGGCTCTCCCCGTTGCCGAGGAGGCCACAGTGCAGTGCTGGGCTCAGCGAGCACTGGGGGGCTGGTGCGGAGGTCTGGGGCCGGGACTGGGAACGACACTGGAAAGCCGAGGGTGGAGGTAGGGCAGCGGGCCTCGAGGGCCAGGTAACAAGTGTGTTCCTTTGGTGAGCCTAGAGTTGGGAGACTAGGTCGGGGGTAGATAGTTATGGCTTAAAAGTCATTAGCTTCAAGGTGGCAGCTGAAGTTGCCGAACGCATAAACTCCTCAAGACCGAACTGATTATTGAGTCAAAGCACCTGTTTCGGAGACCAACCCACCCCAACTCAGGAGGCTGGGGGAAGAACATTCGATTCCAAGGTGGAAGATGAAGGGCACAAGTAGAGAATTTCCTGGCAGAACCTCTTTTGCTGAAAGCGGGCTCAGAGGGGGAGCCGGAAATGATCGAAACTGCTGGTCTTTCTGCTGTGGGGCTCAGCACTCTAGGCAGAGCCCGGCCACCGAGAGAAGGGGCCCGGCCAGCAAACTTTCACCTCTGAGATAAAAGTCCAAGCAGAGTGTAAGCTCCACGAGGGCAGGGATTGTTTTTTACCCATGGACGTGTCTCCCAGTGCTTAGAATACTGCCAGGGGCGTATGAGACATTGCTGTGAACGAATGAAGGAATAAATGAACGCAGAACGGCTGTTTGTTAAGGGGGAAGTTTGGGAAATGGAGACCGCACACCGGGTAGGTTAGTGGAGTAACTGCCCAAATTTATTGGGGACCAAATGAGCCATAGTAAGCCCATGTCACGTTGAGAAGCAAATAGGCCGATGCACTGGGATTTGGGGGAACACTGCTTCCAGGCTAATGGAAGACCTCCCCTGCCCCCGTGGCCTGCTCTCCTTGCTTAGCACCCTCCGCTCTCGGCCACACTCTCCGCCACACTCTCCCTTCCTAGGAAAACCCAGCCCACGGAGGATGGAGAGTGTTGACAGAGACGGTCACTGCCCTACTTTAAACTTCATGTACATATAGGTACAGGTACACAATTATGTGTAGGTACATAATTATGGAGAATGAAGAACTCCAACAGGCGTAAGTTCTAGACAGTCATGGACTAGATGGATGTGTAATATGTAAACTGAGACAAGATCTATTTTTCATGAGTCCTTTACTTTTTACTCTTGTGAAGATCACAATATGGTTTATAAACTGGGTGTGTGCAGCCTCTCCTGTATCTGTGACAATCTTTCTTCCCACTGATTCTTTTTCAGAGTCATAGGTGAACCATGGAGCAGGCGACACGGATTTGAATAGAGATTCTGAACTGTATTTAGACAAATTCTGGAAAACAAGGATCTGTGCCATGACTGGGGTGCCCATGCTGGGGATGACGTGCGGAGGATGTCACTCGGAGGACGTCACTTGGAGGGGTGGGGCCGAGAGCAGACGAAGGCTTCCCTGGAAGGCCCGGTCCCAGACGGGTGCACCGCTGAGTGAGGGAGACCCGGGGTGATCCTACCAGGTGAGAACAGCCTTTGGCACAGTGTCAGGGAAAGAGAACTCCAACAAAGACAAATCTGAAGATACAAAGTTTGTCTTTAATTTCTTAAGTTATCTTCTTTGAACATTTTTAGGTTTTAAGTTATAAGCCAATGCGACCGTTTTTTAAGCCCTTGAATATTTAAATCATGCCTTAAATTTTCCTTAGCAAGAAGTTAAAACTAAGCTCTGATAAATCAACATTCTATAGGAGGATTTTTTCCCTTCTGCCCACGGAAAGAATAATCTACTCCAAGTTGTGGCAAGCATTTTATAACCCACGTTCAGTCTCCGAACCTCCTATGGTGGTGTTTCCCAGTGACCCAAGCGTGACCCATGGGCAGGTGAGCCAGACCTCTGACCTCCTGTCACATATAACAGTCCTGCCTTGTGGTTATCCGACATGTGCTGTCAATGAATTCAAAGCATATAATGAGACTTGTTTCCTTCTCCACAGTCATTTGGACGACCAAAGGGCATGAAGACACAATAGGAAAAGGAGCAGACGAAGAATGCTCTGACTGATCCCTGATAAAGTGCAGCTGCTCAACAGCAGAGTCTGTGTGAGCCTACCCTGGGTTCCACTCAAGGACAGTTACGGCAGCAAAGTTCCACACTCGTGTAAATGGGAGGTAGAGCATTCTAGTACATGAGACCCCCAGCCTCAACAAGACAGGTCTAGTCAGCTAGAAAAACTCATGTTGCCTTCCTGAGACTTAATTCTCAGACCTCATGGAATCCGAACGTCAGCACCGGATGCCAGTGGACATTCCCACCCTGCACGTGCAAGTCTAGCTTTTAAAAAGAAGGTACGAATGTACACGAAAAACCACACACAAAAACATCCCGACCAGCCCTAAACTATGCCAAGTTAACTGGAATTCACATGAAATGACTAGTGTATTAGTTTACTTTTCAAGCAATTGTTCTAATAGAGTGAACATATACATTACTCAGCCCCAAACGCCTTCAAACTCAGTTTGTTTTCTTTGGGAAAGCAGCCGACGTGTTCCAAAACAAACAAACAAACAAAAAACCAATAAACAAGCTGTTGATAAAATCAGTTGTGTTTTTATCCCCCTGAAATCAGTAAACATTATTAAATGATTCAAAAACTCGATTTGGTATTATGTATCACACTGTAAGGTATTGTCTTAGTGTGTTCATTTGATGTGCAGATTAGCCACGAATTAACTGTGAAACACTCAGCTGGTTGAAAACCCCCGGATAGGAGGTAAGGAATGAATGCACCCGAAAGAACTAACGGAAGCAGTCTGTCTAATTTTCTCAGGGTAACATGAACGGGGGAGCAAAGACAGTGAAGAGGTGGTCCGTGGCTTGAGAACCAGAACCAAGAAGGAAAGTAATGAAGGAAAACCTACACGATTACATATGGTACCATGAAGCTAAAATAATTGAATGGTGTAATATTCCTCCCTCTAATTTGGATGAGATGTATGTAATTTAGAATTTACACCTGCTATGTTATAATCACAGGAGCATGGACCAAAAGATCTGCATAAAACATCTCAGCTGGGGAATATAGGATACATTTCATTTTATAGTTCCAAAAAAGTGGCTGAGACACAAACTTTCCAAAGTTTCAATTTTGAAAATTTAAGATTAAAAAATACACGAGTACATGAAAGGACCGAAGCCCAGAACTCCTTCATGAGCCCTGCTGTATAAAGGGCTCTGTGGCCCACACCCACCAGACTTCCTCCTTTCTCCTCACTCCGTCCCCCTCAATTGGCCCGTGGACTACCTGTTGCACACTGGGGTGCGGCAACGTATGAAGCCAAGTTCCTGCTCTCAAGGGGCTGAAAATTGAGTGAGCAGACCAAACACAAATGCACACGCTACACCTTTAAATAGCAACCTCATTGTTAAATACCAAGAAGCGTGACACAGAGAGGGAACTACTGGAGAGTGTCCAGCAGGAAGAGGCCAGTAAATAGATCCGGCCCGTCTGGGATGGCCTTCACAGAGGCGGCGGGACTAGGCTCTAAGGAGGGAGTGGAGGGTGAGGAGGATGAGCATGGTGGGAATGAAGAGTGGGTACAGGGGCAGGGTGGGCCGCAGACACCAGGCAAAGGTGATATTAGGTGGTGGGGGCCGGGGGTCTAAATGTGGACTGGAGTCAGAGTTTGAACTGAACCTTATTCTTCCTCCATTCTTCAGGCATTGTGTGTGTGTGGGGGGGCAGTGGAGGAGGTAAGAAAGGTTTATTTCACGTTTATTAAAATGACTGGGTGGTGGCAATGATAGTAGTGCGTGTACTCATTTGTGGGTGTGTATGAGGGGGAGAGAGAGAGATTGATTCCCCCCAATAAATTGCACCCATCCTCTCTCCCCACCCAAGTCACATCAGAGGAAGGAGGCCCACAGACCTGTAGCATCTGCATCACCTGGGCAGGCGCTTGTTAGCAATGCAGATTCTTGGGCCCCAGTTATTCTATCACTCAGGAAGGCATAGGGGAAACAGTGACCAGAGGTATCAAGGCCTTCAGTTTTNTCACGTTTATTAAAATGACTGGGTGGTGGCAATGATGGTAGTGCGTGTACTCATGTGTGGGTGTGTATGAGGGGGAGAGAGAGAGATGGATTCCCCCCAATAAATTGCACCCATCCTCTCTCCCCACCCAAGTCACATCAGAGGAAGGAGGCCCACAGACCTGTAGCATCTGCATCACCTGGGCAGGCGCTTGTTAGCAATGCAGATTCTTGGGCCCCAGTTATTCTATCACTCAGGAAGGCATAGGGGAAACAGTGACCAGAGGTATCAAGGCCTTCAGTTTTGGAGAAGGAGCCGTACATGGTTTTCAGGGAAGGACGGACACTGCAGATTCACGAAGGCATCCCAGCCTACTGAGGCTGGGAAGACTTAAGACACCATCCAGGCAGCTCCCTTATTCGGCATACAGGAAATGGAGGCCTACAGTAACAATGCTTTACTACAATGTGGTAGAGATCTAATGAGAAATGAGTACTGGGCCCTGGCTGCTGTGGCTCAGTGGATTGAGTGCCAGCCTGAGAACCAAAGGGTTGCCGGTTCAATTCCTAGTCAGGGCACATGCCTGGGTTGCGGGCTAGGTTCCCAGTAGGGAGTGCATAAGAGGCAACCACACAGTGATGTTTTCCTCCCTCTCTTTCTCCTTCCCTTACTCTCTCTCTAATAATAAATAAACAAAATCTTTGAAAAACCCCTCCACATTAAAAAAAAAGAAAGAAATCAGTATTGACCAAGTTGGACATAAGACATAGACAGAGGATGGGAGCCATCTGCATGGAGCCTAAGAATACAGTAAAGGTGATTAACAAGAAAAAATACGGGAAGGGTGGTGACGAACGGTGCTTTAAGACAAGCTAGTGGGCCCAAACTAGGCCAGGAGCTTCCTAGTTCCACCAACACGCAGCAGTTGACCAAACAGTAATTAGGTCTGTCTTCAAAGGGGGCAATGGTCACGTAACAGAGCGCTGGAGTACAGTGTCGGAGCTCTTTCTAATCCGCAGTCGTAACATTCTCTTTGGTTTTAAATTCTTAAAAAATTTTAAAAAATCTTTACCAGAGGACATTTTTTCATTGCTTTTAGAAGGCAACCTCAGGGAGGTGGGGGCCCGGGGTTGGGGGGCAGGGACAGAGATAGAGAGGAGAGAGAAACCTCTATTGGTTTGGCATCTCATACTGCAATGTGGGTATGTACTCTGACTGGGAGTTGAACCTGTGACCTTTCAGTCTGTGGGACATCACTCCAACCCACTCAGCCACACCAGCCAGGGCTGGTTTTAAATTCTAAATGGGTAGGATCCTGCTCATGGCTCATCTTCTTAACAGGTCAGTCAGTGCCAAGCTGCACGGCTTCCTCAAAGTGTGGCTAAGTAGGCAAACTGTTCAAGTACTTTGGGTAAATAATTTTAATTCCCTTTCTTGGGCAAAGGTCTCCCTGCTGTGAAAATGGGAGGGTACAGATTAGGCTGGATGAAGAAATTTTTATCTTTAGGGTTCCAAGAAAGAAACACCCTCAGAGGGCTCACACAAAATGAATGGGTTGGCAACCAGAGGCTGGTTACCATGGTAACAATGGCTTCCGGTGCTATGGGAGTCGAGATGGCCACCCAGCCCAGGCAGCAGTGTGAGCCCGGCTCAGGAGAGTAATGGGGAGGGAGGGAGGGAGAAAGCCGAAGGAGACTTGAGGCTTTTTTAAGTCATTCCAGTCACATTCCCATTTTTTCAGCCCTCACCCTTTGCCCCCACTTTCCTGAAACCTCGGCAGGACACTGAAGATAATTCAGAGACACACAAAACGAACTCTGGGTCCCCCTTTGTTCCAGTGCTGCAACCAGACAGAGCAGCTGAACCGCTCGCGGAAGACGGAGTTCTGCTCTTTTGCCTTGTTATTTGACTGGGACTACTATGGCAGAAAAGGAAAATGCCTTCGATCCTTTCCAAAACCAACACAGAGAGAGGGCCCCTCGCACATCCCCCCCAGTAAACAAGGGACAGGTGATGCCATCACAAATCAAGTATGACCTGGGACTCCCAGCTCTGGGTCATCCTGCCACAGAAAGGACGATAGTCACAGAAAGCTAATGAACGGGAAGGTATTAATATTTGGAAGCTGAAACAAAGACCCATCTTCCATTTATAAAAGCCTGTAAAAAGCAGGATTCGTGAATCCTACTTTTACCTTTTCCAGTACAAAAAGGCCTAAGTTTTACGTTTCGTTCCTTAGTGTACTAGACGTTTAAAGACGGGCCCGTGGTTTCTCAGATGGAGTGATGTACTGGCCCGAGGGCAGGGTAGAAATTTGACTGCACTGGTGTAGTAAACCCGAGTGATGCCAATTTTGGGGGTCACTGTCTCACGAAGGGGACATTTTACAGCTCCGCTGAGTAAGGGACAACACTGTGGGCAGGTCAGGGACGGCGGGGGTCCTAACCAACAGGCCAGCACACCACGGAGAAGTGAGGGAAAAGTGACGTCCTGGACTCGGAGGGCGGCTCTGTGGCCCGGGGCCTCCCCGACGTGCTCGGGGATGGGGTCAGGCAGGGCCACAGCCTGTGGAGTGGCGGTCAGAAAGAGCAAGGCGGGGAAGCTTCTTTTCTCCAGGTGGAGGCTCTGTAGGCTGTGGATGCGCGCGAGGCGGCAAACCTGCGAATGTCCACTGAGGGAGCTGCTGGTCGGGGCCTTGGGAGCCTCCGTGTCCTGTGTCACCTGCAGTCGGAAGGCCAAGGCTGGGCCAGGCAGAACATACTGATGCCTGTCCCTTCTCCTTCCCTGGCAGGCAGCTGGTGCCCAGTGCTCCTCACGGCACTGGTCACACCCGCCTATTAGCAGAGAGCGGGAGGAACAATGCGGTGAGGAAGTGCAAACCCTGCAGACGGTGTGTCTCTCCCATTTCAATTATGAATGGCAGAATGGTGGGAACTCCAGGAAGTCTTAGTTTTGGACCTGCCTCTGACACTAATAAACTCAGAAAAATAATGTCACCTCTTCAATACTTGACCATGTCACCTGAAACCGTTACTGCCCATGAAGCCTGTTCTGACTGTCAAACTGATGCTGAAGACCCGGCGGGGCCCAGGGAGGGCCGGGCAGGTCCGCACCACGCCTTGCCTTCTCCCAGCACGGCCACAGAGTCCCTGAAAGGGCCTGTCCCCTGTCCTGCGACAAAGGTCAGAGCCAAGGGAAAACTGGGAAAGAGAGGGACTCCGCCTTTCTCCATTTTGGCCTCTGCCATTATTTTTCTTCAAATCAATGCTCCGGGAGGCAAGAAAAACATCTGTAGGTGAAGTATTTGAAGATCCATAGTCATTTCCAAGACACGACAGTGGTTTAGGTGGGAAGAGTCTTATGTTTTACAACATAGGCTCAAATTATTCCAAAGTTACATGTTTAAATAAAAAATGATACATTGCTGCCCTGACCAGTGTGGCTCAGTTAGTTGGGGTCGTCCGGCAACCAGAGGGGTCGCTGGTTCCCTGCCTGGTCGGGGCACATGCCTGGGTCGCAGGCCAGTCCCCAGTTCAGGAGGATGTGTGAGGGGCAGCTGGTCGTTGTTTCTCTCCCTCTCTCCCTTCTTCTCTCTCTAAAAACAAACATCTTAAAAAAAAAGATACATTGCTTATCTCTTAATTTACTTGCAGGGACTAACCATGGGTAACTCAATTTGTTATACACTGCAAACACGGAAATTAAATAAAATTGGAATTTAAACATAGTCACAAAACATTCTAGAAGACCTTTCTAAGGGAAATTCTAAATTTAAATAATCAACATATTACATTTTAGGATTTGGAAATAGAAAACACTTAAATAGTGAAACGCTTTTATACTTGGGGTTTATTTAGAAAAAAGAACATAGAACACATTTTGTTTTTTCTTTTTAAAGTCAAATTCTGGAATAAGTAGGAAAACTGTAAACACCCCCCCAGAGAGAACTACTGTAGGTAGGCTCACCACGCAGGGGCTGACCTCTGAGTCCCGGGGCTTTAGAACACTGCCTGACCTTCCAGGGCAGGTCACGGGAGAGATCGCTGCGCCCACTGCAGGAGTCATTTACATTGTTGCCTGCCTCCCATGGCTTCTCTACACAAAACACCTCTGATGAGGAAAGATGTGTTGAGATAAAACTTCTGATTAAATCCCTCTTGGAAGGTGACCTGTTCACCCATGCATCCTTCCTTCCTTTGTATTAATATTTACATTTTAATTATAATCGCCAGGCTTTAACAAACGTGGTATTCTAAGACAATGGTGGATACAGAACAATGGCCTTCTTCGCCATCTGGTTGATGGGACCACCTCATTTGTTGTGACTCTACCGAGGCCCCAGCCCAATGGCCGACGCAGGCCGTGTCCAGGCTGTTCTGGCGCCGGGGCTACAGCATGGGACGGGAGGCGCTGGTGGCTGCCACACGGCATTGCAGTGCAAGGGCGACCGGCTGAGGCCCAAGCTGAAGGCTGACTCAGTACCACCAAAGGCCCAACACTGTCCGGCATTTTATTAGGAAAAAGTGCCCACAAACGAAAGAACAGTAAGCGCATCCATCTGCTACAAGCCATCAAATCACAGTCATTCTTGCTTCATCTGCCTCAAAGTTCTCCCCTCTGAATTATCTGGAAGCCAGTCCAGAACATTGTATAATTTTTCATCCCTAAATATTAGCCTGTAATATTATCAGACAGGTAAGAACTTTTGGCTCTACTTTTAAGATAACCTAATACGAAAATAAATTTAAGTTATAGAGTGACCCTTTGTATCATGAGTATTTAAGAAACAAATGTGAAGTACAGTCCCTGCCCTTCAGTAATCTTAACGGTTACTTGGAGAGCTAAGAGGAGCCCAACTGGAAAGGAGAACCAACCGCTAGAAAGGGGTCTGCACTGCAGCAGGCTGTCGGAACGCCCATGCGCCGACTGCCGCCCGATGTCGACGGCCTCCACGCCGTGCACCAGCAGGTCTGAGAGGCCTCCTCTGCATCGCACAGATGACGAGCCTCTGCCAGAACCAGCTCCCCAAGGTCCGCTGCACTCTCCAGGCAGCTCCCGTTTCCATGCCTTCTCTGAGACTGCTCTTTATAGCTAAGATGTCCTTCCCCGCCGCAGCGTCACTTCTAGAAGCCGGCTCGCATGCTTCCTTCCCTCCTCCATGAAGTCCTTCGGTTCTCTTCAGTGCTTGGCCTGCCGGCCCGCCAGCCCGCCCGCCCGCCTGCCCGCCCACAGGCATTTGTCTGTACAATTCTCACAAGGTGCCTGACCTGGGTATGGTTTGTACATGGTTTTCCCTCGCTCCTGGATACAGATGTGTTGAAGGCAGGCTCTATGGATGGGCCACCTACAGTCCCTGGTAAGGCTTTGCTGAGAGAGGAAGGTCCCCCTGCCCAAGGCTATGGCGGCTTAGGAGAGAGACAGGCCCTGTAGATGAGAGCAGGCAGGAGAGGCTGACGAGATAGTAGGTCTGGGGAGTCCTGGAGGACAGAGGAGAGGGAGGGAAGCATGCCAGGCAGAGGGAGTCACTCAGAAGCCTGGCCAAGCAAGAAGGTCCAAATTCTCCCATGCACTGGCCTCTGGGAAGAGCTCCCACGTGGTGAGATTATATGAGCAATGATGAAATCGATGGGGGTTCTCTGTGGCTTCCCAATGAAAACATCGGCCAGAGAAGACAACACAGAGAACAGGGCCCCTGCAGCCAGGTGTGCACAGCCCAGGCATGGACATAAAACATTGCCAAGAATAAAAATAAGATAGACATGATATCATGTGAACTATACAGATCAGTGTGATTTACGGGAGTCCAGGGAAGAGAGAAATTACTTTAAATGGGGACAGCAAGTAAGGCTTCAAGGAGGAGGTGGCAACTGGGTGGCCTGTAAACACTGGGTAGGACTCAGGTATGTGAAGAGGGGAGGAAGGGCATTCAGGGCAGAAGAAATCACAGAAGACAAGGCATGAACGCAGAAAAGCACGAAGGTGCCAAAGGCGAGCTGGTGTTCGGCTGTTTGGAAAACAGAGAATAGGATGGGAGGTGATGTGCCTGGCTGGGGTGGCTCAGTTGGCTGGGCATCAGCTGGCAAAACAAAAGGTCACCAATTTGATCCCTAGTCAGGGCACTTACTTGGGTTTCGGCTTAAGTCCCACTGTCGGGTACCTGCAAGAAGCCACCAACGGACATTTCTCTCTCGCGTGGATGTTCCCCTCTTTCTCCCTCCCTTCCCCTGTCTTTTAAATCAAAGTTGGGGTGAGGGAGGAAAAGGGGGATAAATGGTAGTGGAAAAATACAATAATTTAAAAAATCAGAAATAAAAACAAAAACTAAAAGTTTATTTTAAAAAATATGGGAAGCGATGTGAAACAGAGCTTGAAAGGCAGCTTTGTGGAGAGGCGTGGAGTGGGACTTTGGTCTGCGCTGAGGACAGGCCTCAGTGGGAGAGCCGGGCAGGGGTCAGGCCGAACGCCTCTGGAGGGTTTCCTGGGGAGCCATGTGACCCATCTGGACTTGGAGGGAGCAGACTCTAGGACAGAAGGAACTGGGAGGCCAGTGCCGGGGTCTCCCAGGGAACAAGGGCCTGAACCAAGAGAAGACAGTGGGGACGGAGGAGAGGATGAACAAGGGGAGGTGGCCATGCCATGGCGGTCAACGGAGGGAAGACCTGGTAGTTCCTCACCACGGCCTCTGCCCGGAAAGGGAGGCCAGGGCTGGGAAACGACAGATCCGGAAATAAACCCAAGGGTCTCCTCTGCTGATGCTCACATGTTTGGAGTCCAGCACCCTTTGTTACTTTTGTCTTTCACTAGAAACAAAGGAGCAGACAAATAAAGATCTGTTCCCATCCTCAGTCTGGCTCTGCTCCAATGAGTCTTTATCTCCGTGATATGGTTTCTGGGAGCCGCCTGCCTCCAGGATGGTCTCTGAGCAGCTGCACCGTAGCCCCCAGTCTTGATAGCCTCGCAGCCCGAGTGAGTGAGCTGTCTGGAAGAATTATCCAAATTCTGATTCTCCTGCCTCTATCTTCCAAAGTCGAGAAGGGGAACACGAGGCCAATACCTAATTCTGAAAGACGTTTCACTGAGTCCATGTCAATCTGTGGTGGCCAGCCTGCAAACACCGAGAGAGCGGTAACAAGAGTGTAGGGAACAAGGTAGGACTGGCCGCCGTGACCGACTTTCAGACTGGCGTCTATGAAGTGCACTCTCATCTAACTCAAGTTCAAGACCTGTTGATGAATGGCCCTGCTCAGTCCCCAGGCCTTGCTTCTGGGATCTCCAAGGCCTGCAAACACACAGGGGCTGACAGATGATGTGTGAAGCCAGGAACCCACCTCCCGTGTGTTTGAGGAACAGCAGCAAGCCCTTCAGATTCCAGGGATGGAAGTGAAAGTGGATGAAACACAGGGTGCTTCACAGGCTGCACCCTGTTCCCACACACGGAACACATGGATGGTCACATTTCTTGCCACTCGCCCCTCCCCCGCACCCATTCCACCCGTGAATTACATGGAAAGGACATGGGAACACTGGGGACACAGCAGGGCCAAGAGGTCTGACTCCGGTAAGGGGTGGGGTGTATTCTCTACACAGTTTAGGAAAACTTGCTCCCCTTCAGAAACGTGCTTGCAGACTTCATTCCCAGATTCTTCCTGTTAGATTGCTTTCTCACATAGGGAACTCGGGGATGGGGAGGGAGAGGGTGACAGGAAGGAGATTATAATCAAGTCGGAAAGCCATTTAGGTAACCTGACTTCATCTAAGGGTAGAAGGCAACGGACTTCCCAAGTGAGAAGCTTTCAGTCTCTGGAATATTCTGCTGTCATTAGCGTTTGCTTGTGTCTCGTATCCCCTTTCTCCAGGACCGCAAACTCGAGATTGAGCCAGAACCCCACTAACAGGAACTCGAGCTGAAGCTCACGGGTGAGGCCGAGACAAGTGCATCCTCAGTGAGCTAAGAAAAACCACGACGAACTTCCGGGGACTGTCCTGCACAGATCACTGCATGCTCTGCGTGACTGACTCCCTGCACCTCACACAGGCCTGCAGAGGAAGAACTCCATTAAAAGCATGATGGAAACTTCTGAGTCTGAATTCTCCACCAAAGACAAGCGACGTGTTCCTTTCCTGTAAGCCAAGAGTTCCCTCTTACTATGAAGCTTAGGAAATAAGTTGTATTGAAGTTGGTGCTTGTAAGTAAATTACTACATAGAACTGAAGGAATCTGTAAAGAAGGACACTACATCACAGAGCCATGCTCAGTATGGCTCAGGATGGTCCCTGACTCAGAGGAGACGGTGGTTTCTAAATCCTGAGAGGAAGGGGCGAGTTTTGGCAGGGAGGAAGGACTTCAGACATTGGGGAAACACAGGAAGAGCCATGTATGCAAAAACAACAGTAATTTCATCTTTAGAAAAGAGATAGTAAAAATGGTCAAAGAATTAAGTTTTTGATTTTTTTACCCATTACAAACTGACAGTTTATAGTTTATATGCCTATATAGAACCTTATCATAAAACTTTATTATGACCCTGGCTGGTGTGGCTCAGTGGACTGAGTGCCGGCCTGTGGACTGAGAGGTCGCTGGTTCGATTCCCAGTCAGGGCACATGCCTGGGTTGCGGGCCAGATCTAGTTGGGCACGTGTGAGAGGCAACCAATCCATGCATCGCTAACACATGGATGTTTCTCTCCCTCTCTCAAAGTAGCATTTTTAGGCAGATTTCAGCTCGAAAATATAAATTCTTTGATTTTTAACACAGGATGTTTCATGAACCTATTCACTGGTCAATAAAGATTAACTTCTGAGATTTCGATTAGTTTAGATGACTCTTTTTATCCTTTTCTTCCAAACTCACTTATCACTTATAAAGAAAACACCTTTGAAAAGAAACATGCAAAAATTTACATCAAACACATAATTCTGATAATAGATTTTTGTGAAGCTTTCCAAGAGCAAGCTCTATGATTCCGTATTTCCTGAAGAAACTGGTAACAGTAAGCAACTTCACACTCGCCCTGGCTGGGTTGCTCAATGGTCAGAGCGTCATTTGCTCTGCCAAGGTTGCAGGTTTGATCCCCAATCAGGGCACATACAAGAAGCAACAACCAATGAACACACAAATTAATGGAACAACAAATCGATGTCTCTCTCTCTCTCTTAAAAAAATAAAATAAAAAAATAAAGATCAGTCAATAATTTTTTTAAAGAATTACACATTCATTTTCTGGGGACCACTTTGAATTTTCAGCTATGATCTATTTGACTAATCCCTACTTGAATTAAAAAGAATATGAAACTCTACTGATGCAAGGGAATTTTTAGCCTTTGCGCTTACATGTAGACAGGCTAACGTCTATTTGAGAGCTCCGGCGAGAGTGTATCAAGTTCTATTAATAAATCTTCTGGGACACCATGTTCCCAATACACACTTTTTCCTGTTCAGACTTCTAAGTCTGCAATTGAAATAAATCTAGTTTTAATTTCTCCCACATTCAAAATTGTAGTTTCTCTCTTTACTTTGAAATGCTGTTTGCAATTCAACCCCTTGGGCTGCTTATTATATAGCTAGTGTTAATCTGTAGTTGTAACTAAATAACGACTCTTAACAACACAGATGCCCAATCTCTATGGATTTCTAAACTATAATCAAATTATTTTCTCAAACTTTTTACTTACTTGCAGAATTTAAATTAGCTACATTCTTACTCCTGGAAGTACTGAACTGTTTAAGGTATACTTAAAGTTACTTTTTAGCTAATTCATTGCTAGAGCAGAGAAAATAACTCAAAAATACAAACTGCCTGAAAAGACTGTGCAGACAAATCACAAGGGTCAGCTCTGGGGTTCTTTGCACATCATGTCACTGAAACACCCACAGAGGGCTGGACTTTTATTTTAGAAAAACGGGTATTCGTTTCCCACTTCCGTTTGCCTTAAAACCACGCACTGTATTAAGTCTAAGTCCACACGGTCATCATAATAAGCTCCTCTAACTCACACTGCCTAAGCCATCTCTCTCTCTCTTCTAATTGTGGTAAAGAAGTACTAAATTCACCAGTGTTAAGTACAGTCAAGAACTTCTTCATCTTGCAAAACAGAAACTCTGTACCCTTTAAACAACCCTCACCCCTCTCCCTGCGTCCCTGGCAACTACACCATTTGTTCTGTTTCCATGAATCTGGCTACTTAGGTACCTCACGTACGTGGAGTCACACAGTCCTTGTTTTTTATGCCAGGCTTACTTCACTCGGCACAAGGCCCACAAGGCCCACCCGGGCCGCAGCATGTGGAAGGACCCCTCCCTTCCCAAGGCCGAGGAGTACTCCACGGTAGGCACGCACCACGTCTCGTCTATCGGTTTGCCCACCTTTCGGCTGCTGGGGATGATGCTGCTACAAAAAGGGGGTGCACACGTCTCTTTGAGACTCTGCTTTCAATTCCTTTGAGAGCAGAAGTGACATCACTGGATTACACAGAAGTTCTGTTTTTACTTTTTGTGGAATCTCCACGCTGTTTTCTACAGTGGCTGCCACTTTGTAATCCCACCAACAGCACACAAGGGTTCCAATTTCTCCACATCCCCACCAACACTGTTTTTTAATAGTAGCACTCATAACAGGTATGTTTTCAATTAAAAATTAAACAATTTCAACTATATGCTGCATAGTAAAATAAAATATACAATTCACTAAAGAAACTTTTTAAAAGAGATTTAAAAATATTGTTAGTTATAGTCCAATATAACAAATGTTTAACACTTTTAACATGTATTCTTCTTGCCTTTTCTGGGGGGAGTTGGTAGGCACAGACCATATTTTAGGGGAGGAAAAATATTTCTTTTTAAAAAAAAATTTATTTATTTATCTTTAGAGAGGAGGGAGGGAGAGAAGGAAAGAAATATCAATGTATGGTTGCCTCTCATGAGTCCCCTGCTGGGAATTGGCCTGCAACCCAGGCATGTGCCCTGACTGGGAATCGAACCGCAATTGTGTGGTTTGCAGGCCCATGCTCAATTCACTGAGCTATGCCAGCCAGGGCAATATTTCATTTTTATATGCAAATGGAAACAGGAAAAAAATCTTACACATTAATAAAAATATTTTCCCTTCACTGAAATCTCCTTTTTTAATGTTTCTGTCACATACTTTATTCATTATTTTTAGTAAATGGAATCCTTCATCTTTTGAACCTTTTCTATTGTAAAAAATAATACACATACAGAAAAGTTTCCAAGCACAAATATATGACAAATCAATTAGTTTAAGGCAGGCATTCATATCGCTACCACTCAGGCCTGCCAAAGAGCTCTTCCGCAGTGTCCCTGGTCACCACTAGCTGGGGTGTTACGGTCATCACTTCCTTGCTCCTTTTCAAACTTTTACCACCTACACCTGCATTCCTCAACACTGTAGTTGAGTTCTGTCTTTCCTTGAACTTCGTATGGATGGAACTGTGTAGCAGACACCCTCTGCGTATCTGGATTCTTTCACTGAGCATCCCGCGTGTGAGGCTCACCCGTGCTGGCTTGCTGTGGTTCGCTCCTTTGCCCTCCTATCCAGTGCTCTACTGTCTGAACACACAATTTTATGAATTAATTATACTGCTGGTGGACGCTGGGCAGCGTCCAGGTTCTGACTACAACGAGCAATGATGCTATGAACATCCTCTTAAGTGTCTCCTGACACGCAAGGGCATATACTCATATTAGGTATACACCTAGAAGAGAGGTGTATACTGAATCTGTTCAACTTCAGTAGATAACGCCTTACTTTTCTTCTGTTTATACAACTTGGGTTTTTTTAAAAGGTCTTTGGCAACCACACCAAACTTCGTCTGCTGCTTCTCTTACCCCTGATCTGGCCTCCGTCAGTCCTTGCCGGAAACTGTTAAAGCCTGCTGCGTGACCACTGCACTAGCATCTTGGCCAGTGTGGCTTCCTGCTCTTCGGCCACACTCATACCTTCCTGTCACGTCACTGGGGAGAAGAAACACGCTGTGCGTGCCTGCTGTGTGCAGGGTCGCAGGATGAGTGGGGGAGATATAAAAGGCAGGCACTGGGTCTGTTATATCAGGTGTTACAGCCAAGTTGGAAAAGGGGGCACAGAGAAAGGAAGCAGGTCTCCAAGAAGGCAGCCTGCGTGAAGCGGCACGTAACTGGTGCAGACAGCGCGTGCTACGGAAGCAGACTAGAGGAAGGGGCGGGGTGGTGCAAGAAAACCCTGGGAGTAGATCTGATCTGAGCTGGGCCTCAAGGGAAACCCGGGTGGGACACGCAGAGGCCATGGCTGGGGACAGAGGCCAAGGAAGGATGCGCATTATTCTGGAAGGATGGTCCATGCCACATTCAGGCGCTCGGGGCAGAATCTGTCTCTCAAGCAGCCAGGTAAGGACTCAGCTTGTAGCCAAATAAGCTAAATGAAAGTCTGCAAGTTGAAAATAGTACCTTTAGACACCGATGTGCATGCAAACACTACCCAAAGTCAGTTCTAAAAACACATGGGACACTGGAACCCGGAGCCGCTGAGGCCCGGCCCGAGAACGCGACTGCTCCGAGACCACACAGACCCGTGATGCTATTGTCCCAGGTCCCACAGCACTCGACAAGTGGCTCTCCAGCAGAGACATTCTGCTGGTCATAAAGAGGGTAGGCAGATCAAGGAGCAAGGGTTCGAACGAACACAAAGACACCATCAATAGCAGGTGCAAACCCACGGCATTGTCTTTCTGTACAAATGATGGCGAGGGGCCAATTACCGCTGACAGCTGGACTTCCACTCTTTTGAGGCCGCTCTGGCGGGCCACTGGGTGGGATGTCGGAGGCGAGAGCACCCCTTGAGTGAAGGGAAGTGTCACGTAGTACAAATGGAGTCGGGCAACCAGGCGCTGGGCCTGCACCTGCCCCTGCCAGCCTGTGACCTTGGTTAGCGTGTTAATTCTCATTTTCTCTATCCATAAACTAAAGGGATGACACAGGCTTTTAAAAACAGCTCTCTCTCTCCATTGTAACAACTGATGCTGAGGGCAGGGATGTGATTTGGTCCCCCTCCTTCAGAAAGAGAGAAGCTCCTGCCTGGCTCCCACCTCTGCCCTTGAACAACGACCAGACTTCCCGGAAACCCCAAGACTCAGCAGGAAAAGTGCACAGTTTGATACTGTTCCTGAGAAATGAAGAGAGTTCCAGAGAATGCTGTGCTTTAAATCACTTTAACAGTGTGTTAGCCTGGGCTGCTGGAGGCAAGACGAATACGACAAACCAAAGCAGTCAGGGAGCTGAGCTGGAAGCCCGGGCTCTCGGCTGCTTTTGTTAGAACTTGAGGATTACGTGTGGCTCCTACACACCAAGGATAAGAGTGGGATTTTAAAACAAGGAAGTGGCTTCTACTCTTTCCTCCCCAGGAGCAACCTGAGTTCCAAGCCATCTTTTTTATCCCAGCGGAAGGTGGCACACATGTAAGACTGTGTCAGGGTCAATGCTAATGAAAAACGTGAATACCTGTACATCTGCATGGAATTGACAGGTTTTTCTCAAAAACGCATTAGTGTATCTTTTTTTTAGAGATTTTTTAAAAGATTTTATTTATTTGTCTTTAGAGAGGAAGGAAAGGAGAGAAGGAGAGAAATATCAATGTATGGTTGCTTCTTGTGAGTCCCCTGCTGGGAACTGGCCTGCAACCCAGGCATGTGGCCTGACTGGGAATTGAACCGTGATCGTGTGGTTCGCAGGCCCGCGCTCAATTCACTGAGCTACACTAGCCAGGCCTAAAGTATCTTTTAAAAATACTGAAATCAGCTCTGGCTGGTGTAGCTCAGTGGATTGAGCACAGGCCTGCAAACCAGAGGATCGAGGTTCGGTTCCCAGTCAGGGCACATGCCTGGGTTGCAGGCCGGTTCCCTGCAGGCCAACTCCCAGCAGGGGACACACCAAAGGCAACCATACATCGATGTTTCTCTCCCCCTCTCCTTTCCCCTCTAAAGATAAATAAATAAAATCTTAAAAAAAATACTGAAATCAAGGGAAAGGCCTGTCACGTCAGGCTCTCAGCTTTTGTATGTTGAGAACAGCACGTGCAGTGAGGACACGCAGACGACACGGATGACACAGCACCGCAGGGCGGCTGCGGGAGCCTGATGTGATCACCGAAAATGGGAAACTGTAAATTATTAGAAATGAAATCGTATCTTAAAGTATTATTTAAAAGAACCTTGCGACGATCCCTTCCAAAATAAAATAGCAAACCAACCAACCAGACAAAGAACGTCATGAAGGAACCCATCATTTGGAGAGTTCAGACTGGTGAGCCGAGCCTTCTCTGGGCGTAGGTTGCTCACTAGCTGCTCCGGAAGTTGAGGACTTATGTTTCTTAAGGACAGAGATGTTCTCTGGGGTCCTACAGATGTCCTACAATTGCCTCAACTTTTCTTCAGGGCCAGAACCTCTGCAGACTTGCTACTTCCTCTGATGTCATTTCGTGAACAGCATATGAGTGCTTAGGCGACACCGAACAGCGAGATTCACATGTGTCGTTTTCTGCTCCTTCCGTGGTGACATCGGGACAAGGGGCCTCTGGTGTTTGCTGCTGTTGGTGTGCTCACTTGCGGCAGTTAAGTTGTGGTTTCTAATCTGTTGCAGACCAGGGAACCAGACAGCTAAGCTTGTTAAGAGCGTGGCTCTGGCGAGGAGGAGGAGGAGGCTGTGAGCAGGGCCCCTAGCCCCCCTCTCCAAACGACGAGGGGCATGGGAAGGGCTTCGAGTCGCCCATTCTGAACTGACAGCCCCAGTTCTTGGTTTCGATCTAGAAAAGTGAGCTGGATAGAGGCAAGGGGGAAAATGCACTGGCAAACAACTACTGAGAGCTGACTTTACTCTAGAACTTTGCTTCCACGGTCTCTTTTAAATTTCTCCAGACATCTCAAGAAGTAAGCAAAGTGCTGAGACAGACCTGTCCCTGGGGTGAGAAGCTGAAGTAAGGGGAGGGCTAACCAACTTGCCTAAGGCCACGAGGCCGGAGGAGACACTTCAGCCCTAGAGCATCCTGCCCGTCTCTCGGTTTACATGCTGCAGGGGGCATTGGTCTGGGGGTTTATATTCTCTCCACAGCTGTTTCCACACTCAGAGAAATCAAGGTATCTCAAAGTCCTTCAGGGTTTGGGCTGCCTCTTTCCTTTTCATTTGCACCCCTAACCTTAAGATCCCTCATTTGAAGAGGACGAGAGAGGCTGTTTCTTTGAATGCTGTTTTTGAAACTGTGCCTCCCTATGTAAGAAGGCTCCCAGGGCCGAACTCTAGCAGGGTGCAGGCAGGAGTCACTCCATCAACTAACACTAGCTGAACAAATGAAGAGAAGGCAAGAAAATCCCCACTGCAAATTAAAACCTTGTAGAAAGAGAAATGTCAGCCCCCAGACATTGGAGATACTTATTCAAGGATTCAGAGCTTTAAGGACAGTGGGAACACCATAAATAAAAAAATGTAACGATTGAGAGCCCACATGGTTCCTTGTCCCCCATGCACCCTGATCTGAAAGACCCTCAGTATTGGATCTGGTGTGTTTCTTCAATGAGGACTGTGAACAGGGAGAGGCCACATGAGGGTATGTGGAGAACACGCACAGAGCACTAAAATACTGATGTTCCATTTTCAGATCCTAGAGCACAGGGCCGGAGCACAGAGGGCAAAGCAGAGATGAAGCAGTTTTCTGATAGTGCCGACCTGCTACTAATTCTCACGTCTCTATCAACAGGAGCATGTTGAACGCCTGGATTTGTTAGGACTGGTATTTACTTAATGGCAGAGGGTGTCAGAAACAAGGAGAAGAACGAGGCACATTTTCCTTGGTGAAATTCCTCTAATGAACATTTAAAAAAAAGACTGTGCTTTCATTCTCTAAAACATGGTCTTCTGCAGCAAATACATTACAACTAAATGGAGAAAAATAAGATCCCTCTTGACTAAAAGTAACCACCCACTCCAGTCTGTGTTAACATTCTGGGACACAATGGAAACCATGGACACAATGCTCGAAATGCAATTCGAGTTCACAAAAGCTTATCTGCAAGTGATGAATAGAGAGAATGATTCATTCATTTACCCTTTATGGAATCAGCGTGTGTCTCTGGGGTTCAGATTATGAGCAAAGCCACCAGCCAGCACAGGCTAAGGTCGGCTTTGTGACTCCTCAGTGTATTTTTAGCAAACGGGAGTCGGGACAGTCAAGGGAAATAGTGCGCCCTGATAGGGATTCTTTACCGACGTGGGGACCTACACTCATCAGGGCTCCAAGTGAAGTATCTCCAAAACAGGGCAGCGGGGGGGCCCTAAGGAATTCACTCCGAAACATTATCAAGTTTATCCATTAACTGTCACATAGTTAGTGACACAGGGAGAAGGGACAACAACAGATTACAAAGGGTCTCATTTATAGCATCTTGCCATGGGGACTACTGAGAATTAAGTAAGGCTGTTTCTAGCCGCCACTGCTATCAGTGAGTCAGCAGCCACCTCCCTGGCAGCGCTGACTGCCGTGTGCTCGCTGCGTATCACCTCTGGGCCCGCTCACCCCCCACGAGAGGTCGTAGCTACAGACCAGCCTGCAGCCGAACGCCCTGCTAGTCAGATTTTGTTTTACAAAATGAAATGATTCAGTATGTCAGAATATTTTAGATAATTTAGCCCAGTTCCACTCTTTAAACATATGAACTAGATTATATACTTTGTAATGACTTAACCTTCACTTACCCAAGCATTTTCTATGCCACACTACATGCTTCTCTTTATTTTTGTTCCTTCTAGTTTCACAAAATTTAAACAACAGTCTCTGGTCTCAGTTACAAGGTTGTGCCGCCAGCCAGGTGACTTGTGTCAGTGTCTGAAAGCTTTCATTTTTAAAAAGGAAAAAAAAAATCAGCCCTGAGAAAATGACACTTTTCTCTGAGAGATGAAGATACCAACACGGACAAAATTCCATTCCAAAGGGCCGTCTTTTTAGATCCGCGAAAGGAGCCCCTAGACCCACGCCACGGCCTGCTCCCGACTCCAGCTCAGGGGCTCCCCACTCCAGCCCCTCCCTCGTGGGCGTCCTCAGACCCTAGTGGGGATGGGGGTTCCCACAGCCAGACCCGCAGTGCTGGACAACAATAAAGAGTTAACACGCCTCCTGAACTTTGGAAGAAACCAGATTTCGTCAGTGAGGTTTGGCAATGTGAGAAACCCTGTAACCAATTTCATTTCCTGATAAATGAATGGTCCACAGGGGAAAGTCGGCCAGTGAGTTTCGGAACTGTTGAGAGCTCAGACTTTACTGAAAGACTCCTTGAAGGAGCCAGCCTGTCTGCTGCTTATCACTGCTGAGCCAGCCAGCCCCATGCTAACAGGGCAGCTGCCAGACTCCATTCACAGCGCAGCAAAGCCGGAGAGCGAGGGCTCCTCCAACACGTGGTACCCCTTTAGGGAACGCCACTGCTATCGCATGTCCCTTCCATTCCAGCACGCTTCTTAACCTGCAGGGCTGGAAACACATGCCTGTTGAAACTGTTGGGAGCAGCAGATTTAATGGTCTTTGTCATTTAAACATAAATCCTCCTCATCCAGCCCCAAATAAAATATCCTCAGCATTCAGTTTAGAGGGGGAAAGGCAATGTCTAAAAACAAGCAAACACTCAGATAAGTAAGAGTGAAGTGCGTAAAGTCAGTCTGTGGGGAGTTAGAAAAGGTAGAAAGTACCTCCGGGTACCGGAACATATTTACCTGAAATGCAAAACAGTATAATTAATCACAAGATCATTTACATTTTAGGCTTGAAATGAGTATCTGCATGTTTAAGTCGACTAAAAGGCAATTCTCATAAACATGACCATACATGCTGCATTGATGCTTAAAATTAAAAAAAAATCTTAAAGAGAACTTTTCCCATTCATTCAGAATTGCTCAAAGCATTTACTTTAAAATCTGTTTGCTGAGTTCAAGTGAATTTTTGTCAAAGGTCGACCTGATATCTACAACACCCAACTCGGGCCTGCTTGGAAAACGCACACACCCACTCGGCACAGAACAGCCCAGCGAACACATGAGGCGGGAGAAGGAAAGAAGCCCTAAATAGTGGCTCCAGGCTCTTCATTATAAGAAACAAAGAAAACAAAATCCGAAGCGGGCGAGCTTTCCGGAGGCTCGCAGGCTTGGCCTGGCCGAGCGGAAACCTGGAGCTCATTAGCCTCACCCCTGCACACACGTCACAGCGGCGACGAGGAGACGCTGGAGGGCTGCAGAGGAACAGCCACTTCACCCACGGAGAACCACGCATAAAAAAATTAGGAAGGAGGCCGAGGGCCCCTTAGCTTCCTCTTTAGCCATTCACCTACCCCCTCCGCCAACCTTTCCCATGGTTTTGGGACCACGAGAAGAGCTCTTCCTCTGACCACAGCCTTAGAGCCTTGGGAGCTGGACCACCTCCAGGCCCAGGCCAGGGCGAGAGGTCTGTGCACCCGCTGCTGGGGAGTCGGGGCTGAGTTTGCTTGACTTAGGTCAAATAATGTGACAACAAAAGGAAAAGACCGAAGAGAAAGGGAGTTTCCTAGGCTGTTTTAAAGCCACCTGAGTTGTGACCCTGACCAGCCACAGGAATTGAAAAGCATGGCCAGTTCAACATCAGTCACTCTTTGGTCTTCAGTGTCCAAAATCATGAGGAGAAAACAAAAGCTTCTAGATATTGCGCTTATGAACCACTTCAAATTTTAATTATCTACTCACATATTAATTGCATAGTACTTTTAAATTCAGAAAATAAGCAAAACTGGAAAAATGGAAAGGTTTGAGACTGGTGCTCATTACCTGCAGTAGGACAATTAGCCTGGTTCACAACATGAAAACTGAGTTATCTGAAGGATAATCATCAGTGCTTTGTAGAACAGAGCTCTAAACGACTACTGAGTTTAATGGCCAAAAGCACAGTGAAGGCCTTTAATCTCAGGAACTGTTTCTTGTAAGTATTCTGCAAAGCACGTGAGTTGCTTGTACATTAAGTTCCAAGCGCACTGAGACTCTCTCCCGAATGCGTGGCTTTCAGACCGTCTCAAATTCAGAAGCTGCATGGGGGGCAGTGGGAGCCGGCAGGGAGGGAGTGGAAGGCTTGCTGAGCGGTCATGGGGAGGCTGCAGCAGGCAGGCCCGAGGCCTGGGCTCACAGAGCTCTGATAAGGAGCACGGGGAGGCGGGCAGGGCAGGCTTTCCCTCAGATACTCATCGGCTAAAAATCCAGGTCAGGGCCGTTACTGCGGCCTCCTGGGTGACAATCGGTGTGGTTTGTAGAATCAGACAACGAATGGGGACCTTCCATCCCAGGGTCTGGACCGTTGGGAACCAGCGGTGCTCTCTGTCGGGGGCGGGGGTGGGGGGTGGGGGTGGGGGTGGTGACCAGGAAAACTGCCCCCTTCAGTTTGCGTCTCCTCCCTTCACGGTTGTTTTCCATCACCGTGAGTCACAGCGCTTTCCTGTCTGAGAGCTGAGTGTGTGGCCCGGAGGAGGGAGGCCCCGCTGCGTGGGCCGGGGGCGCAGCAAGCCTGAATGTGGGGTAGTCTCCCACTCCCAAGAATCAGAGTCACTTGGAAATGTTTAATCAAAGGGGCGAGCACATACGGCCACCGCCCCCAGCTGAGAGAACGGAGGCTCAGAGATTTAGCGAAGGACAGACAAACAGGCAGTCAAGGAGGGTCAAGAGGAAAACACATTTCTGGATCCTGACTTGGGAAACTGGCTACACTGCGGACATGAAACTTCATCCATGTTTTGATGATGGCGGTAGCGGGTAATGCCATAAAATGTCAGAATTTTTCCAACACTGAGAATTCAAAACATTTACTACTGTGAGTCTTGGAAACAGGGAATGGCGGCTGGAGCTTTGAGGTGGGGAAGCAGAGGGGTCAGAAGAATGTTTACTCTGTTTTATGGAAAAAAAATTTATGGAGTGCTCTTTCCCGTGGAAGGCATAATTATTATATTCTGCTGGGAAGCATTTCTGGCCAGTTTACAGTAAGGAGCTGATATAACACGGGCAGAGTTTAAACTCCACGCAATTACAAGCTTGCTAACAGGGTTTCCTCTGATGAGGCTGTGACACTGTTTACCCTCCGCTTCAACACAGCAATGTCAGCAACGTGTCAGCAGGGGCACCCCGTCAGTGCAGAAGCAGAAGAGCACTAAATCGAGTTTTGTGCAAGCAAAGCAAAGCTAACAAACAAACAAACCCGACCCACCCTTTATCTTACTACTCAAAGTCAGTAAATATTTTCATTTTGGGGGGAATCATCTTTCTGTCTCTCTGCGTGTGTACAAATATAAATGTGAAAATAGTCACAATCATCTGAAAAGTATAACAATGTTTTGAGTCTGGAAGACACACTAAGGGAAACTGCCCTGCCTTTCTTGTTCTAGACGACACTACAAATTATCTCCTCCTTTTGGTTTACTAGCTACAAAGATGATGCCAGAAGTAAACCACCGAAATACGTCTTGGTAAAACATGCTGCTGTACTGTTCAGGTGATTCGCACCTCCAAAGTAACAGCAAGTGCTGGGCTGTGTAGGCTTTGGGACAAAGGGCCACACCAAGTGATTTTTCTGCAGCCGTTTTACACTTTATATGAAGAGTTATCCTATAAAAATGTAGTAAGAATATAAAGTGCCGAATGTTCACATCTTGAAGACACAGGAAGGAGTGAGTGAGTTGCACGTCCTGCTTTCAAATGACCTTTGGGGGTCCTGAGTAAGTGTGGCGTCAGTTACTCCCAGAATTCTTCCTGGCAGAACCACAGACAGGCTGTGGATGCCACCAGACAGACACACCACCGCCGCCACACCTGGTAACTTTCTGACAGACAACATGCTTCGATGGAAAACCTTCCTTCTCATTCTACCCACAGAGCTTGGTTTCTGAGGGTGGGCTTTATGGAGCTCCTACTCCGTCGCAAGGACTAGTCCTGGGTGGTTGGAGGGGGATAAGAAGAAGGGGTCCAGAGTCTTCTGTGGGAGCCTAGCGCACAAGTATTTTTCAGATCTCTGTCTGGCCAACCCTTTTCTCCTTGGCTTGTTCTACCAAATGCCGACAGAGGGACGGGGAAATCTCCCAAGGATGACAGTGAAACTGGCGATCCTTCCCTTTAATTCTTCATGATCTGAAGCTGTGATTGGTGCGCATGTTACAACTAGGACGTCTTCTTGCTGAATCGTCCTTTCAGTTGTTATAAGGAGCCCCTTTCACCGTAGGTTTTGTTACGAAATCTGCACTATCTGATGCTAATCCAGCCACTTAGGGGCTCACTGTGTGCAGGTGCCTCTTTCCTTCTGTCGTTCGCTTTCAACCGATATTTTTGTACTTAAAGTACATGCTCTGCAAACAGGGCCTTTTGGGTTCTCCATTTTATTCTAACAATCTCGGCTTTTCAACGAGTGTTTTGTGCACTAAAATTTAACGTAATTGCTGGCACAGTTAGGACTGCGTCTGTCACCCTGTTGTTTGTTTTCTGTCTGAATATTCTGTTTTGTTCCTTTGTTCCTCTTTTCCTGGCTTGGAGAGGTGTTACTTGAGTATTTTTTAGATTTATATTTCAATTTTTCTGTTGGATTTTTAGCTATACATTCTAAATTTCATTTTTACAGTGGCCGCCCTAGAGATGATAATATACATCTTTAACTTTTCACTGTTGATTTAAAGATCATAGTAATTTACTACTTCATGTAAAATACAGAACATCACACAGGGCCACACTGTCCATCCTGCCACGTCCTTCACACGACAGTTGGTGTTCACCCAGGTATGTACCATTTCTGGTAAATACTCATTCTTTTTTGGAAATCGGAGTTTCTACTTGTTATCATTCGCATTCAGCCCAAAGAATCTCCTTAGCAGTTTTTATAACGCAAGTGTGCTGGTGACAAGTTCTCTTAGTTTTCTTGTATCTGGTAATGTCTTTATTTCATTTTTTGTTCTCAAGTAATCTTTTCATTGGATACAGAATTCTGGGTTGTCAATTGTTTTTCTTTCACACTTTAAAGATTTTATTTCATTCTGTTTGAGGCTCTGTGATATGTAACAGGAAAGGCTGTGCTAACTGGGGTGCGGTTGTCCGGTGTGTCCTGTGCCATCTTGCTCTTGGTCTTCATCACTGGCTTTGGCACTTTTGACACAGTGGGCCTTGACGTGGGATTCTCTGTGTTTACTGAGCTTGGTGTTAGCATTTCGTATCTGCGAATCTCTGTCTTTTTTTCCATTTGGTTCTATTTTATTGTTCATGTTCATCAGCTGAGACTTCTTGTTTCTCTGCTGAGCTTTTCATGCACTGAAAACATGTTTCATGCAAGGAAAACACAAGGAAAGTTACAGTAACTGCTTTAAGGCCCATGTCTGTTAGTTCCAACATCTGGTTCATCTTGGGGTTGAACTCAATTGATTTTCTTTTAAGTAGAGAATGTGTTCCATTTTCTTGGTGCCTTGGATGCCGGGAAATTTTGGACTGCATCCTGAATAATATTAAGTTGTGGAGATTCTTGTCTGGCCTTGAACTGCAGACTCTATTTCGTGTAGCTGCTCCAGTCTCCGTTCAGGTCTTTTGTCTTTAGCTGGGCTGCTTCAAGTCTAGTCTACAGATGTGTGGGTCAAGCTCTAGCCAGAGGTGTGGGCAGACAGAGTTTAGGAGTCCCCTTACCTCTTCCTCTTCTGGGATTCCTCCACAATTTCCAGACCTCACGGGTTCTCAGCTTCTCTTTTCTGGTTCTCAAAGCCAAAAAGTCGACAGCTTTCCCAATGTGCCCCGTCTTTGCCGCGCGTGCCGCAGACTGCAGTTACCCCAAGTTACAAACCGCAGACACAGGAGGCAAGTTTGCTATTTCCCATCCTCGGAGCACAAGCACGCTCTCCACCAGATCCTTCCTGCTCCTGCTCGCTCTTTATCTACAGGGTGGCAAGTGTGGCCTTCGTTCAGACTTCCGGTCTCTGTTGTCTCCCACACACGGTTCAGGGGCCATTCAGAGACACAAAGATGCAGTTTGGGGATGTCCCTCAGGCTCTTTCCCTTCTGGGATTCCTCACTCCCTCAGCACCCACGCTTTCGCAGTGTTACTTCTAGGATTCCCCAGGCCAGAAAAGCGAAGAGTTTTTCCACCTAAGCCCCTCCTCACCCCACAGAAAACTACAGGGACGGTGCTTGACCCTAGGCTAAAAGGCAGGGACATGGAAACTTACCGAAGAGAGCTCCCCATCTCCCTCCCCTAACTGAGCATAAGCCCCTTGCAGGACTCTGTTTGCTCTATTCACTTCCCAGTACCTTAAACACAGTTGTGTTTGGCGTTATTTGTGGTTATTTGTGTAGGCTCTACAGTTGTTTCTGGAGGGAGTGCCATCTGGGTAGGGCCTCCATCAGTGATACCTAGAAACAGGTATTCTCAAGATGATTTTCAATCACACTGAATTCATTCATTCAATAATACTCTGCAAGGCTATGTATTATCTGGATGCTATGAGGAGGGATATAAACACAGAAAATACAGAACTGAAAGTCAAAGGAGGCTAAAAATATACACATATACATGTCTATATACAAGATATCACGGAAACTTTTATTTTAGCAGCTTAAAATTGGGAATAATCCGAATGTCTTCCAATACAAGAAAGGCTACACGGTGGATGCACAACACTAATGAACGCAGTAACCACTACATCGATGGAAAGGCGGACACTGTGTGTAACAACACAAAGTCTCTCGGTAACAACGTTGAGTAAAAGAAGAAAGGTGCAAAAAAATAAGCTGCATGATTTCATTTATATAAAGTGAAAAAACAGGAAACCGTATTGTTTGGGAATCTACACACAGATGGTAAAATTATGAAGAACTGGACTGTCACCTCCAAGTGACAGTGTTTATTTCTAGGGACTTCTGGGCTGTCGGTAACCTTCCAGTTCTTGATGTGAATGGTGACTGCAGAGACACTCCCTTTACAATCACTCTTGAATGGGCACATCTACAGTCTACGTACTCACCTCTACGGATCACTCACAATTTAAACAGGTAAGAAAGGGGGCTTTATTAGTCCATGGCAGCTTGAGTACATTCTAGACACCAGGCATGGACTTGAACAAGTTGTTATTCTTGTGACTCAATATACTTCTGAAAATGAATATAACATTATGTTCCTTTGAATCTCACTGGAAGACTAGTGAGCAATAATACACTTGCCTAATGCCAAAGAAGAGCTGACTTCAAGTGTTTTCAAAGAACTGTTTCTATTTCAAATGTAACAGGGTCACTTCTATTTGAAAGAGCATAGAAAAATCTTTTTGACGAGCAGAGATCCTTTCTGGACACAAATAATTAGCTTGTAATCAATCACTTCCTTAACACTGGGGTTCTGTGCACTGGGCTTTCCTGAGAGGGGCACACAGGCAGTGATCTTCACAACCCAGTAACTGGCCCTGAATTAGTCAGAGATCAGGAAACCCCCTGAAGTCCTTGTCCAAGTTCACATTTTAAGATGTACTTGAATTAAAGACCATACCATTATTTCTAAATTTTCAAAAATGGATTAGGTTTCCAGAGACCAGTGTGTCGTGTACCCCTACCAACCTCAGAGCTCCCCGGCAGGAATCCTGTAAAGAACCCGGACATGCTGAGTTTCCAGGAAAACAAAAACTGTTACATTAGCTAATTACCTCAAACACACTGTTAAGCATGACCGGTATTCATCTTCTCCAGAAAATGATGCTGGACTCTTGGGGCCCTTAGATCCTCTGAAGTGGACAAATGCAGTACAAAGAAATTCTAACTGACGTGGCCAGACGCTTACCAGCATCCTCCGTGTGATTATCGGAGTGCCCATTGCTGCTCCTCACCCGCCTCACAATGAAGCCACTGTAAAGAAAGCAGTTCTGTCCCCTAATCTGGCTTTGTGTAAGGAGTGACACTGGTGTTTAAGATACAGAACTTTGGTTTCTCTAAAAAAACCTTACGTCAAGAAACTTTTGGGACATATGCCCAGTTGAGAACATTCTTTCAAAAATCACAAGACCCAAATACGATTATTTACTTTTCTTATTCTTTTACTTAAAAAATTCTATGTAGGAAAGCTGAGTTGAGAATACTAATAAAATAAGCAGAACCCACAGAACAAATTATTATAGCCTGTTCATCATTACTTTTACCAGAAATAATTCATTCTTCACTTATCAGCATTAAAGATAAAATAATTTTATCACAACTAACAGCAGAGATTTAAAGATAAAACCACACAGATTGATGTTTCCTTTTCAGTGGAAAAGTATCAACATCTTCCAGAGCTGCCCCTGCCACTTGGCCACTGGAGACCACGGTTTGGAGAACTTGGCAAAAATTCTTTTGCTACAAAATATTTTTAAATTAAGTGTTTTAGCTCTGGCTGGTGTAGCTCAGTGGATTGAGCATGGGTCTGTGAAGCAAAGGGTCGCGGGTTCGGTTCCCAGTCGGGGCATATGCCTGGGTTGCAGGCCGGGTCCCCAGTAGGGGACGTGTGAGAGGTGGCCACACATTGATGTTTCTCTCCCACTCTTTCTCCTTCCCTTCCCCTCTCTATAAATAAATGAGTAAATAAAATATTTTAAAAAATTAAGTGTTTTAGTTTTCATGACTATTCAAGATGCAATGATAAAGACTAAATTTTTATACTCTGGGATCACAAAGTAAAAACTAGGCTTAATCTATTTCTCATCCATTGCAAGGAAATAAAAATATCTTATCAACTGCTTACAAATCTACCATATGTTTAATAAAACAAAAATAATGGGACAGAGTAAACAAATACCGTGTGAGACTGTTCATCAAGAATGGCTATTCTAAAAACAAACACGGCATGAAGCCAGGGCACGTTTGCTGGCATTTCATTACTGTGTAGGAGGAAAGCCCCAGCCCGGCTGAGCGCTCCTTCAGGCAGCAATGGGCACAACTGTTCACACACTGCAGGGAAGACTCCCAACACTGCATGCAGACCCTGTCGAAACCAACCATAGTTAGGTCTATTGTGAATGCTTCCAGTTAGACAAATTGGTCTAACAGTCAAATAGAGTTGTGAGTTTAAAGGAGACAAACATTTATGAGTTGAAAGAAAGACTAACTGAAGTTCATGGCTCAAAGATAAGATGACCTGAAATAACCTCGGTAAGTCATTTAGATTTTCTTTAGTCTGCTTCCTCTCTTGCAAAATGGAAATTAAAATACCTCCTCTGGCTGTTGGGAAGACCGAATGAGAACACCTGTATAAAAATACCTCGCAGAGGGCCTGGCAAAGAGCGAGAGCTCAATAAATATAACTAGATGTTAATGAGTCAAACTGAAAAGCAGATGCAACATTTTAGAAGACCACAGATTGAACTTTTTGCTACTATTTGTCTAATGTGTAAAGTAATTGTGTGACTTCTGGTCAAGATGGCAGCATAGGCAAATGTGGCTCACCTCCTTGCACAACCACATCAAATTACAACTAAAATACAGAACAACCATCACTCAGAACCATCAAAAATCAAGTTGAATGGAAGTCTGGTAAGTACTGAATTAAAGAAACCACATCTATCTAGACTGGTAGGAGGGGTGGAGACACAGAACAGGCTGGTCCCACATCTACATGCCGGGGATACAAATTTGGGAGGGATAATTTGGGAGCGAGGACTCCAGCCTGGAGTCCCACACCAGGCTCCCCAGCCCAGGGTTCCAGTGCCAGGAAGGTAAGTCCCTACAACTTCTGGCTGAAAAAAACAGTGAGGACTGAGTCCACTGGTGGAAGAAACTTCTGGAGGCCCAAGCAGTTCCCTCTAAAGAACCCACACATGGACTTACTCAGACTCACCCCCTCTGGGCTCCAGCAGCTTGAAGGGCACCAGTGGCAAACAGGGAGGAACTGAAGTGGCTGGCATCAAGAAAGGAGCTGGATGAGAGCTTTCTCCCTTACAGAAAGGCAGCCAGAGGCCATTGTTCCTTTTCAGAGCCCTCCCCCCACAGAGCCAGCAGGTAGGTGCCATATCTGAGACTCTACCAATCTGGCTAACACTGTTTGCCCCACCCTGGAGATCCCCGGAGACTCCGTCCCACTCAACTTACAGGCCCACCCAAACTGGTAACCATGACTTTTCCACACGAGTGGCTGATCATGGCTCATGCTTCACAACTTGCTAAGTCCTATCAAACAAGCAACATCTGGCCTCAGTGAGCTCCCAGCCCTGTACCTCTTGCTGAGTGGCCCCAGGCCTGGTCCTAGCAGCAGCCAGGCTAGATTTACAGCTTGGCTTTGCCTAGGAACCTCCAAGCCCAGCACAAGTAGCAGCCATCTCAGATTACTTTATGGCTCATTCAGGGTGGTCCCTGGCAGAACACAGGGTGGGGCTGACCTTGGCTGGCAACACCAGGAAACTCCAGAGTCTGTGCAGCCAGTGAACAGCTACAGACCATGTCAGAGCATCACCCCCATGCCCCTGCACAGCTGATCCCCCACCAAGGGCAGAGGTTGGTGGTCAGTGGTTATAGCCAGTCCTTGCAGCTGACTGGTCTCAGTAAATCCCTCCTATTGATCTGCTGACAGCAATTAAGGCTCAACTACAAGAGAAGGAGGTACTCAGCCCACACAAAGGCTGCACCTCGAGTACCCAGCTTGAGTAATAGGGGAGCTGTGCCACTGGACCCTACAGGACACCTACCACATTACGCCACAGTACCAAGGCATGGAGTCAAAGCAGTTCTACCAAATACATAGAAACAAAACACAGGAAGGCTGTCAAAATGAGGAGACCAAGAAATATGGCCCAAGTGAAGGAACTGAAAAAAATTCCAGAAAAGGAGCTAAATGAAATGGAGATAAGCAAACTATCAGATGCCGAGTTGAAAACACTGGTTATAAGGATACTCAAGGAACTTAGTGAGGGCCTCAACAGCAAAAAAAAAAAAAAAAGATCCAGTCTGTAACCCTAATCCTTCCTTTTAACGGTAGAAGCTAGTCATTTTGATGTTTTGCTCTAATACTGTACAATAGATAAGGAAGGTTGAAGAACCAAAGGAGAAATCAATTATTTTTGCTAAGAGGAAAGAGACATAAGAAATCAAGATGAGGCATGGAGAAGGTAATTTACACAGTGGATATGAATTGAATGAGTTTGGTTCCAGGCCCTGAGCAAGGTCCTGGGGGATGCTTTTTACTGTAATGGAAATACACAGGGATCCACCAGGCACCCTAGGAACGTGTAAGAACATGGAGAAAGAACACCCAAGTCGGCCTGGGTGAATCAGGGTGAGATTCACAGCCTTGAAACATAAGCAGTCCATCTGACAGACCAGACACGAAGCTGTGAGAAGCTGGAAGGACAGGGGCAAGGCAGGAGCACCATGCAGTACGGCACAGATGTCCGAGAACGCTGTCCATTGGGAGATTTGCCAGCAGCTGGGAGCACAAGATCTGTAGGGAAGCAGAACCAAAGGTACACCAGTGGCTACGCTGTGAAGTGACCTGCACGTGGACCAGAGTGGGTGCACGGTGGAGACGCCTCTGGCTGCAGGGCTGAGGATGCCGTGGGAGAGAAAGAGTGTGAAAGTGGGGACACCAGCTCGGAGGCTGTGGTGACAGATGGGGTAAGATGTGGAGAAACGACCAGGACAGGGGAGGGAAAGGAAATGTTCCAGAAATAACGACAATTCATGGAACTTAGGGTCACTTAGGTACTTTCGAGTAGGTGGGAGGTGGCCTGCTAGTCGTGTTCCCACAGGTGGAAATGCAGGAGGGTAGGGGCGTAAGGACACAGCGGAGTGCGGTGGTGGTAGCCGTGCTGGTGGTGCCTGTGTGACCTGGAAGTGGGGCCCCCAACAGTGGGGGTGCACCGCAGGAGCACCCAGAGCCCGCTCTGGAGACAGAGAGCTGACAGAGGTGGAAGACACTTGGGGTGGGGACGGGGAAAGGTTCCCAGGAGAAAAGGAAAAGGTTTTTTAAAGTAAGTCAACATTAATAAGCTATGAAAATAATTTTTACAAATTTAATCTTTACTGTATTTTCCCACTACCATTTAGTCCCTTGTGCTTCCCTCCCCTCAGCAATCACCACACTGTTGCCCGTGTCCATGAGTTTTCTTTCCTTTTTGCTCAGTCCCTCGAAAAACATTCTTGAAATTACAGTTAACTTTCTATATTTCTCTTCATGCAACTAACAATAACAGTGAATGTAACTTAAAAAGTGGATATAAAATAAAGGTTTCAAAAATCACTTATTGTGAAATTGGTTATCTACTTTTAATTCCTACCATTTATCAAGTGTCTTAACTGAATAAAATGAAAAATTCAGTTAATGCCAGTCACTTATGTTATTCCACAGTTCCCTATTTACAGTAAAAGAGAAGTTATCTTCTGGTTAATTCCACCCTGCCCCCTGCCCCCTGTCCCCCACAATGACCTAATTTTTAAATACTAAGTATGATAAAATTCTTAATCCTTCAATTACAGATAATTTATTAAACCAAGAAAAGAGGGAACCTGGAAACTTTACACAGCTGAGTACAAGGCGGTTTGCGAACCGGCACAGCCCTGGGAGAGTCCTGACCATCACCATGACATTGGACTTGCTCCCTGGGAAGTGAAGCGGGCACTGGGGGCATGCCCCGCTGTGGACGCAGTGGGAACTTTGAGCTGTGGCTTCCAACTCAGTTCCCAGAGGACACACTGACTTTATTTATTTCTTTCCAAACCCCAAGGAAGAAATAAGCAGCTTAGGATTTCAGGGCCTGTTCTTTATGTCTCTGTTTACGCAGGACAGTCTGAAAAAAACTAATTCCTTGGTATTGCCTTTCCCAGACTTCATGGAATACCAGTAAGAAGAGGATGTTTAGAATGACATTAACACTATTTACTCTGAACAGCCAAGTTGTTTAACTCTATAGACAGATTTGTCCAAAGAGTATACACTCCCACACAGGACATTATACAACTAGTTTAGAAGGCTATGTCAAATAACATCTGATTGAAAAATATTTTATTTTGTTGAAAGTCAATTACTGCACCATGGACTTGTATATCTTAATGTTTACTTACCCAAAATTGGAAGAATAATTTTTTTACAAATTTGGATTTAGTTCTATGATACAAGAGAAACTTCAAAAACTTGGGCTCATCTTTTTCAGCTGGTATGAGCTGATAAATTTCTCAAGAGTGAGGGGCATTGTGCCCCTCTAAACAACCCAAAAGGTAGGTGAAAAGAACCCTGAATTGTCTTAATTTATATCTGAAGAAAGAAAAAGCCAATAAGCACACACTATTCCACGCTTTCATAAAGGGCTTATTACTGAAACAGCGCTTCCAATGCGAAACATCCTTTTACGTCAGTCTTGCACACAAGCTATTATTACACACCCAACAATTATTTTATCAGCATGTATTAGTAAACGACCCAAAAGACTATTATGCACTGTCATGTGGTATAATACAAATATTATTCAACACACAGCTTGAATTTTCAATCAACTTTAGATATGGCAGTATTCTGTGAATTAAATTCTAGAGGTTTTAAGTGATTCGTTTTATTATAAACACCCAATCCTGAAAGATGATTAAAATAATTGAGATAAAGCTTGATTATAAACAGTCTTTTTTCCCAGTAACATCTGTGGTAATAATGTGCTATCATTTAAACCAACTGAGGATGACTCACCATCTGTGAATAAATAAAATTCTAGTTTCTTTTCTAGTACGGGCCATGCCCCCCTCTTTGGCTGAATCATCCGTCCTCCATCGTCTGTCCCTCTTGCAATCATAGTGGGAGACGATAAGCTGGAGTCATAGTTGCTTTATGTTTCAGAACAAAATTCACTGGCCTACACAAAGGATTTATCCATGACCTTGGCCTCAACAGGATCTTGCTCTAAGTAAGAGTTCTCTGGCCTGGGACCTCCTACAGATCAATGAATCTCTCTCTTTAGCCATAATCCTGAAAACTGAAGAGTTATATTTTTATTTATATGTTACTGTTTCAAATACACAGGACATTTTCTTTCTGAACATAGTATAATAAAAGAACACTGTATTAACATTCAAACATACAGCGTGTACACTATCATTGGTTTTGCTTTAAGGTGTTACGGTCAACTATGAAATTAACCTTCAGTATCCATTACGGCCCACAGAGGGGCTCTTGGGCCAGAGTGTTCACTACAGGGATCAGAAAATAAAGTCTGGAATTAGAATAAGCAGGAAAAAAAGGACTAAAGACACAGTTAGTAAAAGAGAAGCCAAAAGAAGGCAGCTAAGGTTTGCTGCAAGAGCGGGTTAGATACGAAAGAAGACAGGGCATGCCAGCAGGGGGCGGAGCGCCAGCTGCCGGATGCTGTCCCTGGCAGAGAAAGGAGGCGGGGAAAGAGCGGGCAGCGGAAGGAGGGCTACATACAGTTCTAAGAAGAAGGTGGCCTAGCGCCCAGGGTGGGTCATGTTTCCTAAACACCATTCATTAGAAACAGAAAAAAAGGAACCGGGGCTCACTGGAGAGGTGGCTGACTCCAGGGCTGGGCAGGAAAAGCACCAGATGAGTCTGGGCATCTGGCAGCGCCAGAAAATGGAGAGGTGCTCCCAGCAAGGTGGAGGCGAGTCGAAGATGTCAGAGGATTCAGGAACCAACCTGGAGAAGCTCCCAATGGCCACAGCTGGACAATCTGAGCAATGAAATAGATGACAGCAGTGTACTGTAACCCAAAGAGTAAAATACAAATCACCATTAGGAAAACACCACAGTAGCAGTTGTGTAGGTAAGAACCAGTGACAGATGAAAAAATCAGTGGGCAAAAGTTTGAGAAGAAACAGGGTATCAGCAAAGTCTAAGACTCTCAGTCCCGAGACAGTAATCAATTCCAAATTGAAAAAACAACACCCCCCAACCCCAAAGAAAAGAACAAAGAAAGAAAACCAGTTACTTAAAACTGCTCCCTTCCCAACACTGCCCATCCTCCTTCTCTGCCATATTGTTATTTACTGCTGTCTAAAATAGCAAATATTTTACTTATTTCTATCCCCCCACAAACAAATAAGCTCCACTTCGTCTATCGCTGTATCCACAGTCTAGACTAGTGCCTGACACAGTTAAATCAATTACAATTACTAAGAAGATGGTGGAATAAAAATCAGAAAAGTAGGCCTGGATACAGACAATTTTACTTCTAAATTCTAGAAGGTCCGCCCATTCCCTCCTCTTCAGCGAATATAGATCTTCAGTCTAATGCTCTCCCAACTGAGCTACCACAGTGGCTGTGTTCTTCAGTGAGTATGAAGTGAGCATTTCATTCATATTCTCATTACACTATTGAGCAACTACTATGTACAAGAGAGACTTCAAGGGGATGCAAATGAGTAAGACATGATTTCTGTTCTCAAAAAAGTTATAGGTGAATGGGAGAGAGAAAACATTTTAACAACTATATACAAGGCAGAAAAGGACAGGAGTCTCAAAATGTAAAAATATAAAATGCTGCGTGTGTACTTCTGGTCAAGATGGTGGCACAGGTAAACACGGCTCACTTGTTCCCACAACCACATCAAATTACAACTAAAATACAGAACAACCATCACTCAGAGCTGTCAGAACTCGAGTTAAATGGAAGCCTGACAACTACAAAATTAAAGAAGTCACATCCATCCAGGCTGCTAGGAGGGGAGAAGACGTGAAAGGGCTGGTCCCACATCCACGTGTGTGGATAAAAATGTGGGAGGGATAACTCAGGAACAAGGAGTCCCAGCCCCACACCAGGCTCCCCAGCCCAGGGTTCCAGTGCCAGGAAGGTAAGTCCCCACAACTTCTGGCTGAAAAAAAAACCAGTGAGGACTGAGTCCACTGGTGGAAGAAACTTCTGGAGGCTCAAGCAGTTCCTTCTAAAGAATCCACACATGGACTTACTCAGACTCACTCCCTCTGAGCTTCAGCACAGGGTAGCAGCTTGAAGGGCACCAGTAGCAAACAGGGAGGGACTGAAGTGGCTGGCATCCACTTCAGTGGGAGTTGGGAGTCAGCTTTCTCCCAGACAGAAAGGTGGCCAGAGGAATTGTCTTTTTATAGAGCCCTCCCCTCACAGAGTCAGTAGGTGGGTGCCATATCTGAGACTCTACCAATCTGGCTAACACTGTTTGCCCTGCCCTGGAGATCCCCTAAAACTCTGTCCCATCCCAGCTGTTAACCATGACTTTCTCACATGAATGGTTGGTCATGGCTCCTGCTTCACACTTTCTACATCAAACTAGCAACATCTGGCCTCAGTGAGCTCCCAGCCCCGTACCTCTTGCTGAGTGGCCCCAGGCCTGGTCCTAGCAGCAGCCAGGCTAGATTTACAGCTTGGCTTTGCCTAGGAACCTCCAAGCCTAGCACAAGTAGCAGCCATCTCAGATTACTTTATGGCTCATTCAGGGTGGTCCCTGGCAGAACATAGGGTGGGGCTGACCTTGGCTGGCAACACCAGGAAACTCCAGAGTCTGTGCAGCCAGTGAACAGCTACAGACCATGTCAGAGCATCACCCCCATGCCCCTGCACAGCTGATCCCCCACCAAGGGCAGAGGTTGGTGGTCAGTGGTTATAGCCAGTCCTTGCAGCTGACTGGTCTCAGTAAATCCCTCCTATTGATCTGCTGACAGCAATTAAGGCTCAACTACAAGAGAAGGAGGTACTCAGCCCACACAAAGGCTGCACCTCGAGTACCCAGCTTGAGTAATAGGGGGGCTGTGCCACTGCACCCTACAGGACACCTACCACATTACGCCACAGTACCAAGGCATGGAGTCAAAGCAGTTCTACCAAATACATAGAAACAAAACACAGGAAGGCTGTCAAAATGAGGAGACAAAGAAACATGACCCAAATGATGGAACTGATCAAAACTCCAGAAAAAGAGCTAAACAAAGTGGAGATAAGCAATCTACCAGATGTAGAGTTCAAAACACTGGTTATAAAAATGCTCAAGGAACTTAGTGAGGACCTCAGCAGCATAAAAAAAGGCCCAGTCAGAAATGAAGGACACACTAACTGAAATAAGGAATAATTTACAGGGAAACAACAGTAGAGTGGATCAAGCTGAGAATCAAATCAATGATCTGGAACACAAAGAAGTAAAAAAACACATGGCTAAGGAACATCAACAAAATGGAAAGGGAACCAACCATATGGGAAAACATAGTTGCCAATGACACCTCAGACAATGGTTTGATCTCCAAAATACATAAAGAACTCACACGACTACACACCAGAAATTTATGCAATCCAATTAAAAAATGGGCAAAGGACCTGAACAGACACTTCTCCAAGGAGGACATACAGAGGATCCATAGACACATGAAAAAATGCTCAACATCACTAGCCATTAGAGAGATGCAAATTAAAAGCACAATGAGATACCACTTCACACAGGTCAGAATGGCTATCATTAATAAATCAACAAACAACAAGTGCTGGCGAGGTTGTGGAGAAAAGAGAACCCTAGTACACTTGGTGGGAATGCTGACTGATGTAGCCACTGTGGAAAACAGCATGGAATGTCCACAAAAAACTAAACACGGAACTGCCTTTCTATCCAGTGATCCCACTGCTGGACTATACCCTAAGAATCCTGAATCACCAATTTGAAAGAACCTATGCACCCCAATGTTCATAGCAGCATTACTTACCATAACCAAGTGCTGGAAAAAGCCTAAGTGCCCATCAGTAAATGAGTCAATCAAAAAGCTGTGGTACATTTACACAACAGAATACTATGCAGCAGAAAGGAAGGAAAAGAAGGAAGGAAAAGAAAGAAGGAACTCCTACCCTTCGTGACAGCATGGCTGGAACTAGAGATCATTATGCTAAGTGAAATAGGTCAGGCAGTGAGAGACAAATACCATATGATCTCAGCTACAAGTGGAACCTAGTCAACTAAAGAAACAAATGAGCAAAATAGAACCAGAGACTTGGAAATAAAGAACTGACAGTGAGCAGGGGGGAGTGGGGTATGAGGGATATTGGAGGAACTAAGGAAAAGGGGCAAGCAAAGGAACACAAATAGAGGACTCACGGGCATTGACAATAGGGGGAGTTGACTGTGGGAATGGGAAGAGATGGGGTGAGGGTGATCAACAGGAAAAAAGGTGGGACAACTGTAACTGAACAATAACAAACAAACAAACAAACCAATCAGAAAAAGAAGAAAAAAGAATCCCCCCAAAGAAGGACTGTGTAAGCAGTCTGAATCAACTTTAAGTATTCCAACATTTGCCTCATAGGGGTGGCAGAGGGAAGAGGAAGAGCAAGAAACTGGAAATCTATTTGAAAAAAACAATGAAAGGAAACTTCCCTGATTTGGTGAAGAGAAGAGACATGAAAGTCCAGGAAGCACAGGTAGTCCCAAACAAGACGGATGCAAAGAAGCCCACTCCAAGACGCATCATAATTAAAACATTGAAGGTTAAAGATAAAGAGAGAATCTTAAAAGCAGCAAAAGAAAAGCAGTTAGTTACCTACAGGGGAGTTCCTATATGACTGTCAGGTGATTTCTCAAAAGAAACTTTACAGGCTAGAAGAGACTGGAAAGAAATATTCAAAGTCACTAAGAGCAAGGACCCATAGCCAAGATTATTCTACCCGGAAAAGCTATCATTCAGAATAGAAGGGTAGATAAAGAGCTCTTCAGAGGAGGAAAAAAACTAAAGGAGTTCATCATCACCAAACCATTATTATATGAAATGTTAAAGGGAATTATTTAAGAAAAAGGCCAAAACTATGAACAATAAAATGGCAAATAATATGTATCTACCAACAACTGAATCTAAAAACAAGCTAAGCAAACAAGAAAAACAGAGACAAAAAAAAAAGAAAAAAGAAAAAGAAAAACAGAGACAAAGTCATGGACATGAAGAATGTTTTGATGGTCGCCAGATGGAAGGAAGGTGTGGGGGAATGGGTGCAGAGTTGAGGGGATTAAGAAATAGGTAGTTACAGAGTAGCCATGGGGACATAAACTACAGCCATGGGGAAATAAATAGGAATGGAGTAGCCAAAGATCTTTAATGCGTAACCCATGGACATGAACAATGGTGTGGCAATTGCCTGAGGGATGGGAATACTGGTGGAGGGGGACAGAAGGGAAAAATTGGGACAACTGTAATAATATAGTCAATAAAATAAAATAAAAAATAAAGTGCTTTGGGTATTAGAGGAATAAAAGGACAGGTTTCACAAAAGTCGTTAACTTTATCAAAGCCTTTATTGAATGCTTACGATTTAGATAAGCAAAAAGCAAAGGGCTGGGACATTGATATACTGGAAAGACAGATTTGTGTAAGCAAATCTAAAAATTCAAATAGGATGACGTAAAAGGCACAGGCAGTTGTGGCTGGCTGCGGTAGTGGGTGGATGTGGGGAAGTGCGGAGAGAAGCCTGTAAACAGCAAATTGGGGTTAGACTGTGGATGGTCTAGAATTCCTCTCTCAGGATCACGGACTTTATCTGGTAGCTACAGGGCATTGACCTCTATGTATTTTTGAATAGGAGGAGGATATTACGGGAGCACTGCTCTACAAAAAGTTAGAGAATTTTAGAAGGCAGAATTCTAGATCTTAATGGGAAAATGAAGACAACTACACTTTAACAACAATAAAAAATGCAAAAAAATTTCAAGAAATCTTTGGGATCATCCTGTTTAATTTTTTAAAAAGGGTTTTATCTATTTATTTTTTAGAGAGAAAGGAAGGGAAAGAGAAAGAAACATTTCTGTGCAAGAGAAACGTCAATTGGTTACTTCTTATACACCCCCAACCAGGGACCTGGCCCATAACCGAGGCATGTGCTCTGACCCGGAATCAAACTGATGACCTTTTGGTTCCTAGGACGACGCCAAACCCACTGAGCCACACTGGTCAGGGCCTATTTAACTTTTTACAACAAATTCTTTCAACCTTTTCCCTAATGTTATTATTTGAGTTCCCTTGCCATCTGGTGTTCTTCTTACATTTGCCGTGGTGACTATATTGTGACTACTTCATTGTTTAATGAAGTCACGTATGAACTGCTAAACTACTTTGGTCATCAAAAAGCATTCCCTTAGGTTGAACTAATACCTGTCTGGGTTCAGTTTGCTCCCCACTGTCCTGTGGGACAAAATGAAAGGCTTGGTACCTCTCTTACAGCATAATCATTCAAGTGGGGATTCTTCCTGTTGCTTCACCAGTTTATTTTGTTCTAATGGCTCATTGTTGGCCACTCAAGCATCCCAGGGCCCGAAAGCCTAAAAGCGACGTTTCCTAGGATCTCTTCAGGAAGGGGTTGGGTTAGACTGTGGCAATGAGAGGAACTTGAGGGGCTCTCAGAAGACAGGGGAGAACCAGAGGTCACTGCTGCTCTGCTAACAGTAGTGGGCAGGCCAGTAGGCCTCCATGGAAGGGAAGCCGTGGCGGGGCGTCTAGCCATCTTCCCGCAGGGCCCACGTGGATGCTGCAGGAGGCCAGGTCATCAGTGATGACACTGCTGCCACTTCTGACTTCCTGAAAGCCAGCAGTGGTTCCTGGCTCCCCGAGGCCTTTCAACAATTTCCCTTCTGTTTGAAACAAGGGATTTGGATTTAATTTCCCTGACAGGTTTGGTAGGGAAAATAGAAGCTACTCACTCTAACTCAAGTTTAAAGGATTTCATATGGAAAATACAGGCTTAGGCAACTGCAGGAAAAAATAAGGTGCGCAAAGGTCAGGGAGGCTGCAAAGGAACAAAGCACTGGAGCAGGTGGTTCTCAGTGCTCACGGCAAGTTGCTGCAAACCGCAGTCCCTCTGGGGAGCCGCCAACGACCTCTGGTATCTATGGCAGTGAGCCAGGTGAAGGTAGAATCTTTCTCCCTCTGGAGAAAAATGGCTTCTTCTCTTCAATCTCCCAAATCTCATAGAAGTGCCTTTCTTTGGCGGATTAACTCAGAGCTACACAGCAGGGAGGATGCTGGGAGATGCATTCTGGCTTCTCTGTGTGTAGAAGAGACTGGAGAGGGGGGTGATGGTGAGGCAGAGGTGACAATAAACACTCCAGCACAAAGGTAATGCTCTTTGTTGTTTGCAGAGGACGACCTGTGGTTGGATAGTCGACGCTTTTCTTTTTCAGGTTCTACACCCTTCCTGAATCATTTTTCTTAGGAGGCATATCCCAATTTTGGGGAAGTTGTGGTTCTTCTAGCGTACCAATCTGACTATGCTGTCTGCTATTATGAACTGAAAGGTGACCTCTTTGTCATAAATGAACTTTCTCATCAAAGATATTCCCATCAACTGTAATTTAATATAAAAAATAAAGATATCCTCAGATGAATAATTTTTCCTTATTGTTTCTTGTATCTTCTGAGAGAGAAAACTATTCTCAAGAATTTATGCAGTTTTGTGCTTTGTGGAGAACAAGAATTTTGCATATGCACAAACAGAATTATACTTTAGGAATGGAAAGGTTCTTAAAAGTCACATGGTTGGATTTTCCAACCAATACTGGAGTGTTTACAATTGGGATGATAAAAATAATCACACATGTGCTCCGTACTTTTTGCTCTTGTGGCCAATGGCAGGCATTGCTGATGTATCTTAGCACTCTTTCTGCTGAACCTGAGCGCAACCTTGGAACCCTCCTCCACTCACGGCTCTAGCCAGTCAGGGCCAATGGTTAAGAGCCGCGTCCCTGCCAAGTGGTGACTAGCCTATTCCTCTAACATCTCTATCCAGTGAGAATGAATGCATCACTTCCCAAAAGTTGCCTACTTCAACTGTAAATAACTACATCTGTTAGAAAGTTCTTCCTTATATGGACCGCAGTGCAGGTCCCTGTATATAGTTTCTGCCCACTTAGGTCCTATTCCTAAGAAGACAAGGAACAAGTCCAAATCTGCTTTCATAAACAATTCGTCCAGTACTTGAAGATGAGCCTCTTCTAAGGAATCTTCTTAACTGTATGAGTTCCTCTGGTCACTTCCTGTGTTCCTTCACAATTCTGGTGATTCTCTGAGTTTTCCAGATTGTCTTAAGGTGCGGCATCCGAAAGCTGGCTCTGTGTTGTACAAGCAGCCTCGACACACTAGGAGCACACTCATGCCGGGGCACTGCTGAGTTGCACAACCTTTAGCAGAGTAAGGCACCTAACTGTAACAGCCTCGGCCGGCCAACACCTGAAAGCTGTCCCTGAGACCCACACAGACCAGTCCAAATCCACTTTCATCAACAGTCCCTCCAATACGTTAACAGCCCAGTTCTTTAACCGGCCCATGAGAACCATGTTCAGCCCCCAGTCTCTGGAGCTCCTGTAATCAGTGGAGACAGCAGCTCTCTCCTGGGAGGACTCTGCCCTCCTCCACCCCCCAGACAATTTCCTGAACTGATTCTACCAGCGCTTCAACCTTATTGCCATGGCCAAGGCAAACGACAGTCTTCTAACTGGCCTCTCTGCTTTCATGGTCTCCTCGTAGTCCAGTCTCAGCTCAGCACTCGGGTAAGACTATCAAACATACGCCACATCACGCCGCTTCTCAGCATCTTGCAGTGGCTCTCCGTTTCCTGCACCTTCTGCCCCCCAATCCTGAGTTCCCGGCCTACTACTCTCCCCCTTGTCTGCGCAGCACTAGCTGCTCTGGCTCCTTGTTATTCCTTCAACGTGCCTGGCACGGGGCCCTTGCAGGGCCTCTTTTTACTACCTGGGAGTCTCCTCTAAATCAGCATGCTTAACTCGCACCTCCTTTTTATCTTTGCTAAATGTTAAATGTTGCCCAGATCATTCTTTGTAATTCTACAGCTTTCTTCTACCACACCCTCACCAATACTCCTCAACCCACTGCCTCTGCCCTTTTCTTTCCCATATCACTTAACGCATTCCGGTACACTTCGCTGTTTTGTTATTGTGTTATGCTCACTGGCTCGACTGTTTTGCTATTTACTGTATTACATTCGCTGTTGTCTACCTCCTCTTACTAGACCGTGGGCCCTGTGAGGGCAGCAACCTTTGATCACTGATGGGCCCAAGCATGAGAGCAGGGGCCTGGTAAAGACTCTTTGTCAGTGGGACCTCGTGCCAAGCTCACACCTAATGTGCACACAGTGGCTGGTCACGGCCCAAACATTAGCCCCTCCCTCCAGTCGGCCACCTTCTCCTGTACTTTGGGCTCCATACTGTTCTGTGCTTTCTCTCTCCTTGTCCAAAACGCTGTTCTTCCTCCTTTCCATATCCCACAATGCCTTTCTGAACCCCCATTTCAGGTGACTAAGTTCCCTACACTTTCTGTGCCCACACTGAATCCCCCCCCCTTCCCTCTTCAGCTGAAATCTGGCTCTTCCCTCAGGGCCCCGATTCCCCTGGACAGGTTGGAAAGGGGCTGCTCATTCTTCATTCCTTGGCAATTATTCCTCCTGTCCTCTACCCTTAAGCAAAAAGCTCTGCTCCTCTGAGCCCGGTGCCAGCGTCTTCTCTCTGCGTGGCTGCCACCTGCTGACGCCCACGCCTCGCTCCTGTTCACCGCAGCATTTGGCTCACAGTCCTTCTGTCCACGGCATGGCTCGTCCCTCAAGACTAGGATGCCCACTCGAACCACCTGTCCCTGGCTTCCAGCTCATGACCTGGCCCACTCACACCGACTGTCACTCACGTCCATACCACTCCAGCCCCCGACTCACGGCCAAACCCAGGCCATGTTATCACTGCGTGCAATCTGCTCCACTGTGGACTTTTTCGGTCTAAATACATCGCTCTCCAATCACGATCTCCATCACTCCCACTACGCTGGCTCTGAGCTCACTAAAATCCCTCTTCCCTTGATTCCTCTGTGGGACCCTCTCTTACAGCCGCATGATGGTTCTACTTCTTTTTTGACTCAGTTAGACACTGAGATCCGTCACTTCCCGTGAGCGGCCACTCCACCTGCACGGATTTCCGAGCTGCCTCACATGGTCTAGTTCAAGAAAACTTGAGATAGTGCAGCTTCTCTCCCCACAAACCCAAAAAACTCAGTATAAGGCTGGGGATAATATGAACTCCCTACCTGTACAGAACTGTCAGGAATAAAGTCTCAGCAGGAGTGTCCAGTGAACTGTACTTAGCTCTGAGGCTACTGTGACACGGTGGTGGTGCCATTTCAGCCGACAGAAAAACCTGCCGTCTTTCCCCAGCACTGCGGCCCCGCTGCTGCTACGTGTGCTGGGTGCTGGGTGCTGGGACTTGGTACACGCACTGCGGCCCCGCTGCTGCTACGTGTGCTGGGTGCTGGGTGCTGGGACTTGGTACACGATATGCTGACTGATATGCTGTTGACTGATATGCTATGATGACTGATATGCTGTTTCACACACTCTGCCATTGTAACTGAAAACATTTTCACATCCCACGAGTGTCTCCAGGCATTTGTTAGGCAGTGGGTTAGTGACAGTGCCGAAAAGCACAGTCCCCAAACGGTAACTCTGGAACAGAGTTGGTTGTGAAAAAACACCTTGCAGAAGGCCGAACGTCCACTGTGATGCCCTGTGTTGTTGATCAGGACCGAGTAAAACATTCAGAAGGTAATGTAAGAAAACATTAAAGTATTCAAGAGAAAATATGGTATGATGCTGTACATTCATGCACCCCACCCCAAACCATGACTTTTGCATTGTTTCCTGTGGACAAATTAGTGTGGAAGTGTGCATTTCCTGTTGTGAGATCACCTCAGGAACACAGCTAACACACAATGTAAGTGTCTCCCTGAAATACAGTATCTCCCCCACCTTTTTCACGAAATGCTTCTCTTTCCATAGATGCGCTCAAGCATGCAGCGAATGGCGTGGCAATCACGAGCGGGGACTGTGGAGCCAGGCTGCCTGGGTGTGAACCTCTCAGTTCCGTACACCTCTAGTTTTATGATTTTTACTTACTCAGTGTATCAGTTTACTCATCTGAAAAATCAGGATGAAAAGAATTCCGACCCCTGCCTTCAAGGGCCACTGTGTCGACAGAATAAGTTAATGTACACACAGGACACTTAAGCCCTGTGGAGCACTGAGGAAGCACGAGGCAAGTGTTCACCATTGCTGTAGATGGCAGCATCGCCACCTCCACCTTCCCATCGACCCTCAACGATACAGGGAGGAATTTACTCCACTGGGTTCAAAAATCAGGTGCCCCTTTAGATAAGTTACTCACAATATACACAGTGGTTACTCACAGGATATACAGTGGTAGGGAGAAGTTAGTCCTTCTGCTACCTGGGGAGAACTGTGAGAACCCTTCTTCATCACAGTTCCGTGTATTCGCACACAGCAGATCAGCAACACTGCAAGAGCCTTTTCTAGTGCACATCCTGGGCCCATGCTGTGAGTCTGAATGGAGCCTACCCGGACACTAATATTCACATCAAGTGACACGACAGCATGTGTTTCGTGCGCCAGCCCTACCTTTAGCCTGTCTTTGGGCAGCGCGACAACTCCTTGCTTGATGATCTCCAGCACCCGTTCCACTGACAGCTCAGCCCCAGCCTGCAGCAACCTGGAGCTGAAGAAGGTGATCACCTGGAATGTAAAGCATTGGTTTTGAAACAAGTGGACGGAGGAGATGCATTTTCGGTAGATGCCTTTCTCCTGGAGCAGACAAAGCCATCATTAACTGCACTTCTCAGAGTGCCCTGGCTTTTAATTCGCTAGCTCTCCTAGTGCGGTCCTCTCTATAAAGGGTCTGATGTCTGAATCACAGCCAGCCCCGAATACTCAGGGCTCATCACCCATTCTGTGAATTAAGGAGGCTCCTGAATTCTGCTCTTTCTTGTGCTGCCTTACCTTGCATTAGTATTTCATTTAGAAAGCAGCAACCATCAGAAGGTGGAAAAAGAAAGCTAAAGCTTAAAACCTGTTAGTACTGAGGCTTAACAGCAACTCTAAAAAAAAAAAAAGCTCAATGAGAAAGAAATTGAAGCTAATGGCTAAAATGTTTTGGGCAGTATTTGTAAGCTCAATTTTCCCACAACACTCGTATCCTTAATCACCAGGGATAACAAACAGCAAGATTTAAATTACTCCTGTCCCATGTCACAGCTTAGCCTGCACTCCGCAGCTATGTGGCGACACAGGGGCTTTCTGAACATGACACTGCCCCTTCATATTTGTCACAAAACACTAAAAGAATATCATCATATCTCAGCAAGTCATTTTAACATCAGTGTCAACAAGTTAAAGCAATTGTAGATCCCGTTATTCGAGAACATTACACTTGAGTGTTTATATTCAGACACGCAAAAACATAAAAACCTACACCTTTTAAAAAACGTTGAGTATTTCCATTTACATGTTTTCCATTTTTTATTAAGTTGTTAACAATTATTTGCAAACATTTTTATGAGTTTTCATTCAAGACTATTCTCCTAAATGTAAGTGTTCAAGAGTACCAAGTTCCCCTAACCATTCTAGTGGAAAGCGCACAGTATGACAAAATGCCACTAAAATGCATTTATTCCGAGAAGCAGAGACCCAGGCAGAGCCAGGCCCCTGACAAGCTTGACTGAGTGATGGGGTAAGGAGCGAGAACACAGCCGCCAGGGGCTGGCTACACGTGGTTGAGCCTGGATAAGCAGTACCTTTATCTCAGGCAATCTGCTGGCTTCACCTCCTTTGCAAGTTGCTTGTTTTGTCCACAGCTGGTGGTTGTGGGTCTTATTTCCCCCAAGTCAGATTTTAAGTGCTTTTGGGAAATTCTGGGATAAAATTCTGTCCAGAGTTTAGACACAGCGTGTACTCAAATTTATTTTTTTAAAGATTTTATTTATTTACTTTTAGAGAGAGGGGAAGGGAGGGGAAAAGAGGGAGATAAACATCGATGTGCAAAGAAACATCAATCAGCTGCCTCCGATACACCCTTAACCCAGGCAGGTACCCTGACCAAGATTTGAACTGGTGACCTTTTGGTTCACAGGATGACGCCCAACCCACTGAGCCACACAAACCAGAACAAATTGATTTTTATAACAATGAATAAGTCTTTGGAGACAGACAAACATACAGAGAAAACATACAGTAACAGCTGTTTTAATGTCTTATCTTAAAATATACAACAAAGATGCCCACTAAACACCTTGTATAAATATCTGTTTGAAAGTGCTTTTCTGAGAAAAACTTTAACCATGTGAAATGTCACTTTTGTGGGTAAAAAATGGTTGAAAATTGGTGATTCTGTATGGTTCAGCCTAATATCTCTGTATAAAATACTCTTCTTTGACCAAAAAACAAGACATATCTGTTAAAAACATATTCTAAGAAATAAAAAATGTCAATAAGAAAGTAGACAGATCTTACAGACACTTACGGCTTACAGATTTTTTCCCTTTCTAATACTTACCAAACACACGTTCACTATAGCGTGATGTTCAGCTTGCAGCAGGTCACGCAGACAAGGGACAGCTCTCAAAGGTGGCTGGCCCTCCAAAGGGGCCGGGAGCGCTGTGAAAACACTGATCCCCGGGCCTGGCCAGAGACCCTCTACCTCAGTCTCTGCAGGTGACTCTGACCAGCAGGTCACCGTCTAGACCAGAGGCCTTCAATTTCTCTTGGTGGTTCACGCTTACGAGTAAAGTGAGGATGAATTTCTGACCCATGAGGTCTGTCCAGAAGGTCTCTAGCCACGTAATATGACAAACAGAGACATCTGGGGGGTAGGGAGGGGGACGTGGTAGGGAAAATCAAGACAACTATACTTGTACAATAAATATAATAAAAGATATTTGTTTAAAAAAAAGAAAAAGATTTATTTTAGAAGATACTCACTAGAAGACACATTGTACAGAGGACAATGACGCCTCAGTCCCCTTCAAAGTAGGCCCCTGTGACTTCACATAGGTCTCCCAATCGCAATCAGCTGCTCTATTGTATTTTCTTGAATCTCATCGAGGGTCTACAACCTCTTTCCTTTCAAAGGTGATTTGAGATTTGGGAAAAGCCAGAAGTCACAGGGTGCCAAGTCTGGGTTACAGTGGGGCTGAGGTACCTGGGTGATTTAATGTTTCACCAAAAAACTGCACAAGATGTGATGCATTAGTGGGCGCAATATTGTGATGAAGCTGCCCGTAGCTGCGGCCTTTTGAATCATCTGAATAGTTTCTGCAGAGGAATGTTCAAGCCTAACAAAAAATCTGATGCACATCCCTCGCTCTATTCACTCAGTCCTTTTGAATGCGATGGCCACACAGTACACATGCTCACTCAACAGTGTCTACTGCCCCCACTGGCTAGTACAGTGAAGGTGTCATTGTTTGCACAGTGCATTCCAGTCCACTGTCCTTGGCTGCCAGGTTACACTGATGTCGCGCCAACAGTCCTCCTTATGTTAATGATGGCTGGACTTCTTCTGGACAGACCTCATGCATACTATTTATTTATAAATCATGCAACATTACTGGTTTGCATGTTATAAAATGTACATAAAATTCTAAAATAAGATAAAAACAAAATAAAACTACATTTTAAAAATTACCTAACTGTAGGACATAAAACATTTTTGTACTCAATTAAAATACTATCATTAAAATAATTTGGATCATTAGCTATCATATGTCTTGCTAATTATCAAGTCTTCAAACTATCATCAGCAAACACAGTACTGCTCACAGTAAGATGCACTGTGTTTCTATAAGCCCATTATGCATGCAAACAGCCTTCTTGATAGTTTTTTATAGATCCATTTCCTGTGAGATTAGATCGGCTCATCACTGTTTTTACCTTGTAATGTAGTACTTGCTCTAGGAGGAGAGGGACATTAGCTCTACCATTTTCTTCTTGTCACATATTATTACACATGTGACATATTTGAGCACTTATATTATTGCATGGCCTTCAATTTGTGGTTCCTTAGCAGAAGTCATGCCAATCATGCCCATTATGTGAGGGCTTATTTAGTTAAACTGAGATATAACCTAGACAACGTGAGCACACAAATGACAATAAACCTTACGTGAATGAAAGGTGAGGGTACCCATGCCAAGCCCCCTGTGTTGAGAACTCCTCCTGTCTCTTCTCTCAGGATACCTGGAGAAATTACTGCGGCTGGCACAGTGACCCTGCTGGTGATCTGTGCAATATCAAGAGTAGTAAAGCTAAATCTGTTTATTTAAAACTCTACTTCATCAATTATACAATTGCAGTTGTCCTTATCTCCCCACTTCCCCCAGTAGCCCCATTCCCTCATCAAGGCCCCACCATTGTTCGTGTCCATGGGTCATGAGTATAAGTGCTTTGGCTACTCCACTTCCTATACTGTGCTTTATATCCCCATGGCTATTCTGTAACTACCTGTTTGTACTTCTTAACCCCCTCTCCTCTTTACCCATTCTCCCATACCTTGCTCCCATTTGGGAACCATCAAAATGCTCTTCATATCCTTGATTCTGTCTCTGTTCTTCTGGTTTGCTTAGTGTGTTTTTAGATTCAATTGTAGAGATATGAATTATTTGCCATTTCAGAGCAATCTTGGCTGTAGGTCTCTCCTTTTCATGACTTTGAATATTTCTTGCCAATCCCTTCTAGCCTGCAGTTTCTTTTCAGAAACCAGCTGACAGTCTTATAGGAACACCCCTGTAGGTAACTGATTGCTTTTCTCTTGCTGCTTTTAAGATGCTCTCTTTATGTTTAATCTTTGGCATTTTAATTATGATGTGTCTTGGAGTGGGCTTCTTTGCATCCGTCTTGTTTGGCACTGTTTGTGCTTCCTGGACTTGCATGTCTCTTCTCTTCACCAAAGCAGGGGAGTTTTCTTTCACTATTTTTTCAAGCAGATTTCCACTTTCTTGCTCTTTCTCTTCTCCTTCTGGCACCCCTATGATGTGAATGTTGGACCTCTTGAGGCTGTTGCAGAGGCTGTTTATACTACCCTCATTTTTTTTGGATTCTTTTTTCTTCTTGTTCTGATTGGTTGTTTTTTGCTTCCTTATGTTCCAAACCATTGATTTGATTCTTGGCTTCATCCACTCTATTGTTGTTTCCCTGTAGACTGTCCTTCCCTTCCATTTGTGTAACCTTCATTTCTGACTGAATCTGTTTTAAATTGCCGAGGTCCGCGGAACTTCCTTGAGCATCCTTATACCCTGTGTTTTGAACTCTGCATCTGATGTGCATCTGCACATCGCACAGTTTGCTTATCTCCATTTCATTTAGCTCTTTTTTCTGAAGTTTTGATCAGTTCCTCCATTTGAGCCATGCTTCTTTGTCTCCTCATTTTTGTAGCCTCCCTGTATTTGTTCCTATATATTAGGTAGAGCTGCTTTGACTCTGTGTCTTGGTAGTGTGGCCTAATGTAGTAGGTGTCCTGTAGGGTCCAGTGGCACAGCCTCCCTATCACTCAAGCTGGGTACTTGAGGTATGCCCTTGGTGTGGGCTGAGTACATCCTTCTCTTATAGCTGAGCCTTGGCTGCTGTTGGTAGATCAATGGGAGGGATTTTCCCAGGCCAGTCAGCTGCAAGGATTGGCTATGATCACTTACCACCAACCTCCGCACTCCATGCTCCATGGAGGATCAACTGTGCAGTGGCCATGTGGTGGTGCTCTGACATGGTCTGTAGCTGTGCACTGGGTGTGCTGGCTCTGGGGTTTCCCAGGTGGTTCAGGCCAAGATCAGCCCCCACCTGTGTTTTTCTTAGGGCTGCCCTGCCTGAATTATAGAGCAATCTGAGATGGCTGCTACTTGTGCTGGGCTTGGAGATTCCCTGGCTGAGTCAGGCTGTGAATCTAGGCTGGCTGCTGCTAGCAGTGACGAAGGGCACACTGAGGCCAAGATGTTGCTTGTTTGAGAGGAATTAGGCAGTTTGTGAAGCATGAGCCAAGGCCAGCCATTCATATGGAAAAGCAGATTAGGTGGGCAGGGTTGAATGGGGTGAAGTATCTGGGAATCTCCAAGGCAGGTCTAATAGTGTTAGCCTGGTAGATGGAATCTTAGATACGGCACCAGTCTGCTGGCTGCATTGGGGGAGGGCCCGGAAATGGCCTCTGCTCTCCTTGATGCCAAACACCTCAGCCTCCTCCTGCATGCCACTGGTGCCCTCAAGCCGCCACCCTGGCACTGGAGTCCAGAGGGAGTGAGTCTGTCAGGTGAGTGCACATGTTGGGTTTTTTAAAAGAGGAACTGTTTAGGATTCCAGAGTTTTTCCACCAACTCTGTCCCCACTGGTTTTTGCAGACAGAGGTTTTGGGACTCATCTTCTTGACAGTGGAATTCCGCACTGGAGGGCCTGGGACTCCTCACTCCTGAGATATCCCTCCACACATGGAATTTTTATCCACACCTGGGTGAAGGTCCCGCTTGTTCTGTGTCTGTGCCCCTCTTACCAGTATGGATTGATGTGATTTCTTTAATTTCATAGTTGTTCAACTTGATTTCTGATGGTTCTGAGTGATGGCTGTTCTCTATTTTAGTTGTAATTTTGATGTGGTTGTGTGAAGAGGAGAGCCATGTCTGCCTATGCTGTGATCTTGATCAGAATAATTCTGTTTATTTTTAATGAGTAAATAAAAGCTGTAATATTTTCTTCCTATGTTTCTGTGGACTGTTGGTCAACCTTTGGAGTATGTACAACCTCCAGGGCATGTGTGTCATCCTCACTGGAGACTGCTGATTGCAGTTACAAACTACATACAATCAAAGCTAAGAGGAACACATAGTATTCCAACAGACACTACAAACCAACATAAAAGAGAGCACGTACATGTCACATCGCTAAAGAACCCAGAAATGCAGCCCTGACTGCTATGGCCCAGTAGATTGAGCACCAGCCTACAAACCAAAGGGCTGCGGGTTCCATTCTCAGTCAGGGCACATGACTAGGTTGCGGGCCAGGTCCTCAGCAGGGGGCACGCAAGAGGGTGGCAACCAAACACTGATGTTTCTCTTCCTTTCTTTCTCCCTCCCTTCTCCTCTCTCTAAAAATAAATAAATAAAATCTTTAAAAAAAGAACTCAGAAATGCAGTGATAGTCCAGTTCTGTTCACCCCATGGCCTGACTGGACTTGCCTCTAAGCCGCAGGAACTGCCATTCCCACGGAGAGCGCTTCAGAGTGGGCACGAGACTCAGTTTCTCAGTAAATCCCTGCTCTCAAACTGTCTCTCATTTGCATGTTTTACAGCTGACATTCTAATGTGTTTGCAGTCAAACACATTAGAAAATGGTAAAACCACCACTCCCAGAAGGGAAGTATAATTTGTATGTCAAGAGGAAGGGAACAAACCTCTGCATGTCTATTACGGATCATGTGAGCTACATTTACTATTTACTTAATTCGCACGACAACCCTACGAGGCTGACCAAATCTGTCCTACAGATGAGTCAGCAGGATCAGAGAGGAAAAGCTTGACCAGCCACAGCCGGGTAAACGGCAGGAGTCAGATGTTCGTCTTCCTTAATCACGTTACCAGTGATTGTTGTGTAACAAAGGTCTAGTTCTCTTCAGAGAAAATATTTGAGGTGAAAGGTGTAAGCTAGTTAGCCAAAAATTTTCACTGGAGTCAAAGGATGTGAGACCAGCAAGTAATACCTCCATTCAAAGATATAAAGTTGTATTTCCTACCACCAGGTTAGAATTTTACACACAGTGAATTTAGTGACCAGAAAGTCCTGTGGCAACAGGAAGGCAGCCTAAGGCTTAGCTCTGCTGGTCTCAGTGACCCAGCATGTGCCTGTCATCAAGAAACTCTGCACTGTCAGATTTGGGGGCCTCGCACTGCTCACGGTGGTTACGTGATCACCTGATCATTTGACAGACCTTACCCGCTCTTCAGGCAGTGAATCTCAATGAAGTCACACAAATGGGGGTCATTTTTAGCAGGAGCCACTCTGTGCACTTCTAGTAGTGATAGATTTTCCAAGTGTCACGCACACTCCATTGCGTTAAGCTCCCAGTTGCCACAGTCTGGTTTCTTGACACCCTGAAGGGCTGGTTGGCCGTGCAGCTCTGTAAGTTGCTCAGCGTGTCCCTCCTCCTCAGGGGAGTGGTAGAGAGAGAATACACGAGGCAATCATGGTCCAACTAGCAGATATGGACAGGAAGTGGCACAGAGCTCCAGGCTGATCGTAGAGGTGATGGCCTTTGAGTACGGGCGGTAGCTCTGACATACCTGCACGTTTTCTAGGTTCTTATGTGGACTCTTACAATCCACTTAAGACTTCGCTTCCTGAATGCCATAATTTCTCTCAAAGCTCTAGCTGTATCCCAGAAATTTTGAGGTATTGCATTTTCATTCTCGCTACCTTTAAAATACGTCCTATTTCCTTTGTGACTGCCTCTCTTTCATCCATAGGTATGCTGCTTAACTTCCAAACATTTAGGGTATTTTCCAGCTATCTTTCTTACTGATTTCTAGTTTAAGTTCATTGTGGTCAAAGAATATGACTCCAGGTTTTTAAAATCTGTTGGGGTTTATTTTATGGCCTCAAATACGGTCGCCTCAGTCCATGTTCCACGTGCAGTGACGTTGGGTAGAATGCTCTCTAGACATCGATGGAAGCAAGTGGGTTGGTAGTACTGTTTGGGTCTTCTGTACTGTTACTAATTTTCTGTCTAGTTACTGTGTCAGTGATTGAGAAAGAAGTGTTGAATGCTCCGAAAATAATTATGAATTTGTCCATTTCTCTTTGCAATTCAATCAGTTTTGCCTCATGTATTTCGAAATTCTGTTATTAGGTGTAGCCACACCCAGAATTATGTCTTCTTGGTGAATTGACCCCCTTATCAGTACATGCTGTCCCTCTTTATTGCTAGTAATATTCCTTATTCTGAAGTTTACTTCATTATCATGCATCTTTCTTTTAATTAGTGTTTGCACGGTGAAAATCGTTCATCCTTTTGCTTTTTAAGCTACCTATGTCTTTATAATCAAAGTGAGAGGCATTTAATTACTGGCATGGTTGGGTTTAAGTCTACCACACTGCTGTTGTTTTCTATTTGCTCACTATTATTTATTCTGCTTTTCCTCTCTGCCTTTGGACTGAGTGTAATATATGGATCTATTTTATCTAGTTACAGCTCTATTTCTTTTTGTGTGGTTGGCCTCGAGTTTATCATACATACACATCTTTAATTTGTCAGTTTACCTTCAAATAATATTACGCAATTTCACACTGTCAAGAGTCGTGAAGAGTCTGAAACTTTACCTTACTTCCAGGTTAACAAGCTAGTCAGTCACAGTTTGGTGGGTCTCGGAAGGAGATTTCTGGGTCAGTCAGATGGATGGCGTGGCAGTCACAGGAGCGGCAGCGACCAGAGCACTGGCATTTCTGCACTGGTTCCCCGGGCCCCGGTTTGCACCCGGGGCCATCTGGAGAGAGCCAAGGGGCCTCTGCACATGCAGTGGGTTACGTTACAGGAACAGAACTTCACGCCTGGGGACCCAAATCTTTCCCAATGGTCAGGAAGCACACCTGCCTTTGGCTTCAGAAGGAGACACAGACACGCCTCCATCCTACACCTACGTTCTCTTTGCCTGACCACGCTGACGCAGGTATCTGCACGGCTCACTCTCAGCCTCCCTCATGTCTTTGCTCAAGTGCATGTTCTCGGAAAGGTCTTCTCTGACCATGCTCTGCAGGTCTGCGATTTTCCACCTTTGTTTCAACTAGCACTGATGTTTCCTCCTCCTTTTTTTTTGGCTACGCAAGTAGGTAGATATTGATGTCATTTATTGAAATAAAGAAGATTATGGAAGAAAAAGCTGATTCATTTTGTGTTTGCTTTTTTGAAGAAAACAAAGACTTCTGATTTACCCTTGTTCGCCATGTGTGGGATGTCACACTGGCAACTGAATGGACTAGTTTGGAGTTCAGTAAGGACGGTCGGGTCTTGAAACACGCAAAACCTAACATGAGTTCTACACTGTGCTGAGATAAAAATAGTTCCTACCTTTACCACACTAATAGTGCAACTATTACTGTTCACTGCTTCTGTTCTCTTATGTTCAGCCACGAAATTTCCTTCACACCCTCTCTGGTTGGGTGCAGTGATTCTATTTTCTCCTGCTGCTTGACTCATCCAGATCATTTCATCTTATGAATTACATGGAAGCAACACGTACCAGTGACCAACAGAAATTTAGTCATTGAAAAACCCACATCCAACTCCTTCTGCAAAAGTTAAGGGCCCCAAGGTTAGTCCCTCCTGTCTCAGATACTGAACGCTGCTGAATGTCTTAATGAAAAATATCAACCCTCAACTCCCTGTCTGCTAAAAATAACAGTAGATTCATGGTGTCCTCTCCCAATACTTTTCAAGGTTAACTTTATGAAAGAAGAAATAGTAAAGGCTTGCTTATGCCAAAATCTCAGGGGCATTTAGGGGAGGGAATGGGAAGCTAAAGTGCTGAAAGAGGCAGAAAGTGAGGATGTTATTTATATCTCTGTCAGGGCATTTTTGCCCCAAAACATGTAAAAATAATTTAAAATGTCTTTGAATAAATTTCCAGTGGACCCAGCACTATTATGGGTGGCAATATTCGACAGAAAGTTGTTGGAAAGCCTGCACATTTGGAATCTTACTTAGGTTTATCCCAGTGAGTGCAGAAAGCCTAGAGTTTATCATGAGCAGACCTGGCTTCCCAGTGTGCGTGACTTTCTAAGTAACTTTCAGCCAACCATTTTTCCTCTCAGGCCCTGCTCGGCTCCCCCCACAGGGATGGGTTAAGGGTCAGAAGAGAGTGTGTATATGCAAATAAGTCACAGTGATAAAGCTCTATGCAAACATGTAATCTTTACCCAAGACAATAATTCTTAGGCTTGGATTTGTGTTAAAATTACCTGGAAACCTTCTTTTAGCATCTAGGCTTTCTTATCTGGGGTAATGGTTAAATATATTTAGGACACCCATAATACAGATATTAAAATGTGAGATTCTCAAAGAATTGATATTACAGAAAAATGCTAATAATCTAAATGTTAAAAAAGAGAAATCTCCAGCACAAAACTTCACAAACCACTTTTGACACGTCCGAGCACTCACAGCACCTTCTCTATACACTGCACAAATCTTTTTCTGCATTTCAGTGGCATTTTTGCCTTTCTTGAAACAAAAAAACATAACAGGCCAAAAATGTTGCTTATTTTCCCCCATCTTCAATATTAAAATGGCTACACAAAAATTCACCAAATTCACCATTTTGATAATGTTTTAAATGTGTGTTCATATGACAGCTGTCACAATACAACCTAACAAAACCATCTTGAACGCAGTTAAAGACAAGTAAGCATGACCAGAGCCCATCATATGGGATAAACCAAATGCACTGTCTGACCGACCCAGTGTGTGCGCACACGCATGTGTGCAGGATCCAGCAGAAGTGACACCTGCTTAGCTGCGGTTAGTAGGGCAATAATATGGGCGTGACAATTTACAGTTTTAATTCGAGCATTTCACCTAAAATCTCACATGGTGTGCTTGAGTGTGACACTGTTATGTCACAGAATTACACGCTTACTGTTTTGTTATCAATGAGTTTGTAATAAAAAGGGGCCTTACTGGTGCCAGACCCTGAATGTGTATGTCTGTGTGTACAGGACACACACGGAATGCAATGCAGGACAGAGGGCACACACAGTTAATGTTAGAGAGACTCCTTTACAGTTTTTATCAAGGTTCGTTGAACTTCTCTGCTTTAATGTTTCACAAAGAACCGTGATAAATATCTCCACTCACACTCACCAGATCGATATTCTGCATTATGTCCTGAAACGAGGGGTGAGTGCGAAACTGTTCAAAGAGATCGCGTTTGTAGAGCAGGGCGTACACCAGGTTCGGGTTGTGGTGAAGGGACGTGGCCAGGCAGGAGTTGATGATCTCCAGCATCATGCGGATCACTTCTTCGATGACGCTCAGGTCCTGTGCCTGAGGAGGACAATGCCCACAGTCACTATTCTTCCCTTGACCCAGAATTGATTAGAATGAGAGCAGTTGCTTAAAAATTCTAACAGGAGTGGAAAGATCACGCAAAAAAACTCTTTCAAGATTTTTTCCCAGAGTTTTTAAAATTAGGTTTATCAGTTACTAAAGGGTTTCAGTTAAGTTTTCTTGAACTTACATGGTGATAATTAGGAAGCTCCCATAATAAATTACAGACTTGCCGACCTAGAAGGAAGTTTGGGGCTCCCTTAGGCCCTCACTTAACAGAGCACTATGTGTATTCTCCTCGCTGTGTCACGTGAAATCATCAGACTTCCAGGATTTAAAGTGGCACAGGGTCTTCCCATTTCTACTAAAAGTGTGTATTTCAGAATATGACCTCATTTTTCTGCACTGTCGTTTCAACCTTTATATTTATAAAGAGCCAACTGTTTTGTTTCTGTTTCCTCAGAGTCAATAATCTTTGGAAATGTGAGCATGAAACAGTTATAAGAGAGCAAAACTCAAAGCAGGCAATCAACAAACCTCTTGGAAAAAAGAGCAATATTATATGCAAATACAATCGACTTGACCTCTCTTCCTGGGTTCTCTAAATCCTTTGCCAGCTGAAGCAAAACTGTAACGTAGTATGACGGGGAACTTTTGATAGTGTCCAGTTCAAAACTCGTGTTTACTTAGCTTTCACTTTTAAGTTTTCCAGATAATTAGTTCTGTCACATTCTTGTTTCACTTCTCCCTGTTTTTATTTTAGACTTACTTATTCTTTTTTATGAATATCACCCCTATGAATGTATTTTTGAGGATACTAAAGAGAGTATTTTCAAAACGACTCTATTAATTTTCAATTCCGTTTGGATCCTACACTTAGGTTAGTTACGACCAGGACTATGTTGGTTCTTTCGCAGGTTTCAGCACCCGTCTGGGAACCCTCGTTAAGCAGGCCCACACAGTGTGCTTTTCCCTCCCCCAAACCTGCAGGTCATGCAGTGGCTTCTGGAGTCTGCAACCGCCTCGTTCTGAAACTAGGACTCTAACCCCTGCCCTGCAGTCGCACTCAAAACAGCCAAGGAAGGGTCTGTCACTAAGGCAGTATGGGTTTGGCTCACAATCCCATCGTGAGGCCAGTTCTATGTTCTCCACCCTCCCTTGCCATAGAACTTAAAAGCCATTGTGAACACCCTCGTTCAGGTTCTTTTCAGTAAAAAAATCGATTCCACTTTCCAACTGCCAGCAGGGAACCTGGCACCAGTGTGCTGCCTCGCACCTGGGCACCTGGCGCCGCAGCTGAGCTCCCCGCCGCTCCTGCCTCCTTCCAGACAGGAAGCTCCACACACTCACTGCTTCACCTTCTTTATCTATTTCTGCTCTGAGAAATTTCTACCTCGTTTGAGGGTGTGGCTATGTGTTTTAAATGTTCTCTTGGTATTTCTATGTTTCTGGAGCAAAGGGAAGTGCGTGGCATTCAAACTGAGAACTGACAACATAATCCTGACCAGAATTCTCTCAATTTGTTTTCATCTCTGGTTGATACTTGAAGTCTAAGAGGAGGAGGAGGAAGAAGAGACTCTGAATCTCAGAATTCTCTCTCAAAGTCACTTAGGAGTGACCCAGTGAGACAGTCTGACTACAAGGCAAAACATTAGCTTTTTGCAGAATTTTATGTTTATAAAAATATTTCATATACCCATGTATGCTAAGTCCTAATATATGCAACTTAAATTTCAAAAACAAATCACCTATTGATAGTTTATAATTTCTGCTTTTAAACACACTGATAATTTATCCTTGATGTTTGAATGAGTAATCTGATAAAACAAATAGGGTCAGATACCCAATCAGGCACCTGCTCATTTAAACCCAAACTAAACTACTGACCATTTGTTTTATCCCCAAGTCAGGTAAAGTATAAGCTAGAAGCTTTACATCAATAAGCATATTCCACATTAGTTCTCACTTTGCATCAATCGATCTGACTGAAGGCGCTTTAAGAATTATATTAACCCTCTTATATTTAAAAAAGTTACTGGGTATTTCATTTCTCTCATTTCATTTTTACTTTTTACCACCATCTGAGGACAGGCTTATTGGTTTTAAAGAGAGGGGACAGGAAGGAAAGAAACATCGATGCGAGACAGAAATATCGATCGGTTGCCTCTAACATGCCCCGGCTGGGGACCTGGCCTGCCACCTAGGCACGTGCCCTGGCAGGGAACCGGTCTGCAGATGGTGCCCAGCCCACTGAGCCACACCAGTCGGGGCCCACCCACAACTTCAATCCCCCCTAAGGAGCAGCCAGTCCACCGCGTAAGCTGTTCCCTAAAAACTGCACTCCCGTGGGTCCTTCCTTTCGTGTTGGCGCAAGGCACCCGACAGGTCATGACATAATCGTGGGCCAGAGGGGCAAATTATGCACCAGGAGACTCTGATTTACTACACATTAAGTATCAAATTTTTGACTAATTCCAATTTCCACGGCAAACTATGCCAATAATTATAATTCCCAAGTTACCAGCATTTTCAAGTTGCTACCATGACTAGATTCTACTACGTATGGCAATACACAAAAGAAATCCTTCAGGTTTCATTTTGAAAAAGCATTATTGGGTAATAACCACCACTTGTGAAAGAGATGAAAAATTAGCATGAATTTGATTACAGCTTCTTTAAAATCACAAGGTCATCCATATCTCAGCATTTAAAGAGACCTGAATGGTCATCCGATCTAGTCAGTATCAAGATGTCAGCACCTCAAATGGTATTTGAAGAAGGTTGCTCCTGTATTCCTTTTCCCATGAGGATTAAATGAGGGAGCATTTGTAAAGCCCTTAAGACTGCACAATACAGGTGAGTACCCTATGAGTGATATTTAAAGAAAATAAAAAAAAAACAAAGTATTTTAAACGGTGAAAATCATTTTAATTTTGGGCATTACAAAAAAGAAAAAGATAAATGACTTTTCAAAGTCGATACATTAATTCAATTACTGTAACTATGGAGAACTTAAAAACTACATTTCTTAGTCTTAACTATAAGCCCCTAATTCCACTTCTATTAATTTAAAAAACTGGTCCTTTAGAGGACAATGTAAGGGAAACTGACTTACATTTATGGAATAATATAAGTTTTATAAAAAGACATGCTTTTAAAAACTAACCATGTGTCGTTTGTAGTCTGTCAAAATTAGCTTTGCCAGAGATAAAATCCGATGGCTCATTAGAACAGCAACACACGTGGAGAATATGGTGCCTTTTTCATTCTACTTTTAGCACACAGCTCCCATCCCAGGAGTGGATCCCAGATCAAACAGACTTTCTTCTCAAAAAACCTCAAAACTTATTTTATTGCAAAGCAAATGTAGAGATGAGGACCCTGAGAAAACGGTCACTTTCAGATGTGCCTGGTGGTTTCCATACCTGGCAGCAAGGAACGCCGAGTGAGCTCTGTGCTCAGTGGTGACTTCACGTCAAAGAGACAAGTTGGCATTTGCGCGAGTGTCTTGCCCTGTCAGCGGCACTCATGGCTGCCTCATTACATAAACTTCCTTTTCCCTTTTGAGAGGGAGTTTATACAGTTAAATAGTTTCAAATCACTTATTTTTAGTTTCCTTAAGAGAAGCATATGTATCTTGTTTGTATTAGTTTTGGGGGGATTCCAAAAGAGTTGTCTAAATTTCCTGCATTTTCAGCAGAAAATAAAACCTTCAACAAAGTGAATGGGGTACACTGCCAAGGTAGAGAGGAGGGGAGGGAAGGCGCAGGCAGGCCTCCTCTCAAAGCTGACGTGCAAATGGCCTTCGAATCCAATCATCTGGCCATAGACCCTCCCTATCGCGGCTAACTCACTGGAGCAGAATGAAAGGCTTTGTGGCCACGTTATTTCCAGCCAGAGCTGGATCTGTCCCAACGTATCGAGCTTCCTACAGCAAGGACTAGCTTTATATCACATGCAGAATCACAGCTGAAGAATAAATGCTGTGACCAGATGAGAGAAAGTGTAACCTTAATGATTTGAGGGGAGGGAGAAGGGCGAGAGCGGCAGGCCGTGGGGGCCCAGTCATTCTTGGGTAGGAATGTGAAACGATGTGTTCTTTTTCTTCACTCCTTGGACAGAGCTTGAATGTGGCCGACAAGCCTAAACTAGAACCCTGGGAAGTCTGTTATTTAAAACACCATTACTGGTGGCAAGAAGGCAAGATAATGGTGGCTGAGAGGGGTCACTGGCTAACTTTACAGGTTCTTCCATACTTGGAAAACAGCCAGAGAACTCACAAAAGAGGAATGTTCTCATTGAAATCCAACCAAGTCGCAGCCCCCAGCAGTCAGGTGGCCTCAGCAGGCTGCTCTCCCTGGGCAGAAGGTGGGGTGCGGGAGAGTGAGTCTCCCCTTTCCCAGGCCCTCCCACAGGCAGGCGAGAGTAGGCATGCACCTGAGCTGGGGGAGGGGGGGGTTCACAATATAAGGGTTTGCCTCAAGAATTAGTGTTGATTTCCATTCTTCTTCAAAATACACTAGTGTTCAATTGTAAAAGGAAATACCCCTCCCCCCTATAAACAAGTAATATCCAAATAAAAGAATTCTCTAGGAAGATGCCCTTTTTTCATGGCTTTGACAGTCTACTGAGTGCTCTACCAGGTCCCAGCTGAGACACAAGATCCCAGGACCAGTCCCATCTCAGCCGACCACTGGCTGCATGACCTTGGGTAAGTCACTCGACCTGAGCTGCAGTCTTTTATTTGCAAAAACAAATGCTTATGAGATGTAAATTCCCTCCTAGTTGTCTTAGTTTCCATTAAGAATGGAGAAAATACTGCATTAAAAAGCAAATTTTATTAGAGTAACCCCAAATGTGATTAACATAGAAAAATCTCTAGGGTGACCTCAAGCTGCAGTAAAATCCAGAATTTACTTTAGATGACCCCAGCACCTGAAACAGAATCATTGTTAGTTTAGAAGGAAGGGACCCCAACAAGCTTTGAGAATAAACAAGTGTAAGGCTATGTTTGAAAATAATCATTCTCTAAACCAAGAAACCTACTGGTTCTTCTATAACTTACTCTCAACATTTGTGGATTATCTTTGTCACTGTTAACACACAGAAGGGAAATAATCTCTATAAACTTGTACATCATGGATGTCACATCAGAGGCCTGTGATATCTGGGGTCCTTTTTCCACTCTTCCTTGGGAGAAGGAGTCAGTGGGGTTATTGAGGGGCAGTGAGAATCATATACAGGGTAGCAAGAGCCATGAAGTTTACATTTTTTTTTTTAAAAAAGCAAAAACAGAGGTAGCCGTAAGTCAGCAGAGAGAGGCCCTAGACTGGGTTCTAGTCCCAGCTTTGCCGTGGACGGGACAAGCCACTCTCTGGGCTTCAGCTCCTACAAATGTGAAACAAAAGGGCCTTCGGCAGGGAAGCTCCGTAAGGAGCCAGGCTGGCTTCTGCTTAGGCTGCAGAAAGCTGCAGAGAATGCCTCTTCTGCCCTACCAGTCCGGGAAGTCCGGACAGTTTAGTAAGCTTTGCGTCTTCTTAAAGCCTTCAGAGAATGGCGATAATGATTCTGTAAGGCAACCCGATGAAACGAAGTCCCCAGAGGACCGACCAGTCCCTCTGCGGAGAGAAGGAACACAGCACTCCCCTGCTCCCAGCATCGCGCAGGAGGAAGAGGTGGTTTCCACAGACGTGGGGAGGAAGAAATCAGATCAGATTTCAATGAATTCTTTTTTTAACTGTATTTTTTCCCATTACAATTTATTCCCCTTATACCCTCTTCCACCTCCAGCCCCCCACCCTAGCAATCCCCACACTGTCGTCCAAGTCCCTGAGTCCTTTCTCCTTTTTGCTCCATCAGTCCACCCTACGACCCCTGCGCCCAGGGCTGCTGGCCTGCTCTCCATCTATGAGTCTGCCTCTCTTTTCCTCATCAGTTCAGCCTGTTCATTAGATTCCACAGATGAGTGAAGTCACATGGTACTTGCCTTTCTCTGACTGGCTTTCCAGCGAATGCTCAAAGGCTAAGCGCGGTCTAACACGTCCATCGGGAAAGGAGGGGCCCCAGCAGAGCAGCCCTCTCTTGGAAGCTCTTTTCTACTGCCTGCCACCAGGTGACTGAGGGCCACCGTGGGGACATGCAGCAATGAGAAGGGGTACCGAGGATCTAAAATTAGAAGCAGTTCTTACCCTGTATTTCACCCTGGAGTTACAGCATCCTGTCAAAATCTGTAAGGCAGACATTTCTCAAAAATGCTTCTTCCAAGCTATGTAAGGAATTGAACATTTAAAAAAGGAAACAAAAACTTGCTATTTTTATTTGGCAATAATATTGCAAATATATTTGAGACTTGCTGAACCTCAATCTAGATACTAAAAACTATTTTCATGGATTCAAATAAGTAGCATTGTTCTCTATATTAAAGATTCTCTAGCTTTACGGAAAATTGGCCAGAATATGAAAGAAGAATTCTGTGGCAGAGCAGTTAACCGCCCAGCCTCTGACCTTGGCTCAGTCAAGGTTAATGGCAATGAGGGTAACGCGGTCTGCTGCTACAACCTGACTGGCCTTTGAATCCTGTTCTACTACTTACTCCTTATGTGACCTTGGGAAAAATTCTAAACTGTAATTTCTTTACGAGCAACACTTTTACAGTAGAGTGGAAACAAAATAAGGAATACTCAACACTCCTACCCCAATGCCCAACATGTAGCAGCAGCTCAAGAAATTGCTGCTTTTACTAGTCAAAGCAATAGCAATAATGAATGAAAGTTTCCTATTAGATACAGATGTCCTTGGGAGGTATGGTAACTCTACCACATACAGAATTGAACAACTCCGATGTTTCCTGACCTGAACTTTTATGGCTATTTAAATAGAAGTGCTTCCATGACATTGAAATTTGAATTTTAGAACACTTGTGTGCATTACAATGAAATGCACTGAGCTAACTATGAATCTAAGATCTTTAACACCCTAAATGCTATTGTTTCACTAAATGGCTAACCTCCTTAAGAAATATGACGTTACTATCCCAAGTCTAATGCTAAAATATACGTGACTTTTGACTAAAGACAGCTGATTTGAAACCCACTGCATTATAATGGTATCCTGTGTAATGACCAAAAGTTGTATTTATGGTTTGCTTAATGACTGGGACCAATGCCTACATTTCACCCAAACAACTGCCAATGCTCATGATTCAGTCAAGGTCGATGGCAATGAGGGTGACTCAGTCTGCTGCTACAATTAGAGCAAGGGAACATTTGAAGAAGTTGTCATGGAAACTGTCTATCGCCCAGCAATGAGGATTAAAGAAATTGGGGAGGCAATCCTGCATTAAATTTGCAATTTATTTCTTGTGGTAAACGCTAATTTTAAAATGAGTTTAGAGGTCCTTAGAGTACAGATGAATGCTAAAAGAAGAGTCACTAAACAAGATGTCTTCCATCTAAATGTCACTGGACTCATATTTTGAAAACCTCAAATGCACCCAAAAACAAACAACCCAATTCTTCTCTTCTTCTTCCCTTCGTATCATTTGTGATACGGGGCTACAAAATAAAAAGTTTTCATTCATGATTATCTATTTTTGTGTTTCTATAACATAAAATTAGTTTTGGGGGACGAAACTTAACATGTCACATTCATAAGGGTCTGAGAACGGCTCAGCTTGGGGTCACAGTCCAGCAACCCATTATGTCACGGGCTGGGGCTGCCTGTCAGTTTTGCTAATGGTGTCAATTTCTTTGGAAGAGAAAAATGCCTAATTTTATTTTCTGGACAGATGTTTGTAGAAACAACTACCAATATGTCAAAGATAAAATAGGGTAGAGAAACTCTAATGTACAATGAACAGGATTCTTTATTTAAAGGCAAACAAAAAGTTGATATTAATATAGAAACATAGAAAAAGGCTATTAAAGGAAACTCTTCAGTCAAAATCTAGTTGGCGAGAACTCTGATTCTGGCCTCTCCTCTTTTCCATTGCTTTCTTGTATCAATTTGGGAATACGGAAAAGATTTTGTTACAAGAAAGATATGAAAAGCAGATAAAACACATTTAGGTTAATGCATACATTGTAACACTTAGCAACAAAGCTAAAATTTACTTAGCATTTTCATAAAAGTGACAGTACAAGAAGGAGTATAATGAAGACGCAGCTTTTTCTACAACGTGGAGACCATCATCAATTTAAGGATAATCCTCTTTGGTCGACTACCCCGTAAGAGACAGGCGTTTTGGTTTCTCTTAGTTAAAGGAACACCCCAGCTTCCTTCAGGTCCAAAGTCAGAGATGTTACTGGACACGCTCTGGCTCGAGGGGGACAGAGAGCATGGGCAACGCGTGTGGATCACAGGCGTGAAGCGCAACAGGAAGTTTTTTTGCATTTCACTCAACTTTGGCACAGACCTAAATGTTCAGTTACAGAAATATATTTGCCTCATTTCATTCATGAAACCAATGGCTAGTTAAACTTTCCTGAAATTCACTTGGCTTTAACAAAGACCACACTGGGAGTCAGGTAAACAAGAACTCCCAAATGTCCAAAGAACTGCGGCGACAACAAATGGCGGTATGAAATCAGCGTTAGTCCTTTGCAGCCAGCCCTCGGTATCCACGAGAACTGGCTCCGCCCCCCAACCCAGGATACCAGCATCTGTGGTGCTCAACTCCCTGATATAAGATGATGCGGCATCTGCATACAACCCTACACATATCCTCTCGTGTACTTGACATTCTCTCTAGATTACTTATAACACCTAATAAAATGTAAATGCTATATAGCTGTTACACTGTATTGTGTAGGGAATAAGGTCAAGAGAAAAAGTCTGTACAAGTTAAATACTAAACAGCAATACACTTCAACAATGCAAACTTTTCTTCCCCCTGAATATTTTCCACCTGAGGTTGGTTGTATCCGTGGATGTGAAACCACGGAAATGGAGGGCCAGTTGCTTTCTTAATAAAAATACCTCTCTCCAAGCAAAATTTTTAGGAAGCAGCTTCCTCCCACCCCCTTTATGTGTTTGATTTATATTTAGGAAACATACTGTAACATTATTTGAACTAATTTACTGGTTATTATTCAACAGTCATTGTTAACTCTAACTCTTTGGTATGCCACCAAGCCAAATAAAAGAATGATTATAACCTTCTTAACAACTTCAACTTTATGTCAATTAAAATGTGAGTAAATTGGATGAGGAATCAGACGTGTTGGGAAAAAGAATACAAAACTGAAAGACTGACAGAGACATAGAGGGAGAAAGTAAAAATGCCTTAACGGTGCAAAAAACTAGTTACAAACTGCCTTTTATGAAAGATCTCAAAACAGTCGCTCTGACTGCTCCTTACACCTCCTACGAGCTCTGATAACAGCACAAAACAGGGAACACTCGCTCACTGCTCTCTGCTCCCTGCAGTTTACAGGCCGTGGTAGGTCTGGTTCCAGGACTCCACGGAGCTGCTTTCTGTAACGCCTTCAGTTCACCAGGAGTGAACTGGTGACGTCACTGACGCAACTGAATCCTCCCAATGGCTATCAATCACCAGCCCACACAACCTCCCAGGTGATACCTGCCATGTGGCTGGTGTTACAAAAAAGCACTGGACAAGGCACTGGACTAAAGCAGAGGCCGAGGGATGCCACACCTGCCTGGGTGAGGGTCAGACTCCGACGGCAGAGAAGGCCAGCTGTGGGCAGCGTGCTCGGGGAGGACGAGTGAGTGCAGTTTAGAGGGAGACCTGGAAAAGCAGCGCAGGGAGTGCCCCACTGAAGACTTCACACGAGGACGCCTTCAGGGGTTTCAGTCAGTGTCATTACAGGCTCCCAATTGAATAAGGAAAACACCAGCAGAAAATGCCTAATTACAGAATGCATAATTTATGAGTGGTTTTAGCCACTCTCTTGAATCACCAAAACCAGACTATGCTTCAGAGAGTGAGGATGCCCACGAGCCTTCCTTTACAGGCTAAGATTCTGAGGATAATATATTAATCTCACTTTTTAAAACGATCCCAAATACTTATGGTACACAACGGTTTGGTATCCTGTTCTTATTTTTAAACTTTTGTTTGAATTTTATCAAAGTAACAAATGAGCATAATTCAAAAGTCAAGAATGCGACTAGATCTGAAACACGAAGGGCAACGCCCTGGACTGTCTCCCTTTCCCCCTGATTCCCACTCCCCACCACCTCTGTCTTTTTATTTCAAAATAATGCGTGTGCTGGTATTTTTAAAATTTTAATTTTCAATGATCTACTACTGACTTCTCTTTGAAAAATGAGGCTCTTCTGTCTCTAAATTAATTTTAGAATCTGCTTAAGTGTTCCTAATCTACTCATTTTTTAAGACATCCTATGAAGGGGACAACTAAAAAGAAATATATCTCTAAAGCTAAAATCCTGAAAGAAGTGAAACTAAGATTTAACTGGGACCCTGAGAATGAGATGTAACTCCAATGTTAGGACACCACCTTACGACAATGGCCGCGCGCGACAAAATCCCCTTCGCGGCAAAAACGCAGGAGAGGGAGGGGTGCCTTCTCACGCTGTCACTGGAGTAAAGTCTGAGACCGCGGCATTTTCTGGTGCACCTTCCAAACCCAGCTAGGCCCCTCTTCGCTGTGCCCCGTGGGCACTCCCTTTGACTGACACATTTATTCTGCACCTCTCGGAACAGGACCAATCCTAGGTGGCTGTTTTATTCCCTTTCTCTTTCTCTTTTGTTTTCTTCCCTTTCTTTGTGAGGGGCTGGCATTCCCAAGAAAGCACGGCAGCGATCCTGCTGGCTTTTTCGCTCGCTCCTGTGTTATTACATTTAATTTGTATGCTTTTATAACTTTGTACTGACGCCCACAGGCCTTTGAACAATGGGTACCCATTCAATAAACCCAAGAAATAAATGACTTGATGACTGTAAGTGCTTTGAACTCAATGGACAGAAGGCTCTACATAAGTAATGTAATAGTAAGGACGGTAGGATGAAAAATTGAAAAAAAAAAAACAATCTAAAGCTTTTACAAAAGCCCAACACACGCACACAAGTTTTCATCCTTTGTTACACAGCACTCATTTCCTTCATTTGTACTCGGTCCTCAAAACCTCTTTCTCTGTATTTTTTTTGAGGAAAATGACAAACACGCAAAAATACATTATACATGCTTTCAAAGAGTATTTCCTTTGAACTACGGATGGAATGGTGATGGACTAAGTTCAAAGCTTATTATATAATAATGTAAGAGATACTTAAATGTATCATGCAATCTCGTAAAAGTGATTCCAGTGCTATGATGAAGCCCTTCGGAGCTCCTGTAACCTGAGTCGTGCAAACGACACTTCACCTTCACTGCTTTTCACTTGGTTTATTAAGTACAATTTCATTTAAAATCTGAGAGACACATAGACTTCAAGATAATTAATCAGAATACTTCACTACTAGGAGGTTATTATGAATTATTATTAATTAAGGCACTGCTATAAAACTTGCATTTTAAACAAGCTTAACTCATTAGTCCACACGGGAACTTCCTAAAGTGGGGTACGCTGAGAAAAAGGAACAGGGGGACAGACATATTTGAAGGAAAAGAAAGGCTAAATAGGAGATTGAGAATAGTTAATTTTATACTCTTTCTTTCCTAAACTTCGATTAGAAACACCTAATCCCTAAAAGAATCCTCTCAGGACTAACCTAGCTGTCAGTTTATACTACCCAAAATCATCCCCATTTTTACATGGCCAGATACCACCTGTTTTGCCCAAACTAGTGGGTATGTTTTTTTTTTTAAGATTTTATTTAGTTATCTTTAGAGGGGAAGGGAAGGAGGGAGGGAGAGAAATATCATTGTATGGTTGCCTCTCATGGGTCCCCTGCTGAGAACTGCCCTGCAACCCAGGCATGTGCTCTGACTGGGAATTGAACCAAGATCCTCTGGTTCGCAGGCCTGTGCTCAATCCACTGAGCTACACCAGTCAGGGCACTAGTAGGTATGTTTTAACCCTCATCTAGTCCTCAATCTTCAACCCGGTTTAGCACTTCTTCCTGTGTAAGACATGCCCGTCTGGCGCCACCCACCCGGGGTGTCCCCAGTTTCTGGTAGAAGCACTTCCTCTTGTATCCAAATTCTGAAGGTTGGAGGCCCCTCGAGCTCTGGACTGGTCCTTCTACCCCTCTCCTGCCACACTGTCTCTCACTGTGCTCTCATCAGTTGTTGTGACTTTGAATGTCTTACTTGGGCTGATGACACCTACACTTCCATCTCCAGTCTAGACTTCTCTGTTCCAAGCCACCGTCTTCTCTCACCAGGATGATTTGGCTGGCTTCTCAACCTCACCTCTTACCTCTCTAAATCACTGCTCCATGATACTTTTTCAAGGGTACTTCCATTGTTCAGAACCCTCCAATGACTTGACCCTGCACTACATGGGTAACCTCCCCAATCCTTCCCATGAGTAGCCCACCAGGCCCGGCACAGCCTGACACTGGCCATGCTCTTCTCCCAGACGTCTGCGCCTGCTTATGGTCTGCTGGGTAAACAGACCTCTGTCCTGCCTCAGGGCATTTGCACGCGCTGTTCAAGACACTCTACCCCCACTCTTCCTCATGGCTGACCCATACACCTGCCAGGTTTCAGTTAAATGCCACTTTCTCACAGAGAAGATACCCCCATCTCCCCTACACCCCCAAATCTAAATTAGGATTCTCACAATTCTCTTGAATTATGTCAGTTATTTTCCTAGACCTATTTATAATTTTCTATTCATTTGTTTGCTAAATGGATTTCCCCTGTACTAGCTCTCTGAGGGAGGGGCAGGGTCCATGTCCATTCATGATTTTGTCTGCTTGCATCTGATACCTAACAAGTCCTTTTAGGCACAGGACTGTCGTGGTACGTGAAAAACAGCAGGTTAACACTGGGCACCACTATCCCAGGGAACCTTTAATTTGCCCAAATCACCAACGACAGAGCATTCCATCGGTCCTCTAAATACAAAGGCAGTGAGGCTCCACTGATACGCAAAAAAAAGGCATATGATGAGATTTCAAAAGTTGAGAAAAAGAGACAATTTAATAGTATGTCCTAAAGCCCACAATTAAATCAGAAATAGATTATTCTTATGTTCAGATACATTTTGCCCAGCAAGAATATATGGAAAAGCTCATCTTAACTTCCATTCCTGAACAAATGATGAGTATATCTGAATGAAAATAATCATGGTGTGATAATATCCATCATTTACTGAAAACCTACCATGATATGGCATCAGCCAAAAACGCCGTAAGTATAATCACTAATATTAAATTCACCTCCATTTGAATGATCACTGAAGCTCAGAGAGCTGCAACTTCTCTAAGGTCACTAACTATTTCCTAACCAAGGTAACACACCTATGAAGTGCTAACATTGAGAGTGAACTCCAGTCTAACCTGCAGTGCAGACTTATTCCATTATGCTACAGTGCCCTGAAAGGAGACTTTCAATTGGCCTTCTTCCGTGTTCAGGATGAGGGAATACGGGGCGTATTTCCCTATCACTGAGGGCAGAGGCTGTAGTGGTTATAACAGTGACCACTGATGTTCACATCGCGCTTGTTACATGCCAAACATCGAACTGAGTGCTCTCTGGGCATTCTCCCATTTAGTTCTCACAACAATCCCATGGGTGAGATATCATTATTTTTATTAAATAAATAAGAAATCCAAAGATCAGAGGAGTTAAGAAGGTCAAGGTCACATGAAAGTTGAGTCCAGTTTTTTCAGGCCCCAGTGCTCATATTCTTAAACAACAAAAAATTATAGTAAAAAACGTATAACATTTACATCTTAACCATTTTTCTACCAGTTCAGCAGTGCTCAGTGTATTCATACTTTATCCTACTTTATTTTCCCATGGGACCTTCTAACGCTTCATTCATTTACCAGTTCGTTCTACATCTCTCTTCACTAGAATACAGGCTTCATGCGAACAGGAGTTTTTATCTTCACTGACGTCTTCACAGAGTAGAAAAAAATGCCTGGAAAAACAGTAGCTGCTCACTACTTACTGGATGAAAAAATGAGGCATGTCAAGTACCACATGGAGTGTGTTTATGCATACATTACTCTTTTGTAGCTGGTATCGTTGTTAACCTGCAGAATACTGGTCATTACATGGAGCACCTACAACGGGTGTGGGAGACTTAGGACTTGGAGTTGGTTAGTAAGCTAAAGTATCACTATTCACTAGTAATAATGAAATGAAACTTACTCTTACTCTCATCTGAATTCACAGGCCAGTATGAAATAACTTTGTAAGAAAGACAATGCCTGGTTATTAAAGGCTCAATACATTTTAGGCCTCGAACATAATCCTAAAAAAGGAAATAAATCATTAATTCAATCACCCAACTGATCAATTAGCACCGCGCATTAAAGGAAAACAAGATGTGTTGCAGAGCTTCCCAATACCCTCCTCACGACCTCAGGCCAAACACAAATTTGGGAACACAGAAAACGCCAGGTGAGAGACTCTAGGTGACTCGAACATGTGAGAGTAATGCACCCACTCCTGCCCTACTGATTACTAGACAAACATGCTAAGTGATATCATTCCCGAGGTACCAAAGTGTATTTTAGGAAAGAAATTTAGTTCTTATATGTCAATTACCCAAAAATAACTGTTTTGTTGCACTAACAAATCAAGAAAACCAATATCCTCCAGTCATGGAACAGCCTTGCACAACTGTCAAAGCAAGAACTAATTTGCTTTCTACTCCCCAAAGTGCACCACTTCTCACGACCGAGGTCTCAGGTATCAGAACTCAAGTAACTTATCAATACATTAAGAAACAATTTAGGCTTAACTCCACCTAGTGTTAACTGAATCTTCTAATAATACCTGAAGTCCAGATAAGCTCTGATGCCTTCATGCTCATTTTGCCAAGTATCAGGTGATCCCCAAACATTCTTACAAGGATTCTTAAGAATTTTTCAGAGATCCATGAAATTTCCAGAATAACAGGCAGAGCTGAATTCTCAAATACAATTTGTTTTCAGAAATTAAATTGGCTAAGGAAAGAGTTGTATTTCCACTTCTACAATGAGTAAGATTACTGTTTTTTCGGGGGGATCTTATCTGGAGAAACTACAAGTGCCATTTAAAAAACATTTGCAGCTTTGACTATAATCAACTGTAATAATAAGATACCAACTCAAAAAAACTCTTTTCATTTAAACCTCTTTTGTAATACTGCTTTTTAATAACCCTCATAATAGCCGAATTAAAGGACCCCAACAGAAATCATTCATCCCACATAAAACAAACACTGCCTTTTCTTCTTAGCTTTGTTTTACAAGCTACATTATTTCCAGATGACGCTTGAGGGGACTATGGTTTCGAGAATTAGATGTTTAAATAGACAGCTGCTTTCTATTTGCCATGTAAATCAAGGATATATCAAAGAAAATTCCAAATAGTAGACTTCTTTTCTTCCTATTAGGAACTACAAACTTGGACAGAAAAGGAGAGAGAGAGGGAGAAACAATCAAAATTTGTGCAAACAGAAAATTAAAATAATGATTTCTTAAATAACGAAGAATTTGAAAAAAATCTCAGGAAAAGAAGGTGTTTTTTGGTTTTGTTTTTATTAGCTCTGCACAGCAGCAGGTAAGAATTCTTTCACTACAATGGGAAGGGAACAAAAAACGAAACTGTGATCACGGGTTTTTACAAATTTATCACACGTTGCTACTGAATTTAATATGCATGGTTTTTTCCCCCTGTATTCTTTAAACTTCACTTGGAACATTAATTAATCATTGCCAGATTTCAATGCAAACACATCCTATTTCCTTTTATAAGCCAGAGGAAGCAACATAAAAGTTATTTAAGTATTTTTAGTGATAATTTAAAAAAACCCTTTAGAAGAAAATTTGACCAAACTCTTTAAGAAGGGGCAAGAGGAACTTCCTCTTTGGGAATAAAGAAAGGCCAATGGTCTTTCACGCAGCTGAGGGATGCTTTTTAAGAATGGAGGAATTCTACTTATCATTATTTTTTAGCAAGAGGGGAGTGAGCACTCCAACTAAAAACTGTCCTTCCGAGCATTCTCAAACCTTTCTGGAACCCTCGTTCAGAAGTGCGCCCAAAGCCAAGTTGTAATACAAGAAAACCAGGCTTATTATGTTAAAGTGAGGCCTGGTTTTTAATTAGGAAAAAGAGTGGCAGGGTGTGTGGGGAGCTCACTTGCCACAGGCTTTATTTGAATTTTTAAATCAATTGTATTAAAGAAACTTCCTGGGACCTAATCAACGTGGGGCTTGGAATCCACTGAAGTTCAAAGCAGTTGCATCCTTTACGGGATGTTCACCAACCCTAGGCACCAGATTTGGCTCTTTTTTTTTTTTTTTACACTTGTTCCTACATCATGAAAGTGACTGTAAATATCTTGATTTGAACCGCATGATCCTCTATGGGGAATCAGTTGAGCTAAGGCCGCAGCAGGGAGAATACAAGACAAGTTGGAGCATTCTGAGGGTCTAAAGGAAAAAAAGAGAGAGCGAGAGAAAGAAGAATGGAGGGAGAGAGGGAAGAGAAAAAAAAACAGAAACATATTCAAAGGGCAGGGGACACAGCCTGAAAGAGCTCCCAATGGCAAAGGTGGAACTACCTCCATAAGGAAATGAGGTTCCAGTTTATAAAATAATGATAAAATCAGTACCGAGGGGGCCACATGGACAGAAACAGTAACTGCCGAAACAAACACAGTGGGGAGAGGTGGCTACTCTTCCTTGCAGAAAAATCCTATTAATAAATATAGAAAAAACGAGACAAGCAGAAAATCACTAATAAGTTAGTAAAACATGCCACAGGCAAGATCAATCAGTGAAGGCTAAATTTGTCAGAAAATGTGTAAACAGAAACAGGTATTAGCCTAACCTCAAAGTATCACCACAAAACACACACCACAGTTATTACAAAGGGAGAGCTGGCAAGTTCACGGTGAAGGAACTTGGCAGACATCACCCAAGTGGTGTGTCCGAGGCAAACACAGGTAAACATACCCAGTAATACATACCAACATCGTACGTACACTGCACCAAAAAGGGCCTACGCCTCTGCAGTATCCTTCCCCAAAATGTATAATGTCCATCTAACCACGAGAAAATGCCACACGAACCCTTGTTGAGGGACTTTCTACAGAGTAACTGACCAGTACTCTTCCAAAGTCTCAAGGTCACAGAAGACAGGGGCAGATTAAGGATAGGTGACAACAAAATGCTGTGGGGGACCCTGGACTAGACCCCAGGAGAGAGTAAGGGCATTAATGTCAAAGCTGGTGATGGTCAGAGATTTGTATTGAGTTAACAGCGTTGTACCAAGGGTAGTTTACTAGTTCTGATAAATGTTCTATGGTTATGTGAGACACTTACAAAAGAGAAAGCCAGGTGAAGGATATGGCGGCATTTTTTAAAACTCTTTTGTAAATCTAGAATTATCTGAAATAATAAAGAAAAGAGGAAGAAGCAAGAGGGGAAAGTAAATTGTGTGCGTACCTGAAAAAGATTTCAAGGCCTACACCTATGAAGAAGAATATAATGTAAAAACTACAGAGTTCCACTTTCTTTACCCTTCAGTCTGACTCCCCACAGCTATTTAATAGTTTTTTGTATATTATGCCAGAAAAACTGCATACATATTTCAAGCATACACGTACATCGACCTGCGTACTATAAAGTATGGGTTTTGAAAAACTGATTTGAGTGTTATATCTCTCCAGATAAACCCGTATAGACTGAATTCACTCTTTAAAGAACGGCAGCACAATATTGCCCTGGGTGAATTTATGCTTTACTTAATCGGTCCCCCACAGATGGACACAGTGCTTGTTCCCATTTATCTGCTCTTAAACCAGGCTGAAAAACACACTGTAACTGCTTATCTAATTGACTTTGGGAGTTTCTAAAGGCAAGCCACTCTACAAGAAACATGTTTTCCTTCTTTGAATATATTAACTTTTTCAAAGTATAAGATTTATTTTCCTACATTTACAACCTCATGCCATCCACAATGCTGCTAAGCTGAAATCTATCTGCTCTTACATTCAACGAATCGTTCTTTTTCTCCCTATTTTCTTCTAGTTCTCCGAGTACTACCACTTTTCTTAATGGCTCTGAGATAAAATTCACACACCTTGCATTTCACCGAATCACAACACACAATTCAATGGTTTTTCGGCGCATTCACAGAGCTGTATGACCGGCCCCAGAGTCCAACTCTGAAATATTTTCGTCACCCCATTAGCGGTCACTCCCCACCTCGAAACATCTACTATTTGTCTCCGTGAGAGCTGCCTGTGTGGTTTTTTGCTACTGGCTTCTTTCACTCAGCATGTGGTCAAGGTTTATCCACTGGAAGCACGCACCAGTACTTCATTCCTTTTAACTGTCGAATAATATTCCACTGTACGGACATGCCACCTTGTATCTGTTCATGGGCCAGCGATGGACATTTGGGCCATCGCCACTGTGAGGCCATCATGAATAATGGTGCTACAAACATTCACATTTTTGCATGAACATGTGTTTTCCATTCCTTAGGGGTATTTATTACCATATGCTGAGTCATATGGTTATTCTTTGTTTAGTCTTTTGAGAAACTGCACACAGTTTTCCAAAGCAGCTGCATAATTTTACATTCTCACCAGCAGTTTATATGAGCATTCTAATTCCTCCGTACCCTCGCCAACACATGTGATTATCTGCCTTTTTTATTACAGTCATCCTAGTGGGTGTGAACTTATGGTTTTGATTTGCATTTTCCTAATGGCTAATAACGTTGAGCATCTTTTGATGTGCTTATTGGTCACTTGTATATCTTTGGAAAAATGTCTATCAGGTTCCTTTGCCCACATTTTTTAATGCAGTAAATAAAGTGCCGCTGCTGAGTGCCTCACAGGCCAACAGGGTTCTCAGTTCTCCTTCCACGAGATGGTTCAGGGCTCCGGACTGTGCCATGCTCTGAGACCTCAGGCTCTCGCTGGGTTTCCTGCCGCTGGCTCGCAGAAGATGAGGGGGAGTGAGGCGGGGAGATGGTGCAGCGGTGCCATCGCTGCCCCCCACATCCCACCAGCGAAAGCCAGCCAGACGCCCCTGTCGGGAGGCGAGGGTGCTGGAGAATGCTGCCTAGCTGTGTCATCAGGAAAGGAAGTGGTTTTTCTGATTCTGGCTCCTGCTCTCTCTGGCTTGTGCCTTTTCATTTCATTGCTTGGAATGAAATGGGAGAGTCTGTCCTAAGGAAAGATGTAAAAGTCCTTTGATGATCAAAGGCAATACAACCTGGCTCCGTCAGGCTCCGCCCAGAATGCACGCTCCATTCCTCTCATCTCGGGGAGTCGCAAGGTGATTGTTGGAAGTTAGGAAAACAGAGCTCATGTGACGCTGTGATGACACTCATAATTAAAAACCATTCTTCTAGTTTAAAAAGCAGCTATAACTCATTTATTATTTTTGTTTCATTTTCTATATTGAGGTTCCACTGTGTATGACCAAAGTTATTTGGGAGGTTTACTCTTACTTTTTAAAAAACTGTTGGAAGGTTCTCCTTCCATAATCCTCTCCTTCAGTCACTGAACTGAATTTTATGAAACCCTGGTAGAGAGAGTGAAGCTTAGCTACATCAGCGGAACGTCCCTTCCTTCCTGAACACCTTTCTCGCCCCAGTGGAGGCAGCAGAGCCAGCGGCTCCCCCCCTCCCCCAGAGGAGCCGTGTGCAATTTCTGTTTATGTCCCCCTTCAGCAGCCAGGGCGTCTCCTCATCATCTAGAACTTGGTGGAAGGTTTCAGGTTGCCCCTGAGACATTCACACAAACATTGTTGTACTATAGTAGTAACACTGATGTTTTTGTAACTTGCTATTTGCTTTCTATGTCGTTACTCAATTGACTTGTGAATTATACAGTATAATGAGAACAAACATTTTCTTAATGAACTCAGAAACCTCTGGGTAGAAAGTACTCTATTACTTGAGAAGAAAAACATATCCTTATTTTAAGCACTAATTCACAATCTTTGCTAATACAGTTGCTCCTGGTATAGAAAGTGTACACCAGGGAACCCACTGCTGCCTTAAGGCCCTTTCAGTTTCCCTTTTCCTCCCTAACAAACTAGCGGTCCAAAGCATGAATCCAGGACATGGAATCTTATACAGTTGTTGGCTGGCAAAGACACTTCAGTAAAATTTCTGGGGAACAAGAGGAGGGAACATATTTTATTTCCCAGTTAAGGACCAATTAAAAGAGAATAACAATGAGAACACGGTTTCAAATGTGTAAATCACTTCGGTAACTTTTGAGCAATGGAATGAACTGCCACTCAAGTTCATTTGAATTTCCATTTGGAAAATGTTGTGATCTGTAAAGTCTCAAACACACCAATGTTAAAATAAAGATTGTCAATAACAGATTCCAAATGGAATTTCCCCAGGATTTCTAGGAAGCAGATGCTTTAAGAAATTCATGTTCACCTAGTGAAAATTTTATACAAGAAAACAAATAGTCAGTGACTAAAAACTGTGAAGTTCAATGGGAGAGTTCATGTGTCTGTTACAGAGTTCGACGTCCTCTCGTTGCCTCATCACCTCCGTAACTGGCAAGCACTACTGAACACGACCCGTCTTCCCAAAGGAGAATCAGTTTTCTGGATTCTTCTCAGAGGGGACTGCTGCTAGAGCGACCTCAGGACTATGCACATCCAACCCATGTTTGTGAAACATGGACACAGAGGCACCGCGTAGGTCAAATAAATGGTACTTGTACAAAAATAACAAAACCTTTAAAGACAAACCAAATTCAAATTCTCAACAAACACAATCCCCGCTGCTGCTCTGACCTTAACTGAGGCGTCCAAGGAGCCAGCAGGAGGAAATATTTTCCTTATAACAAGTCATGGCAAGGACAGAAGTGAGCTATTATACTAATTTTTTAAGAAGTTGAGAATATTTAACTAGTAGGAAAATCTAAATAGCTGTTCTGTGCATGTGCATGCATGTGTGTGAGAGAGAGAGAGTAGTCTGGAATTATAAACTTGATGGGCTAACAGATCATATCTCACACACACACACAGAGAAAATAAATAAATAACAGAGAAGGAAAACAGCCCAGCGGGCCGCGGCCGCACGCAGCTATCTCTGTGTATCAGCGACGGCTGTCCGGACTGGGTGCTGTTCCCACAGTCCCCTATCAGCACAGCCACTTAGAAATGAAACGAACCACAGGAAATGAGCAAAACAACTCTCCGGCTGTCTGGTATGCATCACCACTTCAAAACACAATCCAGAAATTCTCTCATAAGGTTTCTAAGTGCCAACCCGCTACGTTGCTGCCCGGGGGTGGTTTGGGGAGCTCCTTGTTAGAGCCTGATGAACTAACCGCTTCTGCGGTTCATGACAAGATCACGTTTAGCACATCAGGAATGTCACAGGGAGCAGCCCCACCCTACAAGAACTCACAAGGCATTCTCCCCCCAGTATTATGTCACGCTACTTCATCATCGTCCAGAGGTCAGGTGGAACTGCACCCCTCATCTTTAAGGTGATGAACAGAGGTGACACAGTACTGCGGTTCTCTGCTGACCACACTGACGAGACCAGAGCAGCATACTGAGTATACTGAACAGAGCCAATCAGAGTCTCTTTCCCAGGGAGCAGGAACTGGGGCTTCCAGATTCTGGTCCCTGAGCTTACGGTGACACTGACAAGGACGTGTTGCAGGTTGGGAGGTAGGAAGAGGAAGGGCAGGGGTTGCTGTTTTAGTTAGCCCGGGGAGAAACTGGCCTGTGGGAGGCAGAAGAATAATACTGAAGCAGAAAGCAGCGGAGAACAAACTAAAGGGCATCAGAAAGATGGGATACTCCCGAATCCAATGGCTTTTCAATATCAGGTTCTCGTTCTCTGTGAAATCCAAGTTTACACCCCGCCTTGAGTGAGAAACCTTTGCACACTTCCTGTGAAGACCCTCCTTTTATTTTCCTGTCACTACACAGAGTTTCTTGACTAAGGTGGTAAGAGACCTAATTATTTAAAACCATTGCTTTAGGGTTGACTTTCTTCAGCCATTGTTAATGATCACTAAGCTTTCCCCCTTGATTTGAGATGGCACCCCTTCTTTGCACATTTGGGATTTCCAGGGCGCCAGGATCACAGGCAGATCTTGAGAAGAGAGGGATGCTGTTGCTCATAAATTCAGCAATGAAAGGAAAATTTTTATTGACAAAGTAAGATAAGTACTTACATAATCTGGTAGAGGAACGTCACTGGAACTCAGCGAACCTCTCAAGGACTGTGTGGCCTGTTCCAGCACTTTGTTGTGTTTTTTAGACAGCAAGGAAAATAAACTGAAAAAACAAACAAACGAACAAATAAAAACCCCATTTATGTTAAAAGAACTGAGTACGTCCTTTTCTAGGCCCTATGTGGAATTAGAAGGTTCCACAGAATGCCACTCATTCTAAAACACACTTGCCGTGATTTTTTTTGCTCCTGCGTTAATAGCAGGATTAACAATACTAGTGATACAACAAAAAATGAAGTGAGGAGAATGTTTAAATTATAAGGATAAAAAAATTGACATGTTAAAATTATATTTCAAACACAGGAGAAATTTTCAGACGATTGCTACAGTGGGAAAAGTACTGACGGAGATTGAGAAAACCCGGGTCACGAAGCGTCTGTGAGTCACTACTGGTGTAATCCATCACCGCCCCACAAGCTTGTTGTACCTCAGCTTTCTCATCTTCCAATTAAGTGTGTTGGGTTAGATTATTTCTCTAGTACAATACAGAGTCTAGGATTTAGTATTATAGCTTTATACTCTCATTTCTCAAAAAGAATGACTTTAAACATATATGTTATAAGATTTCTGCCTCTGACCATGATGAATTACCTGGTACTGAATAACTCTCTCACTGTAAGCAACTAAGAAAGTGGACAAAATATATGAAACGACGGTCTTCAGATGTTACATAACATGTGAAGTGCAGAAGTCTGATCCCTTAAAAAAAAAAGGGCTACACATGATGAGTTCCTACCCAGAGAAACACTCCGGAGTGCGGTTCAGGGCGTCAAGACCAAACAGTACAACACACTCAGTACTGTGCTGAGCTCAGGAGACAGAGACAGGGATCTGCAGCCGCTGTGGCAGCTGGAATGTGCAGGGCAGATTATTAGATAAGAGAGAAATGTAAGAGGGAGGTCCAGAGACCTGCCGAAGGGTGTTCCTGAGCGTCTGGCTAAACACGGAGCTGTGTGGTCCAGAGAAAGGCCCTGCCTGGGGTGGCAGGTACACACCTGCCCAGGAGCTGGAGAGAACCCGCTGAATGTGGGTGTTTGGGCAAACTCTCGGAAAGACCCTGCTGCAGAAGCGGAGCTGACCTGGCCCAGAGTGCAGACTACTCCAGTCCGAACTGTATCCTAACAGACCTAAGACGGCAATTTTCAAAGGATAAAGCTAACTTACATCAAACACAAACGACCAAACACTCAGTTAAATGGCAGAGGTTGTCAGACTGGATAAAAAGCAAGACCCAATCACATGCTGTTTACGAGTCACATTTGTAAATTTAAAGACATAGGTAAGTTAATATTGAAATGATGCAAAAAAGACAAACACTAATCATAACGAAGCTGGAATGGTCCTATTAATATTGGAATAGGCTTCAGGACAAGAACATTATTATTGTATTCGAGATAGAGAGATCTGATGATGATAAATGGGCCAATTCACCTCAAAGACAAAACAATCCCAATGCTTCAAATACACATAGTTATACAATTATACTATTAAGCCTCTGTGGCTAACAAATAAAGAATTCCACCCTGGCTGGTGTGGTTCAGTGGACTGAGCACTGGCCTGCAAAACCCAATGTTTGCTGGTTCAATTCCCAGTTAGGGCATGTGACTGGGGTATGGGGTCAGGTGCTGGGTAGGGTTGGGGGGGTGTGAGAGGCAAACACGCTGATGTTTCTCTCCCTCTCTTCCCCTGTCTAAAAATAAATAAATATATATTTTTAAAAAACAAAAAGAATTCCTCTTTGGGCTAGATGGGAACTCAAAAATAAAGGCAATTCTGATTCCATGTACTTTCCCATATAAATCTGAGATTAACTTGCATTATTTTTTAAATGCCAAAAACATTACTGTAAGTATTTCTTAGTAACACCCTGTGAAATAAAATATTTGAGTATCCATTTAGGAAAACTCCTAGCTATTTCAGGTGGTTTAAATGGGATGGCCACTGAAGACAAGGCTACTAAGTATTCTTTCTGTATTAAGTTTTAACATTATCAAGAATAAAAATGCCTTAGACACTTATTGGTAATGCCAGATGTCATACAAAGCAAATATAACAGAGGCAAGAAACTTCTCTAACTCTATACTCAAATACAATTGAGAGAAAAAAATTAGTGAAAAATTACTAAATGGGTAAGTGTGAAATCCTATAATACTATTAAGTACTAAGCATATGTTTAAGAAAGAGAGTTCTTTGAAATGGAACAGCAGAGCTTCATGAAGGCGTTAGATCTTATATAGACTCTTGAAGAAAAAAGATTTGTGCAAGAGATAAGCCATTTCTAAACAGAAGGCAGAGCACAGAGGCAAAACAGGCGAAGTGAGAAGAGTGGAATGAATGTGTTTCATAAAGAAGCAGAAAGTAAGATTCAGTCTATGAGGGTATGTGCATTTTTTCAATCATTTCATTTTTGAGTCTTCATCTGAATTTAGTTTTGTTCTGTTTTTTCCTTTTTAAGGTTAAAAGTAAATACTTTCTACTGAAGCCCATTCCCGTGACCCATGGGTAACAAATGTTAGCAGTTTATTTATTGTATATGACTCTAGAATGTTACGTGCATCAAGGAATAAATGAATGCTGTGTTCACATCCACTTTCTTATCTCACAAAATATGAACTGTTCTGTACCTGCACCTTTTCTGCTTCACAATATATTCCTTGCTTCATTCAACAAACATTTATTGAGTGCCAGTTACTTGATACCTAAGCATACGGATAAACCATAATTTAGTCCGTTATCAATCACTGCAATATTTCAAGTTTTTTTTGTATTGTAAATAGTACTGCAAAGAATATCCTTGTACACAGTTTTGGGCTTACCTGAGGGGAGGCTATCTATAGGATAAATTCCTTGAAGGAAATCTGCAAAGTAAAAGAATTACCAGACACAATAGTAAACTGCATTGGGGGCATATACTTCTCAATACAGATTATGTTGCAGGTGATACAAAAAGGTAAAAATATATTGAGATATTGTATAATGCATATTCACATGGGGAAAGAATGAAGAGGGAAATCAGTAAAAGTCTTCTAACTGGCTGCAGTACATTTTCTGGAATAAATGGAATTTCAGAAGTTTTTTGAGACAAAGAACTTTGAATTGTAGCAAAGTGCACAGCAAGCCTCGGGAGCATAAATCGGATGCCCAAGTTAAAAAGAAAAGCAATAAATGCCCCTGGAAGAAGCTGCCAGTGTTAGTAAGCCTGAAAGGAGCAAGTGAAGCCACACGGCACACTTTGTTGAATTTGCAAGAAACCAGGACTCAGGGGCTGTTTTCTGGGCCCAACAAACCGGGATTCCGTGTCCTGAGAGCGCAGCTTCAGAGAAGGACAGGAAGAGGTCACCTACGATAGCGTTCATCATCAGTCAAAGAAAAATACTGGATGAGTGCTAAGAATCAAAGCAAAAAGGATGTAAAATTGTTTCCTTTGGAGAAGAAAGGCTAGTTTATTTATTTTAAAAAGGAATACTAACAATCCTCCTTCCTTGTTAGTAGAAGACAAAACAAGGAAGTCAGCTTCCATTCAAACAGAAGCTCTTTCTCTTGGGCATAATGGAAAATCTGACTGTTAAGGGCACACATGTTGAAATGGCCACCTTAACTGGCTGTGGCTACTGCCTCCAGCTGTTTTTAAGCAAGTTGGTATAAGCACAGATGATTTGAGGCCACTTCTGGTTTTCTATCACGAGTGAGAAACAGAATTCACACTTCACATGTTATTTTTCTACAAATTAATAGACTTTCCCCCAGGTCTTATAGCTAGAGCTTTCAAAATTTTAGTTTTTTTCTATTTTAATTTTGGCTTTCATTTAGCATTTTTAAGGCCAAATGACCTAAATGTATATGAGACATGACTTGCAAACTGCTGAGAAAAGTCACTTTTGCCTAAGGCTTTGCATTCATTGTGCCCGCCCTAGCTTAGTGCTTGTGTAAGTAATAGGTGGCATTTATATTAGAGGACAATTCTGATTCTAAAGGAAAGTGAAACTGACGTTCAAGTGTGCTTAATATTCACTCAGTCAGGACAGAGCTGCCAGAATATTTTTTTATTAGAAAAAGACTAGATTTTTCTTTTTGTACATGAATGCTCATCAAATTGATTTAATAATGAAACACTGGGGAAAAAAACTGATCAAGAATAGAATGGATAAATAAACTGTGGGATATTCAGGCAACAAAATACTACGAGTGATTTCAAACGACCTAAAACCAGACGTAATGATGCAACTAAGTCAAAAACACGGCAGCTCCACAAGCCAAGAAACCCTTGCAGAAGGATGTGAACAAGGTGATACTGTTTATGTAGTATTTTAAAAAGGTAAAGAATATTATATATCCCTTACACCAAATGTAGGAAATGATATATATGGAGATGATACACACTACACATAGGATGGCCATTACTCTGAGAAAGAAGGCAAGGAAATGGAATCGAGGAGGAAGAAAGAAGGGATTTGATGTGTGTGTTCTCTCTCTCTCATATACACACCTCATGTACACACACACACACACACACATTTCTTTTGTTTATGCTGAATACACACACAGGATATTGCCACATTACTCTCTTTTGGGGGGTGTGTGCCTGAAATATATACACTTTAAAAACTGGATGGAAAGAATACACTTTCCTGAAGAAAACAAAGTGCCTGCCAGTAGACAGCATTTCAGAAAGGAAAGCCGCATGTAAACGGAGTATGTGTGGTCAGTCCGCCCGCAACGTGCCCTGGAAACCGCACGCCACGGAAAAGGCCACAGCAAAGACTGTAGTGGAGGGCACACAGCTGGTGGCGGCAGACAAGACCAGAATGGAGACAGTCTGAAGACAGACTGAGGGGCTACTAGGGAACATCAAAAGCCCTGGTCTTTGTTCTGTACGGAGAGAGAGGCTAATGGAACATTGGTCTTACAAAAGGATGAAAGAGACGTGGTTCCTTGCCTCCAAGGAGCTCAAGTCTAATGGGATAAGGAAGAAAAATGTCTACAGTGCTGAAACCAGAGAACGCCAAGGGTCTGGAGAGAGTGCTGTGGGAACACAGAGGAGGTTTAGGCACACTTCACAGAGAAAATTTATTTTGACTGTGACCTTGAGGGTTAGGGGATTTGCTAGTTGGGAACAGTAAAGGGGGAGGAAGAGCAAATCAGAAAAGAGAAATAGTGAACAGGAAGGGCACGGAGAAACTTCAGAAAAGTACCGATAGCTTTTAATAGGCAGGGGCCTATTAAAAAAAATAACCCTGCTAAGAGGTTTGAATTTCACCTCAACAAGTCACTGAGACAGACAGTGAGTCACACATTTACCAAGAACCTATGCTGTGCCAGGCAATGTGCAAGTTTCCTGAGATCCAGGGACAAGCAAAAGCAACACAGTCTTTGTTCTGCCCTCCCTGGAGGGTGCGGCAGGTCGGGGAGGATAGTTACATGGAAGGCTCTGATGGCAGTGCCGAGATGGTGACGAGCCTGCAGTGCCACGGGGCTACCTCACGTCTGGAGATGATGCCGGAGCTGAAGGTGAAGGAACAGTGAAGAATGAGCCAAACAAATGAGGCCGTGGTAAAGGGAATCTGGGCAGAGAAAAGAGCAGGAGGGAAGACAGAGAGCTGAGCCCTGCTAGTGCAGGAAACAGCACAGCGCACACATTTACAATGTGTTAAAAGTATACAGCGGAGCACCACAATAAGGCTGGGGGAATGGTGGGACAGACAGTTCATAAAGCAGCTCTTCAGGGTCTTACCTAGACCATGAACTTCATCCTGACAGCCAGGTGTTTTATGACGACAGGGCTACAAAAGCCAAGCTGTTGTTTGGTGTTTGGGTGGGGGGTGTGGGGCAAGGGACAGACAGGAAAGGTGACTGATTATCCCTGCTCACCTATGTCCTCCATCTCCCTGACGCTCACTCACCTCATGGAGGCCACAGAGTCCCTGCCCTAGACCCAGGGGCTCCAAGGAGCAAAGTTGGAAACCCAGAACCGAGCAGGGAGGTACAAGCATATAACTATTAGATGTGTTTTAAAAGGATCCCTCTGCCCCTAGAGGGAATTGGACAGGAGTTGGCAAGAGAACAAGAGTAGAAACAGAGAGATCCTTTAAGGTAACTCCTGCACTGCTAAAAGAAACAGACGAGGCGGCCCAAACTAAAGCAAGTTATGAACTACCTGGAAGGCAAAGGAGGCAACACAGAGAGTGAAACAAGGGAATCACCGAAGATGACTCCAAGGTTTCTAACTTGGACAACATAGTGGCTGGCTGAGAATCTGATCGGACATGCTGGGAATAGAAGACCTGCAGAGTAGGGGAACAAGAAACTGTGCCTTAAAAAAAACCCAGCAGCTTCTTTATAAATCCCAAAGAACTGCTGAAATGCAAAGAAATACAAAACATTAAAGTCATTAAAGGCAGAGCTGTGTTTAAAAATCGAATCTCCTATGTTAAGCTTCACGCTCTCTCCTCTGCAGGCTGATTCCTCAGACTAGCAGGACCCCGGTCGCCTCTCGGCCCGTCCAAATGCTGCCTCTCCTTCAAGGCAGAAAACCCATTCCGCTGACCTTCCGGGTCCTCTGTGACAGATTTCCCTGCCCTGTGCTCTGCCTCTCCACTACTCTGACTTCACTACCTCGTTGGCACTTGAAACACAACCTTATTTTTAACCTTGTATCAGTTACCTTATTTTTAATCAGCGTCATTGAGAAATAATCCACATGTAATGAAACTTACCAATTTTAAGAATACAATTTGGTGAGTTTTGAAACAGGCAGACTTTCAGGTTAACTCGTCACCATCATTGTGATAGCGAACATTCCCATTACTCCAAAGAGTTCCCGCACACCCTTTGCTACCCACCCAACCTGGCTCCCGGCAACCACTGACCTGCTTTCTGTCACCCCGGTTTTGCCTTTTCTAGAACTTCATGCAAATGAACTCATGCCACATACACTGTTCTGTGTCTGGCTTCTACCACTCAGCGTAACGTTTTCCAAATCCATGCCCACTGTTTTGTGTTCACTCCTTTTTATTGCTGAGTGGTTTTCCATCATGCGAGTTTACCTCCATTTATGGATTTTATCACTTGATGGACATGTGGGTTGTTTCCAGTTTTCAGCTATTGTGAATAGAGCTGCTATAAACATTCTCATGCAAGTTTTTATGTGAACATATGTTTTCATTTCTCCTGAAGAACTACCTACCTAGGACTGGGGTTGCTGAGGTGACGCTATTTGTTTGACTCTGTAAGAAATGCCAAACTGCGTGTTCTACTTTTTTGTCAGCACTTGGAACTTCGGTCTCTTTAACTTTAGCCCTTTTGTTGGGTGAGGAGTAGATTTCACCGTGGTTTTAATTCTCATTCCTCTTTTGAGGAATGAGTTTTCTTGTATACTTATGTTTTCTTTGGTAAAATGTCTATTCAAATTATTTGCCCACTTAAAAAAAACCCATGCTGTTCTTCCTCATGAGTTTAAGAGTTCTTTGTATATCCTAGATATAAGTCCTTCACTGGGCATGTCTACTTCTGTAAATAATTTCTCCCAGGATAGGGTAGGAGAGTCTCCTTTCAATTTCTCATACTGCACGGTCCATCTGTGTATAATGTCTGGTTGTGAGGATACAAATGCTGACTACTGATCCAACCTAACACCACCGTGCAACTGCATGGTATTTGGGAGGATGGGGCAAGACGCACCCTGGCGTGTGTGCACGAGACTGCGCAGCTGCAGGAGAGCTTAGATGACATCTACCTCTGCTGAAATACTGGTCTTTTCACGTAGAGTGCTTTTAGTCCTCATTCCACTTCTCTTCTTTACCTCACAAAAAAAGTCCCTCTGTCCACTCGGAGTGGGGCTAACCGATGATTGCCAAGAGCAAGACCAGGCAGCCTTACCCGAGGACAAGCAGCCCAAACCAAAGGTGAGCAAAAAGGGTGAAGGAGAAAAGGACAGGTATCAGGTGGCTCTAGTAAATATGGAAAAGGGCCGAGGATTCAAACCTGCTGATAGAATAAAAATTCATCAAGGTCTATGAAGACGGGCACAAATTCATCCTATAAGACATGCCTCTTTTACTGGTAGAATGTAACAGAAATAGTAACTTCCTAGGCTTTCCCTCACTATCAAATTATTTTAATTATTTGTTTTAAATATGCTGTTTTATACTCTTAAATGGCTACATACCTATAAGTATGGTATATGTATGTATATAATACACGTGTGTATTATAAACATGAGTTTTTCCTTTCATTGCTGAGTTCATTCAAGGCCTTGTCTGTGCATCTTTTCCACAGGGTCGTGCACACGTGCGAGTCTCACATCTGCTGATGTTTGCCTTCCTTCCCCCCGGCCCCATCTCACTCCAGTAACAGGGACTGCGAAGACAAGACTTCCTGCCTCACGAAACTGGAAACGAAGTCTTTGTCTTTAGTGAAAGTAAATACGTAAGTAAATAAATCTTATTTTAAGGACCTAAAATTAAAATGGAGATGGTTTAGCTTCATAATTATCTTTGCTAAGAACACTGACATTTACAAAAAAGAAGCAAGGTTAGAGCAAACTGCCCATCCATTCGCTTTTAATTGACTTAATAACCATAAACACTATTTTAGATATATAATAACTAGCTTAAAATTCATTTGCATCTAAGACAAGTGCCAAAAGGGCACTGGTTTGATGGCACAGAAGGCAGAATACAAAATAAGCACCATCACCAGCTTGGTGGAGAGGAAGGCTGGCTAAAATGCAAATGACTAGTGGGACAGGAGCACTCGGCGGAAGCACAGAGCGCATGGCCATCAGCCCGCTGAACGCCGCATGGTCCATTAGGGTCTGCACTGCTCCCTGCCTTAGCACACTAAGGAAAACCCGTAACTCATCTTCTTTAAAACTCTGAAGTCAAAGCAAGTGGTAGAAAGATATGTATTTATAAAATCTGGTAAGTGAGGTTCCCACCAAAAACGCACACCTTGAACTGCAGCTGGAGAATCCAATCTTATTGCCATAAAAACACACACAGGTATCTTAGCAAGAAACTGAAGTTACAATGACGGGCCCAGTATGACTGCGTAACCAAAAATTTTATGTAGGACCAAAAATATCTAGCCACGCAACCTGGCCAAGTATTCCACCAACAATGTTTCTTAAAAAAAATAAATAAAAGTTAGGCTCACAAATTGAATTTCTTCTGGTTAGCATACCTAAATTTGGAAGACACGGGAGGAAAACTGAAAGATGACTAACTTTAAAAACAATGTTACATGAATTGTTATGGGTGAAAATATTTTTAAAGTGATGGATAGAATACATGATCTGTCAATATATGATCTAGTAGTTATACCAAAAATAAAAGTGAGTAAAAAAAGAGAATCTATCATTAAGGTTAAAGACAACCGGTTTTATTTTTCACAAAGTCGTTCATGCAAATTTCTTACATGTTTTAACTTTAAAGTAACTCAGTGGGAAAATATCTAGTAAGTAAAAGGACCATTGTCTTTAGCAAGTTTTTCTAAGTTTGACTAAATTTGGTCTGAAATACTATTTGAGAGGAATGATCTCAGTATTAATAAATCAAAAACTTGGTAATCTGATTTACCTCAAAAGAAAAACTTTGTATCTCTGATTTTTATTGTTTATTCTATTAGAGTTGTCCCAATTTCCCCCCTTTCCGCCCGCCCATCCCTCCGGCCCTGACTCAACCCCCCCTCTGCCGTCCATGTCTGTGGATCACTCATACTTGTTCTTTGACTTGTTCTTCCCCTTCCTTCCACCATTCCCCCGCCATCTCTAACTCTGACTTACTTTTTATACCCCTTACATAGATAATATACTTACTAAACCTATTTTATGGTATTTTCCTTCTCCATTAGAAAACATATTTTTTATAAAGATTAGAAACAGACCTTCTGACTTGAAAGAATTCAGGTTGTCTTGCTCTGTCACCCTTTCTTAGTCCCTTGAGAAAACTGCATGCCAAGCAGAAAACAAACTTACTCCCTAAAAATATTACGTAGCACAATGCCATTAATTCATGGCAACAATTAGGGCTCAAATAATGCTTAATGAGAAAGTTCATTTGGGAAGTGGGATTAGCTCTTAGTGAACACAGGAGGAGCCAGGATGGACGGTTTAGAAGTTACTGTTCTGCGTTGTAAGGCACTTCCTAAGTGTAAAGACATTTCCTCTTGGGGAAACCTACCAAACAAAGCAGGCTCACTGCACCTTGGGTTTTATAAAGATGGTCACAGGAAACGACACTGTAACTGCACTTGGCAGTGTTGTAGAGAACCTCCTCTTGTAACATAATTTTTCAGGAAGATGTTTTCTGGGTGTTGGAGCCCTAATTTGGGGCTAATTGGAGATCCCAACTAGAACTCTGAGATTTCTTTTTGCTTAGTTCTTAATCTTAATTTAGCAAATATAATTAGCCTTTGAGAGAACTACAGGAACGGAAAGTCTAACTTCGAATTGTAGGTCCTTACTAGTAGTAAATGACTTGTTTTCCAACTTCTGTCAGCCTCGTTCCTATTAAAAATCTTTATATTTGTAAAAGCTCTATCCTTTTATCTCAATATCCTTTCAACCTTGTTGTATTTAATTACAAATTTATACTTGCTCTATACATTTTTAACATGCACCTTCCTTTAATTTTTGCTTGCGTATCGTATCTATCCCATTTCTCCTCTGAACACAATGTCAAAGGCACAAATGTCTGCTCCTCTTCTTTCAAATTCTCTGCAGTGTCTCCTGTGAGTTAGGGATTCCCTGTCCCCATTTTCCTTTTTAAATATCCTGATCAAGTTCTTAAAATATGCGAGCAATTTGGAGGGAATGCAATTTATCTAGAATTAAAGCTCAGAAATACTTTTTAGAAAACCCAAAGAACCAAATATGTGTATTCAGAGTAACTTCACGGGGAATCTGCTTCCATCATGTCTCATCTTCAAACACGGCACAGCCTCCTTCCCCACTTGGAGGACACAAGTTCGAACCACAGACAGAGAGAGACAGGTCTCTGGGTATGAAATGGCTATCCGTGCCCAAGAGAAAGCTGTGAACTCAGCTCAAAAGTCTTATCAATCTGACCGAACACAACTCTAAACAAACTAAGTTGTCGTCTTCCTCAGCTAAAACTCCTATTAATAAAATCAGTGAAGAAGGGGAAACCAGGATGGAAATGCAAGAAGATGGAGAAAATTTCATAGTGTGACCAAAAACCAAACCAAACCAAAACAAACAAAACAAAACGCTTTGCCATCAAAGCAGGAACACACTGGGTGTTCTGTCACTGTTTAGTGCCTGTCCCTGTTCGCGGTGACACCCCCGCAGCACTCAGAAAAGGACATACATGTGGCAAGGCCTCCTGCTTAAAAACTCGAGAGCATCGGCAGCAGCAGGATGTCTCGGCTGAAATACTTGCAAACCATTTTTAAGACAGTGGTTTCATAAGACATACTTTTGTTATCAGGAAAATATGTGGAGCTCTGTAATCACCAGGGATACTGGATAAATGAGCTATCACTTACACAGGGTTTTAAGAGCCTGTAATATTTAAGCCACAGTCCCTTCTGGTTCTGAGTTAAGCCCCAACAGCAGAGTTACTACAGTATCCACCAGAATATGATAAAATTGCAAATATTTTAAGATTAAAATATGTTTAACAATACGGAACATAAACTATAGTGAACCTCATGAATAACCACCTTTAAATGTCTTTTTAGAACACAACTCTATTCAATTACTAATAATTATAGAGGTAAAGGCAAAATTTTATCAGTAGTTGTAAAAATGCCACCATTTCAGGACAAAATTAGAGCTCAAATCAAGTTGGGCATAACTTGATAAGAAATAATCTCCTGTTTTAAGAACTGTGGTTACTGTTTAACCACATCCAACTCCCCAGTTTCCAGTTGATCCAGGCAGGATCCACGCCTTGTGCGCCCTCTGCTGGCGCGATGGCTGTTTTCACACAAGGCTGTCCCATCAGGATACCCTGCAGAGCACACTGTACCTCACACTGGCAGTCTAAAAGACTTAACCCAGCCCCCACTTTGAGTGTTTAGGAAAAAGAAGGAAAAAATATAACTTGACCACAGTTGCCTAGAGTGCTGAGAGACAGAACAATCCTGGTCTTTTGACTTCCCATCCAGGGCTCCTTCTATTCCGCAATAATCTCAATGGCTTCGTATATAAGACTAGAGTCTTGCATATGACTATACATAGTTCAATTATAGTGTGATTGAACTATATTTTGCTAACTAAGGTTATCTGAAGCTTGGTATCTTTGGGCCACACACGGAGTTTTCACTGAACTATAATTACAATTGATAAGGGTATTTGGCCAATACTCAGCGCATATGTATTAGGCTCAAACAGTAACGATGATCCTAATATTCTTGGACAGCACCCAATTAAAGTACCCTACTATAAAGCTTCCTGACACATTGAATACTTAAAAAATTTCTCCTAATGTGCTTCCACCATCTGCTGACCAGTCACACATCACAACATTTGCCTCGGATGATACAGTCACCACACAGTATGACTTTGTGCCAGTAAAAAGCATGGTCATTTTGTTGATGATGACCAAGAGAAGGAGGGAGACAGAACCTTCCGTCCCAAGTAAAGGGCTGGGCCTTTACAGAGACCACTGCGAAGGGCAATCCACCAGGCAGGCGCCACTCCCTGCGTCCTACAGAGAAGGCAGCTGGACGCAGCGTGCCTGGCGTCCACGGGACGGCACAGTGTCCACTGCGCAGGCCGCAGCTGACTGCTCTGGTGCTCTGCTCACTCCTCAGCCCACAGACAGAACAGGAATAGGTGCTGCGCTCTCACCGCCTGCACCGCTTCCCGCAAAACACAAAGCTTTGGGCCAAAGCTTCCCAGTTACTAAAAACATAAATCTATTTAATTTCTTTGGAAATTTAAGCTAAAGTGGGAAGGGTTAACACTTTCCTTACTTTTAATAGAATAAGGTACATGATGTATACTATAAATGTTGATTACCCAAACCATAAGTTAGTATTTAACTCCGACCGACTTTTGTATAACAGATGTATTAACTAACTGTCAGGCAGCCTGTGTGCGGAAAACTGAAAACCCTAGCTTTAGTCTGATAACAATATTATTTACACAGTCACAAACCGTCTGGGACGAAAGAATCTAATCTGCTCCGACAAAATGTAAATATTTATTAGCTAGAACATACAAGTCTATCTTTGTGAGGAAGAGACATTTGTTTCTCGAGGAAAGATACAAATTGTTATCTAAATCATGGACAATTTTTATTCAGAGTGTTCCTTTGGAACACATTTTAAATTGTGTTCCTTCTGAAAACAGAAAACTAAAGACATCAGTGCCCTTGCCCTTGCCCTTGCCCTTGGGCAGCAACTATTAGTTATTCACATGGAAGGGGATCATGGTACAGTAGGGAAATGGTGTTAAAACGAGCATGTTCTTTAACTGCTTATCAATCATGATTTGGACAAGGCAGACAACAAATGTCAGCATTTTAGAAAATAGAAAGGAGCCTCGATTACATTGAGCCTTAAGGAATTTAGAGGAAAGTGATGAGAGGCAAATTTTAACCTAGCATAATTTAAATAACTGGATGAACCTGTTACCCAGGGCTCTGTAGTTGGTATCATATATAATAATACTTACAAATATTAATGTACTTATAAATATTAATGACTTTTTCAACTGAAGTGACAGATGAAAATAACTTCCTTTCTGATGTTATAAAGAAAGGAATTTAGGGTAACTCAGACACACTAGTGTTTAAACACCAGTTCTCCACTTACTACCTGTGTGAACTTGGGCACTTCACTTTTCTGAGACTCTTTCCTTAGACGTGGTGATCCTGATGGTGACACCTGCTAAATAAAGGCCGCTATAATGATTAAATGAGAGAATTAATATAAAAACCTTTAACAGGCCCTGGCTGGTGTGGCTCAGTTGGCTGGACGTCGTCCCACACACCAAAAGGTTGGGATTCGATGCCGGGTTGGGGCGCATATGGGAGGCAACAATCCAAGGTTTACTGTGGCATTTCAAGCTCTCCAAAATTACCACTGGACCTCAGACGTGCTGGCCACTGGAGCAGCACTTTGCCGTGCGAAAACCGACTGACCAACAAGATCCTTAGCAGGAAGTCGACAGAAAAAGCCACCAGTAGGCCCTATCATTCGTTCGCTGGCGTGTAGGAATATAGGCTCCGGGTTACTGGCTCTCTCAACTCTGACACTGTTATTTATGTTAGCAGCCAATCCCAAGTCTTTAACAGCATGCGAGAACAACGCTCCACCCCTCTCTGTGCCGAGGCCGGACAACCAGCTGCCGGTGTGCAGTTTCTGTCTGGGGGACCGCTGGAAACGCCCCCTGTCACGCAACAGAACGAAGCATCTGGAGTCAAGGTGTGGGGGCAGATGAATGTTCTAGAAGAGAGAGATGAGCTCTGGCAGGAAAACTTAACAATGCTGGTTAAAATGATTTTATGGGAGAAACTCAAAGGAAAAACTGTGTTTTCTGGCCCACCATGCTTTTGAGATAGCCCAGCGATACATTTACAGTCCAATTTAAAATCTGTGATTTTTATGTAAGTGTATTTCAATTTAATCCCTGATTTCCCAGGAAGGAGAATATGTTATTCCCTGTCCTATCACAGACAGACCAGTTGGTTTGTAATAAAATCCAGAGTCTCCAACATGTAACATTCGCATGTCTGGGACACAGCTGAAAATCACTCAACATACAGTCCTGGCTAGAAGTGTTTCAGTTTTATTGATCTCAAGGAATGAACTTTTGGTTTTACTGATCTTCCCTACCGCTTTTCTGTTTTCTACATCATCAACTTCTGGTTCATATCACTGTCTTTAGTCTCTTATTTTGGTTTAATTTGCTCTTCGTTTTCTAGTTTCTTCAGGTACAGCCAAGGTCATTGATTTGAGACCTTTCTTTTCCAACAGGCATCTCAGGCTATATATTCCCCTCCAAACACGGCTTTAGTGGCATCCCATATCTTTTGATCTGCTGCATTTTCATTCGGTCTTTGTATTACTGTATTTCATTTGCACAATTAATCTCTAATAGATTATAAATGCCAACCAGCCTAGTCTTCTAAACACTATCCTTCATTATGGAAACCAACACATTAGGCTCTCTCTACTTTTTCCAGATAATGCTTGTAGCACCTTCAGGAAAGACAAGCACCGCAAAGCAGGGTTAATTTCTAGGTCAAGTTTGCCACTCCCTGCCTCACTGGACACATCGTCCACATCAAGCACCTCCCAAATGCACCATGCTTCTGCTCGTGCTAACCTCTGGCCTATATAACCTCTCCTTCCTACATACCTCTGCCTGGCAAATTTCTACTCACCCTTGAAAATTAGAGAAAGCACAGATCACATTTTTCTAGTCAGTTGTATCCATGTTTATCTCCTTCACTAAAATACTACTTTTTTTTTTAAAGATTTTATTTATTTATCTTTAGAGGGGAAAGGAGAGAGGGAGAGAAACATCAATGTATGGTTGCCTTTGGTGTGTCCCCTGCTGGGAGTTGGCCTGCAAGGAACCGGCCTGCAACCCAGGCATGTGCCCTGACTGGGAATTGAACCGCGATCCTCTGGTTCGCAGGCCTGTGCTCAATCCACTGAGCTACACCAGCCAGGGCAAAATACTAATTTCTTGAACATGGAATAATTCACTCTGGCCTCCTTGGTACTTAGCTTAGTACCAGTACATTTAAAGTTTCTCAAAAAAATGTTTGTTTAATTGAACTGAATTCACAAGTGGAAATAATTTGGGGTGCAACGTGTTATGGACTGAATGTATGTGTCCCTCCAAAATTCATGTGTTGAAGCCCTTAATCTCCAGTGTGGTTGAATGTGGAGCAAGGAAGTACTTAAGGCTAAACGAGGTCATAAGGGTGGAGCCCTGATCCAACAGGAGCCTTGTCCTGATAAGAAGAGACACCAAAGAACCCCCACACACACCTTTCTCCACGCACATATAATGAAGAGATCACGTGAGCACACAGTGAGAAGTCAGCTGTCTGCAATCCAAGAGGAGGACTCCCACCAGACAACAGAACGGCTGGCACTTGCATCTTGAACGTCTAGTCTCCCAAACTGCGAGAAAATAACCTTGCGCTGGTTAAGCCCCCCAGTCTGGTATTTTGTTGCGGCAGCCCCAAGTGACAGACACAGACACAGACACAAGTGGCTACGGTGGGGCAGCTTCTCTCTCCCAACTAGAAGGCTGGTTAGGGTTCTTGGGTCTCCAGGACCAACAGTGGAAATTCTCTTCTGTTGAAAAAAAGTTACTTCTGCCTTTTTTCCAGAGGGCTGTACTTGAAACATGCTGCCATTCTGTCCTTAGCCACAGCTACAACTCACTCCAGACCCAGAATATTAGACATTTCATAACCCCTTTAAATAAGCAAATCAATTATATACATATACATATATATATATATATATATATATATATATAGAGAGAGAGAGAGAGAGAGAGAGAGAGAGAGAGAGAGAGAGAGAGAACGCGTGTGCACTCAGTTCCCTGAGGACTGAGTTCCTGAGGTATTAGAGAAGCACAAATTTTTATTCCATTATAGGGTTAAAGTTTATAGTTACTCCAGGAATATATTATCTTAGAGGTAACAGTGCCTCTAAAGTAACTGTCATTTATGAAAGTAAAGATAAAGAGAAAATGAGGAGTGTGGCAGGGGCTCTGATTCTGGATGGGGCAGTCAGAGACAGCTTCACTGAGGGTCGCATTTAAGCAAAGACCTACAGAAAGTGAGGGAGTGAGGTGTGCAGGTATCTGGGGAAGAGGATTCTAGGAAAAAGAAATAATAAGCACAAGTGGACCGAAGAAGTTAAATTATCACTAAGAGATTCTCATGAATCTCTTACACACAATGCTGCTGAAAATATTGTTTAAGACTTCCTTGAATGCAAAAGGAGAATTACTGTATTCAGTAATTCAACAATGTGACTGTGAAATCCTGTCTGCTTCTGAAAAGTGAGAAGTGGAGCAGACAGAAGGCTGGATGTGAACTGCATCATATAAAGCTGGAACAGAAAATAATATGCCGACCTTATTTCCTTCATATGAATTATCACTACAAATAAAAGGCAGAAAGCTGCCAGGAACATCAGAAAGCTTAAAGTATTCATTACTTTAAATTAGTTTAAATGGAAAACATGGTAACCACCAACGAGTAAACAGTAGTTGTAGTAACCATAGGAAAAATAATAAGAGCAGACTTTGGATGTTCGGTATGTGACATTAGCACTGTGCCAAGCGTTCTGCATACGTTCTCTGGTTTAAACCTGACCTCGACCTGGAGAGGCAGGGTTTCCTGTTATCTCCACCTTACTTGCTAAAGATCACCGGCATCTTAGTGGCAAACCAGCACTCAAGCAAGGCAGCCTGCCTCCACACCTAGGCACCACGCCACGCTGCCATGAAAACACCAATGTCTGTAAGTCAACCTCAGTGACAAGTCCACCAGCCCTGGCCAGAATCCGACACTTAACTATTTACAGTTTTTCTTTAAAGAAATAGTATGATGTGTCCTGGCTGGTGTGGCTCCGTGGGTTGAGCACCAACCTGCAAACCAAAAGGTCCCCAGTTTGATTCCCGGTCAGGGCACATGCCTTGGTTGTGGGCCGGGTCCCCAGTTGGGGGTGTGAGAGAGGCAACTGATGGATGTTTGTCTCACACATCAGTGTTTCTCTTCCTCCTGTCCCCACTTTCTAAAAAATAAACAAAATCTTTTTTAAAAAAAGAAATAGTATATTGCTTTCAAAACTCAGGATTTTAATTTTTCCTATCTTTGTGATATGCTAATGAGCTCCAAATAATTACTTAATAATAATGGGATAACCACATACCTAGAATATGTCCTGATTTGGTACAATTTATGAATTTTGTCCCAGTGGAATTATTAGAGTTCCCTTACCTTCTGTTAAAGGGCCCTGGTTTAAATAATAAATTATCTGACCACCCGGTTCACAATCACTTCCGCTTTCTGCACTGCCCGTTCTCTGTCTTTCTCACTAAAAGTGAGACACACTGAACTGCCACTGGTCCTCTTTCGGGAGCACGAGCCCAACACACCTTCCTCTGACCGCAGTCGGCCCTCTGGACGTCTGGAGTGCAGCTTTGTCCTGCCTGCAAATGGCTGCACAACTCTTTCCTGAGTCGCTCCTCTCGTCTCATCTCCCACAGCCTGTCCCAGTCCCCATTCTGTTCTCCTAAATGAACCCTTTGTCTTTCTCGCCTACTCCTGCCTATGTCCTCTTTCCACCTCTAGGCCACCTTCTTCACTTGGAACAACGCACTAATCCAAATATCTACCCTCAAATCACTTTTCAAAAGTCACTTTGGTCAGTGAGATCACCCTTTACCCACATGTCCTGTTCATGAGCTGCGTCCCATCTGACTACCCAGGGTGAGGCTCGCACTGGAAATGCTTTTGTCATCGCGCTGCTGTGAGGTCCGTCACATTCTCACATCAAGGAGAATGTGAGTCCTGACAAACTCAATAGTCTGAAAACAGAGCTTTCAGAGATTTCTATAACCAGTGGGGCTGCATAATCCAGAGGGAGCTAATTACCATAAACCCAACCACTGGTTCCAAAAGACAGCGTGACAAACAGTCAGATGCAGATCCTCAATTGCCGAAAGGGAGGACACACTCGTTGGGAGTACCCAGTCTAAAAACAGTCGCTCCAGGTTCCTGGGAGAGGCTGGTGAACGGGAACGCTGGTCCAGCCCTCCTACCACTACAACCTGATAGTTCTCAACACTGTGTTGGTTTGTTTGTCCACGCTGACAACTGCGACGGTAATATCCGCTACAGAGAAAAGTGAAAAAAACAAAATGGCTCGTGGAAAGCCATCTCGTTTTGGTCACGGACTAGTGATTTAGTAAATTAGTCAAATGAAATAATGCATGAGATAAACTCATTCTAAAGGCAGGGTATGGAACGAAAAGAGCTGCAATCAATGAGAACTACAGAAACTGTCGAGAAGAGCGTATGAGCGCCCCTACTGGATTTGCAGTGTAAAACCAGCAGAGACCAGCGCGATCCAACGCGATGACCAATTTCACCTAGAGGTAACCCACAGCCGAATTGTACACTCATCATAACATGAGCACGCTGAACAACACACCCCTCACCACCGAGATCAGAAATGGAAAGCCCAGAAGGGACACAAAATGGCCCACAAAGCTTCTCCGAGAAACCTTCACCCATTTCCTGGGATGATCCTGGTTATTCCCATGCCTTACTGAATAAGGGGCTGGTCTGCGGAGCAGCCCACTCTCTCTATCCCACGGCTCCACTAATAAACTCACTTCCACTCTAAACTCTATGCTGGCTCACGTGTGGATTCTTCCCTGCAAGAAGGTAAGGACCCACAGTTGGTCACAGACCCCGGACTGTGACCTGCATCATTAGCATATTATGTTTTTAGTGGAATTATATATTCAACAAGGAACATAATTAGTTCTAGATAACACGGTAGTTTTATTTTTTAATCCTCACCAAAGAACATGCTGATTTCAGAGAGAGGGGAGGTAAAGGAGAGAGGAGAGAAACACTGAGGTGGGAAAGAAACATTGAGGTGGGAGAGAAACATCCACTTGGTTGCTTCTGGTGTGCACCCTGACTGGACGTGGGCCCTGACGGGGGATAGAACCCATGACCTTTCGGTCTATGAGCTGATGCTCCAACCACCTGAGCCACATTGGCCAGGGCAACACTGTAATTTGTGATCTTCGTGGTTTGTTTTAAACAAACAATGAATTAAAATTCAAAGCTGAAACAGAATACGCAGAGATATTTAAAGAGATAATAATGTACCTAAAAATGAAAGGAAGGCTAACCTCGGAAACATATTTGAATGACAAACATTAATACGCGGGGAAAGGACTATTGGATTTACACAAGTACAGGTCATCAGAAGAAATGGCACTGATTACGTGAGAGGGAGAATCAGCTTCCCTAAACACACAGAAACAGACAACGCACCTGCAGAACCAGGTTAGAAGGAGCGCGGTCATACACAGAGCTTCTTTACGCTAAACAAACCCGACATCATGGAAAAAGTGATTCTACAGTTTCGGCTACAGGAGGCGTGTCAAATTCCCACAAGTGAAAAATAAAAATAAGGCCACATTACCCTCTGAGGTGACTGCTTATTCTTTTTAATTTGTAAACTTAAAGAACACTGACTGAAATAAAGGTGTACATTCCCCAATACATAAAAAGCAGTGATTGAGGTTATGTGCCAACAGATTCGAATCTCAGACCACAGGTGCGCCAGAGCTGAGCTGGCTAACAAAGCACTAATTTTAAGAGGGCACCAGGCTCTTTGGGGTACCATTCTCCCCAGAGCGGAACAAAACATCCACCATTTTGACTGTGAAAGGCTTTGCAAATTAAAGCCAAATTGACCGGGCCTCACTTCAAAGATGCATAACTGAGTTGTCTTCACAAGTCTGTAACACTTCTCAGTCCACACCACGATTCCAGCCCTAGTGGGTCATCTTTCGGCAAAACCACACATTCTTAATGAACACAGATGCAACGTATAAACAGGGCACCGTTATCATTACCATAGTCACCAGGGGCGGGGGAAGGGACCAGAAAGTCAGACAGTGAGGGTAAAATGAAGTTTCTCCAGACCACAGTGATAAGGCACACCTCAGACTCTTGCCACAGTCACACTGATACCCACACACAATTTGGTGGCCAGAGGTCTCCTGCACTTGCCACTCAGCAGTCACGCAGTCACAGAATTCGAGAGGCAGTGACAGCTGAGAAGGAATGTTTTAAAGCTGATAAAAACCAAAGCTCTTTTTCTTTCTTTAAATTAGAATATCACAACACATCGCTTCAAAATCTTGCCTGTTGCAGTCATGTATTGTTAAGCAAAACAAGAAAACAGCAAGAATTAAAAACCCCAAAAAACAGAAGAAGCCTGCCCCGTTTTACTGACCAGTATTTGATCCACAATGATGCTCTCTAACCTGGCCGTTGAAAGACAGCAGACGGAACCCAGAAGCCATCGGACAGTCAGTTACACTATGAAAGGTCCTCACCAAATGCACTGTTCTTACCGAATGCTTAGAAATAAATTTACCAGCAGCTAGCTACTCATTCACTGGTTTTAGATACGTTAGCCCTTCTTAAAAACTTTTTGACAGAAAAGACACTAATATATCATTACATGTGGTTCCATTGCCATCTTTAAATATGAGTTAGGAAGTTTTTAGGGTATTACGTGGGCCCTAAAAGGTGGACCCACCTCAATAAGACACACACTGCTCTGCCCAGACGCCCACGCTGCCACCACCGCTGGGTGCCGGGACGCAGAGCCTGCACACTAACTTCATCTACCGTCACGGATAATAGAGATGTGAACTTTCTATCTGCTTATGCTCCATGCTACTCGAAAATAGAAGCATCTAGAAAAAGAAATTACTAGTGTCAACATGGAGTACACCAAAAATAAACTTAAAAATAACATTAATGTTACCTGTATACAAACATGCACACCAGTAGTAACCATACTTCTAAATTACCAGGTAAGCTCTGTTTATTGTTTATTTAAAGTTAGAAGAATGACACAATTGTTAGTCGCTCAACAGAGGAATAACAAGGAAGCTACAAGACTTTTCGTCACTATTAGGAATCATATTCAGTAGCAAACCGCTCTCATTTTTTCTTGTCCTAGTGGTTAAGTAAAATATGAAAGTTACCCTTTAGTTACGGTAAAAATCTGCCTGTGCTTACTTTGTGAAATCTGGTTAAAAACTTTTAAGAATAAGCCGTGGCTGGTGTAGCTCAGCGGACTGAGCACGGGCCTGTGAACCAGATAATCATGGTTCGACTCCCAGTCAGGGCACATGCCTGGGTTGCAGGCCAGTTCTCAGCGGGGGACACATGGGAGGCAACCATATATTGATGTTTCTCTCCCTCTCTCCTTCCCTTCCCCTCTAAAGCTAAATAAATAAAATCTTTTTAAAAATTAAACTTTTAAGAACAGTTTGTAAGTACTATTACTTTGAGAAGAAAAAAAAATCAACCTATATCAAAAACCGAAACCAAACTTAGACATCTCGGCTACAACACTGAACTTCTGTAACGGTTACGGGTCTTGTAAGAGACACTGCATGTTTAGAGAGCAGACACCAGACTAAATAGTACACACAGAATTTAGGAGACCAAAAAAATGCAGTTTTGAGTTTCTTCTGTTTCTACAGAGTACATGTTAATTTTAAATTTTAGCCAGATTTTAAAACTATCTCCAAGTAAAACTGTGAGTAAAGGAAGGAAGTTCAAGAATTTAAACATAAATATTTAAAATATATAGTCATCAAATAATATCAGGTTTGCATTTAGATGTAAACCCATATTGCCTCTAAGATGGGTTAAAATTATTTTAAGGGCAAAGTTACTTAATAAAATCATGTTATTATTACAAAGCTTCTAGGAAGGCAATACAAGGTTCAAAGTTTGTCTTTTATACCCAAAATATTTGAATTTCGATACTGGCTTTCATATATTCTAGCAAAGTATGACATCACTCTGTGTATCAGTTCCCTCATCTAAATATGGGGGTAGTAATATTAACTATCCCACGGAATTGCTTTGAGAATTAAAATAAAAAAGTTAATAATTAGAAGAATGTCCATTACAGAAGAATGTCAATATATATTAGCTATTATCACCACTACTAGACGGAGAAAATATTTTGTATATATGCTCTCTTCAATACACAGCCTTTAGGAAATCTATACAGCACATCTGAAGTTCATTTAAAATTAATTTTTAATGAACTGCCTCTCGTGGACAGCCAGTGTGTAGAGCTGTTGTGTGGAACAAACAACTGGCCTCTTGGAACATATCTGATTCTAGTTTAACATCAATATTAAAATGTGCGTAGACAATGCACAAAAAATTAGTAACTCTTCAATTCCCATTCTAGCTAAAATCTGTAAGATGGAGATTTAAGAGGTGACAGGATTAAACTGAAATTTTAAAGTCTCAAAACATGAAATTAAAAAAAAATAGAAGCTGCTACCCACTGAGTATAATTCCTCCTGTGCACATTTGGGGAGGTGCATTTGTCGCACTTTATATAAAACGCTGTGACACTCCATAAAACCAAACTTTGATCAGAGCAAGGGCTCCAGAAACTTGGATTCTGCTTCCAGTTTGCGTGGTCTTTGCCAAACCATTTACCTTCTATTTTCTTCTGCTTCCTCATCTTTTGTAAGATAAAAAATAAGTTCGTTGTCCGTCTAACTCAGAGGGATGGGATCTGCGGAAATGCCATTGCCACTTTGACCGAACTGAAAAAGATTTACCTTCTTGTTCTGAGCACGATGATCTAGTTGCTTGGTGCCAGCAGGGCAGGTGAAACATTTACTCCTGCTTTACATCACTGCCTACTTCAATTCGGGACGTCAGATCGACATAAGGACTGGCATCGGATGAGCCAAGGCTCGGGGGTGGATGGAGTCGCTTTTCTTCCATGTATGGCAAACCTTGTATGTTTGTCGGTTAGACATGCAGTAACCAAGAGTATTTCTATAATAAGTGGCCATGCAAGTCTGCATGTCTGAACATGTACATGAAACTCCCTACAAGGGGGAGCCCTAGGAGAAGAGCATCCAGTTGGGAGAATTTTGTATCCACTCCATATCCTCCATACGAAGTCTCGACTGCACAAGAAATTTTAATTTTGTTATTTTAAAAGCACATATCTTCTGCCTTTGTGGAGTTTACAGTCTACTCTGAGAAACAGATGGAAAAAGAAAGAACGTGTGTGAGATGAAGCATGATATTAAGTATAACAATGGGTTTGGGGATAAGGGAAACCCGTCTGAGGAAGTAACAAGTGTAAGAAACACAGTGTAGGGAAAAGAACAAACCGGACAACGAAGAACATGTAAAAACCCTAAGACGGGAAACGGGCCAGGAAATCCTGGGAAAGAGCGTTAGTGCGCTGGAGGGTGTACCACCCTGAGGTCAGAGGGGAGCACTGGCAGGCTTTAAGCAAGAAGGGACAATAAGCAAGAAGGGTTAACATCGGTCATTTGAAGCCGCTGCCTCCTCAAGGACTTGGTGGGGGGGGAGTTTTGTGACCAGAGGCAGAGAACCAGACAGGAGGGTTTCAGGGCCTAAGGGCGAGATCAGGATAATCTGAGAGGGGCTGGTGATGGGGTCAGAGAAAAGAAGAGAGGTTCCGTCTACATTTTGGGTACAGGAAGGAAATGGACAGAGTGAGGATGGGTGTAGGGGGTGAAGAGAAGGAAAGGACGATGTCCTCAGGGGATGAGCCTCAGCAGCCCCTGCCCCTGCAGGACAGAGGCACCACCTACTGAGTGGAGGTGACGACAGGGAAGGCTTGTGGGGAGGTGTTTAGAGTTCTGAGAAAGGTAGGGCACATGAGAGTCTGAGTGGGGACGCTAACACGAGGCAGTGACAGTAGCTGACGGTATGGGGCTGGAGCTCAGAATCTCACCTGGAGTTTCGGTCTAGGAAGTAGTGGTACACAATGACACGCAGTCACAAAGGAGATGGAAATGCCCAAGGTAAGAATTTCAGCAGAGAGAGAGGAGGCCCTTAGGATCAAGCTTCAAGGAATTCTAATATTTCAAGCTGTCGAGAGCAAAAAGAAATGCAAAAGGTGGGAAGAAAGCCAGGAATATGCTGCCACACTTGCCAAGTGAAAGGGGTGGGGCATAGCTGTCCATCTCAGCTGAGACCAAGTGAAAATGGGGAGTAGATTGTGGAGCTTTGCCCTCCTCTCCTTTACAGAACACACAGCAATGATTCATCCCTATGATTCCTGTTATTAAAAATGTCATTTATTTATTTTTAGAGAGAGGGGAAGGGAGGGAGAAATACAGGGAGAGAAACATCAGTGTGAGAGAGAAACACTGATCAGCTGCTTCATGTGTGTGCTTGGTCTGGGACCGAACCCTCAACGCAGGCATCTGCCCTGACGGGACTGAAAAGGCGACCTTTTACTTCATGGGACGATGCCCAACCAACTGAGCCACACTGGTCGGGCTCATCCCTAGAATTTTTGAGAAGGAAAAAAGAAATCCAAAATCCACAAATCAGAAAACATTGGTTAGAAAAGTGATTAAAAAAACCCCTGCTCATTATTTATTCATCCCAACTTTTCTGATCTGAATTTACCTGTCCTATTTTGACTCCTACGGCCCTGAGTACTAACGTAGTAAATCTTAAGACTGAACACATTATAGAAAATGGAATGAGCTTGATGACAGAATCGAGTAGCGAGTATGTAATTCAAAAGGAAACCATAATGGTTTAAGCGGGATAATACATTTCATTTCATGCCACAGAAGTGGCAGGGAAATCAATAAAGCACACAGCCACAGCAGAATTATTAGGACAGCATCACATGAAAAATTATTCCTATGGCTTCAAATATTTATTCAATATAGATTTAGTGAGTGGCATATCCTATGACAAGACTGTTCCAGCAATCTTACAAAACTTTTGAGAAAACTCGTTAGACTATTGTCTTAGTTCGGCCTGAAGATGCAGTCCTTTCAAAGCAATAAAATGGCACCAGATGTGATTTTTAAGCCACAGGATAAAAGACATATCAAATAGGTTAAAACACTCCTAAATTTGAAAGTGCTACAGTTTAGATAGAGAAATGACTTAATGTTGTGCTCATTTGGAATTATAAACTTGTTCAGTTAAAAAGAAAGGAAAAAAGGCATCCACAGAAAATTCTAAAATAAGTCATGAAAGAAATCTGTGATCAGATTAAGGGGTGCCTGTTTACTCCCATAAACCACCCCAGCTCTTTGATAATTAATAAAATGACATTATATCATATGGGGGGGGAATATATATTTAGCTTGGTCAGTGAAAGAAGGGCAAAGAAAAGGGAGAGGAAAAACTTATAATTTAAATTTGTGCAATGCTCCGGCTGGTGCGGCTCAGTGGACTGAGCGCCGGCCTGCGAACCAAAAGGTCACAGGTTCGATTCCCAGTCAGGGCACATGCCTGGGTTGTGGGGCCAGGGCCCTGGATGGAGAGGTAATCAATATATCTCTTGCACACTAATGTTTCTCTCCCTCTCTTTCTTCCTCCCTGCCCCTTCCTCTAAAAGTAAATAAAATCTTTTAAAAAATTTGTCCAATTTTTTTAATGCCTAAAAAAATAAACTTAAAATAGTTTTAAAAAGAAATGTCATGGATATTTTACTAATGTTCCACAATTGTTCTATACATTATCTAGTTCTTGTCCATATGGATGTAATTTGATATAGGTGTTTTAATAGCACTATAGCTTTATACTTTTTTCACTTATCAAATGCTTTCCACATGTCTACTCTTTTTTTTATACCATTTTTAATGGCAGGATGGTATCCCATTGAATGGACAAAATACAGTGTACTTGACCATTCCCTTATTTTTCTCCTTTGTAGGACAAATTCCAAGATATTAACATTTTGATGACTTTTGGTAGATTTTCTTTATGGTGATCCACTTTTTTTTAACCACTCTCTATCTTACTATACAGGCATAATGGCTCCGATCTTCGGTCTCTTTTATAGCAGTTGTATGTAATGTTCTAACTAATCAGTTGCATGTAAACTCTGAATTTAGAGGCAACTTCTCTTCTTGTTTTTTGAAGATCTATAATTTGAATAGATTCTATAAGAGTTCAATGGCCCCTTCCTGCTTAATTTTATAAGAAGAAAGCGTACTGTTTTTAAAATCACTGTATGTTAGAAAATAACTTTAAAACATTGCTGGTGTTCTTTCTCAGCTTTCTAGCACCAGGTAGTAACAAATGAAAGCCCTGAGTTAATAGTAACTCAAAATAAGTGATACCACTAAAAGAGAATTATGTCAACACTAAGCTTTTCCTTGATTTCTCCTGTCTCAGGCTAAATTAAAACAATATTTAAAAAATAAAACTAGCAACTATATTTTTCATATCAGCAAAATATGTCAATCACCTAAAAATAAAGAAAAATAGATATTTTATTTTCATAGATTTCTTATAAAACTTACTTACCACTCCTCCCTAAACCTAAGAAAGGAGAACTTAAAATTAGACATGAAAATCCAGGCAGTCAAAGCATTGGCTCCCTCAAAATTCGAAATTTGATTTCTGTAGCTATCAGCCCTCAGGCTGGTGCCCTGAGAACTGATTTGAATGCTTCTGCGGATAAATGGGAAAGCTACCAGGTCTGCAAGGCTGCCAGCCTCGTCAGGTGTGACTCAAACAGAGGAAGACAGAACAAAACCCATGTATTATATTTAGGTGAGAAGAAGCCCAAAGCCCTGCAATTAGGTTCGAATCATTAAACGCACAACCAGTCTGGGGGACGTGTGTCCATGTGAAGAGGACAGGGGAGTTTTCATCGGCCGGGGTGTGCCCACATTCACAGGGCCATGCAGTTCGCCTCAGGACAAACACAGGACAACCAACGACTGTAATTTATGATTTTCATAGTTGTAATTTATAAAGGTCCGAATCATCAAGTACAACCAAAACATTATATCCAATTCTAGGTTCCAAAGTTTATGATGGGTGCTGACCAAATGCAGATCATCCAGAAAGCGAAGAAAAAGCCTGAGTAATCTGAAAGTCATCTGTTTCAGGAACAGGCACTATTTAAGCTAAAGTAAGAAAATCATGGTGAGTCACAACACATGTTTTTAAAGGCCTGAAGGGCCTTCATAAGCAGCAAAATTCACACATTTGTGTGCTCCTTCCAAGCAGAGTCAGACAATACATGAAAGTCACTGGCAGGAGGACGTATATGACAATCTTTCTAACAGTGAAGCAGCAAGAACTCTATTACTTCCTGAAGTGGGAAGCACCCAGAAACTCACAAGGATACTGTTAAAACAAACAAATAATTTTTTTTTACATTGGAAAGGAAGACTACAGTAGAATGACCGAAATTTCCATCTATAGCAGTAATTCACGTTAGACTCAGATAAAGTTCTGTCTAAAGGAATGAGAGCTTATATTAGTCACTTGCGGGTGAACACAGCACAGAGGTGACCAGACATGTCCTTTCATGCAAATCACCCCCACATCGTGAGGTCTGTCCTGAGCGGACAGTGTTCTCAGCTATCCCCCCACAAGTGGTGGGGCTGGGATGTAAAGCCAGCGGGGAGGAGGAGAGTCCTCAACTCCAGAGCCCGTGTCCTTAACCCCCGTCTGCGTATTTCTTCTGCGCTGCTGAGGAAACGCGGCCAGGGCCTGGCTGAATCTGGGGTCAAGAGACAGCACAGCTGTCTGACTTTAAGGAAAGAAGACTGCCCTGTTACTGTGGGTAAAGGTCCTAGGCGCAAAGCCGGAGGTTTCCTGAGGAAGGAGGAGTTCTGTCTTAAGAACACAACCTGAAAATCCTGACTCCCCAGCCTGCTGGCCTGCCCTGTGTGTTTAGGATTTAAACCACAACGTCAACGATTACCTGAACTCCCAGCCTGCCCCACAGATTTCAGACCTGCTGGCCCCCACAATCACCAAAGCCAGTTTCCTGAAGTAAATCTCAATCACTCTCTCTCTCCCCCTGGCCTCCCTTCTCCCACACCTGCACCTGCACCCACCCACCTCCCACCCCCCAGAGCTGGTTGTGTTTCTCTGGAGAGCCCCGATTAATAGATTAGTGGTCAAGGGGAAGGTCAAACTGCGCTGCTCATTTCAGAGGTTCAATGGTTAGTACCAGCTCTCTCCATTCCTTGCGACCAGACACAATCCCCGGGTTCTAAGAGTGTTTACTCACCTGATAGCCACTCAGTTTATATAAGGTCAGTTCTAAGTCTCTGGCTTCAGTTTGATAAATCCTTCTACATTACATACATGAGAATTGGTTCTATTATTTTCACTTGCTTTTTCTATCCCTGATTTCTTTATTTCTTAAAAATGTCTGTACTAAATGCAATAGAAGTCTGACCAGCATCATTAGGAGAGGCTGTAAAATTTTTCTGATACCAAGAAGAGGCCCTGTCACCGTAGACACCACACTATGTTTTCTACTCCTGACCAGGTGTTTTCACTTAGACGCGCTGCGCAGTCTGAAGTTTTTGCATGTTTCTTCATGTGAAAAGATCTACTTTAAATGTTTGCTCTTTCTAAAAGGCAGTCATGGAGGGTTTCCCTCCTTCTTCTACATTTTTTGGCAGTGAAAACCCTGCCTTCAAGCACAACACTAACTAACAGCATCGTGCTAGCATAAATCCTAAGTGATTTATAGAAAATGTGTGTTAAAAATGTCAACTGCGAAGTACAATATCCTACCACTCCTCCACGGCAGAGCGCCACGCACACGAAACGGCAGGTGTTAAGTTGTTCCTGATACTTGAGATGGATGACTTCCCTCTTTCTCACTACCCCCACCGTCATTATGCTCGGTCTACACTCATCCATGACACATGCACTTGCTGGCTTCATACCTACTCTTTGTGTACATAAAGTGAGCGAGAAGCACAAAACCCCAGTGGCTAATCTCCACCTTCTTATGAAGTCAGACTTCCTCAGCTGAATGTGCCTCTACCAACACTTGGGTGAAATCTCACAGCCAACTCTCAGATGGGTTCGCACAGGAAGAAAGAGAACTCAAAATTCACATGCGATTAACAGTAACTGTAGAGTCTACGTCATATACAAACCAAAGCACTCCCTTTATAAATTAAACCAAAAGACTTCCAAATGCAGCAATGTATAGAAAGATTCTCTCAAGTTTACATGACAGCTATGTGGCTGAAAGCTTTTCTTCGTCCCATGAAACATAATATAAAGTACTTAAGAAGACAATTGTAAGGAAATAAATCCCAGCCATTTTTAAAAATAATTATTTACTATCATTTCAAATATCAATTTCCTCTTTAACCATGTAATTGACATGTGCCCCATTAAAACATGCAATTGTCAGTCATTCACAGCATGCAGCATGCAGTAAATGGACAGCAGAGGTTAATAACCTGGAAGCATAGGATCTGAGAATGTGAGAGCAAGTTAAAGACAAGAGCTCCTCTCCATTGTCACTGAGGCCCGAGAAGCAGTGCTGGAGCGTTGAACAGTGAGAGTGGGGGAAACAGAGTTTGTCCAGCACATGAACATATCTCCGCAAGTGGCGGCAGGTATAACTGAAAGAGAAGGGTGAAAGAAGAAAAACAGAGAGGAGTTTTCCTTTGAAAAAACAAACCATTCTCAATATCCTCAAAGCTTTGTGTGTACTTTCAGTAGATGGTGCCCAAGGTGAAAAAACGACTGTTAACAGAGAATACAAAGCTCTGACCGGCGTGACTTGGTTGGTAGGGTGTTGTTCCACAAAGCAAAGGGTTGCCGGATCAATTCCGAGTCAGGGCGTGTGCCTGGGTTGCAGGTTTGGTCCCTGGCCAGGGCCCACGAGAAAGGCAACTGATGGGTGTTTCTTTGCCTTTCTCCACCCCCTGCCCCGCCCCTCTCCCTTTCTCTTAAAAAAAAATAGAGAATATGAAAAAGATAAAAAAGAAAATGAACAATCTGATTTAACCGTGGGCAAAAGACCTAAAGTGACACCTCACCAAAGAAGATGCACGGATGGCAAGTAAGCACATGAAAAGATGCTCCACATCATACGCTATGGAAAAAAAGCAAAATAAAACAATGAGACACCACTACACACCTATTAGAACGGTCAGAATCCAGAACGGTGACATCTCATGTGAGTGAGGACGTGGAGCAGCAAGAACTCTCATTCACTGCTGGTGGGAGTGCAAGATGGTCCAGGCCCTTCGGAAGGGCTTTGTCTTTCTTACAAAACTAAACATGCTTTACCGTATGACCCAGCAGTCGTACTCCTTGGTATTTATCCAAATGCATTGAAAATTTGTGCTAACATAAAAAACTGCACAGAAATGTTTATAGCAGCTTTATTCATAACTGACAGACTTGTGAGCAACCAAGACGTCCTTCAGTAGGTGAGTGGGTAAGTACACGGCGGTACACCCACACTAGGCAACAGTACTCGTCCTTTAGTAGGTGAGTGGGTAAGTACACGGCGGTACACTCACACTAGGCAACAGTACTCGTCCTTCAGTAGGTGAATGGGTAAGTACATGGTGGTACACCGACACTAGGCAACAGTACTCAGCACTAAAAAGAAATATAGGTGAGTGGGTAAGTACACAGCGGTACACCCACACTAGGCAACAGTACTCATCCTTCAGTAGGTGAGTGGGTAAGTACACGGCGGTACACCCACACTAGGCAACAGTACTCATCCTTCAGTAGGTGAGTGGGTAAGTACATGGTGGTACACCCACACTAGGCAACAGTACTCAGCGCTAAAAAGAAATGAGCTGTTAAGCCACAGAAGGACACAGAGGAACCTGAAGTGCGTGTTGCTAGGTGAACAGGGCCGATCTGAAAGGGCCACATACTGCACAATTCCAATTCTTGGACATTCCAGAAGCAAAACCACTAAGGCAGCCTTTAAAAAAATAAAAAGACTCAAATTTGACCACATAAAATTGGAGAATATGAATGGAAGAGACAATTCCTTTTTACTGTGTTTCTTTTGTACTGTGTGAATTTTCTGCAGTTCTCATATATCATAGAAAGAAATTAATGACTAATTGATTTTAAAAATGGAAAGGGGTGTGGGAGTGATTACTTCAAACAGAGGAAGCATACGAAAGCAGGGAGACCAGGCAAGTTCAAAGTCTGCAGGAAACTAAACATGGCTGGTGTATGCTGGCCAAACAGTAAAAAGGCGGGGCAGGTTCTCGCAGGGCCCTGTGGGCGATGCTAAAAGATCTATCATATCGTGTAAAAATAATGAAGGGTTATCTGATTTACATTTTTAAGATGCAGTTCTGCAATGCAAAGATAAACCTGGAGAGGGGCAAAGGTGAAAGAGAAAACTAGACAGGGGCAAGAACGGAGAAGCAAAGAAAGAAAGAAGCGACTGCAATGGTTTAGGCAAGAAATGCTGATGGCTTGGAGCAGGGGTAGAGCAGATTCGAAACATATCAGGAGGTAAAACCAATAGGACTTGCTCACTGACTGGCTTACTGACTGGAATGGGGGATGGTGTTAGTGGAGAAGGATATCAAGAATAACTCCCTGCCCTGGCTGGGTGGCTCAGCTGGTTGGAGCACTGTCCCATATACCAAAGGTCTGTGGGTTCGATTCCCAGGCGGGGTGCGTATGGCAGGCAACCGAGCGATATTCCCCTCTCATACAGTTTCTCTCTCCCTCTCTTGCTCTATCTCTAAAATCAGTAAGACATATCCCCAGGCAAGTATTATAAAAGAAAAAGGAATAACTGCCTGATTTCTGGTCCTGGGCCCCCAAATGGAAGTACATTTTCTGAAACAGGAGAAACTGGAAGAGAGAGGGGTTTTATGGAGAAGATAGAGTTAAGTTTGGCCACATTCAGTTTCAGACACTGCAGCTGAGAGATGCTGGGAAATGCTGGTGTGGGTCTGAAGCTGAGAGAGGCGTGGACTGGCCCGAAACACAGACAGAAGACAGACGCACAGGTGCAAGTCCGAGCTGAAAACGGGCCTGACAGTGTCGGGCTGGTCAAAAAGTTTCCTTAGCTTTCTCTGTACGATGGCTCTAGTAGTGCTTAGTTGTCTTTAACTACGTTCAAGGCAATTTTGTTAGATTGTATTGTGAAGGCTGTCATATGAGTGTGCACTTAAAAAACTAATAATCAAAATTGGTGATTTCCTGTGCGGCCATTTTAATACTGAGGATGAAAGAAGATATGCAACATTTTTAGCGTATTGTGCTTTATTATTTCAAGAAAGGTAAACACTCAACTGAAATATGAAAAAAATGTGCAGTGTATGGGGAAGATGCTGTGACTGCTCGCATGAATCAAAAGTGGCTTGCAAAAAAAAAGCCCTGGCTGGTGTAGTTCAGTGGATTGAGCACAGGCCTGTGAACCACACGATCGCGGTTTGATTCCCAGTCAAGGCACATGCCTGGGTTGCAGGCCAGTTCCCAGCAGGGGACTCACGAGAGGCAACCATACATTGATATTTCTCTCCTTCCCTTCCCCTCTAAAGATAAATAAATAAAATCTTTTTTTAAAAAAGTGGCTTGCGAAGTTTCTTGGTGCTACGGACATTTTGGCCACATAATGCTTTGCTGTGGGGCTGTCTTATGCACGGGAAGATGTTTAGCAGCACCCTGGCCTCTACCCACCAGAAGCCAATAGTGGGAGATAGCCAACATACTCAAAATATCCAAATCAGTAAAGTTATTGGTGAACATGAAAAATGTGTCTTTTATTTTACAGGAAAAAAACATAACAGACTTTTTGGCCAACCCAATACTTAAGGTGAGAGTGAAAAGAGAACCAGGACTGACAAATTCTTACACGCATTTACCAGGTAATGAGAGAGAGATGGGTCTGTGAAAAATGCTAGGCGGTGGCTGGAAAGGCAGAGGGAAACCGAGGAGTGCTACATGAAACCAATAACAAGGGTGTTTCGAAAGGACCACAGTGATAGTAGACCTTGAAGACAATTCCCACATATGCTAAACAAAAAATATAAAACTTTCACACTCTATGATGGAAATACTTAAAATAGCCTTATAAACAGAACTACTGCTCAATTTAGAAAAGGTCTTTCCTCTTAATAATCTTGAAATATTGTTTATTATTATTTAATAAAGATTGAATGTAAATGGTTCGGGTGATTAGCAGACACATAAGAGATATATTCTCATTATTTAAAAAATTCATTGCTACCTTCACTTTTAGTTTACAAAAGAAAAATAAGGAAGAAAGAGATGGATAAAGAAAAAATAATACAAGTAGCTTTTAATAATCACCTGTTAATCCCTTAAATTCTATTATGAAGTCTGTGAATATTTCCAGAGCAATTGTAATAATGGCAAAAAAGGAAACAATAATTTCAGTTAACCCTAGACTTTGAAAGTGTTTTTAGAATTCAGCTCCATCAATCTGCATTTCTTCAATATAAATCAAGGCACAGAAACAAGTTTTTAGTTACATGAAGTTGTCATTAACCAGTCCTGATGAGCATTCATTGGATGAATAGTATTTATTGGTTGCTGAACAAAATTTTAATTATGAAATTATTTTAAAAGCATGTGTTCCACATAAAAGTTAGTAAAATATTTCAAAACAAAGGCATGCTGTGGAAGTGGGTTAAACAGGCAGAGCTTCACTCACTTCAGCTCGCCCAATGGAAGAGTCGCCTCTAACCATCCTTGAAAACAGCCACGGGCATCTAATTAAAAGTCTTGCCGGGACAAAAGGATTCACACCGTGGTCACCCTTCTCTAGGTGCACTGTAATTTTTAAATATTCTTTTTTTTAAGATTTTATTTATTTATCTTTAGAGGGGAAGGGAAGGAGAGAAGGATCAATGTATGGTTGCCTCTCATGAGTCCCCTGCTGGGAACTGGCCTGCAACCCAGGCATGTGCCCTGACTGGGAATCGAACCGCGATACTCTAGTTCGCAGGCTCGTGCTCAATCCACTGAGCTACGCCAGCCAGGGCTTAAATATTCTTAAAGTACAGTGATAATAATACCATTACCTTCCACAAATGGAACAGTTAAATACTTTCGGATGAGCACAGGATCACATCAGGCTTTCTGCAGTCGCTTGTGTTAAGCTGGTAGCCAAACACAATGCATTACAGAACAATCTTTCCAATCCTATGTTTCACAACTGGTCTTTGGGCCTTAAATAAGGAACTGCCATCTTGCAGGGCACGGCTTCATTCTAATATGTCAAGAAAACTTTGAACAGGGACTCCCTCTGACTTTGTCATCTACAATACCTTCCATCATTTCTTCTAAGAAAGTCATGGAGAGAAGCATTGAGTAGAGACAGGTCAGAAACAAATGTTCCAGATACACGAGATGGAGATCTCCGCGCCAGCCACCGGCCGACACAGGAACACTCACCAACGGCTTCCTGTTGTGCTTTCCAGCCATAAACATATGAAGAAGGAATCTGCAAAAACGCTTCCACAGTTATGACCTATTTCTCTTTCCGTGCCCACATGCCACTGTGGTGGTTAAAATCAGGGATCGCAACCCCTTTAGAGTAAAACTGTAAAATTGCAGAATAAAGAAACAAAGATGTTGACTATCCCATGAATTAGTAATGGATGAACTACACCCAGTGAAATCCACCCACAATTCTGTCCTGCTTGGGCCCAGAGGCTTCCTGACTCTCCACAGATGTTTTAACAGAGTCCTAGAAAGGACTCCCTCCGCAAGGAAAGCAAGGAACTAAGAAAACATAAAAACGGGGTTCTTTGAAAACGTGAATGACCACCACCTTACATGAGGCATTGCAGTGGACACTGTCATCAGTTAAATAAATGTCATGTGTCTCCTGACACGATCACATGGGGTCACAGCGGACTTACATCTAAACCTGCAGAATCACCAAACAAATCCAAGTTGAGGGGAGTTTTACAAAAAAAGAAAAATGTCTTGTGTTATTCAAATTTTGAAAGACGAAGACCAAGGAACTGTTTGCAATAAAGGAGAGGAAAGAGGACAACTAAATGTAATGTGTGATTCTGGGATTGGATCCCAGACTAGGGGAGGGTGGGTGGTAAAAAGTTTTTTATTTTCTAGAAAAAAAAAATTAGTGGGGCAAATGACAAAATTTGAGTGCCTGTAGACAATAATACTTTCTCAAAGTTAATCTTTTAATTTCCTGATAATGATTAATGCCCTTGTTTTTAAGAAATACACATTAAGGTTCTCAGTGGTTAAAGGTATATGTCTATAAACTTATTCTCAAATGTTTAAAAAATAGACATAATGATACAGTAAATATGGAAAATTTTTAACATTTCAGGAATCTGAGCGAAGGCAAATAAAAAAATCTTTACACTATATTTTCAAGTCTGCAATCTCAAGATAAAAGGTTTTTAAAAATAAATGCAATATTAAAACATCAAAAACTCATTTAATTTTAATTTGAAAGATGAAGAAAACTGAACTAGTCTTTTTGATATACTGAATAACGTCCATTTCAAGATTTTGGATTGAAATCAAGATTTTAGATTGAAATCTAAAATGTCATTATGATCTCTATACTTAAGGCTTAGGGTATCAGGAAAAACTACAGCGTGGGAAGTAAGCAAATGTGGTTTGGAGTTAGCCCATAAAAAACAGTCACTGTTATTTAAGAGTTGTACTTTCATAAAAAATAAAACTTCTTTAGTGCCTTCTTATATGAAAAAATTCAAGATTGTGCAATGTATAGTTCTGAAACGTTACCAGACATGCTTATACTTCACCAAAGTCAAGTAAATGTTCTTTCCTAGAACAACATTTAAGTCTGTAGAAGATCCAAAAACCCACAAGCGAAAGAGTGATGCTTGAAAAAAAAAGACCCTGGGATCAGGCTTCCTAATAATATAGTTTACAACACTTGGATGATTAAATTACAACATTTTCAGAGCAACTTTGTACTAATTTATTTTCTAATGTATGTGCTTACCAAACTTTCAACAAAAAAAAAGAAAGAAAGAAAAGAAAACCATGAGATTATGATGAACAGGTTTAACTTTATGGACTATGTGAAATATTCTGTGTCCCTTTCCAATCTCTTTTTTCTTTTTCTTTCTTTAAAAAAAAATCTTGTTCTTTCTTTCCTTTCTTAAAAAAAAACCACATTGTTACCAGATTCATTAGTACATATAAAATATCAAGAAGTTAAATTAATAATGAATGTTTAGAACCTATATGAAGGAAATTATAAACATTTCCAATAAGGCATAAAAGAAGTCTTGAATATGAAGAGATAGTAGTTTGTTTCTGGATAAAAGTCCAAATATCATACAAGATGCCATTATCCTCCACAGACTCAAAGCCCCAATAGGAATGTTTGAATTTGACAACGTGTCCCTTTAGTGACTCTGAATTACTGTTATTTAAGTGCCCATTTTAAACACCAATAAAAGAAATGGACCCCTCTTACAGAAAAATGTAACAAGTCATATACACACAAAATTTTATATAAAATTTCAAGATCCCCACAGGGCCCCTGAAGCCCATTCATATTATCCTACACCCCAGATTCATGAAGTGCGGATATTGGGCTCCTGTGTAGAAGAACAACTAGGTAAAAGAGCCAAGATGACTTCTGAAAAAGACTGATCAGGAGGAATTTAACCATACGTTATCAAAACACATAAGGCTACCACAGTAACAGTGAATGGTACTGGAAGAAGAATAGACATACGAATCAATTCCCAGATTTCTGGCTTGCATAAAAGGTGATGTCATTCACTGAGGCAGGGAACAGGAAAGAGGATGGGGGTGGGGGGATAGGGCAAGATTTGCATTTCGGACCTGCTGAGTTTGAGGCAACTACGAGATACTTGAAAGATGATTATTAAGTATCCAACTGGGCAAAAAGGTCTGAGACTAGGCTTGGCCTGGAGATGTACGCTGAACAAGTGGGAGTGGCTGAGATCACCAATGGAAACAGAGAGAGAAGTCTAGGAGCACCTGGAGATAGGCCAACTTTTAACAGTTTCCTAAGTCTAGAAAGAGGAAGATGGACCTTGCACAGAATTTTGAGGAGTGACCAAAAAATAAATAAGGGACTCATTTGAAGAAGAGTAGTTAACAGTGTTAAACACAATTAAGAAAGTAAAGGAGACGGAAAACGACCACTGGATTTAACAATATGGAAGTCATTGGTGACCAAGAGTCTGTTTTGTTAGAAACATTAAAAAATATCACTCATTAAAACACGACCCCAGATATAAGACTTTTCTTTAATCCCATGGAGTAAGCTCATTTACATGCATTAAATATCATTAAGTTTCCAGGAGAGATTTCTGCAAACCAAAACACTTATGAAATAGCTCACATACACACAGTTTTACATAGTACAGAACTTCCAGTACAATGTGGGTATCTAAGGCTCTCCAAGAAAATAAGCACAAGAAAATCTGGGACGAATGTCAGGAAACTACACAACAGTGGTGGAAGCACAACCCTTGAGTCATTTAACTCGCTGGCAGTAGAAGCCATTTTTCCTGGAGCTAAATCCACTGCCAGCAGTGAAGATCCTGGGAATTTCTAGCACGAGGGATTAGCAGACTGGCCCACGCACTGGAAAATACACTGCAAGGAACAACCCAGCACTCTCTCAGAAGGGATGAAATGACCTAATATCCCCCTGCCAGATCTAGAATGTAATAGAGACTGTAATCATAATAAAAAGGACCTGTTAATGATATAGTATTACAATATAAACCTTCTTTTTCTATGATTTGTTTTACCTCAGTTGCTAAAGCAATTCAAAATAAGAAAATTCCCCAGATTTATAACATAACATTTTAACCAATTAGAATTTTCACTATCATTAATACTTGAAATTTAATCAAATTCTCTGTTGATACAAAAATCTTCCATTAAGTACTTTCCTTCTAAAGTAGCTATTTATTTTGGGACATTGAGTACATCAATAAAGACTTAAAATGTTAAACCTTAATAGAAACTTAAAAGCCAAATACTTTAGACAGAAATTTCACCATGTTTTTTGTCAAATTATTTGCTTCCTGATTTAAAAATATGTTCTCATCAGCCCTGGCTGGTGTGGCTCAGTGGATTGAGTGCCCGCCTGTGAACCAAATGGTCACTGATTTGATTCTCGTCAGGGCACATGCTTGGGTTGCAGGCCAGGTCCCCAGTAGAGGGCACGCAAAAGGCAACTACACATTGATGTTTCCCTCTTTTTCTCCCTCCCTTCCCCTCTTCCTAAAAATAAATAAATATTTTAAAAAGTATTTGTTATAATCAGATCTAAATTTGGTAGCATCTATAGGATTATTCAAATTATCTTTTAGGGACAAACTTTATTTCCAAGAATGTTTCTAAGAATGTCAACGTGTCTTTTAAGACTTGATCATAGTTTGCGGGGTCTCATTCTCCACTTTATAGAAAACAAAGTAGTTAAAACAATAGATTCTTATACATTACCAAAGTAAAGGGGACAACGCACCTGAAAATCAACTTTTCAAAGTTTTGTAAACAGTAAGGGTAAAATGTACCAGATACTTACAAAGCAGATGGGAATTGACATGGTACTCACTAAGCATACTATTGTCCCTTGTTTCAAAGATGATGAAACAAGGGACAATAATCTATATATAGATTATAATATATAACCTATATATTATAGTGTGGATAAAGAAATAAATTTGTTACCAGCATTCCTTTCTACTTAGCATATGCATAAACATGTCTTTTTGACTTTGGACAGAGCAACTGTTTAAGAGGAACACAGTCCTGGGTCTCCACCACAAACATCTGCTCTGCAAAGCCCAGCACGGTCCTGCGGAGCTGGCTGGTTCCCCACAGTGTGCAGTGACGCTCTGCGGCTGGAAGTTGTGCTGCTGTGCGAGAACAGCATGTCACTGCCGGCTCTTCTTGTGGTCTGACAAGCAAGGTGTAAGACAGTCCTTTCAGGTTCCTTTTTGACGCTGTCTTCTCATGAACTTCAAGTTAGAAAGAACCACAAACAGCAGTTTCATAAGGGAAGAAAATTTACTTAAAAATAAATTCTCGATTGGATTTGTTTATGATATATATTTTAAAAGAAGCCTTTCGACATGCCACTATGGCCCTCCTTGGGCCGAGGGGACTGACCGAGCACGTGCTAAGGTGACGGCTCCCACTGACGCCACAGTGGCTCCAGGGAAGGTGAAGGTAATGGGAGAGAAAAAAGGCTGAAAGCACATGCTCATTAAAGTAACTATCGATGACGTAACACTCGGCCTGAGGATTTTTAATTTTACTTATACATATCATCCGGAGCAATTAAGAGACTTGTTTTCAGATATCTAGTCTTTGGGGTGTGTTAATGACGACTACATAAAGTTCAAAGTGTCCCACAGTCTACACACGTCTGTCTTCACGGAATAATATGGGGTATAAACACTAAGACAGTAAGGGAAGACTGGGTTCACAAATGTACAGGTATAAAATAGCACATTCAGCACATTTTATGACCATCGAAGAGCTTGCACTTTTCTAAAGTCATTATATTTTACAAACTCCCTCTAGACAAAAAGGCACAGAAAGATTTATAGCCATTATAAAATTCTTCTGAAAAATCTGAGTTCTGAGTCCTGATTCTTCAACATACATGCCACAAATATTACATCAGTGAAGTCAGATAATCTGGAGCCATGAAAAAGGGCCAATTCTGCTGAGACTGATTAAATATTTGTGTCATACCCTTACTATAGCAGAGCTGGAAAAATATACACAAGATAAACTGTTTTATACAATCATAAGACTTGAAAATCATTGAGGTCATTAAGAAGAGGAACAAGTGTTCACATACAGAAATAATGCTAATAACTCATCATCAGAAGCCCGTCTCAGAGCCATTTCTCAGTTGTGGTCATGGACATACACTGAAACCTCCAAACGCCCTCGCCCTGTCACCCACACGGGTGTGGTGACACACACCAAATCCACATCTGTGAGCTGGCAGGCAAGCATTACGGGTGCCGTCTGTCCCAGGAACGTGGTCATTGTGAAACTGACGCTCACTGACGTCAGTGGGTGGAGGCGAAAGGCCTGACCATGGCCACCCCACTCAGTGTGCTCACCAGTCTAACTGAGGTATTAGCCCTGCCACCACCACCACTAACAGACACACCAGGACTCCTTTTCCTGGGGCAACAGACAGGCCATGTATTCTTTTGCCTCTGGGTCTTTGCATCTGCTACCGGCTATCTGGAGATGCTCCTTCCATCTCCTTGTCCTTCAGCAAACTTCTCCTCCTCCATTCTTTAAGTCTACAAGGCTTTCCCCCTCACTGACGCTTTCCCTAGAGGCACATCTGCTGCTTTCTCTTCTAGGTCCCCACTGTGCCTTATGCTTACTGCCAAAGTACAATTCCAACTGTATCTGTAATTGTCTTTTTTTTTAAAGGTTTTATTTATTTATCTTTAGAGAGAGGGGGAGGGAGGGAGAAAGGGAAAGAAACATTCGTATGTGAGAGATACATTAATCAGTTGCTTCTCGCACGGTCCCAACTAGGGACCTGGCCTGTGACCCCCGGCATGTGCCCTGACTGAGAATCGAACCAGCAACCTTTTGGTTAGCAGGCCAGCACTCAATCCACTCGGTCACACCAGCCAGGGTTATAGCTGTCTTCATATCTATCTCCCTTCTCAACCATAACTTCTTTGAGGGCAGATGGTGCATTTTTACTTTTGTTTCCCAAGCACCGAGTACGATGCCTGGCTATAAGAAAGCAAAATATCTACTGATTCACTAGAGTAAAACTGATGAAAATTAATGTCCTACATTCAATGCTCCATGAGTTTTCTTGTTTGTAAGAATTTCTATGCATTTATACTACACCAACAATCACACTCTAGGCTGGGCTGGGATTCAGACTCATAACCATAAACATAAAATTACTTCCTTCCTTAGGAGTGAGCAAAGGGCTATAAATCACTGGCAACAGGAACTCACACAATAATTTCTCTCTAAGGCCACAACTGCTATTTTTTTAAAAGAATCCCATGGTTTGTCTACTTTACAGAAGCACAAAAGATTCAATCGTTTTAATCACCTCCACCCACGCCAATAAAATAAAAACTTTCTATTGTCTTCCCAACAGAACACTGGAACGTATAATTAGCCTCAAAACTGGCCATCCTGAAATGGTTCTGAAGACTTTTGCTACCTATCACTTCATTCATCCTCCGAATTACTTTACATGATTTTGGATTCGAATTAGCCACAAGCGATGAACCTCTGGAAATAGGTGCCTTATAAAAGGCTTCATGTTCTTTTTAAGACATACTTTATATCTGTTGAATACAGGAAATGGGCAAGACGAGATGAAGAAAGCAGGGGGGAGCTTATTGTGAAAAGACAGACAGACCAAAGCGCCTTACGTTGTGACGATTTACCGAAGGAGAAAGCAGGGAGCCAGGAAGACCTTCATCGTGACGGGACAGCGGCACTTACTTATCTAGCCTCTGAATGGACAGGGGTAGTCCTTTGACCCTTACCATCTTTACTAGGCATGTGATCTGTATGAAAACTAGCCAATGGTTACCCATCAAGCAGTTTAGAATCTAGCTGAAGATTTAAGATATAAATACACTAAATATTAGATGATAAGAAAACAACCCGAGATATATCACAATTCCACATATTTACTAATTGACAAAATAATAAACCTATAACAGGAAGTATAACAATAGGGAGAGAAGAGAACACTGGGGACTACAGAGAATTAAGTATCAGGAGAAAAATATTAAGTAGGTATTATGGATCGAATTGCATAACCCCAAAAGATACACTGAATTCTTAACCCCCAGCACTTCAAGATGCCATATTATTTAGAAATGGGGCTGTGCAGACATAATCAATTAAGATGAGGTTATGGTGGAGTGGGGTGGGCACTTAATCCAACATGACTGGTGTTCTTATAAGAAAAAGAGACGCAGAAACAGACACAGACACAGAAACATGCAGGGAGAGACAGCCACGTGGTGACAGAAGCAAAGATGACAGTGATGCATCTCCAAGCCGAGGAACCCCAGGAACTGCCGGCAACCACCAGAAGCTGAAAGAGGAAAGGAAGGATCCCCGCCACATGGCTTGGAGGAAGCCTGGCTTTGCCTGTGTCCCGATTTGGGGCTGAGAGGCCACAAACTCCCGGCGTTTTGAGCTCCCAGTTTGGGGTGTGTTATCACAGCAGCTCTAGGAAACAGCAAAGTGGGCGAGGCGTGTCCACTCAACGGAACGTGACGTGAATATGACGTGGCACAGGCATACAACATAATGACCCCTTCCCCGTGGGCTCAGGGAACCCCTGGTGGGGCCGAGGTGAGGAGCCCAGATGATGGGGAAACGAGGGGTTGGCAGCAGCGGATGGGCGGGCCTTCCTGCTCATTTCAGCTTCATCATCACTGAAAATGGAGGATTCAAAAAAAGAAGAGAACTGGAAAACCACCTAGCTATTCTCAATCACTTTCCTGCCATCAGAACACCAGCCAGCAGATTCACTACTTTCTTCAAGCACTCCTGTGTACGGCTTCCATGGGGCCAGCTCAACTGATCCTTCCCTTCCCAATCTAGGGAGCAAACAGGCATGCAAGCAAATGAAAGGGATGTTCACAGGTTAACTTTGAATCCATTCTAATTTATATGACAAAAGAAACAATTACTCTACCATTAGAAACAAATTACCTGCAAAATACCTCCTACCTGTCTGACAAGCCAGTTGAAAGACCTGTCAAGATACCTCACAGGTCTTCACCCCACTTCTTAGCCCCCCATTCATCTGTTCCCTTGTCTGTAATCTGCGTCCCTGCTCAGCACCCCCAGGACTGTATGGTCTAGTGGGAAGAGAAGGAAAGAGTCAATAATTATGGCACAACATAGTACTAAAAATGCCATGAATACATGGCAGAGGGTGGGGGGAACGGTGATGGACAGGGGGAGATTCAAATCTAAGTGGGAGACGGGCAGAAAGGGTCTCAGAGGAAGTAACAGCGAGGCCGAGACCTGAAAGATGAACTGGGAGAATAACTAAAAATATAACCTCTGACCTGACGGCCCTCCTGAAGAAACACTGTGAGAGCAAAGCGAAGTCAGAAGCAGACTTTCCAAAAATGTTCCACCTTTTTTCTACACATTCTCGATGTCTTCTTGGAGCACTGCAGTAGCTTCCAAGAACCTGTGATGTAACTATAACGCATAGAAAGAGACAAAGGTCCCTAACCTTCTCTGAATAGGAAGACTTACACAGCAGGCCCTTAAAAATAACGTTCTTCCATTCAACGTTATATCATTATGATGTCGATGAGATGCTGTAGGAACTTAACTCTTGTTTGTATCAATTAAGCCTGTGGTAAAACTGGTTTCGTTATACACACATTTTCTTCAAAGGCACAGAACATCCCCACAATGTTAAGTGAAGACTCACTGTCCACATGGTACAGTCAGTATCTGCTGCACAAGTGTTTACCCTCCAGAAAAAAGAGCAATTTTTCCTTCACACCTCAGCTGCAACAGGCGCTGACTTATTTTAAATCCAAGTAATTCTGGCTGTTTGCAGCATAATTTTTCACTTAAAAACACGCTTTGATGTTCCTAATCTATCATTTCAACATTAAATCAACTTATAAAGGTAAAAATGTGGCTTTAATAATCTGCAGTTGCGGCTTCTGCATTTCGGATGGTAACTATCTCAAGACAGACCACCATCGAAGCAGAAATCTGGAGGAGAAACGAATGTGGAAGGACAAGGACGCTCACTCACGTCCTCTTCAATCACAAGGCGAAGCTCAGAGGCACAATCGGCAGGCGCATGTTTCGCCATGAACCTGCACGTGACCAGGCCAGTCTCTTGAAACGGTGGGGCAAGGAGCTCAGTGTTGCCAATTTTATCGTTGCTTCTTTGATTTATAAACTTCTCTTTTATCAATTGTAATGTTACAAAGACAAGTCACTGGCTTTGCAAAACATAGGCAGTAACTGAGAGGTTTATTTATTGATGAAAGGATCGTCTCCATAAATTCTTTTTAAAAAGCAACCACCAGTGTCGCCACAATAGCCACAATTCAGTGGACAAAGAGTAATCTTTGTGACAAATGTTGTCGGAACAGTGACACATCCACGAGCAAAAAGCGAACACTGATTCATGCTTCGCGCCACACAAAAAAGCAACTTAGAATGAATTACAGACCTAAAGGTGGAACCTGAAACTATGGAAGTTCTAGAAGAAAACACAGGAGGAAGTTTCTGTGGCTTTGGGTCAGGCAAAGAGTTCGTAGGCGGACATCAAAAGCATAATTCGTAAAAGAAAAAACGGTAAATTGGACTGCATCAAAATAAAAAATTTCGGCTCTGAAAGGTAATGTTACAAAGATAAGTCACTGGCTTTGCAAAACATATACTTATTAAAGGACTTGTACCCAAATATCTATATATCTATATATCTATCTATATATCTATCTATATTTATCATTATATAGATATATATAGATATATAGATAGATATATAGATATATATAGAGAGAACTCTCAAAAGTCAAACACAAAATCCAAACAAACCCACAGAAAAAGGACAAAAGTGTAAAGAGCTACGCACCCAACAGCTTACAAGGAGGGGAAAACAACACGTGACATGCGCTCCACATTACCAGTACTTCGGAACACACGAGTGCCGAGCTCAGTGAGACACTGAGCTAGAACAGCCAGAACGGCTTTTACAGAGACAACGCCAGGATGCACAGTGACAGGGCCTCTCGGGCACCGTACTTCTTAAAGTGCAAGACGGTGGAGTCACTCCAGAAGAGTCCGGTGGTTTTTTATAAAGTTAAACACACACTTACCACATGACCCCAAATCACCACTTCTAGGCATTCGTCCAAGAAAAAGGAAAACTTATGTTCCACAAATTTTCTATACAAATATTTATAGCAGTTTCATGCCTAACTGCCCCTAAGTGAAAAGAATTCAAATGTCTTTCAACTGCTACACGGACACATAAATGGTGGTGTCTATGCAATGGAATACTACCCTGTAATAAGAGAGGAATGATACACTCGGCTGTACAGATAAATCTCCAGACTGAAAAGACCACCTTCTGTCTGATTTCATCTATGGGCCACACAGAAAAGGAAAAACTGCAGGGGCAGAATGGGGCTCTGGTGGCCGGAAGGGCAGGGCGGCAGAGCTGCACAGGGGAACTTCAGGGAGACGAGACTTGTCCTGATGGCAGTTCTGACATACCACCGCCTGCGCTCGTCAACCCCCCAACTGCACACGGAAGGGGGAGGTGTTCTGTGCAGAATAAAACAAAATTCTGACCTGTCCTAAAAAACGAACAATACAGCCCTGGCTGGCATAGCTCAGTGGGTTATGCTAACCAAAGGGCCGCTGATTCAATTCCCAGTCAGGGCACATGCCTGGGTTGCAGGTCAGGTCCCCAGTGGGGGCCATGTGAGATGCAACCACACATTGATGTTTCTCTCTCTCTTTCCCCCTCCCTTCCCCTCTCTAAAAATAAATAAGTAAAATCTAAAAAAACAAACAAACAAAAAAACAAGCAATACTCATCACCCATGGCAAAACATCAGTCTGTGCTGGTCAAAGAAACCAACTGTATCCAGGGAAGAAGACAATGAGGTTACGGAGTCTACACTTAGTCCTGCACAGCCCATTCAAACATAGTCCACTTGTCTTAGTAAAAACCTTTACTATCAAGCCCTTTATAATCTCTACATACTCTTACACTTTCCCATTCCACGCCATCATAAAAAATGTCTTACTGTTCTCAAAACAGCACTACCACCAGACACATGGAAACAAAACGAAGCGTTTCCTGCAGTGACAGAAACGCAGCTTCCCACCAGGAGTTCACTACACTGAGGCTGAAACCGAGACAAGCTCACCACACCCCAAGTGCTACAGCAATCGCTCATTCCACGTCAATACGCGCATTGGCCCAAAACAAACAAAAGGCTTGTTAGCAAAGAATTATTTCCAAGGTCTTAATGGAAGGAGGAAACAGTCAATGAAACACTAAATATTTAATTCAAAACACTCATTATACTTGGTTTGGTAGTCTGAGACCTGTGCCTTATAATTAATAAAACAGATTTTTGCCTAAGAATCTACATTCTGTTAACAGATAAAATTCTGTAGAAGGCAGAGAGCAGAGAAATAATACAACGAAGTAGAAAAACTCAATACCTACATGTAGAAATAATATAAGGCAAAAGAGAATGTCTCTAACATTACAAATGTAGTATTTCCCCTCATCTGTTCCAAAAGCCACAGCAGAGGCCCGAAATGGCAGACATTTTTTCTATACATACATACCTATGATAAAGTTTAATTTATAATTAGGCACAGTAAAAGAATAATAACAATAAAACACAATAATTGTAACATGCTACAATAAAAGCTATAGGAATGTGGTCTCTCTCAAAATATCTCACTGACCACGAGGAGATGGAGTGAGGCGCACGGCGCAGGCAGAGTGGTCAGCACCTGGCGACAGCTGCCCTTCTGGTGATGCTGCCCATGGCAACCAATGGGCAGGTGGCACACACCGTGTGGATGCGCTGCACAAAGGGGTGATTCGAGTCCCAGGCGCAACAGAGCAGGGCAGTGAGGGATTTCATCACTACTGAGAACAGCATGCCACTTAAAACTTGTAACTTGTTCAATTCTGAAAATTTCCATTTTATGTCTTCAGACCACAGCTGGCTGTGGAAAAGGGGGCACTACTGTATAAGAAAATACACAGTTTAAGTAACCAAATGAACCTATTATTTTTAAAAACTGACTTCACTAAGATACTAAAACAATGCTATTACCCTAATATACGATACCCATCTTTTAGATATGACACCTTAAGAAAATACACTGCTTTTGGAGAAGCTTCAAGATACCTGAAGACCAACCTCATTAGCTCATCATTTTCAATCATGTTTTCTAATTTTCACCTTAGTTGTCTATTCACGTAGGTATGCACGTATGCATGTATGCACGTATGCACATACATGTAGCAGTGAAATCCTTTCTTCGACAGAAGTTGGCTGTGAAAGTGCAGCACGTGGGCCAGGTGATAGCAGAGCAGAGCTGCTCTGGGGGGGCTAAGGTGACCTAAGAGGCCTGCTGGGCATGTCAGCCCCAGCGAGGAAAACATGAGATCTGCAGGAGAACAAGACAAAAGATCGGAGTCATAGAATCGGGGGGCTAGGAGGGACTGCATTTAATGTTCCATCAATCTTTTTCTACGGTGCCTCCCAGGGTCTGCAAGCCACGGTTGAACAGCTTAAGTTATCTTAGTCCCTCCCCAGGTTAAGGTGAAGTGTAGGTCAGTTACACAGCTCCAGGAAAGAACTTGAAAGAGCTGCCACGCCCCTTTTATCATTAGCATCAGCAGGCCACTTTGCAGAGCAGCAGGGTGGGGCGCATCTATTTGCATCTGGTTCCTTTGAGTGAGTGGCGGTGTGGACCCACCTCTAGTGACATAAGTAGCCAGTAAAGTGTCTCATGCTGCAGCCGCACATCCAGAGCGAAAATTTACCAGAAGAACCTCAAAGCTGAAGGACAGACCGAGGCACTCACTAGTCTTGAAGGAGGGCCACAGGAACGCGATTCCTAGAGCTGGCGAGGTCTGCACCTGATTTCACCTCTGCTGACAGGAAGAGGAACGAGGCTGCCGACCAGGGAACTTCAGATGTCAACACTCACTGACACGAAAGAGTAATTCTTCTATAGTAACAGGCAGTTCTACATACTTTTCTAAGTTCTTCCTCGCCAGCCCTTTCATCTTTTCTAGTTGCACCTATGGTTTCTCTGTCCCCCACCTTTACCTGTTGAAATGTTATTTATCCTTTAAGATCTCAGTCAAATGCCATGTACTCCATTGTATCCTAGGTTAGAATTACTCCCCACTCCCTTCTATCTTTCTATGGAACTCTGTACAATGTATCACTTCCTATCTTATAGCAGGCCACACAGAAATTCTAATGGACTGAAAATGAATTTCTTATTCCTAAACTGTATTTTCACATCTTCTTCAGTAGATAAAATATGTAGGTGTTGTAGGAATTGAAGACCCATATAGTGCAAAATGGATTCACTGGTTATACAACATGAGAGTTTCTGGTGCGGCTTCAGTACAATATCCAAGAATGAATGTTTCACAGAAAAGTCAAATTTTTAAAAAGAATCCACTAGAGCTCCATGAAATAGCTTATCTCACTCCAAATACCACAGTAGTAACATTTAAATTCATTCCATAAATATTTACTAAAACCTACTCTGTAAAAGCACTGTGCCAGGTACGCAAGAAAAAAACACACACACACACACAAACCACTGAGGCTAGCAGCTCTTCTTGATGTAGAAACTTCGTACTCTGGTGTCCAGTTACACTGCTCATTTTGGATTTCTCATCAATCTGCCCCTACACACCCTGAACTTGCCCGGGAAACCTTTGCTGGCCCACTCCCACAGTTCGGCAGTTGTGCTAATAATTCGGTCCTCTCTGGTTTCTTGTTTTCCAATGGTTAGAACAAAGGCACTGGGTGGGTCAGGGGCTGTTGGCTGTCCCCAGTGATCTGTTTCTGTACTAATAGATTTTTTAGCAGGATGCATTGCTGCAGTGAATGAAAACATTTCTCAGCTTCCACTGCAGCTTAATGTGGTCCCATGATTGAGTTCTGACTGATGAGATTTAAGCGTCCCTGGGTATCTTCTGGGAACCTTCCTTGGCGCCTTGCCTCGCCTTTCATTCTTTACCTCCTCCTCGATCCTGTGGCTTGAACTCAGATGCTGACTGGGACCCAACAAGGAAGATCAGGCCCTATGGATGGTGGATGTACACTGTACAGAGTTTATCCAAAAACTCTAATCCCCTAATCCCTGGAACTTGTGAATAGATTGCACAGTCAAAAAGGGAATCTGCAGATGTAATTAAGACTACAGACCTTAAATGGGGAGACTATCCTGAAATATGCAGATGTATACAATCTAATTACATGAGCCCTTAAGAGCAGATAATTTTCTCTGGCTAGAGTCAGAGAGATGTGGCAAAAGAACAAATCAGAGAGATTCCAAGTCTGAGAAGTACTTGCTGTGCCCCTGGGCTTGGAAAGGTAGAAGCCCAGAGTGAGGACCAGAGAGAGACGTCTAGGGGCTAAGAGTACCCCAGCTCTACCATCACAAGGAACTGGATTCTGCCAAAACCCTGGAGCCTGGAAGCAGATTCTTCTTGGAGTGTCCTAGTAAGAGCCCAGCAGGTCAACAACTTGAGTTTGGCCTTGTGCAACCTGGAGCGGAAAACCAGTGGAGCCCACCCAGATTTCTGGCTACAGACAGAACTGTGGGGTGATGTATTTGTGTTGTTTTAGGCAGTTAGGTCTGTGGCGACACATTACAGCAGCTAAAGGAAACTCATACAGACTTCCCAGAGCACAGCCTCCTTCTCGGCCCTTGAAGGCCTGTGGTGGACTTTTACTTGGAGAAAAATAAAAATTTCTTCTTCTTTAAACTACTAAGATTTTCAGTTTTTCAGTTAAAGCGGAACCTAAATCTGGCCGACACACTTGCTGAAATCCCTGTCACTATCCACATTACAGAACCACAGAAGCTAAAGCGACATGCTACTTCATGCAATAACCACTTTCTACATGTGTGATGATAACAGACAGTCTCTAATAAGGGTTCTTTCAGACATTTACTAAATTTTACTTTTCAGTTACTTACATTCAATATTATTTTGTATTAGTTTCAGGTGAATAAGGTTTATTTTCACTTCTTTAGTTGCAACAGAGAGGTCATGTGTTGCCTCAGACTTCTTGACACTTAGTAAATGACCCAATTTTAAGGAAGTAAGTCTAAAAAAAATGGCATAAGATTACATCACTATCAGTGCCTAGACCATCAGGATTAGTAATTACTTATGAAACACAATAAGGTCAATATATATTAGCAAAACAGGCACAAAGGGTTTGGTAAAGAGGAAAGGCACAGCTCCAAGTACGTGCTACACGGGCTGCCACGAAAGTAGGTTCACAGTCGGGAGCATGTGAGACAGAGTTTATTCCATCATTGTTGATTAGTTATTGTATTATTTTCCACATGAACAGCTGTAAACCTGATTTTTGTCCCACCCCACATATCACTGTGAAAGAAAAGAATTACTTATGGTTTGGAAAAATGCTTAAAATCTTTTAATTGCCACAAAATACTCCACACTTTGTAGTTGCAATTTTAAAACAATACCAGAAAAATCTTTTTTTCTTCATAAGGAATTGAAGAATTCTGCAAATAAAATTCAAGTCAACAATTTTCATTTTAACACAAGATGTTTGATTTTTAGATATATAAGGAATACAAAATGTGTTCAAAACACTTGATAATTTAGTTACATTTTTCTCTTTTGTTCCGGAATGTTTATTCACATTTCAAGTGTCACTTTTGGGTAATCTAAAAATTGAAAGCTTCTTTCAAAACCTATCAGAAAGGACGTCCAATTCTCCCTTTAAGTCAAAGTGGTCTGTGAACTGTCCATTAAGACGTAAATGAAAAAACACGTATTTCAGAGCAGCATCAGTTAGATCCGGTACACCCCCCACTTTAAGGAAACCAACATCTGGAAGGTATAGCTTTATCTGTAGTGAGACTCAGGAATGGGCCGGAATGAATTCTAGGAGCTAATTAGTAACGAATGAGAAACGAAAATAAAGCCTTTTTAAAAATAGTGTAACTAAACAGGAAAACGTGAACTGACTGGGCAGGAGGAACGCCCTGCCTCTCAGCCGACGGGGGACCAGGGTGCGTACAGAGTAGATCCAGGGCAGTAGAGCCATGTTCTGTTCGTTCATGTCACTAGCCAGGTGAACCACAGACTGAGCGATCACTCACTCGGAAGCAGCTCTTCCCAGCAAGCCCGACCAAACCCCCTGCTACTTAAAGGAGCAGACATACCTGAGACCTGGGTGCCCTGCACCCCGCTTGCCCCCTGGAGGTGAGCAAGTCTGCTGCAGCTGCTTGTTCAGGATACCCACACGCTGAATGTCACCAAGGCAGTCACCTGTGTGGGTCTTCCGACGGTGACCCCAGGGATCACTTGATGCGACAGTCCCAAAAGGACAACTACAGACAAATGCGTGTGCAAGACTTCGAGGCTCACAGATAACAAGCCTCGGGACCCAGCCTGCCATTTTTTCTGTGCTCCACATTTGGAAAGAAGGGGCTGGCTGACACTTAAATGTGCTAAACACTGTTTCCAAGTGGTCTGCAGTTTTACTGATTTAATCCTCACAATAATCCTACAAGACAGAAACTACTGTGCCATTACCCCACTTTATAGATGAAGAAATGTATGCACGGAAAGTTCAGGTGACTTGCCCAAAGAGGCTCAGCCGGCGAGAGGCTGAGGTGGGCCTTACACTGGAGCGCGCTGCGAACCATTCACACACACACTGCGTCTCGGGCACACTCTGGGCCTCTCCCAGAGCTTCATCCGAACACGCGGCTTTACCAGTTTTATTGAATAAATGCAATGATATCTTGAAGCCATCATGTTACAGAAATACCTTTCAACACAGGCGATGACATACACACACATACACACAGAAACATATACACACAAGAAAATGCTTATAAAACTCCACATGCTACAGACTGTTCTTATTGAAACACACACACACATAACTGAACAGAAAATTATCTGGAAGGTTAAATGCCAAGGTATTACTCAAAAGACAACGTGGAAGTGGGCACTATGGTTATCTTCAAGCCCTTGTCTATTATTTTCTGTAACGAATCTGTGGTGCTTTTGTGTTTTAACCGAACTATTTCTGCACATTTACTCTACGAGTATCATGTGCGCCAGGCATTGTTATGGCGTCTGGGACACCTCTGTGAACAACACAAAGATCCCTGTCCCTCTGGTGCTTACAAAGGATGAAAGAGAAACATTTATAGTGGAAATTCTTGCTTTCCACTCACTCATTTTATCACTTTCTTTGCTGTATCTTTCCAGAGTTTTTGCATGTAAATAAGGAAAAATGCAAATATATATTATTTACCCCCTTACATATACAAATCACATAATACACATACTATTTCTCGGCCTTGCTTTATCCATACAAATATCTTGGAGAGCCATCTATCGGTATCCTTACTCTCTCTTTTTAAAAGATTTTAATTAATTAATTAATTAATTATTTTAAACAGAAGGGAAGGGAGGGAGAGAAATATCAATGTGTGGTTGTCTCTCACGAGCCCCCTGCTGGGAACCTGGCTTCAACCCAGGCATTTGCCCTGACTGGGAATCAAACCAGCGGTGACCCTCTGGTTCTCAGGCCAGCACTCAATCCGCTGAGCCACACCAGCCAGGCTTTTTTTTAGGGCTGCACACTATCCATTGTATCAGTGTATCCTATTTACTTAAATAAGTCAACAGACTTGACAGATACTTGAGTTGTTTCTACAACTATTTGCTACTACATAAAATGTGCTGCCAAAATAAACTTGTACGCTGTCATTTTGCACAAATGCAGGTAACCAACTACTGGGTCGTGCATCTGGAACTTGGATAGACACTGCCACATTGTTCCATTGTTCTTCATTGGGGATGTATCAATTTACACTCCCCCAGTCAAGTTTGAGAGTACCTATTTCCACATAGCCACATATAACCATGTTCTGATGATAGGAGAAAAATGCCATCTCAATATAGTTTTAAGTTGTATTTTTCTTATTAGAGTAAAATTGAGCATTTTAAAATATATTTTAGGGCCACTTGATACCCTTTCATGCCACTTTAGAAATTCTGAACTTTTTGTGAACACAGCAGTTTTAGGCAAACTGGGTACTACCTGCAGGGTGTCTACAGGCAGCTGTGGGCCTGGCTTTTTTTTCACTTTTGAGAAAATGCCAGGAAAGTGAATAGCCAGGATTAGACTGTGAGGACAAAAACTGAGTCCTATTAGTTCCCCCCAGCCTAGCACAGGGCCTGGTGCACCTAAGGTATCCAGTAAAATGTTTGCTAAAAAACAAAAAAGAAAAGAAAAAGGGAGCCCTGGCTGGTGTAGCTCAGTGGATTGAGCACGGGCTGTGAACCAAAGGGTCACCAGTTCGATTCCCAGTCAGGACACATGTCTGGGTTGCAAGCTACTTCCCCAGTGGGGGGCATGTGAGAGGCAACCACACATGGATGTTTCTCTCCTTCTCTTTCTCCCTCCCTTCCCCTCTCTCTAAAAGTAAATAAATAAAAAAATTTTTAAAAGGCAGCTAAAGGATGTTTTCTTCTGAAGTTTATAGCGCAACAGCACCACCAAGGGGAGCTTTAGCTAAAGCACCTCTCCCACCCCCCCAAATTTCCTCTGCCAGGTCTCTAAGACACAGCACATACATTAATCAAAGTGGAGACAGTGTGACTGCCGTATAAATGCCACTTCCAAACAATCTCTGAGCTCCACCCTCCAAATTCCATGCTGCCCCTAACCGCTCCTGTATGGAGCTGAATCTGCCGCTGTCAAGGTGAACATCTGGGCACTCCCTCTGTGGCAGGATAACACAGCCCCACATTTTCTCAGCCCAAAGACAAGATCTGGCCAGTATCAGCCACTCAACCAGCAAGTAAGGCAACACAGGCATTCCCAAGGCAGAACTCTGCCCACTTGTTGTAGGTAAAGATACCCTTACTAGAAAGTGGGCATCTCCTCTGAACAAAAGAAACTGAATACTGGCAGAAGTCAGGAAAGAGAACTTTTCTGTCAAATGTAAATTAAAAGAGAAAAATGCAAAGACAGCATTTGAATAGATTTGGCTGAATTTTCTATTTTAAATAGAAATCTAAACACTTATCTTAAGCCTAGACTTTTAGAATGAATGCAATTGTTCTTCTTCCCATTACAATGGGTATTAATTTATGACATAATTCAGTAGTCTTCCGACCATCTTGTGGCAGCTAGTATACAAAGAGGGCCACGAATGGGCCAAGCCTCCCAGCGTTTCTGTCCTCTTGCGGTCCCTTCCTCTTGAACCTGGGCTGGTCCTGTGACCTCCTTTTGACCAGTAAAATGTGGTGAGAGCAACTTCTGGAAGAGCTGAACTAGGTCATAAGAAACCTTACAGTGTCTGTCACTCTTGGATGCCCCTCTTAGGAGCATCCCTCCTGGGAACTTGTGAGAGATCAAGCTTCATTAACAGGTCACATGAAAAACAGACCCCCAGCTGACCGCAGCCGCCAGCCCTGAGCCTGGGTCCTGCTGGACATCCAGTCTCACTGCTGTCCGACTCACGCATGTAAGAGACCTCGAGTGAGCACCCCTGGGTGAGCGATCCATCCACAGCATGGCGAGAGCACTATGAATTACTGGTTTAAGCACCCAAGTTTGGGGGAGGTTTGTTACACAGCAATCAACAACCAGAACAAATCTGTTTCATAGCCACACCCAGGCAAGACGAGCAACAAACTTCCAAGACAATTTAGCACAGTAACACTCCCATTTTATGACTTTTAAAGATAAAGGCCATGCACTCGTATAGGGAATAAATGTGATTTATATATTCTGTATATCCCCTTTCTCTTCCAACCTCTGATAACTATGTTCTCAATAAATATTTATTAAATGGAAGCATGAATAATACAAACACAGCTAGCTATTGATTATATTGATGGAAGGAAGTAAGGGTATAATTAATTCAGAAATAGCAGATATTTAAAGCACACACAGTGGACTGTGTGACGCAGACACACGCACACCTGCTGCGTCTCCCCGGTCCTCTCAGTAGACGCCAGAGCAGGTGTCCCGAGCCTTCTCGCAGGGAGGACCCCGAAGAACTTCTTAATATGTGAGTTACGCCTATACCATTAACTACAGGAGAAATAAAACTGGGAATGCCTAAAATATCTACAAATTCATTTAAACATACTAATGAACATCTAATGGAAAATAGCTTCTGTCTAAAAGAAAACAAAACGTGTCAGACAAGTAGCATTAGTTTTTATCTCTGCAAATCGTTTCACCGTCTGGCTAACAGGAAACAGACCCTCATTCCCGCTTCTTCAGTCAACCAGGCTGCAGTTGAAGCACATGAAGAAAACGCAGCCTCACACTGTGTGCACTTGGGAAAGGGAGGAGTACTTCGCCACCCTCTACAGAAAACTGTAGGTCTTCTCCGACAGCCCAACACCACTCCGGTGGCAATTTCTCAGACCAGTTAAAATGTGGATTCAGAAACAATAACAAAAACCTTTTTGTTTGTTGCATTAAGATCCACTGGCAATTCTGTACCTTTGATGAGTCTCTTTGCCCACGCCTAATTGTGCAACTTCATACTTTGGTCACTTGTAAAATACTGGCTTTCTCTGTTACAAAGATCTTCCAAATGTTGACACATTTCATCACACACTATCCAACACACACTTACGCATGTCTTCATCGATCTCATCACAGGAGTCAATTATTGGAAAGCTGTCAAACTCATGATGTCAGTACAAGGTTTGTAAAATTCTAGTTTTTGCTTGTAAGTTGCCATTTTACTCTTGGTGACAAACACTAACTGTTGTTTTCTTTGAAGTGACGGGCTTGTGCTATTTTTAAGAATGTGTCTGCCAAGTTGAAATAACCACAGATCGCCTCTCTTTCATTCACACAAAGAAAAAGTGGCCAGTTCGGCCTGTGAAAACCAAACAGACGCTTTCCCTCAAGACAGTCCCTGCAGTGTAACATGTAGGGGAAGTGCTTTCGACAGACTTCCCATTTTATCACATGAAACAGTCAAGACTTATTCAAAGGTAAAGATTCACTACAATTAATCATGGTGACTGTTTCATCGAGACCATTTTTAATCAAAGTAGATTTTTGCACTGCAGGTGCACGGCTGTAGAAAACACACTGGGTACTAGTTCAGTCTGGTGCCTCTGCCCAGACCTCTGCTAAGACACCAGCGGTTCTGCCCCAGGTCTGCTCTCACAGCGCTGGCATTGAGTGTCGCACCGAGAAAGCGACGTGTGATGTCTCGTTACAGAAACAGGGTACATTCTGTGAAGCCCCTGTGGTCCGCGGCCACACACAGAGAGCCTCTGCAGCCACGTGACTGGGAAAACTCCACCAGGGGCGTCCAACCCACCAGCATCTCTGGGCTACTCTGGAGGAAGAGGAGTCATCTTCTTCCAGGGTGTATTTAATTACACACTTAATGTGTATTTAATACACATCAAATACACAAACACTAATGAAAACTGATGAGCAAAAAAAAAAAAGGTTTTAAGTAAATTTATGATTTTGTGTTGTGTTGCCCTCGCTCACAACTGAGAGTCTGAGTTTAAAGCAGCCGACATCTGTTTATCTGTTTTCCACTATTTATCAAAGTCAGGCCTGCCCTAAAGAGAAGAACACTTCCAGATTCCAATTTTGGCTGCTCTGACCCCGACTAAGTTTCATAGTCTCTCTGAGCCTCAGTATTTTCATCTAAAAACCGGAAATCATATGCGTCAGACAGGGTTACCATCACAATGAAGGCAACTGCCTGCCCATGACAATGACCAGCACTGCAAATGTCGCAGTCACGCCCTGAACTGAGCTGGGTTCTGAATGACTCAGGACCAACAAGATGCTCATATCCACATCTTGGATGATGTTCACAACACTAACTTTATTTTTCTCTCTACAACTTGTGGAAGGACTAAATCATTACAACTTATCCATCCACACAACACAATTTTGACAGATGAAATGATGTTAGAAATTGCTTCAAAATAACCCAGAGTAGGCAGAAAAACGTGGAGATATAAACAAAAAAAAGTTGGTCATGAGCTAATGTATTTGTTGAAGTTACATGACGGGAGCCTTGAGGTTCATTACAGTATTCTCTTTAAATATGTTCTGAGTTTTACAAATTAGAAGTGAAAAAAGTCACTAAGTTTACTGACCCCAGTGAATTTACTCATGGACAAATTCACAGGCTCAAGAAGTCACCTTCTACGCTGGTAGTTAACTGTATTCCCCTACCACACCACACCACACTTTCTTCACCCCTCCCCTTCCACTCCAACCAAAAATGGCCGATCCACTGTGCATCTTTAGTCAGATTAAATTTTTTTAAATATTTATTTATTTTTAGAGAGAGGGAAGGGCAAGGAGCGAGAGAGGGAGAGAAACATCAATGTGTGGATGCCCCTTGCCCACCCCCTACTGGGCACCTGGCCCACAACTTAGGAATGTGCCCCAACTGGGAATCGAACCAGAGACCCTTTGGTTCACAGGCCGGCACTCAGTCCACTGAGCCACACCAAGTCAGGGCTACTCAGATGAAATTTTAAAGTAATTTGAGTATTCCAATCATCTAATTACTGTAATACAAATAGAAAAGTTTCTTAACTAACAAACTGAAACTGGACTAAGGTCAGCATGATACATAGCTTTTGAAGTAGTTTTTATTTTAATACTGATTTTTATCACCGTCTTGTGGGAGTTGAGTAAAATAATGTTAAGTTTTGTGAGTTTTTCTGTAAGGAGCTAAAACTATTTATACAAACAAAATCCAACCTGAGGTTTCTAAAGAAAGTTTAGAAAAGGACTAGAAGCCAGACAGATGGAGAACAGAGCAGCCTCCCTCATCAGCAATTTAAAAGGGAGTAACTGCTCACGTTTTAAGGTATAACTCAAGCATATCTCTTCTCTGTTCTCGGTGTTTTGTAACATGCCAGGTACCCCAATCACATGAAACTGGCAGGGGCGGAGTGGGCACGCCTGTTCTCTTTTGTCCCGGAAAGAACCCCACACCACGCTCTGAGTCTGCTCCCACAACAGGGTGCACTTGCACGGCAACATAACAACTCTGGGTTTCAGGATTTCCACATGCAAATATGCGAGCTCTTAGACGCTCTTTAACCGCCCTCCAAACCCACAGTTTTATGATTTGTGTTTAAAACAAAAGCATCTGGTTATGTCAGAGCCACTAAAGAACAGTCTTTCGGGGCTGCGTAATGACACTGACGTGGAGCAGGAGGGGCATCAGGACACACGGACAACGCAGAGACCTCGAGGCCACTCGGTCTCTTACTCCTTCTAGGGCACGTCAATCCAACGCACTGGCAAGGGTGGCATAAAACCGAGAGCAGTGTCACCTGGCTACCCTAACGACAGAGTGACACGTTTTTCCAGCTGGCCATAGAAACACGCAGCCAGGTGAAGACAATGCCCCATGGGTCTTGCGTGCTGTGGCCCATCGGCAAGCAGAGGCACTCACAGCTCGCTCTGAACTATCTTTTCCTGAGTGTCGTAGCGTGAACACAGGGGGCAGAGATAGGGTCTCCCTCCAGGGCAGAGGGCAGTCTGCTCTCCAATGCAAAACAAAGGTTGGGCAGGTTGGCTTCGAGTCTACTCTGAGTGACTGGGGCTTCTTAAGCTCAGGGCTTCTCTCTTGTAACACCACCCACTGCTCACGCAGGCACCAGCTGGCCCTCCTCACGCTGCCCTGTGGGCGTGAGGAGCCACTGAAGAAAACAATGACACGCCGGCTCCTACCGATGCTGTGAGTAATAAACCTGCCTCTGCCTCCAACCCAGACGTCTGAGTCTCTACCAGGACCCACAAACCGTGGCAGTCTAGTTTGTCAGCTTGAAAGTAGGGTAAAAATCTCAGGTCCTTCACAGTCATCGACATGAATGGGGCTTAATAATTCGTGGCTATCTCTGTACAGTTAGAAATGTTCTATTGGAAACTTAAATTTTCAACTGGCGGCTGTCTTCAACTGGGAGCTAAATGCTCTTTATATAATTTCTTAAGAAAAACATTAAACTAAAAAGCAAGTCATGTCAGATTTTTCTAAAAAATTTAGCTACCTTCAAAGTACCACTGGCTGTAGGAAGTGCAGGAAGCCAGATTTTTAAGGCAAAACATTCCTCCTTCCTTTCTTGGCTACAGCTTCACCAAGATCAAACGCGGATCAGCAAAGACCAAAGGAGAACTGAAATTTCTTCACTGCCTATGCATTCAGCAAGAACACGTTAATTCCCACTTTTAAAAACTGAATCATACACGTTCAACAGAAGTACTTACATTGTAGAACCATTGCTCAGACCTCCTACCAATCTGAAATAAAACATGTTATTAACAACTCTCATTCTGTATTCACTGAGGTCTTCATTTAGGGAAATACAGGCAAACTGACGGTCCTTTTGGCAAGGGATTCGTATCTAGAAATATTAACATCAAGAAGTATTTTGCAGAGATGTTATCTGGGTTTATTTCTAGATCAAAATTATTTCAGAAATGTTGTAACACTGTAACAGAAAAGAAACAGAGCTGCAAAAGACTTTACGAGCCATTGTTAACTGTTGCAACACTCACATAAGGAGCAATGAGATCGGGTATGTTTTTCATTCAGACGAATGCCAGAGTGTAGATAGAGGTCAACTGTGGAGGGCCACGTAGGGAGGCAAAAGGGCCAGAGAAAGACAAATGGCACAGTTTAGGTGATGTGAACCAAGGCCGCAACAGGAGAGACAGAAAAGACAGTATGAACGCAGGTTACAATGGCAGCGTTAGAGAGAATCCCTGGGCACAGTTAGACGTGGAATTGAGGAGAAAGTAGAAAGGGTAGAAGAGTACTTGGTTTTTGGCTTGGCAATTTAGGTGGCTGCGGTAAAACTGGCCACTACTTAGGAGAGGAAATTTGAACGGAAGACCAGGTTTAAAAATGAGTATAGTGTTAAAGAGAATAAAAGTGTGAGGTAAGTGTGGAGTACCCAGGTCGTGAGGCTAGCAGAGATCGGGTTTGGCTAGCCAGCACTTACAGTACACATTATGTACCAGGCCTTCACAAGCATTAACTCGCTCACTCCTCACCATATCCATTCAGATAAGAGAGCAGCCACAGTCACCCAGCCTCACAGAGGGGAAAACTGCTGCACAGAGGTAAAGTAACTTCTCTAAGATGCCACAGCTAGTACATTTTAAAGCTGGCATCCCAAACTTAGTCTGTGCTCTGAATCACTAGACCACACCGCCTGCCTCCAAACACAAGGGACCAGGATTATTCATGTAGATCTGGGCGGCTTCCCACACACAAGTGCAAAGCAGGTGAAGTCACAGGCATACATGGGAACTCCCAGGGAAAGGGGGCAGAAAGACAAGAAAGCCATTTAGAGTAAAGAAACCCATCTAGGATCTGTGAAGCCCAATGTGAGGGAGGAGCCAGAGGAAGGAGCCAGTGTGGAGAGAATAGGAGAGGCAACAGGAGGAGCCCCAGGGCAGGAAGTGACATCCTCGTAACCCACACCAATCCCTCACACACAGTCTACTTCCTAAAAATGCTTTTAATTGAACTAATAGGCCTAGTCTCAAACAATGACTTCAAATATCCATGCTTAGAGCATATTCAAAGTCTTCACAGATAAGAAATACTGAAATCATGTTTGTGACTTTTCTAGAATACCAAGTTAGTGGAAGACATGTTGTCATTAAATATGAAACAGTAGCTCAGACACCATATGAAATCATTCCTTACATTTATGTCTAGCTAAGAAGGTTTTTAAAAGCTTTATTCATATCCTATTTTCATAGCAATGAAATATGTCACTCTGTTTTGCACTATTAGAGATCACATGGTGCAAGTGACAGACACCAAACCGGGCAGTCTCCTCCTAAAGGTCTGGAGAACGTGCACGTGAAAGCTGATCACTCGAAGGCGTCACCAGAGCATCTGGCGACCCCTGAGTCGCACGGCTGTCATAAGTCTTCCGTGCATCTGAACAGCGTCTGCTATGCGTTCCTTATCATCCTTTACAATTCCATACCCTAGACGTAAACTATAAAATGAGTTCCCTCAAGATACAAAAGAGCTGGGCCCCATTTCCAATTTGAGACAAGTGCTTTCTAAGGGAATAAATCTTGATTTCTCAGGCCCAAATTCAAAGTGCTTCCCAACCCTCAATGTGCATAGAAGTCCCTTGGGGGATCTTGTTAAAGTGAAGACTTGGGCGCAGCAGGTTTCGTGAAGCGGGGCCGACCCTCTGCATTTCTAACGAGAAGTCGCCCTCCTGGATGATGGGGACACTCGGGTCCACACTGGCTACTCAACTGTGGCCCCCGGCCCAGAGGCACTGGCAGCACCTGGGGACGTACCAGAACTGCACATCCCTCAGTGCGACAGACAGAGCACGCTCATAGCATCTCTGCTGAAACTGGTGACTCTAGACGTCTCCATCAGATTATTTCTTTTAAAACCCATTTACAGTTCATTTATTCTCATTTTCTTTTGTTGCTGTTGTGAATGAAAAGCAGACCATCTTTCCCTTGCTGCTGCACCGCCCTAGCCTGCGGCTCTGACAGAGAAGGCCCTCCACAAGAAGGCCCAGCTGGCTCATTACGGTTTTGCTCCTGTAACCCTGCACAGACCCACGACACGCCGACTGCATGGGTTAGGCTCTCTTCTAAACGAAACCCTGCTCTCACTAGCGCCCCCTCCTGTCTGCTTCAGGGTGTCATGGTAGATGCCTGCCTGCCTCTCTCAGGCTAGTCCCCACTGCCATCCCTCTCCATCAACCTCATCCAGTTTCTCAGTTAGATGGGAGCTCACTGTTCTCCACACCAATCACTCGCCCTCCCCGCAGGAGGTCATTCTAACATGTATGACACTCTGCTGTCCTTTCTGTATGTCTGGCCTTGTCATATCTCCGCTGCTGAAGTACAAGCTACCTGAGAGCAGACATTGTTATAAGTAATTCCGACACTCCCTAACACAGTTCCTTATTAATAGTAAACAAAGCTCTGTTAAAATGAAGTAAAGCACTACTCCTTACTAATATATGATCAAAAAATCCCCAAATCAGAAATCTAAATTACGTTGATTTCTCCAAGTATGACTGGTTTTCCACTTTCATCATCACATATGGAAAACTGCGCACAGCGCTTTAGTTGCATTTTTCCAATTCTTATACCTAGAAAATTTTAATTTAATTTTGCTTGACACATTTTATAAGAACTTTTAAGTTATGAACCAGTTCATCTGGCACTTTCATACTGACTAGGCCAAATGTTCACCAATCAGTCGAGGAAAATTAATTTATAATGAAATCTTCAGAAAACCATTATAAAACTCCACATACACATAAAGAAAAACAGACCACAAAGTAGCACAGGTGTCATTAAATCTGTCACGCAGAACTAAAGCACCGTGACAAAGGCTAATTTTTAGAAACACCTGGGAGAATCTGGGGTGTGAGGAGACACTATGTCCACTCTAAATGATTACTCTAGACGGCACTGGTCCGAAGTCACTCCAGTGAATGGTCTCCTAAGTTCAAACCGCAGGCCGAGATTGCATGTTAATTATTATTGATATATTATAATGGTTTAATGCATTAAAAGTATCATAATGTCTTAACACATTATATTGAATTCTTTTCGTTTAATTTAGCAAAAAATATTCTCTGCTATCTTCTGACTACAAATAAACAGACAAAGACTATAAGTTAATTCTGAGTTATTGCTAAGAATGAGCCTGGGTCAATAAATGTCTCTAACCAGGCAACAAAGGGTAAGATTAGAGTTTAAAATAATGTGAGTTGCGATCACCACCAATGGCTGGAACATAAAAACTGGTCACCAAAATAGCACTGCCCAAAAAGCAGGCCTGTAGGAAACAATCTGACTAGACAGACATCTAACCAATGTCCGACTTGAGAGCCACCAGCACCACACTGAGCGTCCCACCTGAAGATCCAAAAGTGCCCACATATGTTACAAATCTCTGCAAAAGGTATTCATTCATCATTTGTTAATCAGCTTTCCTACCCATAAAGAGCATGTCTTTGGCCAAGAGGGAGGGGAGACGGAGGAATTTCTGGTGATATTGTGGCAGGCAGAAAAAGGGCTCCCTCCAAAATACCTACATCCTCATGCCCTGAACCTGTAACTGTGTTACCTCACAGGGCAGCGGGACTCTGCAGTCTTGATTCAGTTAAGGACCTTGAGATGGGTCTGTTGGTGTGGATCATTTGGGTAGGGCCAAGGCAATCACAAGGATCCGCAAAGTGGAAGAGGGAAGGAGAAGAGGAGGCCTGAGGAGGATGCAACAACCTGCTGTTGCTGGCTTGGGAAAGGGGGGAAGGGGCCATGAGCCAAGAAATGCAGCCAGCTTCCAGCAGCTGGAAAAGGCGAGGACACCGATTCTCTCCAGAGCACCCAGAAAGGGCGGCCGCCTGCTGATTCCTTGAAGTTAGCCCGGTGAGACCCCTGCTGAACCTCTAACCTACAGAACTACATTAATACATGTGTTCTTTTAAGTCACTAACTTGTGGCAGCAACAGAAAACTAATAATGGTACAGAAAGAAATTGATACAATACAAAAACTAATAGAGCATAACTAATATGCTATAAAAAGAATCCCCCAAAACAAACACAGGTAATTCTTCAGAAGGGTAGTACAAGGTTCTATAAAATGCTCAACGAATATGTTAATTAAAACTTAGGTTGTATTTCTAAGAAATATACCTGTTCCTCTGTAAAAATATAATATGCAAAGCTTAAAACCAGATCTATAAAAATATTGAAAGAAAATACAATTACTTTTGACTGAAAAGTTCGGCTAGAAAACAAAGGAGAACAAGATCTTTTCAACCAAACAAGGTGATATAAAATTAAGTGGGAAAACTTGATACTCCTCGCAGATAACCTTTGAAAGGGACCACCGTGATATCCTTTCCAATGGGCCAGTCAGAAGGCAAGAGGCAGGGTTCTTTCCAAGCTCACATTTACCTGATGATCCTCTGGGCCGCGTACTGGTGGAGAGAGCGGAACTGCGCCGACATGTTCGCCAGAGCGGCCAAGCAGTTGGTGTGGAGGTACTTGTCCTGTCCGAGAACAGAGAGTTGAAAGCATTCAAGTCTCCTCTACATCGTAAACAAGGTTAATTAGAAGCAAATGTAAACTCGACTGTCACTGATTTTTGAAAGCTCAGGTCCCTTTTCTCTGATTCCGAAAGTCGATAGAGCCCTGAAAGTTCAAAGGTTTTTCACCCATTTGGAAGCAACGTCTGGCACAAAAGAGTATGATGCTATTTACGGCCTTCATTATCCCTGCCCTGGTGAATACGGAAGTATTTCGCTGCAAAAATATTAATGTTTAATTACAGTGTGCTGCTCCAGACCTAATGGTTACATACAGTATAAGCATATGCACTATAATTACCTTTCTAAAATCAAAACAGTCTCCATTCGAAAACACATCTGGTGCCTAGGGTTTCAAATGAAAGACTGTGGACGCGTATCTGCATCAGCCCCGCAGAAGGAAATGACTGAAGACAGGGCAGTAAACGTGACTGCTGCTCCGAGTTATGAACTCTGTATACAGCTTCCCTATGGACTGGAACTGAAATGCGCTCCGAGGTACTACCGCAAATACAATCCAGTTGAGATTTTTCTTTTCCTCTTTAAAGTACTCGCTTTCCCAACTGAATCCATTTTTTCTTGTGCTCTTATCTTCTAAGTCTGCTGTTGCTCATAACAGGAAAATCCGTGTTATTGGTCCAGCACAGAAGACAGCATCTTTCACCTAAATGTGCTCCACGGCCTGTTTTCAATTTCATAAAAATTTCTCTAGTCATACAATCTACTAAATATTAAGAAACAGATACTATATGCAGTACCTTAGGATCATGTAATACAGTGACTGTACACTGATCTGTATTTTTCCACCGTATTTCAGGAGAATGTTGGCCCTCTAAATATTGACACTACGTGAAACTACAGTCTTACTCATACTGTATGGATAAAGACAAAAAAGTAGCAGTGACATACTTACTCTTGTCCTTGTCATGTTGTATTGAATGGTTCTTATTACGACCAGTATCAGGAGACTCCCCAGTGAAATTTCTGTTAAAACCCGCTCTGAATACCAAGTAATATTTTTTAATATCTGTAATGGGGGAGATAAGTGTAAGTAAACATGCCTGATTTGGGAAAAAAGGACTGTCTGTGTCTCTGACTTCGCATAAGCCGTGGCCACGCTACGAGTTAAACGTGACAGTGAACCGTGAGACCTTCGGTTCACGGTAGCCAAACTGTGGATGTGCTGACTTCTTCCTTCTTAAATATTCAAGAGCAAAACCAGGTCTAAACGGAGGAGGAATGGTTAGCAGACAGAAGGGAGGTGTGGCACATAGGAAAGAACGACAGCAAAGACAATCAGCAGTTTGAAGGCAAATGTAAGGAAACCACAGAGCTTCCTGAAAAGTGGAGCTGCCCCAACGGCCACAGAAAGCCTCCTGCTGCATCCAGGAAAAGGCCAAACATGCGAATAGCCAAGGTCTTCAAGAAAAGACGTGCCTATGTTCCTCTCTGACCGCTCGGAGCAGGCAGCTCCCCCCAGGCCTCAGAAGGCAGAACTGTCTTCTCACTTAAGCTGGCACAGCTCCACTGTAGATCTGCGACAAGGGTGTCGAAGAGAAAAAGAAAGAGAGAGAGAGAGAGAGACAGATGCAAAAAAGTGGGCAGCGCAGCAGACAGTTCTGGGCTACCACACAGGGAGGTAAAATGCAGCAAAACCAACAGGCTCAGCTGAGCACTGCAATTCCCTGATGTCTTCTTCTGTTTAAGACACTGTTACTCTCTTTCTCCTCGCCTCAGGGAGTCAATGTGTCCTGTACTTCCCCATCTGTGCCCAACGAAGAAAGACTTCTGGGCTGACTCCTGCCTTCTCCAGTAAGAGAACACGCCCTCTGCAGAGCACAGCTGACCTCCATCACTCACTCACACCTGAGGGGGAGGTCCCACCACCTTTCAAAAGAAAGGAGTCTAGCCTTTCAGCGATAACTGTGAAGGGACAAGAAGCCACAAGGGAGGTAGAAAAAATCAGTCTAAAAGAGAACTACGCTACATCAAACCAAGCCTCTGTTCTAATCACTGATGTACATGAAATACTGAGGATTGAAGTACATGTTAAATAACGTGATGATATAATCAGCCAAAGCCAAATGGAGAAAACTCTACTAAACAAATAACCCAGTCTCTACAACAAATAAATGGTATATAAAAGATGGGAAAGGGAGAGACAATCATAGATGAAAAAGAGTCTTCGGAACTAAATACAGTAAATGGACTTTGGAAACCAATTTGAACCAACCAACTCAAAATGACATCTTAAAGATAATTGGAGAAAGTGAGTTAAGTATTAGTTCTAATTAAATATTAGAATCTCAAAGAGATTTTAGCCAAAATACAAAAGGCAGTGAGGGCAGGGTAGGAAGATAAAATAAAAACAGAAGAGTGTTTAAGATGAGTCCATGGTGACTCATAATACCATTTTTTTCTAATTACGTTAACATTTAATGTGTTCATGATAAAAAGTTCACCAAGTAAATAAATAATGTGAAACTGAACACATGGAACAAATAGACCCCCTAATTAAACAAATACTTGAAGAATCTGGAAAAATGTTAATTCTAATTAGTATATTTGATGAGACTTGACAGAATACTTGATCCATAAAATAAGAACAAGCTACTAGGAGTAAGGAGAATCACAAAATGAAGAAAAGCTGAGAAAAATTAAAAATATGGTAGAGAGAGAGAGAGAATTAGCAGGATGTGCATTACAGGAAACTGATTTTGTGATTTGATAGATTAAATTTAGAATTTCTCTTAGATAACAGCAATAAAAAGCAAAGAGACAAAGTATAAAAGAAAAGTAGATATCTAATATCTACTTAACAAAAGGGACAGACTAAAAATTAAAGGAAAAAATAGTAACAGGAGAAAATTTCTTTGAGGGAAAGAAAAACAAAGTATATTGTGGTAAAATTTCTGAATTCACAGCATATGGAAAAACCCTATTGGCTTCCAGAAAGAGGAAACATGCTTTAACCAAAAAGAGAGAGAGGCAGTTTAACATTACGTAGCTTCTTATCTTGAGCGCCATGCACCTGAAGGACAAGAGAACAATGCCCATCAAGTTTAAAGGAATAGACCATGGCTCTAGAATTCTACTCCTAGGAAAATAAAAGCCCAAAGCAAGCAGAGACTCAGCACGAACCACCCACACACCAGTTCTGGGGGAGAGGCACTTGGCTGTCCTTCCTTGCCACCGTAGCCACAACAAAAGCTAACGGCCAGAAAAATTCAAGAGAAGGAAACTATGGACTACCAAACAACAACAAACAAAAACCCCCAAAACCACAATTATAATCCATAAAAATACAATTAACTCTAAATACTATATCTATAGTTGCACCTTGAGTCTTCAAAAGACCAATAAAAACAGATACTCACTAGTAATTCTGCCAAACCCCCCAAGTTCCCCAGGATCCTGGGAAGGAGACAGGGGACACGGAAACAGGCAAGAATGACGAAGGAGCAGTGCATTCAGCTCCGTGCAAGTGCGCGCAGCGCCTCCACAGTAAACTCCTGCTCAGGTCAACTCAGGTCACCTGGCCCCCAACCCCAAGTGACCCACCCCTGGCCTGTTCTGCAGTCTTAACTCGGAGGCTGGCATGTGGCAAAAGCCCTCTCAACGGTAGCTGGCTATCGCTTGAAAAATAAAAAATGTAAAATTTTAAGCATTTCCATTTATTCATGACTAGTGAAAGTTTTCTGCGTGGCTGCTTGTTTTGTGTTTGCTGCTGCCCCTGCAGATGAAACCCCACAGACCTGGCGGAGCCCCAGGGCGTTGTTCGCCCCACTTTCGCCCTCCTCTCTTCCTCTCTGCGTGCAGTCAGCACCCTGCCTGTCTCACTCTGCACGTTGTAAACGTTTTCAGGGCTATGAGTGGCACTGTGGGTAACGAGTAAAAGGCACAGCCTCTCTGTGCAAATACACAAGGTCTTCCTGGATAAACCTGGAGTGAAACTGCTGAGGGGTGGGGTACTCACAGCTGCAGTTTAACTAGGATCTCTTAAAGCTAAACACACACCTATCTTGTGACCGAGCAACCATACTCCTAGGAATATATTCAAGAGAATGAGGGCATATGCCCACTGAAATACATGTCCAAAAGTGTGAGCAGTTTTATCAAAAATAGCCCCAAACCGGAAAAAAAGCCAAATCCACCAACAAGAGAATGGATAAATACACTGTGGTATATTCATACAATGGAGTAGCACATAGTAATAAAGAACAGGTTAATGACTTAATACCATAGGTATATTTCAGAAACACTGTGCTAAGTAAAGAAGCTAATGTAAGGGAATACGCTGTAAATCCAGGAGAGGCAAACACTAATCTGGGAGGCAGTGACATAGGTATAGGCACCCATATGCAAAAGCTCCTATGTTACACCTTGGAAATTTGCACACTTTCTATTTCTATACTTCAATTTTTAAATGTTTTTAAAAATCATACTGGTTTTTTATTCTTTATCAAAAGAGAAGTAAATGTTATATTAAAAATTTGAATAAACCAGTGCAAATATTTTCTCTTTGGTGGAACTTTAAATACAAGAATCAAGAAATTTGTATGTTTTATCCTCTTTCTATAGTGTCAAGATTCTGAAAATCTTAGTTGAAATGATAGTCACACTATATCAGAGGCAAAAAAAGGTTTGAATGGAACATCAGAGAAAGGCAAGGTGACACAGAAGCCCCACTGTGACTAGAAGAAAATGTTTGCACCCAATGAACAGTGAAACCCCTGGCCCCACCCTCATTACCCCCGACATCAAGGAGACTGGGACGGTCCCCTCTGAGAAACTGACCAGCTGGAGAGGAGAGGCCACAGGGAGTAGGGTGCCCAGGGAAATCGGCTACACAGACAAGTGCCTCACTCCTAAGTAAGAACAGGTAAGCAAGGATCACCAGGCATTTGAGGAGAGCCTTCAGTGGGGACGAACAGAGGACTCAAAGAAGAAAGGAGGACAGAGAAAACAGGCAAATGCTGTAACAGATTTACAGGGGATTCTCACTTGGGCTGACGTGCTGGGGGCTGGGAGACGGAAGAGAGAGTGTCTGAGCTGGGGCGGGGGGTGAGGCGCTGGGAATCCAGAGAGAACACACCTGTGTGCAGGAAAAGAGCCGATAACATCCTCCACCTTAGGAATAGTTAATGTCTAAACGTGAAAGATCCAGAAACACAACATAAGCATTTGTAAGCACGAACAGAGCTGAAAGCTGGAATTAGGAATAGGAGAGACATGGGGTGTGCTATTTTTCACTAACACCTAGTACTCCATACAAACTGCCAGTTATAAAAATAGGCATGGGATGTAAAGCACAGCATAGGAAATACAGTCGATGCTACTGTAATAACATGTGTAGTGCTGGGGGTTCTAGTCTTAGCGTGGTGATCACTTTGTAAGGTTTGTAAGTGTCTAATCACTCTGTTGCACACCTGAAATTAATATAATTTATATGTCAATAATTGAAAAATAAAATTAAAAAAAACTACTACTTCTCTATAAGTTTTAACACAATGTCCATATATACTCTTACACAAAGAAAATGCCAAAAAGGAAGATAAAATCAGTTTGAGAATGGAACTCACCAGCGGGACTAAAATTTAAAAAGTAAAATTATGTTACGCCTTCTTTTAAAATATAAAATATAAAAAATCAATAAAAACATAAAACCACAAATCAATATAAAATTGATTGTTTAGTTTTCTTCCCTTTGTTCCCTATTCTTTCACGCATTCTGTATACAGGACGCAAACCTGTTGGACAATTTCTGCCTCAACCAAAAAATGGAAATGAAATGGAGAAGGAACATGAACCCAGTGGCAGCAAAAACATTTGCCTCAATTACTAAATAAACCATTTTAAGAGTGTTTTTAATAGTGCCTAAAAGTCATTCAGGAAAAAACCCCACCACTTCATAAATGGTTCACAAACCATTTCTAAGTCGGGTGCTAGCGGAAACAGCTGGCAGGAAAAGTAAGAAGAAACGCTAAGGCCATAGTAAACCTTGTGGAGGGACATGTGTATCCTGGAACTGCAATCAAAGTAACGGGAACTCACCACTTCATGAATGGACCTATTAAAGCCATCGTCTTCTGTAAGGATCAACAATATTATAAGTGCCATATACACGTGGTGTGAATTTCTTTCTTCAACATGATACAGGATCTCAAGAATTGGTAAAACCTAGGGAATACAAATTGTAATTTACTACTTCTAGTACTTCATCATGAGACCAATGTCTTAAACCGTTACACCTTCACTGCCTACCCTCTGCTCTAACCCCACGGTCACCAGCCAGCCTGGCGGGACGTGCTTACTTCCCACGTGCAGAGCGAAGGCCGGGGCAGAGGAAAGCACCTCCCCCTGTGCCGGGCGCACCGTCAATCCCTGACTCTGAGCGGTGGCAGCCCTGCCTCTGGCCTAGCAGAGACCTACACACACTCAAGTACTCTCAGGAACCCTGTCCTGTGTCAAACATGACCTTCTTAACAGCAAAGACTGCAAAATAAAAGAATCGTTAACAACGACAAGATCAGATCAGCCCAGTCAACTTTCCGTCCATAGCACATTTTCTAATCATAGTTTCGATAAGTATTTATGACAGAAGAAGGGAAAAAGGACAGATAAAGAGACATCAGTGAGACATTATCAAAGTAATCTATGCAAGACATTCAAAAACAAAAATCCCAAAACAAATAAGGAAACCCCAAGGAAAACCAAAACCTTTGAATTTTCCACTGTTGTGTATCATATACAGACACCTGCCCTCTGCATCCTTGTACATACCAACATCTCACCACGGAACGTTCCAGAACAGGTGATGTCACACACTTTCTGTTCATTGCTACCATTTCCCTGAGGATACATTGCGGTGAGATTCGTCTCTGTGCTCATGCCCACCCACCGGTGAGCAGGTCTCTCATCACAAGCTTTCATTCCCATCAGTCGCTCCCTGCTACACCCAGTTTTGCTGTGGAAGCCAGTGTTTTCCACACACAGCAGGTTTGGAGACAGGCTCTCTCACTGTGTTTGTCCTTACTGTCACTCTGACACAGGAAATGAATTTTACCCTCTTCAAATGAATTCTAACATCCCATGTGACTCAGTGTATGATGTTTAACACTAAGAAAGGCTACCAAATATCTCATGAATCCTGATATCAACCTGTAAAAAAAGTGGTGCAGAGGGGACATTCCTTTTGCTGCCAGCAGTGGGTGGCTGTCACAGACCTAAAGGACAGGGACACTGGTCATGCTGCTGTGCTCTCCCACTCTGATGCCGTGTCTATGCTCTGTGTCTCCTACAGGGTCAAACTCAGACCTCTGTGTCTGGTGACATCTCCCGTCCACTTCTCAACCATCACCTTTGTGGCAACCAAACAAATACACCTTCCCTCTAGGGAAAATAAATCATTCATCAAAATATTAAAAATACAAAAAGCATGAAAAGTTTAGCACAATACTTACAAGATTTTCCATATCTGTGCGAGCCAGCATGTACGTTCTAATATTACTATTCTGATGCAGCAAAGTATACAAGAGGAGGGTCGCTTGGTCAGAGGTCTGCTGTTCACAGAGAGCTGTGTACAAACTGTTAAAATTAATCTGGAAAGCATGTGGGATTGACGAGGGGAAAGGGCTGTTATCTGGAATACAGAAAACACAGACATTTTTCATATCACACCATTACTCTCTAGACTGTGCCTTACATAGGTAATGAAAGTCCTACTCATCTATACAATTCAGTTCCCATAAATTTTGTCTAAGTTGCTACATTTCAGATTCGAAATTCCAATTTATATTTATAATTTTACTTAAAGAAGAACTAAGCTAATGTAAAACATGGCGACAGAGTTGACAATACTGCACTGTATAGCTGAAACCTGCCAAGCGTGGGTCTCTGTACTATCTCGACAGCTTTCCAGTGACTGCGGGTATCGTCCCTTATGAAATCCATCAATGGCCATGTCATCGCTGACCAGTTTCATGAAGGGTGAAGTAGAGGCTCAGGGAGATCACGTACCTTTTCCAAGATCAGCCTCTATTGTTTTCACTATATAACACTGCTTCTTTAAATATAGCAATAATTCAGGGAGTCGGTTCTATGACAGATACTCATTTCAATCTTATAAAGAACCGTGGGCAGTAGAGATCATAATCCCTGCTTCACAAATAAACTGATATTTAAAAAATAAAAAACTGGGTGGGAAAGGTAGAGGGTGTGCAGGGCGGGGGAAAGCCAAGGGGGGGAAATGGGGACAACTGTAAGTGAACAACAATACGAAACTTAAAAAAAAATTAATAAATAAAAACTGGGATATGAACTCAGGTCAGTCTAACTCTAAAGCCAATGTCTGGAATCAATGTACAGCGAAGCCTCGGAAAAGATGACTATCTCAGGGAGGTTCCACTTGAAACAGTAACGTGTGCCCACAGTGGCGACAAAAGTAACAATAGTAGACACACATAAAACTCTGCTTTGTTGCAGAGTCTGAGCTAATCCTTTAAAAATCTTAGGTGCTTGGTACTTATACAAATACTGTTAGTGATTTCATCTCCATTTTACAAACAAAGCCACTGAGGCTTACTGTGATTAAGCCAAGTGTAAGAGGCCTCGCTGACCTGCAGTGACAGTCACGTGTGGCATGAAATGAGACCCACCTGACTCCAAAACTCACTTCCTGAACCATTAAGCCACACTGTCAGTAAGAGCACAGTGTGGCAATACAAAGTACTGTTGGATAAGTGAGCTTTCACTTTGACCTGTCAAATTACTAGAAACTTCCTGCTCCCTGTGAAGAATAACACCAGAATTAGCAAAGCCACCACGAACTGGCACCCTCACCCACTGTCTATGAGAAACATGTATTAGAGCAGCTCTGAAAAGCGACAAGGCAAAGTGCCTCAGAAGCCTTAAAAATTCCCCTGCAGTAACTGTAACTTACCCATCTTAATTACGTTGGAGCTGGGATACTGGTTGACAACCTAGCCTAGCATATCAATATTGCTTGTAGAGTAGAACCTTTTGATGAGAGTACTGTGTCTACACAGAACTATCTGCTCTGTTCTACCTCACGGTTGGGCAAATCGCAGCCCATCACCTGTTTCGCAAACTTTTATTGGAACCAGCCGTGCTCACTCACTGATGTTCTATACGCCCTGTGCTATGGTGGCAGAGTTAAGAGGTGGTGACGGAGACCACATGGCCACGCAAAGCCATCTGCCCCTTTGCAGAAAGGGTTTGCTCAGTTCTGTCCCAATTTTTAGTTCTATAAAACTCCAAATAGACTTGGAGTGAAAAATTGCGAACGACCTATCATTTAGAGTTTCTTTCAGGTTAATTCCTATCCCTAACAGGCAGGATAGATGGATGCTAAGCTTGGTTACCTCTGAAAGAAATGTAAATTTAAATGGATATAAGGAAGCACAGCCATCATCTAAGATTTATCTGACCTTTCTTAGAATATAGGCAGGAACATCTAAGTTGTTCTCATTAATCAATATGAAAACATAATGAACAGTCATCTCCACAACTACTGAAATAAACAATACGGGGTAAACAACACCCTCTCTCCTCATCACAAAGAATATTCAGAGAAAAAATAAACAGCACCAACCTTGCGTATTCTTAAAGGACATGATGGCCTGTCTGTAGGGGTTCGGCGCGTCTGCAGCATCCGTCAGGTTGGCCAGCACCAGCAGAAGCAGGAGGCTCTGGTTGGCCAGGGGCGAAGACGGGGCCGGAGGGGCAGCCGCCTTGCTGCCCACACCGCCCAGGGTGAAGACAGTCCAGAGCCCAGCTTGAGAAGAAAGGACACAGGTGAGACGTCCTGGGACTAGTAACATAAATATACTTCTGTATAATATTCTGTATGTTTTCATATTTATGTTCGAAGTAACACTTCTTCTTTATGAAAGTAAAGCAAGTCCATTATTTGAAAATTCTTCTATTGACTAAGGATATAAAGTTTTTAAAGACTCTATCATTACCTGTTTCCACAATCCCACTGCCACTTCCCATAGATAACCACCATTACATTTCTAATATATCTGTCCATATTTTTCTTTATATATCGAAACACAGTCATAAGAAAATTTCACGTGCAACTTTATACTCATATCTGAAAACCTACGCAAAAATAATAAAATATCTAGGAAAACACAAATATCAAAATTGGCCGGAAAGACAAAAGCCTGAATTGGCAAATAATCCTAGAAGAGTGAAAAATGGACCAAAGGGCTAACGCTGAAAAAAAAAACAAGTCCAATATTCTTTACAGTTAAGTCTAACAAACTGTAAAAATACAGATAATTGTCCTATTACACAGCAGTTCCAAAGCACACACATGACCGACACCCAGGCAACAGTCGAACTTTATCTGGACTGCAGGNCAATCCCACTGCCACTTCCCATAGATAACCACGATTACATTTCTAATATATCTGTCCATATTTTTCTTTATATATTGAAACACAGTCATAAGAAAATTTCACATGCAACTTTATACTCATATCTGAAAACCTACGCAAAAATAATAAAATATCTAGAAAAACACAAATATCAAAATTGGCCGGAAAGACAAAAGCCTGAATTGGCAAATAATCCAAGAAGAGTGAAAAATGGACCAAAGGGCTAACGCTGAAAAAAAAAACAAGTCCAATATTCTTTACAGTTAAGTCTAACAAACTGTAAAAATACAGATAATTGTCCTATTACACAGCAGTTCCAAAGCACACACATGACCGACACCCAGGCAACAGTCGAACTTTATCTGGACTGCAGGAGTCCAGATAAACCCTCATCCAGAAACTGAATAAAGACTGTGATTCTAAATACAAAATAGAAAAATGAACAGACTTTTAGATAGCCTAAATCAAATAAAAGGAAGTGAAATTTTGTAGAAATTTGTTAAAAGTGTAAATGTCCATGATCAAGGTTTTGTTGCTGAAATGCAAGGATGATCTGCCTTAAAAAAAAAAAACCACCATAAACTGCTCTTCACTTTAAAAAGATGGAAAAAAGAAACTACAGTCTTTTCAAGAGATGCCAATTTTTAAATTAAACTTAAAACTAGTCTAAATTTAAAGAAAAATAATTCTTACAAACTAGAAAAGGAAAAGAAACCACTTGGTTTCCTAGTCTACCTAATCAGAAACCCACCATGGCCAAACACTGGAAGAATTCCCATTAACGCCACCAACATCAGCACTGTACGACCTGTACTCTGAGCGAGAGATACCAAGGAAAGAACAAGAAGACCCCCAAAAAAACCACCCCCCCCCAAAGAATCTGTGCTCGGTCCAATACAGAAGCTACTAGCCACCCTGAGTGTTCTGGGCACCGGGAATGTGACTGTGTAGTCCAGATTGCATTGTGTTGTAAGTATAAAATACACACGGAGTTCCAAAGACAATACAAAAAAAGTTAAAATCTGTCACTAATTTTTTAATATTGATTCCATGTTAAAATTATAATATTTTGGATATAGTGCATTAAACTGTATTGTAAAGTAAATTTCACCTGTTTCTTTCCCTTTTTTAATATGACTTCTAGAGAATTTAAAGTTACATACATGGTTTGGCATCTATGGTTCACCTTATATTTCTATTGCGCAGAGATGTTCTAGAACATCAAGAGCATCCACTGACACACTATTAGAACGAACAGATTTTAGCACAATTCTACATCAACAAAAAAAATCAACATATAAAAAATCAAAAGCCTGCATAACATGAGCAATAATTAGAAAGTCCAATCACAACAGCAACGAACCCAATAAAATATCCAAGAATAAAAGACAAATACCATATGATCTCACTCATAAGAAAAATCTAATGAACAAAATTAACTAACGAGCAAAACAGAACTGAAGCCGTAGAAACAGGGAGCACACTGACAGCCGCCAGAGGGAAGGGGAGGAGGGAAGGGTGGAAAGAAGGGGCGGGGGACTTGTCAAAGAAGATGCATGAATGACCCACGGACAGGGACATGGTGTGGGGATGGGCTGTGGGAGGGAGGGTGGGCTGGGCGGAGGAGAGCAAGGGGGGAACACTGGGCCAAGTGTAACAGAATAAACAAGAAGAAAAGACACACAAGAGAAATGTGGAAGGCCTTTAAGCAGACAACCACAGAACCTGACTAACGGTCATATGAGATCTGAATTAACACAAAGGCAGTATTTCTGGACAAAAAGACTCAGTACTGTAAAACTGCCCATAAGTTAATTTAAAATTAAGTATAACCACTATCAAAATACCAAGAAGAATTCATGTAACACTGATATTTTATAATACAATATAATTAAAATATTGCTGGATATGAAAATACATAAAACAATTTTTTGAGAAGGACTAACCTGGGTAGAAATGCTCTTGGTCAAATACCAAAACTTTTATAAAACTACAGTCATTTAAAAGTCTATCATAAGACTATCAGCTGATTTCTCAAAAGAAACCTTACAGGCAAGAAGGGGCTGGAAAGAAGTATTTAAAGTCATGAAAGGCAAGGCCCTACATGCAAGATGACTCTATCCAGCATAGCTATCATTTAGAATGGAAGGGCAGATAAAGTGCTTCCCAGATAAAGTCAAGTTAAAGGAGTTCATCATCACCAAGCCCTTATTATATGAAATGTTAAAGGGACTTATCTAAGAAACTGAAGAAGATCAAAACTATGAGCAGTAAAATGACAACAAACTCACAACTATCAACAAATGAACCTAAAAAAACAATGAAAACAAAAACTAAGCAAACAACTAGAACAGGAACAGAATCAGAGAAATGGACATTGCATGGAGGGTTTCCAGTGGGGAGGGGGAAGGGAGGAATGGGGGGGAAGAGAAGAAGAAGCATAATTGGTGGGCATAAAATAGATGGGGAGAGGTAAAAAATGGCATAGGAAACAGAATTCAAAGAACTTACATGTACAACCCATGGACATGAACTAAGGGGGGAGAATGCTGGAGGATTGGGGGGGTGCAAGGTGGACGGGGGCATTAACGGGGAAAAACTGGGACAACTATAATAGCATAATCAATAAAATACACTTACAAACAAAAATCTCTGATATGGGCAGTAGAGCAGACAATTCAATGGAAATGAGTTCAGAGCAGAACCACATGTATCTGAGAATTAACCTTATGACACAGGCACTATTCCAAATCAGTAAGAAAAATAATAAAATCCTATAACTGTCTTTGGGACCACAGAATTTAACAATTTCCCTAATATTTAACTACAGAAATATGTACATAAACCTTGAGTTGGTAAAGCCTTTTTCTTATGCAAGACACAAAATTCAAAAAGACACAAAGAACAGTAATCTGATGACTTGTAAATTAAAGACTTTATGTAATAAATTACACTATAAACCAGAGAAGAGAGAAGAAAACATTTACTACATATAAAACAAAAGAGGATATTTATTTTTTTAAAAGACCTCCTGCAAATCAGTAAGAAAGCAAGCCAAAAACCCAAAATAAAATAGGCAATAAAAATTCAAAGCAATAAAAGGAGAAAATTAATACAGTAAGATCCATGAGAACACAATTTTTAAAAAAGATTTATAACACCCAGTATTGTTAAAGGTACAGAAAACCACCAATGGTGAGAGATCAAAGTTGTACAGAATTTTTGGAAGACATTTGGCAGTTCTCATTGAAATTAAAAATGTACATCCCCATTAACCCAACAATCTTTTTTCTGACACTAAAGAACATTTGAACGGCTACACAAAGATTCATATACAGGAATATTTAATTGGTTTATATCTGTCAGATAATGAAAACAATGTGGATGCTCACCAAAAGCAATGGTTAATCCATACTATGGAATATAATATAAAGGGGCAGGTACCTATATACATGTTAGGTGTGTGTGTATTATTTCAAAAACAGGAAGAACTGAGTGTATATCATACTGGTAAAAGAAGTTACCCCTGGCATGGAATTAAAGAGGGACTTTTGCTGTATTTGTATAGTTAAATGTTTTACAATAAGAATACATTCATTTATTTCTCAAAAAATAAATGTAAGATAACAAAATTAAAATAACAGAACAACAGAGACCCAACTGGTATACGAGGTCTGGCCAGAAAAAGTCCAATCATTGTTAATAAAACGAGAATGGTTAGCACAACATCGATGTCACCTGGCAGCCAAGGAGAGTGGACTGGAATGTCCATGGATGAACAATGACGACTTCACTGTAGTAGTCAGCAGGGGTGGTAGATGCCACTGAGTGAGCACATGGTGCTGCACGGCCACGGCACTCGAGATGACTGAGTGAGTGGAGCAACGAATCTGCATCAGATTTTACGCTGAGCTCGAACACTCCTCCAGGGAAATTATTTGGATGATTCAGAAGGCCACCAGCTACGTGCAACTGGTGATCAGCAGCTTCACCAGTGACAATGTGCCCACTCATGCATTACGTCCCGTGCAGTTTTTTGGCAAAACATCAAAGCACTCAGGTGACTTAGCACCCCTACATCCCATATTTGGTGCCCTGAGACTTCTGGCTTTTCTAAAAACTCAAATCACCCCTGAAAGGAAGAGATTACAGACCCTAGATGAGATTCAGGAAAATAAGATGGGGCCGCTGATGGCGATTGGAAGAACCACGTGAGGTCCCAAGGGGCCTGCTTTGAAGGGGATTGAAGCATCATTAACCTATGTGCAATGTTTCTTATACCCTGTATCTTCTTCAATATGGAACAACCACCTCAGCATATCATTGAGGGAAAAGGCAATTCACAGAACAGTTTATGTATGCAAACAATGTGCCCATGTGGTTTTTTTACACTGTAAATATATTATGCATATCGACACGTACGCACGTGAATGCACCTACAGGTGCCGGGCAGGGTGTGTCGTTGACAGTGTTACCTCTGATCACGCACAAGAGAGCAGGAGTGAGGGGGCCCAAACAGTTGCGGGTTTGCTCAGTGTTTACTTTACTCCTCCCTTCACAGCACAGGCATATTTAAGCACCACTTACGCAATTCAAAAACATAAAGAAGTGAGGATAGAGAGTTCTCGGTGGCCAACCCCAGGAGATGGGATGCAACACACACCCAGGCTAGGGATGCAGCCCTGGGGTTTTTATTTTTAGAAGGCGCCTCCTGGTAGCCTTGGAGGGGTAATGGCCAGCACATTAACACCAAGCCGATCGAAGATCGTGGCAACAGGCACAATATTTTAACCGCTGTACAGGTTAAAACCGTTGTACAGGTTAAGTATTTATTTTTAATACTTATTACAATCGGATGTCATTTTTACAAGGACACCTTTGTTAAAGAAATGCTTTTGTGAAGAAACTTAAAATGAAGAGCAAAACAGGCAACACAGGTCAATTTGATTTTTCCTGAACACAGGTGAATACTTTTTATTTCTTCTTTATACTGGAAACAGTTTAGTGTGAACATTTGTTCACTTCTAACATTTTGTATTTGCTGAACACACCACATAAAACTACCTGATGGATATCCTACCAAAACAGTATTTCTTACATATGTGGGCCCACAAATCTCAAACTTCTTCTGTGACTCACTGGAATGGTTTTACTATTAATTCTTAAGAAGGTGTTGTTTGGGGGGAGGGGTTCATATCCCTCCAGCCCAAGTTTCAGAGGTTCCCAGAGTGGTTCAAACTGCACAGCCCGCCTGGCACTGACCTTCAGAGTAGGCACAGGCCGACGGGAGGCCCGCAAGAGAAAGCAGCAAGAAGGATTTTTTAATCAATGTAGGGAGGATTCTGAGACAAGTGAGGAAGACAGAAAAGTGTCTGTTAAGTACTATGCTTAATCCTTTCCATTACAAAAATCTGGATAGGTGGGTAAAATTTATCAACTAATTACTACACATCACAAGTTTAAATTTATTCAAAACTATGTTCATGATATCTACTTGAGAAACTTGGGTCATTAAGAAAAAAAAATCAAAATTAGATAAGAAAGTACAACACGTAGCCAAGTATCACTTGCTTTGGGGCTGATCTGTTGTTTATTTTACCATTTAAAAAAAGTTCCAATCACTTCCTTTCACTCAGAGTTTGCTCCACATCTACCTACCCCTATACCCACCGCTGTGTGTCCCGGGATTGCAAGCAAAGAAAAACACAATTAGAAAGTTCTAACTGTGCAAAAACAACAACAACAAAAATCAGAAAATGCTCTCCAAGATAAAAATGTAAGTGTTTTCCCCCTTCTTCATCGCTGTGTGTCTTCACTGCTGGGAGAAATAATTGCTGACTACCGCTGAACAAATTCCACAAACAAAGCTGGCTCTCCTTCAGCCAGGGTTTCTCCCTTCAAGTTTTTCCAAGGGGACTGAGAAACTGCTCATAGTACCAGACAAAGTAACATTTTACTGGGAAGCTATGCCCCTAGCCCACCCACAAACACAGCCCTCCTTCTGTTCTCTGGTAAATATTACTGCTGTGTTGCCTTTCCTTACAGGGAGAAAGGAGGCAGCCTGCCACTGCCTACATTGTAGTTTAAACTGGCCCATAATATTGGACCAGAATTCTTCCAAAAGTTCATTTCTTTTTGCTGATCCAAGCCTCTGATCTGTGACCCAAGAATCTTAGTGGAATTGCATTTTCCTGTTGGGGGAGAACCCTTCTCTCCACCAGAAAAATAAGGGAAAGTTACAGCCTATTTCTTTCTGTTCTAAGAACCAAAATTTTTAAAGTGTATCCCTCAGGTCCTCCAAATGAACTCTTAAAATAAAATTCATCTAACTAAAAACTCCTCAAATTAACTAAAAGAACTAATCGGGTGCTGATTACTCCATTTTTTTAGAGTATTAACTCAAGATTATTTAATATTAACAATAAAACGTTAGGAAGATACCAAATTTAAAGAACTGAAACATCAATACAAATAATAATCATTGAGGAAAAAAGAACTCTAGTTTTAGAAAGTATTGAACTCAAAAATAAACATCATTTTTTAAAATTATGTATTTATTTTTAGAGAGAGGGGAAAGGAGGGACAAAGGGAGGGAGAGAAACATCAATTGGTTGCCTCTCTCAAGTCCCCAACCAGGGACCTGGCCTGAAACCCAGGGACGTGCCCTGACTGGGAATCAAACCTGCGGCTTTCAGTTTGCCAGAGGACACCCAACCTACTGAGCTACGCTGGTCAGGACAAAAAAATAAAGGTCATTTTATTATGATGATGAAATTATTATTTTTTCATATTACTAACCATGCTACTTGTCAAACTATAATTGATTCCTTATATCTAACAAATATATTACAAAACACTAATTATTCCATTGGAACTATAAGAAAAATGATACCATACACTATCCTCCACAGTCAGAATAATCTGCCAAAAGGATCCTATTCATATATTTGAACCTATAATATTGTAACAAAACCAGATACCATGAAAGAATTAAGGAGCCCAATCCAGGTGGCTCAGGTGGTTGGAGTGTCGTCTCACACAGCACAAAGTTTCAGGTTCAATTCCTGGTCAGGACATATAATACCTAGGTTGCAGGTTCGATCACCAGTCAAGACACAACAGAGGGCAACCAACTGATGCTTCTCTCTCACACCAATGTTTCTCTAGCCCTCCCCACCTCTCTAAAATTAACAGGCATATCCTCAAGTGAGGATAATAAAAAAGAATTAAGGAGAAGCAGGTCAGCTATTAGAAACATGGATGAAAATGTTGCTAAAGACATTTTGATTAACACAGATAAAAGGCTAAACAGTCAATAAATACCTGGTGAGTGCCTATTAAGAGTCAGGCCCCATGCTGGGCACCAAAAATACAAAGAAGAAAAAAACCATACCCTGCTTTGAGGAAGCTGAGGGCAGAAAGGGAAGATGAGCTTTCAAACAACCACAAAGCTGTTTTGACTGCGATGATGACCCAACAAATACGCCTAACTTTTTAAAATACCCATGCTTTTCCTATACAAACGTAGTGAAATAAGAGGGGAAGACAGTGCCACCAATAAAAATGTGAAGCGTGCATCCCAGCGCTACACTGTGCAGTCAGCGGCCTGACCCCAACGCAATGCCTCTCCCGGGGTTCCTTTTTATGAACAAAAGACCTGGATTTGAAGCGGAGCAGGGCTGCATTTCCCAGTCACTCTCACAGCAAACTGTGGCCACACGACTACATTCTAGCCAATGGGATGTAACCGGGAGGAGCATGAGCAAGTTTTCCGCCACATCCTTAAAAGAAAGCTGTTTTTGTATCTTCACCCTTCCCTTTGGCTAGAACCCCAGGAGAATGGTCGGGAGGCAGCGTGAGGACGCTGCCCAAGGGAATGACTGGCTGAGACAGGAGAGGCCCTGGTGGGTCCCTAGATGACCTCAGGAAGCAAACCTGCCTACACCCCTGGGCCAGCTGAGACTTCACTGTGAGAAAAACGTGAACCTCCTGCTATGTCTAAGCCACTGGTAGCTATCTGATCCCAATTAAAAGCCAAACCAATGTCCTAAATAATACAATTATGTATTTAAGTATTTCAGGATAATATTCATTAGAGATTTTTTAACAAAGAAGTTCTGAAAATTCTTTGCCCATCATAATCAAGAACTTTCCCAGATAGTTGTCGATCCCTATGCTCTTGTGAAAGATCATGCAGAGACAGACCCCCATGCACCTCTCACCCAGTCTCCTGACAGCAACACCTTACAAAACTGTAGTGCAACATCACAACCAGAATATTGACACTGACAGCCAAAATATGAAACAATTCCATTCCATCATCAGTTAGGATCATCTGCATGGAAAAAAAATTTATCCAGTGACCACTGACCTCACTCTGAAGTCGATTCCTTTCAAGGGTCCCACCCCGCCCCACCTATATTCCACCGTCCCCAAATATACACTGACTGCCTGTGCTCCTGACATACGTTCAATTCATCACTTAGTAAGGGCCTGCTACCAACTGGGCAAAATGCAAGAAAATGAATTAGTCAGTGATGAACCCAGAGACAATGGTGTCCTAACCATGGAGTTTACAGTCTGAGGACAAATGGAAACGAAAGAGAGACAAGCAAGTAAATAAACTGCAATGAGTTTTGGGGGAGAAAAAGAATGTTACCTTTAGAAATCTATCAATGAATAGAACTGACCATTCTTTACAAGTCTGCAAATCAGCCAAAGGTACCATTAAACTTCCTCCCTTTTAAAAATTTTCTTTCATTTCTCTTCTTTACTTTCCTTCTTGCTTGGAAAATCCTTCCAAGGAAGGACTTTCAAAGTGCAAATTATACCTGTTCACTCTAATACATGAAGCAAAACCAAACTATTCTCTCCTCTCTGCTCTCACGGAGCTTTGGTTATATCCCTCTACCACTAACCTACCACTCACTGTCTGACTTCGTACTTAGTTAAGCTACATATGTAAAAGTCTTCCTGTTAGAAGAGTTATACCGTTTCTCATATTTTATACTCCTTGGAGAGCTCAAATTTATAAACCTAATTTGTTCCTTTATTGCCTTACTTCACCCACCAAATCATATAACAAATAATATAGATTTAATATTTTACATTTTTAAAGTATATACATAGACATTTTAAATTTGCTATTTAAAGGAAAAGCATATTATTTTTAAAGTTCTAAAAAAGGTGTCAAAATAAATGCTAATACTTTAATGTTGATGAGGGTCCTAGAAGACAGGTTCTTTCAGAAACTCGTGGTAGACTTGTGAAAGGGTGCACTACTGAGGAAGCGCAGTGTGGCAATGAGCGTCATAAGCCATTAAGAATATGCAGATTACCTGGCTCAGCACGTCAAATTCTACAATTTATTCTACAGAATCAATATAAGGCTGTTCATCTTAAGATTCAGTAAAAATGTAGACACTTAAATACAAAAAAAAATTGTTTGAGGTAATCGTGACATACCCATCAACACAATTAAAAGAAAGCCCATGGTTAGAAACCGAGGCATATCACCCAGAATGGCCAACAAGGTTAACATTTTCCCAGGATGTCATACAGATTTTAGTATGCAGACTTCCTAGAATACATCACTCAGTTTAATGCTTTTCAACAAACGTTTATAAAATAATCTTTCATATCTCCAAAATTCCAAACATTTTAAATAAAATAGGAGATCAAATTTCATTACGAGAGTAATTAGTGTGACAGAACTGTTGACATTTTGAAGAATGAACTTATGAACTGAGTGTAAAAAAAAGCAGATGAATGTCTCAGATGCGGCTGGCAGCGAGAGGGCACCAAGTGTCACGTCCAGTGTGAGCCGCTCTCGACCCTGGCACACACACCTCACGTGTTTCCCTAAGACGCTTCACACTGGGCCCTTGGTTTTGTTAAGTGTTAAACCCCAGAGGCAGAATCTGAAAACTCAAAGAAAACTCCGGCGAAGGGAGTAAAACGAGTGAGACCCTTTCCCTCTCCAAGTAATCCTGGCATCCATGCGAAGCACCAGAACGCTCACAAACTCTAGTGAGAGTACAGAACAGTCCAAGTACTCTGGAAAATGGTTTAATTATAACTACAATAGTTGGATGATGCATAACTAGGATCCAGAAAATCCACGAATTATTACACCCAACAAAATCCTTACATATGGCCTTGACCGGTGTGGCTCAGTGGGTTGGGCGTTGTCCTGTGAACTGAAAGGTCACCAGTTCAATTCCTCATCAGGACACATGCCTGAGTTGTGAGCCAGGTCCCAGGTCGGGGGTGTGTGAGAGGCAACCAATCTGCACATTAAAGCTTCTCTCATTTTCCTTCTCCCTTCCCTTCCCTCTCTCTAAAAATAAGTAAATAAACTTTTTAAAAAATGCTTACATGTGTCCAAAGACATGTACAAGATTATACATAGCATCATTTTAATAGCCAAAAATTAGAATTAAATCAAACCTATATTACAGTATAAAGGATAAATAAAATGTCAGTTAGTCTTAAAATGCAATAATATATAATAATAAAGATAAACAAACTATACTTCATGCAGAAACATGGATGAATTTCACAAGAAACCAAAAGAAGGAAGACATAAAGGAATGCACACCACATAATTCCGTTCACATAAAGCCCAAAGCTAAGCTACAGTTCTAGCAGTCGGCACAGTGGCTTCCCTGTAGCTGCAGGATGAGAGAGACGAGGAGAGAGCGGGCGAAGGGCTGCTGGGTGCTGGCTACATGATCGGACTGGCGGTCACGCGTCTGTTTGTTCACCTGGGATAACGAACTGAGCTACACGCCAGCTGTCTATGCACTCTTTCGTATGTCACACTTGAGTAGGAACATTCGCCACTAAGAAGAAAAGGAAAAACAGTACGCATCCCTTTTTTGGACGACAGTGAGGAAAGTGATGGCAGGAACGCACCCTAGTGCTCGAAGCAGCAATCTCTGCTGGGACTGATTCGCTCTGCTCTAGATGTTTTCATTTCTGATATGGTAAAAGATATCATGAAAGTTTTTGAACGTTCACAAGATATCCTGAGAACAGTATTTGTTAAAAGAAATAGCTCTGGCTGGTGTAACTCAGTGGATTGAGCGTGAGCCTGCAAACCACACAATCGTGATTCCATTCCCAGTCAGGGCACATGCCTGGGTTGCAGGCCAGTTCCCAGAAGGGGACTCATGAGAGGCAACCATACATTGATACTTCTCTCCTTCTCTCCTTCCCTTCCCCTCTAAAGGTAAATAAATAAAATCTTTTTTTAAAAAAAGGAAAGAAAAGAAAATTTGTAAAAAAAAAAGGAGAAAGAAAAGAAATATATTAGCCCTGGCTGCTGTAGCTCAGTGGATTGAGTGCTGGCCTGCAAACCAAAGGGTGGCTGGTTTGATTCCCAGTCAGGGCACATGCCTGGGTTGTGGGCCAGGTTCCCAGGGGAGGCATATGAGAGGCAACCACACATTGATGTTTCTCTCCCTCTCTTTCTCCCTCCCCTCCCCTCTCTCTAAAAATCAATAAATAAAATCTAAAAAAAGAGAAATACATGAAATTGTTGGTTTAACAAGGGAAAAAATCATACTTGATGCTGTATCTTTATTAAAGGGCAGAGTCCTCTGGTGCCTCCTTTTCTGTGTAACTAACTGATGTGTTAAGAAAACATAATCTCTAGAATTATTTTTGTCATTTTAAAATGAATGTGAAACAGCAATAAACACATAACTAGTAAAATGAATGTGATATGGCAGCACATGCAATCCTGAATGGCCAGTCACTCCACAGAGCTGGAGGGGGGGGGGGGATACTAATAGATTCACTTTTTCACATGTGTTTACATTTAAAGCACTCTTAAAATAGCTGATGACTACTGGTCCCTAAAACAGTTTTGAGTCAAATTCCATTTTCCTAACACAAAACTATATACTACCCCCAATCTGTGTCCCAAAAAGAATGCTTTCACCATCTCAGAAAAGAAAAAAAATACAGCATAAAAGAACAGAGGAAAATGTTTTAAAAATTCATAGCACAGTATAAGACATTTTCACCACTTCCGCAGTTTGAAATCTGTCAGAATCCCTGATTTATAATCTGGCATAATATAAACCATATGGAACTTCTTAAAATTTTACTCCTTTAAGAACAGAAAATAGGACTTCTAAGGAAAAACTGAAAAAAGTCCACTGAAATAACTCTGTATTTTATGACAATGATACCTGTTTTCAGAAAGAAAAAATAATGGAAGTTAACAGAATTTATCTGTCTCAGTAAAAGTCTACACCTGCACGTCCCTAAAATAAACATTGATGAGAACCTAAGGAGAGTTGGGTGCGACATTACAGTGTGAAACATAAAGGGAAACAAAACGAGCAAGAAACCTAGTATCTTCAGAGATAATTCTACCTCATACCCACATGCAAAAACATTAGGCAAATTATCTGTGATGCATAAAACAAGAGAGAGGTGCCGTGAGCCTGGAGAACAGATAACCTCCCAGGAGCAGGCCCGCATCTGGTCCCCTTTACCATCGGCCCACCGTCCACCGGTCCCCATGTCAGCGTCCGAAGCAGTGTTTCCCAAAATGATGCCTGGGCCCCTGCTGATGAGAGGGATGCTCATTTTAGAAAGCACTGTGCTTTCTAAAAATATTCAGTAATTATGTGTTTTAGAAATACATACTACTGGCACCTGGATCTCACAATTTTCAAGGATTTACTACTTAGGATAGAGTAAATATCCTCCAAATTTTAGAAAAGAGAAGTAAGTCTGTTGGAATTCAAGCTAAACTCGTGTAAGACAAAGTCATGGAGGTCGTGTGGATGTGGTTAGGTTGGAGGTAGACTGCCGTTTAGGAAAATAAGTCCTCACACCACGGCTCCAAGCAGCTGCCAGTGCATTATACCTCTACAGAAGTCCCCTCCTCAAATGAAACAAGCCCTGTCCCCACAACACTGCCCCTTGACACATGGTCTCTAAACCCTCGGCACCCTGAACACCCCCCATCTCCTGGCGATGAGCTATCCCCCAAACACATAAATGCAGGTGTGAGTTGATGATGCCAGAGAAACGTAAGGACCTTTCAAGGAGCCTTAACCTGATACAACCAGTTTACTCCTTCTTCAGCCGAGGAAATTCAACAATGCAGTATGCCACCCCTGTGAAAATTACAGGCCTTATCAAGTCTAGAACTTTCATTGTTACTGCAAAATCCCACACACTCAAAAACAAAGGATAAACTTATAAACTTTAACAATACCAGTGACCAGAAACAATCAATTTAGAATCCACACAAAAAAGTTTCTACATAGTAAAAATCTCAGACTAATTGCCTACATTGGCATTCAAGTTCCACTTGTGAAGAAGTAAATACAAATCAAACAACTGCGGATGTAACAAAGTACGCAGTATAGATCTATTCCCACCTTCAGTAACGGTCACTTTTTCCATTCATGTCTCCAACTGTTACTTTTCTGGGAATTAAGAACTGGCTCCATGCTAGATGGCCACAGATAAAAGAATCTGTGAGTAAGTACCACGCCCCGGCTGAAAGTGACACTCAAGGGAAGATGGAAAGAGTTTCTCCCAAAACTCTGACCGCTTCAACGGCACTGATAATACCAAGAAGAAAGCCCTAGTGGTGGAGAACAGTGTCCCACACCTTAAAGGCAGCAATAACAATGTCGTCTATCATCACAGGAGAGGACGGGGGCTTGGGAGGCACTGGGAAACTAGAACCTTTGAACTGAGAGGACATACACAAATGCTGAAAAAAGAAGATTCCAAATTAATGAATCCAGAAGGTTCATAAGACACAAATGACCAGCAAACTAAAGACATACTTACAGATAGCAAGTGTGGGACATGCAAATGAAAGTGAACACTATAGACTGGAATGGTCTGAAAGTATTCAGGAAATTGAAGAAACACTCCCAAAGCATTCAATTCAATAAGCAGTTAATGAACACACACCAACAGTAGTTTCTAAAGTGGGTGAGAATAGAAAACATTAGAACCCAGTGTTTCACCTAAGAAACATGAAGACACACTAAGCTTTAGCGGTATGTATTACCCAGGTTGGCACGGGTGCCCGCATGCAGCCTATCTGTCAGGAAGTCATGCATCAGGCCAGGAACCCTGGGATCCTCCGAGAGTGGGGGTCATGCCCACCACAGGAAGGACACAGGCACTCACGCTTTCTCTTTCAACACAGTGAGACATCCTGTGGTTCGGTGTACTTGATCATGTTATCTAGGTTTAACTAAACTGACTCATAACAATCTATTTCAAAAATAATGGAACCAGCCCTGGCTGGTGTGGGCTGAGTGGATTGAGTGCTGGCCTGTGAACCTAAAGGTCCCCAGTTTGATTCCCAGTTGGGGCACATGCCTGGGTTGCAGGCCAGGTTCCCAGTTGGGGGGTGTGTGAGAAGCAACTGATTGATGATATATCCCTTGCACACTGATGTTTCTCACCCTCTCTTTCTCTCTCTCTTCCCTTCTCTCTAAAAATAATAAAACCTTTAATTTAAAAAAATCATGAAACTGTTTTTAAACTTTCTGGCAAGGAAATCACAGAGAGAAAATAGATATTAAAGATTCAAATACAAGCCAACAACCCAAAACGCAGCGGAGCTGACCCCTCCGCCACCCGGGCGGGCCCTCTGTTGGCCACCCTGTGAGCTGAAAACGGCGATCCGGTCTCTGAGAAAACTGCCTCCCACCACCACCGAGCCCCTCGGAAAGGCAGACTTCTACCCACTGTTATTAGCAAACACAGCTATTTTAACATGGCTCTGTTCAACATGGCTCAACATGGAGACATGTAGACATGGAGACATGCATGGCTCAACATGGCTCTGTTCCTTGAGACATTAAATGATGACGCTATGAAGCCAGGGTGATCAGCAAGGCATTCAAAAACTCACCGAGATGATTATTAATAATTTTTGTCTTATCAAAAAGATTTTTTGTATTGTTAATAAACACAACTTTAAGCACTTCAAAGTTTTTATTTATCTTACCCTTTGAACAATGTCAATTTATGGAGGTCTCATAATGTACATAGTACGTTAGTATAACAATGCATTATATAATTTATAAATCGGTTCACTTAAATCAATAGTCTACTTTAAAAGCACACATCAATGGAATGTATGGTCAATAAAGTTTAAAGACCACCACACTCAAGGGACTGTTAGGAGGAGGGGTGACAGAAGAGAAGGGGAAGAAAGAGAGGAGCGTCTGCCATTTAATTACGCCCCACAAAACTACTACATTTCAGTCTGACCCAGGATCACCGCCATCCACCAACTTTTACAGATAAAGACATTAAACTCAAAGAGGCTAAGTTCCTCACTCACGTAACAGAGCTGAGCAGATCTGCACCCAAGTTGTTTTTAGTCTAAAGCAGATGCTCTCACACCCACTGCACTGTCCCTTCGGCTCCTAAACAATAAAGGAGTCCCCTGCCTGAATTACACATTTAAAATTTACCACAGTTCTGATCTTTAGCATCTGAGATATAACAGGCCTACATTCGATCATTTTTGCAACAAGAAATAGCACTCTGTGGTTTAGGATGAGTCTGGCCCCCAATTACCCTGCCAGCCCTCTCTCCCACTCCTCATCCACATCCACAGAACCATAATTAATTCCGTTTTCGTTTTTGTTTGGATTGTTCTGCCGGCTCTCCTCCTTTCTGTACATCTTGGTACTGCAGCCACATTTCCTGATTTGCCCTAAGGAACCATCTCTTCCAGGCACTCTGCCCTTTCTTCTGGTCAATAAATATTTACCACATTGTCCCTGGCAGGCATGCTCAGATTATTCAATGAGTAAATTGTTGTCACTACATTGAAGGAGCTCATAATCTGTTACTAAGAGAGGAGACAGTCAGAAATTCTGTTGTAGTACAACGTCCTGTGGGACAAAAAGACAGCTAGGTGTGCTAGGGCATCCCAGGAGAGCTTCCCCAAGGAGGCCACCTGTGGCCCCGGGTGTGGAGTGACTGACAGATGTGGAGGAAAGCACTTCAGGGCAGAGTACGATGCACTGACACAAACGGACTTGCAGATTTTTAAAGGAGGAAGACAAGGCAGTTCCTTGATTCTGCGAGCGTCAACTGAGCGTGACGACTGGGGATTGGCGCTGGAAATTTAAAGAGCTACAGGGAGCTTATTCCCCTGAGGCCCAGAGAAACACAGTGGGGTCACTGGGCAGAGCTGAGGGCTCACTGAAGCCTGTGGTGATGGACTTAAAGAGCACCTGAACAGCTGCGTGTTGTTCTTCAAATACGTACAGCTGCTTTGGGACATGGAATGGGAGGAGACTGGGTATGATGCAGGCTGGGGTTTTGCTAGGCAAACATGATGGGGGAAGAAAAGAGGGAGGGAGCTGGGAAGGCATCTGCCCGGGTGTGATGCTGGTCCTTGCCCACGGAATTTCAGCTGAGGGAGGAAGAAAGTGAGGACACGGGGTGGTGACAGACACGGAAGGAGTGGTACAGAGAAGTGAGCAGGAAACAGTTTGAGTCCAGTTCCGGAGGAAATGACCCAGAAAGCGGGCAGGTGGTAGTCAGAGAGTGCAATGGGTGAGTTCCAAATTGTAGTGGCAGTACAACAATTGGTGAAGAGGGTGTGTAGGCAGGGTGTGTTGGGGTACGCTACAGGAAGTGAACAAGCAGAACAAGCCTCCGAGGTCATGTCGGGTGGCTTGACTATGAGCTTGCTGAAATTTTCAAAATGAGGACTGCAATAGTGTGAACAGCCAGACAGGGAGCCAGGTGCTCAAATTACTAGACAATGAGCAGGAGCGACAGCAATGTCTACAGATGACTGCAGCAAGGAGGACTGATGGCGCGTGGGCAAACGACAAGTGAACGCAGGTCAGTGGTATGCTTCCAGGTAGCTGGGGTGTCAGGAGAAAGGGTCTGGAAGCTGTCATGGAGAGTCATCTCTGTGGCTGTAGGGACTGAAGCAGCCAGTCACCACTTGCAAAGGTCTCTGAGAAAGAGCTGTCCTCAGGGGACCCCCTAGGTTTCTGTTGGATGAGTCAAAGAGGCTAAGCTCGAAAGTATAGAGGGTTTTTTCCTGACAAACCATGTAAACTCCAGAAGGGTCAGGATGGGGAGAGCTACAGGAGACCGTGCGAGTGTAGGGGACACGCTGAACCGCACGGCATTGAGCGCAGGTATGATGGAGCGTTAGGTCTCTTTGCTGCTCCATGTGAACGGGGCATAAGGCATAGCACGGTTAGTCTTGATCATCTTTTAGGGGAAGGTTGGTAAATCAGTTCTAATAAGAGCCTTTGAAAGTTTGTCTTGGTGAGGCTTTTGGCCTCGTGAACATAGAAGAGAGTACCTCATCTAAAGGATTCAGAGCTCTGTGAAAAATCCCACCTCTCCCCTTATATCCTGCTGGTTAGTTGTGTCCTGGCTGGGAAGGGTATCTTACTGGTAGTGTGGTCTTACTGGTAGTTATGCATCACTGTACTCTGGAGGATTAACCAAAGAACCCACAGCCACCTTAACTGATCATTCTAAAGCTACTTTAACCAAAATTTGTAACTGAAGAAGCTTGAAACACACCAGTGGAAGACCAAGACCAATCCCAGCAGAATGGGTGGGTAATGCCACAGGAACAGCACACCCTCCCAAATGGCAGGGATCCCGGCATCTGCGGGGCTCGCGTCCGAGCGCACGTGGGGCTCCGCCGCACAGACAAGGACCGTGCGGCAGCCAGCGTTCTTGATCAGGGACCAGTCAGGACCTCCTATGAACTCCAGTAATCATTTTTTTTCTGATTATGAAAACCAAATACAATATCCATACCTGACTTAGTAAGTTAATAGGTTGTATTAATATATGGAAAGGCGAGAGTGAAGGTGTGTCGTCATTTGTAAGAACACCAGAAAGGACTTGAATTCTTGGCCTGCCCGTGGCCCTTCGGAATTGGGCAGTGGAGCAAGCCTGGAGAAGTGCCGCCACGCAGGCCCCTGGCAGCCTGCTCTCATGCCTGACCGGCTTTCTGAGACTACTCCTCTGATAAAGGAGGAAGATGTCCCATCACCTGGCTGTGGGCATAGCAACCTCTCTCTCTCCTAGAATGTACGCTCTGTGAAATGCGGCGTTCAGTACTCGCAGACCTGAATCGCTCTCATCGCAGTACACAAACACGCTGTGCCATTTCCCAGACAAAAACAAACAAACAAAACCTCCCTGGAACCCATGCCCTCCTCCAGTTCCTGCCTTATTTTTCTGCCTGTATGCTGACTCCCACCCTCCCTCAGCCCACCCTCATTAGCTTCTCTGCCTAAATAAATCTTGACAAATAACTAATAACATCCGTCTTAACAAATCCAACAGATGGTTCTAAGGCCTCACCTTATCTAATCTCTCACTTAAATCTGCATGAAGTTGTACATTTAAGATTTTTTGCTTTGCTTCACCTATGTTATAACTGAGATGTTAGGTTTCTTAACATCTCAGTGAAAAGATTTCATAGTTAATAATCAGATGCAGTGGGAAATGTTAGTGTAGAAGGAAGCCAGATATTAATAAAAGAGAAGGGAACAAAGGGAATCAGACATTAAGAAGCCTAATCAGGGGGCTGAATCAGACAATAGGCCTGATGCAGTCTGGACCTGGCAGCTTCGGTCACCGGAGGGGATCACAGCATTGCCTGGCCAAGGGGATTAACACCACCTGCCCTCCCCTGTGCAGGGAGGGAGCACCAGCTTTCCAACCTCCCCAGGGTGCAACCTGTCCATCTGCCCTGACTAAGGAGGTGGAGGGGGGAAGACTAAAACAGTGAAGGAGACACTCCTCTCCTGGGCGTACGTCCAGTAAAAGCCAAGATGGCACAGGTCCTTCTATTATGAGGCATGTGCAGTTGGAACTAAGAGAGCAACCACGAGGGGTGGAGCCCAGCCTGGGAAAAGGATCAGACTGGATAAGGGACCCAGAACCCTGAAGACCTCGGAAATGGATTGGTGACACAGAGGACCCAACACAAGCCCCCAAAGAATTGGGAAGTCGATTGGTTATTTTGAAAAAACACATGGTCCTTCCCAAGCCAGAGATAATATAACCCAAGCTTAACAAAGGCAAATGCACTCTCTTGCGTGCTCTCTCTCTGGCCCTGCAACATACATTCATTCGTGCATTCACACCTTCTCTCTCCGTAGTAGCCATGGCGGAGCAGCCGCACGGCTGGCGGCCACATGGACTCCAAGCACAAGCCTGGATACAATAACACAGTGCCCGCTGGAGCACAGCTGGGAACAGAGACGAGGCGAGCCGACAGGGGCAGAGGCTGAACCCCGCGCTAAGCCCTGGTATGAGCTGAGCCAATGGCACACAATTCCTAGACCCAGCTCTTCCTTCTGGGCTTGATGATGACAAGGCTGGGCTTTTTCCACAGCAGGGTGGACAGAGATGGAACACTGGGAACCTGGGGGCAGCCTTCTATTTCTATTCCAATACATCTCACCACTACCTCTCACCCTCCAATGCATGGGTCTTCCAAAATGCTTTTCTTGCGACTCTGTGAAAGGAACCCATTTCTACTGGCAACAGAAAGAAAATCAGTGAACTGAAGAGAAATCTGAATAAATTCCCCAAATACACAGAGAGAAGAGAAATGGAATTAATTCTAAGAGAAATTAAAAGCTGCAAAGAATAGAATGAGAAGGCCCAACATAGGCCTGACCACAATTTCAGGAGTAAAGAGACGAGACAGAGCAAAATATAACTGCAGATCCCAAAAGCTACCAGACAGCAGAGATTCCATGATCCCTGCCACCGCCACCACGCCCAAGGCCACAAACTAGGAGGCTTAAGTCCAGGTCTCAGGCTTTTTGCAACATAACACGTCACTCAGAGAGGAGAGTAAGAAAAACACAGTTTGCTAGCAACTCCATTGGGTGTCCATCACCTGTATGCTATTTCTTCAACTGGGATACACGAACTTTTGGAAATAACCCATGATGTGCTAGCAATAAGCAAGGGCAGAAAACAAACATGGTGGCTTTTTCCTGGACCATTAATTTTACACAAAGATTTCAGGCAAGTTAATTAAGTCATTGAACTGGCATATAATTCCATCTTAATAGTAATAAAACAAACATGGATACATTTGCCAAAGTAGAACTTAAAATGTGCCTTAGTTTATAAGATAAAGTATGTGCCAAGTGGCTTCTGACAAACTCCTAGATCCTTAAGGGCCTGCACTTATATGCCTCAGACATTACAGTCAGGCTTAGAAAGCACTGTTAATGCCTCTAATGGCTTTTTCAACAATGGGTGAATTTCTGTCATTAGCAGAATTCAAGATCTGTGTAACAGCAATAAAAAGGATTACGCAATTCACTTTTTGTTGTTTCTGTTAACTCTGAACTTCAGTGTTTGATTCAGTGAAGAAGATAACAAAGACTCTGGGGGATGGAGGACAAAAACTGCTACACAGAGAGGGACACCTGCCAAGGTTCCACCTCATCCCGCTGTTTTCTGGTTGCTCAGAGGTTCTGATGTTACCTCCCACAAACAGTCCACCCTAGAAATTTAGTGTACTGTACTACTGCCTTGTCCTCACCCCTATTCTTATCACTCGAGTGTAAGTCAAGATTGGGGTGAGTTGCAAGTAACAGACCTGGGGAATAATGGCTTCAACGAAAGTCCAAAAGGAGGTGCAGCAGAGCTCGCACGTTGCCCCCTGATGTTCACGAGCAAGGCTCCTTTTCTCTGGTCGCTCCACTGTGCACCGTCTCCACTTCTAAGTTTACTCACCGTCCAATACGGCTACACCAGCTCTAGCCATATTGTTTTCATTCAAGTCAGCAGGACTGAGATAAGTACTGCGTTCCTTGTAAGAACTCTACCTGTAGGTTTGCCCATCCTACTTCCGCTTTCATGCCCTTGGCCGAAATATAGACCATGTATGGCTGCAAAGGAGACTGAGCAATGTGATCTATTCCTAGCATCCTTTGTCAGCTGGGGAAAAAGACAAACTGGCAGTCACTGTACACATTTGAATAAATCCTTTGCAATGTCCCCAAAATATGCCCTTCTACTTGAAATGATGGAGCAGCCAGTCTGCCTTACAGACCCCGTGTTTTGGGCCCTTTAACTCAGTTCAGGAAAAACAACCGCGCCGGATGAACCAGTGAGCTTGATGACCAACCCGAGAGCCGGCAGAAGCACTGGTAGTCACACCATAGCGTCTTCCCTTCGAACGCGGGCACAGGATGCCTCCAACACGTGCTGTCAATCACACAGCCAAATGGAGGAAGTAAATAACTTTAGCTGTTTCACATCAAGAACTCACCTGCTCTCCTGATTTGACCGATTCAGGAACTGAAATTAATAAAAGTAACACCTTAAATTTAAACTGCACTTTTCTTTATTAGGATTCAAACTTTTCAAGCATATAGTAAGATGCTATTATGTTTTTAAAACATATCCTAAAGACAAGCTAATACTTGATATTATTTGCACATTGTAAATCTCTTACTTGAATGTTTAATTTGCTATAGACACACACACACACACACACACACACACACACAGGGACAGGACTAAGAAAAATTGAGAGAAGAAAGGGAAAGCTGATTTGTTATAATGGTAGAATGTGAGCTAATCTTATTTTTTAGATTGTTATAACTTCGAACGGTCTTTGTGCAATGATGGGTCCACACAATATACCATTAAAATTGTACTTACAGAGAAGTATTAACAGCATGAAAAATACAACTAATGTTACATGAACGAAAGAGAATTCTTTAAAAACACTAGATGGCTCTGGCCGGGTGGCTCAGTTGGTTGGAGCGTCATCCGTACACCAAAAGGTTGCAGGTTTGGTCCCCAGTCAGGGCACATACCTTGGTTGTGGGTTTAATCCCCGGTCAAGGTGCATACGGGAGGCAACCAACTGATGTCTCTCACACCAATGTTTCTCACTCTCTCTAAAATCAATAAGCATGTCTTCGGGTGAAGATTTAAAAATCTATACTGTCACTAGGATCTGTCAGTGTTGTGACAGCGAACCAGGCAAGGGCCTGAGGGAAATACAGAATCGGAGTGCATAGCTGGACAGAAAAAATGTGAAAGGACAGAAAATGCACCCAGCAGTTCAAAACCACAGTTGGAGGCAGCCAGATGCACCCACAGGAAAGGTTTTTGCTTACACTGTGCACCCTCGAAGGTGGCAACATCGCCTCATGGGGGCAAAACTTGAAAACTCGACTTGGAAAGGATTAAAAAATATGAACTCTTTTTATGTATAAAGTGCATATATATACAGCACAGAAACAGATAGATATTTGTGATTTTAAATGTTCCTTTAGGAGTGGCAGTGGCAATTAGAAAAAAATGGTCTAACAAGCTCCTGGGGAGGACAACAATGCAGGAAAGGGTTACGAAATACCAGTCAACAAAAATCTCCCTGAAGAACAGAGCACTGGAATACACTGAACCCAAGGATGTGGGGGAGGAATGGAACTAACCCCGTCTGAGGGGCATGGACCCAGAGTTCCCCGACATCAGAGGGACAATGAAAATGGTTCGGCACGTAGCCACTGCTATTGTAAGGAGACTTGCCATGGTGGCGTGCAATGCTAAGACATAAGAGAACCTAAATGTATAAATACTGAAACATTTAAAAGAAATAGAGATCCACTATACTGAATTTACAAGAGTGGGAAGTGTTTGGGTAGGCATTTCAAATGTTTAATATGTTGAAATGATACTACGATTATAGGATAAGGCCGGAGACACAATATAAAACAGCGAACAGGAGTAAATAAATTCATATATAAAACTGCACACTAAAGACATCTGAAGAATAAAAACATGCTTCTCCTATGCACTGCTGTCATCCCTGGTAAACTGAGCAGGAGAGGTACTGTACTTCTCATCAACTATTACTACGAATATTTACGATCATCAGGTCCTCTTTGGCTGAACTCTACACAATGTAGTTTAGTTCTGCCTGGCTTTTAACTCTCGCACTGAGCGTGTTTTCTTGTAACTTGCTTCTTTGACACAACACGGTATTCCATGAGTCGTCAGTTTACAGGTGGCACTGTAATTCCCTTAGGCAGTAAAGTGGTGCCGACAGCTGGCAAGGCTTCCAACTTGATGACGTCACCATTAAGGACGCTAAGGAGGTTGCTGCTGGATCAGTGCTTACCCTCTTTAATAATCCCGAGAAGGCGGTGGGGGGATTATAAGCGGAAAGGAATATGAAGCACATAAAATATCTAAAGTGTTTGTAAAACTAAAGAAATCGACAAATGAGAGAGGAAAAAAATGAGGCAGGTAAATAAACTATTTGTTTTCAGCATTTATCATGTTCTAAAAACCTGCTCACTACTTGTCATGTTATTTAAATGTAACAAAAGCCTATGGACAGGTAAAGATGCTATCAATGCCATTTTTTTAAAGATTTTAATTATTTATCTTTAGAGGGGAAGGGAAGGAGAGAAGGAGAGAAATATCAATGTATGGTTGCCTTTCGTGTGTCCCCTGCTGGGAAGTGGCCTGAAACCCAGGCATGTGCCCTGACTGGGAATCGAACCGCGATACTCTGGTTCGCAGGCCCATGCTCAATCCACTGAGCTACACCAGCCAGGGCTTCAATGCCATGTTTTAAATGAGGAAGTTAGGGATCTGCAAAGTTAAGTGACAGTGACATGGCTAGCAGGAGGCAGGGCCCCAGTTTCCTGCTCAGTCCTACCTGATGCCAAAAGCTATCTTTTTTTACCCATTATTCTGCTGATGAGAATGGCTATCTGCTTCTCCCCCGCTTTCTTTGTCTAACCTCTGTCAAGTATGGGATGCTCTGGCCCTGCAGAAGTTGAGTCTAGAGGCCGCCAGGAACAACAGTGAACGGCACCTCCCTTTCTCTTCCCACATTCACCCCACTGGATACAATGAGCCTTCAAGGACCACGGTCCGGCTCACAGCGACTATAAACAAGTACAAGAGGAGAAAAATGAAGACATTTACCATTACCCTACAAGGAATCATCATTCCAATTTGATAGACGGCGAAAGGTTTCGAGAGATTATAAAATTTTCTAAGGCTATAGAGCTAATTAACTTGCAGTAAAAATTGAGCCCAGGTCTAGTCACACCTCAGACTTCAGAGTCTTACCTGACAATTCTGGAAGAAGCATGAGGTTAGAGACAACTTTTTTTTAAAGATTTTATTTATTTATCTTAGAGGGGAAGGGAAAGAGAGAGAGAGAGAAATATCAATGTATGGTTGCCTCTCGTGCGTCCCCCGCCAGGAACTGGGAACTGGCCTGCAACCCAGGCATGTGCCCTGACTGGGAATCGAACCGAGATCGTGTGGTTTGCAGGCCCCCGCTCAATCCACTGAGCTATACCAGCCAGGGTAGAGAAACTTTTTAATGAACCTGAAATTTACAACATTAATTTATCCTATACTGATCCTATTTTCCCCAACATTCTATTATAAAAATTGCCAAACATGCAGGAAAGCTGAAAGAATTATACAGCGAATACCTACATATTTACACATCTCCTAAATTTTACATGAACACTTTGCTATATTTGTAATAACATCTCTCCCCATCTATGCATACCTATATCCACTAATCAACATAACTTATTTGATAATGCATTTCAAAACAGAAGTCTTCAGCCCTGATCCAATGGCTCAGTTGGCTGGGCATCATCAAATCAAAAGGTTATGGGTTCAATTCCCAGTCAGGACACATGCCTAGGTGGTAGGTTCAGTTCCACTGGGATGCGTAGGAGAGGTGACTGATTGATGTTTCTCTCTCACATTGATGTTTCGCTTTCTCTCCCCCTCCCTTCCCCTCTCTCTAAAAATAAATAAATAAAATCTTGAAGAAAATGTAAAGTCTTCAAATAACTCATAACATTAGATTTAAAAATATGTATTCATGTAAAAGGAGGTCTCAAAACTACACCAACTATAATTGGAGAGTTTTTACTGCCATTCACAAATTGTTAGTAAATAACCTTCAATAAATTTAACCTTTGAACTCATTCCAAACATCCATGCTTAATAAAAATTTACACTCACCTAACTGTGATAATATTTAACAGTTTTAAAGCAAAGCCACTTAAATGACTTCAGTTTTTCAAACAAGATTTATGCTCTCAAAAAATCAGAACCCAAGCCCTTTTGGGACCCGTTTGGAGGAATGGCACTGCCAAGTGCGGATTAGACTTCTGGTCGAGACGGAGGCAAAGGTAAACACACCTCGCCTCCTCGCACACCTACAGCAAAAAAATACAACTAGATTACAAAACAAGTATCACCCAGAAACATCAGGGAATCGAACTGTAAGGAAGTCTGACAACTAAGGATTTAAAGAAGCCACATTCATCCAGACAGGTGTGCTTTTCTCCCATAGGCCGCATCACTAAGACAAGGAGTCAAAACAGCTCTACCTAATTCACAGAAATGAATACAAAGAGGCTGTCCAAATGAGGAGACAAAGAAATATTGCTCAGATGAAAGAACAGAACAAAACTCCAGAAAAAGAACTAAACAAAACAGAGAAAAAGAACCTATCAGATGCTCAGTTCCAAAACCTGGTTATCACGACGCTCCAGGAACTCACTGGGTACTCCAACAGCATAAAAAAGGCCCAGGCAGAAATGAAGGTTACATTAAGTGGAATAAAGAAAAGTCTACAGGAAGCCAACAGTGGAGTGAATGAAGCTGGAAATCAAGCCAACAATTTGGTACACAAGAAGAAAAAAATATTCACTCAGAAAAGGAAGAAGAAAAATGAATTAAGAAACTCAAGGATAGGCTAAGGAGCCGTTGGGACATCTTCAAACGCACCAACATCTGAGACACAGAGGTGCCAGAAGGAGAAGAGGAAGAGCAACAAATTGAAAACTTACTTGAAAAAATAATGAAAGAAAACTTCCCTAATCTGGCAAAGGAAATAGACATACAAGTCCAGGAAATGCAAAGTCCCAAACAAGATGGACCCAAAGAGGACTACACGAAGACACATCATAATTAAAATGACAAAGGTTAAAGACAGAGAATCTTTGAAGCAGCAATGAAAAGCAGATAGTTACCTACAAAGGAGTTCCCATAAGACTGTCAGCTGATTTCTCAAGAGAAACTTTGCAGGCAAGAAGGGACTGGCAAGAGGTATTCAAAGTGATGAAAAGCAAGGACCTACAGCCTTGAATACTCTATCCAGCAAAGCTATCATTTGGAATGGAAGGGCAGATAAAGTGCTTCCCAGACAAGGTAAAGCTAAAGGAGGTCATCATCACCAAGCCCTTATTATATGAAATGTCAAAGGGACTTATTTAAGAAAAAGAAGATCAAAACAATGAACATCAAAATGGCAATAAATTCACAACTATCAACAACTGAATCTAAAAAACTAAGCAAACAAGCAGAACAGAAACAGAATCATAGATATGGAGACCATCTGGAGGGTTATCAGCTGGGAAGGGGAAGAATGAGGGAAAAGATGCAGGGATTAAGTAAGAAATGGTAGGTACAAAAGAGACAGAGGGAAGTTAAGAACAGTGTAAGAAATGGAGTAGCCAAAGAGCTTATATGCGTGACACACGGCCATGAACTAAGGGAGAGAGGGTACTGGGTGGAGGGGGACAAAGTGGGAAAAATTGGGACAACTGTAATAGTATAATCAATGAGACATATATTTTTTAAATGTGAATTCCACAATTTTACTATTTTTATTTTTATAATATCTTTAAGTTTAAAAATTCCACAATAAATTATGTTATAGAAATCTCAAAATCAGATTGAACAATTGGTGCCAAATAAACTCTGAAAGCATGCCTTACAAAGCTATTCCTAAGATTTCATCTGAAATGGTCTGCTTCGTTCTATATTGTTCCTGGGGATTACGAGTGAATTTGTTCCCCAATTATTTATGGCATAAAAGAGGCTTCAATCTTCCTTCAAATCTGGTAGGAAGGAGATGAGAGCACAGGGATGGCACACTGACGTTCAAGGCCGTTTCTGGAAACTGGTTTTGGAGTGGCTGTGCGCAAACAACTAGAATAAAAGATAAGTAAATACCATATTTTGACACTATATTACTTCCAAGGAATATCACTTAATAAACCACCTTTTAAAAGTCTAAAATCTCACATACTACGTTTTTTTCAAAGGGCAGTTAAAAGTAAAATAACTTATATTACTATTCTACAATAAAATACAGTCAGCCATTTTGTGTTGGGGACGCTAATCTAAATGCTCAGTGTGTCCCTGCAAGAAACCACTACAAGGAGATAATAAACTGAAATAAACTCTATTTTATTAGTCAAAAAATGAGTTCATGCCTAAATATAAGGTAGGAAAAAAGGTCATTCTTTTACCCAGTATATAAAATCTACCAAATCATTCCAAATAAAAATGAACAAGAATGTAATTATTGTTTACAAAGCACTTTTTTAAAAAAATTCAAAGTGCTTTAATTAGAAATGTTTTCAGAACTATGCCTGTTTCTGAGTGCCACATACTTTTTCTCTTACTATCGTTTTTCTTTCTCTCGATGAGTCAGCCCAGCAAGAGCCAAAACTGAAGAGAAAAAAACATCATGTAAAATAAATGACAACTACTGCATACTACACCTATCATAACGAATTCAGTCACCTTCTCGATAATAGCAGTTGGGAGAAACCTGAGTGTTGATCTTCACATTCTACTTTATTAAATTCTCTGTTACAGCATTTGCCTGAACAAATAATCCCTACTTTGGCCTTAAAATTTGGCTGGGACACCCACCACTGCAAGCAAAGGGGAGAAAACATTTTTGATGGCTCACTCAGATGGAAAACCATGTATCAGAAGTTATTGTACAAAACCTCAGTTCTTGTGATGGGAAGCGCAGTTTGGCAGAACACATTTAATTAGGCCTGGCTGCTTAAAACACTGAATCCCCAGTTATTAATCGCATTACAGTTTTGTCTTATAAAAAAAAACACAAGAAATGTCAAGGTCAACTCTTCCCTGCTTCACCTTCTTTTAGGCATTAGAGACACTTTAAAAGCTCAAAAATACACTGAAAAACAAGGCCAAAGAAATAAGAATAGAATCAAAAGAAACACTAAATAAGTGTTTATACCGAATAGCAGATATTTTCATAATTTATTTACATTAAAATTCTGAGTAAACTTGTAAATCATTATATGGTCACTGGCTTTTTTTCTGTTCTTAAACAAAAGTTATCTTTTAAATATTACTATGTATTAGCTGTTATAATAATAGTGACTTTCTATTGTGCACCTACTAGGTGCCAGGCTCTTTCCTATACTTTTGCCCATTTGATCATCTCTGAATCCCTACAAAGGAAGGAATTACCTACATTTTACCTTAAGGAATCAGACTCACTAAGAGGTTAAGCAGCCCAAGAACACCTAGTCTGTAAGTGGCAGGACTGGGATTCAATTCTTGGTCTATCTATTACTAACAGCCAGAATCTGATACTAACACCTCTCCCTAACACCAAATTATTAAACTTTGGAGCCAATCCCTCCAAAGGGTAATATAAGCAGTGGCCTCCAAAAATCAGGAAGAAAAATATGTTTCAATCACAGAATTATTTTTGAGAGGTCCCTTACATATTCTGAAATGATATTTTTAACATATTACTGCTTTGGTGATGGGCTGTGAGTGGTCCACTTTGGCACAGCCCTCACCACTACCACTAGGCAGGGCTGCGGTTTGAAATAAACACTGGAGCTAAAAGATGCCTTACCTATCAACCTACAAAGAAGACCGGTAGCCTCCCAAATTGAAAATTTTCAGCTGCAATTCTCTGACCTAGTTAATAGATATTATGAACTAAATATCTGTGTCCCTCCCCCACCCTGCCCACTAAAGAAATAAGGACTGAAGCCCCTAGTACCAATGTGGTGGTAATAGGAGGTGGGGCCTTTGGGAGGCGATTGAGTTCAGAGGAGGACATCAGGGTGGAGCCCCCATCATAAAATTTGTGCCCTTGTAAGAGGAACAGACACCAGGCTTCCTTTCTCTGCCAGGTGAACATACACTGTGACCATCTGTAAGGCGGGAGGGGAGCCCGCACCACAACACCAATCCGTCAGTACCTGACCACAGACTTCTCCGACTCCAGACCATGAGAGATAAACGCCCACTGTTCGAGCGGCCCAGGCTCTGCTGTGCTGTTAGAACAGTCTCTCCACTGTCACCCTGTGCCCAGTCCCCGCCACGTCACAAATCATACAGGCAAGGGTCAGAACATCTCTGACAAGGTCAGGTGATGCGCTTACAGAGTCGAGTAAGAATTAAACACCATTTCCCTTGCTGACTCTAACTAAGACTAGCAATACTACAGATAGTTTTTATTAGATCAACACTTGAAAAATGTGTCACAATTCAGGTTGGGTCAGCATCAAGTCTTTATTAAAATCTTGGGCTAATTTTATAAACAAACTGCCAAATACAAAAGAAAACTACATAAATTAGCGAAAAAGAAATACTGCCTTGGCGACTGTTGTCAAGACAAGTCAGTGCAGGGACGTGGGGGTACTCTCGTGCGGGCAGTACCTACTGAGCAGTCACATTTTCCTTCCTGACTGCCACGCACCGCATGCTACGGGAAGCCAGTTGGAGAAACAGCAGAAATGTGGCTGGTGTATTCAACGCAGGCAGTGTCTCAAGACAGTTTTTACATAAATTTTAAAGACTGAACAAATCAAAAGATAAAATAGTCTCAAATTTTTTAATTGTCTGGAATAAATGTGTCAGGTATATTCTGATCACTAACTTCATCTAATTATATTCACTTTGTTTTCAATTGTTTTTGTTTTAATTAACAAGAAGTGTGGGTAATAAAAGTTATTTACATGAGGATAGATCTTGTATAGTTTTTAGAAGAAATTTTATACACAATATCTCATCTATTCTTCACAAGAACTAGTATGAAAAAGTCTTGTGTTTATCACCTTCATAAAGTCAGATAATGAGATTCCGAGTCGAAGAACACGTCTGAGATGGCACTGAGCTGGGACTCCACCCCAATCACCTGACTCTATACCATCCCCTGGAAACTCATCCTTACCCACAAGGACCCCAGGAACCAGACAAAAGACAGCTGCCAGGTCGCTGTGGCGCAGGCCACAGAATGGAGAGCAAAGGCCGGGGAAGCCTGATCCGAACTCCTGAGGCGCTCACCTGGCGTCTCCCCCACGGTGGGGGGTGGGGGTGGGGTGGGCTACTAGTCCCAGTTTCATGAGACTCCTGTGGTTAAGTCCTAAGTCAGGGGAAACTTCAGAAATCTTCATTAACTCTAAAGGGAAACCAGGCTCCTGCCCCCACAGCAAATCCTCACTGGGATTCCGGGAAATAAATCTATTCTACATAGAAGGGTCACAAAACCCCCAGGCATGTTAATTTTCACTGTTATTTTACATATACCACCCATAGCAACACCATGCTTCCCACACAGGAATCAGAATGTGTCAAACCTCTCACAGCACAGTGTCAAGGACATAACCCCGAATAACGCAGATGCCCCCAGACATTTTTTAAATGATGGTCTGGAGCTGCAAATGAAAGCAAACCTCATTCGCTGGCTGGCACCACGGCCCACGCCACACCTAACACAACTGTGACCGAGACACTGAAAGGCCTGCCCCTGTACACATAAAACCCGAAGGGGACAGACAGGATGTAAAAACCATGGAAAAGACTTAGATGATAAAAGTAGCAATAAATTCACTAGTAACTGAACACTATCTGCCAAAAGAGTTAATGGGCATTTAGACTAATGAAGAAGTACAGGGTCCAGAATCGGGGAAGTTTGAGGTCCAATCTGTAGTATTTCATGCTGGTGCTGTACTCAGGGTCAGACTTAGAGAACCTTCCAGGTAAAACTGGGCCTTCCTGTCAACAACAGAGAGCAATGCAGAAAGCAGTAAGAAGAGAAACTAAGGTAACACACAGAAAGGGGTCGGCTCAACCCATCAGAACTGCCCCAAACAATGTATTCCTCAGCAATCAGCAGCACTGGCTCAACTGTCTGCCTGATGGGCCCAGGGCAAAGCAGACCACGCACCGAAAAGGGACCTGCGCCATGTGAACGGTGCTGACACGCACCGGCTGTGCTGCAATCTGCTAGAACGCTTCCTGGAAATGAGCATGACCGGGGCCCATCTCCCATCTAATGACTTAGAGACCCCAAGTATAAGGGCATGCACACGTGTTTTTTAAGTGTGCCAGGAGGGACGGCTAATGTTTGGGAGCCACTGTATGAGTTCCATCATCATCTCTCCTAACCCTGGAATTCTATGATTCATTCAAAAGACTACATTACTTAAAACCGTAGCATTCTTTTCTAAACAGTAATATAGTATAACAATCGAATACTTTGCCATTTGTCAGCATACTAGAGGAATTTTTAAACTAAAAAACTACAGAGGGGATGAAAACCACTATTTTTCTTGTACTGAAAAATTGTGAATAGAGGCTTATTGGCATGTATTATAAATATCACCAGACAAAGTAATATATAAATGTATAATTCATTCTAACCACTTCCAGTGAAAATAAATTACACTTGACCCATGTAAAAATGCCTCTAAAGAAAGAAAAAAATCTATACAAGTTAATTTTCAATACGCTCCTTAACTGCAAAAAAACTTACCAGAATTAAAAAGTATTAATAATTCTTCAATTATTTACGACACTCTGATCAAATACCACCCAGGCATTCAGGGTGCTCTGAGGGGCCAACAGGAAACAGAGAGAAATGCGCTGCACCGTGGAGCTCTCCGTCTACTACAGATCAACTGATGAGCATCGCTACAAGAAAACCTAATTGTAAAAATTCCATTTAGAAACAACACAAATGACATTATATTCTTACTAAAAGAGATTTTTAAAACACAGAGGGAAATCTCTATTTCTTTAAGTTTAGAAACAACTGCCTACCTTATTTGTTTTTAAGGGTAGCTGACTGTTAAATTTACTGAAGTTGATTAAGTGTGATATGGCTGTGTAACAGATAGTCCCTTTTAGGAAGTACATATTCAAGAATTTAGGGGTAACGGGCCGTGATGTATGTAACTTACCCTTAAATGATTTTTTTTTAATTTTGTGTGTGTATACAGACATGCAGAATGATTTTAAAAAGAGAGGAGAAAATACAAATATATAACGAGTGGAATAAAATGTTAACAAATCAATGTGGATAAAGATGTACAGATTTTTTACAGTATTTTCATTTTTGGAAATTTTCTATATGTCTGAACTTTATTTCCAAATAATTTTTTTTAAAAAGAGGAGGCTGGAGATAAATGAAAAAATAGTTAGTAAAATGTTGATGATATCTGAAGATGGGTTGTGGGTAGATAGGGGTTCATTCTACCATTTGCTCTACTTTTGTACATCTTTGAAATTTTCCACAATAAAATGTTAGAAAAGAAAAATAAAGAGCAAATAAAACCATGTGTATAAAGTAGCCACTAAAGTTTCTGGCAAATGGAAGGCATTCGATAAATGATAAAGGCTATTCCCATCTACCCTGACTGCAGACAGATTAGCTTTCAGCACTTGATCACGCACAGCACGTATTTACCGGAGTCTATAGATGTGAGGTGCTCTGCTGCGCGCTACGGTGAACAAGCCCCAAGAAGTGGAGCAGCAGCCTCTTACACCCCCAGGAGCCAGGCAGTGACAACGAAAGACAAGACAGCAAAGCTCTGGAGTCAAAGAAACTAATAAGCTCAAGTATAAACCAAGATCACCTCTTTTCTACATGATTTTGGACAAGTAATTTAATAACAAGAAACATCTCTATATCACATTAAAGGGTAAAACCACTGATTTCACAAGGTTGCTATGAGAATTAGGTGAGATGCATGAAAAATTGCTCAGTAAACTCAGAAATGTTATAAATATGTTTGCTCTTGCTGGACTGTACGTAGAGCCACCAAAGCGAGATGCAGCTTCTACATATTAACCCTAACACAACAGGGTAAGCGCCACAGGAAAGACCGCATCTTGCTGTGGGGAGAGAAGGAGGTCTTCATGAAGAAGGCGGTACTTGGGGTGAACCTCAGGGGCTAGGTGAGCAGAAAATCAGAGTGATAGATAGGAGGCAGTAGGATTCTAGGTTAAAGGGAAAATCCAAGTGAAGGCATGAACAAGTGTAGGTATGCAAGATGTAAGAGAGTTTTTGCTGGAATCTAGGAAACAAATAATTGAATAACTAGAAATAAACCCGGAAAAAATGAGAATTAACTGGGAAGGCCCTGCCTACATCCTGGGAGGGCCCAGACACATGGCTTCCTCCTCATCTGGGCCTCGTTTGCACGCCAGGATTCTCCTCTTCCCCTGCCGATGCCAACTACCCCTCACCATCCAAAACCATCAAGTTTTCCAAAACAGGCATGCTGTTTCAAAGGAAATAATTGCAGTAAAACACACAATACAGAGAGAGCTACGAAAGGAAACACTTTCTATATCCAGGAAAACTTCAATCTCAGTGAAAATGAATATGATCCAAAAGAGATTATAATTCGCATACGGCTTTGCAACATGGTTTCTTCTCAGTGAGGAGCATCCAAATCACATTTTCTCAAGCCAATATTAAAGTAAGAACATTCCATAACTACCAACCAAAAGAGCAAAAGTGACCACACAATTAAAGTCAAATTTTCTTGGTCAATTTGACGGACTTTCCTAGAATGTGGCTTACTTCAAAATTACATAATGTGATCGATCAACTTTACATCTTACTTGCCCACAGTACACAGCTTTGCTTTTTAGGAGAACGTCCTTTTATTGTTTTCACGATGCTCTGAGTTGCATACTGGGAAATAAGAAATAATTACTCCATCATGATTATATTTGCATAAATAGTTTTGTAAAGATTCAGGGGAAAAGTTATATAAAATGTGCTTTGACTATAACACACTAAAAGCCCTAAACTGTATGCCCTGAATTGTATATTAAACTTTAAAATGGTGGGGGAGAAGACCACAGAATCAACGAAAGTTCCACAAAAATAATCTGAGACCACCCATCCCAACCTACTCGTTCCAAAGAGAAGGAAGCTGGGAAGCAGGACAAGTGAGGGGCTTCCTTCCGATACCCTGCTAATGAGGCGAGAGCAGATCTAAAATTCAGAAGTGTTCTGGCACCTGGCTCTGGTGACACACTATGCCATCCTGGACTTCAATCCGATGACACATATCGTCTAGAAAAACTAAAACCACACTCAGTCTATGTTTACTTAAAAGAAACTGCCATTGTTTTTGAGAAAGCAGTTACACTATCTCCTCTCAAAAATCTCCCATATTGGAGTTTGGCAAAATACTCAACTTTTAAATACCTATACCAGTTTAGTTACCAAAAGAAGCAAACACTAATGGATCCAGGAGGGCTCCTCACGGAGTACAAGAAGCCATTCCTGTGCTGCCTGCGTGGCCAGGAACGAGCAAGCTGTGCTCAGCCCCCTCGTGTGAAACAATGAGGGCGGTGGCAGGAGTAAGTCGGAGAGCAAAGGCCTGCACCATTCCAGGCAGCCTGCTCAGCACCAAAGACAAAGCCATGAGTGATCACAAATGTAATTCAACTCATAATTAAAAGAAATCGAAGGAAGGCAAATCTAGAAAGCCTGGTTGCACAGGTCAATTTCTACAGTAAACAGGTCTTTTAATCCAAAGATCATTCCCATGATTCATTATTTAATTAAATTACTGCACAGCATGACACTTTCACACCAAACTGATGTTCCTCCGAGTGTGGAGAGGATGCTACGGCCACAATTCGGCTATGGAATTCAGCTCCATTTATTCTTTCAAAGTTCAATTTTTATTATTTTTCCACTGAATCACTTTTTATTTTTCAGTTATAGTTTTAATATAATATTATATTAGTTTCAGGCATATACCCCAGTGATTAGACATTATACAACTTATTAAGTGATCATCCCAATAAATCTTGTACCCATCTTCCACCATACAGTTATTAGAATATTAATGACTGGGGAGAGGGAAGGGAATTTCAGGGGAAAGGTTTACAGGAACAAGTATAAAAGACACATGGACAAAAACTAGGGGAGGTGGAAATGGGAGGATGGTGGGGAGGGCTGGGTGGGTGGGCTGGGATGGGAGTAAAAGAAAACTGTTCTTGAAGAACAATTAAAATAAAAAAACAGAAAAGAATATTAATGACTATGTTCCCTATGCTGTACTTTACATCCCCACAACTGCTCTGTAACAACAAATGTGTACTTTCAATCCCTTCGTCTTTTACACCCATCCTCCCAACTCCCTCTGCCGTCTGGCAACTATCAAAATGTTCTCTGTATCTGAGTCTGTTTCTGTTCTGCTTGTTGGTTTATTCTGGTTTTTAGACTCAACTGTTGATAGATATATATTTACTGTCAGTTCACTGTTCATAATTTCATATTTTTTCTTCTTCTTAAATAAGATCCTTTAACATTTCATATAAAACTGGTTTGGTGGTGGTGAACTCCTTTCGCTTTTTCTTGTTTGTGAAGCTCTTTATCTGTCCTTCAATTTTAAATGACAACTTTGCCGAAGAGAGTAATTTTGGTTGTAGGTCCTCGCTTTTCATCACTTTGTGTATCTCTTGCCACTCCCATCTAGCCTGCAAAGTTTCTGTTGAGAAATCAGCTGACAGTCTTATGAGACCACCCTTATTGGTAACTAACTGCCTTTCTCTTGCTGCTTTTAAGATTCTATCTTTGCCTTTAACCTTTGGCATTTCCATTATGATGTGTCTTGGTGTGGGCCTCTTTGGGTTCATCTTGTATGGGACTCTGTGCTTCCTGAACTTCTATGTCTATTTCCTTCACCAGGTCAGGGAAGTTTTCTGTCATTATTTTTTCAAGTAGGTTTTCAATTTCTTGCTCTCTCTCTCTTCTCCTTCTGGCACACCCATGATGTGAATGTTGGTAGACTTTAAGTTGTCCCAGAGGCTCCTTACTCTATCTTCAACTTTTCAGATTCCTTTTTCTTTTCTGATTGGGTGTTTTTGCTTCTTATATTCCAAATTGATGGTTTGATTTTCAGCTTTCATCTAGTCTACTGTTAATTCCCCATAAACTAGTCTTTATTTCAGTTTGTATATCCTTCACTTCTCACTAGTTCTTTTTTATGGTTTCTATGCCCTTCTTCGTGCTGTTGAAGTTCTAAGTTCCTTGAGCATTCCTTAAAACCACTGTTCTGAACTCTATATCCCCTGGTTTGCTTGCCTCCACTTCATTTGGTTCTTTTTATGGAGATTTCTCCTGTTCTTTCATTTGGGACCTGTTTCTCTGTCTCTGCATTTTGGCTGCTTCCCTAAGTTTGTTTTTATGTGTTAGGTAGAGCTGCTACATCTCCCAGACTCGGTAGATGGCCTAATGTAGTAGGTGTCTTGTAGGGCCCAGTGGCACAGCCCCCAGGTACCAGAGCTGGGTGCTCCAGGGGTGTCTTTGTGCAGGCTATGTGCACTGTCTTGCTGTAGCTGACCTTGACTGTTGTTGGCATTGCCAGGAGGGACTGACTACCAGGCGAATTGGCTGCGAGGACCAACTGTGACTACGGTGGAGGAGCTGCTGTGTAGGAGTCAACTCTAGGGATTAGGTCTCGCTTCAGTGGGGCTTTGGTGCTCACCAAGCCTGCACCGTGAGTGTGTCACTCATGGAGGTGGCAGTACTGTAATTCAGCAAGGTCCAAAGCTATCCACTGAGTGCACTGGCTCTGGACCTCCTGGCAGGTACAAGCTCAGTCACTGCCTATGGCCTGCCTGGGGCCACCCAGAACAAGCCACAGAGTAATCTGCAGATAGCTGATACTTGTGCTCGGCTTGGAGGTGCCCAGGAGAGGCTAAGCTGCGAATCAAGGCCAGCTGCCACTAGTGCCAGACCTGGGGCCACTTCGCAAGAGTTACAGGCACACCAAGACCAGATGCTGCTTGTTTGCAATTTGTGGGCCTTTGAGGGATTTTAGAAAAGTCTCTACAGGGCAGTCTGTATGGAAAAGCCACAGGTAACAGTTTGGTGAGCTGGCAAGCCAGGGGGAGGCAGGCTCTCAGCAAATCACCAGAGAAGATGAACAGTGCGAGCCAGAAGACTTGGCACCTATTGGTCAGTTCTGTTTCAGGGGGTCTCAGAAAAGGAATAATGGCCTCTGCCAGCAGTTTCATCTGACATAAAGTTGCCCCCATTGCTCTCAGATAATTCAGTTCTTCTCTGTATGCCCATGGCCCCTTCGAGGTGCTGCCTCAGTGTTGGAGCTCTGAGGGAGTGTGAGAAGTCCATGCACCGGCCCTTTAAGAGGAACTGCCTATGACTCCAGAAGCCCTCTGTCTCATTCAGCTACAGTCCTTGCTGGTTTTTACAGCCAGGAGTTGTAGGAATTTCTTTTCCCAGCACCAGAACCCTAGGCTGGGAAACCTGGTGTGGGGCTGGGACCCTTCACTCCTCAAAGGGGACCTCCACAGCTGAGATACCCTCCCAACACACATGGGTGTGGGACCAGTCCATTCCGTGTCTCCACCCCTTTGACCAGTCTCAATGTGGCTTCTTCTTTAAATCCCTATTTGTAGGACTTCCATTCATCTAGATTTCAAGTGGTTCTGAATAACGGCTGTTTTGTAGTTTAGTTGCAATTCTGTTTTGGTTCTGGGAGGCTTGAGGTACAGCATTTATCTACACCATCATCTTGACTTGAAGTCTTCTCAGTTCCACTTAAAATGCCTTCAAATAGCCCTGGCCACATGGCTCAGTTGTTGGAACATCATCCCATACACCAAAAAGGCTGCAGGTTCAATTCCCAGTCAGGGCACATGCCTAGGTTGCAGGTTCAATCTCTGGTCAGGGCGTGTACAGGAAACAACCAATCAATGTTTCCCTCACACATCAATGTTTGTGTTTCTCTCTTTCTCTTCCCCCCTCACCCCGCTTCCTTGGGTAAGGATTGAAAAAACATTCCTTCAAACAGCTGAACTCTGCACTGTGTAATTAGGTACAACATTTGCTAACGGCACCCATGCAGACCTTACAACTACCGAAGTGTCAGTCTACTTTTAGCTTCTCCTTCAGAATAAACTGAAAGTTCAGTTTGTGTAACCTCTCACAACACAGTCCTCCGCACCCACAAAGGAGAACCAGAGGTTCTGTGGACTTCCGGAGTCTGTAGGTCAGATTGTCGTGAGCAGAAACAGGCTGTACCGTATGGTGGGAAAGGGCTTTCTTCGGTTAACACAATTTGCTTCTAATCTGAGAAAATGCACATTGCGCCACTTTTGATTTTATAACAAGACCCTTCAATATATACAAATTAGTCATTAACAAATGAAACACTGAATATAATAAGAAAACTATACCCAACTAGTCATGTAAAATCCTAACCAATGATGTCCCTAAAATAGAACTGTTTCCTTACAAAACACAAGCAGTAAAAAGTTTCCAAGAACTTAATTGTTATTATACTGTACAACTAGAACTTAGTTAATACACATATTTATTCACAATCATTTTTCTTGAAAAACAGTACCTTCAACCTATTCATTATTCGCACATATTTCAATGCATAAATCACTGCACTGAATATAAAAATTATTGTTTTAAATTACTGCCAGTATGCCGCATTTACACAGCTGCACAGATCCAACATGAGACTGTCAGGAGAGGTAGCCAAGGGAACGAAGTTACTTATGGCGAATTAAACACAGATTTCTGCGCACTGAAGAGGTGAGGCAAATCCGATAGGGCTTACTTGCTACTCCTGACGCAAGTCCATACAGCAGTCCGCCCCCCTCTGAATGCTGGGAGAAGACGTGTGCTCCTGGAGGCGGCGGCTTTTCTTGTCTGATAAAGTTATACAACAAGGTTTTCACAAGTTTGCTGGTGTATGGAAGACTATGCAGAAAGAAAAGAGAAGAAAATCAAACTCATACTTATGAGAGCCACCTGATTTTATGCAACGATAAATACAATCTACATAATCTATTAAAACAAAAGGATTAGCACAATTTAAAGTCTAGCCTGTCATATGATAGTGAAGACCGGGGGGTTTGAGGTCAGGCTTGAGGCTTCGTTCTGTCTTTCCTCCTTACTGTGCCATAAGTCACTGGTCAAATCACTTCAGCTCTTGAACTTAATTTATTTGTAATCTGTATAACAGGTGAAAATTATAAATTCAGTGTAAAATAGTGTATCTGACACTTGAAGGGAGGTAGTAACATAGAATCAGTAGGGAAAAGCAAAAGTTAGAAAGCAATAGTATAAAAGACTATACTTTTTCTAAGTATGAAAGTATTCAATGTATGCATGTATGCAAAAATATATCTATATGTATACAGATTTTTTTAAATGTTCATACTCTTTGTTTTTAAGCCATGGGATAAGGAGAAGGGAGAGAAAATAGGTGGAAAGGGATATGTGTCCACAAGTTGGCGATGGGTCAGTTTCTGCAATCTACACGGAACTTCTCAATAGACTCTTGAGCCAAAAGCTCAGGCCCTTTCCCTATCACCAGTGCAGGTGCCATGAAGATACCCAGGGCAACGAGAAGGATGTGGGGAAGACAACGCTCCCAACGCCCTGAGAACTCGAGGGAAAGCTACTCTGTCATTCCTTTACATTACAAAACTCTGCGAAGACTGTGTCAACAGAAGGCAGAGGTGTGTGTGTGTGTATCTAGTATTCATCCACTCCCATCCTCACCCACTAGGAGACTAAGCTTCTGCTCAGAGCACAGCCCCACATCTTAACATGCCTGGCACATGGTGAGCACTCAGTGAAAGTTTGGTGACTAAATGAAAGGAGAAACAGCCAGTCAGAGGCCGCTGAAGCAGTCTGCACACACGGTAGTGGGGCACAGGTTCCAGCGGGTCAAACGGGACCAGTGAGAAGGGGAAGACACAAAACTAATTTCAATGAACAACCACAACTGGGTGACGGCTCAGAGAGGATGATAGAGAAGGAGGAAGAAAGATGACTTCCAGTTTTCAGTTTTACAAAGAAAACACTATAGACGGTAATGAAGCTGGGGGATAAAGGAACCAGGAAGGATGGGTAGTTTGAACAAAAAATTTGGTTCCTTGCGTGTTGGGTGCGAAGTGCCGACAGAACAATCAGAGGAATAATACTATGGGTAAGAGTACAAGACCAAAAACACAGATTTATACAACTAAAAACTAGACAAATCTACTTTTTTGTTATTTACTTTTAAATTTTTCAGTTACAGTTAACATTCAATTTTATTTTATATTGGTTTCAGGTGTACAGCACGGTGCTTAATCAATCATATAATTTATAGTGCCCCCACCCCAGTGTTTCCAGTACCCAGCTGGCACCATACATAGTTATTACAATATCACTGACTATATTCCCTATGCTGTCCTTTACGTCCCCATGACTGCTTAGTTAAAAACCCAGACAAATCTAAAACAGAAACATACCATCGGCCCTGCATCAAGTACTTGTGACTGATGCTCTGTCGCAAAACCTCCTTGTGGAAGAGTTGGCAGGAAAGGAAAGCAACCATAGTCGAAACAGCTTCTACTGATATTTCATACGTGATGTCTCTGGCAAAACAGGAAACAACACAGAATAATGATCAGTTTGGAACATGAAGACACTGCTCTTTTTGGAATAAACTACACATTAAGAACACAAACCTAAATATTCAACATGTTCCTAGGTTATAAAGAAATACTAATATGTTTAACATAAAAATTAGGTTAAGAACAAACATGAGACCCTTTCCCAGTCACTAGTCTTGTACTCGCGTCAGGCACCCCGTTACTTTTCTATTTTCCCGTCCCGTCTCCCACTGCGTGACAGGTCTATCAGAGGACAGCGGAGATGATGACTGCCAGGGCCACACTTTAGGGCCACTCTAGAGCCCTTAGGTTCATCCCTGCTCAGTTGTAATGCGGAAACAAACACTCAGACTGTAAAACTGGAGAGAAATCACGGTGGGGGGAAGAAAACGACACCTTCGCAAGCTGGCAGTCACTTCGCAATGAGAACAATGGCACACCTCTTCCACCTCTACTGCCCACAGTCTCAAGGCCAAGTCTGTATGTGCAGCAAAGTGTGACCAATAAATACATTATTCCTGTTTATCATGCATATTTCTCTTATGAAGGACTATTTTTGTCCTCCCAAGATCATTATCCCTCTTAGAAACAAATCTTAGATTAAATAAAAGGGAAACAAAATTTTGGCTGAGAAGGGAGCAAAAAACAGTAATAAATGCACCAAAAAACCTTCAGTTATTGCAAAAATTTAAGTATCATTATCATAGCAACCAATAACATGTTAGACCAGGAAAGTGGGAATCTCGACAACACAGCAAAAAGAGTAATAACTCCAAAAGAATATCAAAATATTTTTACAGAACTGAGATATTCATGGAAAGCCCAAATAAAAATACTTACTACCTACTTAAATGAGGCTCATTAAACAAATTAAAGATGACCTGATTCTAGAACTGGGCAAGCTTAAATTCTACCACATATTTTATGGAGTTATTGCTGACAGAAGTATCTTTTCAATATAAAATACACAAAACACAAGTGGCCATTTAATTAATCTAATAAAGGTAACAGACAATAATCTAACTGGAATGATCTAAATTCTAAATAGATGATCTAAATTCTATGCAAATTAATCTTAAAGTTAATGCAATCACAACCAAAATTCTCATTAGATTTTTTTCCCAGGAACATCACAGGTTGACTCTAATTTTTATTAAGGAATAAAAAAGTAGTTAAGTGTATCTTCCCAGCACTACCTTATCTACCTGGCACTAAGTAAAGTCCTTCCCAGGTAAGGTCAAGTTAAAGGAGTTCATTATCACCAAGCCCTTCTTATATGAAATGTTAAAGGAATTTATCTAAGAAAAAAAAGATGATCAAAAATATGAACAGTAAAATGACAACAAACTCACAACTATCAACAACTGAACCTAAAAATCAAAAAACAAAAACAAAGAAAACAACTATCACAGAAATGAAGATCACATGCAGGGTTATTAGCGGGGAGGGAGAGAGGGGCACAAGGTACAAGGAATGAGAAGCATTGGTAAGCACAAAATAGACAAGGGGAGGTTAAGAATAGCGTAGGAAATGCAAAAGCCAAAGAACTTATATATGTATGACCCATGAACATGAACTAAGGTGGGGGAATGCTGGTGGGAAGGGGTTGCAGGGTGGAGGGGAATGAAGGGGAGAAAAAAATGGGATGGCTGTAATAGCATAATCAAAAAACAGATCCACAAATCAATGGAGAAAAAATAAATTGTATAGAAGATGGTACTAGGAAAAACTGGCTCATTTCAAAAAGAAAAATAATGCTTCATCCCTATCCTACAACATACCAAACACCTACACTACTACGGATGAATTAAAGACTTGGGTGTAAATGGCAAAACTAAAGTTAATAGAAGAAAATGTACAATGATATGTTTCTAACATAAGCACAATCAAGGACTTCTGAAATAAAAGCTCAAGAGCACAAACCATAAAGCCAAAAACTAAGGCATTTAATTACATCAAAATTAAGACTAATGCTCAACAAATAAAACTCTGGACAAAGTTAACAGGAAGATGACAGACTGGAAGGAAGAACAAGAAACTAAAATCTAGAATATTACAAGCAATCCCTACAAATAGCAAGAAAAAAAGGCAAGAACTCCACTAGAATAAAAGAGCGAAAGATATAAACAGTCAGTTAAAACAATTTGCTATCCCTTCAAGCCCTGGAAAATGTAAAGCGGTGGCAAGCATATGATGATATATAAACCTTTATGTAGTGCTGATGGGAAAACTAATCAGTGAAGTCATTTTAGAGAACAACCAATGACCCGGTATATGTATATACACCAAAGAAAAACTCCCCGAAGTATGCCTGAGGACTGTGGAAGACATCCCTTAAGTGACCCCAATAATCCCTGCTTCCTAATATTCATGGCCTTGTGTAGTTTCCTCCCCTTGAGTGTAGGGTGAATCCAGTGACTCGCTTCTAACAAAGGGAATATAGCACAAGTGGTAAGATGCCTGAGAGATGAGCTTACAAAGAGAAGGTGGCTTGGGTTGGGCATGCCCTCCCTCTTCTATTCACTTTACTGGGGGAAGCCAGCTGCCTTGCTGTAAGCTGACCTATGGGGATGTCCACCCGGCAAAGGCCTCCAGGCAACAGCCAGTGAGGAACTGAGGCCCCCAGGCCAACAATCCTTGAGGAACAGGAACCCACCAACAGCCCAGGGAGAAATCTAGGAAGCAGGTCCTCTCTAGCTGAGGCCCCAGCAATAAGCTCAGCCACAACATTATGAGACACTTGAGTCAGACACACCAAGCAACACTGTACCCAGATTCCTGATCTTACGAAACTGAAACGACGTTGTCTTAAACAACTAAGTTTTAGGGGAATTTCTTATGCAGTAACAAATAAATGACATAAGGACGTTCACTATCGGTGGGGCTGCAAAGGCAGAGGCAGTGCAGGTGCCCACTCCGAGGAGCCACTGACATGAAATGCGGAGGATGCACACAGTGCAGCGTTTCCACAGCGACGTACTACTAGCCTCAGCCTCAGAGGTGACCCTTAGCAGTTCTGAGCGGAGAAACTGTAACATGATTCTATTTATTTATGTACACTAAAAACATATATACTCATAAGCATAACATTTTGTACTTGAGCATACACATATAAAAATATATGCATTAAGCACATTAAAACTGCTATTTATGGGTAAGTACCTAGTAGAACCTAACATATAATAGTAAGTACTTAAATATTAAATGGAATGAACCAGCTACAACTTTATATTTAAATTTTTAATACATCAAAGTTATCTGCTTTGACAAATTGGACATGTTTCATTAGTTTTTATACTGTTGCCATTTGCAAATCACCACAAACTTAGTAGTTTAAGAAAACATACCGTACTTTGCCATGTAAAATGCACACTTTCACACCCAAATTTCTGAGGGAAAAATAAGGATGTGCATTATCCATGGGAATTAGCGTAAGGTGTGGGTACACACTATACACAGCAAATACGGTAAGTGTGCTATCATACAGTTCTATAGTTGCAGTATAGGCTTCAAGGGATTGAAATCGGGTATCAGCAAGCTGCTGGAGGCTCTAGGGCAGAATTCACTTCCCTCTGTTTGGGCTGTTGGCAGATTCAGCTCCTCCTGGCCGTAAAACCCAAGTTCCCATTTTCTTGCTGGCTGTAAGCGAGGGAAATTCCCAGCTTACAGAGGTCACCTCATTCTTTGACTCATAGGTCCCTCCCTCCATCGTCAAAGCCAATGATGGCTCTGAATGACCCCTCATTACTGCATCTCTCTGACCCACCCTTTTGGTTTCCTCTTCTGCCTTTAAGCACTCTGATTAGACTGGGCCCACTAGGAAAGTAAAGGATGGCTCCCCACCAAAAGGCCCTTCACTTTACATCACATCTACATCTAGTAGATGTTTCCTTGTATTCCTACTTTGCTGAAGTTTTTTTCAAGAATGAATACTGGATTTGCTCAAATACTTTTGGCACATTTACTGCGACATCATATGGCTTTTCTCATTTATTCTGTCGATGTAGTATATTAATAAATACTGATTTTCAAGTATTAATAATATTGCATTCCTGAGATAAGCCCCACTTGTATTATCCTTTACACATATATTGTTAGATGCAATTTGCTAATTTTTTAAAACAACATTTTTCTGCTTTCTTTTTATGTGATGGCATTATTAGGCTTTAGCATCAGGGTTATGCTGGCCTTGTAAACCAAGTCATCCCATCTGCTTTTGAAACACTTTTTATTGAAACATGTACCTCATGATGTGACGCTGAGCAAAGACAGCAGGACAGTATGTACCATATGAATGAACACACATGCAGATGCTAACATACAGAAAAACAGGGAGGGGTATAAGGGGAATAAGTGGTAATGGGAAAAATACAATAAAATTTTTTAAAAGAAACAGCAATCCTGGGAGATAAGATTATAGGTGACTCTCCTTCCATCACGGCTCATCACCCTCTGCCCTCTTCTGCCTCCGCCCCCACCTCCCTTTGCCCCTCTGGTCACCACCATCCTGTTGTCTGTGTCTACGTTTAACTGAAATTTTAAAACAGGGAGGGCAGAAAGAAAACGAGCTAGAGAAGCCGGTTTGCTCCAAACTGGTTGTCTCTCTCGGGAAATTTCCTGGAAAAAAATATCACGAGAGACAGGCCGAGGATAACACCTAATCTGATTCTGACCACATACACTTTATGAGCACTTTTATGTGTTTGGGGATTTGAGCAATATAAATGTATCGTCTATTTGAAAATTAAATTAATCAAGAACTAAAAACAGAGGACTGTCATAAAATTAAACTTTTATTGATTAAAATCTGATGACACACTGCAATAAGAGCAAACAAAAACTGAGCCACAGTGCAGTGTGCATGAAGTCAGTGACTCCAAGTTAGAAAACCCAGGGCCTGCTCCCAAGTTCCTCATGAGCTCACTGTGTTGTCTCCAGCACACAGCCATCTCTGGGCCTCGGTTTTCTCATTTGTAAGTTAGTGCAGTAGGCTAAATTATGTCTGATGTCATTTCCTGCTGTAACTTTCTATAATGCTCAAAAAAATTCAAAGCAATGTTAGATTCCCATGAAAACAAAATTTAAAATATATTAATTGGGCTACCAAGTGCCAAACAATCAAGGAAAAGAGCCAGAGAGACCAATACTTGAAAGAAACCAAAATTCCACCATGCTGAGTGTGGTGGTTTTTAAAAGATGAAAAATGTTGTAAGCTCACAGATCTTTCTTGTTTAATGTCCTAGTATAATCTTCAGAAGATTTTCATTACACAATCACCAAAACAAAGTCAACTTTAAAAAGCCAAAGTGTTGTTTTGGCTGCCATATTACCCCAAGAACTTTCCACCATCTGGCTGAAATGTCCTAGAACAAACTACTGTTGGAGCAAGTTATTAGTTTCATGGGAAGAAAAAAAAGACAGGCGCCGTGACCTTGCACTGGGCTGCTGGGGCAGAGTGGAACCCTTGGATAAAGACAAAAGCCCTCACGAAATGGGTGTTAGTGTTGGCTGAGGGCAAAGTCAACGAACACAGAGGAAAAAAACATCCTCCTCTGACTTACTACTGGGTAAGAACCAAACGGTACTGTAAATGGAACATAAGTTTAACAAAAACAACTGGCAAGTTCAAAGGAGTAAGACCAGAATTCAAAAATATCAGTGTCATGCCAACACAGAGAGTCTAAAAGTAAAATGCAAGTAAAGGTTAAAAAGTAGTACAGATAATGTCAACAGTAGTGATGGCTTGTTTTAAAAGTCAACAAAATCAAAGTCGTGGCAATACTCCTCATTTATAACAAGTCTTAGCAGTGGAACAGAAAGTGCCTGGAGTTAGGAGTCAGCAAACATGGGTGCTAGTCTCAGAACTGTCACTCATTACCTTTACCTGCCAGCTTACCTGTCCGCTTCATCATCTGCAAAAATTAAGGTGAATGAAATAAACTCAAATGCCCATTCCATGTTTTCGCAGCTTTTCAGAGAACTAATACTACATATGTAACAATGTATCAAATGTGTAAAATACAGCCACAAATTTCCTTGAAACAAAGTTCAACAAGCAAAAAGAGCTCTTAAAAATATCCTAAAAACTCAAAAATTAATATGAATTGATACGATGGATACATAATAATAAAGCAACTATATCAAAACATTATGTGGATGTCTAAAATGCAATTATACCAACTTACACACTGCATTCACAAAATAAGGAACAATGAGTGAAAACAGCTCTCAGGAATTAGAAATGACTGCTACACCTTCATGAAAAGTTAGAAATGTCTTTTAAATATATGAAGAGATGTTCAACCCTGCCTGTGATGAGAAAATGCAAATAAAAATCACACTCTGATTTCTATTTTTAACTGACAAAAAAATTACACAATATTCACAAGGCTCTGTGAAATGGTCTTGGTGGGGCTATAATTGGTTTCATCTTTGCAGGAGGCAATTTTTATCAAATTTATCGTATTTTTATCAAATTTTAAAATGTATGCATTTAATTTCAACTCTAGATTTATATGATGAGTATATATGCATAAAGGGCATTTGTGGCATGTAGTATATCCAGACAGTCCAATATTATTCGGCACTAAAAAGAAATGAACTATTAAGCCATGAACACAGGGGAACCTTAAATATGTTTATTACTAAGAGAACGGAGCCACCTGAAAAGGCTACATACTCTATGGTTCTGACTACAGGACAGTCTAGAAAAGGCAGAGCTCTGGAGACAGTGAAAGGATCAGTGGCGGGTAGGGGTCGGGTCGGGTGGAAGGGATGAACAGGCAGAACACAGAGGCTGTTCCAGGGACTGAAACTACCTTTATGATTCCGTAATGATGGATACATGTCATTATACATTTGCTACACCACAGAACATACAACACCAAGGCCCTGGCCGGGTAGCTCAGTCTCAACATGCCAAGGTTGGGAGTTCAATCCCAAGTCCAAGGCACATAGAAGAATCAACCAATGAGGCCCTGGCCGGGTGGCTCAGCTGGTTAGACGGTATAGATCACAGGCTCAATCCTTAGTCAGGGCACATATACAAGAATCAACCAATGAACCCATAAATAAGTGGAACAACAAATCAAAGTTTCTCTCTCTCAAAAAACCAACAAAGATTTTAAAAAGATTGTACACCAACAGTGAACCCTACTCTACTCTATGACTTTGGGTGACAGTGCCATGTCAATATCGGCTCATTCACTCTAACGAATGTACCGCTGTGGCGCAGGGTGTTCACAATGGGGGGGCCTGTGCATGTGTGGGGTCAAGGGACACATGGGAACTCTGCAGTGCTGGGCACCTAAAATTGCTCTGAAAAATACAGCCTATTAATTTTTTAATAAGTGTTATATTATCTAGAAACATAAAGGTAGGGTAATGGTAAAGGTTTAAATAAATTGCCAGAATAGCTAAGAATTAAAAAAGATTTTCTATGGGGAAGAAAGAAATCAAAGGAATAGAACAAAGAAAAATTGTTTCCAACATAAGCTTTCTGTGCTATTCGATTTTTTTCTTGAATCAGGTGTAAACTACGTTCACAATTTAAAATAACTGGGCCTGCATCATGACTAGTATTAAATATCCAAATGCAATGTAATGGGATTATGCCTGAAAAGAAATTACTTTGTAAAAAATTGATTTATAATTTATACAGGTGGCACAAAAAAAGAAAAAAATCAACCATTTGTTGACAAAATTAAAATTTACACTTAATGCCAAGCCATCTCATTCATACTTTGCTATATGTGTATTGATAATAGTAAAAGATATTAACAAAATTATTCTGTACCAGTCTTGCTTTTTAAAAGGAAAAATTCTTTGAAGGCAGAGAGAGAATCGGCGTTCCAGGGCTGAGCTACCCCAAGCATCCTGCAAAGCGGCCTTAGGAAAGTCACTTCCCCTCTCTCTACTTCAATCATATATATATATATAAAAGGGCTAGAATAAGGATTTTTTAAAGCTTAATTCTAGTTCTAAAACTCCAATGAATATGTGACTCTGAATAGCCTGTAACTTATAAGAAAACAGGCATCTGCGGGCAAAATAACAGCCAGGACTGGAGACGCTGCTTCTGCTAATCCTTCACACCTAACGCCAGGTCCTCTCCAGCAGCCAGAGAAACTCCCCCAAGCAGCCTGAGCTGCACAAATGGGCTCCGTTCCCCCACAGATGATTCAGCCTTGTTCTTTTGAATCCCGGACATCCTATGGCCTGTAATCACCACACTCGTTAATGACTTTTTCCTGAGAAGTCTAAAATATGAAAAATAACTGAGAAACAAGTAAATTCAGTGTTTTTCTTGAGCACCTAGTGTGTGTAAGATATATACTATAAGGCATTTTTTAAGTTTATGAAAGCATCTCCAAGTACATTTCTTTCGTCCGCAGCACTACCCTGAGCAAGAGCGGTGGGGAGAGTGCTGGACAGACCCCGCCCCAGGACAGCGTGCTCCTTCGCAGCTGCTGGCTGCTCTACTGCAGAGAAGGACACGAGGTGCTGAACCATCAACCTGCCTCGCTGTCCCCTCAGTAGCTATGTGAACTCGTCTCCAAGCCCACGCACTTCAGCTTCCAAGTCTAAAATATTAAACCACCAAACTCGACATCTTCAAAAGTCCTTTCCAAGTGACGCTCTGTGAACTACTAACCCCAACTTTACAGTGAGAACGCTGAGGCCAGAGGGACACTGCCAGTCAGTGGTCGAGCCCTGACGCCAACCCTGCCTTCTGGGTTCAGGATCGGTGGTGGCTGTGCACTACAGGATCGGTGGTGGCTGGGCACTACAGGGTCGGTGGTGGCTGTGCACTACAGGATCGGTGGTGGCTGTGCACTACAGGGTCGGTGGTGGCTGTGCACTACAGGATCGGTGGTGGCTGTGCACTACAGGGTCGGTGGTGGCTGGGCACTACAGGGTCGGTGGTGGCTGTGCACTACAGGATCGGTGGTGGCTGTGCACTACAGGATCGGTGGTGGCTGTGCACTACAGGGTCGGTGGTGGCTGTGCACTACAGGGTCGGTGGTGGCTGTGCACTACAGGGTTGGTGGTGGCTGGGCACTACAGGACACATTCTGCACTTTTCAGCAATGGTCAGTGAAGCATTTATGAACAATCTGAGCACGTGTCTTGTAAAACAAACATATCTGGTGCTGAATATATTTTGCTCAGATTTCTTCAATAAACCAGGTTAAGGTTTACATATTAAAATTTTTAAACTGGGATTTGTTTCCCCATGAGGCACCAGAAATCCATTTTTAAGCTAAAAAGCTATTGTGAACTTAACATAAAAAGCTGTAATGGTACCTGAAAACACTATCACCTTCAATCCAGGGCTGGTAATGTCATCAAGGCCTAATTCCACCAGAAGCTAAACTAGACCTTTACCCAAGGGCACCTCACACCTAAGCGCTGAGTTGCTTTAGCCACACACCCCCAGCAAGACAGCACTGGGAGAAGTGTCTGGGCATCGACATGCAGGGCTGTAGGAAGGCATCCTCCCAGCAGTTAGGCCCTTCACTGCTGACCATAGATCTCTCCACATCCTTCACTCTTCCGGCAACTGGTAGACTTCAGAAGGAAACTGTTCGTGGCTCTTCAGGTTCTAGAACCATTAGAATTGTTAGCAACAAAAATTTTCAATATTCAGATTTTCCACAGTATGACTGCTAAGCCAATAACATTAGTCCAAGAGGGTTGAATAATGTGTATTTGATATCATGTTATTACATTTCAAAAATCCTGTGGGTAAGGTGAATTTTATAAAGACTCCTAATCATTTTTATCCCTCCTCAAATACTTTCAAAACAGATTTTAGAGAAATAGCTTTAAAAATACATACTGTTCTTTTACACCCTAATACACAGGGAACTCTAAACATAATCGGACCTTTACTCCTGCAAACATTCAAGTTTCTACTCCACCAAACAACATGGCTTCTCCAACCAATTTCCCACAAGCCCTCTGCTCTGATCCATCTGGTGCACTGTATTCTCATTATTCGTGCGCCCAAGTGGGCCCTATCCAGCTCCTTTCTGCCTCTTCAACGACCCAGCCACTGCTGATCACTACGACTGGAAATGACGGCAGCATTCATCAGCTGCTCCTCTTCCCGGGCTACGTAGCTACCCATCCGTAAGCTCATCAAAGGTCACTCTTTTCTTTGCTCAGGGCCTAATACAGTAGAGGCACACGGTATATTCACGATACATTTTTTGAGAATGAACTCAACGAAAAAGAAATTATTATACTGTGAAGGGATAATCTGGGGCTTCTGAGACATAAACTGATTGTCCCTAACCCAAATGACCCCACACTAAGCAACATTTATAACTAATTAATCTGCCACTTCCTTAAACGTTGTTAGATGTTATTTCCCAAGGGTTTTGGTTTCCAGGAGCCCCTTTCTACCACTAATGTCTACAAGACATTGAATTTTTATGACACAACGCACCAACCGCAAAGGGCTTCGAGCCCATACACTTGCAATGGAACACGCCTTGGCACAATGTCGTGTTCCCGTGCAGACAAGATGCTGGGAGCAAACAGCGCGCTTTAAGCGCGATGGATGGGTTGTGCCCCTAGTGATTCACGGATTCAACAGTTTTTTGGGAGTCAGGCTAATCTGAGTTCCAGTGCTACAGCCATGAGCAAAACAAATGCTAGCACAGAGGAATCTGTGTTTTCATGGGGCTCACATTCTCATTCTGAGAGATACAAATAGACAATATGAAAAGTAGTGATGAATATTCCGACAGAAATTAAAGCATGGTAAAAGGGCACAGAGCGAGAGGGGCGCTATTTTGGGGTAGGCAGAGCAGCTGTTCCTAAAACGCAGACCTGTGAGCAGAAAGAAGCTTGAAAGAAGTGAGAACGTGAGCCATGCAGGTTTCTGCAGGGAGACATTCGAGGGAAAAGAAGAAGAATGGGCAAAGGCCTTGGGGACAGGAATGGCCTGGCAGGTTCCAAAGTACCAAGGACACCAGCATGGCTGAAACAGAATGAGTGAGTGGTGTGGGTGGGCAGGGTTAACAGACAACCCCATGTAGTCTGGGAGTAGACAAAGTCCCACCACAAAAGGCGGACACACACCACCCTCCCCCCGAAAGGCAGTGAAGGCAACCGGTTATGAAGATCTCACCTTTACCAGTATTTATTTTAAAAACTGGGTAATGTTTTTAGATTAAACTATAACTTAGAAACCTGCAAATCAGGGTCAGGCTGGGCATTAAGCTGTCCCAGTGCTCGGAGTTCATGGGCCGATGAAGGAGAACACAGAGCCGATGAAGGAGAACACAGAGTCAGGGATGGACCCCAGAGGAAGAGGCTGTGTGTTTCACCCGGGACCAACAGAATGGCCAGCTCTGTCCAGAGCAGTCGCACTACAGGAAAGGAGAAGGACCACTCTTGACAATGCCACCATCATTTACAGCCAGCTGACAAGGATCACTCCGAAACAACGCCAGCAAGAATAACAGACAAAAAGACATAAAAGAAAAAATATTCACCCTGGCTGGTGTGGCTCAGTGGATTGAGCACCAGCCTGCAAACCAAAGGGTTGCTGGTTCAACTCCCAGTCTAGGGCACATGCCTGAGTTGCAAGCCAGGTCCCCAGCAGGGGGAACGCAAGAAGCAGCCACACATTGATGTTTCTCTCCCTCTTTCGCCCTCCCTTTCCCTCTCTAAAAGTAAATAAATAATGTATCTTTAAAAAAAGAAAAAATATTCATTTCTAGCCCTCAAAATAACCTCTACTTCATAATTAGAAAACATTACAAGCAATCTCCAAGACAGGGGTGTCCAACCCACCGCCCACAGGCTGCCCACCTCAGGATGGCTATGAATGTGGCCCAACACAAATCATAAATTTACTTAAAACTCTTTTTTTGCTCATCGGTTTTCATTAGTGTTTGTGTATTTAACATGTGGCCCAAGACAACTCTTATTCTTCCAGTGTGGGCCAGAGATGCCAAAAGGTTGGCCACCCCTGCAACACGTAAGTGTGAGGTCCACACAATCCAACTGCTTCTGATGTTGAGCCCCCTAAACTCCACCCCTGGGTCTCAACTCAGCTATCAGAGCAACACTGAGAACTGACACACTGTTCTGCTTTCTGAGTGTTCAACCCCGTCCTGCCAACCATGTTCTTTCTACCATCCTCTCTATTAGTGTTTTGAGAAAAACACCTGTATCTTTCTTTATCCCTTTTGCACTTACTTCCTTGAGGTCGAGTAGGTATAATAACTAAAGACAAGCCTTTAATTTTGGAAGATATTTCAACCGTAGTGGGATCAACCCAATATACAATGCAAAATGTCAAATCATGAGCACATAGGTGACTTAATCTTTAAATATATAAATGTTGAGAGGAGTTAAGGAAGGAATTCTGCAAGATGTGCAGTTTTAATCTGACTTTGAAGATAAACACCTCAGAGAATTAGTATTTTATTAAAAAATCCAAACTGAAAAGCCCTATCAAATAACTACTTAAAAGTCAATTTTCATCACAAATAATTCCTTCAAATTCTGGAAGTGTATCTAAACTGTTGCGGCGATCTTGTTCTCTTAATACTAAAGTATCACTTAAAAGTCAGTTTACAGATCTCTAAGTATCTATTTACATTGTTGGTAATGACTTGCTTTCAATGTTAAAAGTGGTTTCACAGCCTCACAAGAAATGTGTCAGGCAGCCTGGAATCCCCCTCGGTGGCCGCTGGATCAGGACTCCCGCTGGGGTCAGCACACCAGCACAACACTGGCAGGCCAGCGTTGATGTGCAAGTTCACAGCAAGACAGACGGCGCTCAGTGTGAGCATCCTGTTTCCACGTGTTAACATTCCTCCTTAAATTATACACTGATCCGCAACACTGCACCGCAGTTACAGTAGATGAAACCCTGAAGGAGTAATTTGGTTTCACATGGAAACGGTTACCAAGACAAACCTTGGAGGATGGAGTTCCAAGAATATTAAATCATAAGAAATTGTTTCAGCAGCTGGGTAAAGCTGAGTGTACATAACACAAGACATCTGGTTGTCTGTGCATTTTCAGTTCATTTAAAAAGTATAAACACATTAAAACACTGACATGTCTGATATATTAACACTGTCTGCTTGCTCCCCAGGAGTATTTAAGTGGCTGGTTTCATCAGTGCACTCATGGCTTACTTACTACTTCCATCCCCCTTAACTTCAAGATATTTTGTCAACAAGAGAAAAACGTATTCATTCAGAAGATACCACTGGTCTTTGTAAGAACAAAATGTAACAGAGGTGGTGCTATTTTAAAAACTGAATCTGGAGCACATGAAGCATCACACACTAGGACAAGTAGACAACAGACAACTGGTGCCCCCTCCCACATTTGACCATATGTAACAGAAGCCTAACCACAGAGGCTTAAGCAAAATGAGGGTTTATTTTTTTCACGTAATCAGAAATCCAAAAATAAGCAATCGGTGTAATCATTCCACAATATCATCCATGCCCCATGCTCCTGGGACACGGTCCTTTGCACACGGTGGGCACCATCCTAATTTAAGATGGCCTAAGTGCCGCCTCCACATTCCAGGAAGGAAGAGGAAGACAAAGAGCAAACAGCTGAAGGCACGTGCTCTATGAGCTCATGACTTCTGTTCACATATAATTGGCCCAAACTGTCACGAGGCCACATTTTGGGCACCTTCAGTTCCCAAGGTGCCTAAAACCTAAACTGGGCCCCCAGATAATACTAGAGATCTGCTGGAAAGGAAGGTGAGGAAGGACTGTCCGGCATGCTAATAGCTAAGTCCGTCACGAGAGTTCAATGTGCACAGGACATTTCCCCTCCCCTTCCCCACCAGGCAGGTGACTCCTCAGGCACCTCAGCCCTGCCTTCCAAGCTGCTCATCACTAGGCCAGGGCTTGGTGGCTCCCCTTCCTAGGCTGCATTGCAATTCTGGACGCCGCAACTACACACAACAAGGCCGGAAGCCCGCTTTTCACAAACACAGTCTTTCTTCTTTGGACTATCAGCAAATAGCACATTTCTATCAACATCCCCATGAAGATGGAGATTCTATGATGATAAGTCTTAAAATCTGCTTCTTGTTTTCTTAATATATTTTATTGATTATGCTATTACAGTGGTCCCATTCCCCGCCTTCATTCCCCTCCACCCTGCACACCCTCTCCCACCCACATTCCCCCTTCAGTTCATGTTTATGTGTCGTAAGTTCTTTAGCTTCTACATTTCCCACACTATTCTTGCCTCCCCCCTGTCTATTTTCTACCTACCATCTATGCTCCTTATTCCCTGTACCTTCTCCCCCCTTCTCCTCCTCCCACTCCCCTGTTGCTAACCCTCCATGTGTTCTTCATTTCTATGGTTCGGCTCCTGATCTAGCTGTCCTCTTAGTTTGCTTTTGTTTCAGGTGTAGTTGATAACTGTGAGTTTGCTGTCCTTTCACTGTTCATATTTTTTATCTTCTTTTTCTTATATAAGTCCCTTTAGCATTTCATATAATAAGGGCTTGGTGATGATGACCGCCTTTAGCTTTACCTGTTCTGGGAAGCACTTTATCTGTCCTTCCATTCTAAATGAAAGCTTTGCCAGATAGAACAATCTTGGATGTAGGTCCTTGACTTTCATGACTTGGAATACTTCTTTCCAGCCCCTTCTTGCCTGTAAGGTCTCTTTTGAGAAATCAGCTGACAGTCTGATGGGAAGTCCTTTGTAGGTGACTGTCTCCTTATCTCTTGCTGCTTCTTGGATTCTCTCCTTCATTTTAATCTTGGCTAATGTAATTATGATGTGCGCCTTGGTGTGTTCTTTCTTGGGTCCAACTTCTTTGGGACTGAGCTTCCTGGATTTCCTGGAAGTCTATTTCCTTTGTCAGATTGGGGAAGTTCTCCTTTATTATTTGTTCAAATAACTTTTCCACTTGTTGCTCCTCCTCTTCCCCTTCTGGTATCCCTATAATTTGGATGTTGGAACGTTTAAAGATGTCCTGGAGGTTCCTAAGCCTCTCATTTTTTTGAACTCTCATTTCTTCATTCTTTTCTGTTAGGTTGTTTCTTTCTTCCTTCTGGTCCACCCCATTGATATGAGTCCCAGTTTCCTTCCCATCACTATTGGTTCCCTGAGCATTCTCCTTCATTTCACTTAGTGTAGCCTTCATTTGTTCATCTAATTTGCAACCAAATTCAACCAATTCTGTGAGAATCCTGATTACCAGTGTTTTGAACTGTGTAGCTGACAGGTTGGCTATCTCTTCGTCACTTAGTTGTATTTGCTGTGGAGCTTTGATCTGTTCTTCTGTTTGGGCCATTTTTTTTTGTCTTGTAGCACCTGTTATGTATGAGGGGCAGAGCCCCAAGTGCTCACCAGGGCAGAGCGACCCAGTCACTGTGTTGTGACACTGTATGTGGGGGCGGGGTCTGAGGAGGAACAATGGTGCTTGCTGTGCTCTCTGTCGGATTTCAGTCCCTTCCCCTGCTCCCCCCAAGCAAACTGGGCCCTTCTGGAGCTGATCCCTGTGTGGGTGGGCTTGTATACATTCTAGGACCCTGTGGGTCTCTCCAATGAACTCGCCTGTGAGGCTGGGACTCTCCCTGCACCTCAACCCCCACAGGTGTTTTCAATTGGTGTTTTGAGGCTTTATTTCCTCTGGCTGGGACCCTGGGTTGCCTGGTCTGTCTCGCTCCCCAGTTTCACCTGGTTTATCTGTGCATGTGCATGAATGTGGGACCACCGCCAGGTCAGCTCCCTTGCATACAATGCCTTGCTTTACAACTGCCACCTTGCTGGGTCTACCCATTGCCACCCCACACCCAAAGTCTGCCAGCCGCCACCTGTGTGCCCACAGTCCACCCACCGCTGTCTTGCGAGCCCGGGTGCCTTGTGCATCCAGTGCCACCTTTCTGTGCTGCAACCCCTCTCTGCCCAGCTGCCCAACTCCGCCCTGCCTACCGGTCTGGATGAATGTGTCTATTTTGTCTCCTTGGTTGTCCGACTTCCATACAGTTCAATTTTCTGTCAGTTCTGGTTGTTATTTTGTTCCTAAATTGTTGTTGTCCATATTTTGGTTGTGCAAGTAGGCACTGTGTGTCTACCCACACCTCCATCTTAAACTAAACTCAAAATTTACTTCTTTATTTTAAAAATAATTTCTTTGAAATAGGTATTCTCAGCAAGGATGATATCATCTCCCCACCTGACCCAGAGAATAAAAATTAGTTCTTTGAGGTGAAAACATCATAGATATTATAATGATTTATGGTTTTCCAAGAGGGAGAAACGATTAAGAAAAAAATGTCTAAAAGGGTTCCTTGGAGAGAAAATTCAAAAAAAGATTGATAGTAACTGCTTTAAAGGAACAAACATTTTGAATCACGCTGGAATTGCATTCAGTTGCTGTGACAGAAATCCAGCACAGTAAACAAATGAGGGTCTGTTTTTCTCACATGAGAAGTCCAGGTGGCAAGAGGGGGCCTGGAGACCCGTACTTGATGATGTGGGTCAGCTGCTCCACGGCACCAAAGAATTGTCTGGGACTCCCTGAGCGCACGGTGCCAAGGTGGCCGTGGAACTCGAGGACATGCCCACGTCCTGACGGCAGGAAAGGGGGCTAAGAAAAGATGGACATGAAAATCTGACCTCCCCAAAATGGCCCAAAACAAAACCAGGAAGCAAAAAAGAAGGGAAGAGCAATAATGGGTGAACAACTAGGTGTGTCCACCACATGTGAGTTAGTGTCAAACTGCTCCTCTCTTAAACCCAGGTTTACAGAGATGTATAAGATCTCTTATTACGGAGATTAATTTAATTCTGCGCCTACCATATGTTTAGTATTGCTAATGGTTTATTTTCCTCTCAAAACTCAAAATTCTTGTTCTGATGATGGATAGTCTTGAAATGACTATGGATAGTCACTTTTGGACCTTCCTACTAGTATTCCATCTACGTTCACTCGTCTCCAATCAAACTCCAGGTTGCTATCAGAGGGACATAACTAAATTCCATCCTTTCAGCCTCCTGGCTTAGATCTTTTCAGTTGCTTTTAAGCATTATTTTCCTCTCAAAACTCAAAATTCTTGTTCTGATGATGGACAGTCAGTTTAAACATTATTAGGCAAGAACGATCAAAGAACTCCATGAATGTACAACCCGTAAAAGGCAACTGTACAAGTACTACACCAGGACCCACAAACTCATCAACGTGATCAGCTGCCATCCTCCACAGACAAAGAAGATAAAACAAACCCTGGTGTGGCCAGAACTTACAAGAGAGGAATATCAGTGATTAACTGCATCAAACAGCAGACTAATTCTTCCAAAAGATCTTCTGAGTCAGAACCTGGTGAGACACATAAACAGTTTGTTAACTAAGTATAAGACAGAATGGAGTTGTTTAAAAGTTCATTTTAATGTCGACCTCTGAGTAAAATCCAAATCATGTGCAAGTTAGCATCTATTATGATTTTCATCTAGTAAAGGAATTCTGAACATCAGCTATTAATTGCATAGTTTTTAATGCTTGAATGGATCTTATGACTTCTGAAGGCCAGTAGTTTTCAAACTTCTTATACTACACTATGTTTTCTAAATAAAATATTATACTAAAGTCAAATATATAAAATACATTTTAAAAATCAAGCTGTCCTAGCCAGTTTGTTTGAATCAGGAGTACAGTACGTGTATTCCCTCCCCACTATAAATAACTGACCTTGTCCTTCTTTATAGACCTCAAACAACCTTTTCTGAACCTGTGGGAGCTCCACAGATCACAGACTGAAATGGTGTAAGAAGCCAAACACCTCTTTACAGACAAAAAGCCGAAGGTAAAATGGATTTCCAAGTCACAGAACAAGTGACAAAGGCAGGCTGCAAATTACCATCCCGATGGAAATATTCCTGTGTCCCAAACTGCTCTCAGTGACTTCTGGCTTTGGACAAAACTGACACACAACTCCAAAAAATTCTTTCCTCCCTCCATTCCTATGATACCTTATCTCTAACCCCCTCTCCTTTTATTCATTCCCAGTATCCACTACCTCAGGATACCCTTCAACCACTGGTGTGTTCCCCAGAGTTCCGCCATTGGCTTTCTTCTCCTCTCTTCTCACTCCCTATGATCTCCTGTGTCAGCCACCCGTTGTATGCTGGTGATTCCTCAATCTACAATTTTCCTCTTGGTCTCTCCACTGAACATCATATCCTCATACCCAGTTACCTGCTGGTCATTGCCACGTAGATGCATCACCAGTACTCAAAGCTCAACATGGACAAAACTGAACCGACTGTCTCAACGCTTCAAATCTGCTCATTTGTTCTTTAGTCTCCTTTCTGGTGTTGCTTCATTTAACCCAAACCCCAAACACGGACTCGCTGTTACTCAGCCCGGGGTCCTCTCAGTTACAGCCACCTCTCTGCGTTTCCTCTTTTCTTCATTCCATGTTATGCCTTCATTCATTATTTCATGATCTCAGTTCAGTTAAACAAGTTTACTAAATTAAAACTCATTTTTGGACCTTCCTACTAGTATTCCATCCAAGTTCACCCCTCTCCAATCCAAACTCCAGATGGCTATCAGAGGGACCTAACTAAATTCCATCCTTTCAGCCTCCTGGCTTAGATCTTTTCGGTTGCTTTAAGCTGATGGCTGCCACGTACCCAAAGAAACTCCCAGCTCCAAAGTGCAGCACACCAGACCCTTCAAGACACTGGCCCTGCATCCCTTCCTACTTTTATCTCGCACCATTATTCCTTCACAATTCATATTCCAGAGATACCAACCTACCCACCACCTGCCACTTTATGCCTTCTCTCTGCCTGGAATGCCCTCCACCAACAGAAACCTTTTTTTTTAAAGGCAATCTTTATCCATCTGAACCATCCTAAGTCTTCCTTTCCTCCATAAAACCCAAGTCTTTTGCCTGGCCTTGAACAAGAATAACCATCTAGATGACACCTATGCCTTGTGCAGTCAAAGACTTCACTGCATATTTTGGCTACATTATATCATAATTTCTCTCTATGTGCAATCAGGCCCCTATTGGACTCTGTATTTGTCAATGATAATAACTGACAAAGACCTTGGCATGTGATGAACTGAACCCAGCTAAGTAAAAATCTAATGGTTATTTCCAAAGCATCAAAGCATTTGGAGTCTCAAAAAAGTTTAGCAATTCTTTTTCCTAGACCACAATCACCTGGTAGTCAGAAATTTTGAAGAAATCCCTTCCTGCCTTGCCATAAATAGAATTGGCACAGTAACCCTCTGAGGGGTGAGTGCCAAGATTGAAGAGAACATTAAATTACACCAATCAAGGCTTAGAAGAATACACAGCAAGAATCAGTTCAATAACCTCATTAAACTCACTCTAAGAGGTAGGCACACTAGCTCAATGAGTGAAGAAAGTAAAACAAGGAACTAAGTAACATTTGTCTCTGAGGCTACACAATAAGGAGTAGATCTAACTAAAATCCTTCTCATTGTTAAAGCTGTCCAACATAATCCATGTGAGTTAACAACCTATTCCAACAAGCTGATTTGCTAGCATATAATATAAACCCAATACATGTTTATTAAACCATCATTCCTTGGCTCATCCTACAAAATGAAGTGACCTAACCCAAAAACAACAATTAATATCATTCATCAATTCCTTAAAGAACATTTCAGACCAAATGAGTTAGCCAGTTTAATAACATACTAGAGATCAGGAAGGGCACCAGTCATATACGGGATGTGGATGAAGTGACTGGAAATGGGGCGACTGCTGGGCAAACCTCTAGAGGCCAGGCAGCAGCACTGCCCTCCCTCCACGCCCTCCTTGCAAAGAGATACAGAGTAGTGAAGCAGGTTGCCCTGCCCTGGCAAGTACCTAAGGCTCCACCCCACACAATTTACAGGTGCCTTTTCTAAGACAGGGAGTCGAAGCAACTCTATCTAATGCACAGAAACAAACACAGGGTGGCTGCCGAATTGAGGAGACAAAGAAATATGGCCCCAATGAAAGAACAGAACAAAACCCCAGAAAAAGTACTAAACAAAATGAAGATAACCAATCTATCAGATACAAAGTTCAAAACACTGGAGATCAGGATGCTCAAAGAACTCACTGAATATGGTAAAAACATAAGACAACAAATGAAGGTTACGCTAAGTGAAATAAAGAAAAATCTATAACAAACCAACAGAGGAGAGGAAGAAGCCAAGAATCAAATCAACGATTTAGAATACAAGGAAGGAAAAAGCATTCAATTAGAAATATAGGAAGAAAAAATAATTCAAAAAAATGAGGATAGGCTTAGGAACCTCTGGGACAACTTTAAACATACTGACATCCAAATTACAAGGGTGCCAGAAGGAGAAGAGGAAGAGCAAGAAATTGAAAACTTATTTAAAAACATAAGGAAAGAAAACTACTCTAATTTTGCAATGGAAATAGACATACATGTCCAGGAAGGGCAGATAATCCAGAACAAGTTGAACCCAAAGAGGACCACACCAAGACATACCAAATTAAAATGACAAAAATTAAAGATAAGGAGATAATCTTAAAAGCATTAGGAGAAAAGGAGAGATTTACTTATGAAGGAGTTCCCGTAAAACTATCAGCTGATTTCTCAAAGGAAACTTTGCAGGCAAGGAGGGACTGGCAAGAAGTATTCAAAGTGATAAAAAGCAAGGACTACAACCTGTATTACTCTATCCAGCAAAGCTATCATTTAGAATGGAAGGGCCAAATCATGACCTTGGCCAAGTTTATAGCTGGGTCAATTAAGGAGTATTTTTACAACTTTGTTATCAATTTGACATAATAGTGAAAATAATAAAAAATAAATATTTCATACAAGTAAAAATGTAGCAATAAATAAAGTGCTTCCTAGACAAGGTAAAGCTAAGGAAGTTCATCATCACCAAGCCATTACTATATGAAATGTTACAAGGACTTATTTAACAAAAAGAAGATCTGTGAACATTAAAAAGGCAGCAAATTCCCAACTATCAACAACTGAATCTAAAAAAACAAACTAAGCAAACAACTAGAACAGGAACAGAATCATAGATACGAAGATCATTTGGAGGGTTATCATCTGGGAAGAGGAACAGAGAGAATAGAGGGGAAGATGCAGGGATTAAGAAGCATAATTGGCAGGCACAAAACAGACACGGGGATGTCAAGAACAGTATAGGAAACGAGAAGCTAAGGACTTACTGTTTATCCATGAACCATGGACACAAACTACGGGGGCGATTGCTGGAGGAGAGGGGAGTAGCAGGCGGAGGGGGGCAAAGAGTGAAAAACTAGGACCACTGTAGTAGCATAATATAGAGAGAGAGACAAATGTTACTTATTTGTTTTATATATATATATTTCATTGATGTATATATTTCATTGATAAATATATATATGTATATGTATATATATGTATATATATATTTTTTTAAGTTACAAGAATTCTCTCTTCAGTTTCATGACCTTGGCCAAGTTTACAGCTGAGGCAATTAAGGAGTATATTCACAACTTTGTTATCAATTTAACATAATAGTGAAAATAATAAAAAATATATATTTCATACAAGGAAAAATGTAACACATCAAGGTCAAAACTCTAGCAAAATAAAAGACAAAAGAATAAATAACCTGCAGCTGAAAACTCTGACAACTTCCATTTACTTTAAGAAAATAAAAACAAATCCTGCAAAATACTATATGCTTGTTTCCAGGCTAATCTACAAGCAAATAACTGCGTACCAAGTGAAGAGTGACAAGATTTGACTGCTTACCAGGTTTGACATTAAGCAAATCACTCATACTGTGTTATTTTCCAAGCAGTATTTGTATCATTCAGCTTTCATATGAAGATAAATATCTTTCTTAGTTCCAATAAATAAACAATAAACAAGTAAATATAATGTCATCTGCCAACAATTATAGTAAAACACTCATGCATTTCTCACAAGAAGGATGATATTAAAAGTCCTTGAAATTTGAATGACACAGCAAATTGAGTTTGAGCACAGGACCTTGCAGAAAGTCAGTGTGTTTACAGTGAAGTTTACAACCTAGTTTTATCTCAAAAAAATTTTTAATTGACTCTATAGCTCCAGTCAAACACCTTAGTATTTTATCCCGTAGCTTCTGGAGATAATGTTAATAGCGAACACTGACGGAGAACTCCACCCGTGGAGATGCACAGGCTACTTCAGCCCCTTAGCCTACATTAACCCTGACGATAGCTATCGAGGAGCAGGTGTGATTATCACCATTTTACAGATGAAGAATCAAGGCCCAGAGAGATCAATGTACTTATAGTGAGCAGCAGAGCCCAGACTGAACCCAAATCCAGACTCCCAAAGGAAGAAAAAGAAACATCTAATGAATTATTTTTAAAAACCTAGTTCTATACCAAGTTGGGGGATGAAGACCCTAAATACAAACCCCTAGCGAATAAGTACTATGAGCTACATTAGAGGAGAAATTTGAAATACCACATATTAGTTTATACATTGAGGTGATATATTATACATTCACTATCCAATTTAGAAGTAATTTCAAACAATGAGTAAATATAAACTATTATTTTGACTATTATGTATCACAAGGTCACCGAAATCCCACCCCTTTTCCTAGGGTTCTCCCATTCTAAAGCCCTAACCTTGCTTCTCTGATCTCTATGAGCATCACCGGAGGAAGAAGCAAAGAAGATCACTGGTATTCAGGGTCTAGTACAGCTCTTAAAATCTACTGCTGAAACTAAGCTCCGGTCCCTGTTCTTTTGTTCAGTACCCATTCAGTACCAAATGCTAAGACACCACGCTCTCATTTTGGACTTAGGCCCAGGACCAGAGAACAGCAGAATAATATCATAATCAAATGTCTTGCATAAGAGTGGGAGGGTAAGAGAGGGAAAAAAGATTTAAAAAGAAAAACACTCACTTGAAGAAGGGGGAAAAAACAGCACTGAGAGAAAACAAAGTAGCTAGAAAAAAAGAAACGCTAGGGTCATTTAAAGCAGGTTACATGTAGTTATTCAAAGAAATATTAACAGAGAACTGATCTTTGTTGTTTCCTTCGCATTAACAAAGTCAATGTCAGCTTCTCAGTGCCGCCCAGTACCAAACTGCGCCAACACAAGTACTAAAAACTCTATCAAAAAATAACAGAGCTCTACTCCAAAAACAAGTCGATAGTGTGCCTGAGAAATTTAGAGCAAAAATGATCTCTTTAAAATGGAAGGCACACAGCTAGGTTACATTTGCTATAAATACACTCAGAAATCCACAGTGGAATCTACATTACTGTCAGTCTTACTTGTGGAACTAATATTGGACTTACTATTCTACATTAAAAATCATACTTAAACTTCTAATTAGCAAATTCAAATATGTCTCTATACAGTAATCATAAATTAAGGAAAAACAAATGGATTCCCTCTTTTCTAAAAATATTGATCTACATTTTAATGCATTACAATATTTATAAGCCTGTGTCCCAAACCATTCCAATAAAACCTGCAGTAACTCTGGTTGCCTGCTATAATGGTGGTCGAACGGAAACGTTTCTAATTATCCTCAAGGATAATACAGTCTACCACATTTCATTATAAAAAGTGCCTAGTAGTAAGTTTAATTGATTCTATTCCACTGATAATATAAAAGAAAAGGAGAGAAGAGAGAAATCACTGGTTACATGATGAAAGCACAATTCAGGAGCTCCTAGGAGCACATTATTTTTCTGCAAAGACAGACTGCAGGCTTATACGTTAAGTATTCTAAAGGAGTAAAGTCCATGCTTTTTTTTCTGAGTCACATTTTTCAGCTACTGGGGTTTTGGGGGGGCACTACTCATCTATAATTAATAAAATGAAACTGTTGGGTTTTATATGAAGACAAAAATAAAAAACAGAAACCCTCATCCCCTACCTCGCACTTTCAGGTATAACCCCTGAGCTACAGCCTGTCCGGGGCCCTGGGAATTAGCTTCAGGAAGGAGGAGAACAATGAAACCCTGTAGCCACGCGAGCCAAGCACCTGGCCACGGGCAAAATCACAGCTGGCTGCAGGGGAGATTCACCTCCGTCACGTTAGTAAAACAAATACACACCATGAGCTTTGAAACTCCAGAGCTTCAAAAGGTTTTAAGTCAGAGGGGAATGGAAAGAAAACTGGCTGTGTCTTAGAGAGGAATGATTATGGATCCTTAGCAATTCTCCCACAATTTCCTATCTCATATGTGTTTCTTCTGTTTCGATTTCTCCTAGATTTGTCAGCCGTTTGGGATCCGTGGCCCTCCATCCCCTGCCAGAGGGAGGCAAACAATGACGGAAGCCCTGCACACCTGGGTGCAGCCTAGCAAACGGCAGGTCTCCCTGGAGGGTTCCAAAGCCTTTTATTGAGGGACAAGCAAATGTCAGTAAGTCTCCTCCTTGTTTTTTTTAAATAATGTTTTAATTTTTCAGTTACAGTTGGCATACAATATTATATTAGTTTCAGGCGTATAACCCAGTGATTGGACGTTATANCCTCACACTTTCAGGTATAACCCCTGAGCTACAGCCTGCCCGGGGCCCTGGGAACTAGCTTCAGGAAGGAGGAGAACAATGAAACCCTGTAGCCACGCGAGCCAAGCACCTGGCCACGGGCAAAATCACAGCTGGCTGCAGGGGAGATTCACCTCCGTCACGTTAGTAAAACAAATACACACCATGAGCTTTGAAACTCCAGAGCTTCAAAAGGTTTTAAGTCAGAGGGGAATGGAAAGAAAACTGGCTGTGTCTTAGAGAGGAATGATTATGGATCCTTAGCAATTCTCCCACAATTTCCTATCTCATATGTTTTTCTTCTGTTTCAATTTCTCCTAGATTTGTCAGCCATTCGGGATCCGTGGCCCTCCATCCCCTGCCAGAGGGAGGCAACAATGACGGAAGCCCTGCACGCCTGGGTGCAGCCTAGCAAACGGCAGGTCTCCCTGGAGGGTTCCAAAGCCTTTTATTGAGGGACAAGCAAATGTCAGTAAGTCTCCTCCTTGTTTTTTTTAATAATGTTTTAATTTTTCAGTTACAGTTGGCATACAATATTATATTAGTTTCAGGCGTAGAACCCAGTGATTGAACGTTATGTAACTTACAGAGTGATCACCCAATAAATCAAGTTACTCATCTGACACCACATACAGTTACCATAATTTTGTTCACTACATTCCCTATGCTGTACTTTACATCCCCATGGCTACTCTGTAGGTACCAATTTGTATTGGGTTGACCTAAGTCCATTACATTTATTTTGTACAATGGCTCTAGTAGCGCTTAGTTGTCTTTAGAGACCCTGGAAGATTTGGAATAGTGGTAATCCTCCTAAATATTTTCCCTTTGTTTAAAAAAAGAAAAAGCAGCATTTATTTGTTTTCTGATTTTGCAAAGGCCATTTATTGGCCTGGGCAAAAAGTCTGTTACATTTTTTTCCGTACAGTGGCTCTAGTAGTGCTTAGTTGTCTTTAACTTCATTCAAGACAATTTTGTTAGATTATATTGTGACAGCTGTCATATCAGCATGCATTTAAAAAAATAAAAATTGGTGAATTTTTGTGCAGCCATTTTAATACTGAAGATGGAAGAAAGTACACAACATTTCTGGCGTGATATGCTTTATTATTTCAAGGAAGGTAAAAATATAATTGAAATACAAAAAAAGATATGTGCAGTGTATGGAGAAGGTGCTGTGACTGATAGAACATGTCAAAAGTGGTTTGTGAAGTTGCTTGGTACTATTGACATTTTGGCCAAATAATTCTTTGCTGCGGGTCTAATGCATTGGAAGATGTTTAGCAGCACCCCTGGCCTCTACCCACCAGAAGCCAATAGTGGGAGGTAGCCAACATACTCAAAATATTCAACTCAATTAAGTTTTTGATGAAAATAAAAAACATGTCTTTTATTTTATTAAAAAAAAATGTAACAGACTTTTGGGCCAACCCAATACTCTTTTTTTACATTTTATTTATCTTTAGAGGGGAAGGGAAGGAGAAAGGGAGACAAATATCAATGTATGGTTGCCTCTGGTGCGTCCCCCGCTGGGAACTGGCCTACAACCCAGGCATGTGCCCTGACTGGAAATCAAACCTCGATCCTTTGTTTGCAAGCCCACACTCAATCCACTGAGCTATACCAGCCAGGGCCCAACCCAATACTTCTTAATCCCATCTCTTTCACTCAGTTCCCCAGTGCCCCTCCCCTCTGGCAACTCCCAGTTCTCTCTCTGTATCCGTGAGTCTGTCTTAATTCTGTTTGTTCACTTATTTTGTTCTTTAGCTTACTTACACATATCAGTGAAATCGTATGGTATTTGTCTTTCTCTGACTTATTTCACTGAGCATACTACCCTCTAGGTCCATCCATGTACCAATGTTAAGATTTCACTCTTTTTATGGCCAACTAATATTCCAGTGTATATATGTACCACAGGTTTTTTACCCACTCATCTATTGATGGGCACTTGGGTTGCTCCCACAACATGGCTATTATAAATAACACTGCAATGGACATAAGGGTGCACATACTCCTTTGAATTAGTGTTTTGGGTTTCTGAATAGACACTTCTCCAAAGAGGACATACTGAAGGCCAACAGATACATGAAGAGATGCTCAATGTCACTAATCATCGGAGAAACACAAATTAAAACCACAATGAGGCATCACCTCATACCCGTCAGAATGGCTATTATCAACAAATCTTCCTTGGTTTTGATTCATTTTCTCCAGAAGAGCATCCACTAACTTTCTGGAGGGCAAGGGAGTGGGGTGGGTAAAACTCTGGGGCCTGGAGTCTAGAAGCCAAGATAAGACCTCTCACTCTTCGTTTGTAGCCTTTGTGCCTACAAAGCCCGTTTCTCAGTGTGCCGCGCCCTTCTCTGTGCCCGAAAGCCAGTGCAGGACTCCAGTATCAGACTGGGAGGGCCGGTCTCCTGACCGCGCCCGGCACAGCGGAGGGTCCTGGCATCTCACTGCTTCCTTCAATCCGTCCTCTCGGCTGTCTGCCTCTGGACACACCTGCTACTTCTAACACCTAGGTCTTTCCAGGGTTCTGAGGAAAGAATTGGCTCTTTTCTGGGATTTAGCTTTCAGCTTTCACTGATCAGTTAAGTTCATCATTAGTCAATTTTCCTACTTGCAAAATGTTAACACAGTATTCCCCTTCTTCCTCTTTAACCTAGTAATAAATTCGAAACTTTCATTAGTCCCCCTACTGATTATTTTATTGGGATTTCAGGAGAAAGCAAAGATAATTGGGTATACTGAACACACTATGCTTGAGAGCAAGCCCCACAAAATATTTTTTAAATAAATTTATACTGAACTATTTTACACCAAGGAAATACAGTTAAGCAAGCCTTTTACCTGGACTTGACAAGTCCCTAGTCTCCGTTTTCTGCAAAAGCCAAGCTAATCAGTTACTATGCTCCCGGGGCCGTGGGCCTGGCTCCCACAGCTCCCGCCAGGTGCCCTGCCTCCACTACCCACCCCCCCACCCACCCCCACCCCCCGCATCCCCACAGCTGCCTGCCCTGGAGCATGGGCAGTACGGGCTCTTGCAAAGCAAACCTATTCTCCGCCCCAACACCCCCACCCTGTGCTCCCAATCCATGTGCCTCCTCTTAGGACCTTCCTTTCAGCTTATTTCTCCCCCCTTTATTGCTTCTATCTTCACTCAATCTCCACAGACTTCTTCCCTCATTTAAAAAATTAAAAAACATTTGTAAAGAAACTGTAATTGCCTTCTACTGGCAGTAGAGTGGCATTATTACTCCAAAGGTCCCTTCTGTACAAAACAACTAGTTCTTGGCTAAAATATACTTTTCCGTGCATTGATGGGCTTCCAGAAAGTAAAAGAAATCTCCAAGGGCCCAGCACCATAACCAAAAAGAACCACCAGTGAACGAACCTTGGCCTGTACCCAGAGAAAAACCCTGAGCAGCAGCAAACTCCAAGGGAGGGGGACCCTGAGGAAGAAGGCCAGACAAAGCCAACGCGGGGGGCCTGAGCCTTCAGCCAGCGGCACGGAGAAGAGCCGACCCCGAGATGCCACATTAAGCCGAGAACTGCTAAGTGAGGAGGAAGCGGCCTGGTCCCTCACCTGGGGCCTCATGTTAGGACGAAACAAAAGCTCACGCTCCGCATCATCAAGTACAGCAGGAAACAAACCACCGTGAGTGCCTGCGGGAATCAACAGCCCGTTTGGCCCCCTGAGGGCTTAAAATACTGTACAGGGTAGAGCAAAGTAGGTTTCCAGTTGTGAGTACACTAAACAGAGTTTATTCTTATATTATTACTTATTGATTATTGTATTGTCTTCCATACAAACAATACACTGATCCCCGTTATGTGATAAAGATGTAAAAAAGTATCAGTTATTGCCTTGGCAAGAATGGGGCAAAACCCCAAGAGAGAGGAAAGGAAAACTCACACTGAAGGCAAAAGGAAAGGGGAAACAATTTTGTGGTTCTTCCTAGTGTTGCCCAGGGTGGGCTTTGTCCCCGCCGACTCTTCTCAAAGACGTGGAAGAGCTTCCTTTACGTAAATATAAATTCTCCCTGGCAAACCCTCTACTATCACCTTGCACACAGCCTATGGGAAAATGTTCACATATGAAATCCTCACAAACTTTGATTACAGACTGAAAGCTTATTGGGGGTCACATCACCCTCATAAAGATGGCTCCCCTGACAATGCCAACAAGATTCATGTGATCACAGAAGTACTACATGACTGGAATAAACAAAAAAATCAGTATGCTGTACTCACTCAACAACCTTAAAATGCCTCAGTTGACTTTGCTCAACTGTTTGCAGATGGTTCTCTACTTCTGTCAATTCGACCTTCAAACGAACTGTACTACTGTATGTATCTATCTCTAAGGAGTCCTGCACACACCTCATTCAGATAGTCATCTACTGTCAGCTGAGAAATGGATGTTTTCACCTACTGCATAGTAAGGTTCCATATTTTCCCATTCAACAGCATCTCTGTAATCATTTAACTGCAACTCACTTTTGTAACTTGTAAAAAGACATCAGCAGAAAATACAGAAAAGGCTTATACTATGCAATAAGAAGCAGAAGCCTCAAACTAACAACACGTAATGGTAAGATGAAGAACCACATATGTCGAGAACAGCAAGTCTTTAACCTTAAAAAGATAACCACTGGACTGAAGCTGGGGGGTCTGACAGGAAGCTCAGCTATACAGGAAAAAGAACCAAATTCAGAGAGCACGTATAAAAAAACCCTGACTGCGAACTGCACGAGAGGACAGTGTGTCCATGCACAGACAGACAGAACCACCGACCATCGGGCCTCACCGATGGCTCCTCCAGTGAGACAGCCATCCTGACAATGTGCCCACGGTGAAACAGATGGCATGTTTACGCTGCCTCTGCACCAAGCGGCCCAGGATGTTCGCACACCACGCTTCTCAAGCAGGAATACGAGTCACAAGTGCAGGCACAGAGTGAGTGTTGCGGGAAGACATTAGCCCTCCTCACAAAATACAGTGTATCCTCTAGTGCGTCAATTTACTCAGTAAGTGATAAAAACCAATTTTATATTAAAATAAATGATAATGTGTTAAGTAAACATATAATATATGCACCATTTTATAACAACGCCAAACAGAATGTTAAGTGTGCAGGTGCTGCTTGGACGATCCTCTTAGGCCCCCGGGGATAAACACTCACTCCATTGTTGCTGCTGGAACTTCCTGGAGAGGTTTGCAGCTCCCCAAGGGAACTACGTTTTGGCGCTGCTTGTCCCACAATAACAAGGCCTAGCACGAGCAAAACTAACACATGCAAGACATTCAATTAAAAGTTCTATCTCTTTTTTAAATTTATCTTTAGAGGGGAAGGGAAGGAGAGAAGGAGAGAAATATCAGTGTATGGTTGCCTCTCGTGTCCCCTGCTGGGAATTGGCCTGCAACCCAGGCATGTGCCCTGACTGGGAATCAAACCACGATCGTGTGGTTCGCAGGCCCACACTCAATCCACTGAGCTATACCAGCCAGGGCAAAAGTTCTATCTTTTTAAACACTGTCGGAGTAGGAAATTAAAATTAAACATGTTCATGTGTTAAAATTCAAAATCAGTGTCTAAGGCTCTAGGTAGGGAAGAAAACCTAGTGAGGGCAAAGGTGTGTGTTTTAAAATGACTGTAGGAAACTCAGGGCAACACTGCCTTTGCCCTCAGAAAGAGAAGAGATACAGCTTTAAGGGGAATACATGCAAAACCCTGTATTCCCCATATTTCATTTGTTAATAATCCCATTCTTTTCTTTTAATGCTAGGACATGAAACACGAGCAGCTGATTGTGAAAATCACAGGCCCTCTTAACTGCTGGCAAAAAAGAAATCTCTGCAGTATCAGGAGAAAATAGTAACCTTTTCCTGTATCTTCAGAAAAGGATGACAAACAGCAGCATCAGAAAACTGTCCTTGGAAAAGCTATTTCTGACCAAGCGGCCCCAAAGACAGCCAGACTCAGAGCCTGTCGTTACCCTATGACAGTGACTTTAAATACTCACGAATCTGCAATTCTGATCAACTGTCTCACTTAATGAGGTGCCGCCCTAGTGATAATGTTTAAACTGACATGTTTCCTGAAAGGAATACTTGTGATTTTTTTATTTTCCGTATGCATGGAAGTCAAAATAAATAAAAGTCTCAATCCTACCAGCTTCTTTATTTTCAAAAAAAAAAAAGGAGAAAAACATTGAGAGCCTTGGCTCTTCTGTATAAACTAACAGGGGAAGAAGAAAGAGTGGCAGTGTCAGCTTATTTAAGAATGAAAATTATAAGGAAAAATGGAATTTTCAAAATTATACTTTTACTCCTGAAATTGTATGCTTATGGGTTACACATGCCATTTCCAGAACATCTTCCAAGGCAATACTTACTGTAACTGCCAGGAGATCTATCTTCGTAAGTGAAATGAAGTAGTAGGTCCTCCTCCGACATCTCACAAATGAACACCTTCAGCAAATAGCAAATAATAAACAGAGCGTTGTGTGTCTGCCAGATGAAGATGTGGCTGGAAAGGGAAGACCGAAGCCACGCAAGAGTCAGAATGTAATCGTCAGCACAATCCGCTCACTTCTGGCTCACGGTTTCTTCATGCTGTCTTGGTCACTTTGCCCACACTGTTTGCAGTATCAGATCAACGTCCCTATCTTTTAATGGATCATCCACCAGTGATATCTATTGGAGTTTAACTCCTATTTCATTCTATGTATTTTACATAGAGTCAACCTAAAACATTTCCTTTAGGCATGACTGCTCTTTGTTATGAACTTATTGCTGTCCCGCACACAGGCAATTCAAAGAAAAGAAAGATAACAATATACAGTACCATAAGAAGAATACATGCAAATACACGACCAAAATTTTAAATGTGGGATCACCAGTAGCACAGCATAATATCTGCTATCTGTATTAATAACCATGAACTCACACATTTTCATTGGACGTAATATAATTTGTTTGAAAGCTGGGCAATGAACAATCTTTTATAAGAGCCAGCCAGAAAAAAAAAAGCCCAAATGCATAAAGGTTAGCTTCCCACTGCATCTAGTATAAAACTACCTCTAATCTGAACCTTCTTTCATCTACTATGAAAGAGATTAAGAAAATACACATGGAATAAAATAATAAACTTCAGTCATTATTTAAACTAGATATGACCAACAGAGATAATGGGCAGTAATTACCTTTTTAGTACTAAGTACATCACTATTAATCTTCTTAAAAAATATATTCCTAAAGATTATCTAAAATGCTCAAATCAAACAGATTCCAGAATCCGTCATCTCACCCCAATGACCTGGACAGCAAAGCCAAACCTCTCTTTTACTTCGCCCCCNATAATGGGCAGTAATTACCTTTTTAGTACTAAGTACATCACTATTAATCTTCTTAAAAAATATATTCCTAAAGATTATCTAAAATGCTCAAATCAAACAGATTCCAGAATTCATCATCTCACCCCAATGACCTGGACAGCAAAGCCAAACCTCTCTTTTACTCCCCCCCCCCCGTAATGATAAGGGGAATTCCTTTATGCTTTCAAAGGACCACCATCATAATAGATTTCTACCCACAGATGAAGAATACTCACTCTGTTAAATATGAAAAGAACATGACTTAATCAGCCAACTTACTTCTGACATTCTGCTGAAAGTTTTAGTTCTTTGGTTCTAGAAAGGAAGACCTTAATCAACGCACCAAGGTTTCCTGTTCGAGGATTGTTTTCAACTGCAAGAGAAAAAAAGATTTTAAAAAGTTAACATTAAGCACTAAAATCAAAGTGAGTGTATCGTAACATTTATAAAGTCAAATGTCAAACTGAAGTCACTCATGGACCAACCTTATTGTCAATAAGCAATGAGAAAAACTGCTGTTTGCTTGTAATCATTTCTAAACAAAAACTAATATACAAGATGAACCGACAGAAATAGTAGGAGAAAGTACCATCTCACCTGAGAATACAAAATTGCAAAGAAAAGACGTGACAGTGAACATACATGCACAATTTACACATACGCCATTTTCTTTAGAAAAGCAGATGTTAAAAAAACTCAAAAGCTGATCATCTATATCCCCAGTATATGGAATATAATAAACCATAAAGGTTAAAACTGCTCAGATAATCCCAAATTATTCTCACATAAAATAGAAAAGACACATAAAGAAAGCAATGTGGTCAATGGAGAGCTATTTGACCAGGCAAAATTTTGAAGAATTTGTTGAAAACATTTTTAAGTTTAAAAGGTGGGCATTTCAGCAAAGCCAATCTGAAGAACTGAGAGAAGACTATCGGGAATTCGAAGACCTGGCTTCTAGACCCAAGTCTATAATAATGGAACACTGAACCGCAGACCAACTAGTTACTCCTTCCCCTCCACTTGCTCGTCTGTAGAAGAAACACAGCTAACATATGGTGCACAGTACACACTATATACTTGGCACGCATGGCCCTCAGACTCCACGGTGGCATAAGCACTCACAGCACCTCCATTTAAAGACCCTCGCTGTAGGCTGTCACTCGCTCCCAGACACATCCTCGTCTCCTGACTCGAATCCTTGGCTCTAAACTACACCATCCCAGCCCTCGTAGTCAAGGAATCGGAGTTTAGGAAACTATACAGTTCTATCAGGCTGCAGAGCGAGACACAGGTCAACCTGCTTGGGCTGCAGGATGCCCGGATACCTGGTTAAATCTTATTTCTAGGAGAGTTGGGGAGAGCGTCTCTGCACTTGAACCGGTCGGAGTCCTGAGTAAAGCAGACTGGCGTCCCCACTGCAGGCCCAAAGAGAGCGTCGGAGGCAGGCTGAATGACCTCTCTCTGCCTGACTGCCGGGCCAAAACTCTGGTCTTCTCCTGCCCTTGACTAGGGCTTTCAATACTGGCTCTCGTGGTGCTTGGGCCTTTGCACACGGACTGGAATTTGTTAACACGGTTAACCTTCCTGGGTCCCCCAGCGGGCAGACAACAGGTGGTGGGACTGCTCGGCCGTCTGCGAGCCAATTCCTTGTAGTGAGTTTCATGTAGATATATAGATATAGACCCACCCTGTGGATTCTATGGATTCTGTTTCGCTGGAGGAGAACCCTGGCTCATAAAGTATAAATGCACAGAAGTTTACAATTCGTCCTAAGAGAGACTATTTAGTCAGAACCTTTCATTTCACTGATGGAAGGAAAAGAAGCCCAGAAAGGCCAAGTATTGGGCCCAAAGTCAACAATATGTCAGTGAAGGATGCCCAGTCTTTTCACTTTAACAATGGTTTTTCTAACTGTGAGATTCTAGAATTACAGGTATTTGTTTCACTTCTGAAGTATGTTTTTAACCATTTGAAAACCAGAAATGCAAACACACACATTGGCTAGGAGAATTCATTTTTAGGCAGATCTGAGAATTATGCTTTTGCTGCCATTTCTATACATAATACCTAAACATATGACAAAGATATAAAAAGATGGAATTCTCCAGAATTTTCTAAATCCAGGTCTGCACAAATCCAGGTCATGTACTTTTGAAAAAATGCACATGAGAATAATAAGTACGCCATCCCAGCATACCTGCTTTGTGCTCAGCAACTGTCAAGCTAACTCAGGTCTATCTGGCGGGTGTGTGTTCCAGTCACAGCTTGAGTGTTAATATCTCTAACTGGGTAACTTTCTCATTGCAACAAAAGCTGCAGCACCTTGCACATGCGTGGTTCGTGGACTAGCGGCAACAGCATCACCATCTGGAAGCTGGTTGGAAGTGCAGAACCCCAGGTCCACCCGCACCGAAGTTCACAGTGCTTTTCAAAGTGGCATGTGCACTTAAATCACAAGGCACTCTCATTAAGCTTATGCTCTGATCCTGCTCATGTGACGTGAGACCTGAGACTGAGTCGCTCACAGCCTCCTAAGTAAAGCCCCCCCCCCCCCCACTCCTGGTGGCGAGGTGAAACCTGCGCTATAAATTAGGGCAGGTTTGGCCGCACTTTCATCGTAAGAATAGGTGTGTGGTTGTATTTTAGATATCATTACAGTTTCTCTCAAACAAAAATTTCCTACTTTCCAGCTTTGGGTTTAGTTAATGAAAGACTATCCTGAGATTTCAGGATACAGTTTGAAGAAAACTGTTAATGTCTGCAAGTGCATCAGNCCGCCACTCCCGGTGGCGAGGTGAAACCTGCGCTATAAATTAGGGCAGGTTTGGCCGCACTTTCATCGTAAGAATAGGTGTGTGGTTGTATTTTAGATATCATTACAGTTTCTCTCAAACAAAAATTTCCTACTTTCCAGCTTTGGGTTTAGTTAATGAAAGACTATCCTGAGATTTCAGGATACAGTTTGAAGAAAACTGTTAATGTCTGCAAGTGCATCAGTGTATAAATTAACATTATGTAGCTATTGTAAATCAAAACAAAATACTGAAACAAAGTCTTGAGACTGATAAAATTCAGAATCCCACCTTCACAATCTTGTGTTCATTCAACAGCCCCTTTATTACTAAATTCCTTTATAATCTTTTTTACTGTAAGTGGTTAGCTATTTTTAAAAAAAAAACAAAACAAAAAACCTGTATCTTGGGGAAAAACAGACTACTAGATTGATGGAATGAAAGCTCTGTGCACATTTTTCATTCACTCAGCATGTACTTACTGAGCTGCTGATAGGTACGCAGCACTGCTGCAGGGGCAAGGAAACGCAAACAGAACTCCCTGTCTTAACAGGGCTGACATTCTAAGCCAGTTAAGTTTCCCTACTAAGCTTCTGGGCAAGATGCAAATGGGACAATAAATTAATAAAAGTAAGTATGCTCAATGATGTTTCAACCACAATACCAATGGTAGGCTTCTATTCCAAAATACTTCAATGGAATTTATTAACAGGATCAAACCTATTTGGTTAAAATCAAATGCTATGTTGAAGCTGAATGAGCTTCAGCAGCCAGAACAGAAATGGGGACATCTGACAGAAAGTCAGGAAAGCATAATAGGGCTAGACTACAGAATCTGACCAAGTTCAAATCCCAGCTCCACCACTGCCTAGCTGTGTGACACCTGGCAACTTAACCTTCCCACACCTCAGTTTCCTCATTTGTGAAATTAAGATCATAGTACTTAAGCATAATAACTCATCTGACTCTAAAGCTTGAACTTGGAGAAATCTATGAACTAAAGTGGGCTTTTGTGTAAAGAGGGGAACTCTCCACCTTTACAGGAGTTCAAGCAAAGTCCAGGTAACACTCATAGAGAGGTACTATAAAGAGGATTTCCATCTGGAGTGAGACGTTCAACTTGCTTCCGGGTCCTGAAACAACCTCTCCCAATACATCACCGAAATACCCATGAGCCCCCAGACCCAATAACCAACACACGGGAAACACAGAAACACACTAACAGTCCATGGGGGTGCAGTCAACAAAATCTACATTGTGAGAAACTCTACGACCCACTTTCTTTTTTTAAAATTACTTTTTATTTTCCAATTACTGTTGACACTCAATATCATACTAGTTTCAGGTGTACAGTACAGTGGTTAGACATTTCTATAACTTATAAGGTGACCCTAGCAATGGGCCTAGCACCCACCTGACACATAGTCATTACAATATCACTGACTGCGGTCCCTATGCTGCACTGTACATTCCCACCCGCTTTAATAAATAAATTAAAAAGAGGAAAAGGGAGAGATAAATGCAGGAGGAATGTGGCTATGGGAAAAATCTTAAAGCTGTATCGACCAGTAGTCACAATATGAGGACCTTGCCTTGACCAGGTAGCTCAGTTGGTTCGCGTGAAGGCCTGATACACCAAGTGTGCGGGTCTGACCCTCCATCAGAGCAAAGATGCAACCAGTGAATGTATGCACAGGTGGAATGACAAAGCAATGTCTCTCTCTCTCTCCCTCTAAAATCAATAAACAAAAACACAATTTAAATGATAATACTGTGAGGACCTTATATAGCTCCAGATTCAAACAAACTGAGACAATGAGAAATCACCTCATCCTATCATAAAATGTCAGTGGATAGTGAGGTTAAAAAATGTTTTTTAATTAAATAATGGTATTTTTTTCTATAAAAATCCTTATTATGATACATACTGAAATATTTATGTATGAAATTACATGATGTCTGACGTTTGTGTCAAATTAATTATGAGGATATGCTTTGTCTGTCTTATATACATTTTTATTTGTGCACTTTTCTGTGCATATGTCATACTTCAATAAATGAGTGAGATACATATGAAACAAGACTGGCCATGCATTGAAAATTATTGAAACTGGAGAATGAGTACTGGGAGCTCATTGTATTATTCTGTCTTTGGATGAGCAGAAAATTTTCAAAATAAAGATTTGAAAATAAAATACCCCTGAAAACAAATTATACAAGCTCACAAAAATTGTGAAATTAGGATACAGTTCTTCTTTCAAAAATAGGAAACACTTTCACTAACCACAAATTTTATAGAACCGAACTACAAATTTATCTGGTAAGCATCAGCAAGCCTGTCTGCCTCAAAGCACCTTTGAGGAAAAGGTTCCCCTCTTACCGTCCACTCCAACCAGAAAACGTATGTGACTCCTGCAAAGCAACTGGCAACAAGAACCAAACAAGCCAAACACAGGGCAACTTATGCTGGACAGTAGTGTTAGGAAAAAAGGTTGATCCAACTGTTCCACTTGGGGACTTTAGAATTCGCTCACACCCCCAAACCAAGGAATGGGAATAAGGGAAAGTCTCCCCTAAACTGAGCAAACACGTACAAAACGCAACCACCTTGGGTCCTAGAGGTTAGGTTAGAAAACAGGACCAGCCCACCCCCAAGGTGAAATAGCAGCAGATTCAATGAGCAGCTACAGAAGCAACACAACAAACAGGGTTAACAAAAACGCCCACTCTGGGGGCAAACACTGCGCCTTCCCGGGTGCTCAATACACTTTCCCTGCTTTGTTTTTCTGAAGAGTCATCATTATGTAAAATACATGTATTTATTTATGGTCTGGCTTCCCCACTAAGATAGATCCCTGAGGTCAGGGACGAGGGTCAGTCTTTCTGCAGTCACACCCCCAGCTTCTAGAACACAGGCTATAATATTAGAGGTGCTCAGTAAATATTGGCTGGGTTAACGGATAAGAGGAAAAGAGTAGTAACTACAAAATAAGAAACAGGTTATGTGGAAACCTCAGCAGAAGAGCTGAATCAGAACTGTCAAAAAATTTTGGTACACAAGCATCATTAGTGGAAAATAGGAAAATCAACCATTTATTTTTAAAAAGAACAGAAAGCTCCCGGGAGAAAATAGTATAACGAAAAGAGGGCACTCTGACATATTGGAAAAACTAGGAATGATTAAAAATAAACCAATACAGTAACAACTAGAAGATGCATTAGAATCTTGAAAAACAAGAACTGTAATAAATAAAATGCTGAGTCAAACATATAAAGGAGGAACCACAAGAACAGAGATGAAGAAGGCAAAGAACAGAGGTCCCATCTGAATGTTACAGGTGATGATGCCAAGCTGGAGAAGAAACTAAAACAAGCAAAATTAAAGCCATAACTGAAGAAGACTTCAGAACTGAAAAAGACCTTAATAAACCAATAAAAAGACCTCATCCAATTACAGGCAAAAGAAAAAGTATAACAAGAAACATTTAATCATAACAGTTAAAGGGAAAAGTCTTGTGAACAAAGAAACAAAAGGTTAATATTACTAAATGCCACGAAAGAACTGACGAACAAGTAAGGAGTAAAGGAGTTTCTGTCCAAGGAAGCTGTCTGTCATGCTGGCTGACTCCTACACTGAGGCCCAAGGGAAAAGGAATCCAAGGGACTCAATGGAAACAGGGAACGAGAGCTGAAACAACATAACAGCTGCCTGGTGCTGAGGAGGCAAAATTTAAAGTTAACTCCCGCCAAGTTAGAGGGGCTTGGTCACCGCCTAGGACCTTCCATGGACATCCCTGAAGGGCCATGCTTGACAAGAACTGTGTCTCGTGACTAACAGCCACACCCCAGAAATAAGGAAAACTCAGAAATGGTAATAGGAGACCCAGAAGGAATGGAGGGAGAGACAGGGACAGGAAAAAAATATCTGAAAAAGTTGTGGGAAATAAAACCTCCCTATATTCTCAGTGTTCCCATAAAAAAAAAACAAAAAAAACAAAAAAAAAACCCTTCGCCTCCTGGGTCAGGGAACCAAATATGCCATAAAAGTGAGGGAGTGTCTGCTTTACTTCTCCTAGAAACATTTCACATACCATAAGGATTAGAACTGCGGCCACGCGTTTAACCTTCCTTATCTCAGCAAAAGCCAAGCAGCTACAGCACAAGATAAGCACCTCAACTGGCTCCAAAGGTGCAGAAAAGACTGGGGCCTCACCTTCCTGGGTGTCTACATTTCAAGGAGGAATGAGATCCCAGAACTTGGAAACACCTATAGGTCAAAAATGCCAAGACAAGGAGGGACAGTATCTGGCTCCTGAAGAGATTTTATTTACATACCAAAGGGCTGAGTAAAGAGGAGAGGAGGGGGAGAGGAGGAAAGTTTTCCTCTTTATAAGAAGGAAAAAAACACCATACACACCCTCCCCCAACTATTCACATAAAACAACTCACCTGACTCTCATAGCATTGTCCTAGCTTAGGAACTAGGACAAAGGAGGATCAAATGCACTTATTATTTACTTTGTTGTTCTTAATAAGAAATCTGGCCCTGGCTGGTGTGGCTCAGTGGACTGAGTGTCTGCCTGCAAACCAAAGGACTGCAGGTTCAATTCCCAGTCAGGACACATGCCTGGGTTGCAGGCCAGGCCCCCCAGTAGGGGGGCACACCAGAGGCAACCACACATTAATGTTTCTCTCCCTTTCTCCCTCCCTTCCCCTCTAAAGTAAACAAAACCTTTAAAAGAAAAAGAAAGAAATTTCTAAAATTTAAGGTAAAGAGAGAATGAAAGCAGCAAGAAAAAAACTCGTCATTTGTAGGGGAGCAACGACACAACTAAAAAGACTTCCCCTCTGAAAAATGGAAAACTGGAGGGCAATGAATGGGATGATGCCATCAAAGGAAATAAAAATACACATCAACCAAGAATTCCGTATCTGGAAATATTCCTCCTTCAAAAATGAAGACAACGAGGACAGTGGTGGACAACTTTATAATGATGAAACTTGACAAACACAACCCTGGCCAAGTAATCAAGGTCAATGTCATCAGTGATTGCTCATGTCAATAGCACTCCTGATCTGATGTGCTGGGAACAGTACTTCCCCTCTGTGGTTTTCCTCCCACAGACCCATAACCCCAGTGTCACTATGAGAAAAACATCAAACAAACTCAAACTGAAGGACATTCTGAAAAATGTCCTACCAATACTCCTCAAAACTCTGAAACATCAAAAATAAGGAAAATCTGAGAAAATGTTGCAGACCAGAGGAGGGTAAGGAAACATGATGACTAAATGTAATGTGGTAACCTGAATGAGATCCTGGAAAAGAAAAAAAAATTAGGAGAAAACCAATGAAACATGAATGAAGTGTTAAGTTTGGTTAATAGCAAAGTATCAGTGTTGATTCTCTAGTTGTGACAAATGTACCACATTAATGTAAGATGTTAACAATAGAGGTAACTGATGAGAATTATATGGGAACTCTCTATATATAGCTTTGCGACTTCTCTGTAAATCTAAAAGCTTTTCTAAAATTAAATTTTTATTTTATTATAAAAAAACTCAATAGATAACTTTTTAAAAAATATTTTATTTATTTTTAGACAGAGGGGAAAGGAGGGAAGAGAGGGAGAAAAGCATCAATGCGTGGTTGCTCCATGATCACCCCTCACTGGGGAGCTGGCCCACAGCCCAGGCATGTGCCCTGACTGCGAATCACGTGGGAAACCCTTTGGTTCGCAGGTGGGAGCTCAAGCCACTGAGCCACACCAGCCAGGGAACAATAGATGAATTTAACAGCAGATGACATACAACAAGAAACAAGATTAGTAAACTAAAGACAGGTTAAAAGATAATATATTCCTGATGATCAGAGAGAGAAAAAAATTGTAAAATACAAAAGAAAGAGAGAGAGAGAGAGCACACGCACCAGCCCCTAATAGGCATATGGAACACAATAAAAATATTAAAGGAAGTATAACAGAGGCCCCAGAGGAGAGGGGAAACAGGATAAGATAGAAACAGTATAGAAACCAATAATGGCTGAAATTTTTCCAAACCTGGTGACAGATACCAACCCACAGATTTAAGAAGCTCTATAAACCACAAGCAGCAAAAGGGAGAGAGAAAGAGAAAGAGAAACAGAGAGAGGAAGGAAGGAAAGAAGGAAAACCACTCCTCAGCAATCATTCNAACTGAAGGACATTCTGAAAAATGCCCTACCAGTACTCCTCAAAACTCTGAAACATCAAAAATAAGGAAAATCTGAGAAACTGTTGAAGACCAGAGGAGGGTAAGGAAACATGATGACTAAATGTAATGTGGTAACCTGAATGAGATCCTGGAAAAGAAAAAAAATTAGGAGAAAACCAATGAAACATGAATGAAGTGTTAAGTTTGGTTAATAGTAAAGTATCAGTGTTGATTCTCTAGTTGTGACAGATGTACCACATTAATGTAAGATGTTAACAATAGAGGTAACTGATGAGAATTATATGGGAACTCTCTATATATAGCTTTGCAACTTCTCTGTAAATCTAAAAGCTTTTCTAAAATTAAATTTTTATTTTATTGTAAAAAAACTCAATAGATAACTTTTTAAAAAATATTTTATTTATTTTTAGACAGAGGGGAAAGGAGGGAAGAGAGGGAGAAAAGCATCAATGTGTGGTTGCTCCATGATCACCCCTCACTGGGGAGCTGGCCCACAACCCAGGCATGTGCCCTGACTGCAAATCATGTGGGGAACCCTTTGGTTCGCAGGTGGGAGCTCAAGCCACTGAGCCACACCAGCCAGGGAACAATAGATGAATTTAACAGCAGATGACATACAACAAGAAACAAGATTAGTAAACTAAAGACAGGTTAAAAGATAATATATTCCTGATGATCAGAGAGAGAAAAAAATTGTAAAATACAAAAGAAAGAGAGAGAGAGAGAGCACACGCACCAGCCCCTAATAGGCATATGGAACACAATAAAAATATTAAAGGAAGTATAACAGAGGCCCCAGAGGAGAGGGGAAACAGGATAAGATAGAAACAGTATAGAAACCAATAATGGCTGAAATTTTTCCAAACCTGGTGACAGATACCAACCCACAGATTTAAGAAGCTCTATAAACCACAAGCAGCAAAAGGGAGAGAGAAAGAGAAAGAGAAACAGAGAGAGGAAGGAAGGAAAGAAGGAAAACCACTCCTCAGCAATCATTCTAAAATGGTAAAAGCCAAAGAGAAGGGGAAAAACTTTAAAATATCCTGAAGAAAAAAAATTCCATTATTTTCAAAGGAAAATAATAACATTGACAGCTTTCACCTGTACAAAAATGAGAAGCAGAAAAATATCTTTAAAGTGTGGAAAAGAAATTAATGCCAACCCAGAATTTTATACCCAGCAAACATATACTCCACAAGCAATTAAGAAATAAAAACATTTTCAGACAATAGAATTTTCTGTATAGCTACACAGCCCTTAAAATTGATAAACATTTACATTTATTGACATGAACAGAAGTTCCTGAATACTGCTGAATGAAAACAACATATAAATAATACCACTTATATGTAACTGTGCATATAAATCAATACAAATGGAATACTCTGAAAAACATCACAGAAGATTAGTAGTGATTTCCTGTATCTTAAAGACTTTTTTTAAAATCCAAAAAACAGGGGGAACCTGCGAACCAGAGGATCACGGTTCGATTCCCAGTCAGGGCACATGCCTGGGTTGTACTCCAGTTCCCTGCAGGCCAACTCCCAGCAGGGGATGCACAAAAAAAGGCAACCATACATTGATGTTTCTCTCCCTCTCTCCTTCCCCTCTAAAGATAGATAGATAGATAAATAAATAAATAAATAAATAAATAAATAACAGGGGAAAGAGAGGGAGAGAAATATCAGTGTGAGAGAAACATTAATTGGTTGACTTTTGCACACACCCCAAGTGGGGACTGGGCCGCAACTCAGTCATGTGCCCTGACCGGGAATCGAACCAGTGACCTTTTACTTTGAAAGACAATGTTCAAAAAACTGAGCCATGCTGGTCAGGGAGATTTCCTGTATTTTAACAGTATCTCCATTGTTACATTTCTGGCATCTTTTTTTTTTTTTTTTTGCTGTTCCCAAAAGTATTTTTAAGTATATAATAATGTATTTAAATATAATCCAAGTGAAAAACAAATTAAAACTGTAGGTAGTATGTAAGAGTATATCAAAAAATTAATAATAATAGGCAATATACAAAATTTTAATGATGGCTATGTCAGGACTGTGGAATTATGAGCAATTACCCAACTTTTTTACAGTTTAGTACTTTCCGTTACTATGTATTGTATAATGAGTAAATATTACTTCCAATTTAAAGTGTTACTCTTTTATAATTCATAGTTTTTCTTAAAGATTTTAATTATTTTATTTTTAGAGAGGGGAAGAGAGGGAAAAGAGGGAGAGGAACATCAATGTGTGGTTACCTCTCACGCACCCCCTACTGGGAACCGAGGTATGTGCCCTGACTGGGAATGAAACTGGTGACCCTTTGGTTCACAGGTCGGCACTCAATGCACTGAGCCAGAAGAGCCAGGGCTAAAATGTTATTTAAAAAAAAATCCAAGGTCACCTTATAAGCCATGATCCTCATAAATGCAGTGATATCACTGTTACATAAACTCCTTTAATGTTCAGCAAACTGCTACGTAAGGTTTTCTCTTAATAATTTTTTATTTTTTTCCCTATCCCTGAAAATCCACTCTCATTTGGCAACCAGCAAAATGTTCTCTGAGTCTGTTTCTATTTTGTATGTTCCTTTATTTTGTTCTTTAGATCCCACCTATACATGAAATCATATTATTTGTCTTTGTCTTATTGCTGTTAACGTAGTACTCTCTAGGTCCATCCATGTCGTTGCAAATGGTATGATTTCATTTTTGATGGCCAAGTGTTATTCCACTGTATATGCTCCTTCTTCTTTATCCATTCATCTATCAATGGGCACAATTTTTGAAAGCCAGCTCTATTTAGCACAAAATTCTCTCATCTATAGTTGTGACCGCAAAGTTCAAGGCAACTGCTACAATTACACCTCTATCATTACCAACATAATTTGTTTTTAAAAGCAAAAACATACCATCAGAGACTGTGGCAAAGTACCTCACCCGGGAGTTGGCCGCATAGCTGACACGAGCTTACCCACACAACTTGATTTAGTAACAGAACGGCACTAGCACTCAAGAAGTCCTGTACACTCAGCATTTTGCAAACATATTATCCCCAATTTTCAAAGCAACAATGCAATGCAAGTACAATTATCTACATTTTAAAAGCATACACATTCCTTTCCAATTGCTACAATCTTGAAAATAAAGCATTTGAGAAATAACATCCCCCCAAAGAGTGACATTTGTTGATATAAATGGTGAACATAATGATAAGATACTAGATATTACACTGGATATTTCATACACTATCTGATTTTTTTTCTTCACAGGAATCCAGAAATTTAGATGAGAAAATTAAGACTCCACTAATAAGTAGCAGAATTGAAATGAAGATCGTAAAAGTATTTCAGAGCCTTTGCATTTACCACACCACCGCCTTGTTATCACCAATTCAAGAAGCTTCCTACTATACTGCCCTATTCACAAGGGGTAATCACTCTGGTTAACAGAGCCACAACAGCAAATACAGTCTGTGTGGGTGGCAAATCACAGGCTGATTGACCTATATTTCATATGAACTGTCCACGTAACTACAAAGCTAACTTACTATTTTGTTTTATCTCTGCATTTCAAAATTCACAAAAAAGAGTAAGCTGAAAGAGACTCTATGGTTTAGAAGTGTCTATTACCACTACTGCAAATTAATTAAACAGGTGTCTTACTGCTAATGAATGAACGGTACATTCTAGTGGCTTCAATGAGCACCAGGAATAGAAGTAATTATCATCATCATCATCAATATATCACTTCATTAATTCAACTCATATTACACTATCAAAATTCATAACAGAGTACTTCCCATAAATGTCCACACACAAAGACACACACCTACATACTCACACAAACACACACACGCACACGCTCATTTCCCCCTCTTACCTAAAGACCTGCAGACTGAAACGGTTGCCTCCTCCAAGAGCTTCAGGTCAGTACTAGAGAGACAGAAGAAGAACGGCATTAATAACTGTAACACCAAATATGTACACAGTCACCAGTTAAAGGAACATACAAAAAATAAAAAAGGAATTCAGAAGGAAAATATGATAGATATATATGGTGAACAATAAAGCCAGCAAAATAAAATGAAGCTTCTATTTCCAATGTAATTAGGAAATTGACTGTAATTCTCAATATGGGGTTTCTGAAGAAGAAGGGCTCAGGCACCCCGCCTTTCAGGCACTGGGGCAGGGAGGAAGGGTGGGGCTGGGGACAGAAAAATTCAATGAAGGCACTCCACAGTACAGAGCAAAGGCGGGGGCCCCATCAGCCCATGTGCGAGGGCAGTACTGGTGATGGGACTGATTATACATACTTAGAAAAAATGCCATTATTTTTGGGAGATGGAGATTTTTAAGCAGCCATAGAGGAGCTGCCTCCCTTCCCTTCGTCCCCTCCCCTCCCCCGGGCCCTGCCACTGGCCTGTCCTAACGCGTATGCAATCAAGGGAAGGAAGAAAAAATACAGACAAGCAACTTGCGGCTTCCAAGGAGTTTAATATTGTATCTAGGGATTGTATCTAGGGATTGGAGATACAGGAAAAACTAGCTTTAGAGTCCGGTGACTGGTTTAAAAATTTTGCGTTCTTTTCTGCAAATACACACAGCAGGGTACAGGGAATCCTCCAAATGGGCAACTCTTCAAGGGCCACTTTAAAAATCCCTTCCTTGTAGAGCTCACTGCTGTTGCTATGAAGCACACTTTTAAAAAGAAAGGAACATGAGCATTAAGGCATACGACAAGAAAATTTTGGAAAAACTGTGGAAGAACATGAATTGCTTTAGACATCTCGAGAACTCTGCTGTCCAGTATGCTGCCCACTGGCCACACGTAGTGTGGCACATGGCTAGTCCAAACTGAGATGTGCTGAAATGTAAAATACACACCAGATTTCAAAGAACGAAGCTACTTCATTATTAATCCTGATGTCCACAAAATAATATTTAGTACACACTGGGTTCAATGAAATGTTGCATATATTATTAAAAGTAATTTCACCTCACTTTTTTCATGTGGCTACTACAAAGCTTTCAAATCCATGAATGCCTTACATATTCCTAATGGGGCTGCTCAAGAAACTGTCTCCAGCAATTAAGACAGTATCACGTACAAAAAGCATTACACATGGTCACGTAAACAAAGCTAAGACCCACTAACTCCTTCAGTGGGTATGCCAGCACCTTAAGAATCTCAAATTATATTCGTATCCTAAAAGATAAATACCTTTTCAAAGTTAAATCTTAAAATTTCATCTAAGATTAAAATTTTATAGCCAAAATAACCTGGAAATAACCTATAGTAAAGTGTTTACAGGCATTAGATATTTTTAGAGTGTCTGCCCGCCTCCAACACATGTCTGTGGGCCGTGCCCTAACCCTTCCTTCCCTGTCCCCAACCCCCGCTCAGGGGTGAGCAGAGGCAGACAGGCTCCTCGGCGAGACCCCACTCCCCTGGCCACAGGTGACTGGGTCAGGGACGGACATCCAATGTAAGTCACACAAGAGTCTTGGGGAATTTAGAACTGAGATGGAAAAACGGGTTTCCTGACAGCTGGAATCTGCGTAGAAAGCTGAGGGTTATGGGAAGCCACCCTCCACCCACTAAGCGGCAGAGAAAACCAGTTAGTAGGAAAATGAATGAAGCTCCTCCCAAAGCCTCGCCGTGTTTCTCTGGTCTTGGATGCTAATAGACAGCAGCACCCTGTCTCCTCATCACACGAGCCTCTCTTTCTGGTATATGCTAAATCAAATTGATTTTTGTTAATAACCAAAAGGTTCTGATTAATAAATCACTGTGGTCAGATTTAATCATACACATTAGTACTTGGCAAGAAGTGGGAACTATGAATTACTCAGTTTATTGGTTACTCAGGCAAAAAAAAAATAAAGAGGTATAACATGCAAAAGACTATGAGGAGCTTTATGAGGTTAATAATTAGACCACACACATAAAAGCTGTTTCACTGGTGCTTCTCCTTTGTTCGGTCAATAACACTCTCAAAGCTGGCTGGAACCGAGAGCTTCAATTATACATATATGTGTGTGACTATAACCTACAAAAGCTTCTGAATTTGCTCACTCAACAAACTACCTGGATGCCCTGAGCTCTGTGAAAGATGTTGCCTCTGTCTCCAGGGTACATGGAAGGAAGAAGCAGCAGATAACTGGATACAGGGGAATATGAAAATCAAGACCAGCCCTGTGCCTATGCTCACAGGAAGTGCATCCAACTCACCCTAGGAGCAGTCAAGGAAGGCATCCTGGAGGAATTAACCTGTCTGTCCTGAAGAAGCAAAAGAAATCAGTCGGGCAGACCAAAGGAGAGGGCTTTCCACACACAAGTATACACAAAGGCATGGAATAGTATACACAAAGGCACGGCAGTCACAGAGAGCCTGGCATGTTCTGGAAGTGAAGATTAATCACCACTGGAGAAATATACTAGATGGCTGCAATACAGAGTTCCGTTTCTCAACTTGTTCTCAACAGTAAGGTTCCCAAACAGGCTTCTGATTGATTTCTAATACAATATTAGCCTTAAAAGGGGATTAATTAATTCCACATGCGTTAGTGAGGTTCATTTGTACATTATTTCTTCCAAAAAATCTTCTTTGACCATCTAAGACCAGATGAGAAAGAGTCTGGATTCTACCCCAGAAGCACCCAACCATAAAACTGAGCACACGGTAGCCAGGAGCAGCAAGATTGCCCAATTACCCACCCATCTATAGCCTCCTTGTTCAACCAAGGGCTCCCAGCCTGGTACAAAGCAGGCACTGAGTGAATGAATGTCAGACACTTCACTACCAAAGAACAAAATTATACCCTTCCCCCAACACCCCCCTGCCCGGGTTCCTCAAGAAACACTTGACACTCTCCAGCTCTCAAGGCAAGGTCTGCCCCCAAGTTTAAATTTTTATTAAAATGCTTCTTAGAACACTCATTGAAGCAGTCTGGAAAGACTGGGAATTATCCCGCTTCCCTAGGAAAGCTCCCTCTGGTGGTGAGCCAGCCAGCACCTGCCACTGGGTGATGAGGCCCCTCAGGCTGGGTCTCCACACAGGGCGGGATCTGAAAGGGCACCGCTGCCTCCTCAACAATCGCCACGCCACTCCGGGTCGCAAGCCCGTGGAGTGCCCAGGTTATAAACTCCGTGAGAACAGGGAAATGTCCCATTCACCCATGCTGCCCTGCCATGCCTGGTCCGGTGGCTCAGCCAAAAGACAAATACTTGGTCATTACCTACCAAATAAAGGGTTTGCAGAGCCCCGTTTGGCAGTGTCCCTGCAACTTCTGCACTCTGCAGCCTCACTTATTTCTACAAAGGAAATCAGCCAGGCACACCCCTGCCAAAAGCAACCCACTGATTGTTAGAATAGAAGTCCTTCATCCCACCTCTCCAACCTCCAATTTTCTAAACTTCTTGGAACATTTTACGCATAATCTTTCCTATTTGCTTGATTTAGAGCTAAAATGAGGTGGCTAGCAACTGGGGTGGCTGGTAACCGTTGCTGCGTGTGACAGGCAGCTTCACACAGAACTGCTTTAGTTTGACAAATGAGCCCAGATCTCCTGGCAGCAGGCAACCAACAATCACCATTTGCAGTAAATAAAACTAAATTGGTACCGCAGAGTATGCCAATGTTTCCAAGACAATTAGGAACCGAGTGCTGGTTCTGAAGGTAGACTTGGGGCACTGGAAGCACAAACAAGGTGAAGAGGCAGCAGGTGAACACTCATACCAGTACTGATGAAATAAATGAGCACCAGACGAGGAGCCTCAAACTTACTGTATGTGTACATGAACTCCTCAATTCCAGGTCAATTGGCAAAATGTCAGTAACGGGAGAGTAAGGCTAAAAACTTCAAACTAGTGACCTGTTGCTCTAACTTTTGCTAAATGAACTAAACCTGGATAAACAACTATACCGACCCAGAGACCAGGCCTGGCTCCGTGGGAAAGCAATCCATCTCTGTGACAGCCTATCGGGCTCCTCCTCCTCAGCCCGAATAGGCTGCTTTCCAGCAGCAACACAAACAGAGGAAGTCACACAACAGGAGCCCCGTTTGGCTGGTGACCCCCCAATGAACAACGAGACCTACAGGACTGGAGAGCTATGCCCACAAGCCGCACATATATATCATCCCAAGAAAATGTAAAATGAGTCTAGGAATTGTTTTCACAGTTTTAAGAACCTTCAGTGGGTTTCCCTGAAGATAATTCAGCAAGGAAGCGGTTATTCAAGTTCAACTAGCCCTGCCCAGTATGGCTCAGGTGGCTGGCATTGTTCTTTAAAGTGAAAGGCCAGGGCACGTGACTGGGTTGCAGGTCTGGTCACTGGCTGCAGCACCTGTGCAAGGCAACCCATTGGAGTTTCTCTCTCACATGCATGCTTCTCTCCTTCCCTTCCTCTGTCCTTCCCTTTCTAAAAATAAATAAATAAAATCTTAAAAAATTTTTTCACAACTAGAGAGAAATGCATTGTTTTTTGAGAGAGCAAGAGAGAAATCGATTGGTTGCCTCCCACATACCCTGACCGGGAATCAAACCCGCAATCTTTCGGTTCATAGGACGTCACTCCAACCAACCAAGCCACGCAGGCCAGGGAGGGAAGTTCTTAAACATCACCACTGCCATCACTGGACTATATTCTAAGTCTGTTTCCTCCCTTACTTTGATGTCACGAAGAGAATCCCCTTAGAAAGAGATCTGTCAACCTCAACCTCACACTCTCCACATGCTTCTATGAGAACTCTCACAACAAAATTCCCCAACGAATACCAATAATGCAGCTGAATTATTTCTAAGTTATCTCAAATAATCAATGTAATTACACCACCTCTACTGAGAACACCAACATACACCATGAAAAACTTAAGTAACTGGGAAGTGCAGTTAGCAGAGAAGACTGGGAAGATCTAGCTTGCCTTCTCATCTAGTTTAATTCTACTCAAGTTATGTATTAAATTGGAACACTAGGAATCGCTTCTTGGCCTTTTGGCTAAGATCAAGTGTAAATTGGAACACTAGGAAGAAATATGAGAACAAAGAATAGGGAATGTCTCCGTATCACTGGACTCACGGGCGGTCACTTTCAATGCTTAAACACCACGCGTATGAACTGTCAACGTAACCATGTCATCGATTAAGGAGCTCACGCACACCAGTGGCGTGGACGTCCAATCCTGTCGGCTATTACTGAAAACAACGCACACTCCTGGTGTAATGGAAAGAGCACAGACTTTGAAGCCACAGAATTTACGTTCAGCTTTCTCACTTTCTATTGTCTTGACCTAGAAAGGTTACTTATTTTGAACCTTAGTTTATTCATCTTTAAAAGGGAGATAAGGATGCCACCATCTCACAGGACATGAGTTGTAAGGACTGTATGGCAATAAACAGAGAGTGCCCGGCACACAGCTCAGGAAATGCCAGTTCCCTAACCCAATCACAATAATAGGGCAAACACACAAGTACCAAACTTTCAAATTTGCAAATTCTTGTTTATCAACACTTTTTACAAGTAATTTGCCAGTTTCACACCAACCCTGCCACTGTGGAACTGAAGGGAAGTATAAAACATAATTTAGTAATTCTTGGAGTACTTTTACACTTTGAAACAGTCTCAAACAGCTGTATCAAATAACTATAGGTGATCTGCTTTGATTTTATTTACATTAATGTTTCAGTACAGTCAAAATATAGCACTAATGCATTACAAAGGAAATCAGTATTTCTTATTCACCCAGCAAAACCCCTCTGTATTAAGTAACTTTTAATAAGTGGCAGAAAAGAAATTAAATTTAGGTATTTTTCTTTTTTTAAGGAAATGGCTTTTATACTATATTATCATAAAAATGGACCGTGCAGAAACCACCATGAAGTAACACTGCACACCTATCAGAACTGCTGAAACAGTGACACCCCCCGGTGCTGGCAAAGGTGCAGGGAAACCAGATCCCCCCCCTTTAACGGTGGGGGTGTAAATGAAGCAGCCACTGTGGAAAACTCTGGCAGTTTTGTATAAGACTAAATATACACTCACCACACAAACCAGAAACTGCCCTCTTGAGCATTTATCTCAAAGAAGTAAAATCGTATGTTCGTACCAAAACCTGGACACAGATGTTCGTAGCAGCTTTATCCACTACAGCCCAAAACTGGCAACGATCCAAAAGTCCTCCAACGGGTCACTGTTGAGACAAACTGTGGTACACACACAACACAGAACGGCACTCAGCAATGAAAAGGAACGCACCACTGACGGTGACACACAGCCATCTGCATGGGGCTCGAGGACACTGCACTGAGGGAAAAGAGCCTATCTCAAAATGTGACCTACTCTGTGATTCCATTTACGTAACCTTCTTGAAATAACAAGATTATAGAGATGGAAGACTGACTAGCAGCAGCCCAAGGCTAGAGAGGGGAGGGGGGAGCACAGGCGTCTTTATGAAGGGAAAGCCCAAGGGAGCCTTGCTGGAAACAAGTGTCTTGGTTGTGGTGGTGGTTACCCAAGTCTACACACGGGCAGTAGAACTATACAGAGTAAACACACGTGTAAACACACATGTACAAACGAGTGCATGTGTAACTGATTGCTGAACCTCTGGGGATCACTCCAATGTCAACACCCTGGTTCTGACACTGAACTATAGTTACGCAAGATACTACCACAGGGGGAGACTGCGTGAAGGACGAAAGGGACCTCACTGTACATCTTTGCAACCTCCTGTGGCTCTATTATTTCAAAATAACAAGTTTAAAAAACTGAATAAAAAATAAAGCTAGCCCTGGCCACTGTGGCTGTTATTTGGAGCATCAAACCATAATCAAAAGGTTGAGGGTTCAGGTCCCAGTCAGGACACATACCTAGGTTGCGGGTTCCAACACCACTCCAGGTGCACACAGAAGGCACCCAACTGATGCATCTCTCTTGCATTGAGGTTTTCCTCTCTCCCTTCCTCCCTCTCTAAAAGCAATGAAAAAATGTCCTCGGGTAAGGGCAGAAAATAAAAAAATAAAGCTATATAACCTATGCAAGAGTTACATAAATATACACATTTTTATAATACACACATACACAATTCTGCATGAATAAGATTACGCTCTATGAATGGCTTTATAACTGGCTTTAACCATTTAGTACATTGTGGATCTTCTTCTATGTCTATAAACATATGATTATTTTTAATGACTATATATTGTTCCAGTGTGGAACAATATATTTGTTCATTTTTATTTGTTTATTTACTCAGTCTCCTTATTGGACATTAGATTGTGAGCAATTTTTTGCTATTATAAACATTGTAATGGACACCTATCCATACAAATCTTTCTATACATATTTCCAAACTTGTCCGATTATCTCAATATAAATTCTAGAAGTGAAATTGCTAGGCAAACAGACATACACCTCTGTTCTGATGAGCAGTGCAAATTACGTCCCAGAAAGATTTAACCAATTACCATTTGCACCAAAAGTACATAACTGTGGTTTATAAGCCCACACATATTCCTAAATTTGCAAAATTCCAAACCCAGATCTTTGACACCAAATGAAGTGATCTTTATACTTAAGTAAGCATGTGTTGACAGTGTACATAGTGACAAATACAGATTAGTGATAAATACAAATACAGAACCTTAGTGACAAATACAGATTTTTTCCCTCTAAAATGGCCTATAGAGAGGAATCCATAAAGGATGTACATCTGGCTGGCAAATTACTATCATGCCATTGTAAATTTGAAACAAATTCTATCCAGTACCAGCTACATTCTTTCACTGTCCCAGGCGGTCAGTTTTTGAGTTACATCACATGTACATCCAGAAATACCGTACAGAGAGTTTACGATCTTTGGACTTAAACTCCGCCTTACAACGCTGACAAACAACTCTGACCTCCACTTCAAGTATGACAGAGTGAAGCGGACATAGCAATATTCAGCAGTGATGGGGGAAAACATCGCAATGGATGATTACATCAGCCACTTATGCAGAACACGTCTCCAAGTGTCAGGCACAATTCAGAAGGTGACAGAGGAGCAGGGAAACAACACTAGCCTTGAGGATGAGATCTGCCGTCCCCCACAACCTCAGGAAACCCGGCCACTGGTTTGTGAGTGAAAAGAATTAAAAGACCGGGACTCAGTGCTAGAGCGCACCCCCCCTCATTCATCAACACTGCTCCAGTACTGGATGGCAAACGGCTTTCCAAACCTGACAAATAAACGAAGAAGAAAACCTGTTGGTAGGGAAACAAACTTCAGTTCATATGAAGCCTGAGTTAAGAATTCAAGTGTCCACAACCCCAAAAATATATATATGAAATAGGCCAGGTAATAAACTGAATACCTACTCCTTATCAATGTCACACACGAAAATATGTGAGAGTTATTTACAATATTTTATTAGCTGGTGTGACAGGTCAGTACGGTATGCAAGTGCAATGCCACTTGAGTTAAAGGGAGCAGCACCCTTAAGCTGGTAAGTTCACTGGGGACCTGCGTCCTATACCACGAAGTGAGTACACCGCCAGTCCTGCCCAGCACCAGAGGAGGCTGTGGCCCTACAGCAGTTTCCACCACCCAACAGTTTTTCTCTTTTGGATGTTTTTGTTCCCTAACAACTTATCTGTCTCATTCTTCATCTATCCACGCTTTGGATTGTTCAGTAACATAAGAGGCAACAATGGACATTGCCAGGCCATGGGTTGACCCTCAGGAATTAAAGAAAAAAAAAGTGGTTGAATAATACATAATCTTAGAAAAGAAGCTTACCAATTGGTTGTAGAACACTGCAACCTAGAAGAAGTCTTATGATTATCATTCTCAACTATAGAAGTACTTGGGTTCCCACATATCCAATTTTTAAAAAATTGTTTACACTATAGAAATAATTTATTTTTTTAAAATATTTTATTTATTCATTTATTTTTTAGAAAGAGAGGGAGGGAGGGAAAGAGGGAGAGAAACATCAATGCGTGGTTGCCTCTTGTGCACCCCCTACTGGGGACCTGGCCCGCAACCCAGGCAGTGCCCTGACTGGGAATCAAACCACCAACCCTTTAGTTTGCAGGCCAGCACTCAATCCACTGAGCTACACCAGCCAGGGCAGAAATAATTTATTTTTAAAAATTAAAGTTCCAACTAAGTATACACTTAACAGAACTTCATTAATTTGAAATCCACTAATTTAGAATTTGGGTTTTTTGGGCTACAATTGAGTTGAAACTGACTTTTATAATTTAAGAAAAATATTTTAACAAGGGAAGAGGAGATTTATTTAACTCTCTAAAATGCATTTAAAAACTTTAGCATAGTAATTGTTCATATGCTAATAAATTTGTTGATTAGATATAATTTGCAATTTGTACAGACCTATATACTATACAATGTTCTCTCACCTTGATTATTTCATTTGATTACTTTTATTTTCTATTTTTTATTTTTTTTAAGATTTTATTTATTTATCTTTAGAAGGGAAGGGAAGGAGAGAGGGAGAGAACATCAGAACTCATTTGATTACTTTTAAAAATCCTGAAGTCAACTGAAGAAACAGGAATATCTTCATTGTACAGGTGACAGAAAGACAAAGAAGCTAAATAACCTGTCCAAGGTCACAATACAAAAATAAACACATTTAACTTCTAGTTTAATACTCTTCCAATATGAACAACATCAATTTAGCTACTTTTTTATTAAAGCAAACCCACATAACATCAATCCAACACTACTTGGAATTTCTATACAGACCTAAAGAAGTATTGTCATACATTTATTTTATTATTAAAATCATGTAAAATGTATGTGGTAATAAAGAACTGGAGAAAACAAAAACTTTAAGCCTAATAGGAAAAGCAAAGCAATTTCTTGTAACTGCTATGAAATAATAAACTCTAGTTTGGTCAGGAAGCTAAATTTTTTAATTACACATTCCCTAATTCACAGATTTCAGTAATTTAGACTGGTTTTATTTTACTGGTAAGCGCACCAATCTTACATGTGAATCTCATTAATAAAAGATGATAAACTCATAGTTCAAATCTATTAATGAAAAGAGATGGGCAGAAAGCTGCTGGAGAGTAGAAATTATACACAGATCTCTGAATGCAGATTTTCTGAACAATTCAAGTAAATACAATTATGAGGTTTACAAAAAAAATACTGAAAATGCTTAAGTCCCTCTTTTCACTGAAAATTCTGCCATAAAATCATTTCAAAATTGACATTGTATTAATGTCATTTTCAGCCCACAACATATATACTGACAAGTTATGTGTTTGTCAGTTAATAACACAACCTGAGCCAACCAACAAGTAACCATTCAGGAAAGTACGGAAGCATTCCTGAGGACTCCCCCCGCCCCCGCCCCGCCGCTTACCTTAGCAAAGACAGAATTACAGAAATCATTCACAAAACTAACTAGCCCATTCAGTGGTTAAACTGTGGGAATGTTAATGTTTTAAAAGGGCCTATTCATAGGAAAAAGTCAAAGGATAAAAACTGCACATAAATTTATTAGAGCAATTTTTAATGTACCAGACAGAACCAAAAAGGTATTTATATTCATGGGATTCACAGGCAGCCCTATATGCTGTCACTCGAGTGCCAAAATGAAAGGAACTGTAACTATTAAAATGTCAAAACTTCAGCAACTACCATGCAATATAATATCATACTTATTTTCTCAAGAAAGTAACAGAAAAAAATGACTTAAAAATTGAGATTCCATCCAACACAGTGAGAAAAAGAAAGAAGGGTACACTTGGAATAAAACGTACTTGTCTTTTAATGTTTCAAATATGCTATATATCCCCCCCCATCTGAACTTTTAGTTTAAGAGAGCGATCGACCCTGGGCAAACTGAAGCATCTTTTAAAATGCTTTTGCCTAGAAAGGTCTAAATGAAGAAGCAGGTTTTGACTCAAGATGTAAAAACGGAACGTCTTTTGGCCCCTCAGTTTGAGAAACTAAGACGCCAAAAGAGGTGTCAAGGCATCCGTTCCCTCAGTAAAAGGCCAAGCACAGGCTTTTGGTCCCTGGTCACGTAACCCGAGGTTACGAGAACCAGAAGAGGGCTTGGGAGACAGTTTGGTAGTTAGTTAGCCCAGGCCCACTCGGCCGCACAGCAGGTGGTTTCCACTTGGGAAAGTTCTATGAAAATCGTACGTAACGTGTGCCAAAGAGAATAAAAATACAGAAGTGAAGGCACCCAAAATTCTAAAGAAAAAATTAATTTTACAACCATTTAACTGATTCTGTCAGTTAAAAATTTGCAACCTAATTCAATAAGACTCTTTCCCTGTTTCACAATCAAGGAAACAGGTCGAGAAACTCAGAAAGGACCATTCAGGCAGCTCCCCTTAAAGAGAGAGAAGACACACCACTCCAGGCAAGGCTAAAATAATGGCCAGATTATCCATCAGCTTGCATGCATTAATTATAAATAATAGAATGATATGTTTACACTGTAAATATAAGTACCTGTATTATGCCCTTTTGCTTTGAAAGCATTTGAAAACATGAATATGTAATGTGGTGGTTCTTTTCTCAGAGATTATCACACATTTGATGCTGCATCATCAAATGCTTGAGGCTCATCCTGTGATCATCCTCTCCAGTGGAGATAGTACAGCAGGACGGCCAACAGCTCCGGCTCTGGAGCGACACCAACCTGCTCTGAGTCCAGTCCACACCAGCTATTAGCTGTGGGACCCTGGACAACGACCCCCGCTCTCAGTTTTCCCACTCACAGGAATAGCAACAGTACCTATCCCACTGACTCGATATGAGAACTCAACGAGGAAGTGCATCTAAGGCAATGAGATGAGCCCAGCACCTGGCACGCAGTAAGTGCTCAATAAATAACTGCTAGATTAAGGTAGACGGTTCACTGGCCCAGGCTCTTCACTGAATGTACGTACTGTTTACAATGTAAGAGCGATTCCCTAAAAGGAAAATCAAACTGGTCACTGGAACCTAACAATACTGAAGAGAGATGGAAGACATTTAGAAGAGTTTTTTTTAGAAAGTACAACTAACTGAAGTTTAAAAAAACATAGTGAAATGGAATATAGATACAATGAATATCATTTAGCCTAAACAGGAAGGAAATTCTGATATGTGCTACAACATGGATAAACCTTGAAAATATTCTAAGTGCAATTAGCCAAACACAAAATGACTAATATATGATCCCACTTATAGTTACTAGGAATAGACAAATTTATATGGGCAGAAGGCAGAACAGGGGCTGTTACCGAGGGGCTTGGGGAAGGGGAAATGGAGCTATTTAATGGGTACAGAGTTTCTGTTTGGAATGATGAAAAGTTCTAGAAATGGACAATGGTGATGCCTATACAACACCAGGAATGTAGTTAATGCCACTGAATCGCACACTTAAAAACAGTAAACTTATGTTCATCTTACCACAACAGAACAGACTATGTGAGCAAAATCTCCCCATATCACAGGAGAGTTAGTAAACTACAGACTAGACTCAATTACCAAGTGAAAACGCACTCGTGTCTGGAATACCATGCGACATAGGCCACACCGGCCTATGTAATGTGTTTCCCTGCTCACTGTCCTGCCACGCGGGACTCTCGCCACACCTCCAACACGCAGAACTCACTCCTGCTTCAGGCCCTTTACAGCTGCTGTCCCTTCCACGCAGAAGGCTCCTTCCCCAGGATCTGCATGGCTCAGGCCCTTGTCCCTGCCGAAAGGCCGCTTCGCCAGAGAACGCCCTCCCGCCCTGTCACTACGCGACCTCGCTCTGCTTTGCTCTTCTTTCACTGCATTTGGCATTTCCGAACAGGACTCTGTATTTACTTCTTTGATTGTTTACTGCCCAACTCCTCCGCTACAACACAAGCTTCCTGAGGGCAGGGACCTCCCCGCTCACATTCACTGCAAGATCTCTGGTCCTTAAAAATAGCACCTGGCAAGATGGAGGGCATTCAATACTATTTTTTGATAAATAAACTGTAATACTTCATATTTACTAAAAAAGAAATATATATAAATCATTGTTTTAAAGTTACATAGCAATAATACAGTACCATCTCATATCTGTGGGGGGAAAGACAGATAAAATACACATGTGCACTAAGTATGGAAGAACAGCTCCATGTGATGGGAATGCATGACTAGTTCCCCTTTGGTTTCTGTATATTCTCACTTTTCTCTAATGAAAGGCTGGTGTGATTTTTTTAAGTCTATTTTACCAGCAAATCTACAAAAACTCACTCCACTTACACAATTAGGGATATGCACAAAGTTTGGCTACGGGAAGTTCATCCAAGTTTTACACATAAACAGGTAAAATAAGAAACAACCAAAATGTCCAACATTAGTTAAATCACCAGGTACATCCATAAGACAGAACATTCTACAACCATTTAAACTTATGTCCTAGGAAAACACCAACAGGAGGGAATACCAGTTAAAGAAAGAAACAATGTAGAGAATATGATGCAAACATTTTTCAGTAAGCGAACTGAAAGAATATACATACATGTTGACAATGGTTACTTTTCATTGTCATTACTGTTATCTTTTTGCCTTCCTTGTGCACTAAGGTACTAAAAATGAACACGCATTACTTTGGTACTCAGAAAAATCCATTTGAGTTGCCAGAAGCTGCCTTCTTGCCTCATTGGAGCACCACCTAGTGCTGAGAGTACATAATGCAACTTCATAACGCAGCAAGGTTGCTCAGAGGTAGCCTTTATAAAAAGAGTCTTGTGCAAGCACAAAGACAAACATTATTAGACTCAGTGTCTGGCCTATTTTTAAAACAACCGAACTATTAATTCAAAAGAGTCATAGGGTTCTTATTCATTAGGATAAAGCAGTCTTAAGAAAATTAGTTAAATTTCTGCCGTTTATTTTCATCCCTCAAATATTTTAGACTCTCAAGACAGAGCCCTTGTTCTTTTTTAAATTAGTAGGTATTTATTCCTTGAAAGGAGAGGAAAGTCAGACACTGTACATGCCTTGTGATATTTTACCCTCCCGACAAATCTGTATGGTGGGTTTTATGATTTCCATCTTACAGAAGCATCCACAGGCTCGATGAGATGAACCAGCTTTCCTAAGTTCGAAAAGCTAGTAAGTGGTGAGGCCGAGATGCAAGACAAAGTTGGTCCACCTTCAAAATCTATGCTCCCCCAACCATGCTTCACTGCTTCCTTTCTCCAACATCACCCAAAACCACTGGACCTTTCAGCAAACGACTCTCGTTCTTGGTTAAGTATACAAGCTATCACCATCCCACTCAGCACTGCTGTCAAATCCAGGACTCCAAGCTCCCTAAGTACTAATGTTCAAATCAAGCATCAATCCGAAACAGAAAAACTTTCACAGTACGTCATTCTGTGTTAAGTTTCTGCTAGCTGGAAGCATCACCTCACAAAGATGCAAGACTTCCCACTCCCTGGAGAGGCACAGGACTTAGGCATCAGGGCGGCTCCAGAACCTCGGCCTGGCACTTGGTTTTCCTGCCCGCCCGTCTCTTTCTTCCTGCGCTTTCCAGCCTATCACTCACCCTACCTAAAAAGTAACTCCCCAAAACAATACTTCCCCCCAAATCCACTCAGCAAGAACCTACCTGTAAGGGATCAGAATTCTAACCCTCAGCTTTCTAACGGGTGTGCCAAAAACGGGCCACAGGTGGACTGATTTTGATGTCCCATTCAGCCCTCTGTGGTCAAACACCCCACATGCTTCAGTGCCTCCCAAAACACCCTGAAATGCAGGGGTGGGCAAAAGAAAGCTTACAGTTGTAAGTATGGACAACGCAGTTTCTCCTTCTATTATTATTTATTAATTATTGTATTGTAACTATAAACCTACTTTTGCCCACTCCTGTATGTTGGGAAGTGCTTTCAGTGCTCCCTAAAATCTGTTCCCAACCTATTACACTTGTTTCTCACGCCGTTCCAGTGTCAACTGAAAGGATTAATGGAAGTCATTTGGTCATACTTTATTCACAGCACAAGAATCACTTCTACCTGCATGTATAATATTATCCACTGCTACATTATATGTAATAAGGAAACACTAGAAGCAATCCAAAGGGTAAAACAATATTGCTATATTAATTGTGGTATGTTCAGTGGTGACATGCTATGCCCCATCTAAAATAATGAGGAAGCTAATATATATGTGTGTATATATATACACGTGTATATATATACACACATGTGTGTGTATATTTATATATATATATGTAATGGCTAAGATATAATCAATGAAAAAAAGCAAAGTTTAGAAGTGTGTATATGTTACCATCAGCCTAAGAAGAGGGGGATGTATGTGCACACTTGTCTGAATGTACATGTGCTATGATCTGAATGCTTGTCTCCCAAAAATTCTTATGTTGAAATCCTAACCCCACAAATATATTGAATTATAGGTGGGCCTGTAGGGGTGATTAGGTCATGAATGTGGGATCCTTATGAATGGGATCAGTGCCTCTTATTAGAAAGACCCCAGAAAGCTTGCTCACCCTTCTGCCACGTGAGCACACAGAGAGACCGTGCGGGCTATGGACCAGAAGAGGGCCATCACCCAGCTGTGATGGTGCCCTGACCTCAGATTCCTGCCTCCAGAACCACAAGCAATGGATTCTTGGCGTTATGAGCTACCCAGTAGGTGGCGTTTTGCTACAGTAACCCCAACAGACTAAAACAGCACGAGACGTCCCTCAAAAGGACACCTAAGAAAAGCAGTAACACCTGCTCCCTCTGGAGCAGAGAACGAGGCACATGGAGAACAGGAGACGTCCCACGTTTACAGCCTTTGAATCCTGTTGATTCTGAACCACAAGAACGTATTATCTTTTCAGACAAAAATAAACAAAATTATCATTTTTTAAATTCCATGTACAGACACCACGGCGCCTGCATCTCTTCCCACCACCTGCCCACGCTGGGCTAGGCTGTGGCCCACAGAAGAGGCCCCTGTGGGCGACACTGCCCTTCAGGCGGGCCAGTGTCCCCGGGCCCGCACCCACACGCACAGAACCGCACCCTGCCCCCACGCCTTTGTCCCTGCTCCTTTCACGAGTGCCAGAATCCCCTCCTCGCTTGCTCTCCTCCTAAACCACCCGCCGCCTTCAGGGCTCTGTTCACACCCGGACGCCTCCGAAAGACTTTCCAGAACCCTGGAATCCTGACCGCCCCACACAGTTTCCACGTGCCTTCCAGCTTTTTACTGCGTATCTGGAACGCGTCTATCGATCTTAAAACGGAGTTATTTTTATTTTTTTTAATTTTTTAAAATATTTTATTGATTATACCATTACAGTTGTTCTATTCCCCCCCTTCATTCCCCTCCACCCGCACACTCCCTCCCCCACCATTCTCCCCCCCTTAGTTTATAACCACGTGTCTCAAGTTCTTTGGATTCTATATTTCCCCCACTATTCTCGCCCTCTCCCTATTTTCTACCTACCGTCTATGCTATTTTCTACCTACCATCTATGCTATTTTCTGTGCCTTCTCCCCCCTTCTCCCCCTCCCACTCCCCTGTTGCTAACCCTTCATGTGTTCTTCATTTCTATGGTTCCACTCCTGATCTAGCTGTCCTCTTGGTTTGCTTTTGTTTTAGGTGTGGTTGTTAATAACTGTGTGTTTGCTGTCCTTTCACTGTTAATATTTTTTATCTTCTTTTTCTTATATAAGTCCCTTTAGCATTTCATATAATAAGGGCTTGGTGATGATGAACTCCTTGAACTTGACCTTATCTGAGAAGCACTTTATCTGTCCTTCCATTCTAAATGAAAGTTTTGCTGGATAAAGCAATCTTGGCTGTAGGTCTTTGGATTTCATGACTTGGAATACTTCTTTCCAGCCCCTTCTTGCCTGTAAGGTCTCTTTTGAGAAATCCGCTGACAGTCTGATGGGTACTCCTTTGTAGGTGACTGTCCCCTTATCCCTTGCTGCTTCTAGGATTCTCTCCTTCATTTTAGTCTTGGCTAATGTAATTATGATGTGCCTTGGTGTGTTCCTTCTTGGGTCCAACTTCTTTGGGACTCTCTGAGCTTCCTGGATTTCCTGGAAGTCTATTTCCTTTGCCAGACTGGGGAAGTTCTCCTTTATTATTTGTTCAAATACGTTTTCCACTCGTGGCTGTTTCTTTCCCCCTTCTGGTACCCCTATAATTCGGATGTTGGAACGTTTAAAGATGTCCTGGAGGTTCCTAAGCCTCTCCTCATTTTTTTGAATTCTCATTTCTTCATTCCTTTCTGGTGGGATGTTTTGTTCTTCCTTCTGGTCCATTCCATTGATTTGAGTCCCAGTTTCCTTTCCATCACTATTGGTTTCCTGTGCATCTCCCTTCATTTCAATTAGTTTAGCCTTCATATGTTCCTCTAATTTGTGACTATGTTCCTCTAATTTGTGACTATAATCTACCAGTTCTGTGAGCATCCTGATAAATAGTGTCTTGAATTGTGCTTCTGAGAGGCTGGCAATTTCTTGGTTGCTTAGGGTTATTGGCTCTGGGACTTTGAGTTCTTCTTGCACCATCTTTTGGGCTGTTCGTGCCTGTTCCATAGCAGGATCAGAGCCCTAAAGTGTTCACCAGAGCAGGGCAACTAAGTCACTGGGTTGTGACGCTGTATGTGGGGGCGGGGTCAAAGAGGGACTATGGCCTCCTGTCTGCTGCCTGCTGCCGCGGCCCTCACCGGTGCCACAGTTGCTGCCGTCACCGGGCCCACGCGTTTCGTCCCACTGCACGCGAGTGTGCCACCGCCATCAGCCCTCGCCCCCTGGGGCCTGCATGGTCCGTCTCACTGTGTGCGAATGTGCACACGTGGTCAGTCTGCCCCGCACCCCAACTGTTTCCCAGCTGCCTGCGCACCTGGGTCAGGGGGACCTGTCCTGCCCGACCCTGCTCCCTGCTGGCTCCGCCCCTCTTACCGTCCCCGTTGAACAGTTAGATGTAGTCAGACTTCCGTATAATTCAATTTTCTGTCCTTTGGTTGTGTCTTTGTTTCTCCAAACCTTTGTTGTATTCAAACGTGGTTATGGGAGAAGGCACAGTGTTTCCACCTATGCCTCCATCTTGGCGGAAGTCCAAAACGGAGTTATTTTTAAAAACAAAACAAAAACTGCATGGTCTAGAAGTAATAGTTTCTGCGGAAGGACAGAGTGATTACCACAATAGGAGGCAATCAGACTATCAAATAAAATGAAAACCTGATTATATCCTTTCTGATGAAAATCTTTCAATGGTTTCCAATGATATTAGGACAAAGTCCAAACTCCTTAATATTTTTCACCAGAACCCTCAAATCTTCCACACCTCATCCCTCATCTCTCTTCAGACTCCCATGCCTGGCACACTCCTCCTCACCACTGGGATTTCCTTATGGCGTTCCCCTACCCGGACCAGTCCCCTCTTATTCCCAAGCCACCTTTCCTCTGGCTCAGAAATCAGTTTACAAGTGAAATGTTGGTTTTTGCCTATCAAATCGGCAAAGATCAAAGAGTCCAACAATGCATCAAACTGACAAAAGTGAGAGGAAAGATACCTTCCCATACATTGCTGGTAGCAGTATAAACAGGTATGACTTCCACAGGGCACAAGTTGGCCATATCTACCAAAATGACAAATGCATGTGCAGCTTGACCCAGCAAATCTACTTCCTAAACCAGAGCTGCACTTGTATCATGAGTAATAGTGCACGCGGCATTATCTGTTATAACAAAACACTGGAAACAACCTCCATACCCACCAAGAGAAAACTGATTAAATATGTTCTATAAACAGTCTGCAGACATTGAAAAGAAACAGCAGCTGCATATATGCTTAAGTACACAAGACATGTTTTACTTAATTGTGGAAGAAAAAGCCAGAGATGGCAAGCAAAAAAGAAAAAGCAAGGTTATGTGTAGTATCCTTACTACCACTTGTGTTTAGATAGTTTTGTAAAATGTATATGAGATATAAGCTTAAATAATCTGTACTATCATTAAAAGGATTCAAAAGAAACTGCTACCAGGAATCATCTCTGGGGAAGAGAGGTAGCTGAGCAGACCAAAAAAAAGGAGAAAAACTTATTTCCTACTTTTCTACCTTTTGGATTTTCTACTGGTACATGTAGGACAGACAGGTAGCAGCTACTGGATGGACAGACAGATGTTAAAAAACATTTTTTTTTAAAGGAGCACACCACACAAATACGTGTGGCCCTCCATAGAAACGTTCACGTCCAAGTGCTCTCTTACCTGCTAGTCGGTGTGGGGAACGAAAACGAGAGAAGCTGATTCCAGAACGGGTCGTTCTCGGACAGCGGCTCTGTGCCCGACAACTTCTTTAAGTGCTCGTTGGTGGGGAGGTCGCCGATCCTGCTGCTGTTCGACCCCATCTTCCGATTTGGCCGACAGTTTGTCCCTAAACCTTCATCTCCACAGGACAACCTAAAAAGAATAAAAAGGATTTTCAAACTTGTTCAAAATAATCCTCCTACACGTCCCTACCCTTGACCCTAAATGTAAAAGACGGTAAACTTACTAAAGGAAATCACACCTTTATTTTCCTTTATTTTTAAATATATTAGCCATCAGATACAAAGTCATAAGATGGAAAACGGGGCTAACATCTGCCTTAGCCAACACAAACACAAAAATCAGAGTCCGTACCTGGAGATCTTAGAAGGGGCAAACCTCCCTCCCCCGCAGACACACCAGGGTACCATCTGCGGAACGGAGCAAGCAGTGAAGTGCCCAGGAGGAACAAGCCAGGAGACCAGCCACCGAAGTACTGCTGTCAGAAAGTTCCACCGGCTCCCCACCCGCACAGCAAGCAAAGTAGAAAAGTGAGCCCAATGGCATCTCTTCTGCAACAAATCATGCCAAGCATCACTCACACACACACACACACACACACTCACACTCTCTCTCTCTCTCTCTCTGGACCCACAGTTTTATTTGAACTCCTGAAACTCTTACCAATGGAAACCAGGATAAAATGGAACTGGAAAATCCCACTATCCAATCAGCTCATCTCCCAGAGCCCTGCTGCTTGTCCCGCTCAGTGCGCCTCAGAAGCCTTCTCGGCTCTCAGCGCTCCTTCCTCTCTATCCGTCAGTCACTGAGTCCGCCTCCTGCTTCCACTAGCAGCTTCCACGGTACCCTCAAAACTCCCCCAGACCCAGCCTCCGACCAGAACGCCAGTTCTTCCTGGATCCCTAAAATACTTCAGGTTCTTAAAACTCAAAGATAATATATTTTTAATTATATATGTAATATATAAGCAGTAATTTGGTGCATAACAGTGCACCTTATGTAAGTCTGTACTAAAAATGAGAAGCATGCCATTGCTGGTGCTTTTAGAAGTAAACCTCTCAAAGGACCTATTTTAAAGCGATGTAGTCAAGAACCTGATCTTAACGTGTGCACAACCGATTCCATCCTCCCTCCCCAAACCAGCTTGCCCTCTCAACTTCCACTACTCCCGTGAAGTTACCATTATGTCAAAAACTACACTAAGCCCTGGCTGGTGTAGCTCAGTGGATTGAGCGCGGGCCTGAGAACCAGACAGTTCCAGTTCGATTCCCAGTCAGGGCACATGCCTGGGTTGCAGGCCAGTTCCCGGCAGGGGACACACGAGAGGCAACCCTACATTGATATTTCTCTCCCTCTCTCCTTCCCTTCCCCTCTAAAGGTAAATAAATAAAATCTTTAAAAAACAAAACTACATTGAAATGTGATTTTTCTGTAGTATGTATGACACATCTCCTGAGGTAGATTATTCCTGAATAATAATTTAAAGTAAAAATATATGTATTTTTGTTAAATAAATGGATTGTTCCCTCTCGACCCTCCCCCCTCAGGAAGAATCTACGTGTGCTTCTGGCTTGCTCTTTGACCTCCACGTGAGTGATTCCAGGACGAGTGTTTTGTCCTGACTTCTCAGTCCAAACCCGAGCACAAATGTTTACTTAAGAGCCATTTCAGTTTGCTGTCTTGCTATCACCATAAATATTGAAGTAGATTTTAACATGTGTCCCCCCAAATAAGCAACCCCTCCCAAAGTCACTATTTCTATCACCATTATCAATCTTCTTGGCTCAAACTGTCTCACTCACATAACCAAGCATCCGTTTGACAAATGCCTATTACACACTCACTGTAAATGTTCAGTGTTATGCTGCAAACTGAAAATGTAGAAATGAGTAAGACCAGGTCCCTGCCACTAATGAACTCAAAGGCTCTTAACACATATGGTGTGCAGCACAGCGGAGTGTGGACACACAAAAGGCTATGGAAACACACAGGAGTACCTGAGGTAGAGGGACAGGACACACGACGGCCCCTTCACTCAGCCGGTTTCCTTACATGATCTAATGTCAGCAACTAAGCTAAGCACTTTACAATCACTGATTCATTTCTGCCCTGTCGACAACTCTACGAGGAGGTCGCAATCTTCTCACTTTACAGAGGCGGAAACTAAGGCACAGGCGGGTTAAGTAACTTCCCCACGGTCCCAGAAATTAAGTGACAAAGCCAGGATTGAAACCCAGGTGACCCAATTCCAGAATGCCTGGTCTTGACCACTCCATTAGAATGACTCTCGAACGAGTCCTTCGGGTTCTTCTACAACCCCCACGGTGCTCCACACCATCTTTCAAATCCCTCTCTTCCTTTCTATTCCCACCGCCTCCAAGCCAGACCAGGCCTCTCTAATCTCACATGACATGGCGCAACAGTACCTGGGTGCCTTTGCTTCCAGCCTTTCCACTTGGATTCACTTTGCACACTCCAATAGTGCACTGATCCTTTAAAAAAACACAGGATGCCCTGCCTGGTGTGGCTCAGTGGATTGAGTGCTAGCCTGCAAACCAAAGGGTCACTGGTTCGATTCCCAGTCAGGGTACCTGCCTGGGTTGCGGGCCAGGTCCCCAGTACGGGGCACACAACAGGCAACCACACACTGATGTTTCTCTCCTTCTCCCTCTGTTCTCCTCTAAAAATAAACAAATAATATATTTTTTAAAAAGATACATAAAAAATAAAAAAATAGAAAAATAAACCCACAGGAAATTCAGGCCAGTACTGCAATGAAGACCAAAGGTTCTAGTGAGCTAAGTCTGTACAGATTCAGCCTGAAATCCACTTTACACCTTCTAACACCCCACTGTATGATGGGAAAAGCAAGGGAACCTACAACTCGTAAGATAGTCTTTGATGAAGAAAGATGATCCATACAAAGCACTCAATAAAGAACCCAGCACAGAGTATGCTTAGCAAAATAAAAGGTCAAATATAATTTATTTTTAATATCAGTGGAGTTACCAATTCCATCATGTCACTCATTAGCTAAAAATATTCAATGAGTCTTCATTACCTAAGAACCAGAATACTGACATTCAAGACCCTCCACAGTCTACAAGGTCACTTTCCAACTTCCAACTACCCTCCAAACCACTGCTTCTCAAACTTGAATGTCCATGAAAAACTCCTGAGGAGTATGTGGCTAGAATACAAATACCTGGGCCTCAAAAAATTCAAAATGTCAAGGGAGAGCCGAGCGCCTGCATTTTTCTAAAAAGCACTCACAGCGACCTCCATACACAGTAGTCGGTGACCCCGTCTGCACGTGTAACGAGGCAGAGGCCAGCTGTCTCCTCAGCACCCAGCACGCCTGTTGCTCCTCCATTCACACCCGCCTCCCCCTGCCTTTGGGCACCTCCAGCCCTACCCACCAGCGATTTCCCTTTTTCTCCATCACCTACAGCACTCATGGCCTCCACCGCTCGTTTGGAAGGTAGCCTTCCGACGGTGCCTGGTCCGGCGGGCTTCTCCACCACTATTTAACTTTCAACCAGTTCTTTTCTCGAGTTAATTTTACCATCACGGGTGAAAGCAATACTTTGAAGAAAAAATAATACGCTCAATATTTGGTATTTTGTGAAATATTCAATATATACATAAAATTAAACCTCATTTGTGCATACTGATTGTCTCCTAATTTAATGAGCCTTAAATTAAAGTAAATATTAGTGGATCTGAAAATCCAATAACAGCCAAATTCTGTCCTAACACCCTCAAAATATGCAAATGCCACCCTGTCCCAACTTGGGCTGAGAATCCAAAAAGCATTAAGCTACACTCCCAAATCACCTGCTTCCTAATAAAACATACCACACACACACACACACACGTAACCAGGAGACTTTAAAGTGAAACACAGTTGAAACGAGATCAGAGAAAGAGTGGGGCAATGGTCACTAGCCGAACACAAGTCAGACATCACAGGTGCCATTATTAGTTCAGTGGAACATTCTCTAGAAGGTTACTAGGCTTCCAGTGCTACGTTAAGTACAGCTGGGTGTCCCACTCCAGTAAAACGAGAGTAATGGAAACAAAAAGCCCACAAGTATAAAAGCAGAGATGTGGAGGACGAAAAGGTGACAAAGCAGTTGCACCTGAACCAAAGGGCTGAGGACACCCCAAAGTGACCACCTGCCGGAGACGACACTAACAAAAAGCCAGGCCACCCCATGGCACCCTGGGGAGGCAAAAGAGCCATAGAAAATCACCATGGAAGGCAGGGGCTAGGCACGGGCTAACGTCCATGGGTCTCCCCAGCCCTGCCTGCAGCAGGAGAGCGTGTGTGTGTGCTCCCTGGGGAGATCTGACTGGAGAGACCAGACTCTGAGGCCCAGGCAGGGAAGGGCGATGAGGTGGAAGACGAAAGCAGAAGGAAGCCAACGTGTGCTTGCTCCACCGTTACACACTGGATGCCCCAGCCTCCGAGGCAGGAGACTGAAGGATTCTCCTCAGGTGAAACAAAAGGGGGGACCCAGGGAAATATCAAGACAACTGGGATTACCCCCCATTTAAAAAGCTGGCCAGTGCAAACCAAAGGGTCGCTGGTTTGATTCCCCGTCAGGGCACATGCCTGGGTTGCAGGCCAGGTCCCAGTAGGGTATGTGTGAGAGGCAGCCACACACTGATGTTTCTCTCCCTCTCTTTCCTTCTCCTTTCCCCTATGTTTATAAATAAATTTTAAAATCTTTTAAAAATAAATAAATAAAAAGTGGGCTAGCCATCTGCAGCCACACCCACCACCAAACTCACTCACGTGGAGCACGCCCAAGCAATACAGGGAGTCTCAATCTCAGATAAGGATGCATGACCAAAAACCAAGACAAGTCTGGACCCTCCAACAGGAAATAAAGAAACCAAAGAAAGGAATTAGGAAACAAATGATTCTCAGGGAGGAAAACATTTAAAAACTAAAATTAATGTCAGGGAGATAATGAAAACAATAAATGTAAACAACTACGTAGCACCTGGCAGGTCCTCAGGCACCAGTCAAAGGCTCACCCTGACTCATCCGGTCCTCACCACAACCGCTGCGGCAGCCCCGGCTCCGTTCTCACCGCCAGGTCAGGGCCCGAGGGCCAGATCCAGCCTGCTGCCTGGAGGGTCATTTCTTATACACATAAACGGTTGAAACAAATGAAGAATATTTTGTGACATGTGGAAATTATATAAAATTAAAACCGCAGTGTCCGTAAGTTTTATTAGACCACGGCCACTCTCCTGTGTTCACACATTGTCTGTAGCCGCTTTGGTGACACAGCAGCGGAGCAGCTGAAACACAGAGTGTATCCGGTGCTCTCATCCGTTCACACTGCTTTTCAATGCACTACGCACTTCAGTGACACATGTGACAATGACAGCATTTCAGGTGCCATGTGCACTGCCATACTGCAACTTTTTCTTTTTTAATCCTCACTGGAGAATATATTTATTGATTTTAGAGAGGAAGGAGCTGGGGGGGCAGAGAAAAACATCAATGGAAGAAACATGGATTGGTCGCTTCCCATACACACCCTGACCGGGGATTAAACCCACAAACTTTTGGTGTATGGGACAACACTCCAACCAACTGAGCCACCGGGCCAGGGATGCAACATTTATTTTTAAACTACTAGTGGAGATCTATCATGTCAAAAAAAAAACAGAAAGTAAGCTTTGAAGACACACTTTTAAGTAACTGTAGAGTGCAGATTATTTTTTAATTAGATGTCACAGCACTGTGTTTATTTTGTAACGCACTGTAGCTGTGCCAGAAGAATGCAGTATGGGGAAGACAGTACCAACGACGCGCTCATCACAGCAGCCCTGCGTGCCCTACCTCACTGCACACACACTCCCCATTCAGGACAGTAATGCTAAGGAAACTGGAAAACTTAAACGAGGCATTTCATCACAGCAACATCCTCCCAAAATAAAAAATGAAAGCAAGGCTGCAACCCAAGTAAGCTTCCAAATGGCTCATTTGTTAACTAGTCAGACAAAGTCATTTGCTCTCATTTGTTAAGTTAGATTGTTTGATGGCAACAGCCAAAGAAATGTATCCAGAGAAAAGAAACATCTTTAAGACTTGTCTGTCAGTGAAAACAGTTGCTGAGAGTCTGTATGGAACAATTATAGCCAATGGACATTTCCCAAAACAGCTGAGAAGATACCATCTAGGTACAATATGGAGTGGAATCTACTAAGATGCACAACAACTGATGCAGGTAGGAATATGTGGGGAGCAAATAAAATCTTAGCTGGACAAATTTGCAAACCTCATGAAAATATAAGGTGTTTAAAGCCTATTTATTGCTCATGGTAACATCAGTCAGCAAGTGCTTTGCATAAAATATTTGAGTCTACTGTGTTATTGAACCAGTTACAACAGTTAGCTTCATTTGCTCATGAACTTACTCATCACCAAAATTTTTCTCGGAAACAGGCCTGGCTGGTGTGGCTCAGTGGATTGAGTCCCAGCCCACGAACCAAAGGGCTGCCCATTTTATTCCCAGTCAGGGCACACGCCTGGGTTGCGGGCCAGCTCCCCAGGAGGGGGATGAGGGGCAACCACACACTGATGTTTCTCTCCCTCTCTTTCTCCCTCCCTTCCCCCTCTTAAAATAAATAATCTTTAGGAAAACATTTTTTTCTCAGAAACAGATGAATATCCTGATATGTCTTAGTACACAACAATATAACAGCTTAGCGGCAGTATCGTTTCATTGAAATTTTTGAGCTTAGAGTTGAGACCGAAATTTTTCTGAACAAGAAGAACCCTCCCCCGAAACCACATTACTGAACACTGAATGCCTTTGGAAATTACTTATTGCTGCAGGTTTCATATTTCTCAATGAACTCAACCTAAAGTTAGAAAACCAGCAGCACTTAACATAAAAAACCTACACAAAATGTTTTCACTTTCATTTTGAGGAAAACTGATGTTGTCTGACTCACAAGTGATGTCAAGGTGTTTTCTTACACATTCTCTGCTGTCAGATACTAACCCAAGATGCAAGATCTCCAGGTCCATACACAAGTATGCAGAAGATGTTTTCCAGATTCAAGCTACAGTTCCAGAAGCAATGTCAGATCTCAATGCAAGTACAAAAGTACTTTTATTAACAGAAAATATCTGCTCAACCATTAGTACTGTACTTTGAATTTCATCAATAAAAATCTTCTAGACATTTGTTCTCTCCTGTTTTGTAGGTACCAACACAACAACCTTCTTTTGGCACCTGGTCCACAAAACCTTAAATGTTTACAATCTGGTCCTTAACACAAAACATCACCTGACTCTAAGCCTAGAAGAAGAAACTGAGGCAAAGAAAGGTTAAGTAACTTGCCCAAGATTATAAAGCTAGAGAGAGACACGCCAGGTTCCAACCCGGTCAGGCTGGGTACAGAAATGATGCTCTTAGCCACGGTACCCTTGGTCCATGAACCAAAAAAACGTTATAAAAAAGGAAATAATCAAAGAACAAGAAACAACCCTTGAAATTAAAAATAAGGTAAAAATTCAATAGAAAGGATGTCAAGGAAACTCCCCTTAAATAAATAATAAAGACAAAGTGATGAAAAACAGGAGATGGAAAATTAAAAGACCCATTTAGAAGGTTTTAAGCCCTGGCTGGTGTGGCTCAGTGGACTGAGTGCCGGCCTGTGAACAGGAGGGTAGCAGGTTCAATTCCTGGACAGGGCACATGCCTGGGTTGCAGGCCAGGTCTCCGGTTGGGGGCGTGCAAGAGGCGACCCATCATGTGTCTCCTGCACATTGATATCTCTCTTCCTCTCTCTCTCTTCCCCTGTCTCTAAAAATAAATAAATAAACAAACTACATTTTTTTAAAAAAGAAATTATTAAGAGTAACAGGAGTTCCAAAAAGGAAGCACAAACAGAGGGATGTTCCACTGTCAAGGCAGGAACTGTGAAGGGTCCGAGATTTACCTTCCGTGTAGGCTGACAAAGGCATGGAGCCTCCAGGCAGAGACACAAACAATTCATTGCCCACAGCAACAGCCGCAGCCAGAGCGACACCTTGCATCAGCTTCCTGGGCCCCAACCCCCACAGGTCTTTCAAAGTATTTGGTAAAAGTTAGTAGTACATTCATGGAAAAATAAGCAAATGGGAGGAGGGGCAGGAAAACAAGGTAAAGCACGCAGCTCAGCAGTGCGCAGTATTTAGTATTTACGCCGTATAATGATGTAACCACTGAACACGAAATTAACCAACAATCCTATGTTTGTACTGGAAAGTCTGGAAAAGGAGGAGGGGGCGGAGGAAGAGCACCTCATTTACCAGAATAAGGAGTCAATGGTGTTCTCTAAAACTGATAAATCACAAAATAACCATTCAGATGATTACAAACACAGTTCAAAGCAGTTGCCTCTGAGGACCAAACTAAGAAGAATGGATACAGCTGTTTTTTTATAATATGCCTTCCAGTATTATATCAATATAGAAGTATTACTTTAAGTAGAAGAAATAACTTTCAAACAAATTGGGGAGAATGTGCTTTACTATTTCACAATCACTGACTCACATTAACAATTCAACATGCAACTACTAAAGAACAGTGCAGGGTTGCCAAACAAACTAGCCATACTGAAGGTACATCATATTACGGTTACGTGGGAACAGGTATCTGTATTTCCCGGGTGCCCACTATGGGGCCAGAGCGAAGCTAAGTGCCAAGGTGGAACCTGTGCAGAATGGAATTTATTTACAGTCAAGGAAGAGAAACAGACAGGTCAGCATGAAATTACAATGTGGCAACCATTCAAGACTCAGTGAAAACTTCCCATAAGTCATGCCATAAACTAAGACCTGAAGGGTAAGGACTGGCTTGGGTGGGTGCAGGGTTCAGAAAATGTTCAAAGCAAAGAGAATAGCATGTGAGGACTAGGGTTAAGACAGAAACAGGCAGGGCCCATTGAGGGACTTGAAAGAAGTTCACCGAGGCTGGAGCAGGAGGGACCAAAGTGGGAGCAAACAAGGCCAGAAAGCAAGCAGCTGCTCCATGCTTTACGCGGAGACGAACTAAAGGGCATGTCTTCTACTCCGTCCCTGGTAACTGGAAGACTGCACCCCCCTAAGTCTCCCAGATCAGCAAGCCCTTCCCCTACACAGTGAGGATTTCCAAACACCCATGTTCAGTCCAGAACTGCCTTGTGGCTGACACGCCACTTTGACCTGACTGCCCGCCGTACATTACCCTGCAGCTGTCAGCACGCTCAGCACAGCACTGCTCAGCACAGCACTTCGTACCCACCCCCCATCCATCTCAACTTCTCCTTTTCACATCGCCTATTCAGATACCCACATCAGAAACCTGAGGGAAGAGGAGGAAAAACAACTAGTATTTAGAGCGTATATGTTGCCAGATACATAAGACACAGTTTCATTTCATTGTAACTACCATACATAAAGCATTAGTGCTACTTTGCAGATGAGAAAACTAAAGCTCAAGAAGGCTGAGTAACACACCAAAGCATATCAGTAACACAACTAGGATTCAAACCTAGAAATGTGGGTTAGTCTAGAGTCCACAGAGAAACTAATTTCAAAGTGAGGTATTAGAAATGCCAACTGCATACCTCAGTCTCCAGTACTCCCTCCCTGATAGTAACAACCCTATTTTTGGCTGAGCATGTTCCTGTCCAGCTCTAAGATACATTACCTACCCTCTCCTGCAGCCAGCAAGGTCATGTGACCAAGCCCTCTCTAATACTGAATTACATCAACTTCCTTAGGAGCGAACGGCCACTTCTCTGTCCCTCCCTCCATCCTTCGGCTCCCATATTAGCCAGCAGCCATCCTGGCCCCAGAAATCAAGGGCCACACCCCTGGTGATGACAGAGGAAGAAACTGGAAAGGGGCGGAGTCCCGAATGACAGTGGAGCCACCATACCAGCCCTGAACTGTCTATTTCAGGTCTTCTTTCACATGAGAAACAAACAGACTTACGCTACTACTTTTCACGCCTCTTGTTATTCAGAGGCAAACCTAAGTAAAACTGACACAGGAGGCTTTGAAAGTGTTCTAAGAGAAAGGTCAAAGGTTGCAAGAGACATATTGGAGGAAAAAGTGTCAAGATTCAGTGAACGTCTCAAACTAAAAAAGAAATTTATCAGTCATATGCCACACAAAAGATTTTTTTAACATCTTCTCAATGTTCACATTAGAGGGTTACAGTCATTTTTGGTGTCTGCATTTTTTAATTGAAATAAGATGGATAGTTTCGGGTGTGCAGCACAATGATTCATTATATGCGGACACTGTAAAATGATCACCAGTAAGTCCAGTTAACATCCATCACCACACAGGTACAATTTTTCTCTTGTGATGGGAACTTTTAAGATCTAGTCTCTCAGCAACTTTCAAATATGCAGTACAGGGTTATTAACTGCAGCCACCACACCGTACATCACATCCCGAGGACTAAATTATAAACAGAAGTTGGCGCCTTTGGACCACTTTCACTCATTTTATCCATCCACCCCTCCACCCACCTGGTGCCTGCATTTCTAAAGAATGTGATAAAAACTAAAGACATTAAAAAGTACTAGCCAAACCTCCACAAGGGGATGGAAAGAAAAACCTTTTAGTAAATACAACCTATTCGTAAAGTTGTTCTCTGCCCTACGAGTTTAGGTTATTTTGTTTAAAAATAAGTAACATGAAGATAATGTACAAACTGGTTACAAGAAGTTTATAAGTAGAAGTTCAGAGCATTACGCTCAGCTGAGAACCTTTCTAGAGAAAATAAATATCCGGTCCTGCCTTCAAGTTGAATGATTCCCATCTCACACTTACTGATAAGCAGGGCTAAAACACAGCGCCCCAAGACAGGGAGGACCTCCAGAGATAAACCGGAAGGCGGAACCCCCTCAAGAAGCAGGATATCCAACTACAGGACTTCCGGAAATCCTTTCCACCTCCACGACTCAGAGTCCCCTCCCAGGCCTGGGAAGGGCAGAGCTGTAAAAGCCATCCTGCCCCTGTGCTTTCAGGCCCACTGGCCTCAACCATGCGCAGCTGAGTCCCAGAAGGAAAATTCTACCAGGGGCTTCAAACACAAGTCTCACAGGAGCCCCTCTTCCTGAAAGTGTTCCCTCACTTGAAGCCCTGTCCTGTAGAGTTGAGGGCACCTTCATCAGCAGTGGGACAAAATGCCCCGCCCTCCCCTCTGGGCACGGAACCATCACCACCCTGAGATCTAGGACTTCAAGTGGCAGCTAAGATTATACACACTCCAATTACAAATATAAAAACATGAATATTAAAAAGAGACCAAAATAAAATACAGAAAAACTTTACATGCTGTTACACTGCTTTTATACTTAATCACTTTTAAAGGTCTCATTTTACCAATGCCTACACTCTGTGCCCCAGGTTTTCTATATGCCTGTTTATCGTCACTAAAAGGAAATTGAACAGTCCTCTCCAGCACTAACCACTCCCAGTACCTACAAAGTGAAAGACCACACATTGCATTTATAGCAGCAAAAGAAATCACCTATTTTCTTAAGACTCAGCAAAATTCCCAAAACACACTGTGGTAGGCAGAATGATAGCCCCCAAAGACAGCCACATCCTCGTCCATGGAACCTGTGATTCTCTTATCTTAAATGGTAGAAGGGACTTTGCAGTTATAATTAAGGACCTTGCAATGGGGAAATTATCCTGAATTATCCAGGTGGGCCTGACCTAATCTCTGAGGTCCTTTCCCAGCTGTGGGCAGAAACTGACTTGAGAAGAATGGTCAGCAAGACGGCTGACCGGCTTTGAAGATGGAGAAAAGAGGGCACAAGCCAAGGAATGTGGCAGCTTCTAGAAACTGGAAGAGGCAAGGAAACAGATGCTCCCTAGAAACCTCCAGAAAGGAACAGGGCCTGGCCGACTCACCCACTCTAGCCCAGGGAGACCCATCTCAGACTTCTGAAACCCGGGGCTTTCAAGTAGTCCGTTGTTCCAAACCACTAAACCTGTGGTAATTGTTACAGTAGTCATAGAAAACTAACACACACATATTAAACAACTTGTAACAATATGTATAACTATCTAGAGAAAAACATAATCAAATTGCTTAAGTACTTAGAGCAGTATGAGACATAATAGTTATTTGTACATGTCACAGTATATTTCACTTCTATTTTCTCTGCCCTCACAAAACTCCATCCATTAAAAGCCAAAATGACAATTCTTCACACCTGTAGAGGATGAACCATATCAACCAAGGAAACAGGACAGTATGATCCACCGGGAAAATCAGGAAGACAATCATACTTTTCAGGGGAGCAAACAACTAGGTCTTTGCACTGCTTATTCCCCTTGTATCAACTGGATACCACATTTTAAAAAACAAGTCCTATTCCCAGCCAGGTAGCTCAGCTGGTTGGAGGTTTGATCCCGGGTCTGGCATATACAGGAATCAACCAGTGGCCCTGGCTCGTGGGGCTCAATGGACTGAGTGCTGGCCTGTGAACCAAAGTGTCACCAGTTTGATTCCCAGTCAGGGCACATGCCTGGGTTGTGGGCCAGGACCCCAGTTAGGGGCACCCAAGAAGCAACCACACACTGACGTTTCTCTCCCTCTGTTGTTCCCACTCTTCCCTTCTCGCTAAAAATTAACAAAATCTTTTTAAAAATCAACCATTGAATGCATAATTATGTACAACAAATTGAGGTTTCTCTCTTTCTCTCATTCCAAGCAATTTTAAAAATTAAAAATAAGTCCTAGATATTGAAGATAATAAAAGCTTACTATTTTTAGGTGTGATAATGGTACTGTGTGCCTATTATTCAATAAAAAGAGAGTTACTCAGTCTTCTACAGATTTACAGTATAATCAAATATTTACAAATGAAATGGTATGCCTATCACCTGTTCAAATATACTTGGGAGTAGGGATACGAATGGATAGAGGTAGAGAAAAAACTAAATTAGCCTGAGTACTAATTGTTGAAGCTGAGGCACAGGTACATGAGGTATATATTATTCCACTGTTTGCACGTTTCTGTATTTAAATGGGATATGAACAAAGTCTTTAACCTATCATAATAATATAGACTTAATATGTTTAATAGCTGAAATGTCCTTCCTGTAACATTGCCCCACCTCAATTCTCTGCTGCTTAATCCACCTGCAGCTGTTTCCTCAATCATTTTTTAATCCCCACCTCATTCTTCCCTATTTACTTACTAACCTTATGAGTTTCAGCAAGCCACCTAACCCCTAAAAGACGGGTTCTTCATCTGCAGAATGGAAATATTTATACTTGCCCAGTCTATCTCTGAGTTGGCAGGAGGATTTCATAAAATAAACAACTACAAAGCAGAATAATCCCTCGAGAAAGCTATATAGTCACAAACTTCATAGCAACCATTTCACCTATTCCTATAGAATCTCCTCCCTTCCACCTCCAGTTGCTCTCCTGAGCCCCAATGTCCAGTTGCTCTGTAAGGTTACACTGCTCTGCAAGGCTACAGGCCTCCACCCCCTGTGTCTTCATAGCTTTTCGGCACAGGACCTTGTTCCACACACCTCTGCTTCCAACCTCCCTTCTCCCCTTGCAAGGATCCCATTCCAACTGCCCCGCCCCCCTCAGCCTATCTACCCTTTCCAGCACTTGCATCCCGTCAGCTTCATCACCCCACTACCCTCACTCCCCACTGCTGCCCCCAGGCCACACGCACGTGAGCTAACTTCTCACTCTCCCCCCTTCGGTTAAAAACGAAACTGCTGGGTATAGGGAGGGCGAGGAGGGGGGAGAGAAGAGTGACTGCCCATATGCTATGGGATTTTGGGGGGTTATAAAAATGTTGTGTAGTTGCACAACCCTGTGAATATGCGAAAATACCACTGAGTTACAGTTCAGTTATCCTTTCAAAAGTGAAATTTATGAAGCCCTGGCTGGTGTAGCTCAGTGGACTGAGCTCATGCCTGCAAACTAAAGGCTGGAGGTTCGATTCCAGGTCAGGGCACCTGCCTGGGTTGCAGGCCAGTTCCCAGCAGGGGACTCACAGAGGCAACCATACATTGATATTTCTCTCCCTCTCTCCTTCCCTTCTCCTCTAAAGATAAGTAAATAAAATCTTTTTTTAAAGTTTTTTTTTAAAGTGAAGTTTATGGAACGTGAATTACATCTCAACAAAAATGTATTCACCGAAAAAAGAAAAAACAAACACTGCCGCCCGCCCTACCCATCACACGCCCATTTGTCAGACCAACAGCACCCTACCTCCCGAATGATCAACTTGCTCTTAGACATCTACCCCTCCCCCCGACCCGCTCCCCCCACCTCCCAGCCCAGCTCCAGAATCGAATGGAGGTCCCCCTGGCTCTCCCCAGTAGCACGCCCCCATGCTCCTCCGCTCCAAGTGCCACTGTGTCCTGGGGGAAGGGATGGGAGTGGGGCAGCTCTGGCGGCTCAGGCACAGCCTCTCCAGCCTGGCCCGGTCCCCGATTGGCAGGAAGGAACCCTTCCCCGCCTCCGTGGCAGCGCTGCCCCTCAGCTCCCGACGCTGACCGGGGGAGGGGAAGAGAGGGCGTCCCCGAATCCGCTCTGACGAGGAGTTGGGGGCCCGGCGGATCTCCCAGCCCACCTGTCCCAGCCGGCGGGGAGACCGCTTCCAGCTCACGGACAAGCAGGTAGCAGAGAAGGAACAGAAGCCACGATCGCCCCGGATCAGGCCTCCACGTTTCCTGTGTCTGCGGCTCCAGCTCCAACTCAGCGCCGACCCTGCTCCCGCCCCGGCCGCGTCGGTGCGGAGGCCGAGAGGCTGGGAAAGAAGAGGGAAGCGGCCCAGAACGCAGCTGGGAACCGAACGGCCGGGCGCGAGCCGGCCAGCGGTCACGTGGCGCGTGGCAGGCTGACTTCTGGGAAATGTAGTCCTTCAGGCATTTCTCCACCCTCCTATCGCCTGCGGGGCTACCTCCAAGCCACGTGGCAAAATCCAGAACCCGAGGAGCCCTCTCCTCCTGGCTGCTGGAGTTCTTAATTATAATACACCACTTATTCTCTGGCTTAACTTTATTAACCCTGCTGTTCGTGCCAACGGAATAATCATCCCAAAGTCAAGCAATTCCTTGTAGCACTCTAAATGATTTGAGAAATAGGAAAATAATTTATCATTTTACCTATTTTTAAATTTTTTATCTTTTCAGACTGTTATATTGAGGGCTAACTTCCAGGAAATAATTTTTTTAATATTTTATTTCTTTATCTTTAGAGGGTAAGGGAAGGCGAGACAGAGAGAAATATCAATGTATGGTTGACTCTCCGGCTTCCCCCATTGGGAACTGGCCTGCAACCCAGGCATGTGCCCTGACTGGGAATCAAACCTGGATCCTTTGGTTTACAGGCTGGCACTCAATCCACCAAGCTACAAAAGCCAGGGCCAGGAAATAATTTTTGATGGAGACAGTTAACGATCTAAGACTGCAAGATCGTCAAAAAGGACATGTGCTGCCCTAGCCGGCATGACTTGGTTGAGCATCAGCCAGTGAGCTGAAAAGTTCGCTGGTCTGATTCCTGGTCATGGCATGCGCCTGGGCTGCAGGTCAGGTTGGGGCATATACGAGAGGCAACCAGCTGATCTTTCTTTCCCTTCGCCTCTCTTTAACAAATAAATATGTTTAAAATGACACCTCCCCCAAGAAAGAGAATCCATACCCTGCAGCACCCAAAGTACTGAATTTGAAATGAAATGAGCTGAAGTTATCAGGTTGATGTCCTTGAACTTGATAACACTCCTCCTAGCTAGTTTCCTCATCTAAAGTACATACAAGATGATGATGATGCTCCCCACACAGGACGATTGACAATAATGGTCATAATAATTAACTCAAATGATTCACTGTTTTCTATGTGCTATGCACTATGTACCTGTTTATTTCCCCAAATAATGCTATAAGGTAGATATCATTGTTAGTTCTCTTACACGGTCAATATGTTCCAGTGTACTCTGAAAAGTACAATACAGGTCTTATGTACGTTATCAGCATATATGCCAATTAAGTTGCCTGAGTTTGCAGAAGGATTACAGGAAAATACATTAAAACACAAGATAACTAGGAGCCTAGCTAAAAAGAGGTGTGCCCCTGCTATGTAGCCATTGTGAAGAACGCTGTGGATTCATGCTCATGATATATTGAGCAGAAAGAGTATCTATAGTATTTCCAATTTTCATAAATGAGGTCTATTTACAATACCTACATACATATGCCAACAGGGAAAAGGCTAAAAGAATATTAACAATTGTTAACTTTGAGTAATGAGATCATGCATAATTAAAAGTTTCTACCTATGTGGTCTCCAATTTTTCTGCAGTGAATATGAATTACATGTAGAATTTTTTTTTAATTATAGCAAAAAGAGAGTCAGGCACCAAAATCAAATTCAAAGTACTTTATACTTTTGCCTGGGCCAAAATTACACAGTCTACTCCCAAACAACCCAGCAACAATTGTAAATATCTCTTCAGAACTGGCTTTATAGACCAAGAAGCCCCTTACTCTACTTTGGGACAATCCTGTTAGTGAACTTTAACATCCCCCTCCCTTTTGTATTTTTGGGATGCCTTCAAATTAAAAAATAATATATTTTTAAAAAATTTTCACCAGTGTTCCTAGGCAAAGGTCATAAAGAATAAGATTAGGAATGATTTTCACAACATATAAAGCATGCACTGGAGTAACAGTCCTTTGAGAACTATTAACCATACATCTAATGTACAAAGTATTATCTCTAGTCAACAACTTCTAGTGCTGCCTGCACAAGTATCATGATAACTTTGACTGACTTGACTACTTCAGTGTCTGGTTAGGCAGAAACACTAACAGCAAGGCCATGAAAGCCCTCCCACTAAGTGCAACGAGTTATCCTGAATTGGATTCTGGTACCAAAAAAGACAATAGTGGGAAAACTAATGAAATCCCACTGAAGTTTTTGGTTAAAGCTATTGTACCCATGTTAATTTCCCAGTTTTGACTCATGTGCTATGGTTATATAAGATATTAAGATTAAGGGAAACTGGGTGAAGGATAAGTAGGATTTCTCTGTACCTTGCAACTCTACTGGGAATTCAAAATTATTCCGTATGGCCATCAGAATAAAGGTCTCCTGAAGATGTCCACATTCTACTCCGTCAGAGCTAAGAATATGTTAGGTTACATGGCAAAGGGGAACTAAGGTTGCAGGTGGCATTTAGGTCGATAATCAGATAACCTAAAAATAGGAAGATTATCCTGTATTGTCAGGGTGAATCCAATACAATCATGAAACTAAAAAGTTAGACAGGCTGAAGAAGAGTCATAAAAACAGCTCTGGAAGACCAAGAGATGCAGCGTGAGGGGGGACCAGGCACTACTGGCTATAAAGATGACAAGAGACTGGGAATGTGGGTGGAGGCCCCTAAAATCTGGAAAGGTGAGGCAACAAATTGTCCCCTACAGCCTCCAGAAGGGGACATACTCTTGTCAATACCCGAATTTTAACTCAATGACACCATGTCAGACTTCTCACCTATAAAATAATACATTTGTGTTGTTTTAATTTTTTATTCATTGATTTTTAGAGAGCAAGAGGAAAGAAGAGAGAGAAACATTTGTTTTGTTCCACGTATTGATGCGTTGGATTGGCTGATTCTTACTCGTGCCCTGAGGAACAAACCCACCTTGGTGTATCAGGTTGATGCTCTAACCAACTGAGGTACACAGCCAGGGCATTTGTGTTGTTTCGAGCCACTAAATTTGGGGTAATTTGTGTAGTGGCAACAGAAAATTAATACATTCAAAAACAAAAAGCTTATTTAAAAGGAAAACTTGCAAATGGCTGTCTTCTCAACACTTTTGCCACCTAGGAAAGCACAAGTTAATCATGCTACTTAGAAAACAACTGGAAATGGAAAATGCACCCAAAAAGTTGAGTTCGCTTTGGAAGGCATACAGTTTTTATTTTCTGCAGCAGAAGATTTATAACCCTCCCAACTCATTTTGGTTAGAGATATGAAAATCAAGTACATCCAGAAATTCGTTGAGTTACACCAGGAAGCCAATCAAGCAGTGAAATGCCAAGTGCGTCTTTTCGGTGTTTCAAGTTGCTGTCCTGTGTGGCCTTTCTTCATCCTCCTCACTACTCAGTGACTTTCCAGGGAGATGTTTAAAATGTTTCTGATCCATCAGAAACCTCAAGGTCCTCAAGGTCCTGACTGGTGGGGCTCCTGGTTGGAGGATCATCCTGAAGCTGAAGGGTTGCAGGTTCAATTCCCATGAGTGCACATGCCTAGGTTGTGGATTTGATCCCTGATCTGGACGCATATGGGAGGCAACCAATTGACATTTCTCTCCCACATGGATGTTTCTCTTTCTCCCTTTCTCTTTCTCTAAAGCGACGAAAAAATGTCCTCACGTAAGGATAAAAAAAAAAGTAAAATGCTTCGGATTGAGGATATCCATTTGGCTCATTCCTTCCTTTGTTCAATATTTACTTAGCAATTCTGAGTGCGCGGCCCTTCAAACCTGGACCTAGTGGAGAAAACAGGCATTGTACAATACAATTAAAAATTGGCAACAACTGAACCTGAAAAAGGAACCAAAAACAAAAACAAACTAAGCAAACAAGTAAAACAGGAACAGACTCAAGAAATGAAGATCACATGGAGGGTTATCAGTGGGGAGGGGATGGAGGGAGAATGGGAAAAAAGGTACAGGGAATAAGAAGCATAATTGGTAGGCACAAAATAGCAGGGAGCGGTTAAAAATAGTATAGGGAATGGAGAAGCTAAAGAACTTATATGCATGACCCATAGACATGAACTAATGGCGGGGCAGGGGGAATGATGGAGGGTGGGTGCAGAGCAGAGGGGAATAGAGGGGAAGAAAAAAATGGGACAACTGTAACAGTATAATCAATAAAATACACTTAAAAATATTGAGTTAAATTTCCATGAAGGACAAAAACAGCCAGCACAACCTGATATACAGTCCCAAAGGAATAGCTTTCTGAAAAATAAATGGTGACCATTAACTGGATGAACAGGACCAGAATATTCATCAACATCTTAATAATGAAACATATATACATGGATATATTAATATATTGATATCTATATATCTGTAATTTGACCTGATCCTCACAACCCTGTCACTAAAGTATTAGTCTCCATTTTACCCATAAGAAAATATAACATGGAACAGTTTAGGTTTTTTATAAGTTATTCAAGTTTATACAACTGATCACTCAGACGTCCAAGAATTTGCCTTCTAATATAAACAGCATATAAGAGCAAATTTCAAGGAGAACAGATTTTTTTAATGGTTGTTTTATTGTGATCTGAATATGAAATTGAGTTTACACGGTAAAAGAGAGGTGATGATGGAGAGACTGTAGATTAGAGTGGAACTTTAAGACTCTTGGGCCAAAATGTGTCTCCTGGTGTCTGGAATTCGGGAAATCTCAGGTGAAAGGCCAAGCGTTGTGGCCAGAGTCCTTTCCTCATTTTTCACCAGGTTGCTTGTTTTCTTGTTATTGCATTTGAACAGTTAGCAATGTATTCTGGATATTAATTCTCTATCAGATACATCATTTAAAAATATTTTCTCCCATTCTATGGTTTGCCTTTTTACTCAATTAATAGTGCCTTTTGATACACAAACGTTTTTAATTTTTATGAAGTACAACTTGTCTATTTTTTCTTTTATTGCCTGTGCTTTGATGTCACATCCAAGATCCTTGCCAAATTCCATGTTGTAAAACTTTCCCCCTATATCTTCTTCTAAGAGTTTTATAGTTGTAGCTCTTAAGATCTTTGATCCCTTTGGAGTTGACTTTTTATTTTTATTTATTTTTATTTATTTTTATTTTTTTATTTAACTTTTGTTCAAGTACAGTTTTCTTTCTTGTATTCCCAGCTCTGCCCCTGCCAGTGCTCCCCACCCCCTCCCATCTCCGCCCCCCATCTTAGTTATTGTCCATGTGTCCTTCATACTTATTCATGTGAGTCCATCCCCTTTTACTCTGTGCTTCCCTCCCCTCTACCCTCTGGACCCTGTCAGCACGTTCTGTATTTCAGTGTCTTTGGTTACATTTTGCTTGCTTGTTTGTTTTGTTGTTTACATTCCTGTTAATGGTGATATCATATGGTATTTGTCTTTCGCTGCCTGGCTTATTTCGCTCAGCATAATGCTTTCCAGCTCCATCCATGATGTTGCAAAGGGTAGGAGCTCCTTCTTCCTTTCTGCAGCATAGAATTCCATTGTGTAAATGTACCATAGTTTTTTGATCCAGTCATTGACCGATGGGCATTTAGGTTGCTTCCAACTCTTGGCTATTGTAAATTGTGCTGCTATGGAGTTGACTTTTTAAAAGATTGGTTTGGGAGAAAGAGAGAGAGAGAGGAGGGAGGAACAGCGATTTGTTGTTCTGTTTATTTATGCATTCATTTGCTTCTTGTACCTGCCCTGACCGGGGATCAAACCCACAGCCTTGGTGTATTGGGGATAATGCTCTAACCAGGCTAGGGCCAAAAAGCCACCTTCTGGTTTCATTGATTTTTCTCTATTTTTTAAATTCTCTATTTTGTTTATCTGTTATAATTTTTACTATTTCCTTTCTCTGCTAGCATTGGCTTCAGGTTATTATTCTTTTTCTAGTTCCTTAAATTGTAAAGTTTAGCTGTTGATTTAAGACCTTCCTTTTTTGTGGTCATGTCAGTGTTTATGACTATAAATTCCTCCCTGTTTTCACTGTGTCCCCTAGGCTTTGGTATGTCACGTTTTAGTTCCATTTGCCTCAGGATATTTTCTCGTTTCCCTTGTGATTTCTTCTTTGACTCACTGGTTGTTAAAGTTGATTGTTTAATTTCCACAGATTTGTAAATTTTCTAGTTTTCCTTCCGTCATTGATGTCTAACTTCCTCCTACTGTTGTCAGAGAAGATACTTTGTGTGATCCCTCTTGACTCTATATATGATATGACTATGGCATTGACAGAATCGATGTTCCAATTCTGTTGGGGCTTAATTTATGGCTCCACATGTGGTCTGTGCTGGGGATTATCCCACGTGTGCTTGAGAAGAATGAGGATTCTGTTGTAGTGGGTCGTGTTCGGAATGTGTTCGTTGGAGCTAATTTGTTTATGGTGTTGTCAAGCCCTCTATTTCCTTACTTTTCTTCTGTTTGGTTGTTCTATTCCTTATTGAAAGTGATGTATCAAAGTCTCTAACTATTATTCTAGAACTATCCATTTCTCCCTTGGATTCTGGCAATTTTTGCTTCATATACATCGAGGCTCTGTAACTATAGTATTTTTGAAGCATTGAACAATGGAAAACAACTTAATATCCACTGATCTTCAAGATATATATATTTAAAGGTATACTTTTAATTGAAAAAAGCAAACAGTGCATATTGTATATTACTTTCGTCATTAAAAAAACAAAGTAAAATACGCAAATATGTCTGCTTTTGCTTGTGCGTGCAGCAAATATCTCTGAAAATATAAAGAAAAAACAGTGACCTTGACCGCGTCCTAGGAGGGGAACTGGGTGCCAGGGAACCAGGGCAGGAGAATGAAATCTTTATCTGTGTGTACTCTTGTACCTTATGAATTTTGTATCAAAAAAATTAACACATTAAAAAATAAATACAGTTAATGTGAAGTGCTGTAGACTGGAAACTAAAATCTTTGAAAAAGTAGCATGTGTTTCAAATTAAAAGGATCCTAGAAGACATTCGATGACCGTAAACTCAGTAAGTAGGGCAGGTTACTAAAAGAGCTCAATTGTATTCCAGGGAGTTCAGTTCAGTGTTGACGTAGTAAAAGGGGAAGAGCAGGAGCTAATTGTTCATTTGGTGGTTTGCTTATGCCCTCCTTTCTAAACGTATTTAAGGTGACTTGCAAACACATGTAATACAGAAAATGGCAACATTGATCACAGATGAAAAAGAGCGGTGGGGCCCGACGTGGAGCTAAATGGGTAGACAGGTGTCCTTCAAAACCTGCCAAGCTGCACATTTGACAATTGCTGTGTTTCAAGGTCTGGAGTGTGGCTCTTGTGTGTTGTGAGCTGAATTCAGACTTCACGTGTGAGTACAGTCTTCACCTGGAGTGGGGCTGGGTCCCTCTAGAACCTGAAGGACCTTTTGCTGACAGGAAGGGCACTCCACAGGCAGCACCTAGTCCACTCCCGCCTCAGGTTACTGTTTCAAGCTGTCGCATCATCGGTGCTCAGCTTTCCTACTTCCCTGAGAAACACAGGCTTTGGGAGTCAGACCTGTGTTCGAATTCTGGTTCCGCAGCTACGAGCTGAATGATTTGGGGAAAGCTCCTCTCTCAGTTCTTAGTTGTCTGCTGTAACAGGATTCCACAGACTGGGCGGCTGAAACAATAGACATTGATTTCACAGTTCTGATGGCGGGGAAGTCCAAGATCAAGGCATACCTGGCATACCTGGTTCCTGGTTCGGACCCTTTTCCTGGTGGGTGGATGGTGTCTTTTCATCATACCTTCACGTGGCAGAGAAAGGAAGCTCAGGTCTCTCTTCTCATAGAGACACTGATCCCACACAGGGCCACAGGCTTCGTGACCTCATCTAATCCTGATGGCCTCCAGAAAGCCCCACCTCCTAATACGGCCCTATCAGGGGTCAGGCTTATGTATCAATATTGGGGGGACACAGAGGTGCATTCCGTGACAGTTACTTCACTTCTCTGAGCCACGTTTTCCTGTCCATAAAACGGAGACAGTAACACCTCATTCCGATCTCACGGGTGCTGTGAGAATTCAGTAATGCAGGAAGCATCCCCTTTTCAATAAATGTTAGCTCACCTGCATAATCTGGGTGGCAGTAGCTCAGACATTATGCTGTCTGGGTCATGGGCCCTCCTTGGAAATAGGATATGATCAACCAGAACTAGACTGACCAGGGAAGGGCAAGCGGGATCGTGAGAGGTCTGTCCCATAGGGAATGGCTAACAGACCTGGGTGCGAACAACTTCATTAACTTAAGGTAAATGAAATGTTCTTGGGGCGTGACTAGACTTCTTTTCTGTTGTCTAGGGAACCAAATGAAGACCAAAGGCTGAGGGTCACAGGATGCAGATTTCAGCTCCATGAAAGAACCTATGACAACATTATCGGTACTAAAAAATCAACAATTCACATTATGGGTTGTTAGCCATGAACTACCCTGTTATTTTGTTTACATCTCCAAACAGCTCTATGAGAAAGGGTGTTTGTTGAATGACTCAGGAAGCACTTTCCAACAGGTTAAGCTAAAGTAAGCTTAGTAGTAGTGAGATTGTCTACCTGGAAGAAAAATGAGATTACAGTTCCTATGTGCACTGAAGCAGAGACTGGCTGAACAGGTGATCAAATAAAATTACACCTGGGGAGGAACACTGGCAACTGAGCACATCCCTTTATTTACGACCTAAGGAGCTGGGCCTAGTTTAGACCTGAGAGGATTGGGACAAGGACCACACAGCCTGGACGCTGTGCAGGGACTGGACTGAGCAGGCTCCTGAACCGGCATCATCTGAGGCCTTACCTGCTGCTACGAGAGCGAATGCCCTGCCAGGCCCCCTGTTACCAGCCGAGGAAGACTCTGCCGCAGGTTGAGTTGCATGCTCAGAAAGCAGTGGTTGGCAGTTCTGGAGGGGGGGTTGCCTGTTTGGCAGAATTAACTGGCAGTGGCCACACAATTCATTTTCCAATCCCCCTGGCCTGCAACAGAGCCCAGCTACACATTTGTGTCCACAGAGCCCCCTTTTGTCCTCCCCATCCTGAGCCCTAGGGCTAAGCCTGGGAAGAGAGCCGCTTGGACAGCCAGGACTGTGGTGACAGTTCCCCGACTCTTCCTCCTGAGAGGAGCCATGGGCCGCATCACTGTGGGAGGGACCTAGGGGAACGTGCTTGGTGGGTTGCCACGGTGTCCTTCCTCTGGGGACAAATTAGGATGAGTCACAAACGCATATTATAGTGTTTTGAAAACACCTGCCAGCAGAAAACTGTACTCGAACAACAAATAAAATAAAGTAAAATAAAATAAAAAACGCCTGCCTGGGTCAGGCACTGCTGTGGAACTTTCAGGGATATTAACTCACTCAATAGTCACTCTGACCCCCCAGAGGAAGCACGTATTCATGGTCCACATTTTACACTCGCAAGTTAAACGGACTCTGCAACACCACAAAGCTGGCGTCCGAGCCGGGCACCTGGCTGCCAGCCAGTCCCACTCCCACTCAATAGGAAAGCCTTCCTCTGTTTGCCCACGCCTCCACCTGTGCGAGCACATTCACCAGACGTTCCGACTAACTCGGGCTAGCACCAGGGTGTGTTAAGTTGCTGGGGCCGCTGTAACACAAATAGCACAACCTGGGAAGTTTGAACAACAGAAACGTACCGTCTCCAAGTTCTGGAAGCCACAAGTCTGAAATCGGAGTGTGGGCGGAGCTGGGTCTTTCTACGGGCGGTGAGGGAGACACTGCCCCATGCCTGCCCAGGGTCTCTCCTGGTTTGCTGGCCGTCTTTGGCTTTCCTTGGCTTGTAGAAGGGGCACCTGATGGCTGCCTTCGTCTTCTCATGGTGTTCTCTCTGTGTGAGTCTGTGTGCAAATTTCCTTTTTTATTATGAGGATACCAGTCCTACCGGATTAAGGCCCACCACCCTAATGACCTCATCTAAACTAATTCCACCTGGAATGATCCTGTTTCCAAGTACGGTCGCATTGTGAGCTACCAGGAGTCAGAATGTAAACACATGAATTTGAAGGTGGGGGTGGGGTGGGGTGGGGACATAATTCAATCCGCAACACTGGGTACAAACAGCTAATCTAGGGGAGATCTGAAGAAATAGAACTGACCTCGGAGGACATGGCCAGAGTTATTGGTGTCAGTGAGTCAAATAGGTAAAAATCATTCTCAGACACACAAGATAATGTTTTGCAGGAGGGTGTGACTATGCAGTCATCAGACTGCTGGTCTCATTAGACAAAGTGACCCTCCCAGAAGTTAGCAGCGTAGCCTAAGGGACTTACGACCTAGTCCGTGGTACATTCTGCCCTGGTGTGGAGAATGGAGATGGGGACATCCAGAGAAAAGAGCACAGCAGAGCAGTGACCAGAACCTCCAAGCCCTCCACTGGGTCTCCAGGTGTCAGAGTGGTGGCTTAGCTGTTTGACAAGGTCATTGTAACTGCCTTATCATGGGCTACTAAACCGTCAGGGGGAGAGATTCAAGTAATTTGTTGATTTAGCACTTGGTGAATTTTAACCATGCTGCACATTTTTCTATTTAGTTCCAAAACATTTAGCAAATGTATCTGCAGAGGCACTGTGGGAGGTGGCTGTTTGCAAGGAGCTCACCATCCTGTGAAAGACGCACTAGGTACCCAGCTCTCTGTAGTGCAAGGTCACCGGCAGAAGCTCCCTCCTACCAGGGGCAACAGACCCTCTGAAATGGAGAACAGCCAGGCTTCCCTGAGGGTGTGGTATTTAAAGGTGGCTACAAGGGTGCTGGGCCAATTTCCAGTGTGGGAAGAGGGGTGTTCCCCCAGACCACCAAGCAACTTTCAAACACCATTCGCGTGTCAGAGAATTCAGCTCAATTCAGACACTGCCCACCCAGAGACAGCATCAGATTTCACAGGTTAAGGGCTCAGTCCCGGATGACTCGTAGGTGTACGTCTAACTTTGCCAGGTAACACCAACATTTTTTCCAAAGTTCTACCAATTTACACTCCCACTGGCAACATATACAAACCCTTTCTGTTCATCCTTCCAACACTTGATCTTTCATTTTTACCACTCTGGAGTGTCCCATTTTGGTTTGAAATTGCATTTCCCTGCTGAAACATGTTTCCACATGACTATGAGCTGCCGTCTGTGAAACACATTCCTTAACTGCTGCCTCTTGCCCTCATCTGAAATAATTTCTAGCTACCGGACATGCGGGCAGAAAAGGCTATCCTGAATAGCAGTTGAAATTTCAAGATTATAAACCCTTCAGAGTTTATCAGTGAGGCCTGGGGCATTGATAGGTGGAGACCGTGCAATTCAGACCCAAAGTGGATTCCCAAGTAGCTGAAGGACTAGACGTGTCAGTCAGCAAAGAGGTAGTAGACAAACTTCCAAGATGCCCCCACCTCCTCTGAGTTCCTGGCCACTGGTGTTCTCCCAACCATCAATCAAAAGTGAATTTCTAAGGGGGGTGGGGAGCACTGGCGGGGGCAGGGCTGGGAATACAAGAAAGAAAACTGTACTTGAACAAAAGTTAAATTAAAAAAAATAAAATTGATAAAGCATGTCCTTGGGTCAGGATTAAAAAAATAAAAAAATGTTTTCAGACTAATAAAAAAAGTGAATTTCTAAGAAGGGATTTTGCAATTATAATTAAGGTCACAATTTAGTTGACCTTAGAACAGAGAGATTATGTAAGTAGGTCTCTGAGCACTTAAACGCAGAGAACCTTCCCTGTTCATCTCATCTTGATTAGATAGATGTCAAAGATGTGCTCTGGATGCCCTGGAAAGAAGTGAAAATCTGGGTGAGCTGCCCACTGGGGCCAAATGCCAAGAACAGCAGGCAGCCTGCAGGAGCTGAGAGCCACCCCCCTGGCTCCCCCCACCCCCCAGGGGGAAAAGAGAGACACTCCAGTCCTGCAACCTCAAGGAAATGAATCCTGCTCACGACCAGTGAGCTTGGAAGCCCAGATGAGAACTGCAGACCCACTCAGACAACATCCTCATTTCGGCCCAGGGAAATCCTGAGCAGAGAATGCAGCCATACCAACCCCTCATGGTTTCTGACCTATCGAAACCATGAGACAATTTGCGTTGTTTTATGCCACTAAGTTTTCTGTTGCTTGTTCTGCAGCAACACACAATGAATACACTAAGGAAGTAAGAAGCTTCACTTGCCGAACTGCAAGCAGCAGAACCTGTGTATGGCAGAGGGTGTGCAGCGCCGTATGGGTCTACAGGCATCGTTTACATCGCTATCCACGGGAGGGATGCCCTCTGCACATGGCAACGCACACCCAGCACAAACTCACGCAGGGGCCCTGCAGGGGACGCCACTCTCGTCTTTCTCCAGCATCCTGGCAATGTCTTTAAACACCTTCTGCCCTTTGTAGAAATGAGAGGGTTGGGCTGGATGCACCTGAAGGTCCATATAAGCTTAGTATTTGGAGTGTTAAGTGTATTTTGTGGCGGCTGTTACACACTGGCCCCTCACAGTTCATTACAGTTCTTCTCAATGTCAACCTCTTCCTTCCCTTAGACGAGTTTGTCCACCGCCTCTGCCTCTTCCCTAAGGAGCTGCTGCCATGCAAATGAACATGGCTTTGAGGAATGAACAGCCAGTAGCAACCTGGGGAGGAAACCCCAAGGGAACTTCCTTCCCATCCTTCCTTCTGATTTGGAGTGAACCCAGGAAATTTAGCTTCAGAGCTCGGGAGGCTTAAAATTAGTGGTTAAAATTTCTTCTCAATTCTATCGGTCTGTTAGATCAAAACATCGGTGGTGGCCACTTTGTGGAAGTGCTGACTCACCCGTTGACTAGAAAAGCAGCGTAATAATGAAAAACAACAACAAAGTGACAAAACCAGAGTCTCTCAGGTGAACTTTGAATAAGTACCTACAAAAATGCGCCTGTCTCACAAAGAGGCAGGAAATGCAGTTAAAATTAACTAAGGCAAAAATAAGTTATTGAAAACTAGGCAGGTTAAAGAGTCATACTGCAAAGTGAGCAAAGTTAAAACTGTAAGACAAATCCATCATCAGCGATTAGTCCAAAGCCCCCTCTCCCCATTTCTGCCCAGTTCTTCCCACTAAGGTCTTACTCACAGGTGTCAACAGCTGTGACTGCCTTGCGGGTGGTCAGTACTTTCAGACAACATGAAAGTATGGCTTTGACATCCTAGACTTTCCGGGTAACATATTTAGATTCTTTGATGTTGTTTGACAGTATTTCAAAGTTTTATAAGGGATCAGGTAAGATCACGTGCGTGAAATACCTTTGCTCAGCACCAACATGTTTAACGGGCAGTAACTCTTACAAGAAAGGCAACCCTGAAATGTGCAGTGACAGATTGTAGGAAAGAAAAAAGAAAAATACGGACAAAGTAGTGAATTTTTCATAAAAATATCTTTCATAAACTTACTCAAACAAATGGACTACTGTTATCCTTTATCCTAAAGTTCTTTTTCACTCTTTTGGTGTCAAAATGTCGTCTTTCATGGAAACATTACATCAAAATGTCGTCTTTCATGGAAACATTACAGCTTTTCAACATATTCCTGGTATGTAAAATACACGATTGGGAACCAGTACTTGAGAGAGAGAGAGAGAGAGAGAGAGAGGTGGAAAGGGCCCCTGACCAGTGCGGCTCAGTTGGTTGGGCATTGTCCTACAGAGAGAAAGTTTTCCTCAGGTTCGATTCACGTTTCCACAGGTTCCATTCACGGTCAGGACACATGTCAGGGTTGTAGGTTCCATCCATGGTTGGAGTGTTTATAAGAGGCAACCAATTGATGTTTCTCTCCCTCTAAAAATAAATAAAAATTCTAAAAAAAAAAGAGGAAGTGGAAAAGGCCTTAGAAGACCTGCAATTCTCAGGGAAGGTGGATTTAAATGACCTGGAGTGACCTGGGGGATCTTTACAAAAATTATCCTCAAACTCTGTTAATACACAAACTCTTAACAGTATTGAATTAGAAAACTGGTGTACTACCAAAAAAATAAATAAATAAGGAGTAAACCAAGAAAGACAAAGGTATAAGGTTGGGATTCAGAAAACAAGAGCCCCAACATGGGAGCAGCTAAGGAAAAGTCCCAAATACTGATGCTGGGCATCAGCCAGTCAAGGTCATTAACCCCAGAAAGCAACACTGCCTGACAGAGAAAGCTACCAGAACACATATAATCTATGTGGTAGGCAGTACCTATGCTCATTGTTAGCCAGTGTTCCAGAAACCACATGGTACCCAGATAAAGCAGTGACCCAGAGCCAGTATTGAGAGGTGTTACCATCCCCCCACCCCACCCCAAAAGGCCGAGAGAGGTCGGTGGAAACTAGATGGAGGCATGTGGAGTGAGTGGGCCACCGTGAAGTGGATCTACTCTGAGGAACACACTCGGTCTGGAGGCCTCGAAGGGACATAGCCAAGGGAATAAACACCCCTCCCTCACTCCTTCCCATTGCTGCTGCAGATGCCACTGGTCAAACCCAACAGACTCCAGAGGCCACAGGAAGCCTGTTGATGCCGTCCATGCACCTTTCTTGGGCAGCAGGGTAGGGTGAAAGGAGCAGGGATTTAGTGGCAAATGGAAGCAGCTCATAATCCATAAACACTGATGGAGGACTTAACCAAAAGCCTTTGGGGCCTAAGGGAGTGTGGACATCATATATCTGCAATATTGTGATTTTCAAACATGATGTACTCAGTAAAAACATGAATTTTAAGAAAGTTGCTGGAGGCTAATAGTAGAAATTAGTCGTACAAAACGACTAATAGTAGCCCTGGCTGGGTGGTTTGGTTGGTTGGAGTGTCGCCCCACGCATCGAAAAGTTGTGGGTTCGACTCCCAGTCGGGGCACATACCATGTTGTGTGTTTGATTCGCGGTCAGGACACCTACAAAAGGCAACCAATTGATGTTTCTCTCTCATGTGGATGTTCTCACTCTCTCTCGCCCTTCCACTCTCTCAGGAATCACTAAACATATCCTCTGTTGAGGAATAAAAAAACCAACTAATAGTGGTTACATTTGTATAGCTGGAATAAGGGAATAAGACTAGTAAAATAATATTAACTTTTCATTTAACTTTGTTGCATTGTTTTACTGTGAACATGTGCTATTTTTATAGTATAGTTTTTACACCTTAAATAACAAACAAAATCTAACTGAATTTAGTTGCTAAAGGGAACTCACCTGATCCCTCAGGTAGGTTGAGGCAGGAAAGCTGAAACCTACTGATTTCTATCGAATGAAGTCCAGGGTGAATCAGTGACTTGATCAGACACAGAACTTAACAGAGCTTTGGGTAGGACCCCAGGGCTTCACTGGGGACCCCGAGGCAGAAGTCCCTTCCAAACTCTCCATGCCTCAGGGGAATAAATGAATAGGTTACAATGATATGGCTCACTGTCTCCAAACACTTACAGGTCCATGAAGTGAAGCAGCCCAGGGGTGAAAGGCCACGCACATGTAAAGGCCCAGACCGGCAAAAAACGGCACGGTCACACCACTGTTGTTGAGAACCACTGAGCTGTGCAGTGTCTTGATAACAGTGAATAAGTGACACAATCTATTCTTTAAAAAAAACATTGTCATCTCAGAACTATCAGATACCATCACACTATCATAAATTCTGCTTTCTGATGTGGTTAAAAAAAAAGTCCCTTTTTAAATAATTTACACTTAAGAGAAAAAAACAACCACAGCTAAACTGAATTATTTAATACATTTTGTAGGAACAGAAGGAATGCAACAAAGATTAGAATTTTATAATATGCATTAGACATTTATGTTAAAGGTGTCCCATTTTTTCAAAAATTTTTTTTCTATTTCTTGTCTTTGCTATTTCTTCAGCTTAATAATCAGAAATTACCATTCTCACAGATAAGGGGCTCCACCATGTCGGGCAGTAATTTTAACCTTACATGACAAGTCATTATCATCTCCAAAACCTCCCTTTCATTTCGCCACAGTCTCATTGAACTGCCTTACGGTATCAATATACTCTCTCTACTTAAATTCAAAGAGCCTGAACAAAATCTAGAAGCCTAAGGATGTTTAGGTACTGATTTAGTAACAGTGTCTGGCATAAACTTTCTATTTATTCATATTATTCAAACTGCAGCAATAGGAAAGAAAGCTTCTGTAATGAGAAAGGAACTCAGAAGTGAGGTCATTAAATATAACTAAATACATTTTAAATATAAATACCATGTATTTTCTGATTAGTATCAGGTAAACATCTAAACTATCTACCCTGAATTCTGGTCTAAGGGAAAACGTTGGAGACAATAACAAAGAAGGTGCTTCAAATTATTAGGTCCATTTGGAAAACAATGAGGTCCTCGGGGATAGTCACTTCAGTCTTTCTTTTTATCAGAGACTTCTATTGGTCCTTTGGCTGGTAATCCATTTATGTCTCCACCCTAAAATGAAAAAACATTTTAGAGATTATTACAACAAAAAGATATCATCATAAGAGGGTATTCTCTTTGAAACAGCTCACAAACTTCAGAATGAAAAAAAAAACCCTCTGCTTCTAGAAATGTGCAGGATCATGCAGGGGTGTCCACCCTTTTGGTGTCTCTGGGCCACACATGAAATACACAAACACTAACAAAAACAGATGAGCGAAAACAAGGCTTCACGTAAATGTACGATTTGGGGTCAGGCCGCACTCACAGCCACCCTGGGCCGCGGGCTGGACACCCCCCGCAGTGCAGCTGAACACAACTGAAGCTGAACATAACCAAGCACCGATGCTGAAGACAACCTGTTGTCTTAAAGTTCATTTTAAAAACTTAATTAAAAAACTCTCTATGATCCTTCCGATTAAGTCCTCTACCAAAGTTATCAGTTATGGAAACTGGCTTATTTTCATATCATCTCTTCTCATCCATCAGCTATTTAATTATTATTCTCACCAGCCAGTAAATACTGGTTACTATCTTGGCCATAAGGCAAGGCACAAATGTATTAATCAGAAGTTGAGTTTAAAGCCTTAGTTTAAACCAAATGTTAGTCAGTTAAAAAAAAAATCAAGCAGCCAAAACCCCTTATTTTTAAAAAGAAGGAAATTAAACACATCGATGAAGCTTCTGGTTCCAAGAACCTGCCTTCCCGAAAGCCAAGTATTTATTTCACCTGATTGTACCTCCCCCTTCACCCACCCTTTCTTATTTGAGGCATTTTAAGGTTCTTACCTTGTAGTCTACTTTGTCTTGGCTTTTATCATTGGGTTCCTGTACCGCCTTTCTAGGCCACATACGACTAACAAAGGGGGAAATCAGAGGGTACATGTATGGCTCCAGGAACTTTTTGTAGACCCAGAGCAGAACCGGAATGATGATACAGGGGATGCACACCATTGTCCCTGGTGGGGGCTCCTGAACTGCTGAAGGACACAAAGAAAAACAAGTTAGTTCACCACAGATTGATGACTGCAGGAACTTACCTAGATTAAGATCTTTGAAAGGAGTATTTCTATATTGAATGAAAAACTGAGATCATACTATTAGCTAAAAGCAATAATCTTTTTTAAATGCTGCTATCTAGCCCTGGCTGGTGTAGCTCAGTGGATTGAGCGTGGGCCTGTGAACCAAAAGATCGAGGCTCGATTCCCAGTCAGGGCACATGCCTGGGTTGCAGGCCAGTTCCCAGCAGGGGACGCATGAGAAGCAACCATACATTGACATTTCTCTCTCTCTCTCCTTCCCTTCTCTTCTAAAGATAAATAAAATCTAAATAAAATAAAATTACAAAAAAATGCTGCTATCTACAAGGTAAAGGAATAAAAGGTGGTAGGCATGAAAATAATAGTGAGTTTCCTGCCTCCAAACGTCTCCAATCACTATGCCCAACTATAAATTTATCAATAAAGGAAAGATACCACTAACATCTGCTAGGTGCTAGGGAGTCCAACGTTTTGCATATATGGTTGGCCCTCTGCATTCCCAGGTTTTATATCTATGGAGTCAACCAATCCCAAATTAAAAACATTTGAAAAAAATTCTAAAAAGCCAAACTTGAGTCTGTCATGCACAGAGCACTTCACTGAATATCTGCAAATGGAGTGATGCATAGGCATATGTCCATCTATTCACAAATACTTTATCATTTTATACAGGGGACTGGAACATCCGGGATTTGCATGGGGGTAGGGATGGCGGCGGGGTGTCCTGGAGCCAACCCCTTGAGGATACTGAGGGACAGCTGTACAGAAACCCATTTAATGCAAAACCCAGTTGAGGTTGGGTACCCTTGCCATCTGAACTGACACATAAAGCAAAGGAAGGCACGAAGCACTAAAAAACTTGGTAATTATGACTCATGCTCCAGTTTGGTGTGAGTATAATGGCCTAATCACCTTCAAAGACGGGCAATATTGATTAGCCAAACCTACCCATTTGCCCATTTCCCCTGCCCATTTGCCAAATGGGCATATCTTGTGAGAGTAAACTAAGTTATCACTTTGGAAGACCTATCACTAGGTCTTCCAAAGTAAACTAAGTTTACTCTACGTCCAAGTAAACTAAGTTATCACTTCGGAAGACCTATCCCTGGGCTGCAAAGCGGCTGGTCTTTCACAGGCAGCAATTCTTCCTTGATTCAACTGCCTTTTCTTTTTAATGGCAATGAAGGTATACAATGTAATAGAAAATTTATTTAGTATGATTATAATAACTAAATTATTTCCAAGGTATCTAATTTCCAATTAGATACTTAAGGTATCTAATTTTCTTGATAATTAGAAATCACCTTGGAATTTCTCAAAATTTCTTAAACAAGAATGAATCCTACTTCCACAATATACTATCCTATTAAACCAAAAACTTCTTAAATTTACAAGGGTTTCTTTTTAATCCTCATCCGAGTACACACTTATTGACTTTAAAGAGAAGGAAAGGGGGGGGAGAGAGAAACATAGATGTGCCTCTTGCACACCCTCTGATAGGACCAAACCACAATCTGGATGTGCCCCAACCGGGAATCGAACTGGCAACCTTTCAGTTTACAGGACAACACTCCAACCAACTGAGCCACACTGGTCAGGGAGATTTATAAGAGTTTTTAATCCCTTAGAGTAGCTTGACAAACTAAGAAGCTTCAGAACACTGAATAAAGCAAGTAATTCAGGATGTTAAAATTTATTTTCAAAATCTTGTACATGAAGTATTATGTACTCTCAAATGAGTGGGCATCACGTCTGCACTACAGCAACCTAAACTTATTCAGGATACAGGTAAATGACGGCACAGACAACTCAATGTTAACGACTCTGAAGTGAATTTCAAGAGCTAGAAACAAAAACCCAAATGTACACCAATGAACAACCAGCTATTTTACAAAGAAGTCATATAACTGGATTCTTTAAAAAGGTCTCTTATTCAAATTAAAATAGCAATTTAAGAATTTACCAAAATACATTTTAAAAGATTTTATTTATTTATTTTTAGAGAGAAGGGAAGGGAGAGAAAGAGAAACATCAATGTGTGAGAGATACATTGATCAGTTGCCTCTCACACCCCCACTACTGGGGACCTGGCCCACAACTGAGGCATCTACCCTAGAACTAGTGACCTCTGGGTTCGCAGGTCGGTGGCCAATCCACTGAGCCACACCAGCCAGGGCAAAAATTTACCAAAATATTTTAAAGCTAAATGAGTGGTGAGTCTTTTTCATCATTTTTCAAGGAACCATTATTTTTGGGCATGGAAATTTAGAATCTGATCTGGAGAGACCTAAGAGGTGGTCTGGTTTGGAGTTGCAGTCTTAGAGGAACCACGACGCAGTAATGGAGCAGACTTGACCGCGGCTGCCTGGATTTGAGACCTGCTCTCCCCACTTTCTATACGGTGTTCCTGGACAAATTACCTAACCAGTCTGTGCCTTAATTCCCACATGTGTAAAATGTAGACAATAAAGAGTACCTACCTCACAGGGATTAGATAAATTATTATGCGTACAAAGCTCAGAAGAGTGTCGGCATTATTAAGTGCTACATAAGTGTGGTTACTAAAAAAAAAAAAACAAAAGTTCTGACCTGTGCGAAGTTCACAAAAAGGTAACTAGTAACTTCAGCTAAGACCAGAATTCTGGATCTGGTTTCCTATCTCAAGTCTTTTGTCTCTTCTTCCAAAAAACGCAATGATTATGTTAATTCTCCAAAACAACTAAGTCTACGCTAATGACTGGCAATCCCCCTCCATCATAAAGATTTTTACCTACTTGTAATTGCGGTGTTTTAAGTTACTTTGTGCGCACTGTGTTTTAAATACACTCTCAAGAACAAATTGTACTAATCAGTCTTGTTATAATTGTGGCTTTAAAAAAAATTTTAGCTCTCTTCGTAAATGAAGATACTGTATCTCATTTCTTAATCTTCATAATGATTCTTCGCTGACTTATTTCACTTCATGTGGAAACTGTGGCTTAGAAAGATCTAGAAGATGGCTATGATAACTCGATAAAACTATCATTTTACTTAATTTCTACAAACCATTTCTCGGATGCTACAACAAATCAAGCGAAACTAGTTAAAACTGTGGGAGAGGAATTTTCTTTCATTCGACTTAGTCCAATACAATCGAATAGAGAGGAAAAGGCTGAGGCTCGCTCAGAAATGGGGCAGGCAGAGTGCGAAACGCCACCTCCCTTTAAGTAACCCAGTCAGCGTATCATTTTACTGGGGCCTGTTTGAGTGAAGACAGACCACGACTGAGAAGACAGGAGTTGGGGCGAATGGTGATGAAGATAATAGAAGGGGGAAGAAACCGACAATCCAGGCCAAGAAGAGAATAAACGGACACAAAGGGGGAGGCAGAATGGGGGCCAGGCAGGTGAGTGACGCAGACGCAAGGAGCGGCGAAGGGAGAGGGAGGGCGGACGACAGGGGCGCGTTGGAGGGCGAAGTGGGGTACCCCAGAATGCACAGGCGGGCCACAAGGGGGCCAGGGCAGGACAGCCGCCACCGGGCGGGCCGGCTCGGTCCTCGCGGCCGGGCGGGGGCCTGCGCGCAACCCAACACCGCCGAGGCCACTGCCCACCCCCGCCCCACACCCCCCGGCCTAACGCCCGAGCCCACCCGGGCCCACTCACCCGCAACCTCCAAGCCCAAGTGCAAAGTCCCGTGCTTCCGGAGGAGGGACGTGCCGCGGCGGAGCCAATGGGCACCGCAAAACGGGCCGATCAACGCGCTCTGCGTCAGCCTGACGACACACAGGACGTATTGTGACGTCAAAGGGCGACTGGGCGCTGCCGGCGTGAGGTTCCAGCCCGGTTAGATACCTGCACTATTCCGCGCCTCGGTTCGCTTCCCGTCCCCAAATGCTACAACAAAACTCAAAACTTAACCCAGGGAATAACGCCTGTACCGTCGCTTCACCACCATAGGGATGGGCAGTGCACCTGCAGGGGGGCCGGGCTGTTTTCAAATGCAGGTGTGCCTAATCCACTCTCCTAAACGGGCTTAAATTCAAGAGCAGGATGAATTGTCAGCTTTCATTGGCTATTGGTTTAAGAAATGCCTGTTAAGTTGGGGACCTGGCTGGGTGGATGGGGGCCAAGGGAAAGGAACTGAGACAACCGTAGTAGCATAAAACATCTTTTAAAAATGGCTATGCCACTTCCTCCCACTGCAACAGATGTGTGTGAAGATGTGGAGAACTGGAAGCTTCCCTCATCTAGCTAGTGGTATTTATTGTAAATGGCACAACCGCTTTGAAAAATCTGGTAGTTACCATGATCCAGCAAGTCCCATCTTGGGTTATACTTGAGAGAAAATGTACCCACAAAGCTTGACAGGCTCACAGCAGCACTATTTGTAATGGCTTAAAAAAAAAAACCACCCTGGTGTTCAACTCATCTTCCATTGATACAAATTATTCACCAATAAGCAGCACCGGTAACCAAATAAGCTCTAAATACACTAGGCTAAGTCAAAGCCAGTGACAATGGCCCACATACTATGATTTCTTTAAGTGTGAGCACAAGCCAATCTACCAGTTAAGTGGTTCCCCAGGATTGATGGGAGTGACAGCTGAACACTGTCACAGGCTCCTCTTCCAGATGATTAAAATGTTCTAACTTAGTAACAAAACAATACTCATTACTAAGATCCACTGCACCGTGGCACGTTGCATTGTGTTCAATTTCAATAAAGTGACTGAAAAATTTTAGAATTTCCGTGTTCTAATTCCATCTTGTGCAAAAAAGCAAGACATCCAAAACAGTATGTTTATGAACCAAAAGTAACATGGAAAATAATGTTTTTAATTCTAATCAGAAGAAAACATGTGTGATCATTTGAAATTTATTTAGTAATAAAGACAACCAACATTCTGCTTTTACTTTTATTAGGTGTTTATTTTATGCTGAATTTATTCCCGGGCCATAAGCTTTTGTTTCTTCAGCTTCTTCTGGGATATCTGGGGAAAGAAAAGAATAAAAAGGACTAAGTTTCCCAAAGAAACCACATTACATCAAACCCACATTACATCTAAAGGAGTAGGTCTTCGCTCAGTGAAAGAATGGATAACTCCAACAGAGGCAACATTTGTTGGCACAGTGATCGGGGACTGAGTTTAGCTGAAGCTCAATGAAGGCAGGGACACCCGCTGGTAAGGATTCCAGTGGCAGGAAGGATGGAGGATATTTAAGTGACAATAGCTAACAATGCTGTATGATACATGGGAGTTTAGTAAGAGTAAATCATGGGTTCTTATCACAAAGACCTAATTTTTCACATTTTCTTCTTCTTTAATCCTCACCCAAGGATGTTTATTGTCTCCAAAGAGGGGGGGGGGGGGAAGAGAAAGACCAGCTGGCTGCCTCCTGTTCACACCCCGACTGGGGATCAAACCCGCAGTCTTCTGGTGTGCAGGATGATGCTCCACCAACTGAGCCACAGTGGGCCAGGGCTTTCCCTTTCTTCTCTGTGAGGACCTGTTGTGGCAATCATTTCACAGTACATGTAAATCAAACCACTATGTTCTAGCCTACACCTTAAGGTGATATGAGGCAATTACCGTATTTTGCCATGTATAATGCACTCCCATATATAATGCACACCCACATTTTTGGCCCCAACTTTCAAAAGAAGAAAAAAATCTTTCGTTTTAATTTTTTAATTCAATATTTATTTATATTTAGATACTTGTCCTTTATATTATTGTAGTTTGCATATGGATATCGTAAAGATATGCACTTAATGTATAAGCATAAATAAAAGAATTTAAAACATTTATATAGATACAGAATCAGTACTATCTATATATAATGTGCATTCTTATTTTCCCTCAAAAAGCACACATCATACACAGAAATATACGGTATTCTTTAAAAACAAAGCAACAACAAAGTAAAACACTGAATTGCCGTTTACTGGAAATAGGCTTAGTAGATTAAGGGGGGTTATTTCTGAACAAGCTGCATTCAAAGTGGCTATGGACACCAAGGTGGGGCTATCAGTAGACAATCACAGTTCCCATATACTGAATAGTGTTATACAAAGTTATTCACTGTTAGTCAAGAAATGAATACCCACGAAAGCCTGAATAAAATACAAGGCTGCCGGTTGCTCAGAATCATTTCCTTTCACGGTTAATCCAAAGGTGTCCTAAGTTGGTCATCACAGCAACCGCAAATCTAATTCACCTGACTGCAGATGAGCCAAGACTAGGCACTTTACCTTTTTCTTCTGTGCAACCTCCTCCTCTGGTTTGGGAACAATCTGCTCTTTCTCGGTGAGGATCATCTCAATGTGGCAGGGAGAGCTCATGTACGGGTTGATCCTCCCGTGAGCTCTGTAGGTTCTGCGCCGCATCTTGGGAGCTTTGTTCACCTGGATGTGCTCAATGACCAGAGAATCCACATCTAAACCCTGGGAGGAAGGGAGAGGGAGCGCATCAGGCCACATCTTTACCTTAATGCCATCACTGGAAAATGAAGTCCCTGCCTTATGAACTCATTTTGGAATGGCAAGCCTTAAGAGATCAAATAGCGTATTTGTTCAAGCAGTTTCATCAACTTCATTCTAAATATCCTTCCTTAAATTAAATCCAAGTACCAAAACTCAGTACCAAGTGGATATTAAAGATCATTTTAAGAGTAGTGTCAATTTCTAGACTTAGATGATAAACAAGATTCTGTCAGCATGGCCTAGCAGCTAAAAGGGACCAATGTCGGATAAACCAGTTCTGTTGTCATCAGTTTAACTTCTAAGTGTTAAAGACACACAATTTAACATGTGTTTCCACTAAGAATGTAGGCAACAAACCACATTAACCATTACTAACGCAACCATTTTGGTAACTATATTTGCTCCTTTGCAATAGTGTTTTACTGTTTGTATAATAAATCTGGACAAGAGCAACACTGGCTGAACCACCATCTAAGCTGGATACATATAAAGACCTCAATGCTCTGGGTACCTTAAGTTCAGCATTACTCTCTGCATTTTTAAGCATGTGCAGCAAAAACTCAGCACTCTTTTTGGGCCACCGACCCTGGGTCCAGCCCCACTGTTTGGCCTGAAAGAAAATAGAGGCTATTAGTCATTTCCCGATTTAAATAAAATGTTATGATCAAGATTAATTTATGGGGCACTCTCCTTCCTGGGATCATGTCCTCACCTTTCCTTCCCCTCCCTTCTCCCCCATAGGTACACACGTCTTCGACTCTAAGGGGCCCCATGAGACTTGCAACCAGGGGAGCCAAGGACAGTAGCTCCTAGGCTAACCCCCTGAACCTGTCTCCGGGGGCCCCTTTTCTGATTTTCTGAAGAGCCACAGCAGGCCTGCCTTGGCTCTCCTGTTCTAAGCTCATTTCACTGTTCCCAGCTTTAAATATACCCTCAAAAGTGAAAAACATTGTTTTGGCCCTGGCTAGTGTGGCTCAGTGGGTTGGGTGCCAGCCTGCAAACCAAAGGTCACCAGTTCAGTTCCCAGTCAGGACACATGTCTGGGTTGCAGGCCAGGTCCCCAGTAAGGGATGCATGAGGCAACCACACATTGATGTTTTTCTCCCCCTCTAAAAATAAATAAATAAATAACTTAAAAAAATTGTTTTGTTCACTTTAAGGTTGCTCAGAACGTGGTTCTTTTCACGGTTAATCCAAAGGTGTCCTAAGAGAGTCATCACAGCAACCAGAAGCAGCTCAATTAACCTCAGCTGTCCTCACTCCCCCTTACCGCATCTTTTTCAAATAGCAGCCCCTCATTCTCACCTGGGCACACCTACCCACTCCACCATTGTATCGACGGAATGGGACACACTGCTTCTTTAAAGTGACATCTTTCAGATACTTGGTGGCTTTTCGAATATGCATACCCTTGATGGCCTGGGCAGTTTCACGAGTGTTCTAAATATAAATATAAACTGGCAGTTACCATGTGAAAGCAGCACAATTTGTAAAGTAAACATTAAATTATCAGATTCTCAATGTGTCAACGTTTACCAACAGCTAAAACTTTTCCATTTTCATGGGAGCTGGAAAAAACTATTAAGAACCAGGGAGGCTTAGTTTGAACCTCAGGAGCAATGAGCCCAAAACTTGTTTTTGGACCTCTGAGTCCAAAACACTCACGGCGGTGTTTTTAATCCCACCACCTCCAGCAACATTCAGGTCCCATAGCCTGACCTGCACACTAGGTTCTCCAGTATGGTATTTTCACCCAATTTCCCCCTCCCGCGTCAAAGCGGTCACTGCATACAAATGTTCATTGTCTAGAGGGTGGCTGCTCAGAATCGAGTAATTTTCACGGTAAATCCAAAGGTGTCCTAAGACTGACATCACTGCAGCGACCTTTTTTAGCATGGTTTAAAAAAAAACATCTCATTGGAACACGCAAAACGACTCTTAGAACATGACTATGATTCACGTACCTTAAAGTGAACACGAAGATTTGAACCTCTCGATTTGCATGCTAAAAAAACCCAAAACGTTTTGGTTAATTTGGGTTATTTCACTGTTTCTCTTAGGTCAAAATACGAAATGTTACTCTTGTTCACTTACATTTTGTGGGGTTCTCCGGGTCAAGTGAATAGCGAACCATCTTCAGAGGTCACCTAGAAAGGAGAGGGAGTCACTGGCAATACAGATGTACCGGCAGCTTACAGTCCGACTCTGGTGCTGCCGGCAGCTGCTCAGACAGGAGTTGTTTTCATGATTAATCCAAAGGTGTCCTAAGAAATGCCATCATCGCAGCAGCCATCCTTTCCTCCATGCAGGGCTGTCTTTCCCCATGCGCCAACCCGTGTCGACACCAGACTAAGCGACACGGACTTCACCGGCCCTCTCTTCTTACGCTTCGGATGGGAATAGGCCTGTTTCGATGCGACCCCCGATCCTCCAGGCGTAAAAAGACGCGGGGCACTGCGGTGGCGAGGCTCCACTACAGCCCTGGACGTGCTCCCTTCCCACAGAAGCCCCCTTTACTCACACAACTTCACAAGTAATGCTGTCTTTGCACACGTCTGTGCTCTAACCAACGTTCAAGGGTAGCTAATTTGAAACACTCCTCGCAAAATGAGTCAAGGCTCAACCCGACTTTATCCCCCACTCCCCCGCCATGATCTCTCATTGAGGCCACAAACACGCTGCATATTCGACCACCACTCACCGCGGGGCACTGGACTCCCAGATTGGGAAGCGGCACAGACCACGGGCTGCCCGTATGCCCAGAGTCCCCATTCTCGCCCATCGCTCCCCTTTTCGGGCCGCAGGCCTCGGGGCGCCAAGTTGGGCACTCTCTGACACGTCCCCCCGTAGAGGGGTACACCGCCTTCAGCAAAAAATCAGTAACTGCAAGGCTTTTCCTCCCAGGGGCCTCGAGATCGGTGCCCTCGAGACCAGGATGGAGGCGATGACCGGAGGATTCTACGCTCGGAGAGACGCCGAAAAAGTACTCACCTCTGGTCGCTTTCGGGAAGAGGAAGAGCGAAGGCTCCTGGGAGAGTTCATGAGAACTCAATGTCTCGCGAGATTTCCAGCCAAAGAAACGAGATTTCAAGAGAGGAAGAGGGAGGAGAAAGGGAGTGTGAGGTGTGTTTTAGGAGATCCTAAAACGAATTGCCTCCTTAGGGATTGTCTCAAAATTCTCCTTTTTTTTGAATCCAGAAATAAAGTTAGGAATTTTAAATATCAATTAATTAAAAACAGGTTTGTGCTCAGGTCCGTGTGGCTCAGTCCGTTGGAGGGTTGTCCCCATAATCAAAAGGTTATGGGTTCGATCCCCGGTTGGGACACACCTAGGTTGTGGGTTCATCATCGTCTGGTTCCTACTGGAGGATTCTTGTTTCTTGCATTGATGTTCCTGTTCTCCCTCTTCCTGTTCTCCTGTCTCCCTCTCTAAAAGCAATGAAGAAACGTCCTCCGGTGAGGATAGGTCTGTGGAGCAAAATGTTGCCTATTCGATCCAGCATCAGGGCACATGCATGCTAGAGGCAGCCCTTGGATGTTTCTCCCTTACATCTTTCTCTCTTTCATCCCCCCCCAAAAAAAATAAATTAAAAAAAATGAAGATGCAAAGGATGGGATGTAATCATGTTCATCAGAACATTCTCAAGATGAGAATATCACCCAGCCACTTGACTTGAAGGGGTGAACACACAATACAATATGCAGATGATGTGTTATAGAATTGTACACCTGAAACTCACGTGATTTCTAAACTCATGTCACCCCAGTACATTCGATAAAAAAGAGAGAAAGAATCTGACTCAGCTGATCGCTCTGCAGCCTGCGTAAAGCCTGTGCTACCAGAAGGGTCTGGGTCCAGAGTGGACTCTGGTCCCCGCTGCCACCTCTTGATCTGCATTTGGTGAAGAAACACCCACAGGCGTTTTCTCCCCTTTTCGTTGAGGTATTGGCTATGTAGCACTTAGCTTTAGACCCTCTGTCTCAGGGCACCCTCATTCTAGGCAGATTCTAAGTCCAAGTGGATGGGATTCTGAAAAACACTCTAGGTATTTGATTCCTTGACCCCAATTATAAGGGACCCCAGTCCCAGGTCCCTCTCCTGGACTCCACTCCCCTCGCCAAACAATCGACTCCACAGTCTTTCCTCGGTATTTCTCATCCCTCAGATCTTCAGCCACAGACGAGAACTCCCAAGTCAGAACCGTCACTCCACAGCTCTCCTGAGCTGGCCCCAGGTAGCAAACAGCTTGCAGGACATCTTTCTTGGCAGGTCCCCCAGGCAAATAATATTTGAAACCTAAAGTGCCTTAAACAGATCATCTCCTCCCCCAGCTTCTTCTTTTCTGTTGCATAATGAGAATATCAGCCAAGGTTTTAGAAAGTTTACTAAATACCAGGCATTATTTCAGTGCTTTTCAATCAGATGCATTTTCTTAATTAATCCCCAGGACAACTGTCGAAATAGCTATTACTATTGTTTCCACCTTATAAGTGAAATTAAGGGACTTCCATCAAAGTCCCACAGTGCAAAAGTGACATGTGGACAAGCAAAGACAAGCCCCAGTGACCAGGTTTGTCATCCCTAGGCAATCTTGCCTCAGCCAGTGGCTTCTCTGTACATCTAGGTTCTCAAACTAGAAAGCTAGAAAACAATGTCTTTTTCTTGTCTTTGCACATGCTTAATATCTAAATGACTGCTAGAAGCTTCTAAGTCGTCCTTGGACCGTTGTGTCCCCACTCTCTCCTGCCTCCTTCACATGACTGATGGAGTCATTTTGCCGAAACAGGTGCCAAAATGATCATGTCATTGTTCAGGTTTTATTTTTTTCTGTGGTACTGGTTCCAAATTCCTGGGGACGACATAAGAGCCCTCTATAATCTGGCCTGTGTCTTCCTCATCCCTTATTCTTTTTTTCTCCTTTTCCTGCACACTCTAAACCTGAGTCTTGGTGATGTGTGAGAGAGATCGAGCCTATTGTGAAAAGCAGACATGATACCGCATTTGATTTTGTATCAACCAGCATTGGATTAGATCAGAAGGGTGAGAAACTTGAGATTATTTCCTTTTGAGGGGAATGGTTTCTCTTTTAGAGCCTCAGTGATTTTTCTATAAAATTTAAATATGATCTTTAAACTTTATTTGATATCTGTGTCTTTCAATCTGTTGTTTGTAAATTTAAATTTTTATTGTATTGTATTTATGCTCAGAAATCGTAATTATTAAAACAACAGGGTTTGTTTTAAGTTTGATTCTTAACAATAGGTTTGATTCTTAACAATTGATTCTTAATCAATAGGTTTGATTCTTAACAATCAATTTCTTTGTTCACTCACCCATTCAATGAATATTTGTTGAACGCATATTATGTGCCTGCCAGTGTGCTAGGTGCTGAGCCATAACAGGTGCTAGGAGATTTCCTAACCTCAAGGAACCCACAGTCTCGGGGTGAGAGTAGGATAGGTGGAAGGATAGGGTGGAAGGATAGGGAATGTGGAGCTAGGCAATCAGTTAGAATACACGGTGGAACTGTTAAAGTAGGTGGACGCTGAGGACCTTATTTATAGCACTTACCAGTGGGGGCGGGGGGGGGGGGGAGCTTTCCCCAGAGCAGATGACAGGGCAGCTGCTTGGTGAGTGACCAGAAGTGGTCAGCTGGCTCCCACAACAAGCGGGAAATGACTGTTGTTTCCAGCAGGAGAGTTCTGTTATGGAAACTGCAGATGTTTGGATCACTTTTTGGTGCCAGTGGGGAGAGATACAGGAGAGAGGTGAACCTGATCTTGAAGGATCATATTTGTCTATAAAGTTTTAAGTTTATCTTCGAGTCCGTGGTGGGAGGAGGGGAAGGTCTTGGTAGGCAGGGATGGAGCAAAAAAAGAAAGAAAGAGAGAAAGAATTCATCGACACGCACAACAGTGTGGTGATGGGGAGGAGGGGTGAGAGAAGGGTGGAGGTGGAAGAGGGGATAGAGGGGATAAATGGTAATGCAAAAAGTACAATAAAAACAAATAGAAAAATAAAGTCAATGAAGGACATTTGAAAGCATTTAAACCCTTGGGGGGATGGTTGAGGTGACTTGATCAGGTTCCTTTTAAAGGGACACTTGGGGATGCCACCAGGGCAAGACCCGGAGGCTGGCAAAAGACGGCAGTGGCCTGAACTCCTCTGATTCAGTTCTTTCTTTTCTTTTCTTTTTTCATTTTTCCTTTTTTTGGCAAAGGGAATGGAGAGTGGTGGGTGCGTTGGAGAGATTTCAGCAGAAGTCCTGGGATTGCGCGGCTATACGCTGTAGAACTTGGTAGCTGTGTGATCTTGCCAAGCCCCTTCTGGACGTGTCCTTCCTGACTGTGCTGGCAGACCTCCTCACTGAGTGCAGATCACAGCCAGTCTCCTTCTGCCTCTTAGAACAGAACAATGGGAAACCAGCTTTATGGATGACGCCCCACAGAGGTGTTTTGTATTGGACTGAAAGGAGAAGCAAGGATCTCCGCAGGAAGAATTTCATTCACAAGCATTTGGGGAAGTGTTTTTGAGGAGCGGTTGGGTTTGGAGTTGGGCCAGGAGAGGAGGTTTTCGGCCAACCCCAGAGGACAGCAGTGTTTGAACAGAATACAGCCATTTGAATGATAGCAGGGTGCCTTTTGCTTTGCCCAAAAATGTTTTATTTCTATGTTTTTAAATTTCTCACTCTTTTTTTTATTGTTCTGTGTTAGAAAAGGCTTTTCCACCCTGATAATTGTTTTAATTCTCCCATGTGGGGGGATGCTTTATGGTTTTGTTTTTCATGTTTCTATACGCTACTCATCTGTTGTGAAAGGCTGAGATGTGGATCCAATTTGACCTCTTTCTCATGGCTACCCAAATGTCACAATTTGTTCAGTAGTCTTTGTTTTTCCCATGGATTTGAAAAGCCATCTTTCTCCCGTGTGAATAAGGAATGGATTTAAAAGATGGGACATACTGCGGGATTTTTGTACAGCTGTGAATCCCTCCAGTGGAGAAAGAGAAATTGAGTCCTACAAGGAAGAAGGTATAATTGTAAAAGCTGAGCCCTTGAAATGCAGAGAACAGTAGAAAGTAGGCGGCGGGTGGGGTTACCCTCAGAACAAGGCTGCAGCTCACATCTCTGATGACAGGAGAGGACCCAGACACGGGAATAGGTACAGGTAAATGTGGTGATGGGAAGGTAATAGGAAGAAACATGCTTGATTTTCAATAGCGCCTGCTATGAGCCAGGCACAGTTTTAAGCATTTTGATTGGGTTTCCTCATTGAGAAAACTTGGAGGATTTTCTTAAAGAGCTTGTGAAGTAGATGCCCGTATAGTTCCCATTCTCCTCATCCAGAAGAGGGCTTTTGGAGACGGGTGGTTAACTGAGTGTCTCAGTGAGCACGTGCCCTGCTTAGGTGCTACCCTACTTATGAAGGTCTTAGGGTCAAGGTAGGGACTGGATAATAATAGAATCAGTAGAGGGTTGTGGCACTGAATTGGGAGTGAGGGGAGCCTCTAGGAAAGAGTCTGGCAATACAAGGCATAAGAATCAACATAAAATGGGAGGGAACGTGTTTCTAATACACGTAAATAATAACAGTCTACCTACTTGTACCATCAGTCCTGGGCGTGGAAAGAACTTTTCGTTGTTGCTGGTCTCTAGGCGCCCCCATGACTCCTAATATTTCCCTTAACTTTGTCCACCTCTCTCGAGTCCCTTAAAGTTTCATCTGGCGAGCTCTCTGCATGGAACTGTTTTCTGCTGGCATCTAAAAACGAAGGTTATCTACCCTCTATTTGTATACTTCCCAGATCAACCAGAGCTCAGTGTTTTACTTACCTTTTCGGTCCTGTATTTTAAGTAATGTTGTACTTGACAATGGAATTACTATTTAGGGCGCACCTATTGTATGTTGAATGCCATGTACACTTCGTCTCACCTACTTCCCACAAAGACTTTGTAAGATTTCACTACCTACGTTTTAGAGAGGATGACCTTGACACTGGGGGAGGCTGGGTGACTTGCCCTGGATGCTACAGCTAACAGGCAGCACAGGATTCATTTGCTCTAGAGCCAGAAGGATCTGACTCCAATGTTGGCTCTCTTCCCATCACACCTGCCTGTCACGGGGGAAATTCCAGAGAGAGTAAACTGGAAATATGGGAAACTTTGCCTTGGATTTTACAACTTTGCCAAGGGCTAGCCTGGAAAGCAACCCTAAAGTTATGCACAAAACCTTTCTGAAGGATCTGCTCCTGTCGTTCCTCTTGAGTGACACTACTGGCCACTAGGTGGCACCACTTCCACATTAGGTGAAGCTTTTGCTGTCATTTTTTGTGGGCAAAGAGTGCTTGTAACAAGTTCCAGTTTACCTTGATATGTAAATATAACTTTGATCTAGTGAACTTGTATCTCCTCCAAACTGGGCTTAATTTTAAGCCTTACAAGGAGGAGATTGTGAATGGGAGGGTGTGGGCTGGGGGCAGTGGGTGGGGTGGGGGCATGGGGAGAGAGGAGACAGAATGTTGAAGCCCGGCCCCAGGGAAGCTTGGCAATGCCATGGGGGGACAATACCCAACCTATGATACCAAACAAAGGAAAACTCTCATTCAGAGACCATGAGAGCATCAGAGCTTGTCTGGTAAGACTGACAAAGAGAAAAGTTCTGAGATGTTCTAAATTATGTAAATCCACAAACCAAGCCCTCCCCACTAACCTGTGTGTGCTCAAACAGATTGAACCATCTGTACCTTTCCAGGAAAAGCTATTCTTCAAGAAAACAATGTAAAAATTCTTGTCAGTGCTTAACTAATAATTCTATATTTCCCTCAATGGTCCCCAGCTGACCTAAGACATGGCGTCACCTGACACAATCCTTGGATTTCTCTCCTCCGTGGGACAGGACCTCCAAGGAATAAGCCTTCCTAGCAACATGGGACCATGCTGTGAGTACAAAAGGACCCTCTGAGCATAATTAAAACCAAACAGACATTCATCAGCAGTACTTTCTTCAAAAGATTTGGATGAAAAGAGTGAAAGGACACGAAAAAAGTTTTGAGGGGTTTCTAAGTTAACATTGTAGCGACAGGAGAGCGAACGAGACGAAACAACCTGTTAATCACGGTGGACCAGCCCTGGCGGAAGATGGCTCAGCCTCCTGTATAACTGCTGGCACCGAGGATTAATTTCCAGGTGGCTGTTTCCGAGATTACCCAGCAGAGACAATAGCCTGGCGCCACAGAACCCCAGGAGACTTTGCTTCTTGTTCACACGGGGACTTTAGGGACACTGCTCTGGAGCTGCCCTGGCTCTGTTGCGACTGTCCCAGAAGGAGGGAGCCCCGCTCCTTCCATCCGCTCTGTCAGTAGCTGCTGTAAAATCCTTTCCTAGCGGCTCACTTCATGCTTCCCCTCTGTAATGCATGAAAATGCTTGCAAAACTCTTGGACGTCAGGTATGTCTTTCCTACCCAGCTATGCGGCTGGGGTGGTTTCAACTCCAAGCCTCAAGACCAGTCCTCTTTCGTGCTAGCAATGGTCTAATAAACTCTTTCTTATTAAAAGACACCCAACTGTGGAAATAAGTTTGTTTTGTAAGGCCACTACATAAGGAGACAACTTTTGCTGTCCTCTCTTTGCTTCTGAAGGGGACTTCTTTTCTTTTTGCTCAGGTAGAATTCTCTAGACAAAATTTTCAGGTTTTTTCTCTTTTAAATGTATTATTTAAATGTAAAAAAACAGAGAAGACATTTAGATGGTTCAAAATCAAAGCAGTATAAAAAGGTATCCAATAAAAATCTCACTCCTATCCCTTCCCCCATCTGGTTCATCCTCCCCACCCTTCAACCCACGGTAGCTGCTGCATTTATTGCTTCTTGGGTATCCTATTCAGGCACATTTCATCAAGAGTACATATGGAAAGGTTCATTTATTTCTTTGGGGGAAAGAATTCACCATTTTCGCTTCCTGGTTGCTGAAGGCCCTTTTATTCCTTACCTTCAGGGTAATTTCTGCAGTGACCACATTTTTTTTGAGTGAAAAATTGAGACAAAAGATCTAAGTATCAGGGAAGAGAGATGGATGGTGCTCCTATCCTGGAAGGCAGGGAAGCTAGAGTCCCCAGGCTCACCCAGAGCACTTGTCTTTTCCCCACATCCCGAGGCCCCTCTCACTCCTGGAGGGAGACATTGCCTGTGATGTCATGGGCCCTTCCAAGTGACCCTGCACTTGGCCTTCTCAGGGCCCCTCAACCTCTGCCACCCCTCCCAGAACTTGCCCCTCCACCCGGCTTCCACTGTTAGGATCTGGGTGGGGAGGGTCTCTGCCTGCCTTAGACACTCCCAACATCTCTTTCTCTTCCCCCAACTTCTGTTTATTGTCCCTTTCATCCTCTTTCTGCCATCAAACTTTTCCGAAGACTAGTTACTGAGATTGCTCGCCACTCACTTTAGTCCACTAAAATCTCATTAACATCTACAATGTGTGAGTGATGTGTTAGATGAGGAACATTCACAGATGAAAAAGACGTGGTCCCTGCCTCCAGGCTCTTAAGCTCAGACCTAATTAAGTGAAATAATTAGGGGGATAAATGCAGTAATACAGGCATGGCCTGACGAGGCTGTGGTCCGACTAGGAGGCTGTGTTAGTTACAGGTGTGGTCCAGCCAGGCTTAGCACAAAGGAAGAGTCATTATTTCTGGATATGAGGATGCTCATCACCATTGACTGAGGCCTCCAGGAGCTGGAGCTTGGGATGTTATAGTCCAATGCTGTTTCTCCAATCAGGCCCCTGGGCTAATTTGCTTGCTATTTCTTTAGTCCTCTGCCTTCTGCCACCTGCTTAGATGGCATTCTTCTCTGAAGCCTTCTGACACAGTGCTTTCCCCAGATCTAGCCTTCTCAGGGACTGCTTCAATTCCCAAACTTCCTTCGCTCCTTCTCAGGGACTGCTTCAATCAACTTCATTCGCTCATCAGAATAGAACCAGTGGGCCTTCCCTGAGCACCCTGTGTTTGCTTCCCAGGTGGCAACTTGCTCAGGTGAAGATGATATGTTTCCCTGAAGGGCCCCCAGCTGTTTTTAGCTGCATTTTAATAGAGAACTGACAAAGGCAATTAAAAATTGCCTATATTTTATTATATTATTATTATTATTTAAATATTTTATTTATTCTTTTTAGAGAGAAGGGAAGAGAGGGAAAGAAACTTTGATGTGTGAGAGAATAGTCAATGGGTTGCGTCTGGCAGGCCCCCAGTCAGGGACCTGGCCTGCAACCCAGGCCTGTGTCCTGATTGGGAATCGAACTGATGACCTTTGAGTTTGCAGAATGACATCCAGTCCCACTGAGCCACAGCAGTCAGGGCATTAGTTTTTCTTTTTATTGAACTTATTGGGGTAACATTGGTTAATAAAACTATATAGGTTTCAGGTGCACCGTTCTGTAATACCTTGTCCGTGTGTGGTACTGTGTGTTCACCATCCCAAGTTGAGTCTCCTTCCATCACTGTTACCCTCCCATCCCCTCTATGGCCTCTTCCCATCCCCTTTCCCTCTGGCCATCACCACACTATTGTCTGTGTCTATGGTTTGGTTTTGGGGGGGGGGTTGCTTCATCTCTTCACCTTTTCCAACCAGCCCTGCAATACCCCCCAACCCACCTGAACAGCTGTCAGTCTGGAAAGGTAATTCTTTAACATAAAGAATTTTAGGTGTCAGACGTGGTTTGAAGACTAGGGATAAACTAAGAGAGCTCAGAGGAGGGATGCCCAGTAGACAGAGGTGCTGGTGCTGGTGACATCCCATATGAGAAGCAATGAAATGAGAGGTGCTGTGTAACAACACTGCCTTCAACTTAGCGGCTTCAAACAACACACACGTATTACCTTTCAGTCTCTGCGCGTCCGGCGACCAGGCAAGGCTGGATTCTCTGCAAGACTCTGACCGAGGGCTGGGTTCCCTCCTGAAGGCTTGACTCGGAAAGGATCTGTTTCCAACACCTGGTTGCTGGCAAGTGTCAGGTCTTTGGTGGCCTCAGTTTCCCACTGGCTGTCATCCAGAGGTCATGATCAGTTCCAGGTTATTTGTTGGCCAGAGGTGGCCCTCAATCCCTTGCTATATGGGCCTCGCCAACACGCTGGCTTACTTCACCAAATCCAGCAAGGAGAGCGCCTGCCAGCAAGACGGAGGTCAGGGTCTTCTGTAATGTAATCATGGAGGTCACGTCCTGTTCCCTTCACTAGTATCCTCTGGGTTGCAAACACGCCACAGGGCCCGCCTGCACTCTCGCAGGGAAGTTTACACGAGAGCATGAGACTGGGTGGGAGTCGTAGGGCTTGCCTTGGAGTCTGTCTGCCCCAGCGTCTCTGAAGTGGGCACTTCTGTTCTTGTCGTGTAGGGGAGGAAAAGGAAGACGAGCTTGTTGAGTGACTGGCCCAAGGGCACTTGGGTAAAACGTGCCGATCGGGGTTGAAGCGCACAGCCCTTTTGTTGCTCTAAGGTAAATGGCGGGGGGCGGGGGGGGGGGGGCGGCGGGTGTTTGGCCTGGATCAGAGAAGACTCAGAGGTGGGACTACTATTGACGGTCTTCTGCACCCTGGGTCTCCCCATGTGAAGGTGTAAACAGAACTAGAATCAATATCATGCATTTTCAGGATTAGATTTAATCCCAGATAAAGGACTTCAGCGCTTACAGTGACCTGCATGAAATGAGCTGGCTGCCCCCAGAAGTGGCCAGTTTCCTTTCTTACCTGGGTTTGACCAGCGTCCGTGGCAGGACCAACCTGCCCAGTAAACTGGAGGGGATCCCACCATTGGATGGGCATCTGCTGGGTGGGATTTAAGATCTCAGAAGTAAAGAGTCTGTATTTCTTAAAAAATAGTAAGTGTGATCATTGCACAGCCCAGCAGAGGAAATACCCTTGAACTTCATCCTGTCTGTGAATCTGTGCAGGTCTGAAGCCCTGTGGGAGAGGCCCCGAGAACGTTCCCCCTTTGCCCCCACAGTGAGTCTCGTTGGGAATAAAGGCCAGGGTGACGGCAGCAGTCATTCCCCAGTGGATTGCCCTCTGAGGGCTTCAAAGAAACTTCTCTGAGTTGTATTATCTCAAACGTACAAAGAAGGAGACTGACCAACCAGGGAAGAGAACGTGGAGGCCACTGTCCAGTATCTCCTGGCAGATCACATTCTTTCTGTGTCTTGTTCACATCAGCGAATGTTGCAACAGCTCCCAGTTACCCGCAGCAGAGAAATAGTAATAAGAGGAGCCTGGAGCAGGACGTGGAGTCCATGGAAATTTTCAACAGACGGCAACATCATAACTTGTGTTTGACTGCTGGTGGAAATGACCCAACAGAGAGGAAGACATTTTGGAGAGATTGCTGTGTGTGACAGGGGGTGGAATCGGGTGTGTTCATGTGTGTGGTCAGGTCTTAGAGGCACAGATGGTTTGTCCTGAGTAACTGGAAGGGAAACTGAGAACTCGGGTCTAGGAGCAAGTGGGCGGGTGGGTATGATGGAAGGGGCTTGTGGGTGTTCTCTTCTGATTGCTTTTACTTTCCCAGTAAAGTAGAATTCAGGTCACTAGTGAGAGCGAAGATGGAGAGATGGTGCAGGTCTGAAGGGAGAGGAGAGGATGAAAGAGAAGAGATGTAGAAGGTTATCTAGGAGAGGAGCAGGAGGAGTAGGGAGGCACAGTTGATTGCTAGATGGAACTGGAAGGCCCCTGGAGTCTGCTGGTCGCTAACTGAATTTAGCGAGCTTGTGTTGTGTGTGTGTGTGTGTGTGTTTCGTCTATGGTCTGCCATGTAGGTGTAGTTATAGGTGAAAATTATATTTAAGCAAGGGTTTGGTTATATAGGGAATTTACCCAGTGAATCACATACACCTGGCACTTTGGGAGTCTGTGTGGATAGAAGAGTTGGTCACTACCAATCTTTTCTTGTGGTCACTGGTCTTTTTAGAAATTCTGGGGTCTGTTCTTTGTAACATTTTGCTAGGAAATGGACCTTTTAAAATGAGGTTTAAATGTCATCCCCCTCACCACCCCCCCAACCCTCACTGAGCTTTGGAAATGCCTAGAGTATTTAAAAACAGACTTAATTTGGTGACCTGGTCCTCCAGTCTATCATTGGAAACACTTAAAATGCTTCTCAGTGCGGCAACGAGCCCCTTGGCTTCACTCGCCCTCTCTTTTCTCTGTCCCTTTGTGAAAGCGCCATGGGCAAGAGAAAGGGCCCAGCAGGGGGAGCTGCCCGCTTGGCTCAGCTGCCTTTCCTCCTCCAGGTGCTTTCCATCCTCTCCCTGGGAGGTGCTGATCTCCAGGCCTGCTCAGAATCATTTAGGATCATTTAAGATCTCCAGGCTGATCTTACAGCAATCATTTAGCTTTTGTGTATAGGTCTGGTTGGGGAAGATTATTAACACAGCGAATTAAAAGGACATTTCAGCTGAGCCACTAGAGTTTTTGGATGTGTGAGTGGGACCTGACAGCCTTACGTTGGGTCTCATGCTCTGTGGCAGTGGATAGCCAGGTGCTCGCTGTCTCTCCCAAAAGAAATGTGCCAGGCCTGGCTGGCCTCCCACACAAATTCCTTTCAATTGCCCCAATCCCTGGGTAAACCCACGATTTCACCTGCATGGTGACTGTGTATTTGCAGGAGAAAAAATACAACCATGCATAAACTGCATGAATGAATTTGCATGAAAATTTCTTTATTAAGGAGAATTATTCAGCTCCTTTTAGATGTCTTCTAAGTAGAAGAATTCAAGGAATTGNTGCCCCTTTGTGTAGGTGCCATGGGCAAGAGAAAGGGCCCAGCAGGGGGAGCTGCCCGCTTGGCTCAGCTGCCTTTCCTCCTCCAGGTGCTGGCTGGCCTCCTCTCATCCTCTCCCTGGGAGGTGCTGATCTCCAGGCCTGCTCAGAATCATTTAGGATCATTTAAGATCTCCAGGCTGATCTTACGGCAATCATTTAGCTTTTGTGTATAGGTCTGGTTGGGGAAGATTATTAACACAGCGAATTAAAAGGACATTTCAGCTGAGCCACTAGAGGTTTTGGATGTGTGAGTGGGACCTGACAGCCTTACGTTGGGTCTCATGCTCTGTGGCAGTGGATAGCCAGGTGCTCGCTGTCTCTCCCAAAAGAAATGTGCCAGGCCTGGCTGGCCTCCCACACAAATTCCTTTCAATTGCCCCAATCCCTGGGTAAACCCACGATTTCACCTGCATGGTGACTGTGTATTTGCAGGAGAAAAAATACAACCATGCATAAACTGCATGAATGAATTTGCATGAAAATTTCTTTATTAAGGAGAATTATTCAGCTCCTTTTAGATGTCTTCTAAGTAGAAGAATTCAAGGAATTGGAGTTTGTGATGTGCAGAGGAAGGGAAATATAAAAAGCAAGCCCCCCTCTCAACCCTCCGGCCCCCAAACAAGCCTACTACCTTCAGCATACAGGAGAGCCGAGGTCAGAGTGCACATGGAAACTTCAACTGAGGCTCAGTTAACTTTCTCTGCAGTTACAGCCCCTAATTCAGTTCTTCCCAAACTGAGATCCTGGCCATTCTAATTCTTCACTGAGAGCTCTTTGGTCAAACCAGCTCAGCAAAACTGACTTCTTTGTCCTGTTCTTGGAGATTCACGATACACTTCATTTACACAATCATTCAACGCACATATATGGAGCTCTTTCTATGTGCCAGGCTCTCTGCCAGGTTCTGGGAGAGTAATGAAGCAAAAGGAAGCCTAGTTGCTGGAGTGTAAGCCATGGGGTTTATACTCTAATAGGGAGATCAACATTAATCAAATAGCCAAACAAATAATATCCCATTACAGACCCAGGTAAATTCCACAAAAGAAATGAAAGTGCTTACAGGTGTGGACAAAGGGGTTCTATAGCAAATGAGTAACCTCACAGGGTGACTTGATCATAAATTATTAGCTGGGCAGGTCGTGGAGGGTAGCCAGGCCCCAGGCATGTAACTTCTTCAGTCAAAGGCTTATCTTTGCCTTAAGCTAACCCTGCCCATTGATTCTGGGCATCTAGGATAACACACCCTTGAAATACTCCCTCTTCCAGACCCCTCCTTGTAGTATGTGAACTCCCTCACGAGAACTCTTAATCTTAACGATTCTGTAATCCGATCCCTGCCTGCTCTTTTCCCCCTTCCACATAATCTTCCTTACATCCCCTTGTTATCTCAAATGCATAGAGAAAACTGCAAACTGTTATTCTTTGGAGCATTTGAGACCTTGCCCCTCAGCATATGGTGTCCTCAAATAAACTCTTATAAAATTTCTCTGCGGTTCTCCATATTGCTCGCAATGACCTAGGAAGCCTAGGCCAGGGGTCAGGGCAAGGTTCCCTGGCGGTGGGACACTGCAGACGTCTGAAGTTTGATACCAATTAGGGTTCACTAGGTCAAAGGCCAAATCTTGTTGCTTTAGAATGTTCAGTACAAATGAGCCACATAGGCAGTCAAAATTTCTCTAGCAACCACGGTATAAGGAGAGGAAGATGAAATTAATTTTAGCGTTATATTTTACTTCACTCTCAGGATATCCAAAATATTGTCATTTCAACATTTAATCAACATAAAATTATGAATACAGTATTATGTATATATATTTTTTTGATCCAAGTCTTTGCAATCTGGTGTGTCTTTTATACTCAGAGCACATCTCGGTTCAGACTAGCCACATTTCTAGCGCTCGGTAGCCACCCGGAGCTTATGCGGACTGCGTCAGACAGTACAGAGAGAGGAACCAAAGACAAGACGGGTGCAGGAGGAAGTCAGAGAGAGAAAGGGATGGTGGTGCAAGATAGGGCGGTTCCATCCAACTGAGGCGCTCAGCCCAGTTGTAGTAGTTGCTCAGTCAGCAGTTGGTGATTGAGTCATCTACTTAGTTGTAAGCAATACCATCTTTGGCTCATTTATGCAGAAGAACTCATTAAAATGATATTGGGTAGCAACCACAATGTCTGCAAGGCAGAAGAACCAGGCTTGGCAAAGTACAGGGTCTAGCACAAATGGCACCCCTTTTTATTCCAAAATCATAAGCATGTAATTCTGTAACGTAACAATATCACACTCAAGCACACCGTATGAGATTTTTAGGCGAAATGTTCAAATTGAAAGGATAAATGAATGCACCCATATTATGACCCTACCAAACACACTCAGGCAGGCGTAACTTCTGCCGGACCCTGCACACGCAGGCAGACCGATGTGGCAGACCCCACTGCTGCTGCAGAGAGCCCAAGCTGGCTGCCCTGCTGGCCAAGGGGAGTGCTTCTGGTCTCACTAGCTTCCAATCCAGAGTTTGGTTGGCTGAGTTTAAATGGGGGGCAGGGTGTGTTCTAGCTGCAGGGGAGGGGAGAAAGGTGTGTCTGCTTTTCAGCTTCTGTAGTGGAAAGTGAGCTCCTCTCACAGGAGGGGAATTCATTGCTCTAACATGGGAAGGGGTGTTCAGATGCTGGGCAGCCAGAAAGAATGACCAGAGTCTGCCAGAGCAGCCCGTGACCTTGAAATTTTGACTGCAACACAAAGAGAAGTTTTTGCTGAAACTCCCCAGGCAGGGACTTCCTCCACACAGCAGGCTTGCCAGGTCTCCTCAGGGTTCTTCTGGAAGGCAGCAAGCAGTTGACATTGTACATTTCTCTAAAGCCTTGATTGTGATTTCACTGTTTCCTTTGAGAGTTCTCACATGTTTTCACATAGAGACAGAGGAGGGCACTCTAACCAACTAGCAATAAAACATCATTGGTTTCATAACCTTGGCCGTTAACAAATAGATGTTGATTTTATTGAATCTGTTTCCGGGCCCCACCTCCTTTTCCCAGCAAGATAACCAACTTTGCAGGAACACCTAGCTTCCCTAGGGGATCCCACTAACCTGTGACAAAGTCTCCCAACGCACACCGCATTGTCCAGTTTTAAGTTCTAGGGACCATACTAGGGCTGTGAGCAACTCAGGACAGAGAAGGACATTTTTCACTCAGAAGTCACCCACTGCCTCAGCTACTGTGGGATGGAGACATTGCCCCCAAGCGCTCATGCGCATGTTTTAGAGACAATATAGAGCCTAGAGCAGGGGGCACCTGGTCGTTAAGAATTTCTCCACGTGCGCGGCAGGTCCCCCACAAGTCAGTTTTCCCATCTGTGAAATGTAGATAATGCCTGACTTACACCTGTGCAGTTTGCAGATAGCGAAGGAGAGCGGGAGGAGGAGGGAAGAAACCTAATCCGGCGGTGACATTTGCCATCCCATAAAACGCACGGGGTTTTATAGTCAAATAATAAAGCCAGCCTGCCTCTTGTTAATGAATGACAGTACACCAGAGTAGTGAGGCTGGCTGTATGTAAGTTGGAACAGGACCTGCTCCTCGGGACTGATTTCTCCTCGCAGACCTTCCAGGCTGGGGCGCCGACATCAGAGAGGAAGGGGCGCGGGGCTACTTTCCTCCGCGGGCTGGAGTAGGACAGGTTGTCCTCCGGCGACCGTGCGGTCACTCGCGCAGCCATGCAGGGCGTGCTCAGGCTTGGCAGGGATGCGGTGGGAAGGCGGCGCACCGCTTTGCACGGAGCTTTCTATCCCTCCCACTGCCGCGGCGTCCCGAGGACTGTTGAAGCGCAGGCGCTGTCCAGTTGTCCCGGCCGCGGACCTCGGAGAGCCCCGGGCTCAGCTCCGGCTCCCCCTCGTCAGATGCGGACTCGGTGACGAGTTCTCCCGTGCTCGCCATTCTCGGTCCCTGAGTCCCGGGGAGGAGCGGGAGCTGGGATCCGAGACGCGAGGGAGGAGCAGGGGGGCAGATCAGTGAAGGGAAGGAGAGAGAGGAGAACGGATGAGAAGAAGCAACTACTTAATTCCACGCAACAGGTAGTTGCGCACATCTGCAAAGACTCGCTGCGGGCCACGCTCTGAGACCTCCCAAGCTCAGCTCTCTGTTCCCTTTGGGAAGTGTCGCCTGGTATCCCTCCAGCGCCCCCGCCCCCGCCCCCCCTCCCACACAAGGTATAAAGAAGCCTACTATGTGGTCGGCGCCACATTAAGCGCTGTGTATGATCTCTTTTAGTTTTAGCCAACATTCATAAGCAGCAGGAACTGTCACCACAGTTATTGGGGACCAAGGAACGAACGGCCTTGCAGAAGTTCAGTAGCTTGCTGCGAGTGTTGCAGCTAGTGGTGGAACAGGACTCCGAAAAGGGTCTGTGCCAACAGCCCCTAGTCCCTGATTCTAGTCCTATCGCGCTGCCTGATTCTAGTCCTATCGCGCTGTCTGCACCCGTCGAGGTGGTCTCTGGGTGGTCTCTTTGGGTGGGATTGAAGGAAGTACCAAAGAGGCGACAAGGTGGCTGTCTCCCATCCGGGCCTTTGGCCGGGGGCACGGAGAGACCATTCTGGGTGCGGGGATAGCTTTGCACTTTGGAGAGGATAATCTTCCTGCCTCAGGGATCGCGTCCCCAGCGGGCGCGGAATGTCAAGGCACAGCCCCCACCGCCCCCGGGAGGGAAGAGGGAAGAATCTGGGGTCCCAGGCTGGGCGCTAGGAGGAAGTGTGGAGGCTGGAGAAAGGCGGGAGGGGGAGAACGCAAGGCTGCGGGTGCAGAGCGTCCTCGTGGTGGGTGTGTGGTGCTTTCATTCAAACTTTGGGAGTCTCGATTCTGGCGTCAACGAAGGTGTGACCAATCCGAGTCGGGAACCGGGAATAAATTATGCAAATCACCATCTGGCGATGGGTCAGATGACTCCCCTACTTTAAAAAACCTACCTCCCCGGGAGTTCTCTGCGTGACAGTGGCGAGCCCGTGCCTCCCGGGCGTGCGGCGTGGGCGCAGGCAGATCTGACTCTGGTTTAAGCCCTTCACACATCCTCTGCCACCCCAGCCGCTCAGTGCAGCCAAGTTTTCATCCCCCACCCTCTCCACTTTCCGCGGTCTAAGGCTACACCGCCCTGGGGGAGAGAAGGTGCCCACCTCGGGTGTTACGGGCTCGGACTGCTGGAACCTCGGGAGGTGTTTCGTTTCGTTTCGCTTTGCCCCCCACATTTTGAAAGTCCTGTTTGGCGACGGTTGTGTGGCGGGGAAGGATGAGAAACTCCGTGCTTCTGCTCTGCCTCTGGAGCGTCTATTGTTGCTTTGCCGCGGGAGGCCCCGCAACCCTCGGTCCAGAGAGACCGTTACAAGGTAACGTGCCCTGATTTTTTATTGCCTCCGAAGCTTCTTTTCTGTGCCCTCGGGACCCCTCTGTCTTGCAGACCTTCTTCAGTACTCCCTCGTTCCTGGGAAATACTTCTTTCCCCCTGCGCTCTGCGTCTGCTCCTGCTAATCATCAGTCTTGCGGCTCACTTGTTTCTTGGCGCTTCTGGCGTGGGCATCGCTGGCGGGACCTAGCCCGCTCGCTCTCACCCGACCCCTTTCCAGGACCGGGATGGGTCCCTTAAAATGTGCTGTCCGGTCGACCCCATTGGCTGGCAGCTGTTCTTCAACCTTGCGCTCGTCTTTGAACCCGGAGGTTTGCCAATGTACAAGGTCAGAAGGAGCTCTCTCTCGCGGCGCCTCTTCTCCGTTTAATCTATCTCCACGTAGGTGTTTTGAAAATTAAGGTGGCAGGAGCATTCGGTGAGTGACTACCCAGCGGCTGCTGGGCTGCTTCTCACAGGTTGCCAGCCTCCTCCTCACCCCCGCCCCCTTTCCAGCTCCCTCTCTTTTTTTTCCTAGCTGCTAGCTTTCCTTCCTCCTGAGCTCCACGTGGCTTTCTCTTCCACTGGAAGAAGTCTGCCTCCGTGGAGTGAGGGTGGGGTCACACAGCAGGAGTGCCCAGGGAACCCCTGAACTGCACCCAGTTTACTATTCTGCTGAAGTTGGCCAAATGAGGTTGGTCCCTGTCAACTCATGTACTGGTGGGAGGGCTAATTTGAACACACGAATGGAAAAGGCTGGCTTTACTAAGCATGTCCCCCACTCTAGTGTAAGTAATAGTGTGACTCAGGGTAGGTAGCACCTCTAGCTCCTCTCCTGCGGAATGGTCATGTTCCTTCCAACTTCTGTGTTCTGCAACTCTCAGTATTTGTGGGCCATTTCATGCATTCAAAAAAGTATTTAATGCATGCCTACTTAGTGCCAGGTGCTCTTCCAGGAGCAGGTGGAAACCCCACCCTCCTGGAGCTTACAAGTCCTCAGTGAGAAGACAGACAAAATCCAATGAAAATATACAAATGGTGCTCAGTGTTGTGGTAGGTACGGAGTGCTGATGGGAGAAGCTGGTGCAGTTTAAACCTGAGGTTAGTCTTTCCTCTTTAAGAACCCGGGAGCAGGGAACTAAAGAATGAGCCACAAGGACATCTGGCTGAAGAACAATCATCTAGTGCCAGAGGTTGAAGTGATCCAGGCCCCAAATAGTAGCGACGAAGCTACAGAACTTTGGGGTCAGAGAGGCAGCTGCTGAGGTGAACCCTTATGTCGATCTGCGGGCTTATCGCCAGTCTGTCCCAGGAAGCCTTTTTCCCTAGAATTTTCCATCTGGGTTTTGTGTGAAGTGGCTATATGGGTGGCAACTGGGGAGGTGTCAAACTAAGTATGTCCATGGTTCCAATTTCTGCCCGTTGAAACTTTTGTTCCTTACTTTAATGACAGAGTTCTGTTCGTGTGTGTTGAGATGCATTTTCTGGAACTCTACCCTTTTTACACCTGGCACCTTCTCTCTCTTCCCCGCCCCCCCCCCGAATTCACCACCCCCCTCTCCACCACTCTGGTCCTTCTTTCTATGATTCCGTTTCCTTCCTAACTCTGGGAATAATGAAGCTCCCGGGATGTTCCTTCGGTATCTTTCCCCCTGGTTTCTGGATGACAGGGGAGTTTGGTTTTCTAATTTCTCAGCCTGTTATCAAGGGGCGGTTTCCTAGACAGCTGGAAGAGTGTTTGGTGGGATTCGCTTATGATCATTGACGCAGTGTGGGGATTAGAGCACCTGTAAGTGTTTAAAGGCCATAGGGGCCATCCGTGACGTTGGCTTTGTCACGGGGGCAGCGTTATCTGGTTATCTCCTCCAAGGCGCTGTCCCTGAGTGGTGGAGCTGGAGGGAGTGGTTTTGCTGCTTGTATGAGTTTTCCGTGGCTTCAGTCACTTATTTAACAAACTAGAAGAGCGCCCGGCACATGCCGAGCTCTGTAAAGGCCACTGGGGAGGCAGGAATGAGGGCTTTCTGGCAGTAGCAGTGAAAGAAGGTGGAGCGGGGAACACTGGGAGAAGCATGTTGTGTAATAGGTGGACAGCTTCTTCCCTGGAACCCCAAACTCCCAAATCTTTCAAAACGGGAAACTTTGTTTGGTAACTCATTTGGCAGCAGACCTGGCTTCACCTGGCTGGAACCCGAACTGACAGGAGGCTATTTTATCCTTTTCTTTTTGTCCTCAGGTTGTGAGCAGTCATGTATTTCCCTGCAGAAATGCTGGTGTGGAAAGCTCCAGACCCAGCTGGCGGTGTTGTATAATACATGCTGCGTGTACCATAATGCCATTTTCCTACAATCTGAAAATTTCTGAATTCTGCAACTCAACTGGTCCCAAGCATTTTGGGGGGAAAAATTGAGGACCCATACTTTAAAAGTAGTAACTTGAGGGAAGGAAAGTGAATTTGCTTTGATAGGGAAGAAGAAAGAAAAGCAAGAGACACATGTTTATTTGAATTACAGTAATTAATACTAGTGACTAATATTCTTAAATATAGACCAGATGTCCCTTTTATGATATCATCACAACTCTTAGGGAAGGTGAGGAGGACACATTCTGCAGATGTAAAACCTGAGACCCAGAGGGCTTGAATAATTTACTCAAGGTTGCGCTAGAACGATATCCCAGACCACTCATTACGCAAGCCCACCAGATGCACCAAGCTCTGCTCTCTCTCCCCAGATGAGCTCCACAAACCCGAGGATGTACAGGCTGTTGACAAACTTGCTGTGCGGTTTAACCTCCGAACCTCCGAGGACCCGGAGCATGAGGGATGTTACCTCTCCTTTGGCCACAACCACACTCTAGAAGACTGTGGCTTCAACGTGACAGCCAAAACCTTTTTCATCATTCACGGGTGGACGGTGAGCCCAGGGGAGGGAGCTCTGCAGCTTTGCCTGAGATTTAGTTTCTTTTGTTTTTGGTCAATTAAAAAGAATACTGGTGCTTCCAGATTCCACTCTCCTCCCCCCGCCCCACTGCCCCGTTTCCTTGTGGGCTGCTTGTATTTCAGACAGCTGTGAAGAATGTAATGGGCACTTCACTAAGGGGGCAATCTGGACTCCAGCAGGGTGGTATTTAATGTGGGCACACAGCGGGCTTTCAGAAAGTGGCTCTCCTGAGGGCAGCAGCCCAGCTCCCCTGGCTCCAAAGGATCCCTCTAATTACACTTAATTATGTTGGTCAGCCGCTGCCTCACAGGGGCCATCCCTCCCTAAGAACTTAGCTGAGCTGAAGCAACTTGACTGGCTCGGAGAGTCTCTGCGGAGCCAGCTGGCCTGGCTTGCTGGCCGCCGCTGGCATGGTGCCCACCTGTTTGCATAGAGGTGGCTCCCTTTAAGGGCTCTGGGGCTCTTTCTGGGTCCTAGCTGAGCAATTCACATTGAAAAGTCCATGGCAAACTTCAAGAAAAAAGGGCTTGAACACTCAGCTTCAGAAGCTTTTGACCAGCGAGGGATTTATTCATTCATTCATATAGTCACAGTCTGTAGGAAAATGGCAGTACTAAGTGAGTAGGTGTCTGCCTGGGCTAATTGGGAGGGGACATTCTTCTTCTTAATGATGAGAGATTCATATCCGTTACATGTTTCCTGGGTCTTTAGGTCTATCACCAACTGTTGGGGTCAGGCCTGGGGGGAAGTCTGGGGGTAGGTGCCTACCTACCTGATGTGATTGAAGAGGCAATTCAAGACCTGTCCAGCCAGCTGTCTGCATTCCACAGCCCACGATTAGAATCATGCATTTGAATCTTCTCAAGGCCTCCTGTCAAAATGCAAATGCAAACTGCCTGCAACTTACAAATGGGTTGCATTCCAGAAAGTTCTTTTGCAATCTGTTTGGAACTTGGAATAGTGGTTTCCCGTAGAAGCGAGATTGTAAATGGCAAGCAGGTTCCCAGGCCAGGCACAGAAAACCTTTTTATCTAATAACGTGCTTGTGGAGAGGTTGACAACTGGACCTTGTCACCATTTCTACATTGTTTCTGTGGGAAAATGTGTCCTGAGTTCTAATTGGGATTCCTGGGATGGATCTTCCCTTCTCTGGGATCAGGAGGCATGGCAGAGATGGGTTGTGGGATGGGGTCATTTGTTAACTCGGTGTTTGCCTAGGAGACACCATCTCCCTGCATCTTCAAGAGAGAAGCTAATTCTCCAGGGCAACCCTTCCCAGCTGCCTTTGAATGATGGAGCAGGCCACTTGCTGACTGTGATTGGGACTCAGGCCAGCCTCAGACCAGCATTGCCACCAATGCCTACCTTATAGGACAGCGGGCAGCAGCTATGATTGTTCTGATGAGAAAAACCAGGGGTACAAAGAACAATGAAAACAAACACCCACATAGAACCCCTGCCTGTGGTTGGCCCTGTTCATGTGCAAATGTTTAGTCCCTGCGCAGTTAAGGTGAAGATTCTGGAATCATCTCGGAAGAGGATCATGGAACTGAATCTTATATTCATTAGGATCTCTGTACACAGACAAGTTTTTTTTTTTTTAATTTCTTGTTTTCTCTTGCAGATGAGCGGCGCACTTGAACAGTGGCTGTACAAGCTTGTGTCAGCCCTGCAGACGAGAGAGAAAGAAGCCAATGTCGTGGTGGTCAACTGGCTGCCCCTGGCTCACCAGCTTTACGCAGACGCGGTCAACAACATTCGGGTGGTGGGACAGAGCATCGCGAGGCTGCTCGATGGGCTGCAGGTACTGGGGATGAGAGGGAATCGTCTTTCGTGAGCGGCATCTTGAACTCAAACCTTAAGAAATAGGGGTCAGGCAGTGTTACAGTGGATTTGGGATGTTTGATCAAAATCTCTGGGATTCACATTGTTACTGCATGAAGTATGATTTGAAATACTTGAAATCTGGGACTTTTAGAGAGCCTTTTCATTATTGATATGTCTCTGGATTCTTCCTGTTACTTTATTTGCTAGAAGAAAACTTGCCTGATGAATCATTACTTTCTGATACTGGAAACACACACTCTTAAGTTGGTTGGGAATGGCCAGGAGCCAGGACGGCTTGTAATCTTACAAACCTACGGCCGTCTGCTTTTCCTCTGGAGGGTGCCTGTCCTGAGAGTGGGGAGGGTGTTGGTTCACACGAATGCAGCCCACTGCCTTACTTAAAATATCAAGCGTGGAAAACAGATCTAAAGATCTTAAAATTCTGGGTTCTCAAACAGTCCCTCAGTCTTCTGCCCAGGTTGTTTTGGGGAACTTGGTTCCTGAGCAGTGGGGTCAAACTCCCACCTCCTCAACCCCACCAGCAGAGTGCCCTGTCAGGGTGCAATGCTCCAACTCTGGGATCCCAGGTGAGCTTGTAATGAGGGTGCAGCTCCTGGGGCCTGAGACAGTGGGCAAGGAGTATGCAGCTGCAGGCCAATGCTGGAACTTAGTCTCCAGTGAGCCTGGTGGCTTTGACCTCCACACCGCTACCCTCCCCCCTTAGATGCTGCCGGAAAGAATGGAAAACATGTAGGGGAAGGGTCAGGCATACAGCTTCTAGTCACAACCTGCTGCCAGTGCTCGGCATTTGCATTGCCACTGAGTCCTTCTGACCTCCTCTTACCTGGCTGTGTTCCATCTGTGTTGCATTGCCCTCAAAGCCAGCCATGCCCCTGCAAGTATCTGCCCCTGGCTCCCATGTCTCCTTGTTGTGATCGAACTGTTGAACTGTGGGAGCCTCTGTGGGTTCAGGACTACACTCTCACTGACATACTTTTGTGCTTTCCTGCAGGAGAAGGATGACTTTTCTCTTGGGAATGTTCACTTGATTGGCTACAGCCTTGGAGCTCATGTGGCCGGGTACGCTGGCAACTTTGTGAAGGGCACAGTGGGCAGAATCACGGGTAAGCTCGGCTTCCTCCACAAATAGCCGGTCCCCGGCTCCTCTGACAAGCTGGCTTTTCAGAACCAGAGTGCTTCCAAATGAGGCAGCATGGATGAGCCATAGAGCATTAGTTTTGGAAAAAACCTGGAGAACAACTAACCCCTAGCTTTTCAAATGTTCTGTGCAGTCACAGAACCCTTCTTTTGCAAATTACACTTGTGTGGCATCCCAAGATATGAAACAGAAAGGCCGTTCTGGTCGAGGCAGGTGTGTGGTGGGCAGTGTCAGCCTTGCTCTTCAGACCTTCCCCTTTCCCGGAGGCACTGCAGTGGCCCAGAGGCCCAGGGAAACAGTTTGAAAACCACTGGTCTGACCCAACAGGCAAGGAAACACTGGGAGTCAAACAGCTCACAACCAAAGTAAGCCTCCCCCCTTCTGGGGCCCGCGCCCCATCTCCACTTGCGATAAATACTCTAGAACCACAAAAGAAAGAATGAGTGGTGGGCTCTAGGTTGAATTCTGCCTCTGATTTCCATTTCATCTATCCACAGCCTCTTGCCAATGTTTAACTGGAAGATTTATTAGTGATAATGACCTGTTTCGAATGGATGATTAAACTTTGTCCTCGAAGAGACTTTTCTGATATGAGCATGTAGGTTGCCAACAGAAAATTGAGGTTTCCATTTTGCCTAGCTGTTGATGTGAGAGTTTGAATGAAATCCTTCAGTGATCGTGGAAAGTGGGGAAGATCCTCTTTCTCTCGTGTTGGGGGACCCCTCAAACACAGCTCAGGGCTTCCTCTGGGCTAAAACGAGTGGCGCGTTTGTTGCCCTGAACTTTTAGTCTCCTTCCAACCTTCTGCTGTCTTCCCCTGCAGCTTCCCTTCTGCCCCCAAAATAGAAGGAAGGAGTTGATCAATTTCTTTCCCAACAGCATGTTCATTTTGAAATAGGACTCAGGGGTGTGGTCTTAGCTAAAGAAAGATTTAGTGACGGTAGAATATCGGATTTCAGCGATACTGTAAGCTGGTGGGGCGGATATATAAAAAATATTAATCTGTGAGGTTTTAGCGGCCCTCGTTATTATCATTGTCCTGGGTTTAAGCCTAATGTGCTTGTGCACACCTGCACACGCACACACACACACACACACACACACACTCCTTTAGACTCAGTTATCTGCTTTAGCATACCTTGAGAGCTTTATGTTTTATCACCAGGACAGCGGCTGCGTGGCCACACATGGCTGCTCATTAACCTGCTGCCGGAGCAAAGCTGTCTGACCTTACCCCACTCTGGGCCCCATTGTCTCAGCACCTCCTCCTAGCCCCAGTGCGAAGCAGAATGTCCAGAGCCAGGCCAGCTGGTCTGGTGGGGGCCAGTGCATACCAGCCCCCCACCAGAAAGCCCTCTTGGCAGCAAGGACAAGCTGAAGAGCCCCCTGTCCTTATTTCCAAATCCCAAAAGACAGGGGGGCTAGTACGGAGCATTCCTGTTCTTTCCCCTTTCTGGGTGGCAGCCCCTGGGATGTGGGCTTCGCTGGCAGAATGCTAATCAGTCCTCCATGCTTTCTGCCTGGGGTACCGGGGCCGCGTGTTCTGAGCTTGGCCCCCTCTTTCCAGCTTTACTCTGTGGAGCAGGGGGCTGGGGTGAGCACGGCGGGAAGGCGCGGCCTCCACCCAGTTGCCAAGCAGCCCCTCAGAGGGTATGTGGGTGACCTGACATGTGCTGTCACGCATGTCTGATGGGGGACGGGGGCAGGGGGCTTGTAAACTTCCCTCTGTCCTTGGATTTCTCCTGGGCCTGGGCACCAGGGGGTCCCGACTGGTAAAGGGATCAGAGACTATAGCTGGAATGGGGTCCTGGGGCCGCAACTGCTGCTGCTGTGCAGAGGCCTGCGGCCCGCAGGGGGGATGCCTGAATCCCAGTCTTGCTTGGATCAGAGAGCTGCGTATTGGGGTCTGCTCGGGTTTTACACGCCTAGGCTCCTGAGGGAATTCTGTGATATGCTAGGGAAGAGGGCATAAATTTCTAATTGAACCTTTGTCTAGTTAGTTATAAATAAATAAGCAAACAGATTTATTCATTCTTCAAGAAATAGAAATTAAATGAGCAGTTGGTAGGCTCTGGGTTAGATGCTGCTTAGTGTCAAGCACTTACGTGTGACAAGTACTTCTTGCCTATGACAGGTAAGTCACAGAGCACCTGGGCAAAGGGGGTCCTTTGGCTCCATTAGACAGGTGGGGAGACTATGACCCTGCTTAAATGATGAGTGCAGTATCTTACATCCTGTGTAGCAGGGCTGGGACTCAAACCCAGGCTGTCAGATTCCAGAGCCCGCCCCCTACCCACTGGGCCACACTGCTTCTCCCCAGTCGCTGCAGGAGGCTCTGCCCTGCCAGGCCAGAATGCAGAAGCGCTCCTGTGTGGGTGTATACATGTGTGCATGCGTGTGTGTGTGTACTCCATTCGCTGGACAGAGCACTTCTGGGGGAGTCAGACTGAATGGAAAAGGGTGGTTCTCCATCTTCTGTCTTTCCGGAGGGGGTAAGTTCTCCCTCTCTCTCCTAGTTAAAAAAGTAATTTGTGGAACTTTTCTGCCGAGTCCCTGGGCCCTGGCTCTGTGTCAGGCCGGGTCAGCCTGGGTAGGCGCAGACTGAGCCTGGCCGCCAGCGGTGGGTAGGTCATGGAGAAGCCCTGCCGCCCGCATTCCTCCAACCTAGCCTGGTTTCCATGGTGCTGACCGTCTGGTGGAGACTTTTGTTCACACCGAGCAAAGAGCTTCTCTTATGTTGGTTGCAAAGCAGAATGCTCCTCTTTATTTATTTATTTTTTCTCCAGGGGGCATGGCAGCAGGCAGGGAGAGGCCACTTGTGTCCGTTTTGCAGTCCCTGTAGCCTCTAAAACGTATCATCCTGGACCGTTCTGAGAGGACACTCCTTTTGTGCCACCTTTCTTTTGGGTCTTGGGCTGGGGATGAGCCCCCGAGCAGCCTGGGCTCCCTTTTGGCCTCCGTCTTACATACATTTGTCTAAACTTCTAAAAGCGGTTTGCCATCCTCATGAGAATGGGTTCCACAGGTTTTCTCTGGACAACAGTGTTGCCTTTTGTTTACCCCCAAACTGCTCTCTCAGCCGCCCGTTGAGCTCCCTCGTTCCATGGCCCTGGGGTCTGGGGAGCACTGTCCCATTTCCCACCCCCTGCATTTCAGGACTGGTTTTGGTCATGCCTCCTGCCTGCCTTGCTGTTTCTCGATCAGCGTTTCTCAGCCTTGGCTCTCTTCACATTCGGGGCCAGTTAACGCTTTGTAGTGGGGGCTGCTCTGAGCGCGGTTGGGTGTGTATCAGCACCCTGGGCCTCTACCCTCTCCGTGCAATGCTAGTAGCTTCTCCACACAACGTCCCCCTGCAATTGTGACAACCAAAAATGACCCCAGACATTGCCAACTGTCCCTTTGGAAGCAAAATCACTCCCAGTTGAGAACCGCTATTCTAGACTAAACAGACCCCCCCGCCCTCTGCTGTGAGTAGTCTCTTCATTTGTTTTCTCTGTGTCTGTAGGGCCAGGGCCTTCTAGGTTAGGATATGTTTGGCCCCCATAATCACTTGCGTTTGGTAATAAGAGCCAGTATTTGCACTGACAAGCACTTAGCCTCACACTCTCTCACATGAGCTGTATGACTTGAGATATTCAGGTCCATTTTCTAGATGATACTGAAGTAGGGAGAAATTTTTCAAAACCTGGCCTGCAGACTACCTACTTTCAGGGTCACCTGGGGAATAAATGTGTGTATGTATGTATGTATGTATGCATATCTATCTATCTATCTATCTATCTATCTATCTGGGCTCCACACCAGACCTACTAAGGAGAATCCCTAGGGGTCCAGGGGATCTGCATTTTACAGTTCACGCTTTTCTTTGAATGGTTTTGCATCCGTGTGGTTCCAAAATTAAATGATAGTGGAAGTCTCTCTTGTGGCTGCCAGTCCCTGCCCAGTGCCCTGCCCTGCCGTCTTCCCCGACACACACACCCCACAGGTGACCGGTGGCTGCTCCACCCTTCCAGAGTTCTTTGTAGTTACAAAGCGGAGTCTGAATTTTGTAACAAGTTCCTGGTGATATCTGTGACTTTCCAATGTGAGGACCAGTATTCTCTACTGTGCTACTTGCCTGTTCAATCCAGAAAGTGTTGAGGGAAAAATGTTTTCTCTTTATGGCTGCGACACAGAGAATTCTGGAGGCGTGAGATACAGACTGTCAGTGTATCTCACCGCTCTACTCCCAGGCCTGACCCATCATCATTCAAGGAAGGGGGGGTGTAATTCCAAATGTGAATAGCTCAGTCTATTTGGGAGACTGAGCCTTCCCCCCCAAATTGCAGGAGGCTCAGTTATTTTGTAAAAAAACCTGTTAACTTGGGGTTGTGGAAGGCTCCTCAGTGCCAGGACAAATGGGATGAATGGCTTAGTTTCAGTCAGTCCAAGTTCTTTCTAGAACTGCTGTCATTCTGAAAGCTCGTGGTTCCTCGGAGCTGCGGGTCAGGGTGAAGCTTGTGGCTGATTGACTGAATCAGCTGAAGTGTCAGGACAGGCGAAGGCGTCAGAAGAAAGCAGAAATTCCTTGACAGCAGGCACTGAGCATTCCAGATCAGCCAGGGTTCGAGTTCAGTGTCCTCCTGCACACGCGAACTTGACCTGACTTGGTGCACCCGACACAGTTGGTATCGGCTCCCCCTTCCACCATAGGTTTGGATCCGGCCGGGCCCATGTTTGAAAGGGCAGACAGCCACAGCCGGCTGTCCCCCGACGATGCGGACTTTGTGGATGTCCTCCACACCTACACGCCTTCCTTCGGCTTGAGCATCGGGATTCAGAGGCCTGTGGGCCACATCGACATCTACCCCAATTCGGGTGACTTCCAGCCAGGCTGTGGACTCAACAACGTTCTGGGGTCACTTGCATATGGAAGTGAGTTCCTTATTTTCTGCTTCATGGGAGGTTTGACTCAGTTACCACATCTCCTCCTAAATCAGCCAAAACCGTGAGAGGTCCCAATTATCTTACTGTATCGTCCCCCCCACCCCACAGGGGCCCTCAAACACTGTCTGCCATGGCTTGTCCGATAAGCCTGTGAACAGCCGTCCTGTGTTCTCTGCTCTGCCTTCTCATGCTTTGAGGTCCAGCTTCTATGGATTAATATCTTTTGATAACAAAAGAAATGCCTGTTTGTTGCATAAAATCAAGCAATATAGAATTGCATAAAGCAAAAAGCAAAGTCGCCCCCTCACCTCTCACTCCTGCTTCTACTCACCCTTCAGAACTAGCCAATATGAATGAGCAGTGTCTTTCCAGTGTTTTTCTCTGCAATTTATTTGTGTATATCTAATGGTATGTGTCAGAATGACGTTGTCCCACAACTTTTTCGGTCACAGTGTATTATTGGCATTCTTAAACATCAGAGCACTGAGATCTTACCTTCTCACTCTTAGAGACTGTGTGATATTCTATAGCATGAATGCACTATAATGTATTTTTCGTAACATTGTAAAGAAGTGAACCCAAGATGCTTTCCCTATTCACTTATCATTTGTCTTCGAATGCCTGAGTCTGCTCCCAGCTGGCTTGGGCTTGGCCCGGTTTGCTACTGAAACAGATGTGCGGCCCCCGCGACTGATCTCTTTCTGGATTTCTCCTTCACTCACGGCCTTGGATCCTGGCAGCCTCTCTAAGTCTTGGCTTCGGTCGGTTCTCTCTGCTGTGATGCTGTGCCCTGGGGTGTCCTGCTCTGACGCTCAGTATTAAGACTGTTGCCCTCTCCCAATGTGACCAGGTATCCGCGTAGCCCCTGAATGACTTGGAGGTCCATGCAGAGGCAGTTCAGCCCTGCCTCAGGGGTGGGAGGATGGAACTTCTTTCTCTCTCTCTTTCTTCTTTTCCTTCCTTCTTCCTTCCTTTCTTCCCTTCTTTCTATTTTTTTCTTTAAATTTAATATTTTATTTTTATTTGTTTAGAGAGAGAGGAAGGGAGGAAGAAAGGGAGAGGCACATCCATGTGCGAGAACAACATCGATTGTGCCCCTAACTGGGGACCTGGCCCACAAACAGGCATGCGCCTCAATCAGGAATAGAACCAGCGACCTTTCAGTTCCCAGGCCAGTGCTCAGCCCACTGAGCCACACCTGTCAGGGTGCATTTCTTCAGACTAGTGGTGTTAGTGGAAATGGGGTATTTCTTGGGGTCCCAGGACTTACTGAAATTATTGGCGTCAGCCTCTGGTTACAAGAAATAATGATGGATTATGCGCCAGAAAATCCAAGTTATACTTCTAACTTTGAAACCAGCTGTCTGTGTGAGCCTGAGCAAAATACTTCACATTTATGGGCCTTTGGGTTATCATGGAGAGGAACAGACTAGAATGCGGGTTGGCAAACATTTTCCTAAAATGTCAGCTAGTAAATAAATATTTTAGGCTTTGCAGGCCAGAGCCTGTTTTCGGCACTCTGCTCGGCTGCTGTGGCACAAAAGCAGCCGTAGACAACATGTGAACAAATGAGCGCGGCTGCATTCCAGGAAAACTTTCTTTGCAAAAACAAGCGGTCAGCCTGCTAGCTGTAGTTTGCTGAGCCCCACACGGGATGATGTTTAGCATCTGGTCCATTTCCCCCTTTTTGTGACCGTACAACCTTATCAGGACTTGGTGACTCCAACTGTACACAGCTCTTCATCACCCGACTTCATACCTGTTGCATGCGCTCTGTTGCTCCCGGCTGCTTTGTGTGCGTTAGGGCTGGCTTCCTGCCCGGAGAGCAAGCGGCGAGGCAGCAGGAATGGCCTCTAACTCTCCTGCATCTTAGTGGAAGCCTAGCACTGGGCAAGTACGAGGAATTACACAAACAAGAATACAAACAGCAACAGTGCAACTTGTTATGGTTGGTGAGGTGTATAGTACTTGTTTTTCTATTTTTCAATTACAGTTTACATTTAGTGTTCTTTTGTGTTAGTGTCCGGCATACAGCATAGTGGTTAGACAATCATAATCTTTACAGAGCGGTCCCTCCTCTGTTTCCAGTCCCCACCCGGCACTGTACACAGATACTACACGATTATTGGCTGTGTCTGCTGGGCTGTACACCCCCATGACTATTTTGTGACTCCCAGTTTTGCATGGTACTTACTGACCAAGTGGGGAATCATTGACAAGTGGCTTATCGGACGTGTTTTCCGTCTCCGCCTTCCTCCCTCACCAGCATTCCCAGAGGGGATGAGATGTGAGCATGAGCGGGCCATATACCTCTTTGTGGACTCCCTGATGAATCAGGACCAGCCGAGCTTTGCATTCCAGTGCACGGACTCGACCCGCTTCAAAAAGGGGATCTGTCTCAGCTGCCGGAAGAACCGTTGTAACAGGATTGGCTACAACACCAAGAAAACAAGGAACAAGAGGAATAGCAAGATGTACCTAAAGACCCGGGCGGGCATGCCTTTCAGAGGTAACCCTCTGTCCCCCAGGGCCCCAGGGCTGTCTTTGCCCTCTTTCTAAATGCCTTGTGGGACAGGGCACATCCCAGCGCGTGAGGTGTGGCCGGCACAGTTAAATCAAATCACTGCAAATCGGGTTACGCTGTACATGCCGTGGAGATTTAATCTTTAAGAACAAATGGTGGGGACTTCTTTTGTTGTGTGAATTATCACGCCATGATCACATTTGACATCTTAAATCTCTCTTGCCTTTAACTTTTCAAAGCTGTTTTGTATTTGTTTTCTCATTTGATCATTACAAAAATCCGAGGCAGGACCAGGGAATCAAAATGATGTCTGCCTTTTTATAGCATGCTGTAAAACCATAAAGCTTTGTGGGTACTGGGGGTATTATTTTACATATTAGGAAATGAAGGCTTAAAGAGCCTCGGTTCTTAATGCCAGGTTATATAGCAGGAAAGTAGGTGGGCCAGATCCCCAAAAGCCCTCCTGAACCCTGAGTGTAGAGCTCTTTCTTCTGTATCCCAGTGACCTCTTATACCATTGGACAGAATGAGAGCAGAGAGAAGCTGGAGGCTGGGCTGGGCCAAAAGGATGACCGTCCCTAAAAACGCACTCAGTGTGCTGGGTGACTGAGCTTGGGTCAGGAGGCTCTGGCCCAGCAGTCAAGGCTGACACATGCCTTTGTTCTGCTGCCCCTGCAGTTTATCACTATCAGATGAAAATCCACGTCTTCAGCTACAAGAACACGACAGAAATTGAGCCCGCGTTTTATGTCACCCTTTATGGCATCAGTACAGACTCCCAGATGCTGGCGTTGGAAACGTGAGTCCCAAGTTCCCTTTGTTGGGGCGAGGGCCAGCTGGGACAGAATGAGAGCGTGCTGGAGCCTGTGAACAGAGTGGAAGAGTGTAGTCTGGGGGCCTGGGGGAGGGGCTGGGTGGTTCCAGTGGCCCCTGCAGTTTTCTGTCTCTCCATTCTCTCATACCAAGCCCTCGACAAAGAACATTTTTGGGAGGGAAGCTTCTAGGATGAATCAGCAGTGTGAGAAGCTGCTGGAAGGCAGAAAGTGCTGTGTCGTTTTAGACAACGGCTGGGCCCTGAGGCTTTAGGGAATCTGGAACGGCATAAGCCATCCCTGGACCATTTCCGATTTTCTGTGGGCGGGCACACAGAATCTGTACAGATTCGTTGAGACTCCTAGGGTACAAAGAGCCAGGCTGCACAGTGCTGGGATTGCAAAGGAATGGCATCGCAGTGCTGGCTCCCAGGCTCAGGGTCTAGCTGGGAGGGCAGCTTCATGTGCACACACTCATGCACACACGTGGGGTGATGCAGACGCCAGGTGCCAAATGGGCAGGAGGGGGCCAGGACTTTCTCGGGAGACCAATGCCTGTGGGTGCAGAGGAAGAGGATACTGTTGAGTGGGGATACGACTCTCTGTGCTTCTTTATTTCTGTTTTTTTCTTGGACCTGAGCCCCCAGGAAGTAGTGTAAATAGGGTGATGCTCAGGAATGGTTTTGATAAGAAGGTGGGGTGCTGTAGGTCAGCATGTTGCACATTGGACTTCTGCTGTGGTCCTGCTGGTGGAACACAGATGGGGGCCCTGGGGAGGGAGCTCCCTTCATTTCTCTCCAGTCTGTGGGAGGCAGGTGCTACCACTGTGTCACCCCGCATGGCATGGCAATTTCCCAGGGGGCAGGGAGTGAAACCAGCTTTTCTGTCCCTTTTGTAGAGTGGAGCAGATCGGGCTGAATGCCACCAACACCTTCCTGGTCTACACAGAGGAGGACTTGGGGGACCTGTTGAAGATCAGACTCACCTGGAAGAGGGCACCTCAGTCCTGGTACAGCCTGTGGAATGGGTTTCGCAGCTTGCTGTCTCAGTCCCCAAAGTCTGAGCAGGAAGTGAATGTCAGGCGCATCCGGGTCAAGTCTGGGGAAACCCAGCGGAAGTAAGTGCCTCATGACCCTTTTGGGCCCCACATCAGTAGCAGGCAGGAAGTGTGTCTCGGCAGTGTCCTTTCCTTTGCTAAGCAAGCGCCATCAGTCCTTTCACATCCAGGGTACGCGGACAAAACCTCAAACACCTTTGCAAGGAAAAGCAAATTCCAGGCCAAGTCCCCTGTCAACTTTTGTGCCGTGATCACAGGCCCTTGGCTGAGAAGGGTGCACAAATGGAGGCTGCAATGCCCCCATTTGTTTGCCAAGTGCTGGGTTGGCCCAGAGGAAGGGGGCCACTCCTGGACAGGGCTCTTCAGGAGTGCTGCCTTGCTAATCTCTTGGCCCTGAGGTCCATGCAGCCCCAAGTCTTGGCTTGCTCCTGTGCAGAGCAAACCAGAGTGTCAGGTCCAGGGAGTCCCTGGGATGGCGTATGTGGGAGGATCTGGTGTCCTCAGCATCCTGTTTCCAGAGTGTTAGACCTCTCCTTCTGAGGCTGCGAGTCAAGGTCATGGGGCAAGCCCTGACGTCACGTAAAAGAGAATCCTTTCTGCCAAGCTAACGGGCAGTTTTCCCATGTTTGTTAACCCCAAGACTAGCATGATAAATACAGACCTTTATCTGTCAGTTCCTTAAACCATACCTTGACTTTCTAGCACCTTTCTCAAGAATGGGAGGGACTTTGGTCAAATCCTTCAGCAGACCTCTAGGAGGTCATGGCCAGCCTGGGGGCGGTCGGGGGTAGCCGACCTCTTTGTGTCTCCATCCTCTTTGTGTCTCACTTGGCATTTTCCCTTGTTTCCATTCATTGCCTCTGACCCAGGATAGCTGGGAAAGGAGAGGAGCCTTGGGCTGCTTGTTTGAGTGATTTAGCTCTAGAAACCTGTGAACTGGTGGCAGGGTCGGGGGAGGGGGTGGGGTGGTGGTGGTGCCAGCTGGGAGAAGCTGTTAGTGCCAAGGCTCTGGTCTCAATAATTGTGTCTTTTGCTTGTAAGTGCAACCTGTGCCTAGAGGTGTGGTAGCAGAAAGAGGACCATTTTTATAAAATGGTTCAAGTATAATAAACCACTAAGACTTCACAAATGTAAGTGGTTTCCCATATTGGTTTCAGATAGAAGATTTTTTAAAAGTAACAGCTGAAGCTCCTTTGTGTCCTTTCTCCATTCAGTTCCTCTCCTTTCAAACCAAATGTACTGATCTTCCAACATTAAATAATGTTAGTGCCTTGCCCTCCTTTGTGATTTTTTTTTTACCTTTTATATCTCTGCTTGTATCCAAACAGAAATGTTTTGGATGCTTCTGAAACTTATGAGGGGATACATCCCTTAACAAGCTGCTTGTATTTATTCAACACTGTTCATGAAATTTATCCAGTACACATAGATCTAGTCTATTCTGTGTGTATAACGTCACTGTACAATTGTTCCACCATCGCTCTGCGGACTGTTTCAGTGGCTGCTGTTTTCGGCAGTCCCAAATAGCACTGAGATGAATACACTTGTACCCATGTGGGAGGACTCCTTTGGGGTATAAATACCAAAGAGTGGAATTGCTCGGTTATAGTATATGTCTTCTCCAACTTGGCTAGATATTATTAATTTTCCTCTCCAAAGTTGGTGGACCAATTTTAACCTCAGCCCCAAAATAAGGGTTCCCCTTTCCCCTCCTCTGCACCTACATTTGGTGGGACAATTTTGATATTCTGTTGGGTATGAATTGGTCCCTTACTGTTGTTTTAAACTCTTCCTGATTGTAATAAGGTGAGTAACCCTTTTATATGTTTAGGTACTGTTTGCACTTCCTGATAAAAGTCCTCAAAGTGGTTCTGATTAGGCTTTTTTGTTCTTGGGGTGACCAGTAGGTCATGGGGTCATGCTAATCACCCACCACTGGGGTGGGAGTAACCCACGTGGCTTGGCTCTAAGTTCCAGTTGAAGGAGTTTTTACGCCATTGATTCTGTCTGTGATCTTGGCTGTCCACTTCCTGAATCTTTGATTTTGACTTCCAGCTGAGTCCCGCCACGCTTGTCAGTGGGTATTTGTGAGCACAGAACTGGAGGCGCCTTGAGTCCCTTCAGCCGAGGAGTTTATAGTCCACCAGGGAGAGAGGGATCCACAAGCACATCAAGGCACTCATTATTAACACCAGGCCATAAGAGGAGCGACCATAACAAAAGCCACATTTATACAAGGACACGCTTTCCTATTAAATTGAGAGATCAGGGTCTCAGACCATCAGGGAGGTTCAGAGGGGCAGGCAATCTTTTGGAGAGATCGGGGAGAGCATGGAAGCGGTATGAGTAAAGGCTGCGTGAACAAAATCTCGGGAGATGTCAGAGAGAGAGACACGGGTTAGAGTGCTTGCCAGGGTTCTGAAGGTTCTTGAGCTGGGATGCAGCAGCTTGAGAACTGCTCCTTCCTCCTGGGTCCACCCACCTCAGCTTCGCCCACCTTGGCCCTGCCCACCTTGGCTGGGGGTGGGGGAAGCACTGTCTGGCTAATGTACAGCCACATACCTTCCCCTCTAGAGTTTTGGTTGCCTCAGTGGTTTCTTTTTCCTGCTAGGTTTGCTTTTTGTGCAGAAGACCCTGAGAACACCAGCATATCCCCCGGCCAAGAGCTCTGGTTCCACAAGTGTCAGGACAGATGGAGACTAAGAAACGAAACCAGGTGAGTGGGGCTCTCCCTACGTGCGAGCAGCCTATGTTGACTGGTCACCTCACACGGGGCTGGACACCTGGGGCATAGCAGTGAACAGGACGGAGAGAGCTCCCTTCCTGTGTGAACCTGACCTTCCGCTACAAGGAAGGTAGGCAAGTCAGCGGAACAGACAGGATGTCGGAGGGCATTAGCACCCCTTTGCCTCTTGTTCTGCCTAACTGCATAGGGTCGTAGCCATGGTCCTGGTGGAATGTCTTTCGAAACTGAATCCCTGGGGTTGGTGCCCATGCCCCATCTTAGACAAGACTTCTCCGTGGTGAGCGGGGCTGTGGGACATTCCAGGGTCCCCAGCTTCCCTTTGGGCAGAAGTTGGAGTGCGAAGTTGAGGGGGAGGTAAAGGAGAACCACAAAGCAGAGTTTTGATTTTTTGGTTTTCGGGAACCCAGGCCAGTGTGAGCAGATATTAGTGAGCAATTCCCCCCTTTTTGAGGAATGCTGGTCTGCGCCCCGCCGAATTGACAAAAGGGTCGTCTTCCCTCACTGCCCCTTTGCCCCATGCTGGAGGCCTTTTGTTTCCGAATTGAGGAAAGCTGACATCTCAAAGTGTGAGGCAGTGGGCACCTCCCAAAGGGGAATTTGTCACACATCCTCTGACCTAAGCGCCTGCCCAAGGAGGGAGACCAGCTTCCCACCGGCCCCCACCCCTTGCCCTAGCCAAGGTCCTCGATAATAAGGCCACTGTCGTACACCAAGCACACAGATATGCCTGCCTTGCGTCTAGTGCCTTCTGTGTGTTATGTCATTTACTTGTATCCCCAACCCCGGGATGCTGGTGTGGTTTGCCTTGTGGACAGGTGGGGACCTGGTGGAGGCTCAGTGTAGACCAGTCTTTCCAGGTCCCCCCCCGCCCCCCCCCCCGTAACAACAGAGCAAGGACAGAGGCTGATTGGTTCACTCCCAGCCCGTGCTCGCTCTGGAGCACGGACATCCCACCTGCTCAGGTAAATCGCCTCTCTGCAGTCTGGGTATCAGTTACCAAGCAGCTGTGCTCATGCCAGGGTCCCCAGTGATGAACTCTCTGCCAGCTGTGGGTGCCAGCAGCTCTGTCTCCGTTCCGGAGCATTGGGGGGATCACAGGCTCAGTGACCACAGGGCCTGTGGGATTCTGAAACTGCCCATCTAATTAAGCGACTCAGTCTAGGCTCACATGACTTTGGGCTACAATAAGAACTTTAATTTTTTAGGTTGGTATTCAAATTTATACCTTTCCTAGTACTTCCTCATGTAGTAACGTCAGGGACCCTCAGAACAGCTGTATGGATTGGAGATGTCCAGGAAGGGTCCCTGTCCTCGTGATAAAGTATCTATAATAAGATACTTTCTTCTTTTTCACCCCGGACCTTCGTGAGAGTTGAGAGCGCTGTGATTTATCTTATGCTGCCTCTTTGAAAAAGCAAGTCATTTTTCCTCCCCCTCAGAGGAACAATAAACAATGGGGGCCCGAGTAATAAATTAACTCTAGGAAGTCCTGACATCCCTCGACACCTACAGTGTGGTCAGCTGACCTGGGCACGGTTCGCCTCCCCACCGATAAGGAGGTTGAGGTTCCGGGAGGTTCCACAGTGAGTCAGCACCCCTGGGATTAGTGCCAAGGTCTCTCAGCTCCGTCTTGTTCGCTCATTGCCATTCCATGGTCTCGCTTCTGCTTCTTAATCAAGGCAGAGGACTTGTTGATATTTCTCCCCACGGTTGTGCCGGTGTGTAACACATGCAAGTGCCTTGTGTGTGTGTGTGTGTGTGTGTGTGTGTGTGCTGCAGATGAGTACTGTGCGAAGTGTGTGAATGCCAATGCTGAGGCACCCGGAGAGGCCCCTAGTGTGGTGGAGGATGGGGAGAAAGAAGCACTCAGGACCCCTCCCATTAGCTCTGGAAGGGAAACAAGGAAAAGGTAGGTTTGTAAGACAGCTTGCTTGTGACGTGGACAGGGGACACTCTCAGTACCGGCTGCGGGGTTTGCTAAGTGAGCTAACGAATGGCACTCTCACTGGTTCCTTTCAGGCAAACTGGGGAGCTTCCCTGAGGGTGCCAGCAAGGCCCCCGCCCCGCTGTCCAAGCACATGGAGGAAAGTTACTGCTGAGGACCCACCTGACGGAAGGACCCCTCTCTCAGTCTTGACCCTGGAGCACAGGAAAGAGCCTGCTTGGGGGACCCAGGACCTGGATTATTACAGCTGAGACTTCTCGCCAGAGGGACCATGCGCTGCTGCTCCTGCTGCTCCTGCTGCTCCTGCTGCTGCCCTAGAATAGCCCGAAGGCCAGATTTGCGGCAAACGACCAGCTGCCTGGCCTCTCATGCACACTGGGCTGGTTCTTGTGACTGGGTGAGCCTGTGCTTTGCCTGACAAGGAACAGTGGTTCTGAGTGGAAGGCTGCCAGCTGCCTGGCCCCACCTGAGCCACTGGGAGGCCTTCCCACTGGGAACTGACTCATGTCAGGATGGCAGACCTGTGCCCTTGCTCACCCAGACACAGTCGATCTGGGGCCAGGCTGAAGCCGTCGCTGTTGGGGTTCAATGAACTGCACTGATCAATATTGGTTGCTTTTTTTTGACCTTCTGTCCTGCTCCTTAACTCACTCTCAAAAGCACACATCATTGGCTTTCTTATTTTTCCGTTGTTCATTTTTTTGCTTGGGCAATTTTTATAACCACTGAACCTTAATGGTGCTGGGATTTCTAGGCTCCCTTCCAGTTTAGATGACCCATGAATATACATGTGACGAAGGCACAAGGGATGTGGGGGAGAGGCCGAGGGCGCAAGAGTTGGGGACCCTGAGGCTTTCGGCAGTTTCTGCCCATTTCTTCTCAGTTAACACATGTGTCCCCCCGAGGGTGGCATGGCTGATCGCCAGCAGAGTAGCGAGCAGGTACCCTAAGTGCTGGGGACCGGATGGTGGCCAATTGCCAGATACGGTTGCTTTGGAGCATAATCTCCTCTGTCCAGGAAGGTGGAAGATGTTACGTATGTGACACATGTCTGTTTATCCGGAACTGTGACCTGTCGAACAGCAGGTGCTCAGATTGGACCTGGTGTTGTTCCTTCCTTGGAACATCTTCCTCTCACACCAGCCTCTTTTCTGTGTTGACCTTCTTCAAAACCCCCCACCTCTTCATTTGAGTTAATATACATGATACCCGAGAAACCCTTTTTCACTTTGCAAAAGATTTTCATGTGGGTCGCCTTGTTAGAGATCAACCGGAGGTGAACAGGGAAGCTATCATCCCCATTTCACAAAACCAACACTCCGTGAGGGCCAGCCGCGTGCCTAGAATTACGTACCTAGTTGGTGCTGGGGCCGGGAGAAGTCTCAGAATTCTTGGAGGCAAAGTCCCTGGTGTGTTCATCTCTGCAGCTTCATCAAGACTTCCGTAGCTCCTTCTCACCTGGTATCCCTACACGTGACAAGTAAAGATTAGTTTTCGAAGCCATTCCTAAAGCCCCAAGGAAAGCATCTGTGCCAAGGGTTGGGCGTTCACAGATGGAATTTATTTGGAAGGAGATATGATATCAGGTGGGGGAAGAGTGATTTTTGTACTGAGGGTTTTAAAGGCCATTGTTTTACTCTCCCTGTGCCAACGTTGCATCCTCGTTCAATGCCAAGCTTCAGAAGACATAACCAGTCAAGTCATAAGTCAAGGTGTTTTTTCTCTCCAAGTGTGTTTGTCTGTTCTTTCTGTGATTGCTTTCTAGCCAAAGTGGAGCTTATATTACTGCGATGAAGACTCCTGGTTGCTTCTGACCTGTTTTTAGTAGTGGAAGCCTTGGGAATCCAGTCCTCAGTGGGTCCTGTATTTATACATTTGGCCTTGAAGATTTATTTGTATACAACGATGCTTTTTTAAAAATGCTATGCAGAACATTATTTATTTCTTGTGTATGTACTATATAAAAACAAATATATGGTTAGTTTTTACTTTTAAGATTAACCAATTTCAAGATTAAAACATTTTAATAGCAAAGTAGCCCTGGTGTGTGTGGCTCAGTGGATTGAACACTGTCCTGCGGACCAAAGGGTCGCTGCTGGTTCAGTTCCCATTCAGGGCACATGCCTGGGTTGTGGACCGGGTCCCCAGTTGGGAGTGTGCAAGAGGCAACCAATTGATGTTTCTCTCACACATCAATGTTTCTCTCCCTCCCTTTCTCCCTCCTTTCCTCTCTCTTCGGAAATAAACAAAACATTTTGAAAAAAATTAACAGTAAAATAATAAAACTCTGCAAAACTCTTAGTGGTGTGGCAACTCAGTTGTTAGAAATGGAGAGACTTATGGCTGCTCAAGTCTAGGATTTGACAAAAAGTTACTCCAATGTATGATAGAGTCTACATCTGATACTAATTGTTGGTAGGAATTGGGCCCAAACTCCTTTCACTAAAGAACAAGAAGAAAACTTGTTTGGATCACAGTAGAAACACCTGAAGGTGAATGTTGGGAAGAAGAGGGAGAGTGGCCAGACATTGGGGATCGTTAGTGAGGGTACAGGTTTGGCTGTGTGGGACCTAGACAACAGTGACTCAAACCAGAGAGAAGTCGATTTCTCTGCTGTCTCAACTCCCAGGTGGTACTGAGGTTCTGCTCTGTAAAGCCCAGAAGGGTCTAGGCTGTTAGTGTTTTTGCTGTCACACCTAGGATGTTCCCCTCACCCCTACCATCCAATGTGTCCCCAGTTAGGTCCCCTTCTAGCCTGCGGGAAGATAGGAAGTTCCGGAAATGGGGCACATGTCCCCTCTTAAGACCATGACTGAGAAGTTACCCACATGCTTTTGGCTAGAAACCGTAGTCATATGGGAAGCTGGAAAATACCGTCTCTGCTCAGGGCACCCACGGGCCCAGCTGCAAATCCAGTTGCTACTTATAAGAAAGGAAATTGTATATTGCTCTCTGCTCCTCAGGAATTAATGTTTATTCCAAAGAAACAGGGAGATACACCAGAGCAACTTTTATTTTTTATTTTTTTAATATATTTTATGGATTATACCATTACAGTTGTTCTATTTCCCCCCTTCATTCCCCTCCACCCACACACTCCCTCCCCCACCATTCTCCCCCCTTAGTTTATGACCACGTGTCTCAAGTTCTTTAGATTCTATATTTCCCCCACTATTCTTGCCCTCCCCCTTATCTATTTTCTACCTACCATCTATGCTATTTTCTGTACCTTCTCCCCGCTTCTCCTCTTCCCACTCCCCTGTTGCTAACCCTTCATGCGTTCTTCATTTCTGTGGTTCCACTCCTGATCTAGCTGTCCTCTTGGTTTGCTTTTGTTTTAGGTGTGGTTGTTAATAACTGTGAGTTTGCTGTCCTTTCACTGTTAATATTTTTCATCTTCTTTTTCTTATATAAGTCCCTTTAGCATTTCATATAATAAGGGCTTGGTGATGATGAACTCCTTGAACTTGCCCTTATCTGAGAAGCACTTTATCTGTCCTTCCATTCTAAATGAAAGTTTTGCTGGATAAAGCAATCTTGGCTGTAGGTCTTTGGATTTCATGACTTGGAATACTTCTTTCCAGCCCCTTCTTGCCTGTAAGGTCTCTTTTGAGAAATCTGCTGACAGTTTGATGGGTACTCCTTTATAGGTGACTGTCCCCTTATCTCTTGCTGCTTCTAGGGTTCTCTCCTTCATTTTAGTCTTGGCTAATGTAATTATGATGTGCCTTGGTGTGTTCCTTCTTGGGTCCAACTTCTTTGGGACTCTCTGAGCTTCCTGGACTTCCTGGAAGTCTATTTCCTTTGCCAGACTGGGGAAGTTCTCCTTTATTATTTGTTCAAATAAGTGTTCCACTCGTGGCTGTTTCTTTCCCCCTTCTGGTATCCCTATAATCTGGATGTTGGAACGTTTAAAGATGTCTTGGAGGTTCCTAAGCCTCTCCTCATTTTTTTGAATTCTCATTTCTTCATTCCTTTCTGGTGGGATGTTTTGTTCTTCCTTCTGGTCCATTCCATTGATTTGAGTCCCAGTTTCCTTTCCATCGGTATTGGTTTCCTGGACATCTCCCTTCATTTCAATTAGTTTAGCCTTCATATGTTCCTCTAATTTGTGACTATAATCAACCAGTTCTGTGAGCATCCTGATAAACAGTGTCTTGAACTGTGCTTCTGAGAGGCTGGCGATTTCTCGGTTGCTGAGAGTTATCGTTTCTGGGACTTTGAGTTCTTCTTGGGCCATCTTTTGGGCTGTTCATGCCTGTTACATAGCAGGATCGGAGCCCTAGGTGTTCACCAGGGTGGGGCCACTCAGTCGCTGGGTTGTGACACTGTATGTGTGGGTGGGGTCAAAGAGGAGCAATGCTGTCCCGTCTGCCGTCTCCTGCCGCGGCCCCCACAGGTGCGGCAGCTGCCACCGTCACCGGGTCCACACGTTTCATCCCACTGCACTTGAGTGTGCCACTGCTGTCAGCCCTTGCCCCCTGGGGCCTGTGTGGTCCATCTCACTGTGCGCGAATGTTCGACCGAGGTCAGTCTGCCCTGCACCCCAACTGGGTCTGGGCCACTTGCGCGCCTAGGTCTGGGGCTCTTTCCTGCCCGACCCTGCTCTGCTGCTGGCTCCGCCCCTCTTATTGTCCCCGTGGAACAAGTAGTTGTAGTCGGACTTCCGTATAATTCAATTTTCTGTTTTTTGGCTGTGTCTTTGTTCTCCAAACCTTTGTTGTATTCAAACTTGGTTGTGGGAGAAGGCACAGTGTTTCCACCTATGCCTCCATCTTGGCGGAAGTCCCAGAGCAACTTTTAAATCATCCAATTTTCTAGCCAATTTTTAGTAGTAAACTGATCTATCACTATGCAGTTTAATGGATCACATCAATTTGACTTTATTTCTAGCCTTCAATATTAAAGTGTTTTAAAATGAGAAAAAACAGCTCTATAAGGGGTGTTTATGACAGGAGAAAGGGGCTGCTCTTTATTTTCACCCAGGACAGTCTGAAATACCAGACTTAATAATGGGTAGGAGAAGAACTGGGTCGACGGGATGAGGGTGTTCTGCATCTGGTACAGGCAATGGGGAAAGGGCTGAAAGCTCTTTGGCAGACTCCAGGGCATTTTGAAATTGCCCGAAGGTAGAGGAGCCATCTGGGCGACTCCAGTGCGTCTTGTCTGACTCTGAGACCCAGTGCCACTTCCTCATCAGTCGGAGTTAGGGAGCTTCCCCAGAACCGCCTTGAACTCTACCAACAAACGGGAGCATTGAACTTGAAACAATGGGTGCCAAGCAGGCATAGAACAGCCAGGCTCACCGATGTCATGCTTCTTCGTCATTTCCTCTGTGTGCAGAGCTCTCCTGGGCCCTCTGGCCCATTGGCTCAGGGAGGCCGGGCCTTGATTTTTATAGGGCTTCTTGGACTGGTGTCTGAAGTATAGTTAGGTATTCAGTAGATATTTAAATGAAAGGGGGAAATTAGGGAGAAAAACTCAACCGGCAATAGGAGAATTAGGAAAAGGGCAATTACTTTGGAGTCCAAATCCTGGTATGTCACAGTTTTATGTGAGCTTTAGGCTAAAAATAATCACTCAAGCCTCTTTCTGCCCATCTGAGAAATAGAGACTACTTCACGGGGTTGTTGTGGTTATTAAATCCGTATACTGAAAAAAATCCTTGCTTTGTAAACATTTGAACTAGAAAAGGGCAAGATCAAAGCCCCTCCCCAGGGGCAGGGTACATCCGATGACTAGTGACCGGGTTCCCCTTCCCTGCCTCAAGACAGAACACCTCTGAAGGGCCATGGGAGATGGCGAGATCCACCGAGGCCTCTGTGGCATCATAGTTCACCTCTCACCCTGCCCAGTCCTTCTGCCTTCACTCCCCAGTAAAAAGTCCTGCACACAGACCCCCATCTCAGATAGAGCCTGAATCCGGGGCTGAAATGTAGCTGTACCCCCCGAGCTCTACCCAGAGTCCAGGGAATCCAATCGAAGTCTGGCGATCGCTTCCCAGACAGCTCGAGATTTATTCCAGGGCTTAAAGGAGTGTGGATGGAGAAGCCCAGGTCGGCCCCTGAGGCTCACAGATGAGATGTGAGGAAGACAGGAGCGCTGAAGAGACCCACAGTGAAAATGATGAAAACGCAGATGAGGAAGACGGATGAGGGAGGGGAGTGAGAAGTTCAAGGGGACAAATGCCCCAAAGGCCTAGAACACCATGAAGAGGAGGAGGAGGGGTTGGGGGGAAGATGATGGGGTGGCTGTTGCTGAGAAATCACAGCAAAGAGCTGAAATGTAGCTGTACCCATTTCACAGATAGCACGCAGCTGGCAGACGCCTTACAAGCTGCTCAGAAATAAACCTGCCTACCAAACTCTTAATTTAATTACAAAATTAAGTATCTAGGTGTCACTGGCCTGCTAGGACTTTTGCTTATGGCTAAAGGCATTTGCCTAACTCACCGGTGCCTTCCCTTTCACTCGGGCACCCCCTGAAACAGCCCTGACTCCGGGAGGAGACGGGAGAGGTGCTTTCTCTTTTACTAGTCACCATTTGAAATCACACTGTCTGTGGGAGGAAGAGAGAGCACCTGGCAGGCTTCTGCCTGCTCAGTGTGGCAGGGGCATGGGGAGAGGTGGGGGAGGAAGACAGAGACTTTCCATCCAGGCCAAGTGAAACTGAACAGAGAGGCTTGCCCACTGGGGATGTGGTCACAGAGCTGGGAGTGCCCGGGGAGCACCAGTGGGAGGGGGAGAATACGTACTTCATAACTCTCCATTGCCCTCCCACGGGGCAGGAGTTTGAGGTGGGAAGTAGAAGGAGATAGCACTGAAAACTGCTATAGAACTAAAGATTGTGATACTCAAACATGCTTCTGCTCTTACGGATGCTGTTGAAACCCAGAGTAGTCGGAACTGGCAAGTGGGCAGCCAGACATCGGCCGACACAGTCTTCCACCTTGCCATAAATCTTGTCCTCCTCTGGCCCAATAATATGAGCCTCACAGAATCACCCCACATTAAAAAAACACCTTAGAATACGGCCTAAATTTAACCTTGGACTAGAAGCCAGTTTACTTTATACAACAGACATACTTGCGTAACTTTAATTATATAAATTCCTTATGCAATAGTATGAAGTCTTTTTACCACGTTCCCTCATTTGAGCTTTCTAACCAGCCATGCAGTGTCATTGTGGGCACACGCAGAGGAGAAAACTCGAGTTCCAAGTGCTCAGTGGCTGCTACAGGGCCCCTCAGTAGGTGGATGAATTGGACGTAAGTGAGTCTACAGATGCTAAACCCTGTGTTCACTGTTCCTTTAAAAGCACTAAAAGGAATTACCTTTCAGGAGACTCTTATCGTGACTTTGTCCTCTGCATAAATCTGGATGTTCTTCTGTTACAAGGTGGGGCCGCCTGCTTTTTTTGAAGGAATGCTCATTTCAAGATGCTCTCATCAGGGCATGGGCAATGCGAAAATAATCTTTCTGGCACTCGGGTAAGTGGAAAATTGGCAGTCACCAAAATTTCCAAACTTGCCCAACTGGCTTGCAGTTGGGTACCAGATTAATGAAGAATGGCCTAGGGGTGTTTTACCAGCTCCTAGTGAGCAGGGACGCTATGGAGAGGAGAGGAGCAGCTACAGAATGGGAAGGGCTGGGGGGAGGGAGCAGGAGGTGAGGCCCGCATGTTCTCCAGCTCTACATGGTGAGGCAGGCCCAGAGGGTTCCGGGTAGAGGAGCCAGCATGACCCAGGCCCTGTCCAGTCCCATTTCATTTAACGCTCACTGCGCTGCTATGAGATGAACTGGCTCCTTTTTTCTTTCGGTGTGAAAACAGAGGCTGTACTTTAGTTCAACTGAGGCACAAGTGTCAGTGTTATCCCATCTAGTCACAGCTCCGGGGCCTGAGTACCTCTTGGCTGAGAAATCTTCAGAAGGACATTGGCTTGGGCTAGCCAGTCTGCTCAATGGGTGCATGCCATGATATGTACAACTAAGAATCAGTGGGCTGCATTTTCAGAGAGAAAGTCAGTCATCTTAAGGAACAATCTAAGGACACCATACCTCACAGCAGGGACATTTTTTAAATTTGTTTTAACTGGGTGTATGTTGATGCTTCTTCACTGACACCAGATCAGTGCATTGCCACCTTTAACGAACACGTGAACCACCCGGCTAAATTCCATAGTCCTGATGCTGACGTTTCTGGCTCAGAGATGAACCCCGGAAAGCAGCCATCCCATTTCTTGGCTCTTTCCTGTTTCGTATAAGAAAGTTTAAACAAGGTGAGTTAAAAGGAATTTAACTTAGGAATTTACAACCTACCACTGCCCTACCCCTAGCAGCCAGATCAGAGAAAACTCTCAATTTCAGTCCTTCCAAGGTCAGCTGCCTCCTGATCAAAAGAGAAGGTCTGGGAGTCCATAAAATCTCAGGTCCATGGCTATCATTGTCCGGCACAATTCCCTGCTCTGCCCCCTTATTAATTCAGCACTGGGGAGTGCTGCAAAGAGACAGGCCAGAGAGGTCAAGAAGGTGGTGAAGGTAAACGAGGTACTCACATCTTCCCACAGCCACATCAAAATTACAGCTAAACTCCAGAACGATCATCACTCAGACTCACCTGAAGTTTAGCTGAATGGCAGTCCTATAACTAAGGAGATACAGAAGAAGCCAGCTTGAGACTGTTAGGAGGGGTGGAGACACAGAATGGGCTGGTCCCATACCTAGGTTTGGCAGTTAAATATTGGCAGGAGTACCTTGGCTGCAGAGGATCCCCTGAAAAGCAAGGGGTCCCAGCCACACCCCAGGCCCCCCAGTCCAGGGTTTCAGTGCTAGGAAGAAAAGTTCCATAACTTTCATTTGCGGAAACAGCAGAGACTGAGGCTGAGTGAGTGGAGGGCTTCTAGAGTCCCAGGCATTCCTCTTTTTTATTTTTTTAATTCTTTTCTTTTTTCTTTTTTAAAAATTTTAGTTGTTGTTCAAGTATAGTTTTCTGCCTTTTACTCCCATCCCAGCTCACCCCTCATTTTTTAAAATTCTTACCTGAGGATATGTTTATTGATTTTAAAGGGAGAGAGAGAAAGAGAAACATCAATATGAGAAAGATACATCAACTGGTTGCCTCCTGTATGCGCCTTGACTGGGGATTGAACCCACAACCTCAGTATGTACCCTGACTGGGAATCAAACCTACAACATTTTGGTTACTGAACAATGCTCCAACCAACTGAGCCACCTGGCCAGGGCCCAGACATTCCTCTTAAAGGGCCCACGCACAGCTTATTTGGACTCACTCACTCTGAGCTCCAGTGCTGGGGCAGCAGCTCAAAAGGTGCCAGGGACATATGGGGAGGAACTGCGTTGCCTGGCCTCAGGGAGAGGTCTGGAGGGGGAGTTTTGTCCCAGAGAGAAGTGCTGGCAGAGGCCATAGTTCCTTTTCTGAGCCCTCCCCATGCAGAGCCATCAGGCAGGGGCCACTTCTGAGTCTCCATCAACCTGGTTATTACACTGGTGATTCTCTGAGACCCCATGCCACCCACCTTGGGAGCCCACACAAGTGATTTCTAGTGGCTTCTCCAAAAAACAGCCTGTCTTGGCTCATGTTGTACACTTTCCTAAAATCTCTCAACAGTTCACAGACCCTCAACAAATAGCATTTGCCTCTGTGTACCCCATACTGCTTGCTCTGTGGCCCCAGGCCTGACATTACTGGCAGCACATTATAATTAAAATTCCAAAGGTTAAAGATAGAATCTTAAAAGCAGCAAGAAAAAAGCAGGTAGTTACCTATAAGGGTGTTCCCATAAGACTGTGAGCTGATTTCTCAACAGAAACTTTGCAGGCCAGAACAGATTGGCACAAAATATTTAAAGAGATGAAAAGCAAGGGCCTACAACCAAGATTACTCTACTCAGCAAAGCTATCATTTAAAATTGAAGAAGAAATAAAGAACTTACTAGACATGAAAGAAGATAAAAAATGTGAATAATAAAATGGCAATAAATGCACATCCATTAACAATTACTTTAAATGTAAATGGATTAAGGGCTGCAGTCAAAAGATATACAGCGGCTGAATGGATAAGTAAGCAAGACTGTTACATATGGTGTCTAGAAGAGTCTCACTGCAGATCAAAAGACACAAACTAAAAGTAAAGGGATGAAAAAAACTATTTCATGAAAATAGAAATTTCAAAAAAACCTGGGGTAGCAATACTTACACCAGACAAAATAGACTTTAAAACAAAGGCTATAACAGGAGACAGCAATTCCACTTCCGGGTATTTATCCAAAGAAACCCAAAACACTAAATTGAAAAGACATATGCACCCATACGTTCATTGCAGCACTATTTACAATAGCCAAAATATGGAAGCAACCTGAGTGTCTATCAATAGATGAATGGATAAAGAGGAAGTGGTGCATCTATACAATGGAATATAACAACCATTAAAAAATGAAAACTTGCCATCTGTAACAACATGGATGGGCCTAGAGGGTATTGTACTGAGTGAAGTCAGACAGAGAAAGACAAATACCATATGATTTCACTTATGCGTGGAACATAAAAAAAAATAAATGAACAGGCAGACCAGAAACAGATTCAGAGACGCAGAGAACATTTTGACAGTTGCCAGTTAAGAGGAAGGATGGGTAAAAAGGGGAAGGGACTAAGAAGTACAAATTGGTACCAGTTGGAGGCCCTGAACTGGGTTGAGACAGCCCCACACCCATGCACACCACACACCCTGCAGCCTGGAGGAGGGACAGTCCAACTGGTTTGTAACAGGGAGAACCATCCCTTACCTTAGGACGGCGTGTAACAGCTTCTAAGGTACCTTTATATTTCGATCTTATTTGCTTTTCAAAACTAGCCTTTGAGGGGCTGAGACAAGTATTCTTAGCACCATTTTATAGATGAGAAAACTGAGACCCAGGTAGTGACGTGTCTGTGAATCTTAAGTGGCAAAATCACTCAGGTCTTTTGACTCTTAGTTCACAGCTTTTTCCTGTGAAAGCGCACTGCCTCTCTTTTTTAGAGAATGGTTATTGCATTGAAAGTTAAACACAGTCTCGGAAGAGGAAGTGGACTTAGCAGCAATGCATGAGAAAGCGGCTTTTCAACTTCAAGATGTAAGAACCACTTCCTAGAGCACGCTCTGACCAAGGCACAAAGCACACTGTCACTGCCTGCCCCGAACCTGAACGTGAATGAGGCTGCCTTGGATGCCAGGGCCCTTGGGGATGGCAAATGGAGGTGGCCTGGGAATACATTCCACTGCAGAAGAAGGACCCAGGGCATCGGAGCCCCTAGAGTTCAAACAGGCCATCTGAACTTCTTCCTTCAGGATCAGGCTGAAATGGCAGACTTCAGGGCAGTTAACTTAGAAAATAGGAAAACCATTTTGTTTTCCAAGGTCCAATTAATTTAGTCAATTGAGTATTTTAGGGGCAACACCTGTTTGTCCAGCCCATTGCTAGGCACAGTGACAGAGGCAAGCGCATAAGAAACATGGGCCTATGCAAAGCTAAGGAGAGCAGAGCCCCGTGATGCATCCTCCCCTCTGCTTCCCTCCCTGAAACTTCAAGGCCGAGGAGATGAACAAAGCTCTCTCAGAATCTCTGCTCGGTCCACCAAGTGAGACTCAAAACCCAGCCCTCACGGGCTAGCCTATTCAAGTCGCCAAGGGCAGGCAGAGATTCCTTCCATGTTTCTGCGGCAGATCAGGGGGAAGGCGGCACTGGGCAGGAGCTCCAGGCGCCTGCCTTTCTTCCCTGTAGGTTGGGTCTGCTGTGGCCCTGGCTTACCTTGAGAGGGTTGTTACGGCACAGGGTTGTCCAGGCCAGAGAAGATTCATTGAGAAGGTCCTAGGGAGAATGGTCCCAGGGAGTCCTAAGACCACCCCATGGACCTTTGGGCTACTTTCAGAGCGGGTCTGAACTGGTCTGGTCCAAACCACCACTCCCCATCGGAGCCTGCATGAACTTGCAATCACCAAGAACTTGCTTTGATTGTTAGGGTATCTCATGGCCCTGGTTAACCTGACTTCCAATGTACTGGGAGGTGACGTGAGGGCAGGGAGGTAGGCAGCTGGCCTTCTGGAGCCAGAACCTCCCATTTCTTAGTCCTTCACCCTCCACAGAAGCCCTTCTTCTCTTCAGGTGATTAACATACTTCTAGGCTCTTCCTTTTAAAACCCAGTCTAAAGAAAGGATCTCGAAATTAAGCAGGATCTGAACCACCTGGACCTGCAGTGACTCCTTTACGCTCCAGGTGAGGAAAGTGAGGTTTCTACCTATGTAAGCGTATCTGCCTGCCTCTGCACTCACACTCAGAAAGACCAGAACCGTTCTAGGCAGCAGGAGGAGGGAATGACTATGTGTGAATTGTCAGATCCTTTCGCTTACAGCCCCATTTATGTAATCAACACTGATGACTCTGCTTGCTTTTAAGATGTTTCATGACCCAGCAGGGACAAGACTTAGACACCCTTGGTACCCACAAAGTCCAGTGCCAGGAGCAAGTGAGCCACTCTGGGTCTGCATGCCCGATGCGGACACGCCTGAGCCTGCACTGGGATGTTTACTCACAAGGCGTTGGTCCCGGGTTGATGAGCGGAGAAACCATAGAGCCCTTTGCTCTTCCAGCGTTTTTCTCAGTCATGGTAGGGTCAGCCAGATGGTTTGGGGCTCCAACACCAGGACAATCACAGTTCACCCCATTTGGGTCTCTTTGGCTAGGGAGTGTCTGGAAGCAGGAACATTCATTCAACATCTCATTCGCATGAGCTGGTTTAAGATACGTTTATTGAGTGACTATTTTGTGCCAGGCACTGGAAGAGGTGCTGGGAAGCCCAAGTGACTGTGCTCCTTGCAGTCTAATGAGGGAGACACCTAAGTGTCTTGGCAAGGATGCTGAGAGATGGTCAGGGAGGCGATGTCCACCTACATGCGTAGTCTCAGTGAAGTATGGAAAGTGAAAGGGTAGAGATACGTACAAAATTTGTCTTAAGTCTTCCCTATACCTGTTACTCTTCTGCTTCATATTTTTGTCTTCTACCTTTTATAGCAAAGTTTTTAGCAAGTACTATCCACACTCATTTCTAACTCCATTGAAATTTCTCTACGATCACTAGTAACCTCATGATTGATAATCCAATAGTCCCCCTTCCTCTCACAACCCCGATGTGGTGTCTCTCTTGGCCACTCCCTCCTCCTTTCTTGGTCTTTCTGACTTCACTGTCCTGCCTTGCTGGCTACTGGCTCCATGGGGAATCGGTTCTTGGCTCTAGTCTTCTCCCTACTGCTCATTCTCTCCAGGGGCATCTTCCCCACATCCAGCTTTAACTTCCACCTCCCTGATGACTTAGAACCTTTTGCCGAGCACCTCTGATGTCCCTTACGTATATTGTCTTATTTAGTCCTCCCATGATCTTGCAAGATGGGCCTTTGATTCCTTTCTTACAAAAGAGGTAAGCAATGCACTGATAGGTTGTAGATCAGGTCTTCCTCGAGTCTGCACAAGTAAGGAAGAGGCAAAGCCAGGCTTCAAATTCCGCTGGACTCTTCAGCACCTTCTTTAAGCCACAAGGTGATACCATGTCCCACACTGAGGTCTCTCCTAAACCCCCTCCCTCAGTACACACCTCTGTGAGCAACTTGTAAGCCAGGTCTTCTCCTGGGCACCTCAGACTTACTATGTCCAGAACAGCATTTGTTGTCATACCCCTTGGCACCCCCTGAGACCCTGGGCCATGTCAACGCAGATGCCTCTCTCTCCCCCTGCCTCCTTTCTCCCCCACCTCCCTGCCTCTGTCTTGTTCCTCAGCAGTTCCTGGCCTTCCCCTTTCATTAAGCCCTCCAGTTCATCCTCCAGGCTGTGGCCGTCTTCTGAAAATGCAACTCTGACCACATTACCCTCTCATTAGAATCCCTCACAGGTTGTCCAGTGACCTCAAGTCAACCTCCAAACTCTTTAGTTTGAAAAATAAAACCTCTGAGAACTCAGCCACCTACCTCTCCCTTTTGCCTTCCTCTCTTACAGGTGGTCACAATTCAGCTGCCTCAGCGACCCATGGTCCCAGGTGTTAAACAGAATTTTTAACTTCTCTAGCTGAAAGTCTTTTTAAAAGAAAGGGTTTATCAGGCCAATGCAAAAACAAACAAAAACAAACACCCCCCCCCCCAAAAAAAACACCAAAGACGACTGGTCCTNAAACAAAAACAAACACCCCCCCCCCCAAAAAAAAACAAAGACGACTGGTCCTGTGGCATGGAACCTAAGCCAGCAGCAGCAGCAGCACGACTAGGTATGAAAGACAACACATCCAGTCCATCGTCTTGGACTTCACAAGCATTTTTATATGGCAAGTAGGGAGAGTGGGGAAGAAAGGTGTAAAGTGACGGAAAGAATTGACATTGGCTATGGGGGAAGGGGGGGAGAAAGTGAAGCGGGTCAGCTCTGGGATAGGTGCGGAGTCTGCACAAAGCAAGGTCCGCTCCTGTGGAGGGGCCGTGGGCAGCAGTGTGGAAGTGAAGGCAACTAGAGCCCAGTGGCTAATCTCAGAAATTAACCCGGAGTTCCCACAGACATAGAAGGCACGTGAACCATCTTCTCTTAGTTGGTCCACAGCTATTGTCTCTCTCTCTCTACTGATGTCATTTAATTTAGACCACATCAGATTTTTCTCCTGTCATAGGAAAGCCCCAAACTCTTTCCCACTGAGTGACTTTGTAAAATACATGCTTTTCCTCCTACTATAACACCTACACGATAAGCCCTTACTCATCCTCCATGCAGGATGTTCGCCCAGCCTTCCCGGAGCATCCGGCCACCCCGCTCACTGCTGGTAGGCAACTGTTCCCTTGCTGCCCGACCCTGGGCTCCCAGTGAGGCTGCACTTGCTTTGTTCCAGATGGAACAAATTTATTAATGGAACAAATTTCCTTAATAAACTTTGATTGATTGGCTGAATGATTAATTAATTAGCTATAAAACAAGCTTCCCTGTGAAGGAACTGCAGTCCAGATGGGGAGGAAGTTCAGTCGCGGGTGAGGTGATGGAAGATACTGATGCCAAGAGCTTGTGTTTTCCTGGCCACAAAGGGCTGCAGACATTTGGAGAAGGAAGGTACTGAGAGCTGGAGGGGCTGGGGCAGCTCGAGGTTTCCTGGATGGGAAAGGGGGTACATCCATGCACAAGCCCTGGCCATGGCCTCACCTCCATCGGGTCTGGTTCCAGCAGCAGCAGCGGCGTTGGAGCAAGGATGAGTGCCTAAAGGCACCCAGGGTCCCTTCCACATGATTAGCATGTCTCTGGGGGAGGCCGCATCTCACAGTCTGGAATGCAGACAAAGAGGATCTGTTCCACTTATGCTAATTGCAGCCTCCATGAGAGCTGCCAGGAGGCAGCGGAGCAGATGGGGATTCCTCAGCTCACGCAGCCCGGCCCGCAATGCAGGAGGGGCCCTGCCTGCCTTCCCTGGTGAAAGCTGGAGGCCCTGCTATTTTCGCTGTCTTCACGGCCTGCTGCAAGCTGTCGCTGACGAAGTACGGTTTGAGCACCAGACAGCTTCCTACCCTGAAACCCCAAAGCTTAAAATTCTACTTTAGAAATAGTGCTTTCTCCTGGCAGCCACTTTTGCAATGCAAATGATCCTGGAAGTGGTACCCCTTGGTACAAATGGGTGAATGTACTGCTTTCTCAAGGGGCCTGGGAAGGCGGGTGTCCCTGAGCTGTGAAATGAACAAACTGTAGAGAGGACTGGAGGCCCTGGATCTCGAATCCTCTCCTGCCCCACATGTGCCCCAGCCCCACCTCTGACAGTTGCCCAGCATCCCATTTCAGAGCCGCCCTTCCTCCTGCCACTGTCCTGGGCTGAAGACCTGTCAGCCCTCAGGAACCAACCCACTCCCACCTCTCCTTCTCCAGAGCTTTCTCCATGGCCAGCACCCCCGCCCCCCAGGAGTTAACAGCCCTGCACCACCCGGTTGCACTTCGGTGCTGGGGGGAAGCATTTGTGGGAATGAGAGCCTTGCTTTGCAAGGGGTTCTGGTCCTCAAACTCCAGCGTGCACCAGAATCACTGGGAAAGCTTGTTAAAGCAGATCACTGGGCCCCACTCCAAGGTTTTGGTGAGTCTGACATGGAGTCTGAGAACATGCATCTCCAACAAGTTCCCAGGGAGCTGACAACTCTCTGCCACTCCACCCCCCGCCCCGACACTCATGCCCGGGCTCACGGCCCTCTGGCTTGTCCATCTACCACTGGACCCCACATGCTCTCACCGTGGGACCGAAGTGCTCGTTTATAGAGCTAATGTACGTTTTCTAGGCAGAATTGATTCTCTTGGCTGGAGCTTTTCTTCCTGGAGAAATGCCTCCTGACACTCTTTGACACCCCTCCTAAATTCTGACATCGCACAAGTTCCTGGCTTTCCTATCTGCAGCCTTTCCTCGCTCTCCTCTTAGCAGCTTCTGTTCCTGTGTCTGGAGCACTTTTTCTCCTCCGATTTTCACTCTCACGCTCGGCAATTTCATCCAGTTCTATAACACGAAACTATTGCCTATCTCTGATTCCAGCGTAGAGAGCTTTCCTGAGTGCCCTGTAGATGTGTCTAGACACCTGAGGGAGCATGAGAGCCTGGCTCCTTCCTTCCCTTGCTCTCCCTCACCCATGCATGTTTAGAAACTAAACCCAGGTCAGGGGCTGATGTGAGTGAAGTATGCAAGGGCTGGTGAATGCATGAAAATTTCCCTCGAGCCCACATTTCCTCCCACCACCCTGGGAGAGTAGGTTTTGGAAGGAGAGAGAGAGAGAGAGAGAGAGAGAGAGAGAAAGTGGGGAGCGAGAGAGATCCGGAAAGAGGCAAGAGAGGGATTGTGTGGTGGATCCATTTCCGGGCAATGGTCGACAACAGCAGTGAGTATCGGAGCAAAGCATCCCAGACCACCTGCCGGGAACCACAGGCTCTCCTGTCTCACACCATAGTCCCAGCCCGTGTGTCTTCGTTTCCTCTTCCATTGGAAGGGGGATAATATGTGGGCTTTAACAGGAAGATAGGATGTGACTGCCTATTATATAATAGACATCGTATGAAGGACTCTAGATGGATGTCAGTTTTCCTGCTCCCCACCCCTCCCTCCTTCCCTGTGCTTTCTCAAGGGAAATAATTTTCCTCTGACTCAGTGCCAAGGTTGAGACAAGTCATCTTCCCTGCTTTGTGGGACAGACATCTGTCTTGTTCTATGTTTCCACTTGAACACAGCCCTTTGGGGAAACAGCAGAGTGTCTAACCTGACTACCCACCTTGGGGCAGTCTTACACCTGGTTTCCATGTCCTCACATTTCACAGCTTTTCCTACCGCTTTCCAACCACACCCCCTGTGTAGGTGAGAGTGAGAACTTCTGTGGTATGGCCTCCCTGGTGAAATGAATAGTAAGTCATTTATTTCAGGATTTATTCTTTCTCCTCTTAAAAACCCCACTGTGTGTGATACAGACTCAGGAGGAAGATGTCATTGTGAGGAAGACGTCATTGTGAGGAAGACGTCATTGGTGAATTTGCAAGCATTCAGCACAAGCCACATGAAAGCAATGCTTTTTTCTGTGACCTTAGACTTATCTTGGGTAGAACAAAAATAAAGCTAAAAGAAACAAAGGCACAGTCTTGTCTGCCCAGCTGTTTTGCCCAGGATACGGGCCAACGCCTGATTTCCCAAGTCGTGCAGCGGGAGATGGGACAGTTCAGGTAAACAGAACCTCCAAGGAAACGAATGCTTTCCTCGGGGAAAGGAAAGATAAGATAATGGTTCAGTGACCCTGACCTTGTCTTCCGTAAGCCACTGGGTGATGGGTTTTCACATTACCAGTGGCAGGTGAGGCTGGCAAATGTTTAAAAAAAAAGAATAGCATTCAAGTTTTCATCATCAAATCTTTGTAACAGTTGATTTTATAAAATAAACAACAAAGTACTAGGGAAAAGTCCTGTGGGATAATGGAAATCAACCGGTTTAAGGTGGTTACCTGCTGTGGCCATGTGGGCCAGCTCTGCTCTCTGCTCAGTTCATGCTCTGGGCCCAGGGTCTGTCTCAGAGTGAGTGACATGTGGCCTTCAACAGGAGCATCACTGACCTGCATGGAGCCACACCGCATCCAACGACTTCAAACTCAGGGAAGGGGAAGATGGCATGAAAATCCTGGGGGGAGCTTGCTGAACACACACACACACACGTACACACACGTACATACACAAAACACACAGAATTCTCTACCCTGTGTGGGTCTGACCTTTTGGAAGTTCAGCAGGTCACTTCAAGTTTGTTCCTTTACTGGCTGTCTTCCCTCCAGTGGTCTTGGGAAACACTAGGGGACAGAAGGTGGGAATACACCCCAGTGTGGGGCTTTCTCTGACCTGGACACCTGCCCCGAGGACTAACAGTTTTTATGTCAGCAGGTACCCATCCAATGTGCTATGTAAAATTCCTCTGGAAAGAAAGGAAGGGGCTGAGTGCGCTGAGGGGTGTGTCAACCAGTGCCAGCCCACAGTACCTGCCTTCTCTTTTGGGTCTGCTCTTTGGGAGTAGAACTGACCCTGCTCACTGCCTTTGATGACGGGCTGCGTGCACTGAAGAAGAATGCAGAGAAGTGTGGTAGGCGCTGCGTGGTGAGGAGTGGATTCCCAGGCCCTGGAAGGAAGGGCAGAATTTAGACATGTAGACAGGAATAGAAGATCTTCCAGGCAGGAGAAATCAGCGAGAACTTGGTATTTTGCAGTGAGCAGAAGTGTCTGAGGGCAGTGGGGGAGCTGGAGGAAATAAATGTTGGGTGTATGCTGAGTCCATGGCTGTAGCAGGCATATGAGCCCACACTGGCCATTCCAGGCACTGGCTGGGAATCACTCTGGTAACCAAGACTGTCAAAGAGGGGCTTGTTGGGGCTGCACCCACCTCTTCCCATGCCCTACAAGCAGGCCCAGCTGGGCTGGGGGCCTCATCCAGACCACTCTTGTCTTGCTCGAGGCTTAGAGGTAGCAGGAAAGAGTAGAAAGGCGAAGCTTTTGATTTCCAAGGCTTTCCGAGCTAGCCAGGTGGAAGGCAGCCAGGGAGGCAGCAGCTAGTGACAGCCTGCCTGCCAGCCTCAGATGTCAGGCAGCTACTCATGGGAACAAGTGGGCAGAAAGGGAGTTGGCAGGTCAGGGAACATGGGCCAGCATGTTGGCATTCTGAACAAGGTCAAAGTCCAATTTGGTACAGTGCTTTATTACCAATTTAAAGCTCATCCCTCCTCCCAGGGCACCTACCACCCCTGCAGAAGGAGCTAGGGCTGCCCCGGGAGAAATCTGCACTTAAAGACTGCAATTGCCCAGCACCCTGGCAGGGGTTCAGTCTAGCCTGTGTGCTCATCCCAGTGCCCAGAAGTCTTGCGCCACATATGCCCCTATTTCTCCCGTGTGTTAATGCCTGCATGCTTAGAGGGGGGGAAATACCCAAACTCTTCCTACTTTTGCCACTCTAGGGGAGGGAGGGTCCTGGAGTGTGCAGTGTGGGATGGTAAGGTCTGGAAGGTGGAGATCATATGTTTCTCTTAACTTGGCCTGGAAGGAAGTTGTAAGGCAATGGCAGTCAGTGGAGAGCAGAAATATTAAAGGGCCAAACTGGAAGATGGGATGGGGAGTCATGTACAGTGTGGCCTACGAGGCAAGAATCCAGGTTATGATGAGGATCCAGACAGCGGATTCTATAAAAGTGGTGGACTGATTTATTCCAACAATGGTATCCAGTTTGAAAGAAGGCCCCTCTTCATGCCTCTCTCCTTGGGGTCCTTGTTTCTCAATCTTTGACTGCACCTGGGATGCTTTAGGGATTAATGCCTCTGGTGAATAACACACCTGAGATTCTTCTGTGGCAAATCTACAACTTCTCTTCTTCCCCATCAATCCCACCGTCTCTACCACCATTCCCACCGGCCTAGAGGAAGGGGTGGGCCGAGCCCCTCCTACTCATGTACATGCACCTCTTTGAGTTGGACTCTCTACCACCCCTTTACCATTAAATCAACATATTTTATTGGGTACCTAGGTGTTGGTAGAAACTTGGCCACAGAGCTTAAAGTCTAGGCTGCTTTAGTGTTTGATTTCAGTTGTCCAGACCTGTGAGGAGTGGGAGCAAGTGGTACAATGTGTTCATGATATCAGGGTTCAGGGGGACAATGACGTTCTCACAAGATTTGCTCATGGGCACCCTCAAAAGTGAAGCCTGTCACAATCCTTTGGCTGCTTGTTGGGCTGGGACATGAGGTGTGGGTTACCTAACACCCCATGCCCAGGAGGTGCACAGGTACAGAGGCAGGCAGGCAGGCACACACACACATGCACGTGTGCATGCACATACCTGCCTGAGGCACTGGAAGGTCCATTCTGTGTATCCTACCACTAAGCGGATGGTCAGATTGATGGAACTCAAGGAGTGCATTTTGAATGGCCTCTAAATTATTTTTTCTGGGGCACATTCCCTACACTAAAAACCCAGCCCCACTCAGGGCCATTTGCCACTTACTTTGGAAGTGGCAGGAGCTTTTGTGGGGTGTACTCATGGCCCCACCACACACCAGAAGGCCTCTGTTGCTTTAGGTTCCCATAGCCTGAAGCCCAAAGATCTTCAAGTGCCATCTGGGACACTTTATCATCTGCTTCCAAATGTCCTTCCAGCCTCATCTGCTTCTTTACTCTTACTCTGACCTTCCCAAACTGACCCACCCTCTGACCACCTCACCTCCAACTCACCTGGATGTCCCACAGACCATGGGTCCCAGGTGTCAGTTTAATCACAGGTGTGGAATACCTGCTTTCTCCTAATATACCTATCAAATTCTACCAGCTCGTCTAGGTCCAGTTCTGGGAGACCTTCGTCAATGGAAGTGACTTCTCTGACTTTCTCAAGGATGGCACCTCGTATTACCCTCTCCCATCCTGAGAACTTAGCATGGCAGAATGAAGCAGCTCACTGAGAATTAGCTGAGTGGCAAATACACATTGATGATTTATGTCGTCAGTCTGGCACTCTGCCTTGAGTGTGTTTTTTTCATGTTCATATATTACCTCTTTAACCCGTGAGCCCCTGGGAGGCACAGTCCCTGCATTTCAGCTCTCATCCCGGCACAGCATGTAGCCCGGCACCCTGTGTGCGAAGGGGTCTGCTCACTGGCACGTGGTGCTGACGAGGACGAGAGGGGTTCAAAGTGGGTTCCTTGTCTTCCCACCCTCTGTCTCTCTCTGCCTCTGAATCTTTCTGTCTCTCTTTCTAACTCTCTTTGAGGTTCCTCATCTCTAACCCACCCCAACTATAATAGTCAATGAGAACGGACTAGTGTCCACCCTTCCACAGCTTCCTCTATGTGCGGGCAAGCAAACTCATCTGTAGGTTGACTTGCGTGTTTTTTAAATAGGACCATGCTATACTTACTTTAGTACATCATGTGGTTCTTTTTAAATTTATTTATTTATTTATTTCCTCCCCTGAGGACATTTTCTCATTGCTTCGTTGTTGTTTTTTAGAGAGGGAGAAACAGAGGGAGAATAAAGGAGAGAGAAACATTGGGCATCATGTCATTCTTAAAAATTTAGTATGAAAATCCCTTCAAGTTAACTGCCAAATTAACAGGCATAAATATAATATATTTTAAATGGCTAAATGCTATTCCTTGAAGTGGCAAAACCACCACTTGTTTACCATATGTTTACCGATGGGCTATCAGATTGTTACCTGTTTTGTGCAGTGTTCTTCCCTAATCCTCAGGGGACGTGTTCCGAGACCCCCCAGTCGATGGCTGAAACCGCAAATAGCACTGAATTTCATATACGCTCTGCTTTTTCCTGTACCTACATATGTATGATAAAGTCTAATGTATAAATTAGACACAGTAAGAAACTAACAACACTGATAAAATAGAGCAATTATAACAATACACCTTTTTTTTAAAGATTTTATTTATTTATCTCTAGAGGGGAAGGGAAGAAAGAGAGAAATATCAATGTATGGTTGCCTCTCGTGAGTCCCCTGCTGGGAACTGGCCTGTAGCCCAGGCATGTGCCCTGCCTGGGAATCGAACCACGATCATGTGGTTCGCAGGCCCGCGCTTGATCCACTGAGCTACACCAGCCAGGTACAATATACCTTGATAAAAGTCATGCGAATGGCTTTAGGGCCACTGTTATACAAAATGAGGCTTACTCGAACTCATGCCCTGTGATGCTGCGATAGTTGATCTGGTAACAGAGATTGTCAACAAAGTGTCGAATGGGCAGGAAGCATCCATATCAAGGAGCCACTGGACAGGGATGATTCACGTCCCAAGTGGGACGGAGCAGGGCGGCACGAGATTTCACCACGGCCACTCAGAACGATGTGCAAGTTCCAACTTACGCGTTGTTTGTTTCTGGAGTTTTCACTTAATAGTTTCAGATTTTGGTTGCCCGAGGGTAACTGAAACCCCAGAAAGCAAAACCACAGATAAGCGGGACTCTCATCGTTTTATATAAACGATGCTTCTGCGATGGCTGGCCGAATTAAAGTGCGGGGTCGGCTGAGCAGAGTGTAACCACTCAGCCCCCAGCCAGCTGGTGAGAAGCCTGGTTAGACGACGGACGTGTCTGCTCTCTCTCCTCACACCTCTGCAGACAGGATGGGTGGGTTCGCTTTCCACATCCCTGGCTGCAGACAATGTGAATCTTTGCCAGGCTGGGGAGCCAGGGCAAAGAAAAGTACTGTCTGGAGGCTCTGTGCTCCATGGGCCCTTCTAATGGGTTCTAGACGCGACTGAGGCAGGTCGACCTTGGTGCTCACACAGCTTAAGCATACTTTCCCTGCACGTCCGGGGTGGTGGTGTTATCTTGGAGAAGCTGGAAAGATGTGTGGGGCCCGTCTGGGCCAGGGGGCCAGTGGTCTGGGTTTGCTTTTTCTTCTCTGGAGATGTGTCGTTCCCTTTTCTTTTTCCCCAAGAACCCGAGGCAAGGGAGACCCAGCAAGTGACAAGGAGAATCAAGCCCCAAACACCAAGGCTGCAGGCTTGAGCACCCTGTGACACGAGACAGCTCTCGAACCGTTCATATGGAGGGTACAAGCCAGATCCCTTGGCCAGCTTAATTTTGCTGTGGTTCACGTCATTTCCATGGCTCCCTGCCTCAGGGCTGGCGCTGCAGTTGTGGAAGCAGTCAGCTCCCTGAGCTGGGTCTGGGTCTGGAAAATGTCACGCAGTGGCTGACCATACGTAATCAGCCACCCCTGCGATGAGGACAGTTTTCCACTCACCTTGCTCCTGATTTCCAGGGCCTATAACTGTCTGTGTTTATGTCTCGGCCCTGGTGGGAAGTCTCCTCCCTGGGGAGGCCTGTTCTTGGGGCCAAGACCTCTGGCCACCTACTCCCTACCCATTCCCCTGAGAAAGGGCTGGCCAGTCACACCTGAGCCCTTCAGGACATTTCAGCCCGGTGAGAGAGGCAGCCAGGACCTGTCCCCCTGGATTGCAGCAGTGCCAGTGGGGGCCAGTGCTCTGCACTCAGCGGGCAATGCTCTTGTGGTGTGGTTCGGGGTAGGGAGCGTGCCCCTGCCTAGATACAGCTGCCTTCCCCCATGTTGCTCAAAATTCTACAAGGTGGGACTCAGGTAAGAAAAAGTTATAGTAATAATAGTAATGATGTTTCTTACTGGAATTGTGCTTTCAGGCTTTCGTTAGCTTGTGCACTTTCCAGGGCAGCTGCACAGCAGATGAGCCAGGGATTACGTCTACCCTTTCATAGACGGGGACATTGGGAGGGGCAAGAAGAGGAAGCAGGCTCTGGCTGGGATCCGGCAGCCTGGTCCCATCCTCATTCTGCCACTGTTGCTGTGGAAGAGAACGCACGATTCCTCCGATTCCTTAGTCTCCTGACTTGAATATATTTTGTCCTTTATAACATGCTTTTCATTTAAATATGGCCTATCAGTTAAAGGTAGACCTGTATTATGAATATGGAAGGGTCTCCAAGATAAGATGCTAAGTACAAAGAGTACTGCATGGATTGTGCTACTGTCTGAGTTTTTGAAAAATGGTTATATGTCCACCCACAGGCCTGATGTCTGTGCGCATCACCATCCCTGGGGAGTGCACACCCAGGTTGCTGGCAGGGGTGGGGAGAGATGGGGGGTGGCAGGAAGGAGGAAGTGGGATTCTCTCTACTCCTTTCTACCTTTCCATCTTCCACCATGTAGAAACAAAATTTAAAAATAGAACTACCTTATATTGGAGTTCTAGGGTTTTATTCTGGAGCCAATGGGACGATGTAAATGACATGAGACTATACGTGCATAAAAGGATGGTTATTTCCTGAGGGGGGTCTCTTAGACTCTTATCAACCATTAAAATACTCAACAACATTGTGCATTAAGAAAATTATGGGCTTAGGAATTGAATAGACATGAGTAAAACTCGGTCTCTGTTTTCCCAACTAAACACTTAGGGGAGGAGAAAGAAGGATGGCGATTGTGAGTTATGAGAAAGAAAAGAAAAATGTGAAACCCCAGGTGCAACGTAGGGCGAGCCCTTCCTTCCCCCCAGGACCTGTGCCAGCAGGGCTCTGGGGAAACAGAGCACCGCTCCGTGGTTCAAGGAAGTCAGGGCGGCAATGCGTGTCTCCAGGCAGCATTGTCCACCAGGAAGATAATGGGAGCCACATACGTGATGCTAGGTTTTCTAGTGGCCGAGTTGAAAAAAACACAAAGAAACAGATAACATTGATTGTAATAATAGATTTAAATCAACCCAATTTTAGTATGTAATCAATACAAAGTTATTTCTGGGATATTTTTCATTTCTTTTTTGTCTTTATTTTTTAAATTACACTCGACATTCAATATTATTTTATATTCATTTCAGGTGTACAGCATAGTGGTTAGACAGTTATATAATTTACAAAATGATCCCCCCAATAAGTCTAGTATACACCTGGCACGATACTCAGTTGTTCTAATGTTATTGACGATATTCTAATGTTATTGACGATATTCCAATGTTATTGACGATATGCCACACTTGAGTTTTACATTTATTTGCAAACCGAGTCTTTGAAGTTGGTGTGCAGCTTACACTGCCAGCACACCTCAGTGTGGACCAGCCTCGTGTCAGAGGGCCAGTGGCCACCTGGGCTCACAGCTGCCATAGTGGAGAGAGCCAGGATGACACAGTGGACGGCTCCGGGTCACCCAGGGTCCTGGGGCTGGAGCCTAAAGGTGGAAAGTGATGGAAGTAAAAGCAGGTTTGTTCAGTCCAGGCTGAGATTAGATAACCAAACACGGAACAGACTTGAGTAAATAAATCAGGGGCTGTGTGCTCTGCCTTGCAGGGATCTCCTCCCACCACCAGAGAAAGGTCAGGTACTTTCCCTGCTGTGGTGAAGTGGCAAAGGTAGCTGGACAGGACGTGAGCATGGGAGAGAGAGAAGGGACTAGGCATGGTCCCTTTGTGTGACTTCCACTTGCCTACCGTCCTGGTCTCCCCTCCCTTCATCTGCTCCGCCCCGGAAGGCCAGTGCTTCTCTGGTCTGTTCTGGCCCTCTCCTCTCCCCACACTCTGCACTGCTCTCTTCCCAGGGCACCAGGCCTTGGGCAGGGTCATTCTTCAGCCCTGGGAGCTCCTCTGAGCTCGAGCTCACCACACTGAGTCCACAACCTTCTCGACATCTCCACCTGAACCTTCCATCTCCTTCCTCCCCACACCTTCCCCTCTTCCCATGTGTGCTTGTTTATTTGCCTGAGTCAGAAACTCGGGGACAAAATGTGACTCTTTTCCTTCCTCCAAATTCCAAATCACCACCAAGCCTTGTCAGCTCTGTCTCCCAAATATCAGTCGACTATTGACATGTTTCTCACTGAACTGCTGCAACAGCGTCTTGTTGTTGCACCTAATTCTGCCCCCCCACCCCAATCCGTTCTCCACCCTGCAGTCAGCGCATCTTTCTAAAGCTTGAATCGTATTCTGTGACTTTTTAATTTTTCCTGAAACACTCCACTTCTGACCAACATTCTGGGAGGAAGCCCAGAGTCTGTGTGTGTCCCCAGCCGACCTCTGCGGCGTCATCTCTCTCCACTTTCTTTCCTGAATGGTGACCCCCTGATTCATGTCTACCTGGAACCTCAGAAGTACATTTATTCAGAGACACAGGGTCTTTGCAGATATAATTAGTTAAAGATCGAGATGAGCTCAATCAGGTTAGGTGGACCCTAAACCCAGTGGTAGGTTGTCCTTACGAGGAGAGAGAAGGCGGGCATGGGAAGAAGGAGGCAGAGACTCCAGTGATGCAGTTACAAGCCCCAAGGATTGCTAGGGGTCTCCAGAAGCCAGGAGGAAGCGAGGGAGAATTCTCCCCTGAAACACTCAGAAGGCACTGATGACACCTTGACTTTGGACTTGTAGCAGGCGAACTCTGAAAGGATATACTTCTATTGTTTCAATCCACCAAATTTGTGGTAATTTGTCATGGTAGCTCCACGACCCCTCTGCGCTCATTCTGTTTCTGCTGGATTGAGCTACTCGCATGTCTTTGCACTCACTGTTCCTTCAATATTCTTCCACGGCCCTGCCTCCCCTCCGCTTCGGCCTGACTCGCAGCAGCCTCTTGCTGTGTGTTCAACCCAGCTGGGTGAAGCGTATCTCCTCTGTGTCCCCAGAGCACCCAGCTGTCTGGGTGCTAATGGCCTCTCTGCTTGCTTGGATCCCCCACTGGACTGGGAAGCCTGTGAGGACACACCGTTGTCCTCTGTGTTCGGCCCACAGTGGATCCTGATTGGGCCATGGCTGGATGCCCGATCCTCTGCCAAGCATTATTCTCCATGGGTATTATTTCTAGCTATTCTTGCAAAACATTTGTAAGTTATATGTCATTGTTATGTATTTTAAATTCAAGGCATGACAACCAAGGCAAGAAGGGCCCACAGGAGTGACCTGAGGGGCATGAAGGTGTGTCTATTTGCAGGCCGGATAGTCACTGGGAGTTCGGAAAACTCATTTTGGGCTCCACACAGCCTGGTTGTTGAAGCTGCATTTTTCACTGTCCCGAGTCCAAAAGTCCGACTTTGCTGAGAGAAATGCTTATGACATCAAGTGGGAAACAGTGGTGGTCATCTCAGGGGACGGAGTGAGGCACAGGATGCAGCTCTGATCCAGAAGCCCAACACTAGTGAACAGGTGTGGGGACGTGTGGGGATGTGCTTAGCACCTGTCACCACTGGGTTTGGGGTTGACGTGGAGGAAAACTGAGTGCCAAGTTAAGAAGCCTCAGGGAAGTCCAGGCTTCCCTTCTAGGCAGCTTTGTGACCTTGGGCACGTCCTTTCTCTCTCAGGCAAGTGTCCGGCCTTCCTCACTGCCTCCAGAACACTTGAAACCAATCTGTTTTTAAAGGCCTCCCAGGAGATTCCAGTGCTCAGAAAGGTTAGAACCAATGGAAGAACGGGGGAGCTGGAGGTCCTGGGCTTAGAAAGGAGGGGAGCCCCCAAGGAGACAGAGGGTGAGGGTGACGATGGGAAGCTTCAGAAGATAAAGGCAAACTTGGCTGAGTTGTAACTGTGCTCCATGTCGGGGCGGGAGGGCTCCCCAGGGACTGGCCCCTGGTCCTCTGTGAACCTCCCCACTTAGAGGCCTGCTTCTCGCCCCTGCCTCCCAACAGGTGCCCTTCCCTCAATTGCACCAAGCCTTCACCTTGACCCCAGTGGCCCCTTGCTGGCCACAGAGCCCTGGTTTCTGGTTTTTGCTCACCTGTCGCTCCTACCTGCCAGGTGAGGGCTGGGTAGCTCTGTCCTCCTGCAGGTCAACCCCCTGGTCACTCTGCAGGGTGACCTTCTTCAGCGGGAGTCTACCCTCAGGACCACCCTTGTTCCAACTGTCCCATCCACTCGCATTCTGACTCCCGCACGGGCCTCCTGCCTAGAGAGCTGGGGCAGAGTCCGTGGCAGCCCCAGCAGGGCCTCGGGAGGCCCCACACCTGTGACCGATTTCTCACTTATCAGCGAAGGAGCTTTTCTCAAAGGCCCGGGCTCTGTGTCCTCTTCTCAATCTATCAAATGGGAAGAGGGCCACCTGCCTCCCAGGGTGGTTGTAAGGACAACATGAGGCCCTGTGTCAAATGTCCTTGACATAGAGCGGGTGATTGCTGATTCACGACAATTACCCAAGAAACTGGATAATCGTTGCCATGATGGTAATGAAGACCAGGAAGCACTTTCTCATGACCTGTTTTTAAAACAGTACGCCTGTGGTTTTTATTGGCTTCGTTGTGCAGATACGGAGAAGGAGGTGCAGCCGAGCGATCAAGTCCGCAGCGCCACCCTGAGGACCTTGAGCCCCAGACCCCGCCTTCCCTCTGCCTTCCCCCTCCATCACCCCCCTGGGTGAAATGGCAGCTGTGTCGCTCCAGGGCTCCAGTTCCCTGGGCTCCCCCTAGGGTGGCAAAAGTTCAGGAAATGAAAACAAAACAGGAAACCAAGGAATACTGAAGTAGTGACGCGCAAATCTTTCCTGCACACCAAAAGCGAGTTTGCAAACAGGGAGCCCTCCAACCAAAACGTGAGCCAGTGTGGCTCCAGGCCGACTGGAGGCAGCCTGTGCAGGGTGGAGGCAGCGGCTGTGTATCCTTCATGGCGATGGGTCCAATGTTGGGATTGTCTTAAATGAAGCGGAATTTATATAGTAGTTACCTCGTGACAATGCAGGGAACCATTTAAGTTTTGCTTATGATATTCAGAGGCATAAGCAGGAAGGGATGCAGATCGTGTTGGCCTCACTTGTCTTTAAAATAAGCTGTGTTAAATTTAGCTTGCATGACTTTTCTGGTTTTGTCTGCTCAGGGACTTTGCAAGCCTGGTCTTCACTTGCATTTCGTTTGAACAGGAGTCTTTTGGACAGAACTGAAGCTTGGAAAGCTTGGCTGGTACTTCTGGCTGAAGGCCTATCAGGATGGGCTGCAGGCTCCCGTCCTTCTCCGAGGGGCTGGGGCGGGCCGCGTGTTGGTGTGTTCTCCTGTGTGATTGCCTGGGCGACACCCCTGCTCCTGCCACGGGGAGGCTATGGGGCCTCGAGCACTCTCTGCCTCCTTTGTCCTCTTGTTCCTTTTGGTGCCCGGCATGGGAGCTGCCCGCAGGGCTGCCTGCAGCTGTGCACCTGTCTCAGGGAAGGAGTGAAGCTGAGGAGGTGAAGGCTGGAAATGAGAGGAGAAGGGGAAATGATGGGGTTGGAATCTTTCTAGAAAGACACTGAGGAGACAGGATTGGCTCATGCTTGTACCTTGGCTCCAACTGGCCTGAGGCCACATTAACGGGAGACTGAGTGGAGGCTCCAACTCCGAGTCAGCAGAATTTAGAAGGTCTCTGTGGGACGTCTCTGGCAGGGGTGGGGCTGGGGCTGGGGCTGGGCTTGGCCTCCCTTCCCCGCAGGCCCTGATAAGAAGCCTGTGGAGCTGCCAAGCAGCCAAGTCCTCGCAGGGGCCTGGCTTCCTGGGTCAAGGACGGGGATCTGAGCAATTCTGTGACACATTTTCAGCATTCCCTGAATTGGCTTCCTGGGTTTTGGTCATAGCTGCAGAAATGATCTCATGTGGTTGATTTTCCTTTTCTCCCCCCTCCGTCCTTCGAATTTTACTTAGAACGTAAGAGATTGTTCTACCTTCAGAAGCCCACCAGTGCCACCAACCTCTTATTTCCTCCCCGTGCCCTGGATGTGTCATGTGGTACAAAGCGTCTGGTGGAAAGCAGGTGCCCCAACTCTGGGTTGGGGGGTCTCCCAATGACTCAACTCCCACAGCTCTCAGTCCAGACCTGGGGTGCAGAGGGGTGTGCTCTGGGGCCCCTGGCCTCAGAGCATGCTGCTGGCCTCCCCGTTGCAGGAGAAAGCAGCCGCCTTTGTGGGAGATGCACCTGGGTGGCAGGTGTGGCTACTGGAAGCTTAGAAAGAGGGGTACACAGCCACCCCTAGGTTTGAGGGACCACTAACAGGACTGAGCCAGCAAAGGGAGTGGCGTGGGATCCAGAAATGTCTCCGAGGGCCCTTCCAGGCTTTGTCCCCCACCACCCTCCTGGAGTGTTGATCTTGGGTCTCTTAAAAGTCAGACAGTTGGCTTCCTGTCCTCTGCCCTCCCCTTGCCCTGCTGGACCAGCACTGCCTAGAAGGCTTTTTGTGCCTGGGGCTTCGTCTGCAGCTAGCTTGGCCCCTCAGACAGCCCCCGGGCCAAAGCAAAGCTGGTGTGGCCCGAAGGCTGGGGGCCTCTTTGAGTGGGAAGTGCAGAGTACAAAGAGGGGAAAGAGGAGGAAAGAAAAGAGGGCGGTTTGATCTGGCGATTTAATTCATGTCTGGGGTCTGGCTGCACAGCAATACCCACTAAGGCCTAGCCTCTGACTCTTGTTACTTGGTCAGCTGTACCTGGGACACACGGTGGGTGACCACAGAGCCGTCCGCAATAGCAGCTGCTGCCTGGAGTGAGAGGAAAGCCAGTTATCACAAGGTGGAGTGCAGAAATGGGCACTGAAGTTCTTCATTTGGAGGGAAGGATAGAGGGTGTGTGTGTGTGTGTGTGTGTGTGTGTGTGTTTGGGAAGCTTCTGGGAGGGTCCTTGGGGAGACCAACTGCGCTGATAGGGAGAGGACAAGTGTCACTGAATATATTGGAATGGTGCATCCTGATGGTTAGGTCAGGAACAGCCAGGCCAGGGGTTCTCCCAGGGAACCCGGCTCACACGGGCTTCAGGAGGGCCATGGTCTCTTGCCAGGCAGTGCCATAGGTTTGGCTGCATGGAAGCTTCTTCACCTGGTAGTCCAAAAAGAAAATCTGATTATTTAATTCCCTTGCTTAATATCATCCCATGGCTCCTTAGAGTCGAGAATCCCCAGCTGTGCCTGCCTTCAAAACATCATCTCCTGTTTCTCCTGCCTCACCGGAAATCCTAGCCGACCCTACGGTTCCCAACAGGTCACGCTATCAACTTACTCATCTTGTTCTTTCTTTGTGAAATGTCTTGCTCTCATTCTTAGCCTGCTGACCTTCATGTAAACTCTAAGACCCATGGCTCACAGGTGAGGATTTCTCTGACCTCTGCTCTCCATTCTGAATCAGTCACCCTTCTTCTGGACCTTTTCTGCCTATCTTTTGTTTGACGGTGAGCTCCATGTCCCACCATCTTTACATCCTGGTGCCCAGCACTCAAGTGGACACACAATGGTGCTCAGTGTATTCCAAATCGGGAGTCCATTCTCAGGTGGACTCCAGGTAAATGCAAAGGACCCTCACTTGGGATGCTAGTCAGCTTCCCTCTGACCAGCGAAAACAAGGGCCCCATTTCCTTTATTCTAAGATTCACTTTAAAATATTTTAAAGCAACTTAATTAAGGTATGTCTTATAATCTACATGCATATTTAATATGACAATGCCTCACCCAATATTTATTACATTGATGGCATTTTTAATAATTCCGGTCATCTCAGAATCAAGGAAACTCTTTAGTTCAAACTTCGCCCTTTTCCTCAAGTTCTCAACCTACCATTTCCAAGTCATTTAGCAGAATTTGTATCATGTAGTTTTGCAGCCAAAAAAAAAATAGAGGTCTCAGAAACTCCTTCAACTTCTTGCTGCCGCTGGCACCCCCATTCTCTGCATCTCACAGTTCCCACTCCCTCACAGCTCCAAGTGCATTGGGTTCAAATCCTTGCACTGGCCACTTAATCGCCATGTGACCATGGGTGAGATGGAGAGTCCATGTCTGAGATACGTAGGTCAGCACTATCTACTTCCAAGGTGCCAAGCAAGTAAATAAAAGAACCCACGCAAAGTTCCCAGGGCCTGGTACCTTAGGAGTATTCAATTCCTGTTGCTGCTATAGCCACTCCCCAAGAACTTGATGGTTTAAAACAATGCACATTTATTGCTTTACAGTTCTCTAGGTTGGAAATCAGACATGGCGTTCACTGAGCTAAGATAAGGCCCTCGGCAGGACTGTGTTTCTTCCTGGAGGATCTCAGGCACAACACAGTCTTGGCGTTTGCCTTTTTCAGCTTCTCAAGGCACTGCTTTCCTTGGCTCTTGGCCCTTTCCTCCCACCAGCAACTTGGGCCAAGTTCTCATGCTTCCATCTTTCAGGTTCTTTGACTCTGACTCCCCTCCTTCCCTCTTTTACTTTAAGGCACCCTTGTGATTGTGCCGGGCCACTTGGATAATCCAGGTAACTCCCTACCTCAAGGTCTATAACCTTAAGCACATCTGCAAAGTCCCTTGGTCACATAAAACAGCATATGTCTCACAGGTTCAGAGGTTTAGGCAATGGACATCTTTGGAAGACATTATGCTACCTACCAAAATTAGGTAAGGCCTTGATAAAAATAAAAATAAAAATAAATCCTTCATGTCTGCTGACTCTCCCTCAGCTTCTGTTCACCCATTGATAAATAAAATGAAATAAAATAAAGTCTCCATTGCTGCCTATACCTCCCTTTTAGTTATTTATGTAAGACAGCCTGTTTCCCTTTCACAGCCACATTTCTACAAAGAGATGCCTACATGCATTGTCTCTGCTTCCTCGACATGCTGCAATCCAGTTTTCTTAAAAAATATTCTATTCATTTATTTATTTATTTGTAGAGAGAGGGGAAGGGAGGGCAAGAGGGAGGGAGAAAAACATCGCTGTGGGAGAGAAACATCAGTCAATTGCCTCTCATATGCACCCTGACCAGTGACCGAACCCTCAACCCAGACATGTGCCCTGATGGCCTTCTGCTTTGCAGAACGATGCTCAGTCACTGAGCCGCACCGGTCAGGGCGCAGCCCGGTTTTTACTCTCACTGCTGTGCCGTGACCCCTGCACTGGGAAGTCCAGCGGACAGCCTTAGGTCCTCATGTTCACTTGACTCTTCGTAGTGTTTGACATGGTTGACCATGTCCTTTAAAAATTATTTTTGATCCTAAAACTACTCTAAAAATAAAGTACATTAATGTTAAAAAGACCCAATAAGACAAAAATAATTATTTTTGACTATATAATATACTTCCATGTTTCAAAAATCAAAACAATACCGGCTTTTTCCTTACCACCCCATTTCCTCTCACCTCCTTCAGGTGACCAGCTTTCATGAGTTTCTTGTCTACTCCCTGATCAGATACAAGCAAATATAACTATAAAATTGTATTTCATTCTGCCTTAAACAAAAGGTAGTATGTGATTTACTATTTTGCATTTAATGATATCTCCTGAAGATCTTTTCATATTTATATATAACATGCTGTCTCATTCTTATTACAGCTATACAGTATGCATTTAACTGATTTAACTAATTCCCTGACAGTAGAAATTTGGATTATTTCCAGCCTCTTAATATATTTAGTTATGCACTGACTCAACCAATAAGCTCTAGTTCTGGGGAAATAACTTTTGCTGTCATGCAATTTATTGGACAGTGGTCGAGTATATTTGTGACCCATTGCTGCATAACAAATTACCTCAACATGCAGTGGCTTAAAGAAACAGCATGTACGTTTCAAAGGCTGGGAGTCAGGCATGGCTCAGCTGGGTCCTCTGGCTCTGCGTCTCACATCCTGGCCTGCAGTCATCTGAAGACAAAGATCTGCTTCCAAGCTCACTTCCACAGTTGTTGGCAGGATTCGGTTGCTCACAGGTTGTTCAGCTGAGGCTGTCTGTTGCCTGGATATCACCTTCGGGTCCTTGTCACACTGGCCTTTCCTGGCTTCACCGGAGCAAGCAAGCAAATGTGTGAGGAAGAGCATGCCAGCAACAGAGAGAGTGGTGGCAGAGTGAAAGTCACAGTCTTTTGTAACCTAATTGTGGAAGCGACTCTGCATCACTTTTGCTGTGTCCTCTTCATTAGAGAGAGTCACTAGGTCTAGCCCACACTCAAGAGGAGTAGCTTCCAAGGAGGCATTGGTATCAGGAGGGGAATCCTGTGGCCCATCTTCTAAGTGTGCCTATCACAGGGACACTGAGATTCGAACAGTTGACCTGAGTGGGGACATGAGACACCACAGCAAGGCACAGTGCAGTGTGAGAGTTTGGGGACAGCTTCTTGATGAGCAAGGGGACATGAAAGGCTCTTTGGATGAAGGGCCACCTACTTGGAGTCCCAAACAGTGTGATGACCATCAGGCAACAAGTTGGAGACAGTTATGTTAAGCAGGGGCAAGCCTGTGCAAAGGTCTGGAGCCCAGAGAGCTCGGGCTGTGTGTGACTGGGCATGAAGGTGGCGAGGGGGTGCACTGAGGAGGCCTGCAGGGAAGCAGGCATCCAAACAGAACAGGCCCCGAGCACCAGAGGATGAATGTAGAGTTTTCCTAGGGAAATGAGGGGCCCGTGGAATTTTGAGGAGCAGAGTAACAACATCAGTCTTGTGTGTCACTAGAAAGACCCTCTGGCTGTGGAGTGGAGCCTGGCTGATACAGTGATGGGTGGAGTGGAGTTCAGTGACAGAGTGCAGTTAGCTTGTAGTCCCACCAAGAGGTGACTGGGGCCTAAGCCACGGGGTGAAAGGGGTGAGGTGGAGGAGATCTGAGACTTAATTAAGGGGATAGAACTTTCTGATATGGAGGGTCGGTGGGTTGAGAGAGCAGTGGAGAGTAACTGATTTCTGACCTGGGGTCCCAGTGAGGGTGGCACTTGTGGCAAAGGGGGACACGAGGGGAGAAAGTCCACCTGGTATCAAAGGCCGAGATTTAGCAGTCGAGGCTCATTCATATTGGACAAGGTGACATGGACACACAGAGGAGTGTCCAGACTGGACCACAGGGGCTCTGTTAGCCCCACTGGATGGAGGTTTGCATCAGTTCCTTAGTGAGGAGAAAAGAACCCTCCTCATAAATAACCTGGATCATTATAAATAACCACGGATCAGATCATCCCCACAAACCTGGGTTACAACTCCCTGTGGAGACGAGCTCCGGTTATCATTGCCATTGGGCAGAGCACTGACTCAAACAGGCCAGGCCACTGGCGCAGACGGGGCGCCATCAGGCGAGGGCACCGCCTACAGAATTCTGCCCCAGTGGGGCAGGCTGACGGGGACAGCTGAGGGGGTGCCATGGTTCACTGCAACCCCCTCGTCTGTGACCTGACGGAGCAGCCCCCGTGCTTCATCATTCTGGCCTCCGCCTCATCTGAGCTCCACCAGGGCTCGCCCAGGAGACTTGTCGCAGAAACGGGCCCCGGAGCGAGACATGAGCGGGGGCGGATACCTTGCCTTTGAGATTCTGGTGTGAATCATAACCATCCGGTAAGACTTCATATCTGATCTGGGCTCCTGCCACGAGTTACACATGATGTCGATATGAAACGTATCTATGGAGACAGAAATATTTTGCCCACTTTGAGAGCATCCAATGCCTATAAAAAGTATAAAACCTTAATCCATATGAGATAAAGAACGGAGTTGATTATAAGGTAAAACATGGTTCTACCATATAAGTTAGGTAATTACTTGCCTTGCTATGAGCTTGCCTGACCCGGTCTCCACCATGCGACACCTCATTTTCTACCTTAGCGTCTCTCCCAGCTTTAGGAGGTAGATCAAAGCAGGGCAATTGTGTGAGAAACAAAGGCTGTGAGGTGTTGGTGAGAAAGCGGGAGAATGGAAGAAAGGCGTGTTTTCTGCAGGAGATTTTCATCCCAGAGTGACTACATTGGGCCATTCCTCTTCCTCCACCTAAGGGGCGGAAGGACAGATGCTGGGCCAGGCTCCGAGGAGTCTGAGAAGTGGCACCTTTGTCCCTGCAGAGAGCTGCATTACAGACGAGGGTGGTGGGGGTGTGGGGGGTGGGGGGATGGGAGAGGCAGGTCCCTTGGTATGCCGCCTCAAGGTGCCCAGGTGCACAGGCACTTTCGTTTGGAGGACTCATTAGCCTAGGTGGGGTTGGGGAGGAATGCAGGCAAGGCTCCCCTCCTTCCTGAGGAATGTACTTGCTCTGGGCTGACAGGCCTCCCCAAGAATGACAGGCAAACGGTCAATTACATAGGGCTTGTTAAGAACATAAACAATTCCCCCTCTACACAAGCACTCAAGCAGACCAAACTGGGGCTTCTAATTGTTCCACTGGCCCAGACCCAAGGCAGCAGCTTGAATTTACTTCCTTCTTGGACCGATCTGGAGTAACTTCCCCTCTCCCTCTCCCTCTTCCCCTTCACTCCCCCAGCATACTCCAGAATCTTGAACCTCAACATCACTGACGAGATGGTTTGGATAATTCTCTGTCCTGGGGGGGGAGCTCCTGTGCATCGTGCAATGTTGGACGGCATCCCTGGCCCTACCCACTGGATGCCAGCGGCACCTCCTGAGCTGTGAAAACTACAAATAGCTCCAGACACTGCCCAACATCCTCTGGGGGAGCAAAACTGACCCCAGCTGAGAACCCTTGATTCATGGTAGAGATTCTTAAAGCCTTGAAGAGGCAAGGTTTCAAAGCTGAAACTAGTGGCCTGATTTTGATTTAAGACCAAATTCAGAATGCGGAAATGGCGAAAGGGCCCAGCAAACGGTGTGTTGCCTAGAGCAGGCGAGACTAGCTCCCCAGAGAACTGCGTGCTCTTCTGGAGTCCTTCCCCGCCAGGTACAGCCCAGCAGTGCGACAGGCTGTGCCAAGGGGCCACCTGGCGTGGGCTGTACGTGGCCAGAGGTACGTCCCTGTGTTCTGTAAGGACCCAGAGCAGGCTCTGCTCATCGTAGACATTCCTCACAGTGCAGATATTCTTCTTGCATTGAATGGATCGTGGGCCAAGAACTTGGGATTCTGGTGTCGATGCTGCCTTTTCTCCTCTCTGGGTATGTATAATGTGAGAAGGCTGGACTTCATGACCTCCAAGTTTACTTCCAGCTTTGACATTCTCTAGTTCCTGATAATGCCCACTGTTCTTTTATTTTTCAACGGAGGTATAATTACATTATATTAGTTTTAGAAGTATGATGTAATGATTTGAGATATATATATATTGCAAAGTCATCACCACAATAGGTCTAGTTAACATTTGTCACCACACGTAGTTACAGAAATTTTTTTCTTGTGATGACAACTTTTAAGATCTGTTCTCTTAGCAGCTCTCAAATACACAACACGGTATTGTTAACTACAGTCAGCGGGCAGTAGATTATATGCCTGTGACATTTAATTCATACCTTTTGCCTCCCTCCACCTGGCTGGCTCCCCACCCTCCCACATCGCTGCCTCTGGCAACCACCGATCTTTTCTCCTATCAATGAGCTTGTTTTTTTTCTTTTTAGATTCTACATATGAGTGAGATCATGCGGTATTTGTCTTTTCCTGCCTGACTTATTTCACTTAGCACAATGCCCTCAAAGTCCATGCTGTTGCACATGGCAAGATCGTACTACTTTGTATTGCTGAGAAACACTCAGCTGGGACGGTGGGGGGAGTGACGGCAGGTGTTCTGGTTCCCGAGCCTAAATCTGTAATTGCTACATTATTCTGCTCTTTGGGTGACTGACCATACGGTTTGCTCCGACTGTCCTGGCTCTGGCACTTAAGGCCCCACATCCTGAGGAGCCCCCCACTCCCAGGCAAACCCAGGTGGCTGGTCAGCCCAGTTGCTTGCCTTTCTCTCCTCCAGCCCAAGTCTTGGCACACTTTAAAGCCTCCTGCATGTCTTGCTTCTCCTCTGAAGGCCGTCTCCTCCCCACCGCCGCTCCCTCCGGGTGCCCCTGTGGCACTTGCAGTTCTCCTCCTGCGTGTTCAGCGGTTCCTGCGTCCATCACACGTGGATGCCTTCACTGCTCACTGGCTGCCATTGATTCTTGTTTTTTCCATAGTGCGCAAGGCAACGCTGGACACACAGTTAGTTTCAGAGAAAAAAATCCTAGTGGAATTCATGAGCAAGTGAATTATTAACATCACCTGGAGCAAATACTTGACTATTTATATGAGTCAGGCACTGTTAAGGTACTGTGGGAGATGAGTTTTCACGAAATAAATGAGTAATGAGAATAAGTGAATTGCACTCTGGAGGTCTGTGATGTCAGGGATGCCAACCCAACTGATTGATGGATGCTGCGCCTGAGGTTTGATAGCTGGAATAACATCCGTGGTACCCACGGTAGCGAAGCTGTTCTGCTTCAGTAGGTTCTACAGTTTATAAACCTTCTCACTCACATGACTTCCTTCCTCTGCCTCCCAGAAGACATCTGAGGCAGGCAGAGAAGACATGCAAAGCCCCATTTTATAAGCAAGGAAAGTGAGTCAGGAAAGCCCGACATTCTTTTTTTTAAAAAATATTTTATTTACTTATCTTTAGAGAGGAAGAGAAGGAGAGAGGGAGAGAAATATCAATGTACGGTTGCCTCTCATGCGTCCCCTCCTGGGAACTGGCCTGCAACCCAAGCATGTGCCCTGACTGGGAATCAAACCTCGATACTCTGGTTCGCAGGCCCGCACTCAATCCACTGAGCTACACCAGCCAGGGCTAGCCCGACACTCTTTTAATCTAAACCTGTGGTTGTATCATGGGGGTCCTGGGCCACATCCAGCTCATTACTGTATTTTGTGGTCTGCATAACTTCCTAAGAAATCAAATTGTATAATAACATGTAAAGACTGGGAGAGTTCACATAAAAATCTGGATTTCCAGTTCTTCTTAACAAAACGGGAAATATGATGTCCCTGGGCTCTCAGTAACAGCCCTCACTCTACAGGAGGCATTAGCTCTCCAGTTCCTACACTTCCAGGCCCTTCCTGGCCTCTGCGTCCTGAGGCATCAAAGTGAAGAGACCAGACAGTAAAAGAACGGTCTCCAGGGCAAGAAGGCTCGTGGTTATAAGTGGCCTGAGGAGTCCAAGTGTGGTGTTGCGTTCCAAAGGATCAAGAACACACAGGAGGAATGGCTATGTCCACCAAGGCTTCCAGCACGCCCCTTTCTCCTTCAGGAATCTACATACTGTGCGGACTTCCTCTTCTCTTTCTGTAAATGGCACCTCCATTCTTACAGCCTTTTTAGACCCAAAACCTTGGAGTCATTTTTTTCCTTTTATGTTATTCTGGAAAGAAAAAACCCCCACCTAATTTCCAACCACAGTTACATTCAGTACCATGCTCCACCAGTTTCAGGTATACGGCAAAGTGGCTAGAAACCCGTGCACCCTGTAGAGTGCCCCCAGCCTCCGCCAGCGCCCCGAGCACGCTCCTGGCTCCATACGCAGTTAGCTACACATTCTTGACTCTTTCCTTGGTTCAGCTGTAGAATTCCATCCTGAGGCTGCCTGATTCTCCTGCCTGGGGCAGACCACAATCAGCTTGAAACACTGTGGTTAGTTGCCTCCTAATTGTTCTTCCTGCTTCCACGTTGCCCTGCTGGGGGCTATTCCCAAGCGCTGCCACAGAGGGATCCTGTTGGAATAAAAGTGAAATCATGTTCCTCTGCTCACAGCCGTCTGCGGTTTGCCGTGATTATCACTCAGAGCAAATCCACTGTTCTTAACGGAGCTCCTGGCTGGTCTCTGCCCTTGTCTTACCTTTCTCCATGTTTATACCATTTCAGCCGTGTTGCCTCAACCTCGATTCCACTGATTTTTTTTTCTTTTTTTAATCCTCACCAGAGGATGATTATTAATTTGAGAGAGCAGAGAGAAACACTGATGTGAGGGAGAAACTTCAATCAGTTGGCTCCCATTCGCTCCCTGAATGGGGATCAAACCGGCAACCTGACCAGGAGTGGAACCCACACCTTTCTGGTGTGTGGACAACGCTCTGAGTCACCCAGCTCACGGGACTCCACAGATGTTTTAATACAACATTGTATCACTGTCTGGGGTCTTTGACTTGCTGGCGATTTCAGTTTTCTAAGGCTGCACAACTGATCACCCTAAAACTGAGTGGCTTAAAGCAATATTCATTTTTTATCTCTCATGGTTTCTGTGGGATGCAGAACCAGGAGCAGCTTGGCTGGGTGGTTCTGGCTCAAGGTACTTCATAAGGTTCCAGTCAGATGTTGGCAGGGCCAAGTCATCTGAGGCTTGACAGGGGTCGAGGGTGTACTTCTAAGGGAGCTCGCTCACATGGCTGACGAGGTAGTTGGCAGGAGGCCTCAGTTCCTGCCCCACAGACCTCTCTGTGGGTTTGCAGTAGATTGTCTTCAGGACACGAAGGCTAGATTCCCACAGAGTGAAAGAGCCAAGAGAGCAAGGTGGAGGCTGCAATGCCTCCTATGGCTTAGCCTCAGAACTACACACCGTCACTTCCGACATTCAGCTGGTCCTCGGAGCTGCACAGGGGAGTGACTCCAGGAGGCAGGGATCACAGGAGACAGTCTGGGAGGCTGCACCACACCTGTCTCTCTGACTGATGCTCTTTCTTCAGTGGCTGCAAGGCTCACTCTTATGTTTCCTTGTGCTCAAATCTTCCTTATCAGAGATGTGTTTACAGACCACTCCTCATAGAATTCGCCTCTACCCTCATGGCCTACTTATCTTGCTTTATTTTTTTCCTGTAGTGCTTGCCATACTTGAAATGTTGCATATTTCTTTGTTTATTGTCTCTCTCCGGTAGAATGAATCCCCAATATTTCAACCTGTACCTAGTACATAGAAGGCACTCAATATTTTTCAAATCAATGAATAAGCTACATGCATTAAATGTTTGTTGAGAGAATAAACTCTTACCACTTTAAAATAGTTCTTACGACATCAAGGGCACGTACTACCAATATGACTTAGCATTGCTCATGTTGACCTTGATCACCCAGCTGAGGTGTTTGTCCCATTTCTGCGCTGCAGAGTTTCTGGGTTTTTCCTCTCCCCTTTCCCATTTTACACTTGTTGGAGGAAAGTCACACCTGAGGGTTGGTAAGTTATGCTCCATCTTCCTCAGGAGTATCTTCATAATTTATTTGGAATTCCTCTCCGAAGAGTTGTCTCTTCTCCCTCATTTATTCATTAATGCAAATGTTTTTAAATATCAGCATGGCCTGTGGGCATTTATTTCGTACTTTGGGTTAGAATGCCACCCTATGTTATTTTGTTGCTTATATTACAGTTCTGGCCATTGGGAGGCTTCTGTGCCCCTTGGATATACTCTCATCAATGGGTGGGGCTGGGTTTCTTTTTTTAAGCAGATTCTTATTTTCTGGTGTTATAGGATGCTCCAGCCTCATCTTGTCTATTTCTTGCCCCAGTCCCAATGTCGCTAAGGAGCCCTGTTCCTCATCCTGGACAATGGTGTTAGACGCCAAGATCTGTGAGTGTAGAGTTGTTCCCCCTTACCTGTGGTTTTGCTTTCTGAGATTTCAGTTACGCAGTGGTCAACCACAGTCTGTAAATATTAAATGAAATATTTCAGAAATAAACAATTCAACATAACACATTTTAAATTACACAGGTCTGAGTATCATGGTAAAATCTCGACTTGTTTCCGCTTGGTCCCACCCCTGGACATGAGCAAATCATCCCTTTTCGAGGAGCCCCCACGCTGGACACCTTCTCTCCCGTCCATTGTCGCCTGGTAGCCACCTTGAATATCAGATGAACTGTAGCAGGTATTGCAGTGCCAGTGTGCAGGTAACACTTATTTTTCATAAAAATGGTCTTGAAGTACAAAAATAGCAATGCTACCAATTTGGGTGTGTCACAGAGAACCGGTAAAGTGCTTTCTTTAAGTGAAAAGGTGAATACAGTAAAATAAGCTTTTTTTGAGAGAGGGAAAGCACATTCGACCTAAATGTTATTGCAGTATTTTGTGATAATTGTTCTATTTTATTAGTGGTTAGTGTTGTTAACCTCTCACTGTGGCTAACTTGTAAGTTAAACTTTATCACATAGGAAGAAGTGGTATATACAGGGCTCAGTACTATCTGCCGCTTCAGGCATCCACTGGGGGTCTTGGAGCTGACACCCCCCTCCCCCTCCCACCAATACGGAGGGGACTACTGCATTTCAAATACTGCCACTTCTCTGCACTTCCTCAGGCACTACCCTAATCTAGGCCACCACCCCCCCTTTGTGGCCCCCTGACAACCACCCACGGTGCGCTGCCTCTGCATTTACTCTGTTCCTCCCTCCCCAGCCATCCTACCTACTGCTGCCATTAATCTGATCCTGTCGAACTTTTCATGGACACCATTGTTTTCATGCTCAAGTTCAAACTCCTTTGCACCTTTCTTGGTGCAACAGAACAGGCCTGGTGTTCCAGAACGGCCTGGCCAGGGGTGGGCGAGGTGAGTGATATACTATTACCTAATGGACCCAACCTTGTGCTCCAGGGGTCCCCCACCTCGTACTAGGTTCACCTTGCCTACCACCAGGGAAAGACGTCTCTCAAAGCCAGAGATTGGCAGAAAGGAAAGGGATTACTTATTTAAAGAATCATATAAACTTAAGAGTAATGACTTAATGTCTTCATTGAGATCCCAAAGTCCTTTAGAATACCCACAAACGCACAGTCCTTCCTTCCCCCTCTGCCCAGTCTGGGGTATCTCAGAAAAAGAAATAGAAGTCCGTGGTTCTTCTCTGCCCAAGACACATGGGCCCAAAAAGACAGCGCATGGCTGCCATGCTTGGGTTTAAATCCCAGCACTAATCTTCCTCTGTGGCACCATTTCTGGCTCCTCCCACAACTGTCACAGCTGCCAGCATTTCTGTATTTTTCCAGCTTTACTGGGCTGACATAGTAAGTCCGGGCAGGTATGGTCTTGTGGTGTGGAGCCAATCATCTCCAAGCTCTCACGCAGGCTCTGTAACCTGGGGGAGTTGCCTCCCAGTTACATCATGGGTTGAAGTCACTCCCATTCCCCTGGCTCAAAGCATGCCACAGCTTTTTAACAGATCTGTGAAACCAGTTAAAGGTTATAGATATGTTAACTGACCATTCTAGACGTTATCTGCAAAACTGTTGCTATGCAAAACAACTCTTAAAGGCCCTGCTCCCTGCGTCCCATCCCCCAGCTCAGACTCATGGGGGTGAGAACATCCTATATATATTTTTTCTGATATTTCCTGAACACTCTAAGTTCTGGATCCCCTTACAAATCCCTATTTGCCCCCTCCCCCCACCTTGGCTGCACCCTGTTTCACTGGCCCTGCCCACCTTTCCAGCCGGATATTTTCCCATTGCCCCAACTCAGGCTGTACTACAACCACACTGAACTTTCCCTTTCATTTCTGACTTTACATAAGCCATTCCTGACTTTCACACCATGGACAGTCAACTCTCAGCCCATTGATTGTTACTATGTGAAAATGTCTCTTTCTCCTTTTTGTTTGGTGTTGAAACATAAAACACTTTCTGTGATATGAGAATTACGCATTTGGTCTTTTCCCCTGGTTCCTGGCACACAGTTTCTAAATCCCATGGCATTTCCTGGATAATAAGGTTGTTTTTTGCTCTAGTGAAGCCGCTTTTGGTGGCCCTTAGGCAGCTTCAAGATGGGGGCTGGCCTTGGCCAGGTAGCTCAGTTGGTTAGAGCATTGTCCCCATACACCAAGGTTGCAAATTTGATCCCTGGCCAGGACCCATACAGGAATCAACCAATGAATACATAAATAAGTGGAACAAGAAAGTGATGTCTGTCTGTCCATCTCTCTGTCTCTCTCCCTCCCTTACCCTCTGTAAAGTCAGTTTAAAAAATTGTAAAAAAACATGTGGGCTGGCTACCAGAAAGACCAAGGCATGTTTACAGGGTTCGGTCTTTAAGCCCTGCCTTCCAACCTCCAGGGAGGGAAGAGGGGCTGGAGATTGAATTGATTACCAATAGCCAATGATTTAATCAGCTGTGCCTGTGTACGGAAGCCTCTATAAGAACCCCGAAACAGTGCAGTTTAGAGGGCTTCTGGGCTGGTGAACATGTCGAGGTGCTGGGAAGGCGCTGTGCTTGGAAAGGGCATGGGAGCCTGTGTGCTGCCCCGCACCTTTCCCTGCATTATCTCCTCCACTGAGCTGTTCCCAGCTATGCCCTCTCACAGTAAACTGGTACACGTAAGCAAGGTGTTCTGAGTTCCGTGAGCTGTTCTAGCAAATCACTGGAACTGAGGAGGGGCCATGGGAAGCCCTGGTTTATATCTGGCCAATCAGAAGTACAGGTGCGACCTGGGACTTGGGACTGGCATCTGAAGTGGGGGCAGTGTCGTGGGGCTGAGCCCTTAACCTGTGGGGTCTGCACACTCTGGCACCAGGTGTCAGAATTGAATGGTAGGACACCCAGCTGCTGCCCAGACAGTCTGAAAGTTGGCTGGTGTGAAAACACTGCCACACACTTGGTGTCAGAAGTGTTGAGAATACAAACAGTGCACCCCTCTTCTGTTAACCTAGCTTGCTTGTGGGCCAAACTTCATGCTGTGCTCTGGAGCCTCGTGTGTGCATATGCATTCTGTGTGTATGTGTGAGTGTGTGTGTGTGAGTGTGTGTGTGTGGTAGGGATGGGGCTGAGCTGGTCTTGCCTTTTACTGCAGAGAGCTGTGTTACCTGCCTCCCCAGGTAGACTGTGGCCCACACGAAGGCACACACTGTACATCCTGTGGTCTCAGAACCTGGGCATGTGCTTGCAACACAGCAGATGCTCGAGTATTTGTTGCTAAAATTGTTAACGGGCTGAATAACTACAGAAAAAATGAAAAGGCATAACGCTGGGTGAATGAATGACTGGATGCACTCGTTGTTTCTCTCTTATTTGCCCTCAGGGTCAGAAGTGGTGTCCAAATATCGGCATTCTGACACTGAACTGAAGTGGCTGAATTTTGAACACTGGTCAGCAGTCCTCGGGGGCCCGGAGTGCTCTTCTCACATCAGTGAGCATCACTCCCCTTTCCACAATACGCCGTGGGGAGGAGGGCAGGCATGCAGCGTGTGTGAGAGAAGGCTGCCTTAAGCTCTCGCTGGGGTGGGGGGCTTCTTGGGAAAGAAGTTCTCTGTGCCCGAGGTATTGAGGGTGCCTGGAAAGGCCATACAATGAGTCGAGCGTCAGGTGCTTATTCTGGCTCACCTAGCCTGTGCAAGGCCTGGCTGGGACTTCGAGAAGGTGAGACCTTAAACTCCTGAAATTTGAACAGGAGGAGAAAGGTGTGAGGGGTCCACAGGAGACAGTGGAGCGCAGCCAGGGCGGGTGCCAGGAAGAAAGATCTGATGACCTAACTAAACTACCCTGGTACTTGCAGGCCAAGGAGCAGAGTCGGCAGCAAGGTGGGGACGGGTCTTGGGCCCCGATTATCAAGGGCCTTGAGTGTCAAAGTGAGGGGCCGAAGCTTTCCCTACAGAGAACTCTTAAAACAGATAATCAACTAAGAAATATACCCTTATTTTTTATGACAAAGTATTAAATGCTAATGATAGAAATGTTAGAGAATATAGAAAAGCATAAAAACAGAAAAATCACAGGTCAGCACATCACCCAGAGAAAGCAATTGTTGACATGGTGATGTATCGCTCTCCAGTAATTTTAACTTGTGGTCATGTGAGTGGGGTTTTATCACTTGTTTTTAAAATGTAATTACTATATAGTGAGTGTTTCTCCATGAAACAATCTCTTCAAACATAATTTTTTTTTAGTTTTAGTTTTTTAAAATTTTATTTATTTATTTATTTATTTATAAAAAAGATTTTATTTATTTATCTTTTAGAGGGGAAGGGAAGGAGAGAAGGAGAGAAATATCAATGTATGGTTGCCTCTCATGAGTCCCCTGCTGGGAACTGGCCTGCAACCCAGGCATGCGCCCTGACTGGGAATCGAACCGCGATCCTCTGGTTCGCAGGCCTGCGCTCAATTAATTTTTTTAAATTAAATTTATTGGAGTATCATTCCACATTTCAGCCTTGGGCTATCCCACATATTTTCCCGAGAGAAAGTGGGGTGCCGAGTGGTAACATTTTTTCACCCCTGTGTTTTCACAATGCTGGACATAGTCTTGGGACTCCGACGGAGTCCCAAGACTATGGGCCTCTGAGGGGCCCAGGGCAAAGTCAGGGGAGGAGGGAGAGGAAACATTGGGGCCTGGAAGGAGCAGTCAGCTTAGTGTGACTCCCCGCCCCATCACAGAAGAACTTCCGCCGAAGCTCTCTCCCGTCGGAGTGCAGGCCTCACAGGGACTGGCATGGAGGCACTGTCCGACAGAGGGTCTTTCAGGGCAGGAGTGAGATGTGGCAGTGGGGGAGATACCCTCCTCTTTACCTCACAGGGCTATTGAGGGGCCAAACGACGCAATGGATAAGATGCCTCATAAAACAGCACACAATATAAGGGGTTAGTAGACGGTTTTTATTGGGAAGTGTAATCTGAGTCCCAACCACTTTCAAATGAACGCTTGGAATAGAATTATAGTGGAAATCTGTTGCTGTTCCCCATCTTCTGCTAACAGTGCCGCCCACCCCTCTTCCTCTGGGGAAGTGTACCCCACCAACCCCAAGCTTGTGATGCGGCTGGAGCTGCCACAACAATGGTCCACTGCCAGGTCAGGGGTGGACTCCTGACCCAGGCTTGGCCAATCACAGCTGCTCCCCTTCCCCATGATTGGTCCACAGAATCCGTGACTGAAGTCTGGCCAATGACTGTTTCACTTTGAGATCTGGACAGGGTGAAGCCCTGTCCAGGCCTTTTCCTGCCTCTGGGGGTTGCTGAGCAGGTGTGGTAGGAGCTGGCGACAGTCTGGTCCTGTTCTGTCCTGCCTCCAGGGACAGTTAGAGGAGGCCTCCACAGTAGGAAAGAGTAAGGCTGTCGTAAGCACCTGTTTCGCAATAGAGTCTTTGCTAAAAGTCAGCCCTGGATCCCTGCTCAGGTCGTCTGACCAGGGCCTTAAGAACCCAAAGCACTGGGCCACCTATACGGCCGCCAGTCCTGCAGGGCACACTGGCACCGAGAAATAACAGTAAGTCGACACGGGTGACTATGCTATTCATTCTGCTTCCATTAATGCAGAACCTGTGCAAATCTGTAATAGCCTAATAACAATAACAATCACTCCGACACAAGCAGCAATAACATCACACAAGAGAATTGGGGGAGTAATGAAATGGAGTCCCAAGAGTACAGATCAGGCTCGGGTCCGGGAGGCGATGGGGCACAGTTGCCATCTGCAAGGCGAAGTCAGAGGGACAGGATCCCAGCAGAGCCCTTTTTTAGCCCATCCAGGGTGTATCAAGGTGACTCACTCTTCGGGAGCGAGTGTTGTCCGTGGTCTGAAGTCCTCTGTTTTTATGCTGCTTTGGCTGCAAGGTCGTGTCGTTTTTGCAGTTTCTCAGGAACATGTTTTCCTTAGTCCCGATAGGCCCACCTCGTTTACGTCGCTCTCTGGGAGGGGGTGTTAGCTTTCAGATAAGCCTAGGATTTTTACCGCACTTACCGCGCATGCTCAGAGGGATCGCATTGCTCTCCGAGTCATTGTTCACTGAGCATGCTCATGCTGTACACCAGGCTATGGGGCCTGCCCCCACAAAGGCCAATCTAGGGGTTCCTGCCGAGCAGCAGAGTCAAGAGTAGGAGGGAGGCTCCTGGTCTGTCATAGGAGCCCTGGGTCTCTGTCCCTGAGACAGCCACTGTCCCTGTGCTTTCCTGTCTCGTGAGCGACACGCCGGCTTCTTCCTTCTGCTGCAGCAGACTCTTCGTCTCTTGTATCTGAAAGAATCCTAACCAACCCACGGGAACCCGTCTGTGAGTTCGAGATGGCTGTGTGTGAGTTCGAGTCCCCAGTGCCTTCTTAAATGAGTATCTTCCCTCCCACGAGACTTGAAATGTCTCATGGGCAGGAGACTCCGGCTTAGAGCACGACGGTCAGCAGAAAATAAACATATGGCAGAATAATTAAACTGAGCTGAATTATGATCTCTACCAATAAAGCCTGCATCTGCCTTCCATCTTCTTCAAAACGTGTCAAAGTGTAAAAAGTAAACTGTAATAGATGCTAGGCGTATGCAGTTGAACAAGCCAATGAATACATCCAGGATTAAGTTAAGGAAAATGAAGTGTTCGCTCAGTTTCATCTCCCACTTGAGGCTGCTCCCTGCATGGGCTCAAGAGGCAAAGGCCTGGCTGCTGTGGGGAGAAGTGAGGGAAGCTGGAACTTCTTTTTCTGTTCTGGGATCTTGTTTTGAATGTTGCTTAAAGTGACCGGGTCTTTCTTATCCAGATATTAGCAACATTTTTGTGTGTGTGTGTGTGTGTGTGCCAAAGAGACTTCTGCCAAGACGGATATGAACTGTAGATTGGACCTGTTGAATGGCGTGTGGGTTCTGAGGAGACACGAGGATAGGCAGAGGGGTGTAGTTTCCGGAGGGGAGAGGGTCACCAGCTGGCAGTCAGCCCAGCACAGCTCATTTTTAGAAAAATCAAAACAAAACACCACCGCCAACAACATACATGGTCTTTAGCAAGCAAGTGTAGCAAGGAGCAAGAAGGGAGACAGATGAAGCAATTTAGGAGCTAGGAATGTACTTGGGAATTTTAGATTTCTTCACCTTATTAGCAAAGATTAAATACATATATTTCGGTGAAAGCCAGACATTGCTCACCTAACTTTACGCTTCTTGAAGGTTGATAAAATGTCTAATGCAGTAGGTACATGAGTAAGGGTTCCTATGCCACAGAGGCTTGCCGAGACCCGTGTGGTCACAGGACAAGGCTGTGGGCTTCCTGGGTCGTCTTGTTCTCATGAAGCTGACCCAGCTGGTGGCTGAGGACAGAGGAAGGAGGCAGAGCTTTGGGACCTGTGGCACCAAGGGGCCACCTATCATGGCCCTGACAATGTGCTGGCCCAGGGACCTCGGTCTCCACTTTTGTCATCTGCAAAGTGCCCTGCTTGCTTTACAGAGTTGCTTTGCAGATTTGATGAAATAGTGGATGATGGTATTTCATAAGTGTAAATAACTGTAAACATGTGAGATCTACTTAGGAAGGGGGGAAATCAGACTAAAGAAGAAAACCAGAAACTACAAAGCCTAACATGATAAGAAGCTAAAGCTGGAGTCCGGATGAGAGAGGACTTCACAGGACCACGCTGCACCCCCGGGGAGGGACGCTGCTTTGTGCTGACCTGCTGGAGCATGAGTCTTCAGGGTCCAGGCAGTGTGCTGTGGGGGTTAATGGCCGGGCTGATCAGAAAGCCAGAATGCCTGGGTTCCTACCCCAGCTTCACCACTTACCAGCCCTGGGCGGGGGTGGGGGGGGTGGGGGGGCGGGGGACACCGAATTTCTCTTTGCCTCAATTCCCTTATCTGTGAAATGGGCATAACTACAGCCATCTCAGAGGGTAGTTGTGAGAAGTAAGTGGATCCATTCATGTAAAGTGCCTACACTAGTGTCTGGTACATAATAAGTGTGCAGCCATTGAGCTGTCATTGTTACCCAGTGTTAGTCGTTCTGGCCTGGCTTTTGCCACCTTAGACAGGTTCTTTCACTTTTCTGTGCTGACACAACAGGTTGGACTTCTAGTCCAGCAGGGTCCTCAACATTGATGTCAGTGATAATTCGGGGCAGCTGACTCTTTGCCATGAGTACAGATGTTTGGCAGCAGCTTTGGCCTCTACCTGCTAGGTGCAGGGGCGAAATTGCCCTCAGTTGAGAACACTGGATTCGGAGCAGTTCTTAGGCCAGAGATTTGCAGATCTTGGGGGCCCCAAAGATGAGTTTTGAGAGGTCTGTGAGCCTCCTGCAATTGTATGTATAGTGTACATGTGTGTGTGATGCACACATGAAGAAGCTCAGATGCCTTTTTCTCAGGGGAGGCCCCCCACCTTTACCAGCGTCTCAAGGCAATGTGTTACCCCAAAGCAGTCAAAGCCACGGTCCCAAGCCCCTTCTAGCTCCAATGTAACACCAGCCTTCGCCCTGGGAGGATGGTGGTTTTCAGGTGAACGCCAAGTTCCTCCAGTCATGCAGGAAGCTGCCTGGTCTTTCTGAGCCTTTCTGATAACCGTTCTCCCTCCAAACCCCGTTCCTCCTCACAAAGCTTCCTCCCCCAAGGCAGTGATCTCAGGAGCTTTTCCTCTTTTCTTGGAAAGTCTGAGTACATTCTTTAAATTGCTAGCTGCTCTGTGCCCTCTCTCCTTGTACACCCTCTGAGCTGGGTGTAAACGTTGTGGGTGGGTGGGAGGGAGGGAGGAAGAGTGTGGTAGGAGAGACATGGGAAAGGGTGGGGATCACACGACCCCTTTTTCTGGGTAGCCGCCATCTTCCACTGGTTCCGTTTAGGCCTCTGCCTTGCTGGTATTCCAGTTTGTGTCTCCTCGGGCAGAGCCAGAGAGGCCAGCGGCTTCTTGCCCAAGGTCACTCTGCTGAGGAGCCACTATTCACGCTGCTGCTGGGGTGGGGGGTGGACCCACTGTGCCCCGTGGAGGCGGCAGGGCTCAGGATCTCTTCAGGCCATGAGATCAGACCGGACGCTCAGAGCCTCCCTTTCAGAATTTGGCTCTTAATAGGAAACCTGTTCCCCATCCAAATCAACTCTGGACCTCCATTTAGACCGGATCCAGAGTGGGGGAGGAGGGAGAGGAGGCCACGCAATGTCCTCTGACCGTGTCCTAGTTTCAGTAAAGGAAATGGGAGCAGGGTGAGCAGAGTAATAGACAAACAGGACTGTCGGCCGGGGCAGGTGGCCCCCTGAGGAGCTGGAAATCCAAAGGCACGTGGGTGGGATGTCTCCACTCTCTGCTCCCGAAATGAGAGCGTGGATGGGAAGCACCTGTGCTGCCAAGCCCCGTTCCTTCTCATCCCTCCCACCCCTGCCTCAGGGGTAGATGGGGAAGACGGATCCCTCTCCAGCGAGAGTGAGTCGCAGCCTGTGGTCTGGGAAGTGTCACAACTAAAGACAGACTGAGTGGGCAACTAGGCCGACACCAGGTCAGCTGGTGTTGAGAGCACTGCACCCCTTTTGCTCCTACAATGCGGGCTTTTCTCTCTGTGGTGGGCTTGGGCCACGTGGGCATGGGGCAGTCTGCATTTGCAACACGGGTGAATAAAGGGGTGATTATTCACTTGATGTTTACCAGTAAAAAAGGAGTCACAAAAAAGATTTTTAAAGGCAAATTCCCTAATTTAAAAGGATTCGATTTTTTCACAGAAATTTTTCAATTCACCACATTCTTTATAATTTGAAAAGTCAGAAAGGCCACTTATACTTCCAGTTACATCACCTCGACCACACTCATCAAGTTCCCAGAGGGTTTCGGAGTCAGCTCCTCTCCCAGTCTTCCGGACGCATGTGATGCCGGCACAGCACCGTACACAGGGAAGGAAGGGAGCCGCGGGACACTGGCCGGGCTCCATGCTGCCCCTGAAAAGCAGGGCAGTGTGGCTGAGTAGCCTCAGAAGGGTCGTCAGGGTCAAAAGAGACTCTAGATGTAAAAAAATGTTTTTTTCCATGGCGGTGCTAAAAGTGTGGCTAGAATAATACAGAGATTTGACTGTACATTGTGTTAACTGATTTAACATCCTCAATACTCAGAAGAGACAGATGGAAAGAACCATGAATTCTAGGGCGGTCGGAATAAGAATATCAAAGCACTATTTACTGAATGCTTTTGACATAAGGTGCTATACATATCTATCATATAGATATGTAAATGTATATTTACATGTAATAAGCTCTTTACTTACATTATTTCCCTTAATTCTCAGCCACGACCTATCTTTTTAAGGGGAGGAAATGGAGGCTTGAATCCAGGTTACTGGATTGGCCTACTAGAGGCCAAGGGAGCAGTGCAGTTACAGGGAAGCTCCGTGCCCCCAGCCTGGCCTCCCTCAGGGCCTGCCTCCTCGGTTCTCAGAAGTTGGGTAGCAGGGTCTCCAGCCCGCAGCAAAGCAGGTGGTGAGTGGGTGCAGAGCAGGCAGGTTCCATGGTAAGGAGAGGAGAGGGGCAGTGGCGGGACGTCTAGGAAAGCAGGCCTAGTAGCCAACAAAGCAGAGTGGGCTGGGCCAGCTAGCTGGCATACCTGTCACCAACCCTGAGGGCAGCCCTACGTCACAGGCCAGGCAAGAATGTCTCTGTTCCACAGGATGCTGTTTACTCAACACGGAGAGGTCAACTGATGCGGAACATCTTTTACTTTAAGAACATGTGTACGCTCACTGAGTGGAGCTTCCTGAAAGCTGGTCCCAACCAGAGGGCGCAGGAAGAAGGAGCGTGGGGAAGCCTGGGCCGGATGGGGAGCACCCTCGGGAGGAGAGGCACAGCCTTGGCAGTGGCAGGCGCTTGAGATGAGCCCAGGGTTCTCCTCGACTATTTAACCTCCCGCTTGCCATGCTGCCTTCTTTTCTGCCCCTGGATGGGACCTTGGGACATGCTGTCCTTCGGTGAAGGGCAGTCCATGAGTTAGCACTTCGGGCTTCCGTGGTTCAGATCTAGGATCCCAGGTTGAGCTCCTCCCTTCCTGCAGCACTGCCCAATCATGGTCCATGTCCCAGGAAGTCCCCAGCACCAGGGCAGCCCCATTGTCTGTGACCTGAGTGACTTAGGGGATTCTTGCGAGAACTAAATGAGGTGATGCAGGCTAAGTTTTTGGCATAAGGTCTGCCACGCAGTCAGCACCCACTAAAAGGAGTCATTATTATTTCCATGGGGCTAAAGACTGTAGCCCTTGAGACTATACTGAGCTGACAGAACTCATGGGATTATGCCCATGTTAGAGGCAAAGAAATTGTGTAACTAGGAGAGAATGTGATCATAAGGTGAATATATTCTGAAATCAGGCTTAGAGAGGCTGGAGGTGGCATCATCTGTTGCCCGTGACTGGGAACCAAAGTGTATGCTCTCATGCTGATGCTACTGCAGAGGCAAATGTCTGCACTGGAGGGAGTCAGCCCTGTCCACCCAAGGTGGGATCAGTGTGATGCCATCTACCTGCCTGGTGAAATGGAACCTGGGTGTCTTGGAATCCAAGAGTATGAAGACCCAAGAGCAATTTGTAGAATAGGTGTCCCCTCTTGTCTCGTCCACAACTCACCTCGACTTGACCTGACATTTAAGGATGAAGGAGAGCATTCTTTATGGAAGTACAGATCATTCTTTATCTGTACTTTATGGAAGCAGCAGAAACCTGAAGACCAGCCAAGGAAAGTACAAGGGACACCAGATTTGGGGCAAGTAAGACTTTGTATCGGATGAAAGCAGTGCTTTTGAATGACAGGAATAAGTCAGAGGCTTTGGGGGCTTAGGGACTTAGCTGACGTTTTTAGGAAAACCACCACCACAAAACTCCGGGTGCCCTCCATGAAGACAGAAATTAACTGCGAATTAGTCAGGATTCTCCAGAGAAATTGGACCAGAAAGATGTCTATAACTCTATCCCTGTCTCTCTATCTATCTGTCTATCTATCTGTCTACCTACCTACATATTTACCCATTCATTCATCTATATATTGAGAGAGAGAGAGAGAGAGAGATTTATTTTAAGGAATTAGCTCATGCAATTGTAGAGGCTGTTTAAGTCCAAAATATGCAGAACAAACCCAGGAAAGAGTTATGGTTCAAGTCCAGAGGCATTCTTCTGGCAGAAGTCCTTCTTGTTTGTGGAAGGCAGTACTTTTCCTATTGAGGCTTTCAACTGATTGGGCGAGGCCCACCCACATGATGGAGGGCAATCTACTCAAAGTTTACTGATTTAAATGTTAATCTAAATTCAGAAAACACCTTCAAAAAAGTATCTAGAATAATGCTTGACCAGCTCTCTAAGTATTGGGGCCCAGCCAAGGTAGGCACATAAAATTAATTACCACAAACTTAAAAACCCGCGTTGAGATGATGGGACTGCTGGCCTCTGACAGACTTCCAGAGGACCCTATCCGTCGCCCCTCGTGGGAGGGAAGGTGGGAGCACATTTCCTGGGCCAGACTTGAGTGCCCTGCCTCTTGCATGCCCAAGTCCACGCTCTTTCATTTTGACTGAGGATGCTAAAAGAAACCTGAGTTTGCTCAGTAAGTTGCCTATAAAATTTCCATCTCTTTCCAGAACATGGAAGGTACAGTCCTAATGAGGTATCTTGGCCACTTGGCCATTTGTATTTGGAACAAATTTTCTCTGCCAACGCGACTCTTGGCAACCTGTGTACAATAATTTTATGTCATGTCCGGCCTAACTGTGAACAGTGCCGGCAGTGTTACGAGCTCGTGAATGGAAACCCCGGTGCTGTGAGTGCCTGCTGCCCGGGTCCCAAGCATGGGAAAAGGAGCCTTCTCTGGGGCAGACGCGGGAGAACACTCTCAACAATTCTACTCACAGGGCTGAGGACGGAAACATTGTCAACAGATGGCAACATCATACAAACTCCTCAGGAGGTTCTCACGACCTTACCACTCCTGGGGCTAAGCTTGAAATGACCCCCTAGTGTCACCCAAGAGCCTGGGGAGCCAGGCAATTTCAGAGTGGTCAAGTTCCCTGCCAGTGACAGAGTCCCCCGTGAAGGATAAAAGTTGCAGAGGAGAGACGCTGAAGTAATGGACACCCGATCACTTTCCGAGCCAGCCATGTAGCTGGGAGCACAGCAGCAGCTGGTGGCTTCGACAGAGGGTCATTTCAGTGCATACAGAGACGCACGGCTTTGAGTTAGGTCTGAAGTTTGCCAGGCACTGGGAGGGTCAACCCCTTTCCCACCAACCCCTCCACCAAAACACACCACCCAGGCTTGGTCTGGCCGCTGAGAACCCTTCCTTCAAGGCTTGTGTGAGAGGGCAGGCCTGCCCTCTGCACTGACTGGCAATTCCCTGGGTTCGAGCAGTTATGGGGCAAGAGTGACAGGGGGACTGAGGACCAGGGCGTCGCTGTGACAACCTGCTGTGTAGAATCAGAAGGTGTATTGCACACCCCTCATGCTCACCTCCCATTGTTGCCCTCTATAAACCCCTCATGACAGTCCTGTGTTGTTATGCTCCAAGGGCTGTTTTCTCCTGCGAAGAACCAGGGAAACGACCCTGGCCCTCCTGCACAGCCTGCCAGGACAAGGAGCCTGTGCGTGCTTTGTAAATGTTGGTACATTTCCTAATCAGTCAATATTAGTCCATTGATTTCTTGATTACAAATATTGATCAAGTTGACTAATGGAATCTGTGAAAGAAAAGAAAGGAATTAGATATTAGAATTAGATATTATCTAATTAGATAGTTAGAATTTTGGTCATGAATAAAAAAGACATGGTATTTGGCTCGGAGGAGGACACAGGCCTTCAGGTTCCTTAAGATAGCATGGATTAAAGAATTTATGCGAGCCTATCTGGGGTTGTTCTGTCCGATTGGAATTTGATCCTCTGATTCTGTTCAGTTTAATGGATGGAATTGTTGGGTACATGCTATTTGGAGAAGACAAAAAGAAAAGAATATATTCTCTTTCTTTAAGGAAATAATAGAATTAGAAGAGGTACATAAGTGCCAGTTTGGATAATGCCCTCGCTTGACATTATAGAAATTGAGAGAGAGAAAGAAGAGAAGAGAAGAGAAGAAGAAATTTGGAGCTGGGCGATACTTCACTGAAGATTGATCTTTGAGCTGGTCATTGAAAAACAGGCAGGACATGGATGGAGAAAAGGCATGTGCAAGACACTCTGGGCTTAGCAAATAGTGCAAGCCTCAGTGTGGAAAGGGAGATGAACCGGCCTCAGTGTACAACAACGAGGAGAGGATCTTACCCAAAGTTACACCAAGGACCTTCTGGAGGGGCAGCAAAACTGAGTGTTAAAGGGGCATTTAGACTGCTGCTTGAACCTGAGCCTTGGCTTCTCACCTTCCTCCCTGCACATGAGCTGCAGCACCTGCTCCAGCTTCTCCACAAACTACCGGACCCTGGGCTTCGTGCAGTCACCCAGCCACTGGGTCTGGCTGGCCAGCCGCACGGCCAGTATCTGTGCAGGTGCCAGGGGCTTGAGCTCCTGGATCCTCTGTGTTCCACTCGGCCAGGGTGCAGGGCAGCTGACGGTCTGGGGGCCTGGCTATGGAGATGGCTGGGGGTCTGGGGGGCATAGGGTTCATCCAGAGGTAGAAGGAGACTATGCAAGGCCAGAATGACCGCCTGCCCTCCTACCTGGAGAAGGTGAGAAGCCTGGAGGCTGATAATTGGAAACTGGAGAGCAAAATCTGGGAACACCTGGAGAAAAAGTGACCTAGCTCAGAGACTGGGGGGCATTGTTTCAAGACCATCAAGGATCTGAGAGCTCTGATCTTTGCAAGTTCTATGGACAATGCTCGTCTTGCTACTGATGACTTCAGAGCCAGGTGTGAGATGGAGCTGGCCATGTGCCAGTCTGTGGAGAGTGACATCAATGGGATCCGAAAGGTCACTGATGACACCAATATAATTCGACTGCAACTGGAGATGGAGATTGACGAGGAGCTGCTCTTCATGACGAAGAACCATGAGGAGGAAGGAAGTGGTCCACAAAACTAGACTGCCAACTGAGTTGAGCATGGACTTGGATGCTCCCAAATCTCAACCTTAGCAAGATCATAGGGGACATCTGGGCCCAGTATGATGAACTGGAAGGGAAGAAGCAAGAAGAGCAAGACAAGTACTGGTCCCCAGAGGTTGAGGAGCGCACCACAGTGGTCGTCTTGCAGACCACCGAGATGGGAGCTGCTGAGATGACACTTGTGGAGCTGAGACATATGGTTCAGTCCTTGGAGATTAATTTAGACACGATGAGAAACCTGCAGGCCAGTTTGGAGAATAGCCTGAAGGAGGTGGAGATGCGTTATGCCAGGCAGATGGATCAGCTCTATGAGATCCCACTGCACCTGGGGTCAGAGCTGGCCCAGACCTGGGCATAGGGGCAGTGCTGGGCCCAGGAGTACAAGGCCTTGCTGAACATTAAGGTCAAGGTGGTGGCTGAGATCTACCTAGCACTGCCTGCTGGAAAAAGGGGAGGACTTCAATCTCTGTGACCCCCTGGACAACAGCTACTCCTTACAATCCACCCAAAAGACCATGACCTGGAGGATAGTGGATGGCAAAGTGGCATCTGAGGTCAACACCACCAGAGTTCTGAGGCATTAAAGGCAGCAGAAGTGGGGCACCCCTTGTGGGGGCAGGAAGTGAATGAAGAGTTCAGAGACCAACAAGACAATGTCATTTATCCACAAATCCATACTGACCTAAACAAATGGTTGGATGACTGAATACATGCGGGAGAAGAGACGAGACTTTCTTACAAAAGTCCAAACGATGTAGGGTGATACTTTCACCTCCAGGAGGGGAGCCTTGACCCTACTCCTGTCTCTACTCCATGTGTGGGCCAGACTCAGTGACTTGCTTCCAGAGCACAGAGCACAGAAAGGGAAGACTCAGAAGTTCACACAGTGGTGGCATCTTGCAAACACTCCCTTAGCCTAGTGGTCAAGGTTAGTATCACTAGTGATATGGTGTCATGTGCCCCCTTATATTAGGGTTGTACAGAGAAAACAGAACCAATAGGATATCAACAGGATATGGATATCCACAGGATATCTCTGTCTCTCTATTTGTCTAGAAGGAGAGATTGATCAAGTATGGGAGTTGGCTCACATAGCTATGGAGGCTGAGAGGTCCCAGGATCTGCCATCTGCAAGCTGGAGACCCAGGAAACCTGCTGATGTAATTCAGCCCCAGTCTGAAGGCCTGACTATTAGGAAGCAGATGGTTAAAGCCCAGTGTGAGTCCAAAAGTTCTAGAACAAGGAGCACTGATGTCCAAGAGCAGCAGACAGATGACCCATCAAGCAAAAACCAGGTTCGCCCTTCCTCACCTTTTTGTTCGGTTCAGGCCTGCAGTGCCTGGCTGGGGCCCACCTGCATTAGTGAGGGCCGCCTGCTTTACTCAGTCCACTGATTCAGATGCTCGTCTGTCCAGAAACACTGTCACAAACACACCCAGAAACAGTGTTTTACCATCTGTGGTGGACTCCGACCAGCAGAGTTTGCCTGTTGTGACCGAAGACAAGAACAAACGCGCAGGCTACAGCGATCCCGTGGAGAAAAGGGGATGGCACGGCCACTCTCTCAAAAGGAGAGCACCCTGACCCTGGCCTAGACAGGCTTTTATTGTTCTTCTCGGGCCTCACATCAAAGAAGGACGTATTATCCATTACATCGAATATTATTGTCTACATTTTAGGTACAACCAAGGAAATGAAAACAACATACAAAAGGGAAAGGTGGCGAGCTGATGAGCTCCGTCCTTGGGAAAATTCACACAGGTTTGGAAATGACCTTGAAGATAGACAATACACATTTATTGCTTCAGACCAGGGTGATGGAGTTTTAGCAAGAACAAGCCGTGACAGTCTGTACGTATTTTCTAGGCCTGATTCCCATGGGAAAACTTGGTTTGAAGGTCTGGTTTCTGCCCACCACCTGGCTTCTGTAGGTTCTCCATACAGAGCTGAGTCACATTTACCAGGCCAAAACAAACCGGTCCCCTACAACCAACTGCTTGGGCACCTCGCAGCCCAGGCAAGTAGACACATAAAATTAACCATCGGGCCTGATGTGATATGAAATACGGTATGACGAGGTGAGAAGGATGAGCCACTTTTGTGGTATCCTTTTCAAAAAGCGTGTAACCCGAGTCTAATCACAACCAGACATCAGACATGTCCAAACTGAGGGACTTTTCTACGAAATACCTGACTAGCACACCTTAGGACTGCCAAGGTCATGAAAAACAAACAGAAAACCTAGGAAACTGTTGCAGGCCAGAGGAGGCAAAGGAGACGTACCGGCTGAGTGTGGGGTGAAGTCCTGGACTGAGCCCTGGAACGCACACAAAGAAAGAAGTCAGTGGAGGAAGTGTTGGCTTCCAGACAAACCAACCAACCAACCAACCAACAAACAAAAAAACCATAAGCACAAACCACCTGGAGTTCAGTTAATAGTAATGTACCGATGTTGGTTTCTTAGTTTTGACAAATATATTAGTGGAAGATGATAACAGTAGGGAAAATGAAAACTAAAACTAAAACTAAAACTAAAATTAAAACTAAGTGCAGGAACTAACTCTGTACTACCTTGGAAGTCTTCTGTAAATCTAACACAATTTCAAAATAAAAAGCTTATTAAGACAGACAAGAAACTAAAGACTTTGCACAACTTTGTGAATATACTAAAAACCCCTAAGCTGCACATTTTAAATGGATGGATTTTATGGTATATGAATACCATCTTAATAAAACTATAAAAAATGTTAAGAAACACAGGACATTTACCGTACGTACAGCTGAGGTTTTGGTAAATTTGGTTTGCAAATACGGGGCAGCAAACCAGATTTACTGGTATATGAGTGTGTGGGACAAACTATTTATTCAATCCATAAGAAATTCGGTTCAAGGTTTGCTACATGCAAGGGTAGAACCAGGCCTGCATGTGGACTTCTGTGCAATTTTCAGTATATCTTCCCTCTTCTCCACAGCAGCATGGTGACTTTGTAGGGGCTGGGGAGTATCTGCCCCAGGTGAGGGACCCTGACATCCTGGGTCAGGTGCCAGGTAAACTAGGGCTTCAGAGAGCGAAGGTCTCAGTGAAGAGGAGGATGACACTGGGACTTGACTACAGTGGCCTCCAAAACAGCCATCCCACACGTGGCAGATGAGCCCTAAGTGGTTTCAGTGAATTACACACACCCAGGGAGAGGAAGACGGGGCTCCAGGAGGAAGTCTCTTCACTACGTGTGTCCTTCATTCCCTCCCACCACAAAACCAACCAGGATCCACGGAGAACCTCTTTTTTAAAGCGCAGCCTTGCACACGTGGAAACACATTCTGGCACCTCCACCTCTAACTACTTGCCTCCAAAGTCTGCATCAGAGACCTAAATACCTTTCCCTCCTTCTGGGTGTTACTGCGACCTGGTCAAAGAGAAAGTGAACTCTGGAGATGAACGCCCAGGGGCAGCCAAGGTGGAAGCCATCTCTCTAATCAGCAGTGCCTTCGTTAGAACAGAGGCCTGCCTTCTGGTCCTGTTAGGTCCTTTCCAGCACAGCTCACGGCTGGACCTGCAGACGCGCATCACCTCCCTCGGGCTTTCTTCACAGGAGCGTCACTGGAAAACTTCCTAACTCTGTAATTTGTTTAGTCTGGAAAAGGCCCGTGTTGTCCGACTTCTCACAGGTCTTAGGGAGCTTCCGAGGGTCTTTGGGGTGAGGTTCTCCCTACAATGACATTTGTATTTGAGTCAGTGATGTTAACAAAGGGGAAGGGACATGCCTAAGGTGACAGCAAGTCAGGGGGTGAATGCACGCCTCTTCTGTCCCCTGGACTTCAGGGCTGGTTCCTGTGTTTGAGCAGGCCTCAGGGTGTTAGGTGACAGGGTGACCACTTCTCAGATTGTAGAACCACAACACCCCTGGGCCAGAAGAAAATTCAGGGGTCATCATCCCCAGTTTTATTTCATTGCTGCAGAGACTGAAGCCTGGGAAGAGGAAGGATTTCCCCTCCCAGTAGGCAGGCTGGAGTTTTGAATAACATTAACTCATGGTGAGAAGGGAAATTCTGGTTCCCTCCCTAGTCTTGAAGCTGAAGGCTCGTAGATGCAAGGCCAAGGGCAGGATCTAAGGGCTCCATCCCATCAGAGTTACCCAGGCAGTCTGAAAAATTACGCATTATGAAGTCCCACTTCAGACCCACTGTCACCAGGCATCTTCATGTTTTAAAGGCCTCCCAGGAGACATGGGATTCCTGGTCCACGCCTTGAGGACTGTGTGTGGGCTTTCCTGCTCCAAACACTCACTGCTAATGGAAGGGATTATTTTATAGGTATTTAAAAAATCTTCCATGTATCCTCACTCATCCATCTCTTCACTGGTCCATCTGTCAGTCCACAGTCAATACGTCCATCCCTCTATCTGCCATCCAGAAAATCTTCATGGAGCAACACTGTGTGCATTGGGCACTGCTATAGCCACCATGGGCACAGCAGCCAGTGGCAAGTTCAAGATCGGCTGTTCCCAAGTGGCCGAGGGACAGGCCTAGATGCCCATTAACCAGCTGGCAGTGGACTCTGGTTCTTGTAAATTTGAAAAGTGCTTGTCTGACTCTGGATTGAGAAATCAGAGAGGCTCAGGGTTTTCAGATTCCAGCCATCAGCTCAACTCCACGAAGAAAGGAGCAAGATGTAACCAGTTGCCGGTCCTCACTAGGAAGGCTTAGTCATGTCAGAGTGGAAGAAATCTGTCTCCACACTGAGCTGCCTGCCTGGAACTGAAGCAAGGGGGCCAAGATCTTGAAAAAATGAACAGGAAATACCCTTTTGTTTCTAAAATGTGGCTTGGGGGTAAGATTCAGGGCCAGATTTGAAGACTTCATATTATTTCATCGATTCGTCATATCCACATCTCAACTGGGTGAAGTAGGGGCACGAGACGGGAGGACAGGAAAGAGGATGTTAATTGGCAAACTGCTGGAAGTCAACTAAGACCTGTAGTTTAGTTAACAGCATTGGATCAATGTCAGTTTCCTGCTTTTACTAATAGGAATGTTTGTATTATGTAAAATGTTAACATCACGGGAAGCTGGGTGAAGGATATATAAACTTCATATATTATGTTTACATGTTTTCCATACTCTAAAATTACTTTTTAAAAAGTTGTGAAAATGCCTTTCACAGACATACAAGGTCAGAGATCCAGATTCTAGAAAAGACAAATGCCCCATGCCACCCTTACACCTCCTCCTGCCCCAGTCGCAATGGCCCACTGCGGTTAATTCATTTTTGATTACATGTCCAGACGGCACCCTCTGTGGGTGCAGTCCCAGAAGGTAGAAGTCAAAATATGATTACACATTAAAAGCTTTCAACTACCAGCAAAAACCCAAAACCAAAAAACAAACTCTAAAGAAAAACAGAATAAGAGGGGGGACACCAACACCCCCAGAATTACCTGCTGGTGGGGAGGCCCCTTGTAGCACAGGCTTCTCCTGCTAGACGAGTGTTCTAGGAACCCATCTGGGCCAGTGCACCAGCTGGTGTTGTTGTGAGAGGCTGCATTTGATTCCAGTGAAGGTTTTTTTTTTAAGATTTTCAACTCGTTTGCACATTTCATGATGGGTGGTTCAGAAGCAAAACCGTCCACACTGCACCGAGGGTTCAGCCGGTTTTTGACCAAATAGCATGATCCCCCCTGCCCCACCCTCCCTATTCACTCGACTTCACCCCAAGCAATTTTTCTGTGTTTCCCCAGATGAAAATAGCACTCAAAGGGAAACGTTTTGTCAGGTGGGAGAGGTGAAAAAAAATGTCAGAAGCACTAAAAGCCATCAAAATTGACAAGGTCAAAAACTGTTCTGAGCAGTGGAAAATGTCTCAATAGGTCTATTGCATCAGATGAAAAGTACTTTGAAGGTGACTGAAGTCTAAACATATAAGAATAAATACAGAATTTTTTATAAATAAATTCCGGGTTTTGGGGGTTCCCTGTTGTAAAATACTTGGATGTTAAATTTAAAGGGACTACTATTTTAAAGGTGATAATAAAGAGAAATTGCTACTGCATCCCAGGGCCATAACATCCTAGAAAATCAAAAGAACCGGAATGAGAAGAAATGAATTCTTTGTGATTCATCTGATCAACTTGGTCGCCCAAGTCTTTTGTGTAACTAACCCTGCTTCCTGATGTTCTAGCTGCATAATTACACCACCCCCACCCCTACCCCGGAGGAAATTTATCCACATCGAACAGGAAGCTGCTTTGGTTGGCCGTAGCTTGGGGGGCGGTGTAAAGGAGGGGAAAGCCAGGGGAGGGGAAGACAGTCTCAGAACCGAGAACTAGAAGGACCTTGGCCAAGAGTGGGTGCTGCCTGCAGACCCTGCACAGGAACCTGTAGCTGCATAAGCAGAGGGCGCCGGATAAGTCTGGGAAGAGGCCTGAGAGGAACCTGCCCAGGGTCCCTGTTGGGACAAATCACCACTAACCAGACCATTAAATGTTCTCCAGCCTGAGGGGAGCCTCTGTCCTGCCCCTGAAGCAGGTCACAGCAGGCCAGCCCCAGGCCCATCTCCTAATACAAGTTAGGTCCCCCAGCCTTATGCATAGGCTTTAGGTCACCGGCACACAGTTCTATTGCTTACCAGAAGGTCTGGAATTGCACATGTGCCTTTGTTCCATTGCATTCGTAGTGCATGGATGTGTGATGATAGATATCCTCAGAGCACAGACTTTCAACCCTGTGTGCCACAAAAAAATTCAAGAATTGTTTATGCTGTTATAGTTCCCAATTTTTCTCCCTTTTCCCACCTCCACCCAGTCCCGCCCTCTCCCCTCCCTCAGTCAATTCTGATACTGTGTCCATGTCCACGGGTCCTGCAAAAATGTTCTTTGGCTAATCCCTCCCTTCACCATCTTCCTTTCCCTTCCTTCCTTCCTTCCTTCCTTCCTTCCTCCCTTCCTTCCTTCCTTTCTCTTTCTCTCTCTCTCTTTCTTTCAGAAAGAGACATCAGAAACTTAGAATAACAAATAACTAGTCTTTACAATGTTTATGAAGCCAACACTCACCAGATAAGATATAAGATAAGATACACTCACCAGACCTTGGACCTAGATTGGACCATGATAAAAGCCAATCACGAAGCTAGATATTAAGTGGGATGCCAAAAGGTGTAAGACACCACTTTCCCCCTCAAGGGACCTGGAATCTAGCTAAGAGATGAGTGTGCGTAAAAAGATGGCAGTCGTGAATATCACTGAGATTGGATTCAGCTGCACCGGAAACCTCCTGGCAAGACAGAAAGTCCACTGGCACGGATCTTAGGGTTGATGGGACAGCTTTGTTTTCTGGAGCCCTTAGACCTCCACCATCTCCAGGGTGGGGCCTTCATCCTCTTGACCCAAGACACAGCGTCATTCTAGGTAGTGAGGAAGAGGAAGAAACCAGGAGGGGCTGATATAAAAAAGATGAGCAATAACAAGTGTTGGTGAGGATGTGGAGAAACAGGAACGGTTGTGCAATTGTGAGTGGGAATGTAAATGAGTGTGGTCACGGTGGAAAACAGTAAGGAGGTTCCTCAAAAAACTTAAAAATAGGACTGCCACGTGTTCTAGAAATTCCACTTCTGAAGAAAATAAAACGCTAAATCGAAAAGACACCCGCACCCCTATGTTCATTGCAGCATTATTTTCAACAGCCAAGACTCAGAAAAAATCCAAGTGTTCATCTCTGGGTGAATGGATAAAGAAAAAAATAGATATGAATATTGTTTAGCTATAAAAAGAAAGAAAATCCTGCCATTTGCAGCAACATGGATAGACTGTGAGGGATTATTCCAAGTGAAATAAGTAGAAAGATGAATACCATGTGACCTCATTATATGTGGATTCTAAACAACCAACAACTCAGATACAGAGGACAGATGGGTGGCTGCTCACGGCAGTAGGGCTGGGGGTGGGCGTGAGGGTGGGGGTAAGTAAGCTAAATGGTTGTACGTGGTCGAAAGGCGCAGACTTTCAGTGATAAGGCAAACACATCCTGGGGTACAACGTGTGGCATGGTGACTGGAGTTCGTAATAATACACTGTATGTCTGGGAGTAGATCTTAAGGTTCTCATCGCAAGAAAAAAGTTGCAGCTGTGGCGGTGGTGCTAGCAGACTTGCTGTGGGCATTGTTTTGCGGCGTCTACATACCTCGAGTCATTACATCGTACACCTGAAACTAATGTAAGGTTTCGTGTCAGTTACATCCCAACAGAAAAGCAGTACTGCCCTTAAAAAGTCCCGAAACTAGAATAGATCAATTATATCTCAGTCAAAATCATGTTGTGCAATAGTATTTAATTACATTGAAATTTGCTCATAACGTACTGTTTGTGAAAAATAAACCAGAATATATGACCCTTCCCCAAGAGTCTGAAATAATTTTCATTGAATATTTTGAAAAAAACTTGTGTTTAGTCTAACAATTATTTCATGGCATTCATAGCCTACTTGGCTGGTCCTCAATCATAATATTATGAGATGTGTTGTGAGTTACTTATAACTAACAATAAGGAACTAATTATTTTGAATGCTTTCCTTTACTAAATTAGAGGAATTCAGGTTATTCTTATATTAATGTCACTCCTGTTCATGTTATTCAACATTTGCTTTTTAGGCGGTGATGAAAGTGTAAGGCACACGTATAGCTCGCACACCAGTAATTATACATCACAGGCTGCTGAACTTTTTCTGTGACAAACCTCTCTCGGTACATTATAAGGATAACATAGGTTAGTTTATTTCTTCATTTTCTGTCATTGCCATGGCTATATGTCAGATTCACCAGTGGTATTAATTTGTATATTCAAGAGATAGTTATTGAGCTTCTGCTATGCAGGGCGATGATAGTTCAATGATAAACAGAAAAGACCTAGACCTGGCCTCATAAAACTTAAATTCTAGCAGGATGATGGGCATCCGCAAAGCGTTTCTTTCTGTGAGTCATCAACTGCGCCTGCTCCTGAAGTGTCACCATGGAGTGGACACTTTTCTGGGCTCATGCTCTGAGAGCGAGAGGAAAGATCTCCAACTTAAATACGACACGCCTTCCTCTTTCCAGAACCCGACTGCACAATATTTAATGGACAAGTAACTATCGCTGCTGTGTTCTTTGCTTTGACCATGAAGCAGAGAATTTCCCAGAAGGAGAAAAATTCTGATCAGAAGATCCTTCCACGTGGGCATAACCTTTTTCAGAGTGCCCCTGGTACTGCACCTCTCCTGACTTCAGTGACTGTCCCGGCTCAGCTCAGATGCTTGGCGAGGCTTTGCAGAATGCATGAATATTCACACCAAACCTTCTTTTTTCTGTCTTTACCTCCTTCTTTTTCATCCCCTATTCCTCTCTCAATCTTTTTCTTCCTTCCCAATTCATGTGCCTGTCCCAGACACAGGGGCATTTTATGGACCTGCTGGGCTTTCCAAAGACCAAAGACTTGGTATCAAGACGATCTAAATGTTCTCCTTTTCTTGATCTTGTAAGTGGGTTGTAATTTCCTCAGCGGAAGTGAAAGTGACTAGGAATACTCAAAATTTTGCACGGGCAGAAGAATGAGAGGGAGAGGCAGCAAAGAAAAGGAAAATGAAAGTTTTGAAGAAGAGAGAGAGAACTTTCACATAAGTTCTCATCCACCCAGTGGAAGGAAATGAGACCTTGCATTTAGGGGCAATTTTGTCATCAATTTTAATTCTCTGTCATCAAGCAGGGTGCCAGGAAAAAATTTTCATTTTGATTTTCATACATTTATTCTAATAACTGGGACTTCCTCATTTGCCTGAGGAAAAGCTATACAAAGATGTATAATTTGTAGTTAATCTAAAGATGAATAAAATATGGATATATCTTTTGTTTTTCTAAGACATAATAAGTTAGCACAGCACCTGGATTACCATCTGGACATGGATTTATACTGTGAACAAGCTAAGTTTTAAGCACATTTGTAATAGCGGGGCAAGTGAAAGAGGTGTCATGTGGCCATATTGACATTAATAATGGTGACTTCCAAAACTTAAACCACTCCTGGCTGTACAAGAAGCTGGGAAATAGTCTTTATTCTGTGTGGCTCCATGTCTTGCTAAAAATATTAATTGCTATGGAAAAAGTAGCACGCTTCATTTTGTCATGAAAGAACCTCTTTTAATGACTATTGCTGTAAATTCCATTTCGTTTCAATAATAACTGCCTTTTGGTGAGCATTTGCATGGGATAGTTTTCCATTCCTTCCTTTTCAATTCTTCTGAATGGATTTGTTGTAGCCAAGAGGCTTGTCGACAACATGCAGCTGGCTTCTGTTTTCTTTTTCATTCAGTCTAATAATGTTGTCTTTAAATAGGTAACTTGAATTCATTACATTTACTGTGAGCCATTATTACTTTTGTTTTCTGATTACTGTATACCTTCGCTCCCCTCCCCCCACAACCGTGCTGCCTGTTGAGCTGAACAGAGTTGAGCGGTCCTTCCATTCCCTTCTCTCACTCCGCTGCTGGGCCCTGCTCTTGGCCCTGCTATAGGCCCTGCTCTTGCTCTAGGCCTACCTTCAGCTTCACCAATTCTTCTCTTGGTTGTATCGAGTCTACAAAAGAGCCCATTGAAGACATTCTTTATTTCTGTTTCTGTTTTCATTGCCGGCATTTCCATCGGAGTCTTACAGTTTCCATACTTCTGCTGAAAGGATCTTGCGTGTTGTCCAACTTTTCCAGTAGAGCCTTGAACGTATTCACTGCAGTTGCTTTAAAGCCCCTGTGAGGTAACCCCAACGTCTCTGTTGTATCTGAGTCTGGTTCTTTTGGCTGCTGTGGTCTGGCGTGAGCATGTGGCGCTGGCCCTGGAATGTATCCTGCCCCTCCCCAAGGAGCAGCGGGGGCTTTCTCTTATCCCAGGTCCAGAAGGTTTTTTAAAGCCAGTGCTCTCCTGCCTCTGATGTTGTTGCTCCTTCCTCTGCAGATGAAGGCTTTTGTTCCATGGGGGGACAGGAGGAAACCTCTGGGGACTGGGGAGTCGTGCCTCTCGTGGAGAATGATGCTCACTTCCTCTGTGCCTGTGTTGTGGGGAAAGTGAACCCCCACAGATATGGAATGCCTGGGTATTACTTATGCCCCCAGATTTCTGCTGGGGGCATGAACAGGTTTCACCAACCAGTATACCTCACCCTGCACGAGAAGCCACAGATCCTCAGTGAGCTATTTAATGGGCAGCGAAGTTCATTCCTAACCTGCTCCTCCCCTTCCTCCTCCTGGCAGCTCACTCTGTTGAGACCACCTGCTCCTAAGGCTGGCCTTTCACTTCCAGGCCTCCAAGCCTTCCTTCCTCCCCTCTGCTCATGCAAACCACCTTGCTCCTGAACCAAGTTTTTCCTGCTACTTCCTAGAGGAAGACTTCTCTGAACTTGCAAATGGAATTGATCATGCTACCTCTTGGTTCTCACACCAAATTGTTTGTACCTCTGTTCCAAGCTTGACCTCATTTGATCCTGCTTCATCGAAGGCAGCTCCTGGAGAGCTGGGCTATCACTGACTGTTCTTCCTAACTCCCAGGAGTATTCAACAAGGTTGAGATGTGCTCAGGCCTTTCCCATGCAAACCCTCTGTGACTTCTCATTGCTCTCAAGATCAAGCCTGGACCTGGGAGGGTCCACGTGGCCCAGCCTCCCTCTGCCGCCTTATTGGCAAACCCCTCGAGAGCAGGGACCAGAGGGGGCCCCAACATGCACAATTCATCTCAAATAGCCAGGCGCACAGGGATGAACTAACTTAGCTCCTATCCTCAGCACTGTGTGCCTAGGGGCTGTGCCAGGCTGGAGAGGCCTGGAGGGAAGGCCTTTCACTCTCCTTGCAGGAGTGGTGAACTGAGGATGGGCCCCTAAAGAAGCCTCTCCTCTCTCCCCTCCCTGGACAGCCAAAGACACAGAGGCAGGATAAGCCCTTCCCCTCTGGCACTGTCTGACTCAGACTCACCAGAGGGCCATTAAGTGTTCTCTGGATTTGCAGCTGTGGAAAGCCCCTTATAATGTCTTCTCGACCTCTTGACTTAAATTGTCTGCCGCGTCTGGCCTTACAGGCTTCTAAAGGAAACACTCACATATTTGGGATGTGATTCTACCAGTTGCCAACCCAACACTATCAGCAGCTTCCAAACTCCCCAGGGAGGTGAAAGTCATGAATTGGAAGAGGCCATGGTCACTGGCCTAGAATCCCAGGCCTAGGAAAGTGCGGAGACTAACATCTAGTGCCTCAACCTTGCACACTCAGGTCTCTTTCTCTGCAAAAAGATAGAGTGGGGGTGGTTAGTTAGAAGGAGAGTTAGATTTTCAAACTTTTTCCCCCTTGGCTCCGGAAATCTTTCTTCAAAGAAAAGCTGACAGAGGGAGCCAACTATGTGAGGACACGCTTGGAGCTGCTGCTGTGTCTGAGGTGGGAACCGAGTCCCTATGCCCTATACTCTCTCCTCAGTCTAAGTAGAAACCCCAGGGGTCTTCAAGCTCTGAGTAAAAACCCATTAATATGACCCAGGCATTCCACACTTCAGTATTTACCCAAGAGAAATGCAAACAGGTCCCCACAAAAACTTGTACACAAATGTTGATTACAGCCTTTTGGTAATGGTCCCAGACTGGAAGCAGTCTCAACGTCCATCAGCAAAGGAATGGGTAGACAAATAATGTGTTTGTACAGTGAAATGCTACTAGGCAACAACAAGGGATAAACAAACCATTGATATGTGCAACGAGATGAATAAATCTCAGAATAATGATGAACAAATAGAAGAAAGTGAAAAAAGCCAGGACAAAAAAATGTATATCCTACACAACTCCATTTTTATGAAACTAGAAAATGAAAGCTAATCTATAGCAATCAAAAGCAGACCAGTGGTTTCCCAAGGATGGGGGTGTGGAGGTAGGGAAGGGTTCCCAAGGGCACGAGGAAGTTTAGGTGATAGGAAGGTTCCATATCTTGATTAAGGAATGGTTTACAGGTGTATACGTATAGCCAAACATCACGGTGCCCATCTTAAATGTGAGCAGTTTATTATATGTTAATTATGCCTCAATAAAGTCATAAAAGAAAAAAGAAGGTCATTGTTCTATGTCGGGGAGCTAGATTGGACAGCACATTCTCACCAAAGCTGGGCCTGGGACCCTGTGGTCTCCCGAGCCCTGTGGCCACGGTGCGGCCCAACCCCGTCCTGCTACCGCCCAGTGAGCTGGCTGGCAGGAAGCCTGAGAACCTTCCAGGAGGGCACTCAACAGACCCTTTTTGCTCCTTCTGCTGGTAAATAACATCAGAAACTGCACTTCTCTGTTTTGGGGAGAACACAAGTGAGAGTCCCACAGTCCGACTAGCTGTGTCCTTACCCACAGGCCTGGTTGCACTCCCATTAAAGAGGGAAAACAATCACAACCCCCACCTTGGCCCCACCGAGTTTTACGTTTGATTCATCTTTAAATTGTCTTGTTGGAGGGTGTGTTCCCACTCAGGGCTTGCTGAGGACAAGAACCAGCCTTGTAAGGACATGTCTCCTGGGAGCTGCCTTTCCTGGAAAGGGGTCACGTGCGGTCAGTAGGCGGAGCTGAGTGCTGGTTTGTGGATTTCCCAAACATTGAAATAAAATGAACAAAAGGAGAAACCAACCACACTGATGCTGCCATGTGTAAAAACACAGAAGCAAGAGAGATACTTACTCACTCTCTTCTCTGCCAAGAGCCTCCCTGTGCCTGGCAGGACTCAGAGATTCACTGGAGAAGTATTCACTAATCAAGAGACAAGTTTTTGATTCGCTTGTTTTAGTTTTTGCTTCTGAATCCTTTCCAGGTCCTTGTTAGCGCCACAGGAAACTCCTAAGTGAGTGAACGGACAATTCCGTCAGAGATTAAAAAGGTGAAATGAAGTGAGATGGAAGGGGAGGGGCAGGGCGAGTGCTACTTCCCGCCCTACCTGAGACTTCCCAGGTTCAGTTATGTCTCTAAACTGTTAGGAACAGAAGGCAGGGGAGACTTTCGACCAGAATCATCAGGCAAGGAGGAAATAGGGTTTAAGTCTTAGAAAACCCTGAGGGAGAGGGGGAATGACAGGGAAGTCCAGTGATAAAGGCAGAAATAAATGTAGAAAGAGAAATAGAGTGGACTTTAACTGGATTGGACACGGTGCTGAAAATGACAATGATTTTTTTAAAAAGAAGTGAATAGAAACAGAACGTCGTTTCTATACATGTATAGATGGACAGCGCTGAGAGCGCTGGGGCTCAGTGGCAATGTCTAATGCGAGTGAGGAGCCGTCCAGTGGGGGTTTTGCTTTCATCTATATTGTTTAAATATTTTATAATGAACTCTTCCCAAAAGACCTGTGAGTTTCCTTTTATTATTTATTTGTCAGCTTTTCTTACTGTCACAAAATACACCCAACGTCGAACTCCCCATCTTAGCCACTTACAAGTTCAGGGGCGGTATATTCCCGTTGCTATGCAGCCCGCCACCCAGCTCCATCTCCAGAACGTTCTCATCACCCCAAACAGAGGCTCTGTGCCATCTCACAATGACATCTCCGGCCCCTGGTAACCGCCACCCCACTTTCTGGTTCTGTGAATTTGACTGTCCTGGGTGCCTCAGACACAGGGAGTCAGACAACATTTGTCCTGTGGTGTCTGACTTATTTCACTCAGCACAATGTCTTCAAGGTTCATCCATGGGGTAGCATGTGTCAGAGTTTCCTTCCCTTTTAAGATGATACTTTAAGCTAATGTAGTCTATGCTACATTTAGCTTATCCACTCATCCACCCGTGGACATTTGAGTTCTTTCTACCTTCTGGCTGTTGTGAATCGTGCTGCTATGAACATGGGTGTGCAAACACCTCTTCAAGACCCTTCTTTCAGCTCTTCCGGGTGTTTACACAGAAGTACAATCACATGGTAATCCATGTTTAAGTTTTGAGGCCTGCCACACTATTTCCACAGCTGCCAAGAGGCGGCTGCAGCATTTTATACCCCTACGGCAGAGCACTTCCTGGCCGATACTTACTGTTTTCTGTCTTTTTTATAGGAGCCATCCTCAGGGGTGGGAAGGGGTATAGCACTATGGTTTTGATTTATATTTCCTTAATGAGCAGGGTGGTGAGCACCATTTCATGTGGATCTGAGAATTTTTGAGTAATAAGATGGTTCAAAGATTTCAGCAAAAGTAAAAATATAATGGAACAGCTGGAAAACCTCATATACATGTCTTATCTCTAAATGTTTCCAATTTTCAACAAACAGGATACTTGTGTTTCTACCTTTCACAGTGTGGAGTGGTTCTGGATGGCGGCACAATGAACAAGGGCTCATTCCTTCCTGAGATGTGATCTTTCTACAGAGGCTGTGGCCCCTGGAGCAACTGTGAGGCTACTCTGCTTTCCTGTTTTGATGGCTAGATAGGAGATGTAGGGATTGGGGACTTGAGAAGGCAGAGGAGAAATGAGAGAGAAGGAAAGTCACATCGACTAGCACCTTAGGTAGGGAAGCTACAAACCCCTGAACAGTTCACAGCTATTTTGCTTTGAGATAGGTTGGGAACTGACCTGTAGGTAGGGCTGGCTGTGGCTGGCAGGCAGTTTGCAGGTGAGAACCTGCTTGCTTCCGAGTCGTGGTGAAGGTACAGTTCTGTTTGGGTTCAAACTTGCTTGACTTCGGAGTCTCTGGAGATGTCCCTAAAGGGCTGTTGCTAAGTGAAAAGGCGTGGCAGCCCAGTAGTCAGCTCCCCTGAGCTTCCCATTTTCAGAGTGAGCTCAGCAGTTTTTTTCTTCTGCCCACCCATCCCCACATCCAGTCCACTCGGGTAAGGAGGTTTCTGATCCAGGAGAGAACTCTATGTAGGATGCGGCCAAATTCAAAGTCAGCAGTGAAACTTCCTGGCTGAGATTTGCTACCTTTGAGATCAAAAGCTCAAGCCATTTCAGTGGATGTCTCTACTCTTACAAATGTCGCTCAGACTGGAAGTCCTCCTGCAGGGTGGCTCTCACCGGCACCCTTCCTGTTGACTCTTTTCAAGCCCAGTTCAGCCTGGTAGGGTAATGCATTGTTTATTAGTTTAAACATAAAATAAATCCCTTCTAAGTTCCCAGAAAGAGTACATTGCGGTACTGGGAGATTTCCAGCTGGGGAAGTGACCTCGGAAAGTGACTTACTCAAAGTCTCGACCCGATGGCAATCCCATTAAAGAACCTGGGAAAGCCCACCTTTGAGGGCCTTTGCCCTCCGGTGACAGACAGTTAGATGACCAGAGCAGAGCACGGACGACAGGTAAGGTACAGAGGTCACCACGGTGGAAAGCCCCGAGGGCCTAGCAATGGGCAAAACTGGGAAAACAAGGCCCCTACCCAGAGGGTGACCTCTCCTCCCCTAGCACATCGCTGGCCCTGCGGTTCGGACCCCCTGACCTTTCCTCCCTGCAGAGAGCATCTAGGACTGAGGCCTCAGTGGCGTTTCAGCTCCAGGCCCAGAAAAGCAGCCACACCAGACAAGTGGTGCCATGGCTGCCTCAGGCCCAGCTGCTGGACTAATGACCTCTGTGCTCCTGCCGACCAATCAGGGGAGACCACGTCCCTGCAAGCACACACCTGGAGAGCTGATGAATATTCGATTGAGACCCTCCCCTAAGATTCCTGCCTATAAGAGAGAAAGAAATAAAAACCCTTGGGGAACACTCCCTTCCCCCTCACCCCCCACAGGCACTCATCTCCCAAACTCTAAGGAACTCCCAGAGACTGGCGGCCAGGGGAGCAGCAGACAGGGGCGACTCGTCCCAGGCTACGCCCCTGAACCTGCCTCCATGTCTGCCTTTCTCTGACTTTCCAGCTAAAACAGCACAGCCTAGGTCTCCCTGTTGCTTCCTCCACGCTAAGCCCTTCCTTGTCTGCCTTTCTGAGTGTGCTTTTGCTGCAGCCAGTAAATTCTTGCTTCACTGCACTTTGTCTCTTTGACCGAAATCTTGCCTTTAAGGAGGCGAGAACCGAGGTCCCGTCATCCCACCGGTAACTACTGTTCCTTCTGCGGGGACTGTCATCTTTTCCACCTGGCAAATCTGCCTTTCAGCATGGGGTCAGCCAACATCTTCTTTGTAAAGCCTTTTGGGGCTTCCCTACGCAGGTAGAAACTCCCCCTCTGGGCTCGCTTAGCACCTTGAGGCCCTTAGTGCAACCAAGGCGGGTCAGTGTAGACACTTCCTCTCTCCTATTAGCTTAACACCTTACAAAGTGCCTAGTACATGATAGACCCTCAGGAACCCAGGAAGCATTTTTACTTTGGACCGTGGGTTCTGAACCAGGCTGGACCCGATGCTGCGGTTCCTAATCTTCCTTTCTGTTGAGCGCAGTGGGCTGGAAAAGGGCAGGACCACAGGACAGACCGTGCTGCTCCTGTCCCTGGTCCTGATGAGGACGCTGCTCTTCAGCTCTTGTGCTTTCCGTGGTCAAAGGGGAAGTGTGGCTCTTATACCGAGAAAAGCCACAGGCCTGAAGTTCTAGGCACTTTCCCAGAAACTGGAACCTGACTGCAGGATAGCATCCTGCCAGGCTCCTCTGGGCCGGTCTCTGCACTGACTGGGGGCCTCCCAACACTGGGAAACCCACATTCCCTGGTGCCAGGGCCAGACATGGGTTGCAGATGGGAAGGGGCTGACGGACCGCTGAAGTACAGACTCCTCCTCTGTTTAGTTTATGGGAGTGGGGGTGGGGGTGGGGCGAGCAGCCGTTTGGAATGCCTGCTGGGTGCCTGCCCCCCAACCTCCCCCCTCTTCCCAGCTCCTGAGCCTTCCAATGCCAGGATGCAACAGCTTTGGGCCTTGTGTTGTTGTCTTCCCATGAGTTCACTTGCGTTTAAAGGACTAAGTCTCTCTCATTCTCTTCCTCTCTCTGCATTGGGATCAGAGATTCAGCAAAAACTTTTAACAGAATCCAGACGTAACTTTAAGTAGTTTGGATTCAACAATTGCTAATCTTTAAATCTTTAGTCTAACTTTTTTGTATGCCTTCCCTGTATGTGTCATTTTTAAAAATGATCAAAACAGTGTAACCATATGGCAGAAAGCTGGAGAACAGAGAGGAAAAAATTGGTCATAATCCCATCATGGTAACACAGCTATTTGGGTGTATTCTCCTCTAGGTCAGTGGCCCCACTGAGCTAACGTCAGAGAGGATGTAAGACACTGGGGTTTTCTCTCCTTTGATATTGTGCCCTAAGCAGTTTTCCTTTGGAGCCTTTGGCCACCATGACACATCGTAGCATCTGAAGAATATGAAAGAATGGAATTCCATTTAAACTGCCCCCTACTTGCTTTGCTTTAAACTTTTACTTCTAGCACAGCTGTCCTTTAAAAAAATGTACTGGCTCTGTTTCCCCACAGCTAACTGTGAATGTCCTGTATAGCTGTCTTTGTCCTGGATTTTGGTGACAAGGTCCCTGGAGAGTCTCCACCTCTCCAGGGCTCTGCCTTGGCACAGAGGTGGTTCCCAAGCGCACCTACCTTATGGGAGTTCAAGCCTGACCTCCAGGCACCACTCCCCTTGTGTCGCGATGGCAGAGCCTCGGAGGCAGTGAAGCCTGGAACAGTGCCAGCAAGCCTGCGGAGTGAACACAGGTCATTTAAGTGACTCCTGACCAGTGGCAGAAAAAGGAAGACCAGTAGCCTGCCTGCAAGGATCCAGGTGGGTGGGTGGTGGTTTTGGCAAGGTCCTTGAAGAAGAAATGGAAGAATAATTAAGGGTCCCAGAGAAACCTCGAGTAACAATGACAGGAACTGATAAAGGGCACGTGTACATATAACCATAGCGGGTGTAAATTGGGAAAATTTAAGGGATTTTCAAAGGTAATTTGTATTTAATTTCCTACTTTCACTCTGACGTTAGGACAAGGTGTGGCTTCCTGGTGTGGGGGACGCTAGTCTGGCTTGTCTTCCAGCACGGGTCACGTTCTCTCACTAACTTCCCTGAATGGGAAGTAGAGGCCACGTCGTCCTCCTTTCCCGCCACCCTCCAGCTTCTCCTGGGCAGCATGTTACAACACAAACAAGTCACAGGCCAAGTTCTGCCCAGAGCCAGCCCGAGTAAAAGCAGTTGTGTGATCTGCTCTGGTAAAGTCAGGGACGTCCCCCCACACAGCTGTGTATCTAGCACCTTGTCTGAGATGCTCACTAAGAGGCGGGTGAATGGTAGGATCAGCCGGCGTACAGTGAGTCAGGTGGCAGAGCCCTCCATGAAGTGGGCTTGTGCTCCTGTGTGGCCCGCACCGGCTGCCCGGAGCCCGCTGGTGGAATAGCAGGCTGGGCAGAACTATGACATCTGACAGTGCCTACACCTCTGCTTACAGGGCGAGGCAAAAGTAGGGCTTGTGTGTTTGTAGGGAGAATAATACAATAATTAATAAGTAGCAACGCAACAATAAACTGTGTTTTGCAACCTCCTTCTGTCCCACCCTGTCTGAGCTTGGGAAGAAAATTCTGCAAGTCCAGAGGCTCTCACTTTCTCTTTGTAACGAGCAAAGGAGCAAGTCTGGACCCTTTCCGGCAGTGGGGCGTGGCTGATCCGCTGTTCCACGGGTTCCACCCACTGTCACCCCTTATCAGTATTTCCGCCTCTGACTCACCTGCCTCCACAGTCTCAGTCCAGAGGAGTTGGGAGTTGTCACTCTATATGGCTTGGGGTGAGCGCCCAGGGGCCACTTCCCTAGGCCATTTCACTTTCATCTCAATGACTCCTGTTTGTATCACCTGATTCTCATCTAGAAACAGTGACAAAGCATTTTCTCGTGTGATTCTTGCATTAACAGAGCAGAAGGTAAGACAGGTGAAAGATATTACTTATTGATTTTAGGGAGAGGAAGGGAGAGAGAGAGAGAGAGACATCGATATGAGAGAGAAACACTGACTGCTTCCCAAACATGCCCTGACTAGGGATGAAACCCTCAACCTAGATATGTGCCCTGACTAGGAATTGAACCCACAACCTTTCGGTGTATGGCATGATGCTCCAACCAACTGAGCTACCTGGCTAGGGTGGTATTACTTTCATTGGAGGAAAAACAGGACTTAGAGCAGGAGATGGAATCAGGCCTAGAATCCCAGCCAGGAAACCCTAGTCAGGAGCTCTTCCCGTCACCTTGAATGTCTGGGTGAAGGCCTGCAGGCCTGCAGGCTATGGGGCCGCTACCCAACGGTCCCCCTCCACCCCCCGCCCCCCCGGCCCCGCCCCGCCGGCCTGCGGCACCTGGGCCTCATCTGCGCTGCGTCTCCAGGGCCGTCACAGGCGTGCTTGCTCCCGGGCATTGGACTCCACACTCAGACAGGCCCATGCTTGGGTAAACACTCTGCTGCCACCATCTTTAAACCCTTAATCATAATTTTTACCTGAAAAAAATTATTATAGTAAAATATACATAGCATAAAATTAAACATTTTAGCCATTGGTTTAGTGCACAGTTCAGTAGCGCTAAGCACATTCACATTGTTGCACAAACATCACCACTGCTCATGTCTGGGACCCTTTCATTGCCCCAGACAGAAACTCTCCGCCCAGTCAGCCCTGAGCGCCCGGTAAGCTCCCTGTCACCGTCTGTCTCTAAGAATCTGACCATGCCAGGAACATCTTTTAAGTAGAATTACACGGTATTTGTCCTTTTGTGTCTGGCTCATTTCACGTGGCACAGTGTCCCCAAGGTTCCTCCACATCGTGGCACGTGGCAGTCTCCTCCTCTCTTAGATGGAACAACCTTCCACGCGCACCTTTTGTTGGCCCAGTCCGTCATCAGGGGACACTCGGGTGGCTTCTGCCTTCTGACTGCCACGAGAAACCCTGCTATGATCGTGAGGATACAGTTACTCTTGGTTTTTAATTACTTAAAAAATGAGGAACATTAAGAATGAATGGAATCTGGTAGATAAAAATGTCAAAACCCGAGGCCAATGAGGAAAAAATAGCAAAAAGGGTCTTACGTGGTAAAAATGTAGGGGACCTCTGCTCAGGGACAAGGCTGTGTCCGGTTGATTTTCTTCCTTGTTGTACTTGTGCGTCATCCTGTCTGTCCTTAACTCACTGTCGGACACCCCATGGCTTTGGTGGGGTACATTCAGGGGACCCACGGACTGGATGTGTGTCGCAATTTCAGACGCACTCGAGGTGGATAATCATCAAAGCTTGGAGATAGGTATGTGGAGAGATTCGCTATACTGTTTTCTTTTAATGTTTGAAATGTTAATAAGACAACTAAAAATCACTTGAAAATATTTGAAAATGTACCATGAAGTGGAGGAAAGATGGTCCATTCTCCCTCCTGACTTAACCCACCTGCCCTGGCTCAGACTCCTTCCCGGGGTTGGAAGTCTGAGACTCAGTTCACACCCCGGGTCCCGACTGCGGTGTCCTCGGCAGGCCTCTCCACCCCTGACCGCACACACTGCGCTGAAGTGAATTCTAGTAGAACTGACATTCTGGGGGGAGAACCAGGGAGAAGAGGAGGGGGAATCCCCAGACGGGGCCCCTGGGAAGCTCTCCTGTCCCCTGGAGGGCCAGCAAGAGCCCAAGCTGTGACAGGGAGAGGGCTGGGCTGTAAACCGATGCTCCCTTCCATCCCCACCCCCACTTCCTTATAATGGGAATTTTAACAAGAGAAGGAACAGTAATCCAGATAGTGATACTCTGCCAGCCTTTCATGTAATCTGGGAACGTCTGCTTGAGAAACCACACGCTGCGGGGTGAGTCACGGGGGTCGGGCCTCGCATTGGCCGAGAGGATCTCCTGATTCCGAGGAAAGCTGGTCTTTCTCCTATTGGAAGGCGGCAGACCAAGGACCGCCCGCAACGGCTGGGCTTGGGTGATGCTGGAGCATGTTGCTAACACCGCGGCCTCCCCACGGCTCCTCCACCCCTGGCAGCGTGCATGGCTTCCCGAAAACTGTAAAGTTTGGAGGAAGTTAGGAAAATGAGAGACAGCCACAGGATAGCCAACAAAATGTGCATGTGAGCGCCTGCCCCTTGAAGAACCGGCGGCGAGGCCTGCACCTGGTTTAAATGAGCTCACTGGTCAATTCCCGGGATGTCAGTCCTAATGTGATTGAACCTGTGTGATGGCTTTTTAATCCTGCAATAAAAATCTCACTTCTCCATAGTAGCAGCTCATTTCTGGTTCGCATCTTAAGACATGGGTGCGGCAAGCGGATGCCAAAGCAGTTTAAAGAGGGTGGGGTCCCATGTGAAAACTATGGAGTCAACCCCTGTGACCTCAGTGTCTGAAATGCTAGTAGGTTGGATTCGCTGGTTCTCCACGGCAACCGTCTAGAAAGGGGCCAGACACAGGCTCACATCTAAGGGCTAATTTTGAGCCAACTCTTCTCCCCTCCATCTCTGCTGGCCACCTCCCTCTGGTTACCATGGATGCACCTTTTCCACTTTCTGGAAACATAGAAAAAGAGTAAAGAGGCTATCTCTAGTATCTTTGCACACAGTGTATTTGGGGCCATATAGACTTCCACTGGCTTAGTGAAAGGGCGTGGAGGGACCACACCAAGTCTCACAGTGTCAGAAACAAAACCACAACTACTACTTCTTCTTCTTCTTCTTCTTCTTCTTCTTCTTCTTCTTCTTCTTCTTCTTCCTCTTCCTCCTCCTTCTTCTTCTCCTGTTCCTGTTCCTCCTCCTCCATCTCCTTGTCTCCTTCGTCTTTTCTTTGTTTTTGTCCTAATAGATACCAATCTTTGTGCTGAACTTGCATGGACTATATTTCATTTACTCCTTACCACAAATGACCCGAGATAGTGTCCTACTTTGACAGATGGAAGCAGGTCAAGCAGCTTGTCCAAGGTCAAACATATTGTAAATGGCAGAGTCCACATCCACACTCAGCCCTGTCTGAGCCCTGAGCTCATGTTATGACACTAAGCTAGACCCCTGAAAGGACTGGCGAGCACCTTCTTAGACCTCTTGGCACTCAGTGATGCTGAGGCTTCGGGTTCTTAGGGACTTGCTCAAGGCCATACAATTAGTTAATGAAAGAGCCCCTGTCTCCTTGGCCAGGGTGGTGTGGTTGAAAGAGCTTGTGCTGACCAGGTAACCTTAGGCGAGCTGATTGATATCTCGAAACTGCCTAATCCCCCTCTGGAGAATGGGGATGAACCCTACTCATGGTTTGTATGGAAGAGCAGAGGCAGCAGTGTGTGCAAATCTCCTAGTGTTGACTCTGGCACTCCTGGGGGGCTTTATAGTGCTGCTGCTGCTACTACTATTATTATTATTTACTCTGGCAATGGTACCATCCTATGCTATTATCAAAGTTTCTCCTGGTTTGCTAAAATAATAAGTGATCTTGTTTCCTTGGCTGGAGAGGGAAAGAGCTGGGCACAGGGCAGAACCTGGTGGGTCCTTATTCTTGCCTGGCCCATTGTTAGAATCCAAGGTTGAGTTCTGAGAACTGGGCTGAGACCTGGCCCAGAGCTTACCACCATGAGTGAGGGGCCAGCAGTACAGTGGCCGGTAGACTGACTTGCTCAGGACAGGGACTGCGGGGGGGTGGGGTGGGGGGGTTGTTTCTGGGCTGTGGAACCCACAGGGGTTAATAGTCCTAAAACCAGGACAAGCCTGGAATTGGTTGCCTACCTGAGATGGCAGCAATTCTGAGCCAGGTTGAAAATCCTCAGGGAATTCTGGGTATTTTGGGGGCACCCTGACCTGTTGGAACCCATAGGGGTACCAAGATTGGAGGTGCAAATTTGCCCAGCCTGCTTGGCAGAAGTCTTTCCATTTTGGCCAAGAGTAAAGCAAAATTCTCCTTGCTCTTTTTTTTAATTTAAATTTTTTATTCTTACTCTTTTGAATGAGGCTTTAGACAGGGGACCTAACTGTGAAACAATCGCAGGGCTGGGGAGGGCGCAGAGGACGAGCCTGCGGCAGTGCCTCTGGGCTGCTCTGCCCAGCCAGCCAGCCAGAGCGAGGCAGCTGCAGGGAGACCCTCCACCATGGGACCAGGGGTGCAGGCTCCTTGTCACCAGGACCCCTGCTAGAGGCTTGGGGGGCTTTTTGTGTAATTCTGTATTATTTTTCTTAAAGAAGTCCCCCCAAACTACATAAGCTTCAGGATCCCTCAAAGCCTGGATCTACCCCAGCTGAAGGGCCAAGAATGACAACCTTGGGCTTCCAAGGAGAAGGGAGTGAGCCTGAAGAGCATTTGGGGTACCTCCAGCCTCAGAGCCTGGGGATACCCTTGGGGAGTGACACCCTGGTGAAGGTGAATGAATTTGGAGCAATGAAGACATCATTGAGGAAAGTAACCCAAAACCTCTGTGGGGCAGGGACGTCAGGCCCCTGTAGGCCCCGGGGGCACTGCGTTCTGAGTTCTGTGGGCCAGGATGGAGGCGACACTGAGAGCCGAGAGAACAAGGTCTTGAAAAGAGGAAGGCTGACTGGCCTCCTAAGGCCAGTGGGCTTTTGGTGGATAATATCCTCCTTGAGGTTTGGCTCTCTGCATTAAGCTTTGGGAAAGGTGAGCTCTCTGGTGCCCCCTAGGGTTCAAAGGCTGAAGTGTGGCCCGTTGTGGAAAATGCATTGCAGGACGCTGAGCTGAGTAGCCTCGGGCAGGACATTTCTTCCCTTTCTTGGTTCTGCCTTCCTCCATCTGTGGAATGCCTAAGTGACTCTTTGGAACGCGCTCAGCCAAAACATGTGCTGAGACAAAACAAAGACAGCGATACTACGTCCTCTGCAACCTCTACAAGGACTGCTTCATTCCATTAAAAAAAAAAAAAAAAGCAAAGATCAAAATGGTCCAAGGTCCTGAGTGAATCCTTATCAGTCTGTGCCAGGTAGGAGCCCCAGGCAGAAAAGAACAGAATCCTAAGTTTCCCTCTCTCCTCTTCCATGAATGTGCCTTCCACTGGCTCCTCTAGCAGTCTGTCAAGGCAGGAAGGCAGGAGTTCAGGAGGCCTGGTCTCCGTCCTGGCTGTCACTTCCTGGCCTCTGTCCCCAAGTCTGTCTGAGCCTGTATCCTCACCTGCCAACTGTCGGGGGTTGGGGGGTTGGTGGTAGAGGGGAGCGTTCCTGTTCTGGTTCTTTCCAAGGATGTTTAAGAATCAGATATGACAGGGCTGTAACATGGATGAAGTTTCACTCATACTGAAGGGAGTGTTATTTACTTAATTCCTTGAAAGAAAATCATGGTGAGAACTTTCTGGGTCTTAGAGTTTTCGTGGGGTAAGTCCAACACCATGCAGTAGGACTCTTACCCGTGGCCTGGTTGGCTGATACACCCTTGTCTCAGAAACATTTTCAGCTGGATTTCATGTTCTATAAATAACCCAAATATGGCCTTGTGTATTGGTCTAAAAGTTCCCATGTTGTGTATTTATTCACAGTAGGCTAGGACTGTTAGCCCAAAGCCTGCCAGTGCCAAACTCATATTGCTACACATCCGATGGCTTTAAATGTAATCCACGTAAACATTTTTAAAGATATTTAGAGCTTACCTACCATGCAAGCCCCATGAAGCTGCACCCAACGTGTGCTAACCGTCACTAAGACGAACCCTGTAGCTATGAAAAACCCCACATTGCTGCTGCCTCCTGCCCCGGAGACGCCTCGCTGCTGAGGGAGGGTGCCTGAATATGGAAGCAGCACTGAGCCCCCAGGGGTTCTCTTGCCCTTTTCCCCGTCTAGGTGGTGGCTTCGTGCCTCTGTCCCCGGGCTGGCCCTCCCCTTGCATTGGGCATGGTCTAAGTGCCACCCTATGAATGGGGTTGTGTGTTACCACCTGTTGTGGTCCTGTCGCTTCCAGATTCAGTCCCCAAATCTTCAAACTTACCACACACTCACTCTGCCTGCTCCTGAGTAGAGAACCTCATACAGTTTTCCAGGGGCTCAGCCTAGATGCTTGAACAGACATCTCCAAACCTCCTTAGTCTGGAAGTTCTCCACTGGAACTTTGTCCCTGAGTGCTCAGGGTCTTCGGGACTCACATAAGCTCCTGGGACACCAGAGGGGCAAAACGCCAAACCCAGCCCTCACGCTTCAGGTTTGTAACGGCGCCTGTAGTCAGCCTCACAGACCTAGAGGTGGGAATGGCTGGAACGTCTCCCGGGGCTGCGGCTGGGGTAGAGATCAGGGCAGAGAGATCTCCAGGGTTCTGGCACCATCAAGTTGGAACTTGGCGGGTCATTCACACAAAAGAGATTGTTGTAGAATGAGCATTGGAGCTGGAGGGACCCATGGAGGTCAAGTGCAGCTTCATTTTACAAGGAAGGAATTACAGTCTGTGAAGTTGTGCAAAGTGACTTGCCTAGTCTACATACAAATTAGTGGCAGAGCTGAGGTGCCTAATGTGTTCCTTTTCAATCGTAGTACTCTGTTTAAACTTGCACAGGCCAATTTGTACCAGAGAGCTACTCACATGACTTGCCATGAGAACAGTACCTGACATCATCTCTCTTACGGCGTAAAATCAGAACATCACATTTCCATGGCCACAGTGACTGGTTCAGGCTGAGAACTATGTCAGCAGAGCTGGTGACATTCCATACCACTTTCACTGGAATAGTTGGAAGAGAGGCGTGTGTTCCTTCTAACTACACACAAACCTGGACTGTGTGGGCCTCAACCAGCCATGGTCCCTTGGCTCATATAGAGACCGAGAATTCAGATAGCCCAGCAAACAAAGCCAGGAGATAGAGGTTGAATACTAGTAATATTGTTTGAGCTCCTGGATCAAGCCTCGCCTGAAGTTCTACTGGGGCTTTTCAGTCCCAAAAGAATGAGATTCTTTTGTGCATAAATTTCATTCAGATTTTCTATCATTTGCAACATGTACTGGTGTGTCACATCTGCCATCTCCCTATTGTCACTTTATACCATTATTCTTTGACTGTCATTCCTTTGATCATTGGGCTCATGCAACACACCTCCTGCTGGTGACCTCCTGTGATGCTCTCAAAGTTCAACTTAGTTGGACAAACACTGATTAGACTTCTACTGTATTCCAGGTCTTGTGTTGTGCTTTGGGAGAGAAACAAAGATTATTAGCACAGTTTCAGCTTTCAAGGAATTTATAGACTCAGAACTTGTTATTGAATAAACCATAGCACACAGTGATATGTACACTTACGAAGCCCATGCAAGGCCCAGAAATGCTATCTAGGAAGAAGGCATTCGGTGTAGGAAGGAGAAGGGAGCTCTCAAGAGCGGATGACGCTAGGATTCTGAGCACTAACATGAGAACGAGGTTGGAAGGAAGATTGTCTTGGGTGACAGCAAGTTTTCCCCGATCTCAGGTGGTCTTGTGTCAAGTGATTATGGGTTGTTAGCACCCTCCGCCACAGGCTAGTTCTTCCCAGTGCTTGATGCCTTCCGTAGGGCAGTTTGGATCAAGTTCCGAGGGGCCACACCGGGTTTTTCAGATTGGAGAAGAAATGATTATTTTTAAATGTATGTTTTGGGGGCTTTGTTATATATGTTCATACACTTGAGACTTCATATACAGAAAACAGGAAGGAATTGCATTTATTTTGAGAGGTCTCAGAAAACTGAGATAGGACCAAATACGTGTCCTACCTCAGAAAAAATATACATTTTTTTCTAAGACCCTGGTTGAATGACCTCGACCCTAGCTAACTACTTCTTGTCCCCAGGACACACTGACCCTCCTACCTCCATGTCTCCCTGTCCCAGGGAAGCCTGCTCCCTGCTCACCCACAGGATGACTGCTTATCCTTTCCACCCCCCCAGGTGCCCTCCCACCCCCTCCTGGGAGCCTGTGAACCCCTCCTTCTCAGTCCTTTATGCACATGCTGTGGTGGGAAGAGAGGGGGAAGGTGCCAAGTTGAGAAAATGGGAGGCTCTGTAGGGCCCAGGCCGGTGAAGTGGCCAGACAGAATTGTCCTGTTCTCTGCCACCATTGAGGGTCACCAGTCAGCTCTGCCACCCCCTGAGGATTTTGTTTAGAATGACACCATCCCCGCACTGAGATGCCGCCGGGCCCTTCTGGAAGGAGCAGCCAAGTTAGACAGCTCCTGCCTAACTGCTGAGCCCACCTGCTACCCCGATGTGGTGGTCGCCGTTAGATTGTGGTGTTATTGGTGGCAGGGTGTCTCCCCTCTGGACGGTAAGTTCCTGGGAATGGGATCTGTGTGCTTCCCTGTCCCCAAGGCCTGGCGCAGTCCTTACTTTATAGCAGGTGTTCAATAATCAGATGTGCCATGAGCCAGCGAGGTAGTAGACGCAGGAATGAATGAACCCTTCCCAAGGATGGGCGCTAGTGATTAAAAAGAGCACCAGGCTCTGACCAGTCTAACTGCAGGCTCTAGAAGGCCCACCTTTCTCATCTGGAATAACGGGACAGTGGGCACCTAATCCAGGCTTGAAACTGCTGGTTCTAAGAGCACTGAACTTTCTGGCAATGACAAGTTTCTCCAAGTGGAACCTGCTCCTTGAAATGCTCGTCTAGTCTGGGGATTCCCCTGGAATCTGCACAGGCTGGAGGACCAGGCGCTCCCCTCCCCCAACTCCCTCTAAAGGCAGAGGATCTCTGTGCTGACTCTCCCAGGGTCCCATCTAGTGAGGGCGGAGCTGGACACGCCATCAGTCCTCTTTCCACAAGACCACGTTGTCCGATCACCCGGACGATACCCGGAGGGCAGCAGACGTTTAATCTATGCCAGGGGGACTCTACAGAAACTGGTGCAGCTGCCAACCAAAATGGGGGCCATAACTGGAGGGGACGAAGGGAAGCTGGTCCTGCTGGGGATCTAAAACCAAGAGAGAGACTGGCGCAACTTCTCGGCACCCATTCTGGGTTGGAAGAGGTGAGAGAAACTGGGAAGTGGAAATGAAGGGAAGAAGACGTTTGGAAAGAGGTTATTAGTAAAAACTGGCCAATTGAACTTGGGGCCAGTTTCCTGTTCAATAGCTTTGTGTTCTTCCTAGCAACAGGTTCTGGTTTTCAGCTGGAACATGAGAGGAGGAGATGTTGGGCCTGTGTGGATTAGGGGTCATTGCGTTTCACAAGGGAAGAAGGCAGACACTACCCTTCCTAGGATGCGAACTCCTAATTTCACCTATTCCCGTTGAGGAGCTAGTAGAAAAGGAGGCTGGCTGCCCTGGAAAGAAAAGATTTTAAAATGCAGTAATGGGCAGCTGATGCATGATATGCCTCAGAGTCCAGAAAGCCTTCTCCTTATCCCGTGGTCGAGACCAGAAGCTATTGGCAAAGTGGGGAGAACCAGAGAAGGCTGTAGCATCAGATATCTATGCCCCAAATTAGAAGTTTTTGCTGCTTCTATTACCCAGGCACATTTTGGTTACAGCAGGGTTTTTTTTGTTCTGTTTTGTTTTTTTTTACAGCAGTATTTTTGAAGGTGTGCTTCTGTGGTTAGATGTTAGAAGTCCAAGTAGAAAAATTAAGCACAATTCTTTAAGGCACCTTGTGGCAGACAGTGTTAGTTGGATACCTTCAAATCTGGCCCCAGCTCCCTTTTATCTTGCTGTTTTTCATTATCAATGCTAGACTTGCTCAACACTCACTTCTACAGTCTTTCTCTCAGTTAGGGGTGGCATATAACCCTGTTCTAACCCATGCGATGTGAAGAGAAACCTAAGAGGGTAGAAGTTCGGGAATTCTCAGAAAGTTTATGGCTTCATGATAAACAAGACAGAGGGCCAGCTGGGGATTTCCCCTTCCAACTGCTGTAAATACAAATGTGATGGCTGCAACTGTGGCAGCCGTAATACAATTGTGGAGGAAAACCAAGGAAATTGCGGTGATGTCAGCCGTGGCATGATTAAGCCACTGAACCAAGGCCACAGCCACTTCTCTCCGGGTTTCTCATCCTAAAAAGTAAAAAAGCCCTATAGCTGAGTGGTGCTTTTTTAGCTGAATGTAATCATAAGTGATACCCAGGGCTTCTCAGTAATGTAATACATTTATGTATATTTTGAATCTCCCTGAGGAGAGGAGACTATGGAGCAATTCTAAACTTGTATAACTGAGGTAGGATTTGACTTTAAAAGCCATTTTTTTGTGAGATGGGTGTCCCAGGCATGCCCTTTGGCACACTCTGAGCTAGGGCATCACAAACCTGCTACGACAGACACTGAGGTGGCTCCCGTTCACGCCCTGTTTAGGCCTCTCCCTGCGAGTGTAGACAGGACTCGTGACACTTCTAACCAGCGTACTATGACAAGGGTGATGGGATGTCACGCCTATGATTATATTATCATCAGACAGATAGATTAGAGAGACAGGCTCTCCTGCTGATCTGGAAGAAGGGAGCTCCCATGCTGTAAACCGACTGTGGAGATGGTCACGTGGTAAGAACTGTGAGCCTCAGTTCTATAACCACAACGGGGTGAATTCTGCCAACAGCCGCAGGGGCTGGGAGGAAGACCCCTGAGCCTCTGCTGCTCAGAGCGCAGCAGCCCGCCCTGGCCACTGCGCTGCAGCCGAGTGAGACCCGGGGCAGAGGAGCTAAGCCGTACTGATTTCTGACTCAGGGGAACCGTGAGAAACGACTGTGTCACGTCAAGTTTGTGGTGGTGGTTACACAGCAACGGAAGACTAACGCACCTGGGAGAGTGCCAGCTCCCAGGGCACGGCTCCGCCTCGTGGGCGGTTCTGGTGTATGGGGTCTGGGACTAGTGGGGTCAAGGCTTTCCCATGTGGTGCACCTGCTTTTTTCATCTTTCTTCAGTAAAGATGTCCTAACCTAGTATAAAGCTCTTTTACATGAAACGGCTCCAAATACGTGCTGTTCTGGCACGCGTTTCATCACCTCTTGTTGGTCTTTGAGGCTTTAGAAATACCACATTGCTTCATGTGGAGAGCCCATTCCATGTTCCATCTACCGGGAGAGGAACTGGCTGTCCTCACTAGGGGTACAGACCCTACGCTTAGGGCTTATTTTGCCCTTCAGACTGGAGAAGCTGGTTTCCTGGTGTTTGGGTTATTCTTTGTCCTTCCTTGCTCTCACTTAGACATTCCAAATGTATGTCTTCCTATGAAATTTCCAGAAGAATAGATAGGCGAGGGGAGCAAATTAGACTTTGTGGGGTCCTTTATCCCAGTGCTAGTCTCAGCTTTTTTTTTTTTTTTTTAGAAAAAAGAGCTATTTCTAATTTTTGTCTTTTGTTCCACATTAGCAAGAAATACTCTGACACTAACTGGTTGTTCTGCAATTTCACCCGATTCTGACAGTGTCTCCTGGAGGTGACATCAGAGCCCACAGGTTAAGGGATCAGTCCTACAAGGTGCCCTGCCCACCTCACTTCAGGGGCCAGGCGCAAGTCCAGTTGGCTCCTGTATCTCTGACCTACGGGCTACGAATCAGAGGTTCCACAGACCCCTTCCTTGGGCCCGATTAATTTCCCAGAGCAGCTCACAGAGCTCAGAAGCACATGTTACTTACTAGATCACTGGTTTACTATCAAAGGCAGTATATAAACTCCGGAATAGACAGCTGGAAGAGATGCGTAGAGCAAGGTGTGGGGAAGGGGGACGGAGCTCCCAGGTGCTCTAGGCATGGGATATTATCACACATCACACCATAATGCCCCATTCGAAAAAGTGACAGAGGACAGGACTGCGTAATTCACAGAAGAAGAGATACAATCGACCAATAACCATGAGAGGATAATTGTAGTTATCAATGTTAATCAGAGAAAGGCAAGTCTTACTTCAGCTTTAAAATTTATTTTGTCAGCCTTAGAGTGGCCAAGAAAGAACAGAACAATAAAACCTAATGCAGCGAATGGGACTCGAGAAGCCAGGCAATCTCACCCTGTTAGGCTTGTCGGTCCGGGCAGCCCATCTGGGAGCCCATGATCTAAACCGAGCCTGTGCTCAGGAACACCGTTTGTGCCCATCTTATTTCCTCCCGTCGAGACATATTCCGCACGAACTGCCGAGTGGCGAACAGCATGACCTGGAACTACGTACCGCCTACACGGGATTGCTCAGAGTACAGGCGCGCCTGCACACTGCGGGGATGGAGAGAGGGTTAGGAAGACGTCACCGTAGTTCTTTCTGGATCCAGTTCTCACTTACCAAGCCTGAGAGACCGTCCTTCCTCGGTTTGCCCCGGCCCTTCTGTGTCTGCCTGAACGGGGTGATCCTGGCACAGCCACAGTGGGAAAGGAGGCCAAGGAAGCTGGGCCATTTAAAGGGATGCAAAGGAAATTCTGACTTATTGAGAGGAGAAAAGAAAGGTCATTCCTTTCACTACTGAAGAGCAACCCCCTTAGGAACTAGAAGCTTCCTGGAGTGAGCTGCTCTAAGAAGGCCAGAGCGAGTCATGTATGTGGATTTTCAGGATCTTTTTAAAAATCTTTTGGCCATTTGTCCATACTTCCCTACTCCTCCCTTACACTGTAAAACAGTGTTTTTTTAGAATGAAAGTTTTACCTATGCAACTCAGCCGAACCACAGTAAGCCCTCGACCAGATGGCATGGCCAGCCCAGGCACCCTGACCAGCCGGGGACCCAGACTGATAAGGAGGGTTTGGTGCCTGGAACAAGCACTGGGGGTCTGGGGATTTTCTCCCGCTTCTTACCCTGTTTTCTTGGGAACAATTTGGATTGTGTAAACAGTGTCCAGATGAAAATTTTTATGAAGAATAAAGATGAGATGTTACATTAGAAAGTCAGGTTTAGGTTCTATTCTCCCTGAACCCCAAATTTACTATGCGGGGGAGACTGAAAAATGAAAACATGTGAGTCTTGGGTTTTCCCTGGAGAGAGCGACAACTGATATTCTACAGCCCTGTCTTCCTTCCGCTAAGGTTCTGGAAACACCAGAGAGGTGGGGCCAGGAGGTTTATGGTGAAGCTGGTGGAGGGGGACTCACAGTAACGGGAGAGTGTGCCCCCTTCTCAGGGGTGGCCTTGACACAGATCCGGAAATGTCCCTTAATCCTCTGGTTTTTAAAAGAAAGCAGGTATTGGATTTTCATGTCAAAGCTCCCAATATATAGTAAACATGGGTAGCTGATTGGAACATTTAAAAGATATTGTATGAGCCCTGGCTGGTGTGGCTCAGTGGATTGAGCACTGGCTGGGGAACCAAAGGGTTGTGGGTTCAATTCCCAGTCAGGACTTATGCCTGGGCTGCGGGCCAGGTCCCCGGTAGGGGCTGTGCAAGAGGCAACCACACATTGATATTTCTCTCCCTCTCTTTCTCCCTCCCGCTCATGGTGTGGTTTTACTAACCGGCATTCAGTCCATGTCTCTTTCAAATGAGCAAAACATATTCATTTAGGTTAATTCCTCTTCCCTCTCCACCTCTCACTTTCTCCCTTCCTCCTTCCTTCCTCTAATTATTTATCCATTCACGTATATCTCCTTTTCATTGTTTTCTAGAAAATTTCAAATTTGAATTTCTCTGATGTAGGAGGTATTTAGGGGAGTGCTTCTTCATTCTAAGTTCTTAGGACTTTTTAGGGTATGCTCTTATTGTGTATTTTAAATTTTAATTCCTTATGCTTAGGAAATTTGACTTATAAACCTCCACACTTCATTTTTCATTGAGGTTTTCTTCTGAGCCAAATATGTGATAATAATATTTATTAAATTATTTTATATAATAATTTTATAAAGAATCTGAGGGCAAAATAAAATAATGCTTTTTTCCACTATCAAGACACTGAATTCTATGTTTGTACTAAATCAGGCTTTTTGGCTGTCACATTCAGATTTGTGTCATTTATTTTTGTTGTACTAGATTTGTCAAATTTAGAAGTAGGTATAGCTAAGTATTTCACTGTGTTGTGTGTGTGTTCATGCTTTAAATTAAGTCCTTCTTGTATTTTTAGTGGTTGTTGTTTTATGTCCCTTATAATCACATTGTTTAGAACACCCCGATTTATAGCTGTTGCATTGTCTTCAAACTGTAGCTTTTACCATACTGTTGTGTCTCTCATCACCCTGATTAATACCTTTTACTTTAAATTCCACTTTGTCACTTTGCCTGACGTTAGTATCTCTATCTACCTGCCTTTTAAATTCTTTTTTTAGTGTATCTGTTTGGTATTTTTCATCTATCCCTTTATTTTCTTTATGTCATTATTTTACTATAAACTGTGCATGCTTATTATAAAATGATTTAGGAACTACAGGAAAGTATAAAAGAGAAAGCCACAAATTACCAAAAATTCTGCTACCTAAAAATAACCTTTGGTTGACACCCTGTCAGACAGCTCTCTGAGCGTATATAGAAAGAAAGGCCCAGCCAGAGACACCGAAACAGGTGCAGGCAACTGTGTAAGGGTGGCACCATTCTGTAGGTGACATTTTACACCTGATCTTAGCCAAAAGGCTGAGAAGCGATTGTAGGTGACATTTTAAAAAACAAACACCGCATTTAATTTTAAGTCGACTTAACAGAAATATATGCTTAGGTCAAACTACTTCAGGTATGTTTCTTCCCTAAAAGGGAAATATGTTCCTAGAAGATGCCAATAAATGTAAGAGAATTTAAGACGTTGGAATCTTTGTGGGTTTTTTCTTTTTTTAAATGGGAGTTTCCTTATAGACAGAACTGAGTGATGACTTGCTAGGAAAAATGGGGGATCGACACTGGGATGTATCCTCCATTCCGCCCTCTCCTTCCTCCCAGTTCTGAGGCTTGTGCTATTTAACTCTGTCAGAGTGTTCACTGGCATCCAGCAACCGCAATTCTCCAGGACGGTTAGTGGCGTTCCAATATCGAAGTGGATTTTGTGCTCCCCACCAACCCCATTCCTATGGCTTTAGGACGACAGGGCTCTCTATTTTGATCCATCCTTTGCTGTGTGAGATTTCAGCCTCAAGTAGATGTTTCGAAAGGTCTCAGAGTTGCTGTGTTTTCTGAGTTCTTTCATGTCTGAAAATGTGAGCTCATGCCTTTGTACTTACCGTCCAACTGGGCTAGGTAGAGTCCACTCGGATCATACGCTGTTTTCCTTGTAGACATTTCTCCTTTGTCCTGGCGCTTTACAGATTCTGCTGGAAAGACATCTGAAGCTTGCTTTATTTTCCTCCTCATAAGTGAATTTCTTTTTGTCCTGAAAGGGAAAAGTAAACAAACACATATTTTATTTTCTAAGTTTAGTAGTTTGGCCAGAATGTGCCTCCAGACTTACTGATATAGATTATACCTACCCAATGGCATGTGTTTTCAGTCTCCCACATTTAGTCTTTACTCAAACACTCACACAACTGCACTCTTTAAACACATGCCTTTCATCCGCTGGGAATTTATTCTCGGGTATAGTGTGGGGCATCGGTCCAACATGATCTTTTTTCTGGTGACTACCCAGGTGTTGTCTGGGACCTTCTGAATTTGAAGGGCTTCTGGAACATGCAGGTGAAATTAGGCTCAGGGACAGAAGGACCCATTTTTGGATTACAGTGGGAATGTCCAAGTGAGGAGATGACTGGGATTAACCTGTGCCATTAAATCCACCAAATCAATAAGAAGTACTTAGTGAGAATTGATTGTATACATAAGAACAGTTTACTAACAGAGTTTTGTTTGTTTGTTTTTGTGAACTGTGCTTATTTTAAATTTAGTAACAAAGAGCTTTTAAATTCAAAGGCTGATGTGGAGCTCAAGGGCATGACATCAGAGGAGGGCTGATAAAGTGAAAGTGAGGAAGTTGTTTAACCTCGTGCTTGGTTATTATGAGGGTGTCCAGATGGCAGGAGATTGGTTAAAAGTGGTTATTTCATATCACTTTGGGGAAGGTGACTTACATTTTCTTAATAATGGTTAGGCAAGTACAGGAAGTGGCCCAAGTTAAGTTTCGCTTGTTTTGCAAAATAAGCTAAATTAAGTTTCACTTAGTGGTCTTGTCTGCTCAGGGGATTTTGAAATCCGGTCTCCATTTTCGATTTAATTTGAACACTTCTCCCCTCTTGGTCATTCTCTCTATTGGCTGAGAGTAGAACCAAGTGGTACAACATTACTCTTGGTTACCGCTGTGGACGTAGTTGGGCGAACAATTGCACGTTCTGTTTCTGCTAGTTGAGTTGTCAGGATGGGGAAGGTCGTGCATCCTCAGTTGCTTCACCATCATCGATGTGGGAGGTCCGATCACTGAGTTCCTCATGTCGTCTAGTCCTGATGGATATCATTTGGTGTGTGAGCGTCTGCTGAAAGGCATTTAAACCCCTTGAGAGAATACAGTGCATCAGAGTGGTTAATATAATGAGTGTAATAGCCCAGGACTGAAAAATTCCCCAGAGCAGGGATTCCCAGAAGCCAAGATTTAATCAACTACAGAAATCAAACAAGCTGTAATGGAATACAGCCTTTACTTTGCTGAGTGAGTCTACATTTCTTTGGGTAATGTGTAATTAATCGGCTTGCATTTTCGACGAGTTATTCACATAGGCACAACATGATGTAATAGCAAGCACATAGCCTCACGATTACTTAGGCAGGATGAACCTGAGGATGTTGTCTTTCAGGAGGTGGGGTTGCAGGTGAGCTCCTGCCTAATTTAGGTCTCTGTATGGTCTGAACAATCGGGTGATTAATCAGAGGCATTGCTATGGAAACAAAAGAAAAACAAATGTTAATCATTGGAGCAAATTATAAGCGTCCTTTCTGAGTTTGGAGGGCAGCCAGTTGGGAAAATTTCTAGATTTGAGTCAAAAGTGTATTTTTCTAACTGTTGTTCAGTTACAGCTGCACATTTAAATGGTGGAGTGAGGATGGTAGTTTCCACCCCATGGACTTTCCTGGCTTGCAGTTTGACTGTGTTTGTGATGTTGTCGAGTGTCAGGGTGAACTCTCCTGCATGACCCGCCCAGTAACAGGCATGGAGCATCTTCGCCACGCTCTGCTGGGGCCAAAAGCTCGGGGACAGCGAGCGGGACTAGAATCAGAAGAGGGGTACACTACAGTCTTCCACTGAAACACAAGTTTCTATAGTTGTTCCTAACTGGTTTGTAAAATGAGGCTAGTCTTACTGTTTGGCTCGATTATTTACACAGTGGCAGCAAGGACAGTGATTCTGTGCCTAATCTCAACTATGACATTCCAGTCAAAGTTTTGGTAATATCCACAGGCCTTCATTGGTTTTATAAAATCAACCCTATGTCTTTAAATTTGTCTGGTAATAAGGAATCTAAGATAAGATCTTTAAAATTCTCTCTAGGCTAAGAAGCCAGCCCCAGGACTTGTCCAATTGTATCCGGTTACAAAGAGATATTATATGTAATTAGTATATGTAAAGCCAGCCTCAGATTTTAATTGAGCCTATGTAAATGCATATAGTGTCATTAAAAATAAGAATACTTAACAAAAGTTTCTGAAATCCGGGGAAAAAGAAATGTACTGACTTTTGTTTGGGGGAAAACACATACCTGGGTTAGTAAATTCTGAGAGACTTGTTTCAAAATTTAATATAATGATAATTTATTCTGAGTTTTGTGAAGAGATAATTACATAGTAATAGCTAAGTCCATTTAAAGAAAGAACAGTGAGCTAAAAACACATGAAAATATAGAAAAAACAAATCATTTTATCAGTACAGAAATAGACAGTTGGTTCAACAGAACAGAGTAGAAAGCCCATGCACAAAGTTGTACACATATGGGAATTCAATATTTGATTAAAAAATATCATTTCAGGAAATCTGATTTAGGGTTGGGATAGTTGGTTATTCATTAGGGGGAAAAAGTTGTAACCCTACCTCATGGCATGCATGAAAATAAATGAGAGATGGATAAAGAGTGAAACCATTTTGGAGTGCTATAAATACATTAGAAAAATATGAACTATATTGATGACCTTGGGGAAGGGAAATCCTTCTACAAAAACACACATGTGAACACACAAATAAAAACAAAAAATGTGAAGTCTCAAAATTTGATTACATCATAATGGAACCCTTCTAAGTGACAAGTGCGTGCACGTGTGTGAAAGTGAGAGGCAGCGAACACATTCACCGAGTTACTGGGAAGAGAACAGAATTCTCCGGTCTAATTAGCTGATGCCCAAATTCTTCTTCAGAGTCTTAAACCATGGCTTTGGTTCTTGGAAATGCTCTCCCACGGCTGAGGGGTGCTTTACACCAAGGAAGGTGCTTTTCCGCCTAGTAGCACATTAATCCCCTGATCACTCTCAGATACAGATAGATAAAGGTCCTACCCAGGGCCAAAGGACCTGTGGCAGAGCTGGGGGAAGCAGCAGCCAGCAGAGTGGGAGTCTCATTGGATGCCTGGTCTCTGAACAATGGGCCATCCAGAGAGAAGCTGGGAGACTCCAAAGATGACTTCGCTGATATTGGACTTCTGCCTTGGACTGCTTCTCATCACCAGCTGCCTTAGAAGAACCAGTGTCAGTTTTCTGAATTGCTGGCTGGCTCAGGGACCGTTCATTGGAGTTGGGTGTACAGGGAGGAACAACTGTTTGGAACCCGGAGACAGGCACCCCCAGAGGGGCCTCTCACCTCTCCAACCCGGGGACTGCGGTGCCGGCAGCGTCCCAGGCAGTCTATCTGGCACGCCTGGCCATGGTCCTGCCCTCATTATTTGTCTGGGGAAATCCTTTCTCCTGCACATTCAGGGGGATAGTCCGCTATATTTTACTCTGAAGTTTCTGTTTGACGTTTAGGTCTCCAATCTACTGGGGTTGGTTGTGTGACGGGTATGATTTGGCAACATCATTCCCACCCCCTCCACCCCTCCAAGGATCAGTGACGTTGCTTGCACCATCCCCTCCCTGCTGATCTGCAGGGCCACATGTCACACAAGTCAGGCCTCCTTACTGTTACTGGGCTGTCTCTTTCCTAAAGACTGACACTGAGTTGATGCCGCACTGTCCCAATCACCATAGCTTTTAAGTCTCCCCTGCCTTGTTCTCCGGAATTGCCTTGACTTATCTCAGCTCTTTGCTTTGTATATAAATGTTAGTGATAGTCTATCAAGTCAGGATTTTCATTAGCTTTATAATAAATTCATAAACTCATTTAGGCAAAATGGATGACTTTATAATATTGGATCACCCTATCCATGAGCTTGGCATATCTATTTAAGTTTTTACATCTCTCTTAACATTGTTTTATATTTTTCTCCATTAAAATGTCACATATTTCCAGTTAGATTTTGTCTTTATATTCTTGTTGTTATTGTAAAACGTAGCCTTTGTTTCAATACTCTTCTTTTGTTGAGGTATAATTACATATAACAACACACCCAAACTTTAGTGTCCAGTTTGGTGAGTTCTGACCATCGTAGGTACCTGTTATAATTGCTGCCACTGCAAACAGAATGTAGAACATGCCCATTGCTCCAGCAAATTCCCTCGTGTTCCCTTCTGGCCAACTTCGCCCTGACAACCACCATTCGGATTCCTAGCCAATGTTATCTTTTTAAATTAGTTTTTAACTGTGGTTGTCTAATACACATTTTTATAGAGTCCTTCATTCTGCTCTTTCGATTCTGTGAAAGTACATGATCCCCCCAGTGCCCATGCTCTCATATAGCACTGCTATTTCACGTGAGTTGCCAGGCCTTTCCTGAGAGTATCCGCAGAAGGTGTGCGGGCAGAGAGGGCTTTGCGGGCCCTGGATCACTGGTGGAGAACTGAACTTGCTGTCTTGGCAAAAGCAGCTTTCCGATACTCAGAGAATTAGTGACTTGCATCTCTCGGTGAACTCAACCCCTTGCCTCTCCACTGAATTATCTTAGAAGAAGACAGAAATCTGGTGTTTTCACCCCAGTGTCAGGCTTGTCTAACTTAGCCATTGACTCAGATGTTCGAATCAAGAGTGAGATGGGCAAATGAACCCTCTTGTGGGTAGATACATGAGTCACAAAATATGTTTGGTTTAGTAGCCCCGTGTTCTTGGGGTTACAAGAAGGGGAAGAAACCTGTGGGTACTTGAACTCTAGCCTCAGTTTTATCATCTGTAAAATGGAGATGATTTCAATTTAGATTTTGTTAGTGTTTACCTGTGCCTTCCTTTCCTATCTTACCTTAGTCAGTCCTCAAGGCACTTCTGAAGGAGTAGGTATTCTCCCATTTTACAGATGATGAAACTGAGGCTTGCAAAGGGTGAGCAACTAGCAAGAAGTGGCATCATGCTGATACCCTGCCCACTTACCTAACAGCGTTGCTCTGAAGATCAGGGGAGACTGGGCCTGGGAAAGTGCCCTGAGCACAGAGCTGAGTTTGCACAACTATCAAGAAAAGTGCTGTCCTAGTAAGTTGAATCACATCTGCCAACCCTGCCACCCGCCAGCAAAGCGTGTAACTCAGAGGAGAGAAAAACATTTGCCAAACAGATGTGCTCACCATCGTCATCGCCACCATCATCATCCTCGCTACCTCTCTGATTGTGTCTTGTGCACCAGCATTGTGCAAGGCCTTGGTCCTGGGTCAGTTTCTCTGGGAGCCTGAAGCCCTTTGATCGTGGCCTTCAATCTGACCACTGGTCACATCCCTTTGGGAATTTTCTGAATCTGCACACTATCTCATCCTCTTACGCAACAGATGATCCGTGAGCGTTTAGGCTTTTAAGTGCTCTGAGCAACCCCACAGTTAAGAGACCTAAAACTTTAACTTGGTATTTGTCAAACTGAGTTTGCCAGGAAACTCCAGCCCTCATTTCAGCCCACGAGCTGCTGCAAAGTTGGGGGGAGCATCTGCCGAGATTGAACCCAGGCCTTCTGGTCTCGGTGAGCACGTGATGGCCTCCAGCTGTCAGGAGTTTACAACCCGACCAGAGATGGAAGCCACCTTTCTGTCGACTGGCTGGCGCCATGTCTGGGGGCAGGGAGGCTTCTGGGGGTGGAGGGTTGGGGTGCTACAGGAGACAGGCTGTCTGGGACAAGGGCAGGGGCTGAATGGTGGGTGTAGGTCACTGTGCAGGGTGCAAGATCTGGTGAGAGTGGTAGCTTGGTGGCCAGTCTGGCTGCATGTTCAAATCCTGCCTCTACCACCCACAAGCTCTGTGATGTTTGGCAAGTTCTTGCCACTCTCTACCTCTTGTTCCTTTTCTGTAAAATGGAGATAATTTCGATTTAGATTAACCAGGCAGGACAATAATAATCGTCCCTGCCCCATATGGTGAACACTTGGCCAGTCTGCCAGAGCAAGGCTCCAGTAAATGCCAGCTATTGTTTCTGTGCAAATACTTGTTTTTCTTTTTCTCTCACCTTTAAAGCTGTTTCCTCTTCAGGTGCCTCACTGGGATGCCGGAGTCAACCCATTAGGGGCAGCTGGGGGAGGCTCCACGGTAGAAATCAGGGCAAGATGTGGTCCAGCTGCCTCCTCACGAGGCCTCGGGCTGATCTGGTTCTGGTCCCCTGTGTTGCCGAAAGAGCTTCTTACAGGCTTTGTGGTCCAAGGTGGGGGCAGGGGGGGCGAAGCAGTTTCCCACGAACAGGGTGGCGGAGCTCTTAGCCCTGCCCACATGGGCTCTCTAAACATGCACGCACACTCACACGTGCTCATCCTATGGAGTCCTGGACTATCTTTTTGACAAGTGGCCTGTGGCTGGGAAAGAGACGAGGGACTTTTCCCGGGGCATCTGGCTGCGTGGAGCCCTGAGCTTCGGCAGGAGGATCCGAAGGAGCCTGGAGCCTCCGTTGGCTGAAACGTTTTCATCTGAGTGTCCAGAATTCTACTGTTAGAAAGAATCTTTGGGTTGAGGCCACTGGGCCTCCAAGAAGGTCCTCAATGTGCAAAAACATACCTGGGGCAGAGTAGCAGGGGCAGCCCATTGTCACCACAGCTTCCGGGGCCTGGAGCAGTGGGACCCCGGGTGGGTAAATGCTGACAGATGGCACACCGACTTCGGAGCTGGTGGAGGCCCCGAAGGGCAGAGCTGGGCAGAATAGCCCTGGTGGGGAACAGGCGGCCCCCAGAGGCCAGGGAGGGGGCTCGGAGGCCAGCACTCCAGTTTCAGCGGTGCCAGTGTTTTGAGGGTGAAGACTTGACCCTATGGGTCAAAGATGGGAACCCCTCATGGGTAAACCGAGGCAGCAGTTCAGACCATTGTTAAGGTTCACCGGTGGCGTTAGGACTGAGGAAGGACTCACTGAGCCCAGTTTTTCTGGTTCTTTGCTGGCAGAAGCACCCAGATACTGAAGTAGCAGTGTGCCAGGTGGGGACTGAGGATGCGGTAAGAAGAGCCTGCCCCTGGGAGGTGACGGAGGGGACCCCAGTGTGAGTGAAATGCCAGTCCTGGGAAGCAGCCCAGGCAGGCAGGGAGGCAGGTGTGGAACTGAAGGCTCTTTGGCCCCGGGGCCCTTTTGGCCGCACCTTGCCGGGACCCTCCTTCCCTTTCTCCACTCCTTGCCCTGTTCAGCCCCTTCCTCACCCACTTCTCCTCTCATCTCTCTTCATCTCCCAACACCCCCCTTCCATCAAGGAAACCCAAGGCCCAGCGTTTCCTTTCCTTATTCTGTCTTCACAAGGACAGATTCCCCATACCCCTCTCAAACTGCCCCCAAGCCCCCAGGGTGATGGCCTTGTAATGACAGTAAACACCCCCTGCTGTCTGGGGTGCTGGAGCAGGTCGGGGTGGGGCTGCTTCCAGTGGCTCTTAACACAGCTGTTCAGGATCCCCAAGCTCAGAATGTGACACCCCCTGAGTTAGCGACCATACAGAGAAACCCGCAGGAGCTCAGGTTTTCCTAGGCTTACTGGAAATCAGGTTGACTTTTCTGGGAAGGGCAGGGTCAGCCTTCTGTGGAATCAGGCCCCGTTGAGGTCCTTTATGCCAGAAGTCTGGGGTCAGGCTGTGCTGGGGGAGGGGGTCCAAGGTTGGAATATTTGGGGGGGAGAGTCTTGGGCAGTTTTAAGAGTGAGGTCTCTGTAGATTCCTTCTAGGAACCTCTGGAGCTGTATTTCAGTACACTTCGCTCAGCTGTGAAAGGCATCCTGGGAGGTCAAGGGTGAGCTATGAGAATCTGCAAAACAACAAGAATAAGAGATTAAACAGCACTCTGCCTTGGGCTTGATGTCAGCAATGGCATTCCTCCCTGGGACCGCCCTGCCTCCAGCTGGCAAGTCAGGGGACCTGCTTTCTCTCCATCTCAGCTGTTCCATGTGTAGGGTCTTCGGTTAATACAGGGAGGGTGGGGGTGGGAGGGCAGTAAGGCTTTCCGGGCTTCCAGTGATGGGATTTCCTGTGGACAGCAAAGGGCGTCTCTGACGTGCTCCTCCTGGCCAGGCACAGCCTCTGCGTCTCTGTGCACTGTTTTTTCCTTTCTTTAGGATTAATGGAACTCGCAGGAATGTTACTGATAATTACCCTTCTCTCTGTTTTTATTGTTACTTGAAGATGCTCACTAAGTATTTGGGGAGTCAGGCCTGACAGGTGTTCAGGAGAGGGAGGGTCACATCCAGTGCTGGAGAGGTAGCCTTGGACTGAGCACAGAGCTGGCTCCCGGTGGGGCCTGGGTGCCACGGTGGACACTGGGCTTTCCATCCTGGGGCCTGTGGGTCTGGGAGTGTTCTCTCTCCTCCCCTGGGTCTTCCTAAGGCAGGCACTCAGGTCATGGGTGTTTCCCTTGGACTGGAGCTGGGAGGGAATGGCTGCTGAGACCTGAACCCTCTGCTGATGGGGCAGCCTGGGGGGTGGGCAGGCTGGGGGCATCAGCCTGAGGCTGTGCAGGGACAGTGGGGAAGGCCTCGCCCACCCAGGGCCGGGGTGTGGGGGGGTGGCTGCCCGAGTAGCCTGCAGCTGCCGCATTGGGCACAGCATGCCGGGCAGGAGATAACTCAGTACCATGGCCACCTACCTGCACCATTCTAACCCTTGAAGGCCCATGTCAGGGCCCTCCTTCTCCATGAAAACTTCTTTGAAGGCAAAATAAAGTGAGACAAACAGATGAACTAACAAACAAGCACACCCTTCCTCCGTGCTCAGCTCATCCTGGCTTCTCTTTCCACTAACTCATGTGGTCCAGACCAGACAGGTGGGACTCTCCGCCATCTTGCATTTAAATCATTTCAGTTTTTTTCCATGGGTTTCCAGGTAGGACACGGTCCCTCCAGGGAACTGCATGTCCCCTACCTGTCCGAGAAGCACAGGAGCCCCTTTCAGAAGTGCTGGCGGTGGGAGTCCGGGGACTGTGCACTCGGCACGGCACGGCCCCCCGCCCTCAGCCTCGGGCAGGCAGTGGGCACCTGCCCACACTTCGCCCTTCTCTCCCTGTTCAGTTGGTCTCTGTACTTGTCACTCCTTGTGCCATTTGCTCAGCTTTTTCTCACCTCCTCTGGCCTCTGGATGGGAATGAAACCCACAGAGAAATTTCTGTCCTTGCATCTATTCAAGGAAGAAACGTCTCTCTCTGCCTCCTGCCTTCACCGCTGTCCCCCACTTGTCATAAGGACAGTGATGGCCCTGGAGGACCTGAGGGGCTGCTCTGTGGTCAGTCATATTCAGAGACACTCAAGCCATTTAAATGGTCAGTCCTTTTTTTTTTTTTTTTTTGCTTTCTGATGCTTTACAAAGTGAAAGCCACCAGAGCTCATGGATTCTCTGAGCGGCTCATTCTGTCGGCGTCTGTGAAGGTGAGATGCGTCTCATCCCCTGAGGAGGCCTGTGGTCTCTTCCGTTGGGCCCCTCCCTAGGGACCACTTACAGTTCTTGCCTTGGGTGCTGTCAGGGACCACATTAGTGATGTGGACTGAGGTCGCCAACCTGTGTGAGGAGGAGCATGTGGTTCCGACGACCCTCAGTGTGGCGTCTCCGTGCTGTCCCTCATGGCTGCGTTACTTGTCACCAGGACCCAGGCTGGGCCCCTGAGTGTGCTGGTATCCTGAAGAAGTCTCTGAAAAGACCCTCCAGTCAGGGCTCCATTTCTTTCTCAGGGACACATAAAACAGAGCTGCACCTTACAGTCCCTGATGGCTTGTGGTCCTCTGCTGACCAGAACTCCCTGTCCCCATGCTGGGGGCACAGAACAGTCACTCTGTTAGCAAACTCCAGCATGGTGCAGCCGCTGAGCGTCCTTCTGTGGACCCAGAACACAAGTCCACCAATGCCAGAAGGCAGTGCCAGGCCTCCCACCTGTTCAGAGTCCTCCCAGCACACTCGGCTGGGCTGTTAAGAGAGAGCGCCCACCGACAAGACAGCTGGGGCCTGGCTGCAGAGCGAGGCTGGGCTCGTGAACCCTGGAATCCGTGTGGCCTCAGCGCCACCAGGAGGTGGCTCCGGATGAGGTGAACAGGCTGGTGGGACGGGGAGGTCCTGTGTGTTGGTAGCGTTCTTTCAGGGTACAGGGAGCAGAGACACTAGCGCACTTCAGGTGATGGGAGTTAACCAGAGAGTGGACAAAGCCCTGGTAGTGGCCTCAGGAGCCGTGTGGTCAGTGTCCCACCTGTGCCCCAGCTCCCCCTGCTTTTACTTCTCCCTCTCGGCTTCTAGGACCAGGGCCTGCTTCTAGGAATGGCTCAGGCCCAGCACCCCAGGAGCAGGAGCCCCCACTCCTGTCACTCAGCCACTGCGAATGCACACCATCGCCACTGGGCGGGTTCTCGTGCCCTGCCCCCTCCAGGGTCGCTGGGCAGCCCGTAAGTGGCTGTTTTAGCTTCGGCACCAATTTCTGGCCAATCAGATGTGGCCTAGCTCACAGGACACCCAGTAAGGAACCACCTGTACCCACACTCCCACAGGAAGGGGCAGTACTGCTGCTCAGGCAATGGGCACCGGCCAAAGGTACAAGTGATAGGGTCTCCCGCCTTCACGGTCACCCTTCCTAGGCACTGTGCATTTCAACCAGGGGTTCGTCGTTGTTGTTTTTTTGAGATATAATTGACATGCAATAGTATGTTAGTTTCAGGTATACAACATAATGATTCGATATCGGTATTGCTAACATGCTAACTATTCTCGTTCAACCTTCCTTTGCTTCAGATTTCCTAAGGCCCCTCAGCTGTGACCAGACGCTTCTGCAACTTCCATGGTGCCCACTTCCACGGGCGGGCGTTCTCTTCCTTGTTATGAAAAATGGCACAAAGGGCCCCAGCATGGGCCCACTACACAGGGCCCACGGCCCACCCAGCACCAGTCCTACTCCCACGCGGGGCCCTGATGCGTGTGTTAGGAAGGCCTGGTTTGCCTTGGGTGCTAACCCCACAGTGTCCTTGGGTGTTATTTCATGTGCCCTTGCTTTGCATTGCTAACCCATTATGATTCTCTCAGCGGGACACCACACACACACACACGTGCTCTTTGCTCTTGGTGCTGGCACGTCCCCTCACTCGGCAGTTTCTGACTTCATCTTGCCTGGGGTTCCTAAAGAAGCACAGTCCGGCTCTGACTTCTCCTGCCAGACGCCCTTGTTCCCACAACAGCTTCGGAACTTTCTAATGTGTCTGCATNCTTTGCATTGCTAACCCATTATGATTCTCTCAGCGGGACACACACACACACACACACACACACACACACACACACACACGTGCTCTTTGCTCTTGGTGCTGGCACGTCCCCTCACTCGGCAGTTTCTGACTTCATCTTGCCTGGGGTTCCTAAAGAAGCACAGTCCGGCTCTGACTTCTCCTGCCAGACGCCCTTGTTCCCACAACAGCTTCGGAACTTTCTAATGTGTCTGCATCGTGTGGGCTGTGCTGAGACCCGGCGGAAGCCTGGCTTTGGAGGACAGGGCTTGTTCCTTCTCTTTGCTTGGATGGGTCAGACCACGGTGGGAGAGTGGGGACGGGGGGTGTTGCAGAGCCTGGCAGAAGGGCCTTGTCTCCCACCACGGTCAGGCTCCTGAAAAGCTTCCCATCCCTCCACGGTAGTTCTTTATCAAGACACGGGGGTGGGGGGGCTGCGTGGAGTCCACACCAGGTTCCTCCCCAGGCGAGTGAGGCTGGGGCCGGGACACAGAACGCCCCTCGTCTTTGCTTCACCTGTGTCCTGGCTGCTCCCCACACCCTGAGCCTCACTGGTCCGAACCCAGGCTCCGGATGCCCATGAAAGAGAGGAGGGAGGGTACAAGCAGCTCTCTCCAGCCCTCGTCTGTGGGCAACTGGGGACACTCCAGAGTGAAGACGAGGAGCCCTCGGGAGCCCTGCGGAGCCCAAGTATCCACAGGGGTGAGGGGTGGGNCAAATTCCTCCCCAGGCGAGTGAGGCTGGGGCCGGGACACAGAACGCCCCTCGTCTTCACCTGTGTCCTGGCTGCTCCCCACACCCTGAGCCTCACTGGTCCGAACCCAGGCTCCGGATGCCCATGAAAGAGAGGAGGGAGGGTACAAGCAGCTCTCTCCAGCCCTCGTCTGTGGGCAACTGGGGACACTCCAGAGTGAAGACGAGGAGCCCTCGGGAGCCCTGCGGAGCCCAAGTATCCACAGGGGTGAGGGGTGGGGAGCACCATGAGTGTCGTTCCATCTGCCCTGTTGCTCTGGACGGTGGCCCGGCCGTCTCTCCTGTGTCCTCGGCTGACAGGGGCTGGGGTGGGGCTTGGCACTTGTGGGGCGGGGCATGTGCTGTGGTCTGTTACTAGCACCTCTGAGGCTCCCTCGCTCTGGGGCCTTGCCTCTGCTGTGTTTTCAGTGAGAGGAAGCAAAGGGCAGCTTCCTTGGCCAGAGGGATTGGAGCACGAGCCAGGGGGTGGGACAGATTTTTGCCCCTTCCTGCTGCCCTAGGTTTCTCCACTGTGGACTCCTCCTCTGCCTTCCTCAATTCCCGGAAAGAAAGAAAGACCAAGCGTTAGGCCAACTTTGCTAAAGAGAAGCATCTTCAGGTGCTGCTGAGAAAGGGCAGAGGCAGCACAGGCCTGTGGTGCCCCCCAGGGGAGAGCACGCCCCTGGGTTCGCTGCTGGGGCTCCGGATGCGAGCTGATCCCGCTCGTGAAAACCCAGGCTTCATTCTAAAAACGAAACATGGGATGGAGAGAAGGGGAACGGAAGTCATCACTCACTTCATAAAACTTACTTCAATTATGTTTCACTTACAAAGGCGTTCCTTGTAGGGCACCTCTAAAAATCTGTCCTCTCACCCTACACGTAAGTCCCTTGGTTTACGGTAGTTAGGGATTTACAAACGTCCTCCCCCCACGAAGGTGGAAAAGATGGGACTTACTATGAGAACCCTATAATAGAACGAAGCACTCTCCAAAAGGGCAAGAATTGGTTTTATATATTATTCTTACTGCCATTTAATTTTTTCTTTAAGGCAATAATATTGTTTATATGATTAGAACTTAATACAAGGGTTCAGCAAGCTGGCTAGATATATAATATCCAAAAGCTGTTCATTAGAAATAACCAAATAGAAGATAAAATAGAAAAAGAATCTCATTCAAATAAAACTACCCAAGACCTTTATGGGGAAAAGCAATAAACCCTTTGTACCAAGACGATGGCAGGAGAGTCCCTGGGAGGGACTCCTCTCAGCTGGTGGCTCCGTGGTGGTCCCTGCTGTGCGACCCAGGGAGCAGGACCTGATACAGAATGACGAAAGCCATCAGTGTTTTGGGGTGGAACTGAGAGGTCCCTGACTAACTGGACAGTCAAGTTTCTGAGAATTCAGACATGATCTAATGATGGGAAAAGGAAGGTGCTGGAGGCAGTGGTGGTAGAGGCCCTGGGGGCCAGGATCCAGCTGGCAGCCAGTCGAGGGACAGTGGGTGGCAATGCAGACAGAGGCAGGGTGGCATCAGCGGTTGGCATGGACCCCAAAATAGCCCAGAGTCCTGCAGAAGGGCAGGGACAGCTGGTCTGGAAGCAGCGCTGGAGGGCAGCGAGGCCGATGACCCACATCAGCCCTGAGATCACGGGACAAGAGAGAGACAAGGTGTACCCACGAGGCACACTGATGACACCCCTGTTTCTGAGGAGCTCCCACTCTAAAGAGTTAGTGGCTGTACTTGTTACTTGTCCCCACTCACCTCACCTTCCCGACCAGCCCCTGGGTCCTCCGTGTTGGTGCGTATGTATTCACAGCAGGGTTGGGAAGGCTGAATACTTTCATATTGAAATGTGTGTGTGTGTACATATATACCTAGGTAGGCATACAGACAAACAGGAGAGGTGACATGACGAGGGACGGGGGGACTTAGGGTTGAAGCAGTGATCGTCAACTGCAGCGTTTTGGGCCAGAGAAGCCTTGGCCATAGGCACTGTCCTCTGCGTCAGAGGACGTTAGGAGCCTCTGGACCTTCGCCCACTGGATGCCGGCAGCATCCCCTGCCCAGCCACGACACCCAGACATGTCCCCAACCAGTGTGCCCCGTTGAAAACCAGAAGGTTGAAGGTGTGAGTGGTTAGAGAATGAGAACAGGACGTAACTTAGATGAACTTGCGAAACTCTCGGCCTTCTGTCTGCGGCCCTGATGGCATTCCAGCAGGCTCTTCTGAGCTTGTGTGCAAGCACAGTGGTTTCTACTGGCTTCCTTCGACTGGCTCGTCCCCGAGTTGGCCGTGCCGCGGACGTTAGCGGCCACATTGGTCTCTGCGGGGAAGTGCTGGTGGTGGGGGAAGAGGGGTGTCGCCTGCCTTCTTCTGAGGCTCGACCTCCAGCCTTTCCTCAGCTCCATGTTCTCCATGTAAAAACCTGGTCTGTAAACAAGCATGAGTCTTCCTTCAGGAAGCTATGTCTCCACTCAAATGTATCGAGGACTTAAAACACATCATCGGCACTGTCTTCATTCAAGGGCTAATAGATCACTTATTAATATCAAGACTAGGTTCAGTAATTTTGCTTCTTGGACGTTTATCTCAGTGTGAGTTATGAATATCATTCAGCACACAAACTGGTTTTCAAATTTTTTAAAAAAATACAAGACAACAACAAAAATAACTCAACTTAAAAAATGGGGAAAGGACTTAAAGTAGATATTTCTCTAAAAAAAGGTATACAAGTGGCCCCATAAGCACAGAAAAAGATGCTCACGTCACTGTCACTAGGGAAATGCAACTCAACACTGCAGTGAGGCATCCCGACACCCTGCAGGCTGGCTCCTACAAAGCACACAGAAAACAGCAAGTACTGGTGCGCGTGTGGAAACACCGAACACGTGTGCGCTGCTGACCGCCGTGTCACATGGCCCCGCTACGGTGGAAGGCAGACAGCAGGGCAACTCCTAGAAGTACAGAGAACAGAGTTCCCACACTTACCCGGCTGCTCCGCTTCTGGAGAAGTGCCCAGAAGAGCTGTAAGCAAGGCACGAGCAGGCATCTGTCTGCACGCCGTTGCTCTCGGGGGCCAACGCGGCGGGGACTAAACAAACGAGCTGTGGTCTGCACACACCATGGCATAGTGCTCCGCCTTAAAGGAAGGATGTTCTGGCACACGCTGCAATATAGACGAACCTGTGGGCATGACACCAAGTGAGACCCGCCAGTCACGAGAACACAGACACTGTGATTGATTCCACTGGCGTGAGGCGTCTGGAGCCGTCAGATTCAGAGAGCGGGTTGGTGGCTGCCGGGCTGCAGGGGGACGGGGGTTACTGTTTACTAGCCGCGTAATTTCAGTTTTGTGGTGGTGGTTGCATAAGCTGTGGAAGCACCTTATGCCAATAAGCTGTACACCTAAAAATGGTGAGGACAGTAAATTTTATGTTATGTGTATTTTACTACAATTAAATTTTTTTTAAATGTAAGAAATAACAGGAAATGAGTAGCTGAGTTTAAGGCAATATTTATTCCAATTCCTCATGACCATATTATATCATCTAAGGCGTAAGTGGTGATTACTTGGCAAGGACGCGACTCCTCTGAAGGCCCCTCTGCAGCCGGGCGTTCGTTCGGAAATGCATTATATTCAGTGGAAGCCCGAGAGCACTTGTTCTGGGCTCTTCTGGTGAAACTCAGTTGCTTCCAGTGGCAGCCGTTTCCACAGCTGCCCTCAAGGTCACCGGGTCACCGTGGCCGGGCCATGTGCAGTGAGAGTGGCTGCGGCGGGCTCCACGCTCTCAGGCTGTTTTCTCGATGATGACTGCGATGCCCTGGCCGCCTCCAATGCAAGCCGATCCAACGGCGTACTTTCCACCCCGACGCCTAGGGAAGACAGCAGTGGCCGAAATCTACTCAATCTGCTGAAGTCATTAGGTAAGTATTAAGTTGAATTACTAATGGTCACATTTGTATTATTCATTTGCATTCATCCCATCATCTCAGTATTTTCCTCAACCCTTGGTATTCTAGTCACAACAGGAGAGTAAGAATTAGAAAAGAAAAAGCAGCGGTGGCGTGCTGGGACACTGGTGTCCCACCCACACTTGACAGAGGTACCAAGTGAAAGTCTGCAGTCGACGAGAGGGCGGACTGACGACTCAGCCCAGGAACACCGGTGCTCTGGGCTGAAAATGGGCACCACTGGCCCAAGTGTACGATGGCAGTCCAGGTGACCAACAGTGCGTCGCTTGTCAGCCTGCTCACGCCTGTCCAAGAGAAGATCATGGCGATCTGTGACCTTCCGTCCATGAACTCCCCACAGGTGGCGTGCAGCTGGCCTGACAGGTCGCAGGCTTCTCGGTAGGACTGGTGTGGACAAGATCTACAAGGGCCAAGTGGAGGTGACTCCAGGTGAACACCACGTGGAAAGCACTGATGGCTGGCCTGGTGCCTTCACCTGCTCTGACCTAGATGCAGGGCTGGCCAGGACTGCTGCTGGAAATAAAGTGTTTGGGGACTTGGAGGGAGCTGTCGGGGGAGGCCTGTCTAACCCTCACAGCGCCAAGCAATTCCTGGGCTATGATTCAGAAAGCAAGGAATTCAATGCAGGCGTCCATCAGAAGCACATCACGGGCCAGAACATTGCAGATTATATGAGCTACATAGTGGCAGAAGATGAAGATGCTTACAGGAAACAGTTCTCTCAGTACACAAAGAACACCACACCCCGAGGCACGATGGGGGAGACACACAAGAACGCTCACGCTGCACTGCGGGAGAGTCCAGTCTGGAGGACACGCCTGAGAAGGAAGTTAAGAAGAGGTGGGGCATCTCGAAACGTCTCCTGCCCAGAAGAAAGACTGGGTGGCTTACAAGGCAAGCACCCGCAGAGCTAAGGGTGGGCTGCTGAGAGCTAGTGAACCACACCACGGTTTTCCGTGAAGATTTTCCAGATAAAGACAACAGACTTACTTACTGACCAAGCCCCTCCCCCAACCCCCCGCAAAAAAAAGCCAGCTTGGCCTCAGTGCACAAGAGGAGTGGGGAGAGGAGGTGAGTGAGACAAGCGGAGGTGGAGAAAGGTGGGCGGGGGGCCGGTAAACACCTAGTCCCTTCGGTTTATATGGCTTCGGATGTTTACAGCACCTCTGACTAAGTGTAAATAGTGAAGCCTGTCCATGTGAAAGGAAGGTAATTTAGAAACATTTTAAGTCCCTTTCATAAAAAACAGACTCCCTTAAAGTGCCATCGCCTCCACTCCTCCGTCTTGATGGGATGACCTTGAGAGAACGGTTGGGAACTATTTTTGTGCATGTCAATCACTCATTTCAACTCAGTGAATCACAAAATGAAATAGGAGTCCTATTTACCTTAACCTAACAGGGAGCCAGCGTGAGTTTTTGTCCTGACATATTTGGTTTCACTGGCAATTTTTCTACTAACAGAGCAAAATGGTCCAAAATACACAGTAGCAGCAGCAGCAGCAGCACTACCATCAGAACAGAAAGTACCAGACACACAGAAGGTGCCCCTTGGAACCTGGGAACAGCAAGGGGAAACTGAGTTCAGATCCAACTCATCGGTCAGCTTAGGTTTCTTAGAGGACAGCATCTAGGTAAGAACCCTTTGGTATTTCTATTTCTCTAAATAACTTTATCTCAGGCAGGCGGATCCCCCAGGGGACACGCAGCCAGCAGGAGGGCCAGCGTGCCTCCCACGAGCAGGGCTGCTAACAAGTCAGTGGGGTCGTTGACACAGACCAGCTGCAAAGGGGTGCCCAAGCAACTGCGTCCTGGTGAGAAGCAGCGCAAAGGGGATCTGAGGAAGAACGAAAAAATGTTGGATTGTTTGGGGGGAACCTAGATCCGTGCCATGTCTACAAAAGAGGAAAATCTGAAATCCAACAATTTCTAGCAAGTACCTTAATTCATGAACCAGGTGGGTGGTAATTCTTGTTCCAGACGCTCCCAGTGGGTGACCCAAAGCAATGGCCCCTCCATTCACGTTGGTTTTACTTGGGTCAAGATCCAAACTCTTCTGAACAGCCAAGTACTGGGAAGCAAAGGCTTCATTCACCTTCAAAACGACAGAAACACTGATAAAAATCCTTATTCACAAACTGATTTTTAACAGAGTTGTTCAGTCCCATTGATAGCTAGTTTTGCTGCTTTTTTCCCCAATGTAAATTACCTTGCAAGATTATTTTAATTTATCTTTAGTTGTTCTCTGTAAGAAACACCAAGTTTGAAAATGGCACTGTAAGTCCAATGCATCCTTCAGAGAAAAGAAGTCCTCGGCAATATCACCCACGAACACTAGAGGCGGCGGGACACTGCGGGGCCCACAGGTGCTGCAGCCAGCTGGGCGGTTCACACCTTGGGCGCACGCACCTTCTTTTATCCTCTGGTTGACTTCTAAATTCTGGGGGGTCGGGGGAGGACAAGAAACTTCTAGATTTGGGACCAGATACTGTTTTTCTATTCAGTTCTTGACTTGTATTTTTTCACTTTAATCCATAAAATAGGGTTAAAAGTACTCATCCCCCCCCCCACTTTATATAGAAATCATTTCAGTTCAATAGGCACATTAATAGTCAAAAGTGTAATAGGGTCTTATAAGGTCCTAAGATTTTTCCAGGAACTTATACTTTAGGAGAAACCAGCCTGTTTGAACTATCTACACATAAAGGAAACATTTTAACTAGGTAAGGGAAGCGCACCAATGTAAGTCACGTAATGAAGCGGCACTTGATTAGATGTGCGTCGTTTGGAAAGGCCAGCAGCACCCAAGCGAAAGAGCCACGGAGGGCCAGGCTGCGGCCACTTGCACCGTGGACAGTGGTGGTTTATTCACGCTGTTAAAACGCCAAACACTCACCTCCACCAAATCCATGTCCTTCAGGCTCAGTCCTGCTTTCTTCAGTGCCCCCTTGACAGCAGGGACAGGACCTGTGTCAGAGCAAAAGCCAGCGTCATCTCAGGTTTGTTTATGGACCAAATGTTCTCATCTTGGGAACAATGTGACAGCTGTTAGTAGCCACAGATCTTTCTACCTTGACAGCACACTCTTAAGTCATGTGACAATGACGGAACAAAGCACAGGACCAAGGGGAACAGCGGTTTCCACCGTCAAACTGTAGCTGACAGCCTCTCACGAGGCATCCCAGCATGAATGGCTGCATCCTGACAGCCGAAGGGGTTCTGCAAGGGAGTTCAAGGCCATTTTCAGGTCATGCTTCCTACCTAACGGTGACTCGGACTTCAGTGCTCTCCTGGGGTACAAACCACACGCATTCTTGGCATAGATGCGATTGTGCCTACACTCTGAGTTTTCGGGCCCATCTGGACAATGGAGAAGAAACAGCAGCGGCCTCTCCGCATAGGCCCTGCAGGAGAGGAGGCCACGAGGCCTCGCAGGAAAAGGGGTCTGAAGGGCGCAGATGTCTGCGACTCCAGCGGAAGGCAGAGAGTCGAACGACACACACACCCCACTGGCGAACCACAAACCCACACAGTGAAACTTGAGCTCCCAGACTTCTGATGACCACCAGTGACAGTTTAATATTGCTCATGATTTTAAAATAAATTCATTTCCCCCCCAAAAGGCCAAGAATCTGACTAGAGATGAGAATCTACTTCTCTGTCTCTTCCAAAAGAATAAAATTGCCAATAATGTCTAAAAAAATGTGGTATGTTCTGTTGAATTCAAGTAGTCAAACATTCTACAACAAGCTTCCCATATATATCCAAGATGAGATGGGAAATCAGCTTTTCCAAGAAAAGTATAATGCAATCTAAATATAACGGCACTTATTTTGTCATGTAACTAAAATGCTTTTTAGGCAACAGTCTGCAAATCGGTAGGCTGTGCTCTTCAACATCAAGCACAAGTTCTGCACTGGCTTAACACCGAACCCACTTCCAGATTCTCTCTGTATCTCCAAGGCATGGAAACGGGTGGACAGCTGAGAGTAGAGCACCACTGCCCGGCGTGGTCAGCGCAGGCAGCACCCTACAGGGGAAGACATGAAGAACTGGAGGGGGCACAGCCACTGTACACAGTTCCCGCCTTCACGACCCCAGGAAGCCCGACTCAGTGTGCTCGTGTGAACTCAGAACTGTCACGGGCAATTGTACCAACACGCCACACTTCATTTTTAAAGGACTGTTCCCATACCACGCTGCTATTTACTGGGACTCAGGAAGGTACAGCATTCTCATGGGGAAAAGGACACTTCACTTCTAGTCGTGGCTCCAACTACTAAGAGCCAGCCACATGACCAGGGGCACCTTTTTGGGCCACAAGCTTCCCATCAGAAGCGCTTTGAATTAGTTTTTTAACCTTTTTCTTTAGAAGCATTGGAATCCTTTTTAGAAATAAAGCCCAATAATAAAGGTAGAGCCGCTCTGGCTAAGAGGCTCAAAGTCCTGCCCAGCAGCCCCCACCACTGCTGCCACCCCTGGGGGGTGGGAGTTCCAGGGAACACCCTGTCCGTGACCGTGTCCCTGGTTGGAGGCGTCAAGTTCTTTCAAGTTCTGGCTTCCCCCCTTGCTCTGGGTCTGCAGCTGCACGGCAGGGAAAAGCACTGCCGCACGTTGAGTAACCGTGGAACTGAGGATGCACCCTCTCCAGAAACTAGGCCGACGGGTCCATCCTCATTAGGTAGGTATGCAGGTGTCTGTCCTCCTGCTGTTCGCCCTGCGTTCTCCCGTTGGTGCCTTGTTTCACCCCACAGCACAGCTGAGAGGGAGGCTGTCGGGACAGAGGGGGCATCCGGCACGGGGGCATCCGGCACGGGGACACTGGCACACACACAGCTGCGGCCGCGCCCGAAGGAAGAAGACCCCCCGCCGGCCACTCACCGCACTAAGGGAGACCATCAGGGCCTGGCATAGAAGAAAGGCAAACTACCTTTCCTTGCTTCCTCACTATTTTAATGTATCAGAACCTACTAAACGAGGTTAAACTGAAAAAGAACCACAGAATAACTACTTTCCAATATCAGATAAATTTGACTGATGATCATCACAAACATCTAGACACACTGAAAGAACCCCATAGTCTCAGGTGCTGCCCTGCAGCTGTGAAAACGAACTCACGTGGGGTCACAAGTGCATCTGATGGTCATTCAGGGCTGGGGACCACTGCTCTCAATGCCAAGGGGATAAATGCCACACGGACACACAGATACAGCCCCACCTTGGCTCTGGAATGTCTTGGTTCCCCAACAATTTGGTTCTCGACCAGGTTGTTCATAGAAAAAGTGTCCAACTGTCCAACTAAACCTGAGGTCCCAACAACCCTTTCATGCTGATGCCTGTATGATTTGGTCACGCGAATCTCGGGCGACAAAGGCGAGTAGGTTTTCGAACAAATCGCTTTTCAAACAGTTTTCTGGAATGAATTAAGTTCAAGAACCAAGGTTTCACTGTATTTAATTTTTCAAGCTACTTTCCATCTCTATGACAAAAACTGTGTTTTGCTGATAGTGGGTAGCTGAAAGCTAATAAACTCTTAAGGCTATAGCCTTAAAGGAAAAAGTTGACTTTTAACAGATGTTTACATAGTATACAGTTTTTAGTGATATAATTGGCAACACGGTGAAAGATGGCAAGGTATGGACACGCCAGCTGGCTTTCTTAGAAATTTGGTACAGAACACAGCAGCAAATGTGTTGGGTATGAACCTAGTCATCAGAAGGGTAGGACCTGGAGGCTCACAGGGAAGGATCTTTGAAAAGGCAGGCCAGCCACAAGTCATCCCCTTTCAATCTTGGGACCTACTTCAAAAACCAATTTAGGTCCTGGCTGGTGTGGCTCAGTGGTTGGGCACTAGCTGGACTGTGAATCAAAAGTTAGCCGGTTCTATTCCTGGTCAGGGCACATGCCTGGGTTGCAGGCCAGGTCCCCACTTGGGGGTGTGCGAGAGGCAGCCAATCAATGTTTCACACACCGTTGTTTCTCTCCCTCCCCCATTGTCTAAAAAATAAATGAATACAACCTTTTAAAAATGTGTTAAGAAAATACAATTTAGTTAGTAAAAAATGGCCTAAGATTTGTCTAATCTCATTGACAAATCTCTGGATCTACCAAGAAGCTAAGTCTCCACCCTGGGGCAGGCTTTTCCTTGGGGTGTGAGGGGACAGATCAGAACCTCTGGGCACCAATTTTACTTTCGTGAGGCACCTAATTGGTTCCCTGTTTCCCCGCAGAATGGTGACAGGAACTGCTAAAATTCAGCATTATCTGCAGTTTCTAGCAGTGCTTTCAGCAGAAAGCTTTTTGTTCTACTTCATACCCTTCCAGCTAAGACTGGATACGCGCTTGTAGGAAGTCGCAGATCTCTTGCTAGTGCTTTGCCAATGCAGACACACTGTTTATAACTCCTCACTGTCCTGTTGAGCCTCAGCTGAGACAGGCGAGCACTACTCTGACTTCCCGAGACAACCGAGCAAGAAGGGCATGGACTTCGAGCTGGAGTCGCACCCTGGCTCCCTGCTTGCTGCTTTGGAACTGTCTGAGTCGACCTCCCCACGCCTGCCTCAGTTTTCTCCCCCACCAGGAAGGCTCACTTACGAGGGCCGGAAGGGGACAATCAGATACATCAATGACCCCACATAAAACACTTGACAGGGCGTTCATCTGCTCTACATACAGCCTTCGCTATTTTGCCCCACGGTTTCTCCCATCTCATATTTTCTTTATCAGGTCGGTACCTTGTAATTCTGTTATTTTTCTGTTACTTTTATTTTTAAATTATTTATTTATTTATTTCTAGAGAGGGGGGAAGGGAGGGAGAGAAATATCAATCAGTCGCCTTTTGTTTGCACCCTGTCTGGGACTAGACCATCAACCCGGGTATGTGCCTTGGCCGGGAACTTAACTGGTGACCTTTCGCTTTGTGGATGACAATCAACAGAGCCATACCAGTCAGGGCTCTGTCTGTCAACTGGACAATAAGACATGACTGCTGCCCACAGCAGTCTACACAGTCTTGGTTTTCCTACTGAGACTAATAGTTTTTCTTATAGACTGGCAACCTTGATTTGGCTACTGTTTCTGGAATCAGAATGCCAAAGAAGATTTATCTCCAGAAATGTAACAGAACCAGTTTGTTTCCCTACAAACTTACCAATACCCATGATAGTGGGGTCACATCCAGACACAAAATAGCCCACGATTCTCGCCAGTGGTGTGAAGTTATGCTTTTTAACAGCATCTTCGCTGGCAAGGATGATAGCTCCAGCACCGTCACATATGCCCTTGGAAACAAAAACAAGGTTAACTGAAGGGTAAAGAACCTAGTTACTCAAAGTTTGAACTAACGGGGCCATACTCTCAGGATGACAGCAATTCTGAGAAGCAGGGCTGGAACTTACACTAGCAGCACTCTGGTGGATTAAAGAGATCACTAAATGTAGGCACAGAACATAGCCTCACTACGGGAAAACAGGAAAGAATGTCAAGGAAAAGCTTATTTCCAGATGTGGGTAGATGTAAGGAGGAATCTGATGAATCGTACACATGAGAAAGAAAAAAAGTATGAAAACCAAGCCCTGGCTGGTGTAGCTCAGTGGATTGAGCGTGGGCCTGCAAACCACATGATTGCGGTTCGATTCCCAGTCAGGGCACATGCCTGGGTTGCAGGGCAGTTCCCAGAAGGGGACGCATGAGAGGCAACCATACATTGATATTTCTCTCCTTCTCTCCTTCCCTTCCTCTCTAAAGATAAATAAATAAAATCTTTTAAAAAAAGTATGAAAACTGAAATAATAAGCCAGGTAGATTTCTTTCTAACATTCTGAAAAGAAACTGAAAGTACTTTCAGCGCCCCTACCTAAAATATTCGCATTTTGACCTATGAACTTCCAAATTAATAACGTATGAACTCTATTAGTTTAAGCTAAATAACTAAAGACCAGCATGAAAGTAGCTAAAAGATCCTGCCCGGTTATTTTGCATCGAACACAGCAGGAAGAGTTCGAGGGGATGGGTGGTGCCACCTACCGAGGAGTTCCCTGCAGTGACGGTGCCTTCCTTCTTGAACACGGGAGGGAGCTTGGCCAGCTGCTCCAGGGTTGTCTGGGGCCGGGCATGCTCATCTACCTGCATGGTTTGCTTTCCTTTCCTTGTCTTCACCTCAATCGGTGCCATCTCATTATTGAAGTAGCCAGCATCATTAGCTGAAATAGTGGGAAGACTACCATAAGAATCGGGACAAAAGAAGGAAACAGGAAAAAAAACTAAATCAAACAAGTCCTTCAACTTAATTTCTGGTCTACCCTCTCCTCACAGCCTACTTTAATATAAACCTTAATTACTTATGTAACCCACCTTGCCTATCGGAGGATTTAATACACTGCCATGCTTCTATGCAGACACATTTTGCATCCTTTTATTTATTATTTTTTTAAAATTATTATTTTGATTTTCTTTTCTTAAGCACCCCTTTTTTATAAGGTACTGTTGAAATTGTAGCAGTATTTGTCTATTAGCTACACTTGCAATGACATCAAATGGATTTAATTGCCTTTTTTTAAACTTCTCTGGGTGAGATAGGAAGTAATTAAAAAGTTACCAAGTTGAACAAAATAACATATGGCAACATACACTTAAAATCATACACTTAAAAGTTTAAGAGAGCAGCTCTCGTGTTGAGTTTTCTTAGCACCATAAGGGAAAAAGTTACCAAGTTGCCCATGTCACCAAATAATCTGTGCCTGACATTTAAGGACAAGCCACCTGAAGAAATTGCATGGGTGAGTACTGACACAGTTCTCAGTAAGACAGCTGACCTACCCCACCTCCACCGACCACAGGGGACTAGAGTAACCCAGAGCTTCAAAAACAGGGCATGTCAGGAACGATGCCATCTTGATTTTATGATGTTTTACAGGAGCCTAAATATTTTCCTTCACTGGTTTTCACAACAACTCTATTGGGAAAACTGGAAAGGCTCTATTTTATTTTTATCTCTAACACATTTACCTCTATTTTACAGATGCTCAGTAAATAACTAACAGGTCAGATAACGAGCGTGGCAAAACTAGAACTAGAGCCAGTAACTCTTCACCTCTAGGTGGCGCCCTTCCATTTCAGAGAAACCTGGAACTGAACAGCACAGGACACACGCTGGGTGGCACCGGCCCCATTCCACTCGCCCCTCCGAAATGCTAAGATGGACTTTATCCTCACTATTCCAGGTAAATATTAATACCCTAATAAGAGTTTCCATTTGTTTATGAGTTTAATTTTAAAGATCTTTTTCAGAAGACTAACACATTCCCTCAACGGACCACACTGGGAGAAGCTCTTCTATCACGTTGCCCCCCTGAAAGGGCTGAACAGCAGAGTGCGGTGTCACATGGGCAGGGATGTCCTCGCGGAGCGCTGGGGCTCCGAGTCAGGTGCGCTGATTCTCAGTGAGGAGTGGGGCAGCACATGGGTACCCGATGGGCCTCTCCCAGGCGAGCCGTCCCCTCCCTGTGAGTATAACGAGCCTTACAGAGGAGGGCACCCCGTCTGCCCCAGCAGCCCCAGGGGGCCACCACCTCTAACAGAGCGAGTGGGCCACGGCCCTCTGAGCTTCCCCTGCCAACAGTGCCAGCACAGGCGGGCCAATTCACAACACCGCTTTTTAAAGTGGTTTACTGTGTTTATTAACGAGAAGCTCCCAGTTAATTTTGCAATCATTAACTTAAATATCTAAAAAAAAAAATTAACAAAATGGGACTTTCCAAAGGTTTAATTTTAAACTAATATTATTATATGATCATTCTCTGAAAAGATGAAGTTCTTTCCTATAGTTTTTTAAATTGAGGTAAAATTGACACATAACATTATATTAGTTCCAGGTATAACAACCTAAATCGGTATTTGTCTCCATCGCAAAATGATCACCACAGTAAGTCTAGTTAACATCCGGCACCAGGAGAAAGTTACAAAAAGCTTTTTTCTTGGGGCGAGAACTTTTCAGATCTACTCTCTCAGCAGCTGTCAAATATGCGACACAGTATTGTAACTACGGTCAGCACGTGGCACATTCTATACCCAGAACTGCTTTATTTCACAACTAAACGTTTGTACCTTCTGACCCCCTTCACCCATTTCACTCCCCCCACCCCCACCCCTCTACTGTCATTCCGGCTCTGAGTCATTGTAACATCCACTTTCACTGACCAGCTTTCCACCGCTGCTGGGACTGCAGGGCGTATTTGTCACAGTCTTCTCTGCTTATTTTATGTTGGGAAGCAAGATTCTCTGCAGTAAGTCCCATGGACAGTTGGATGTGCTGATCCTTTAATGATGCCCACAGAGAATCTTCCAGCTATTAAAAGACATGAATGATACAGTGATTTCTTACAGTGTATCTTTTGAAAGTAATATGCTATAATTTATTTAAATTTAAATAATTAACAGTTCCAATACACCAAAGTAAAATAAGATTTTCTAATGGCATTATTATTACTACTATTTATATTTCAATGTGGCTCTGGCACATTGAAAAAGACCCAGTGACATAATAAAATGACACATTCTCCTCTTTCTGTAAATGTGAGGCTCTAAAGAGAGCCGCCAGTGCTGAATGTGCAGGGTGAACCACAGCCAGTTACTCTACAGTTCGAACCTCTCAAAGTTACATTTTGTAAGAAACTAACAGAGTCCTCAACTTTTCCCTGTAGCAGCCTTTGTAAACTACAGTTAGGAGCTCTGTAGGAAACTATCTGGGCTCCTTTTTCATCCTGTGCCCTCAAGTGATAGGAACAGCTGATCCTGTTAGTTACTATGAACTTGAAAAGAACCTGGGACGAACTTCTTGGATAACAGAAAAAGTTGTTCCTTATTATTCAGTCAGCCTCTAATAAGTGTGTCCCATCTGTTTCTCCCACATTGTCTCACTTTTTGAGTCACTGACCTGTCACCCAAAGGTTTTTTCTCAAACATATTTGGCGTCTAAAACGATCTCATCTTTTCTAAGCCTGTTCAACTTTCAAAAAGGCCAGGCGAGAAACTGGATGAACAGTGTAAAGCAACTGAAAAATGCTACAAATGTGAGACACCATCTCCCCTTTAATAAACGGGAAGGACAGCGCGCTGTCATTTCCGGTGCTATCACACACACTGCAGCTCTCAAAGGCAACGGGATCAGCTTTTATCTGACTGGTACAGGGCAATATACTTCACATTCAAAGAAAATGTTTTCTGTGATGAAGAAATCTGTTCAATGGAGTATGCACCAGAAAGAAAACTCCATAAATCATGGTAAAGATTTAACTACTTGGTTTACTAATCATTCAACCTTTTTGCCCGCCTTTTGACCTGCTTCTTCCCTTCCTCCACTTCCCCAAGTGTCACAGTAACTCCACTACCACAGGGATGCTAAGATACAGTCGAATTTTATGTGATCGAAATGGCAAAATGAACAACCAAGATAGAGTTTTGAAATATTTTATGAAATTCAAATCACTTATATCTTACTAAACCCCTACTAACCAAACTGGTTTCAAAATTAGTTTTCTCTTTCCCAAATGGTGCTATTAAAATTATTAGTGGAATAATAGCCTGAGAAAAATTTTTTTTAGATTTTAATGGTTCCAACCTGGAGTTCTGATCCAAACTTGGTTCCGAAACGCATATTTCTGACATAGAAGGGCGCCTGGCTCATGCTCTCAGTTCCTCCACAGAGGACAATCTCAGCATCTTTAACACAGATTTCCTATTGAAAAATAAATGGACAACAAAACTCTTTCATGACAGAAGCAGATATTAAAAAGTATGTGTTAAGTAGTGGACTAATACTAAGTTTAATAAGTAACTATCCTAACCTTACAGTATTTCAAAAGGAAATAGTTTTAAAGTAATCTCACAGCAAGTGCTAAAGTATCTATTCCTAAAACACAAGGGGGGAAAAAAAGCCCTAACAGTCTTCAATCATTTGTGCACAAGTAACAAACTCTACCGACTTTTCGCTAAGGAATGGTAATTCTTAACTCAACAGAAATCTTAAATATCAGCAAAGATATTGTCTGGCATAAATTTACAGACTGCCAGCAAATAATGAAGAACAAAAAGGCAAAAGTAACATTTATCCTACAAATGAATGAATCTGAAGGACACCACAGATGGAAAGGAACTGGGTTAACCCAGAGGATGCATAAAAAAGGACCCATTTCATTCTTCCAACTCTTTCCACTATTTGTATGTCTCAGAAAAGAAGCAAATTACAAGCCTTCAAGAGCCCGATGTTTGAAATGATTGCTAGAAAAATCAGGATCACTATTTAAGATATATTGCTATAGAAATGATTTATTGCCCTGGCTGGTGTAGCTCAGTGGATTGAGCGCGTGCCTGTGAAGCAAAGGATCACGGTTCGATTCCCAGTCAGGGCACATGCCTCGGCTGCAGGCCAGTTCCCATCAGGGAACACACGAGAGGCAACCATACATTGATATTTCTCTCCCTCTCTCCTTCCCTTCCCCTCTAAAGATAATTAATTAATTAATTAATCATTACAAACTACCTGTATTATTTTATTTTGTAATAAAATGAAGAGAAAATCGACTTTGCTGTATACCTTTTCTCTGTGCTCACAATTGATCTGCTCAATTACCCCGTAAAAAGGTCATAGTAGTTTGTACTTCTACCAACAGTACCACTTAGTTCCTTTTTATAAAACATATTTCCTATCATCTTCTAAATTCTCCAAGTCTCCTCCTAGTCTTACAGTCTTTATCCAGTTTCAAACCGCCTCACAGACAGGGGTTTAAATTCTGCCTCTCAGACTGAGTAACTTTAATGCCCTCAATAACCAGTTTCCTTGCTTGTAAAATGGGAATAGAAACAGGCCTGGCCTCACAGGACAGTGGTGAAGATGAAGTGAGCGGTAGAGTGTAACCAGCAGCCATGGCTGGCTTCTTTAAAAACTGTGATTAAGAATACACGCTATAAAATTCACCACTTCAGCCGATTTCCAGCACATTCACACCAGTGCAGCTGCCCCCATCTCGGGAAGTCTCGTCATCTTCCCAAACTGAAGCTCTGTGCTCCTGAACACCACCCCCATCCCCTCTCCCCGCCTGGGCAGCTACCATTCTACTCTCTGTCTCTGTGGATGTGACTGCTCTTTGTACAGTATTTACCCTTTTGTGACTGGCTTACTCCATTTAGCATAGTATCTTTAAAGTTCATTTTTAGCTTTTAAGAAATGATTTTCTTCCTGTGAATATTTTCCCAAATATTAAATGTTGACCTCTATTCATAGGCATAAATAAAAATCTACAGTGTTATACTAAGTGGGACATTTTCTCGAACAGCTTTTTAACACATTTCAGAGCATTTGATGTAATTAGCATTTGTCTGTACCTGACATCCGCTCACAAGAGCCTGGAAACCAGAGCCACACAGCCTGTTAAGAGTGAGGGCCGGGACCTCCTTCGGGACACCCACACGCAAACCAACGTGCCTTGCCAAGTATACAGCATCTGAAGTGGCCTGGAACACAGGGAAAAGAAACAGAACTTCCTCTATAAATCTAGGAATTAAAGACAAAATATATGGAAATGTTGGCAATCTATCAAAAATGATAAACTATATGGCTTCAGGTAGACCACAACACATACAGGAACACAATATGTCACGTAACAAATGCATCTGTGACTTCAATAAAAACTCTAATTTGGTCTATAGGTTTTTAAACCTACTAAGTATGAGCATCCTGATGTCATCGGTGGAAGATAGAAACTTGTAACCATGAGAACGGTTTAAAGTGGAGTTGGCTACCTCAATGCAGGTTGCTCCTTAACAAATGAGCGTCTGAGGCCGTGGTTCTCACCCTGGCTGCACACAGGAATAACCAGGTGAGCTTCAGTCACACACTGGGGACCAAGCTCCTACTGGGACCAGTTAAACCAGAGATGCTGCAGGCAGTGCACGGGCACCGGCAGTCACCGGCGTCCCTGTTATCGGCAGCCTCACTTTCTGCGGTTTCAGTTAAACATGATCAACTGCAGTCGGAAAATATTATACAAAAACTCCAGAAATAAATATAAATTTTAAATTGCATGCTACAAATCTTGCCTGGGACCTGAACTGTCACTTTGTTCAGCATCTCCAGGATATGCTCCCCACCCACTGTTACTTAGTAGCCATCTGGATCATAGGATCACAGTATTACAGTGCTTGTGTTTAAGTTAATGATTAGCTAGCTTACTTACTAATGGCCCCGTGGAGTGGGAGTAGTGACATTGGCAATTCAGATACGCAAAGAAGCTGTAAAGTGCTTCCTTTAAGTAAAAAAGTGAAAGTTTTCCACTTTGTAAGGAAAGAAAAAAATTGTATGCTGAAGTTACTAAGCCCTACAGTAAGAACAAGTCTTCTATCCATGAAACTGCCTAGTTTATAACTTAAACTTCATCATAGGTATGTGTGTATAGGAAAAATACATAGTGTATGTAAGGTTCAGTATTATCTGTGGTTTCAGGCCTCCCCTGAACATCCTGGAATGTATCCCCTGAAAATAACAGGGACCATTGTACTTTAACAAAAAATTTTACTGCATTTATTGGGGTGCTATTGGTTAATACAATTACATAGGTTTTAGGTGTACTAGTCTATACTACATCATCTGTACATCATATTGTATTTGTGAGTTCACCACCCCAAGCAGAGTCTCCTTCCATCACCTTTTACCCTCCCTGTACCCTCTTCGTCTCCCTCCACCCCTCCCCTCTGGTCATCACATCCTCTTGTATCTGAAGTTTCTTCCCCTTTGCTTAATCCCCTCACTTCTTTTATCCAGCCCCCAACCCATCTTCCCTGTCAGTATACTATCTTTTCAGTTTGTTTCTATCTTGTTTGTTAGTTAATGATGTTCCTTAGGTTCCAGATGTAAGCGAACCGAGGCTGAAACCTGCTGACCTAGGGAGGGGAGAGAGAGTGGTCAGGAAGGTAAGAGATGCTGCCCAAACTCAGAAACGCACACTGGCGCCTTCTGTTACTGTGTGGGCTCTTGTCGGTAGGTCTAGGGCTGCATGAAAGCCTGCACTTCTCAACGTTTCCCTCATGAAGCAATGTTGCTGCTCCAAGGACCACACTCTGAGTGAGAAGGAAAAGAAATACGTTGAAAAAAAAATAAGAACAGTGTTTATTGTATAGAGAGCTCAAGTAACTTTGATAAAATGTAGAGAATTGGCTCACCAAGGTAAAAAGGCTTTAGGGCACTCACTGTTCTATTTTTTCTTTCTTTCTTTTCTTTTCCTTTTTTTAACTTTTTTGCTTGGCTTTGCTATACTCCTTAGGTAGGTAGGTAGGTAGAGAGAGAGAGAACAACAACTTCAAATAAGTCAAGGAAATTAATCTATTTAGAAGCAGTAAATCAAATCATTTTGTTCTATTCCTAAAACTAATAATACATGCTGTAAGTCAATTATACCTCAATATAACTGGAAAAAAACACAAAAAATGAAATGTATCCCAGACTAGATAGATACATAGTTTCCAGATTATCTGCTCCCTTGAATTATGCATGTCACTGCTCCTAAACTTGGAGGATTTCTCAAAGTATAAACACCTTTAACTACTAACGGATTCTCCATGGTGACAGGTACAGGAGAAATCTTTAAAAATGGACAAAATAGGGAGACTTTTGCCAAGATGGAGGCATAGGTGGAAACACTGTGCCTTCTCCCACAACCAAGTTTGAATACAACAAAGGTTCGGAGAACAAAGACACAGCCAAAAAACAGAAAATTGAATTATACGGAAGTCCGACAACGACGAACCGTTCAACGGGATGGTAAGAGGGGAGGAGCCAGCAGCGGAGCAGGGTCAGGCAGGAAAGATCCCCTGACCTAGGCGCACAAGTGGCCCGGACCCAGTTGGGGTGCAGGGCAGACTGACCACAGTCGCATATTCGCACACAGTGAGACGGACCACGCAGGCCCCAGGGGGCAAGGGCTGGCGGTGGTGGCACACTCGCCTGCAGTGGGACGAAACGCGTGGGCCTGGTGACGGTGGCAGCTGCCGCACCTGTGGATGTGGCGTGGGAGGCGGCAGACGGAACCGCCATTGTTCCTCTTTGACCCCACCCCCACATACAGCGTCACAACCCAGCGACTGAGTGGCCCCACCCTGGTGAACACCTAGGGCTCCGATCCTGCTATGTAACAGGCATGAACAGCCCAAAAGATGGCCCAAGAAGAACTCAAAGTCCCAGAAACGATAACTCTCAGCAACCGAGAAATCGCCAGCCTCTCAGAAGCACAATTCAAGACACTGTTTATCAGGATGCTCACAGAACTGGTTGATTATAGTCACAAATTAGAGGAACATATGAAGGCTAAACTAATTGAAATGAAGGGAGATGTCCAGGAAACCAATACCAATGGAAAGGAAACTGGGACTCAAATCAATGGAATGGACCAGAAGGAAGAACAAAACATCCAACCAGAAAGGAATGAAGAAATGAGAATTCAAAAAAATGAGGAGAGGCTTAGGAACCTCCAAGACATCTTTAAACGTTCCAACATCCGGATTATAGGGATACCAGAAGGGGGAAAGAAACAGCCACGAGTGGAACACTTATTTGAACAAATAATAAAGGAGAACTTCCCCAGTCTGGCAAAGGAAATAGACTTCCAGGAAGTCCAGGAAGCTCAGAGAGTCCCAAAGAAGTTGGACCCAAGAAGGAACACACCAAGGCACATCATAATTACATTAGCCAAGACTAAAATGAAGGAGAGAACCCTAGAAGCAGCAAGAGATAAGGGGACAGTCACCTATAAAGGAGTACCCATCAGACTGTCAGCAGATTTCTCAAAAGAGACCTTACAGGCAAGAAGGGGCTGGAAAGAAGTATTCCAAGTCATGAAATCCAAAGACCTACAGCCAAGATTGCTTTATCCAGCAAAACTTTCATTTAGAATGGAAGGACAGATAAAGTGCTTCTCAGATAAGGTCAAGTTCAAGGAGTTCATCATCACCAAGCCCTTATTATATGAAATGCTAAAGGGACTTATATAAGAAAAAGAAGATGAAAAATATGAACAGTGAAAGGATAGCAAACTCACAGTTATTAACAACCACACCTAAAACAAAAGCAAACCAAGAGGACAGCTAGATCAGGAGTAGAACCATAGAAATGAAGAACACATGGAGGGTTAGCAACAGGGGGGTGGGAGGAGGAGAAGGGGGGAGAAGGCACAGAAAATAGCATAGATGGTAGGTAGAAAATAGATAGGGGGAGGGCAAGAATAGTGGGGGAAATATAGAATCTAAAGAACTTGAGACATGTGGTTATAAACTAAGCGGGGGGAGAATGGTGGGGGAGGGAGTGTGCGGGTGGAGGGGAATGAAGGGGGGAACGAAACAACTGTAATGGTATAATCAAGAAAATATATTAAAAATAAATAAATAAATAAATAAAAACGGATAAAATAAAGCATCAGGAACCAATCCCATTCTCCGCCCCACTAACCTGTATGACGTTGCCTACGATAACACTGTCGACAGTCTCGGGAGAGACTTTGCCAGCAGACAAGGCCGCCCTGGCAGCGAATTCAGTCAGGTCTGTACCTGTGAAGTCTTTCAGAAGACCTCCAAAGGCCCCAAAGGGTGTTCTCTTCCCGGCAACGACAAACACACCTATTTCGAGGAGGAGAGATATGTGAGCAACCACAGCTTAGACGGTGTCCCTTAACAAGCTTGAAACAGTCTCACTGGGAAACATTACTATAAAGTATGGTTTTCAATTAGGTAACTGAAAATCTCTGCATACACCAAGGCTCCCCCAAACTATCTGGGTACCTATTTCCACATCTTGCCAAGAAACCATAGAACTTTTAATAATGGATTTGTGTCCAGATACTGACCTGTGACTGAGGCCACTTGAACATTATTCCACCATTGGTATCTAAGTATAGTCCCCCTATTTATGCTGGTGATCTCTTTCCGCAGAACACACTAAACCTACCCTAAAAATAAACCTCAGCTTCTCCTTTTATTCCAGCTGACAAATTTACAGTCTAAAAGAATGTGAGGCACAACACACATAACTATAATTTAGAAGAGATGTTATTACAGATGTAATACTCAAATATTCATAAAAGGCCACCTGTTAGTTTGGCGCAGTAAGGAGAGAGTAAGATCAGGAGTTGCATGAGGGTGGGAGGGGGAAAGAGGGACAAACAGGTGGACCTCGAGGGGATTTTAGGGCAACGAAGCTGCTCTTTAGCATACTGTACATGTCATTACATACACTGTCAACACCAATAGAATGCTATAACACAAACAGCGAACCTTAACGTAAACTATGGACTTCAGTTTATAATAACGCATCTGTATTAGCTCCATTGTAACAAATGCACCACACTGTTAGGTGAAACGATTCTGGTACTTAAAGTGACTGACGTGGGTTCATACCACCCAAAGGGAACATTCTTGCACAGATACACGGGCCCCTTAAGTTAATGACTGCTTTGAAGCACACAGATCTCACTCAGCCCACACCAGGAGACCGCAAGCCACCTGTGTCAGCCCGTGGCTCTGGCTACAAAGCACCCGTGTAAGCTCCGTGCCACGTGGAATTGTACGGGCTCACTGCCAAGTGCTGCTTCTGTCGTTAAGTTCCCTTAAACTCTCCATGAAATTTTGGAGTTGTCGGCCTCTTTCCACGGTCTCTTGGCCTTGGATAATTTTCCGAAAACTGATGTAAAATGTTAATAATAGGAGATACTGGTGTGGGATAAGATAACATGTGACTATTGACTTAACAGAAACAATGAAGGTTAATTTCCTATGTTTCTCCATATACTTCCTTCCATGAGTTTCTCCCTGTACTTCATAACCTAAGAAAACATGTTTGTGTGGGAAGGTACTAATGGCGAAGTATGAGCTATGAAAGAGTGTGTGTGGGGAAAATAAAAATAAAAGCAAGATCTGCCCCATATGATATCACTTCTGCTTACTTGTACTTCCAGACTGTACAGGTTAGCCTGAGGAAGGCTAATACTGAAACACAATTATTTTGAAGGGGAAAATGCTACTAAATATATTTTAAACATAATCTGGGGTGTGTAGGGATAAAGACTAAACAATTTAAAGGATTTTTTTCTTGGAATTTCATAATCTGGATATGATCTGATGCCAATTTTCTGTGGTTGTTAAAAGGTCTAAGACGTAATAATCTCTAACACCAAACTAAAATCTCCTTTATTCTAAAAGGCCTTTGCCCTGGCCTGGTGGCTCAGTTGGTTGGAGTGTCTTCCTGTGCACCCACAGATTGCAGGTTCAATCCCCACTTGGGGTGCATTTCTCTCATCAGCGTCCCTCTCCTTCCTCTCTAAAATCAACAGAAACACCGTAGGATGAGGATTTAAAAAAAAAACAACTTGAAAACTCATGAAGATTTCCCCAAACTACAAGACAGTGAAAAGACACTTGAGTGCAGCGGGTCAGAAACACCGAGTAAAGGCCTGACAAAGGGGCTGATAACTGGAGAAAAAACACCACTAGAAGAGAAATAGGAACTCTGCCTTGCTTTTTATAAGCCTGTAAGACAAATATTGAATTACAGCCACGACAGACAGCGGCTAAGGCAAATGAAGGAAAATGGCTAACTACTGCATCCATTTCAGTTTCAGGGTTAAAGTAAAGGGTTAGCCAGAGTTCCTTTGTTTTTTTTTCCATGAGAACTCAAGTGGTGCTTAGTTGTCTTTAACTTCATTCAGAACAGTTCTGTGACACTGTATTGTGACAGCTGTCATATCAGCGTGCATTTAAAAAGAAAACTTACCAACTGGTGAGTTTTTGTGCAGCCATTTTAATATTGAAGATGAAAGAGAATATGCAACATTTCAGCATGTCACACTTTACTATTTCAAGGAAAGAAAATACACAACTGAAACACACCAAAGATTTGTGCAGTGTATGGAGAAGGCGCTGTGATTGACTGAATGTGTCAAAAGTGGTTTGGGAAGTTTCTCGGTACTGTTGACATTTTGGCCAAGTAATTCTTTGCTGTGGGGCTGTCTTATGCATTGGAAGATGTTTAGCAGCACCCCTGACTCCTACCCACTAGAAGCCAATAGTGGGAGACATACTCAAAGTAACCAAATTAATAAAGTTATCGGGGAAAATGAAAAATGTGTCTTTTACTTTATGGAAGACACTAAACAGACTTTTTGGCCAACCCAGGAACTTGGCAGCCCTGCCCAGCTGCCCTGTGTAGTCATGGCCACAGGGACACTCCCCACAAAGCTAACGAGCAGTGAGAAAACTAACAGTTGGGAAATGCAACCTCCTGCTGAACACTGAGGTGGTGTTACTAACAACAGGGGCAAGGGTTCTTCTCGACCATAACCTGATCAATTAATGACAGTTTTTACCACTGTCAGTCACGCTCCCATTCAGATGTGTCCTTTTCCCTGCAGTAATCAGTTAGTCGCAGGTTCTCTCGTACCCGCGAGTCCCACAAGCCCTGGAATGCTACTAGAGAAAAGTGCTTATCTGCAATGGGTTCTACCTCATCAGTAACAATGGCTATTTAAACCTTCAGGCTTGGGTTGTAGAGTCTCTAATTTCCTCATTTCCTGTGTCATTATAGACAAGCTATTTTAACTTTCTGGACATCAGTGCCCTCACCTGTAAAACAGGAAAATGGGTAAAAATATGATCACTAGCTCTAACTCCATAGTAACCTGTATCACAAATTTATATACTTTATACTCCCTTAATACGGGTGTTGATGTACCTTCTTTTCCTTTACTGGGCTTTTCAGATGGGTCTGTATTATAAGAAAAGGGTAAGGAACCACTGATAAAATGCTAAATAGATAAATCATACAAAAAAATTTTTAAAGGTGCTCATTGCAATGCAGCTTTTAAGTGAATTGGGTTTTTTGAATACTCTGTCTAAAATTAAAATCAATGTGCTTTTAAAAAAATTAAATGTAGTAAATTCAGAATTGGAAAGAGCATTCACTGGACAAGTTAAATCCAACTGTAGGAAACAGGATACACTACATCGTGTCTCAAAATACGTTTTTTACTAGAACTGTTCACATGCCATTTTGACTCTTCCGAGCTCGATTCCCCTATTCAAAACTGCCTCCCTAACACCCCTCCTTCAGTGCCTCAATCTTCCCTTCCAAATCGATTCTCCCTCCAGCTTCCCTATTCTGGGAAGAAACATTACCAACACAATTCCTCAAACCGCAACCCGAAGTCACCCTTGATATTTCTCACTGACCTGCCACCTATCACCAAGCTGTACCAAATCCATCCAAATCTATCTCATCACCCCTCCCTCTTTACCCCTAACTCCTTTGCAACTTCCTCTCTCCACCCAGTCGGTCTGAAACGTTATTTGTTGTAGCTAGTACCTCTGCAACAGATTCTCGGATGGTCTTAATTTTTCTGGCAGTTTTATAGCCCTCAGGAAATCTGAGCAGAGTGGAAATCTGGCCCTGTTACTTCCCAACCTGATAGTTTTCCATCCATTTCCACTGAATTTCGAATAAACACTCCACACCTCCGGGCCTCACAGAGCCCCAGTGCTCTGAGCGCCAGGACACTGGTTCTTGGATCCTACCGAGGGTTTTCCTGCCTCGGGGTCGTTATATAAAACGTCCTACACGAATGTTCTTTAAAGAACACGTAAAATAAGGATAAACTTCCATATTCTTAAAACTAAAATTCCATTGGTTGTGACTATTTGTTATGTAAAGGCGGGTTTATTTATTTATTTTTTAAAAGGTAATAATCCTAGAATTTATGTACTGAATGACTGCACTTCCTGGGAGTCACTCAAAGGAATGGAAGGGAAATGGAAGTAAGGCAGGTCTTTCAACAGAACTCGAAGCATTTTGGGGGAGCAGGTCAATAGGGCAAAAATCCCGGCGACTGGAAGAGAATTCCCCGCAAACCCTCCCCACCCCGCGACGGAGGCCGAGGCAGTCTTGCTCCTCTGTGACACAACCCCGCGTTTCAGGCTGCCTCGGGTGCAGGTCGCCCCTGGTTTTCCTGGAGCCAAACTCCAACGAGGTGGGGAATGACCCACACAAAGCAGGGGAATGACCTCCAACCAGAAGCAAGTAAACCATGGTCTCAACTCTCAAATGCAAACTGCACCGAAGTCACTGTCGCTAGTGCCTTACAAGTATGTTTTCTCATTAACCCAAACAATTTTGGGTTGGGTGTTCTGTTTTTTTTTAAGTCCCCTTTATTGCTGATGACACTGAACTGTAAACCCAAGACCCCCGACTCCCCGCTGAGACCAGACAGGAAATCAGGCCTCAAGAGGGCAAGTCCGACATGGGAGAGGAGGGGCGGGACGCTGTGGGGCAGGAGGGTTGCTCACCTCGCAGAAGGGCCATGGCTGCAGCGAGAGGAGGTAGCACTGGACTTCTCCTCCAGCAAAACTCAGGCGCAGCGGCCCCGGCCCAGATCTTAAGAGCCCCAGGGACCGCGCATGCGAGATCACGTCCCCGCCCCTTCACCTACTTCCTCCCGGGACGCCCTGGCTTGCCCTGCCGGAGCCGGACCGCGGGGATTGATCCCTACGCCTCCCCATCCCCGGAAACGGGCCTTGGAGAAAAGATCGTTCCTGGCGAGTTTGTTTTCTCCTCGTCCTCGTTTTACCTGTTTCCAAAGTGAGAATGATTTGACTCTACCCTACCTACCCTATCCCTGGCCTTTATAAGTAACACCCAACCCCTCAACAACAGGTATTGAATGTTTCCCTTCACGCCTGAGAATTTTCTTAAACGTTGGGCTAGAGAGACGGCCAGGCCACCGTATTGGTGAGAGTGCGTGTGGGAGGCTGGCGGGCGGAGCGGAAGTCGCGCGGGCGGGGCCGGTCGGGCGAGTCTGGCCCAGCCGCTCACGGGCAAGGGCGAGCCTTTGAGCAGACAAAGGACCGTGAGCCTGTGGCTTCTGCCGTCGGGGGGATCGCAGAGTGGGGGCAGGGAGGGTGGTGTAGGGGGGATGCCGTAGGGGAGGGTCGTAGGGCAGCGTGCCCCCGGGTCCGGTTGTGGCCCCCAGGATGAGCCCGCAGTATTTTCCTTATATGATTGGGCCCTTTGGCTTGCGGCGCTGCTTGCCTGGAGCCTAAAAGGATTATGAGACCGCGTCTGGCGAAGTGGAGCCAGGGAACCGGGGGCGGGGAGATGAGATGAGGAGCAGGGGGTTCGGCTAGAGATGGGGGACGTTAGGGAGGCCTCTTCCGCTGTCACTGTGAGCCCTGGTCGATGATGACGAGACCACTGCGCAATCTGAGTTCTGGAAACCAGGTGATGGAGTGTGTTCTGAGAACAGACTGAGACCGGGCGAGCAGGAGGCGGCCGGAGCGGAGATGCCGGAGATCCGCATCGCTGGGGCTGGAGGAGAGCCAGGCTGCTCAGGGCTGGGTTCACGGCAGTGGCAGGCTTTGAGGTTTTCTGTGAGCCATCTTCATGCGCGTCCCGGATCCCCGCTTTTCAAACGCCTTGGTGGACCTCTCTCGTGTTGTTTGTTTTCTGAGTCCATTATTTTTTATTATGAAAACTTTTGAACGCACAGAAAGTGGTAAGATCTTTACAAGGGACATCCATATACCCATCACCTGTATTCTACGACTGTTAACACTTTGCCATATTTGCTCTACCACATCCGTCTGTCTGTTCTATTAAACTGTTACTTTGTTATGCAGATCTTAGTACAATTCACTCACATGGTAGAGGCCAATATTTGTTTGTTTTTTTTAAGGAAAAATACCGAAGCAATCAATTGTACGAATCTTAAATTGGATGAGTTTTGCCAAGTGTATACTTTTTAAAATTATATTTTATCGATTATGCTATTGCAGTTGTCTTGATTTTTCCCCCTTTGCCCTTCTCCACCCAGCATCCCCCACTCCCTCAGGCAATCCCCCACACCATTGTTTCTGTCCATGGCTCAGGCATATAAATTCTTTGGCTACTCCATTTCCTATCTGTACTTTAGATCCCTATATCCATTCTGTAACTACCTGTTTGTTCTTCTTAATCCCCTCACATCTCCACCCATCTCCCACATCCCAATGCTCAAAGTGCTTCAAAATGCTCTCTCTATCCTTGATTCTGTCTCCGTTCTTATTTGCTTAGTTTGTTTTTTTTAGATTCAATTGATAGATATGCATTTATTTCCATTTTATTGTTAATAGTTTTGATCTTTTTCTTAAGTCCTATTACATTTCATATAATAATGGTTTGGTGATGATGAACTCCTTTACGTTTTTTTTTTTTTCTAGGAAAGTATCTGCCCTTCTGTTCTAAATGATAGCGTTGCTGGGTAGAGCAGTCGTGGCTGTAGGTCCCTACTTTTCATGACTTTGAATATTTCTTGCCAGTTCCTTCTGGCCTGCAGAGTTTCTTTTGAGAAATCAGCAGACAGACAGTCTTAGGGGAGTTGCCGTGTAGGTAACTGCTTTTCTCTTGCTGTTTTTAAGATTCTCTTTTTACCTTTAACCTTTGCTATTTTAAGAGGCCCTTGGAGTGGGCCTCTTTGCAAACATCTTGTTTGGGACTCTCTGTGCTTCCTGGTTTTGCATGTCTCCTTCACCAAATTAAACAAATTTTTCCTTCACTTGGGGGGAGGATGGGGGGTGGGACGGGATGGGAGTAATAGACAGAAAACTGTACTTGAAAAATAATTAAATAAAAAAATTGGAAAAAAAAAGAAATTTTTCTTTCATTATTTTTTTCAAGTAGATTTCCAATTTCTTACTCTTTCTTTTCTCCTTCTGGCACCCCTATGATATGAATGTTGGACCATTCGAAGTTGTCCCAGAGGCTGCTTATACTATCGGTGTCATTTAAAAAGAACTTTTTTTTCTTGTTCCTCTGATTGGTTGTTTTTTGCTTCCTGATGTTCCAAATCATTGATTTGATTCTCAGCTTTATCCACTGTACTGTTGTTTCCCTGTAAATTGTTCCTTATTTCAGTTAGTGTATCCTTTGTTTCTGCCTGGATCTTTTTTATGCTTGTTGAGGTCCTCACCAGGTTCCTTGAACATTCTTATAACTGTCACAGAACAGGGACTGGGATGGGGGGCAATACAACTATTATTGAAAGGACCACCCACTAGGTTCGCTTGTCCACTGCCAGAGGAAAGATGTATCTCAATGATAGAGAGTTGTGAAAAGGAAAGGGAATGTTTATTTAAAGCTATACAGACTTAAAGTGGTGACCTAATGTCTTCATTAAAATATCAAAGTCCTTTAGGATACCTACAGATGCACACAGTCCTTCCTTCTCCCTCTACCCTGATTTGGGGTACCTTATTTCAGGAAAAGTAGATTCAGGCTCCAGGCACCTTCAACTGGGTCATCAGCCAGGATCAAGCCGCGTGGTTCTCCTCTGCAAAGCTGTGGGAGTCCCCACTCTGTCCAAAGCCAAGTGGTTCTCTCCACCAAAGCTTCGAGGGCCTACACTCTGACAAAACTGTGTGGTACTCCCCTTAATGGCTGCCTTGTCTGGGTTTAAATCCCCAAGCCAATCTTCCTCTGCAGCCCCATTTCAGACTCCTCCCACAACAATCGGCTACACTTGCCAGCACTCCCATATCCTTCCAGCTTTACTGGGCCGCAATAGTGAGTCTGGGCAGGCATGGCCCCATGGTGTGGAGCCAATCATCTCCAAGGTCTCACGCAGACCTTGTAACCAGGGGGAGTTGCCTCCTAGTTACATCTTGGGTGGAAGTCACGTTTATGCCCCTGGCTCAACATATGGCCACAGCTATTTAACATATCTATGAAACCAGTTAAAGGTTATAGATATGTTAAATGGCCATGCCAGAGGTTAACTGCAAAGCTGTTGCTGTACAAAACATCTCTGTTCCTGCTCCATGTGTCCCTTCCCCCAACTCATACCTGTTGGCAGGGAAGGGGTGAGGACATCTTACATATCTTTCTAATATTTCCTGGACACCTTGGGTCCCTCGACCCCATTCCAAATCCCTATTTGCCCCCCTCCCTTGGCTGCACCCTGTTACGTAACCAGTATTTTGAACTCTACATCTGATGGATTGCTTATCTCCATTTCTTTTAGCTCTTTTTTTGGAGTTTTAATCTGTTTTTTCATTTGGGCCATGTTTCTTTGTCTCCTCATTTTGGCAGCCTCCCTGTGTTTGTTTTTGTGTATAAGGTAGAGCTTTGACTTTGTCTTGGTAGTGTGGACTAATATAGTAAGTGTCCTGTAGGGTCCAGTGGCACAGCCTCCCCTACCACCCAAGGTGGGCACTCGAGGTACGCCCTTTGTGTGGGTTGAGTACACTCTGTTCTTGTAGTTGAGCCTTGGTTGCTGTTGGCAGATCAATGGGAGGGATTTACTCAGGCCAGTCAGCTGCAAGGATTGGCTGTGACCACTGACCACCAGCCTGTACACCCCCGAGGATCAGCTGTGCAGGGGCAGGGTGGTGTGGTCTGTAGATGTCCACTGGGCACGCTGGCACTGGAGTTTCCCAGGTGGTGTAGGCCGAGGTCAGCTCCTACTTATGTTCTGCCTGGGACCACCCTGCCTGAGTTGTAAAGCAGCCAATCTGAGCTGGCTGCTACTTGTGCTGGGCTTGGAGGTTCCTGGGCAAAGTCAGGCTGTGAATCCAGGCTGGCTGCTGCTGGTACCAGGTCTGGGGCTCACTGAGGCCAGCTGTTGCTTATTTGAGAGGATTTAGGAAGTTGTGCTGTATGAGCCAAGACCAGCCTTTCACATGGAAAAGCAGCTTGCTGGCTTTGTGGCTCCATGTGGGGACGATTCAGAAAAGGGACAGTGGCCTCTGCCCACCTGTATGTCAGACTCTTCAGTTTCTCCCAGTACGTTACTGGTGCCTTTCAAACTGCTGCCCCCGTGCTGGAGCAGAGAGAGCGTGAGTTTGAGTAGGTGAGTCTGTATATACATTCTTTTTTTTTTAATTACCTAGACCTATGTTTTTAATACATCCAGAAAATTTAAAAAATAAGAAAAGTTTCTTTTCCTCTAAATACATCTTTTTAAAAAATTTTTTAAATGTAATTCTTATTCAAGTACAGTTTTCTGTTTCATATTCCCTGCCCTGCCCTCCCCCCGCCCGCCCCAGTGCTCCCCTGTATGTACATTCTTTAAGAAGAACTGTTTGGGGCTCCAGAAGTTTCCACCGACTCATTCCCCACTGGTTTTTGCAGCCAGAAGTTGTGGGGACTTCTCTTTCTGTCCTCCTATACTGCCATTGTCTCGAACCTCCTCTTTACTTGTTGCTTTATCAAGAACAGTCTTTTCCACCTGTTTCATTGGTCAGAATGGAGTTGCATGCCCACACCACAGCAGCAGAAGTGGCTGGGGAAACACATATTGGCCTTTTCGGCGTCTGTCTTAGAAAGTGGGCTCTGCCAAGGAGGGTAGAAGCTGGAAAAGACTGTTGTGTAAGTGACCATCAATGTCAGCCACAAAGGCCTTCATGAGTCATTACACGGTGGGGTTTCATATAGCCTGCTTCCCACCTTGCTGCGTGTTGCCACCTTCAAATTGCTGTGATGTATTTGGACTTTCATGATTGAGAATTTGGAGCTCTGGCCTTTGGGCAATGCCTGCCAATCGAGTTCGGCTTTAGCAGTGTCTTCAAATTGGATGCACAGTATTGTCTGTGCCTTTGCTCAGATTTGTTACTGAATTCAGTGCGAATATTTATTAAAAACGAATGTAAACTAGAGAAATTAAAAATGCTGCTGGTGGGTGTAGTGTCTGGCCCACAGGAGGTGATCAATCAATGTTCATGGCATTGAACAATTGCTACTTATAATAAAGTTGAAACCACAGTGGAAGCCATTAGGTGAGTCAAAATCAACCCATCTTTTCCTCAGGCTGACACCCAGCGAGCTTCAGCTAGTCAACTGTGTGTTTTGTAATGAAGAAAATAAAAACTAGAGAACATGCAGCAGCCGGAAACAGTAGGTTTACAGTTGTGTGTAGAGGAAACAAGTTTATTCTGGTATTAACTCCTTAATTATTGTATTATTTTCCATGTGAACAACTATAGACCTACTTCTGCCGCATCCTGTATGTGAAGTAAATTATGCCTAAATGTGAGATACAGTGGTGGAGGGAATAACATCTTATTTTTCCAAATTGGATACCACTCTTTATTCTTGAGGTTGTTTAAAGTCCTAACAGCCTGGCAACAGCAAGCACAACAGCCTTCCTTCCCCTCTCTCTAAAATCATTAAGCATGTCCTCTGGTAAAGATTAACAAAAAAACTGCTACAATTAAAAAAAACACTAAAAAAGAAGATTTCATTAGAATTTCAGCAATGTCTATGCTCAGCCTTATCTCCCACATTTTCTGGATAATTTTCCTAATGCTTAAACCTCCCAGAACATTCACAGTTAGTGGCAGCTACCTCAGCAGTGGCTTCACACGTTTCAGTAATGGAAACAGCAAAGTTGGTGGAGTCAGTAGGAGCTAGGGCAGTTTTTTTAAAGTGAGTGTATGAATTTGAATCATGAGTTTGCTGATCTTGAGTAGTTTGGAAAGTTATGTATGTATTTACTGTTAATCTAACCACTTTGTGATAACTTCAGTTTTTGTTAATTAAAAGCTAATTATTAGCTTGGGTATGGTTTTGTCCTTACAACAAATTCCCACTCTTTGGAAAGCTCATGTTGCCAGACAAGCACATCAGAAATGAAAGGTAGCCCACTGGTTTCCCAAACTTCCTCATTTTAAGTTTACTCTAAGTTTTGTTGTGTTCCCAGTAGTTTAAGACATTGTCACAAACTTAGGTATGTTTTTGTGCTTTTCTCCTCTGCCTGTTTGAAAGTAAATTGTAGTGCCTGTAGTTTTACTGAGGCTTTAAATTTCATTTAGTAATATAACCTTAGGGAAATCTCTCTCCTTGTTCTAAGTTTACTCTATAAAATGCTAACACTGATTAGAAAAGAAACATTGCATGGATGCCCCTCAGCCAAACACTCTGGGAACACACCCGTGTTTGAATAAGTTCCGACACCACACGTAAACCTTGGGGAAGTGAGGAGCATCTCAGTGAGAAGGTGTTAGGAGTGAGGTTTTGGTTAGGTGATCTGGGGAGAGTCCAGAGAAGCAGGGGTTCGCTCTGGATGGAGTGCCGTTTGGAAGTAGGAACAAGCCTTCGGTTGGGTGTATGAGTATGAGCCTCACTACATACAGCTGCAACCAGTGAAGAAGCTGCAGACACTCGTATGCACTGGGCAAAGGCCGTTTGGTACCCTGTGGTTTGTACAGTGATCTTGTTTTCGTGCTTAGGCAAAACCAGAAAGTGGCCTTGTGTTGTCTCATCATGGTCACAGAGTGACCTGGGCTGACGTTGTTTTGGAAGGCTGTGTGCAAAAGGACACCACAGCCCAGCTGCCAGCACACACCAGCTTCCACTGCCACCCAGGCCTAGCTCTGTGTCAGGTCCCAGCTGTTGGTCAGGCTGCCGTGTTCTTTGTCAGCTCTTTCCAGATAAGTGTATTTTGTATGAAATTTGGCTTTTTGCAGGCATAGTTTTACAGTTGAGGTCTTTTTTTAATTTTTATTTTTCAATGACAGTTGACACACAATATGTTAGTTTCGGGTATACAACCCAGTGATTAGACATTTGTATTACTTATGATCACACCAATAAATCTGGTAACCTTCTAACACCATACGTAGTTAATATTGACTGTAGTCCCTATGCTATACTTTACGTCCTGATCTGTAACTCCAATTTGTACTTCTTTTTTAAAAAAAGATTTTGTTCATTTATTTTCAGAGAGAGAGGAAGGGAGGGGAAAAAGAAAGGGGGACAAACATGTGTCAGTTGCCTCTTGCACGCCACTCTCTGGGTCCTGGCCCACAGCCAGCTGAGCCACACCAGCCAGGGCCAATTTGGCGTTGGCCCTGGAAGGCCTTTTGGCCTTTCACCTTTTTTACCCATCCTCCCGGCCCTCTTTTCCCATCTGGCAACTTGTCAGAATGTTCTCTGTATCTTTGAGTCTGTATCTGGTCTGCTTGTTTGCTTATTTTGTTTTCTAGATTCTGCATATAAGTGAAGTCATGTTATTTGTCTTTGTCTGACTTACTTCATTCAACACAAGGCTCTGTCTGTAGGTCTGTCCATGTTGTAGATGGCAACACTTCATTCTTTCTTTTTAGTGGCCGAGTCATATTCCATTCTATAGATGCACCACTTCCTGTTTATCCATTCACCTGTTAATGGACACTTAGGTTGCTTCCATATCTTGGCTATTGTAAATAATGCTGCAGTGAACATATGGATGTATGACTTTTTGCTTTACTGCTTGCTATGTCCAGTTTTATGTTTCCTTTTTGCAGAAATTCTCACTGAGTTCACCTACTCTTCCCCTAAGCTTATTGAACATCCTTATATACAGTGCTTTGAGCTGTGCATCTGGTAGATTGCTTGTCTTCATTTTATTTAGTTTTTTTAATGGAGTTTAGTTCTATTCTTTTATCTGGGACATGTTTCTTGGTCTCTCATTTGGCTGCCTCCTTGTGTTTATTTCTATGTATTAGGTAGAGCTGTCTGCCAGTCTCGGAAGAATGGTCTTATGTAGCAGGTGTCTTGTAGGCCCAGTAGTGCAGCCTGCGCTGTCACCAGAGCCCCTGTGGGGGCTGCATACGCTCTCCTGTTATAGTTGCCTTGACTGCTGTTGGCCCCTCAGTGGGAGGAGTTTACCCCCAGGCTGATGGGCTGCAAGGACTGGTGGTGACTACAGAGGAGGAGCTACTGTGCAAGGGGCTGACCCCACAGAGGAGGACTTACCTCGATAGGGCTCCGGTGCCTGATGAGTTTACCTCTTGAGGTGGTTGGGTGGTGTTTCAGCAGGGTTTGAGGCTGACTACCAGGTGCACTGGCTCTGGGGCTTCCTGGGAGGGACAGGTCAAGGTCAGCCACTGCCTTGCCCTGCCCAGGGCCACCCAGCATGAGCTACAGAGTGATCTGAAGATCATGCTGGGCTGTGAACCGAGGCTGGCTGCTGCTCATGCCAGGCCTGGGGCCACTTAGCAAGAGGTACAAGGCACACTGAGGGCAAATGCTGCTTGTTTGGGGTTCGTGAGCCTTTGAGAGATTTTAGGAAAAGAAGAAGCATGAGCTGAGACAGGCTATTTGTTTGGAGGTCACTGGAAATGGCTTGGGTGGGATGGGGTTTCAGGGAATCACCAGGGTAGAGTGAACAGTTAGCTAGGTTGATGGAGTCTCAGGTATGGCACCCACCTGCCGGCTCTGTGGAGGGCTTAGCAAAGGAACAATGGCCTCTGCTGTCACTTCTGTCTGGGATAAAGCTACCCCTCTGGCTCTCTCCCTGAAACGAGACAATTTTGTTCCTCCCCATATATCCCTGGTGCCTTTTGAGCTGTTGCCTCAATGCTGAAGCTTGGAGGGAGTGAGCAAATCTGTGTGCTGGCCCTTTAAGGGGAATGCCTGGGACTCCAAAAGCCCTGTCTCACTCAGCCACAGTCCCCATTGGTTTTCACAGCTAGAAGCTAAGTGGACTTCTCTTCCTGGCACTGGAACTCTGGGCTGGGGACCCTGGTGTGGGGCTGTGACCCCTTACTCCTCAGGGGGACCTCCACAGCCAACATACTCTACAACTATTTAACGGGCACACAGGGTATGAAATCAGCTCATTTGCTGTCTCTGCCCCTCCTACCAGTTTCAAGGTGCCACTTTCTTCTTCCCCTTCTTTCTTCTTTTCCTTGTTCTTTTTAAATTCTTACCCACGGATACATTTTTATTGCTTGTAGAGAGAGAGGAAGGGGGAGAGGGAAAAAAAAACACCAATGTGTGAGAGAAACATCGATCTATTGCCTCCCTTCCATGCCCTGACTAGGGATCAAACCTGTGACCTAGGCCTGTGCCTTGACCAGGGATGGAACATATAACCTTTTGGTGTATGGGACGATGGTCCAACTGAACCACCTGGCAAGGGCAGAGGCACCTTCTTTACAGCTTTAGTTACAGGGCTTCTCCATTCAGCTAGATTTCAGGTGATTCCGAATAATGGTGGTTCTGTGATTTTGATGTGGTTGCGAGAGGACATGAGAGGTTCTGAGACCACATTTACCTACGCCAAATCTTGATCAGAAGTCTCCATTGAGGTCTTGAGGGTAAGCCTCGACCTCCCCAGGTATGAAGTAAAGGCTTTTCTGAAGAGAGGCAGTTTTCCATCAGCCGCCCAGAGAAGAGGTGAGCTCATCCTGAGGTTGGGAGTTGGAATAGAGAGGGAACTTTTCACTGACCACCAACCACATCGTGAGCATTTTCTGTACATCAGAAAATATTCCACTAGTGGATCCTAATGATGGGTGTTTAAAGGCACCATCTCTAGAGAGAGACATCTTTGTACATAGGGCTGGTTATGTGCACTTTAAATCAGATTACCAGGTGGTTTTGGTGGGTGTTCCTTTCACGTTTCCCATATTGATATTCAGATTCTAGGCTCTCTGTTGTCCCACTGGGCAGTTTTTCTCTCTCTGCTAATTCTATCCATCTTAATTACTAACGTCTTAGAGAGATGTTAGGGAAAGTCTTCCCTCCTCTTAAGGAGGATCTTCCTGATCCTTGGTCTGTTGCTCTTTCATATGAATTTTAGAATTACTTTGTCAATTTTCACCAAAGAACTATGGTGATATTTTGATTTTTAACTTATAGGTTAACATTGGGACAATTGACATTTTTGTGGCACAATGCAGCAAATTACTCTTGAAATAGTTCTCCAATATTTTTATATCATTTTTAGTTATATCAATTCTTACACACAGGTCTTGTAAATAATTTCCCACTGATTTTCAGTGTCATCTTTACCACATGCAAAGTTATACATAGAACTTTTTTCCCACACCCAAACTGCTTGTTTGAATTCTGTAGCTTTAAAGTAGCTTCTCCCTAAGTCTCGTTATCTCGTAGGGACTGTGACCTCCTCTGCAACTTTTGCAGGCTATAGTTTGCCATCCTGTGGTTTAAGAGATCATGATGCGTGTTTGAATATGGGCCCAGAATGTTTCCCAAGAAAGCATGAAAAAATAACCTTTTCAGCTACTGTGTAGCTATAGAGTTTTAAATTACATTTAGATTTATCATAGCACTTTATTTATTCAAAAGTACTTCCACAAATTCCTCTCCATAGATGAATATATTACAGTGACCAGTGCAAGAATTTTTCTATAAACAAATGGTATAGTTTACAGATTTGTTCAAAATGGACCAATATTTGTTAGTATTTCTTCTATGATGTTAGATTCACCCCTGAACATGTGCACCCCTGCAGAGAGGCAGTCTAAATGTCACCTGGTGGCCCAGTGTCATGGCCAGACCTAGGTCATTCTCCAACAGCACAACTTCAGAAAGTACTTCCATACATTTCTGATGGATCCCCTTCATTAGAGTTTTTTCAAAGAAAAACAGTCTTTAGTATTAAAAACCTTTGTAAGAAGATTAAAAAGTCTTATGTTTCATGTTTCAAGTCTTATGTTTTATTGTCCTTGGCATCAACCTCTGTTTTTCTAATTACTCCCTAATTCTCTAATCACGGCAACAATGTGTATAAAAAGTGAACAAAGGCTTTGGTTTGGCTCATGCAGCAAACTAGGGAAACTGACTGCAGAGAAATATTCTAGAGGAAAAACTGCAGGGCCCTGCCCCATGCTGCCCCATTTTAATAACTCTTTAGTCGTCGTACGGTCACTACACAAGGGTGTCGGTGCAGGGCACCCTTGCTGCCTCAGAATTAGGTCAGCTGCATGAAAAAAACTAAACTTACCAAAGAAATGGACTCTAACTTATTGATCACTATAGTCTTAGTGCATTAAGGTTCTAAGTAAATATTTGAGAAGAGACTCCTATTGACGTGCTCCATGGAGAGGGGAAAATGTCTGCGCTCCTTTGGGTCTCACTGGCTTGCCGGGTGCTGCCACCGTGTCTGCCCTAAGGTGTGCTGGCACAGGGAGCGTGCGTGTTGGTGACGTGCTTGTCTGCTTTGGCAACAATTATGAATGTAGCACACATGCTACAGGCAGACAGGTAGGTCCCACATAATACTTAAAACCTAAATTGGTTTTGATTAGGATAATCTTTAAAATGCTTCTGATGTTTCAAAAGACAAAACTCCACCACGATGTTACGTCGAGGAAGACTTAGGTTAGAGAAAGAAGTGATAAGTGAGTTATCTTACTGCTAAAGGCACATACTGAGAAAGTGTCAACTAAATAATACATATTAAAAATATATAGATATCCAGGGCAGAGTTTAAACTTTTATGTTGAATTATTTAAATTAAAAATCACTGATTTCATGAAATTGGAAAAAGTTTGAGTTGAACTGACTTAAAAATGCAAAAAATATAAATGTTAACAAAGGGTTATTAAAGCTTCCCTATAAATGTGTCTTCCAGACTCTGTTAGGTTAGCTAGGGCAGATACGAACGTGAAGTAACCAGTTAGTGGTCTGTAAAAGACTTGTTTTTAAGTATGTATGAATTAAGTAGCTCCAGTGAAATAACTTTATATTTTGGAACAAGAGAACCAAATCGGCCCTCTCTCAGGCTAAGTAGAGGACTGTTGGTAAGTTTCCTCCCATTTATTCTAGTGGCCAAGCATTTATTCAGTGAGTCCTTGGCCCCCAGTGGTTAACCAGTAGCAGCAGAGAGGTGGTGACCCAAAGAGGTGGAGAGGAGGAGGGTATAGATGGTGCAGGAGGACAGCGAGCTGTTTCGAGTACAGAATCTCTGCTTCCAAACTCGTGAACACTCTCCCAAGCCGTTTTTGGTTATCCTGAAGATTACGACAGTCCTTACTGAGTTCATGAGACTCAGTTTTGAACTACAGTGCAGGAAAAAGTAAGTTATACTTTATAAACAACTTTAAATAAAGAGGGAGCCACAGACCCAGCCATCTTTAGAGTGGCCTTCCACAGTCAGTGTGTGGGTTGAAGGGCTGTGTCCTGGGTGCCAGATTATGTACCTAACTGTGAAAGAAAGCACAGCTCAGGACCGACTCTGAGAGAAGCCAGGGTGGTGAAGGTGGCCGGCAGGAGAGGGGGCACTGCTGATGGCAGATGTGGACGGTGTGGGCAGCAGTCTGCCCAGCTGCTATGCCTTTTTCTGCCCGGTGGGTGAGGAAAATGACCAAGAAAGCCGCGCCGCAGGAGCAGAGTGCACACGATGGTTCAGGGCTGGGAGTGTGGGGCCTTTTGAGTGGTCGTGTGAAAGAAGGTGGAGTGTGTGTGGCAGGGTGTTCCAGGTGTGACTCGTGGAGAAATCTTGACTCAATGCAGGGGCTTAATGATTCACAAACACCATCTGTTCATGTCGTGGAAACAGCATGCTGTTACCTACTGGAAGTATGGAAAAATGGTAAAAATTGTGTGTAAAGAACAGGTAGGGTTTTCTAATCGAATGCCTGCTTTTGAAGAGATGAAGAAAAATTTGTGAAGGCAGCAAACATATAGCCAGGTCAGGTGGCTCAGTTGGTTGGAGCACTGTCCCGTACACCAAAAGGTTGCAGGTTCGATTTCTAGGCAGGACACATACCTTAGGTTGTGGGTTTGGTCCCTTGTCAGGGCACGTACGGAGGCAGCCCACTGATGTTCCCCCCCCCATTCCTCTCTAAAATCAACAAACATATCCTCGGGTGAGGATTAAAAAATGAATCAGCAGACATCTAAAATGTGTTGTGATATTGTCACCAAATACTCTTAATTTTTATTTCAAGGCAGAGATATTTATGATCTTTATGTGGTGAATTTGAAAAATGTTGAAAATAACAAAAGGGAAAGTTGACATAAGTTATTCTTTCTTTAAAAAGAACACACACACACACAGAAAACCACAATCTTTCAGATAGTAACTTAATCCCTGACCTCTGTTTTAGAAAGGTTTGTCCAACAATCTGATTCTCAAGAGGGTTTGTTTTCCTTACTATTTTGGTTATCTGGACTTACCAGTGCAATAAGTGATGTTCTCGTTGGAGGTTTAATGGCATTATGGAACTAAAGGCTTTTATGCTGACCTGGTTGGTTTTTAATCAGTGAATAAAACTAGAATCATTATTCCTTTCTAACTATGAGCTTACACAGATTTCTGTCGACTTAGTTAAATACACAGACCAGTGCTGGAAACGTTTTCTTCTCACTCACATTTTTCACTTTGGACAGCAGCCTTTTTAGCATAACTTCAGGAAACTCAGGACTACACAAAAGGGTTTGTGCACATCAGGAACTGTGTCATCTAATCTTGCTTCCGAAACCAGTGCGCAGACCATCTGAGCCAGACATCAGTTCAAGCACTGTCTCTGAGTCCCCAGGCATTAAAAACGCCTTTGGGCAACTTCTCACCGGGCCCAGGCCTGTGAGTGTCTCCTTCTGAAGACATTTCCCCCCCCACTCATTCACACCCACAGTCTGTGGACCTGGGAGGTGTCACACTATCTGATAGTGTTAGGGTCTTAGCACCATTGTTTGTTAAAGATTCTCGGAAGGCAACTTATGTGACTTACGTTTTTTCATACTTTGTATATTCGTCAGATCAAAACTAGGCAGTTTCCATTTTATAGACTGGCACCTTTTATATGGTCATGGGGACTGCTGGTGGTGTAGATTATGATGTGTATTTGTTTATACTGAAATCATACTTAAAAAAATCACATTTCAAGTGTTTTTATTCTGAGCAGTAGGTACAAAAAATAACGGCAGATGTCTAATTCTGTACAGGCCAGCACTCCGCCCATCCCCTCGGTCTCCGATCCGGCCTGCTTTCACGGACTTCACTGTGCACCCCCTCCTTGCTCTCCCCGGCAGCCGGGCCCAGGTTGGAAACGTGCGTTCTCAGACTTCAGTGAGGAAGTCCAGATTGAGACACGCTGGGATGTGGATTGAGTCCATGGTCAGAGAGGACGGGTTGAAGGGGAACAAGACGGGAAACATGTGCTTGTAGTCTAACAGCAGCTGCTGAGCATCGTTCCGCTCCTGCAGTTGTGCCTGTGGGGGGACAGGACCACGTGAAACACTCCTGCGCTCTCTGCAAGCCTGTGCAGGTGAACTCAGAAAAGTGGCACGGTGCGTGGGGATGGTCCTGGTAACGGGGCAGGACTGCAGGAGCCGGCAGTCTTCCCTCCCCCCGAGGTATTCAGCAGTGAGAGAAGCTGGTTTAGGCTTGTTGGAGGTCAGATGACTGACCTCCCTCCTAATTTTAGCATTCTTTAAAAAATTTTCCATCTAAGGGAGAAGAGAAGATACATTTCGGGTGGAACTCATGTGGCGAGGCAGTGCGTCGGAACGGTTACGGCTGTGACACGGAAGGCAGATGCCCTGGGCAAGTGCCTGACCTTCCTGTGCCTCACCTTCCTCATCTTGGGGATGCAATGGAGAGAGTGACATCTCAGGAAATGGCAAGGTGGCAGAATGAAATAGAACGCAGATCATCTATATGCTACCCACAAAGTCTCACTTTAGAGACACAAAGAGATGGAAAGTAAAAGGGTGGAAAAGATTCTCAAAGCCGACATCTCTAGCCCATGCCACCCAAGCAGATGGCTTGCTCTGATGACAATGTGTAGTCATCCTCCATGAGGTCTGTGCAGATACAGAAGGGTGACATGGACTGCTCCGACCTCTCCTCTGAGCACTGTCTGGGGAGCAGTCAAACATATAGCTATAGTTGGAAAACCAAAACAATGTGGTAGAATTGCCGCGTGTGACACTGACTGGTGAGGAAGACTCAGAATCTTGTGTGATGTCTTCAGCGACTATCTGACCACTCCACTACCTTTCTCCTCTGTCCTTAATTCAAACCTAAACTTGGACTTGGCAAGTATCCTGTCACCTCTGGTCTGAATTCTGTTCTTATAAACAGCACCCTTGTCAATTTATAAGCAGTTATATTGAAAACAATTAAGACTTTCTAAACTTTTACAATGTACATAAACCAAAGTACAAGTCAGTTGTGGGTCAGATATTTCAGTGGCTTCTTTTCTGTCACCCAACTCTGCCTCCCCTTCCAGCAGCTGTGTGTCCTCCCCCCTCCCCCCGCTTCCAGCTGAGGTGTCCTTGAGGACGAGTCTCGGCCTGGGTCTCTACTGCCCCTGCTCGTCTTTCCCACTGTGCCTGAGAGAACAGCTTGATCTGACTGACCTCTTCCCTGGCCTTCAACCTGTATTCTCCACTTACACGCCCTGCTAAAATGCATTCATTCTTTCCCCCTTTTCATGCCCTGATGGCTTCCCCCATTTCTTTTTATCCTTATTTTGTGTAGCCATCAACTCTCTGGCTGTAGAGGCTGTTTGTTTAAAAACCTGAGAATGTATTAATGTCTCAAGGTGCTTCCCACACCCAGTGGAGACATGTGCACTGTTGAAATCATCCCAACACGACTCTGATCAGGCACGGTCGGCTCCAGGCGCACTAGAGGGTAGGCACACAGCCAAAATCACCTAGCGCTTGGTGTGAGGAAGCTCATCTTGAAGTAAAAAATGTCTGTCATCTTAAGACAGATTTAAATATTTCTTTCAAGCATATTCTTAAGAGCAAATGTTATAATTCTTACAGAAAAGATTTAAGAGCTCAAACTGTTCTCTTGAGAGAACATTTCTAGGTCCATTCCTGAGTAGGGCTGGTACTCTGCTTGCCTGGTGAGTCTCACTTGGTACACAGCTCAGTTACATGCCGGTGGCAAAACTCACCTGGATTGTTCGTATGAAGCCCACTGTCACTCGCTCTTCAAATTCATTCAAGGGAGTGTAAAGGTTTAAAATTTTTACAATCTGTTGGAATAAAAGAAGTTTAGCAAAGAGCTAAAATGAACATAGGAGAGCCTTTGAACTTTAAAGGCCACATGATATTGACACAAGAGTCCAGCCCTCGTTGGGCAGGACCCCCTGCTCAGGGGTGGACTGGCGGGTCACAGCCCTGCCCGGCAGAACTGGGCCTTCTTCCTTCCACATCCCTCCCTCCCGCCTGCCCGCCCCCCTATGCTCCCTGGCTTAGAAAATGAGGGTTTTAGGAAACCTGACATCCTCATCCTCTTATCTACTGGTCATTTAAAGGTTTCTTCAGACCTTAAGTACTGGGGATCTTACCTTAGACATTAAGGTCTTGTTTAACTGCACCTCCCTACCTCCCATGACTCCCCCCAAATCACAAAAGGAACAGATTTTTTTCTTATTTGGAGGATAATCTTATTCCTAATCTTATTTGAAGTAGCCTGTCCAAATGCAAATCATTGCCAGATGCATTCTGGATAGATAATATATTTCCAAGGGAGAATAAAAGTTTGAAAATTTTCAGTACATTTGTAGAAGGGAAGCGGTTTTCTTAAGAGCTTGGTCTTTTACCTTTTAATAACTGGTGGAGGAGGGTAGGGAAATTGTTTACTTTGCAATGCTGAGTTTGGATTTTCGTTGTTCTTTAGGTGCTGGAGAGGGAGAAGTTCCATGATGTAATTTAGGAAGTCTGCTTTCCTGTGCTGGTCTCATTTTGTGAGACCACCTGTGGTGGCCCATTTCTAAACAGGTACACACCCTGGGCGGGGGGGTCAAGGTCACCCTGTGTGTGGACAGGACTCATCTTTCTGTACAGGAGTAATGTCTCTGCAGCCAAGTCCGAGGATGCATACGAGTTGGGAGGAAAGGAGAGGGACACTTAAATGCCCCTGGGTGCTTCATGGTTTTATTGAAAACAATATAAATAAATTCTAGGTTAAAACTGACCATAATGAAATTATAGTTGTAAAAAAAGCCATTTATTTAATACCAAATGCCTCATGCTGCTAACTTCTGAAAACATTTAAATTTCTAGGTGAGAAACATTCCAGAATTCATTGTGTTTAAAAAATGTTTATACCGCAAGGTTGGTGTTTTCTGGGTTTACTACCTTACCTAAGTGAGCATCGGGAAGCAGAGAAAGTTAGTGGGAAACAGTGGCATCTCATTTCACTGACCACAGTGGTCTTTGGTTCATTTAGGGACAGTCCCTTGGCTGCAACTTGAGAATTTATCTTCAGGTGTATAGAAAGGCTGGAAGTGCACCCCCCCCCAAAAAAAAAACTCACTGGCAAGAACAGACCAGAAAGAAGCTGGTCTTGCTCCCAGCCCCCTGGTGATGTCGTGCGCAGGGACTGTACCTGCTGAGTGCTGAGCGAGGTGCAGAGGGAGCAGATGGCCTCGGCGTCCTCTGGGGTTTTCTTCTTCAACTGCAGGAGCTGGGCTGCTTGGATCAGAGGCTCCATGGTCTGAACGACCCCGCTCTGGTGGAGGTTTCTTCCCCGAAGCCACTCCTCCAGCTGACTGATGTTGTACCTTAACCAGAGGTACAAGCGAGCCTATTAAGCCGGCCTCCTCCTGCACTGGGATGCGCACACCCGTCCTGTTTATCTGGCAGCCTCGCCTTCCCACCAGAACCATCCACAGGGGCCCCAGCTGAAAAGTGCTGGACACTCAGTAACTTGTTATGAGTGAAAGGGTGCCTCAAATCACAAGATGAAGTACCTGAGGGGTCTGTAGAAGTTAATGGGGAACAGACGTATTAAATGTGTTGAATTCAAACAACTAATATTTAATGTTCACAAAATACAGGGTGGGGGTAAAAGTAGGTTTACAGCTGTATGTGAATTTATTCTTGTATTATTGTTTATTAATTATTGTATTTTCCACATAAACAACTGGGAACCCACTCTGGCCCCACCCTGTATTTATACTTCTACATGAGCCTTCCTGGCACTTAGCTCAAAGAGAAAAGTCGATGAGCTGTCCATCCAGATTGTGTTTACAGTCTAAGTTAGAGTACGTAAATGTCTCTAAGCCTCGAACTAATCTTTTACCAAGTCGCCATCTCAGTGTTTGGAGAATTCCACCCACACGTAAAACAGCGATGGATTTGGCTGCACACCGACTGTGAGAGGCCTATCAAGCCAGACTGGGATTTCATGTTCACAGGTGCCTCGCGCTCCAGCCCCAGCTGGTGTGCGCAGGTGCGCCGGCGCCCCTCCTACCTGAGCTGCATGCCTGTGCTCCACGAGCAGACGTCCTTCCGCAGGAGAAGGTTGTTGAGCGTCACCGCAGTGACCATGTAGAAGAGCTGTTTGAACACCTGCAGGACGATCTCAGGGTCCAGGCCCTGGTCACACATGGTCACATGAAAGGCATTCATCTGGCGGATGACGGCTTCCAGGCAGTAGGAGTTCTCCCCATCCACCATGCTGGAGGAGCGCTTCCGGTAGCCCGTGGGCTTCATGCCAGACAGGCCCTGGATGCTCTCATTTTCCAGCATGGCTGAAACTGAAGGACAGCATCATGACAGAAGCTTGTGTGTTCCCCAGAGGACTGTTTCTGGACCGTTCGGGTCCTCCAGTACTCAGGGCTTTGGCAAGGATACTGTCCAGAGGGGCTCAGGGTCGACAGGCCCCCAACTGAGAGCGTTCAGCAGAGAATTTCTAATGTGCTGGTCTTTATATGGAATAAAGTAGCTGTTGACCAAACTTTCATTTAAATGTACCAACTCAATATGGACTGGATTCTGTGCTAAGACTCCACCGTCTGAGAACTGAGAAACTGGAATGTGCAGGCCCTGCCCCCGACCCTGGACCCAGAGGTCCTGCACCTGTCCAAACAGCTCTTCACCATGAGCCACTGACCACGTGGCTGGTGTCATCATCACCGCACAGCACTTGACTATGTGCCAGGTACTTCATGGTCAGCATTTACTTTTCCGACAACCTCTTTGCTGATGAGGAAATTGAAGCATACAGAGGTTAAATAACTTGTCCAAGGGCACACCACTAGGAACTGACAAGGTCAGCATTTAAACCCAGGCCTGTCCGACTCCAGAGCTGATGCTGTTATTAACTCACATTATTCTGGTTCATGAGTATCCCAGTTTGCCCTGTGTCTGGTGAGACTAAACTGGTGTCTCACAAGAAAATTTTCAGACTGGAAGAAGGATTTAGAATGAATCTTATCTCCCCGATATATTTCTGCATGATGCATGAAGGACTCTGTCCTCCTTGGAATTCATTTCTAACCTACTTATGTTGCAAGAAGCTCCTGGGAAAGCATTTCCACCCGAGCCTACATGGAGCGGTGAGTGTAATTTTTGTTGTGCCTTAGGACAGAACTGCTCTTATGATTCAATCCTGGTTTCATGTTCCAGGCCCACATGCGCTGCTCTGGGTGAAGTGAGTGTGCAGTAGTTTTTACTGTGCAAGCGCACGCCACTCCTTCCCTGCACGTGAACACACGCAGTGCTTTCCACTTTTCATGAACTAAGTATCTACATGAGCAAGAGGCTGATATATTTTTTACTGTATATTATTTATACCTTACAAATTTATCACCTACGGAAATTAGTTTTGGGAAAAATAATATACTACAGAAAAAGAGATAAAGGACAATGATCTATATTCTCACCTCCCAAGCACTATGTATTTTGATGGGATGGTATTGAAAATTTCATAGCTCTTCCTGAGCACACAGCCCACAACCCCCTGGAGAGGCCCTGGCTTTTCAAAGGCTGTGCCCCGCATGCCCAGTTCTCAAAAGCAGAGCTTACCACATCTTCCCCTCCCATCAGACCCCAGGACCAGTGCTGGAGAGCCCCTGCCGCCGGCTTACCTATCATAGGCTGCAACATGCCCTCGGCGATTTTAATGAGCTGCTGGTAGATCTGGATGGAAAGGTCACTCAGCACCTGGCGGTATTCGGTGAGGTCGAAGTTCTTCAGACAGTGCTCATTCTGCTTGGTGGAGTTCTGAGTCATGAAGCCCTGCAGAGGGAGAGGCTTGCTTTACTGAGGCTCTGTGGTTGGTCCAGCTTTGCCGGGGTTCGGGGCCTCCAGGCTCCTTCGCAATGCCCTGTTTCTCTCTCTGTGTGTATGTGACTTTTGGGAGGACCCTGTCATTCATGCTCCAAAGAAGGTAAGACTGACTGGGACGGAATGTCCTTTCACTATCTCAGGCAAAGGGCTCTGTCAAACTAGTGCTGGCACAAAAGATGGAAGGGTGGAGAGTGAGCTGTGTGAAAGGAAAGTCGAGGAGACCTGCAGGGACTGGAGCGGGTGTGTCTGGCACTAGCTGGGCTCTTACTAGTGAACTGAGAGTGAAAACACACTGTGTGCTCCTGGGCTGTGGGGTTGAGTGCAGAGCATGGGGGGAGTGTTCCCAGGAATCGGTGCAGGGAATGGTGCATGCCGGGTGAAGCTGGGCCTCAAGCCAAGGAGTCAGGTTTGGTGAGAAGCACAATGCTGGGCCTCAAGGTCAGTTTGTACAAGTGTCATTGATTTATGCTGCACCTCTTTCTTGCAGCCACCTCTCTGGGCTTTAAAATGGACACACTAATCGGTTGGCTTTGGAGATGGTCCCACACGCTAGCTGAGTGGGCTTTCTCCCAGCCGTCAGTGAAATGGGCCTCTTCTAGGGCTGCTCCAGACGTGCAGAGGCACAGGGTTTCCCTGGAGAGTCCCAGGCGCTCTCAAGGGGGACTGTGCCAGCTCCTTTCCTCTTCTACTTACTCGATTCAGGGTGCTTTCTGGGGCCCGGGGTCCTTGGGGCCCACCTCATTCCTGCTTCTAGCTACCAGGTATAGTGCAATGTGCCCACGGCCTGAGACCCCCGAGTGGCTGCACAGGCCTGGCCCCGCTCCTGGGGAGAAGCACATGCGGACTGAGCAGGCTGCCGGGGTCTGCGGTGCTCTGAGCTGGGCCGCGGGCCGCCATCCCAGAAATGTGGTCCGGGCTGCAGCAGGGTCTGGAGCCCCTGGCCAGCTTCTACACGGACTGTGGAGGGTTGGGCTTCCCCCTCAGCACTCACCTCATCCCCACTGTACTGCTTCAAACAGTGAAGCAGGCGGCAGGTATTGGAGAGCCAGAATGAGGTCATCTCAAAGTCATCATTGTGCTTCTGTGAAAAGAAGATGACATTCCTTCTCGTGAGTTGCAGTTCCCATTTGGTTAAGTGCGACCAGGTGCCTCTCCATGTTCGCCACTTGTACCCACCATGCCCCAAGCAGACCTGAGGGCAGGCAGGCACTTGCCAGTCACAGAAATTAGCCCCACTGCCTGGAGGCCATGTTACCATCCCTCCAGGACTGGGGATGGCACCCAGGTACCTCCTGCTGGTCCCCTGACCAGTGGCACACACTCTAGTGGCTTTAACTCTGAAAAATGGCCGCAAACCGTAACTAAATGAGAAAGGTTGCTCAACAGCCCTCACAGCTACGAGGTTGTTTCCGTGCTACAGCTAGTGACTTTGTGGAACCTCTTCTGTCAGTAAACATTACCACAGTGTAAATACCAGATGAGGCTCGAGTTGCAAAGACCGTGTCGCAGGAACAGAGGGACAGGTGGGGCTGGGTGTGCCAATGGAGCCTGGTGATGAGGAAGGCTTCCCTGAGGAGGGGACATTTGAAATCAGCCATGGATGCACCTAGCCTGGCCCAGGCCCCCAGCTGGAGCTCAGGGAAGAGGTCAAGGCAGGAGGCACAGATCTGAGTGTGGCCCACACATGGGTGTGTGTTTGGGGCTGGGAGTGGAGGAAAGTACCTCCAGAGCCCACGGCAGGGAGGAAGGTATGGCTGCAGGCCCGGAGCCCTGTGAACCCAGGGGTTACAGGCTGACTGTGGCATGCTCAGGGAGGCGGCGGGACTGAGCACACTCAGTGCTTCCCTGGATGGCTGGCACCCTGAAGTGGCAGCACGTGTAAGAACAAGACGACGGTCACTCAGGGTAATATGTGGGGTCTGGGCCTGCTGGGAGGTATAAAAACATCTGGCTCCCAGCCTCTGGCCCTCGGTGGGCCAGGCCTCACCTGCCTTCAGGTGTCACTCCTGATCCAAGTCAGTGTCCTGTGCGTGCCCTGGCCTGCAGGCCCACAGCCCCCGTGGGAAGGTCTCAGGGAGCGTCTCTGTTCAGGTTGGTCCCCTGACCACCACTTTGGTTGGCTGAGAATGGGTGAGGTTCCCAGCAGCTCAGCAGGGAGCAGCTGGAAAGCTGCCCTGGACTTCTGGACTTCCTGCCACGTCTGAGCCTGAGCTTCCTTCTCTGGGCAGGGGACCACCCCACTACAGGGTGAACTGCTGCTGTGTTTCTGTCATTTACCATCAGAGACTTTGACTTGCTACTGCAAAACCCAGACAGGAAGAAGCGATGGCATGGTGTGTGCTCCACTCAGTCCCCCGTGGACCGCCCCCTTTAGCATGGGGCACTGACCTTGAGGACTTTCTTAATGCCGTTGATGGTGGAGGTCAGCAGGGAGTGCACCTTGAGGTCATCGTTGATGTAGTCCGCGTGCCTGATGCACATGTAGAGGATGTAAGCAGGGAGACAGGGCACCGTGCCTGCCAGCGCCTGGGGCTTCAGCTCTAGCGGCAGCAAACAGCAAGGGTTAGGTCTACAGTGATGCTCGGGGCGTGAGAACCTGGCCTGAGGTGCAGCTGTTATCAGGATCTTCCTTGGCTCACCTGAGAGTGGCCACTCATGGAGGCTTGGCAGGGAGTAGGGAGAAGCTGTGTCCTTCCTGGGGGCCACAGACCCCTCTGACCCTGACTATTGTAGTTCCAGAAACTAGTTAAAAACCCCGGATGGACAAAAACATATTCTCGATCACCTTGCCTACATGTTAAAGCAGGTTCCTAATGCTTTGTCCGTACAGCATGGAAGAAAAGAGCCTACAGGCTGCTCCCTGCTGGAATCGACACATGGAGGCCACGGTATTCACCAAGAGGTCTGGGACCAGGGCACATTGAGGACGGGAGCTGGGCTCGAACTCCCAACAGCATTTGCTATTCTGGGCACAAGGGGCTCTTCAGCGTCAGGAAGGTGAGGGCTGCCCCAGGAGAACCTGGTAAATCGCACATTCCCAAAGACAGGGCCAATGTGCGGGCGGCGGGGAGCCTACAGCAACCTCCAGCCCGCTTGGCTGTGTGCTTAGGAATGGTGACCCTGGCAGCGCCTGCCTGCCCAGGCATTCTGAGAGCTGATCAAGCCACAGGCTGCTGGCTGGCCACTGTCTCCCCTCTGCAGTGCCACCCTTGACAAGGGTCTCACCAGCCTCTATCTTGGTCAGCACTAACTTGGCTACAGTCTGGGGTGGCTGCTCCTCCAACCCCCTCCCTCGGCCCCACCAGGTGTGTTCTCGCAGGACTCCCCGAAGCTGCAGACACCCACTCAGCCTCCATCCTTTCTTGCCAAAGCCCCTGGAAAGCCAGGGCGGAGCTGCCAATTGTTTTCCCTCCCAGAGTAAGCAGGTGAGGCAACCAGCCAGGCAGAGAGCCCTGAGTGGGGATAGGATTCCGAGGGGGAGGGGCCTGGCACTAAAGAAGGCAGCAAGGTGAGAAGGGGCTGGGGCCTGGGACAGCCTCAGACCCCAGGTGAGCTCACTGTGGCCCAGCACGGTCTCCCCAGCCCTCGCTCTTCACTGGTTACCTGCACTCCCAACCTCGGCCCAGCCCAGGCCTCACGAGTTATATCTCCAGATTTCGAGGGGTGGTCACCCCATCCCCCACCTGCAGGTGGGCCAGGAGGAGGAGAAGGGGCAACATCCTCAAGTTTTCTGCCAGGGTGACCCTGGGACAGGGCTGGGGTGTACTTCCAGCATCTCCAGTTGGTACTTGAGTTTCACTGTCCCCTGAACTACACCCAGCCCTTCAGGTTAAATGCTGAGTATGGGCCCTAATACTCTGGATACATGGTTAATGTTTAGGCAGCTCACTTTAGGCTCAATGGATGGCTGTGGTTTGGCCCTTGCTCTAACTTTAATGCCAGTAACATTTATTCAGGAAAATGTATTTGAGAACCCACACTTCAGCCTATAACTTCTTGCATCAAGCCGACCCAAGCAGAGACTGCAATCTGTCCAGCCTGGGGCATTCCATTTGCAAGTGTGGGCTGCGAGTCCCAGTTTCCCAGAGCTTGCTGGGTCCACCAAGCCAGGCATTAATTAGCACCTGGGGAGCAGGGACCATGGCAACTAGGGACCTAAGAGGTGGTCAGCACAGTCTTGACATTCACTTGGACAGGGTCTTTCGGAGGAAAGGTGGCAGGCTGCCGTGCTCAGGCAGCTCGGTAGGAGGTGGCCTGGCCTTGGGCCCCCACCTGTGGCACAGGAGGTCCCCATGAGGAGTGTTGTTTTTCACTCCATCGCTGTGAACTCTGGGTTTCACTCAAGAGAGATGAGTTGCCCATTGGCATTTGTTCAAGATGCAGCCTGTTTAGGGCAGACTGACGTGAACTGATGTCACACTGAACTGCTGGACAACTGTAGGGGAATTTATCCTTCCTGAAAAGAGCAAAATAGTCCACCACTAACAAGACCCAAGGCAAAGAGCTCACAAACACCTGTGCTAGGCCAAGGTCATGGTCCTTCTCCCTGCAGCCTGAGCCCTTAGCCCTGTGCTCAGCAGAGTGGGACCTCAGTAAACTGACATTTATCTAAAACAATGCTTACCTCTTTTATGAGCTTCCAATGCCCCTGCCAAAGCTACCACATTCACTTCCCACATTTGAGAAGGGTCCTGTGGCTTCCCCACAGCCCTGCCACTGTTCATTTCATGCACTGCGGGGGCGGGGGGGGGGCGGGGTCCGTATCTGGAACTAAGGCCCTGTGGGGAACAGAGGAGCAGCCCACCAGGAGGCCTCTCTCCTCTGAGGCTTGCCCAACAACTCTGCAGGCAGGTGGCTGCTGCCTTGGGCTGGGCAGCCAGTTCCCCGGGGGAAGATGGGAGTGCTGGAGCAGGATGCGGAATGGGCCCTGAGGCTCGGGAACCTGTACAAGAACAGACCAGACCCAGGGCTGGAGAGGAAAGCGGCTCCCAAGACCCCTGCAGGTCGGTCCCCCGAGGGCGGCCGCCACACCCACCCCAGTGTTAGCGTCACCCGGGAACTCACAGGTGTGTAGCAGCTTGAGGTGGTGGGTGAGGGGAGTGAGGAGTGGATAGGGACTGTGCAGGGGCGGGGGACAGTGGGAATGAGGAGACGGAGGGAGGGGGCGGGGGCCATTGAAGGTGCTGACCTGTCACCAGGTTCCGAATGAGGAGGGCCTCATCCTCCTTGTGGTACTCCAGCATGCCCTGGAAGTCCTTCTCCTTCCGCTGGACGGTGACCTGCCTGTTGAGCTCGTGGCGCCTCTTCTCACTCTGGGCTAGCGTCTGGATGGCTGAGCGGGGGAGACAGCTGGTTAAGGGGCGTGGGGCACACGGACACATTCGAGGACGGGGCTGCAGGTCTTCAAGACCGAGCAAGTACGACGTGGCACACACTTATGTTTATAAAGCAGCAGCTGCTCCTGCCGCCACCTGAGCAGTCAGGACAATGAAAACTCGAGGACAACAAAAGTCCAAAAATGGAGAGGGGGGGCTGAAACGGAGAGCCAGCCTGAGGCTGAACAGTACAGACAGCCCTACCCTCTTACAGCCTCCTCAGGAGCAGGTGCAGTTCAAAGAGGGCCCCTGGGAGGGGCGGTGCCCACAGGCCCGTGGGCAGATGCAGGCCTGAGGGAGCGGCTCTGGGGCTGAGGAGGAAAGGGGTGGGAGGTATGCAGGTGGGTATCCAAGTGGTGAGGTGGCCGAGGGCGTTCCCAGCAAGGTGGCATGTGCAAAGGGGGCGGGGACTCACACGATTAGTTTTACAGGAGAGTGTCAGAGGAAGAGAATGTTCTGGGTGTTGCTGAAAGAGCAAGTGAAATCTCTGTCTGACCAGGCTCTAGTCTGGAGCCTGCCACGTCCCTGTGTCTTTAATGCAGACTCCGGCAGACTGAGGGAGGTTGAGCTTGTGGTTGGAGGGGCTCACCCCCATGACTGTGCCGGCACAGGCACCAGGAGGCCGGGCAGGTGGGAAGAGCCCACGGGGGGAGGCAGGCCTGGCTCGGCACACCAGGGCCTCAGAAAACACACACTCACAGACACCTTACCTTCTAGGTCCTGGACTTTCTTCATGTGAATCTTCAATTGTTTTTTGAGTTTCTTCTCATTCTTTTCTAGCTTTTCTACCAGCTCTTTAAGGTCCTAAAAGCAGAAGGGCACAGTGTGAGAACTTTTCTGACCCCGCCCTGGAGGGCAAAGGGCAGANCCTGGCTCGGCACACCAGGGCCTCAGAAAACACACTCACAGACACCTTACCTTCTAGGTCCTGGACTTTCTTCATGTGAATCTTCAATTGTTTTTTGAGTTTCTTCTCATTCTTTTCTAGCTTTTCTACCAGCTCTTTAAGGTCCTAAAAGCAGAAGGGCACAGTGTGAGAACTTTTCTGACCCCGCCCTGGAGGGCAAAGGGCAGAATCCTTTAGTGCGGAGTGGCTGAGGCAGCCACCTGAGGTGGTGGTGGCTCTGTGACTGGTCCAAGGACCAGCCCCCTGCAGCTCACTTCTTCCTGGTCTGGACCCAGGAAGTGAGAGGTGGGTCGGAGTTCATTCTCACAATCCAGACAAACTCCTGGCTGTGGCTGCCTGGTGCTCTCTGAACCTCATGGTCATCTAGGCCATGTGTCCTCAGGCTGCTGTGCCAACCCCCAGAGCTGCAGCCAGGGGCATCCCAGGTGTGTGGACAGCGCCCTGGGAAGGAATGGACAGTGTGGCAGTTGCGGTGGGCGGGGGGTGAGAGCCAGCAGGCTGACGAGGTGACCTGGAGCCCAGAAGCAAAACGGGCCCCTGGTCCATGCCCTTCTGTGGCTGCTCGTCCCTAGCAGCCATGGTCACTGGAAGCAGTCAGCCCACTGAGCCCTGGAACAGCATTAATGCCACCCCTCCTCAAGCTGGGCATGGTCCTTCTCTGGCAGGAGGCAGGGAGCCCCATCACCATTCATCTCTGTGATGAGGAGTGCCGCTGGAGACAAGCAAATGTGCCACTGTGGGGCCGCAAACACCTGGGGGACAAATTTTGAAGGCTGGCCTACGGGAGAAAGTCTGCCAAATTCTCAACCTCAGGGCTGTGGTGTGGTGACCACAAACCCAGCTATAGACTCTGTCGAGGACTTGAGCCATTTACCCTCATAAAAAGAATGTAACAAAGCTTGTCCTCAGCAAATTTAGGACAAATGAAAGGCAACACAGTGCTGGCCACACTGGGTGTTGAACTTGGGGAGCTACTGAGACCCAAAGTCCTGGAAGCTAAAAAGAATGAGTTTGACTCACGAGGAATCTGGGAAACAGGTGGGTGAGCTGGGGACATCTCTAAGCTCAAGGTGCTGCTGGGAGACTGCCACACCCTCCCTCCCACACAGCCCTGTCAGTGTGCCAGGTGATCCCTTGGCTGGAAGCTGTTTGCCTGAATCCCCGTCACCTGGCCCCCTCAGGTGCCCAGCACCCCAGGAGGCCACATCCTCCCTGCGGGTGGCAGTGCTCAGCTGGTGGCCCACTGGAAGCACTAATGCTTGCTCACCTGGGGAGCAAAGAGCCCTGCCCAGGTGGCCCTGCTTGCGGGTCCAGCCTTGCCTGGGCCAACAGTGTGGACTGTGCTCTGGAAGCCTCCCAGCCGGCTGCAAGCCGAAGCTCTCCTCATCATCTTCATCCTCACCTGCCCACAGCCGGGCCTAGAGGGGCCCCCAGTGCTGACTCCTAAGCTATCCCGTGACCTCACGTGGTTCCTCCATGAGCACAACCGTCCTTGCAAGGGGTCACCCACCAGGCCACTTTACCAGTGGCCCCGGCCCCCAGGAGCACATGCCAGCAGAGGCCTCTCCCACACTGCCCCTTTCACCTGGCAGAAGCCAGTCCAGCAGTTAAATGCGTACACTCCTTTCCACAGAGCCACCTACTTAACCCCCTGCATATGGCAGACAGTGACATACAGATGGAGAGAGACAGAGGGAAGGGGGGCAGGCAGATGAGTTGTATACAAGTCCTATTCAGGGGCCTGGGGTCCAGCCCCACTGCCCAGGCATCGGGATTCAGTGAGCTGGCCACCCACACGGGGCCACCTGGTGATGAGGGAGAAATGCTCTGTAGTGGGTGGGCCTGCAGGCAGGTGTGGGCAATCCCTGCTGTGCCCCCCACTGGCTCCCTCAGCTCCTGGGCCACCCCACCCCCGACTTTTGCACTGTGCCTGTGTGTCCACGCCTCCCCTTCCTGCCTGTTGCCATGGGTGATAGCCCTCCACGCCTCCTGCCTCAGCTCCAGCCTCCTCTATGTGTCTGTCTTGTTTTGCAATACACATCAGTCCCTATAGAATCATGTTTTCAGAAATACGATCTTTCTGTTCTTTACATGTCTTATTTCTCCTCACCTGTAAGCTGAGGACAGACTGCCTTCCATTTCTCTGGTGACAGCAGGCCACCAACAGTCCCTCCCTTAATGACCCCTAGCCAAAGGAGTCCAACCACGCACACTGTATCTGGCCTGGCTGCGGGGTTTGTGTCCATCAGAGGCAAAAGCGACCCCGCATCAGTGCTGGGACGGGGCCTAAAGGCCTCCCCGCTGCCGCCCTCCCCACTCGAAGCGTGGCTCCGAGGCCCCAGACCTGGGACTGAGTCCGCCTTGACCCTCCAGCCCTGGCCCACACCAGTGTGGCACAGGCACGGTGCACCCACCTCGCCCGGCCAGTCTCTGACCGCACAGTGTACTTGCTGTTTTAAGCTGCCAGGTTTTGCGGAGGTGGGTGTGTGACGACAGATGGCTGAGATGTCTGCACATACTCTTGCTGGCTGGCTGGCTCATGTCTAGATTCTCTGTCCCTGCTCCTGGGCCAAGGACATGGACTTTGTCCATCTGGCTAATGGCCATCTCTGGTCCTGCTGTCTTCCAGAATGTGACTCCCTGCAGCTGGGATCCGCCGGGCAATGGCTACTCACCAGGTTCTCAGTGGTCAGCCGGGACATCTCCTGCTGGACAGCGAACTCCACCTGGGCCTCAGGGGAGAGCAGCAGCGTTTGGGAGAAGGCCTGCTGCTGCCCGTCCAGCTCCTCCTTCAAGGCCTCCACCTGGGTCCTGAGAGCCTCTGCCTCCTCCTCGTGTGCGCGGCTCTGGGCCTGCAGCTGGGCCTCCAGCAACCTGCACCAGGGTGAGGAGGGCAGCTGACCGTGGGGCAGGGGCCAGTGCCCCCGACAGACATGCAGCAGGGGAGTGGCCAGGCACGCAGCAGCAGCAACTGCATGAACCCCATGGGACAGATGCCGCAGGGCACAGACCTGCGTGGCCCATCTGGCAAACGGGCCAGCCTGTCCTCTCGGAAAGTGGGACACCAGGGCCAACCATGCAGCCCTGGTCCCGGGTCTTCTTCTTGACCCCCCCTCATTCTCTTGTTCTTCACTTTTGAGTATAGTCTGTTTCATCAGCAGAAATAAATTTCTTACAGCACCTTCTAAATAAAAGCCTCCACCTTTGCCTCCGAGCTCATGAGAATCTCAAGACAAAACTCTGGTAGACTGAAGTAATTATTTTCATATTCTCACTATAGCAGATTCTCTGCAGGTTTCAGAAAGGCAAATTATTACCCCCTTATTATTCTCAACACTGTTATCTCATTTTATCTCCTGCTTTAAAGAATCTCCCACCCTACCATCACGACAAGAAGCAGAGAGACCCAGAGGATGCTGGGAGAAGTCTCAGAAGTCTAAAAGGCCCAGGACCAGGGGCGCTGGCTACCTGGGCAAGGGCAAGAACCCAAGGAAGGTCCCTAACCAGCCCCCGCTTTGGGAAGTCACATGCTAACACGAGGATGGTACCATCTTCATGGGCTCGACCACCTGGGCAGGATTCCTGACCCAGCGAACGTCCCATGAAAGAAAGGCGGGAAGCTCTGGGTGGAAGGCGCCATCAAAGCTTCCTAAGCCGACCCCCCTGGGGAAACTCCACCCTGTCTCTCTCTGGGATGCGGGTGCAGGTGGTGACAGAGCTGGGCACAGAGTGGGGACTCGGAAGTGCCTAGCAGACCGCTCCTGGAGCCCCGGCCGCTCTGGGGGCAGGGAAGCAACGAGCCACCACGTTTTTGCAGCTCTGCTGTCGTTCTGGGACGTGATAGCTGCCACACGAGAGAAGCACGCAAGGGAGGGGGTCTCCACTGCCAACCCCCAGATGGAAGCAGCCACGTTTTCCATTGGACAGGTGGCTCCAAAGAGGCGCTGGGCGCCACCCTAGGCTCCCAGCAGCTACTCAACAAAGCAACGAGTGAAGGCCAAGTGGAAGGGTGGCGGAGTCCCCCACTCCCCACAGGCAGCGGTGGGAGGGTCGTGGAGCAGAATCTGGAAACTACGGCAGCGCTTCAGAGGACAAACAGCACTTGGAAACGTCCACCCTCAGCCACAGTGCACTCGTGTACTCACTAGGAAGTTAGATGTGACTTCCTGGAGAGGGCCCAGAATCAGTTCGTGGGTGTGAGTTTATGCTCACGTCTGTCCTGCTCTCCATGTAAACTGTGGGTGGGTGGCTTAGCCAGGGGTCTATGCAGGGTCGGAGAACCCCTGCCCAAGTGTTGGGCCAGACACCTCACCCTGCAGGTAAGAAAACGAAGGCTGAGAGAGCTGGAGGCCACAGCCAGCAGCAGAGCCAGGTCTCCTGACATAGAGGCCCGGGCTGGGTTTTGTTACCACATCCATTACTCAGGTGTCCGGCCCCAGCCAGCCTGCTGACAGAGAGCCACGGGGAGATGCCCGGCTTCACCTACGGGTCCCACCTTCCAATGAAACAAACTTCTTGATGGGACGGGAGTCTAATCTTATTGAATAATATGCATTATAATAGAAACAGCAGCTAATCTTTATTCCATGCTTGCAGCATGCCAGTCTCGTGCAAAGCGCCTTACCTGTGTTTACCCTGCAACGTGCAGTGACTCAGTGAAACAGGTCTATTCTGATGCACATTCTTCCAGTGAGGGAGTGGAGACAGCATCACCCTGCTCACAGGTGGTCATGTCTGAACCCAGAGCCAGAGGACACACTATCTCATGAACGAGCTGACCTGGACCTCCTCTTCCTGAGAGACGCTCTCTCGGCTCTCACAGGACCCCTGGCCCCATCAGCAGCAGGTGGGCCTTTGAAGGAGGTGCTCTGGGTACCTGGCTCTGGTTCTGACTCCGCCCCCTCACTGAGCTTCAGTCCCCTCTCCTGAGAAACAGGCCTGAGGACCACTGCCCCACCCGTTGCTGAGGGCCCCAAACCCACACACAGACAATGAGTGTGCAACGTGGCCACCACGTTGTGTCTCTTCCCTGTGGGCCTAACCTCCCTCACTGAACTGCACCCGCAGCCGAAGGCCAAACTGTGTACACAGCAAGGTCCAGAGTCCCCGCCCCATGCGCGCGTGGTATGGAGCAGGCTTCATACATGCGGCACTTGGAGCGCAGGGCTTGTCCACAGTGTCAGGCGGTCTCGGGCAGGGAGCAGCGGGCCTGCTGCACACAGGGCAGGCGCCCAAACGCCCTGCACTTGGAGCACAGCCAACGGCACAAATCCCGCCGATGCGCTCAGCTGACCCTGCAGAGTTAGGGTGGTCAGCACGTGGCACAGAAGCCGCACGGACTCCAGAGGCCCCAGAATTAAATTTCCTTCTCAGCCTGGCTCTAAAAATAGCTGCACGTCCACCATCATGTGAAACTCCCCACGCCTGTTCCTATACACGTCGAGCCAGGGAGCTGGACCAGGTGGTTTCGAAGGCTCATTCCATCGAGTGCCGTCGAGTGCCGTCACCTTGGCCCAACGGCATCCGCACAGGTGCACAGGAGGGCTGCCCCGCGCACACCCGGGGAGCTGTGCCCACCCCTCACAGCCACTCCAGCCAAGGAACAAGCAGAGGCACAAGCAGGCAGAACAAGGCAGACCAGGAGGAAAGGCACGGGTTTGACCTGGCAACTTGCTTCAGGCCCTGGTAGGCCAAGCCGAGTTCTCCATCTTCATTCAAATAGCCCCAGTCCTCAGTCTTGCTAGAAACAAAGGACAAAAACGACAAAGAAAAAAACACAGGGTGTCCAGTGTAGAGGAAAGAGACAGGCAGGCAGAAAGCCCAGGTAAGCGAGGCGATTCCAGCCACGGGTTGGAAACCAGAACGGGGAGGGCTCACGAAGGCAGGGCTCCCCCCTTCCTCTCTTGTCTCAGCACGTGGGTGCCTGCAAACACCGCTACTCCCCGCCTCCCAGGTTCCAGTCACTGCCCCGAGCTCTCCTGCTGGGCTCTCACCCTCACAGCACGGACAACCTGGTCAAAGCCAAGGGCGGCGCTGGTTTGGTAAGTCTGAGAGCAGCAGGGGCTCGGGCTGGGTGGGCCTTCCCAAGCCCTCACTCAGCCTCCTTCCCTCTCACTAGAGAGACCCGGGGGAGATGCAAGCAGGGCAGGGAGGAGGGGACCCTCAGACCCTGCGGGGGGTGGCAGGGCAGCACCCAGGGCACTGGCTCAGTGAGGGGGGGGGAATGCACACTGTACTTTGTCTGCTTTCCAATGGGCATCTCTTTTCTGTCACTAAGGGAAAAAATACTCTCTCAACTCTAGCCCTCGCTGCAGTCTTGCAAAAAAGAAACAGCTAATAAAAATTTTGTGCTGAGCTGGATGAGAACGGACTTTCTCCCTCAATCTCTGGGCTGGGGTGTGTGAGTCCTCTTCACTCCACTTGCAAATTCTTTTGCCATCTCAAGCTGCCCAGGGTTGGCCCAATGCCAGCAGTTAACTCGGGAGCCTAGGTGGGTGTCATGTGCACCCCACTCATGTACCTGCCACCAGGAACAGCCCTGGGCATGTGAGACATTCAGAGGCCAGTGGGACTGGGTAGAGAGTGACAGGTGAGCCCCGGCAGGATCCTGCCCCTCCGCCCCTGAAGACTGCCTGCTGGCTGGATCCCAGCTTTCAGGAGCTGACGCCCACAGCTGGCTCTGAGGGTCGGTAACCCCTTCCTAACTCCCGGGAGAAGACGACCGTCCCCAGGAGTGTTTTGGCCACGGTTGCCGTCAGGCTGTGTGGGAGGTCCGGGGGTGTAGCTGCCACATCAGCTCCCCCAGCTCGGCCTCACGAAGCCGGGCCCCAGCCCCTGTGGGTCACACCTAGGCTGCTCACGTCAACACAGGGTCCTGCTCTGGAGTCTGATGGAAAGGAAAGGGGGTGGCGGTGAGCATACTTCTGGGGATGCCTCGTTGTCCCCTGGGCCTGCCCTCGCTGTCAGTTTGTTCTCTCCAGCTGGGTGGTCTGGGGGTGGGAATGACTGCCAGCAGGTCTGCCTGGGCACCTTGCTGTGCAGGGGTCATGTCCTGCAGGTACCCCAGCCCTCACCCAGGCAAGGCCTCCAGGACATGGCCTTTGCTGGTAGACTGGTGGCTGTCGTCTGGTGCTCAGCCGAGCTCTGGGTCCGGCTGTCCCAGCACAGCTAGAAGGGACCCCTGGGCTCCGTCAGTGAGGAGGAGCTGAGTGCAGAGCACCCTCCCTTCGCAGGTATCACAGGTATGTTCGACTAGGTAGGACCTTTGGGGCCCTAACCACAGGGGTGGCCCACTGGGAGGGGCCCAGACTGGGCTGCGGTCATTCTGGGGGAGGCCCAGAAGGTGACTGAGTTGCTGCCAGGGGCACGCGAGCAGCCTGCACTTTGGCCCTCTTGTTTCCTACGTGAGGTCAGGGACATGGCGCGGGTGGGGAGGGACTGCAGGATGGTGACTACCTACTACACGAGAACCCAGGAACCCAGTTGGCGGGTGTCCTGACCCTGGTGTGAAGCACCTTCCCTGCCTTGCTCCAACCTCCAGCCCCTGGGGGCAGCTGGTGTCTCTGCCAGGCTCTCCGAAACCCTGCGGTCCCCATGACGGAGGATGCTCTGGCCCTAACCCTCTGCTGGGAGGTGCTCGAGTGTTGCTGGGCTAGCCAGTGAGGAAGCTGGCATTCACCCTGCACTGCCCACCTCGGAAAGGGACACACAGTTCTTAATTCTGTGACCTGCCAGGTGTTACGCACAAGGATAACAGCAGGGAGCCATGAAGCCCAGTCACCCACAGTACTCAGGAAGTCAGGCATGCAAGGAAATAAAAAACTAGTCAACCAACTCCAGCCATCCTTTGTTCCCAGGTAAAAGAACCCAGTCCCACCTGGAGCTTCTCCCTCCTCCTCCTCACACACCCTTAGGGGCAGAGGCTGGGGAGGGCACGCCACCTGGTGGTGGGAGAAGGAAAACCCAAACAACTTAGCTCACAGGAATTTGTTAAATGTGATGTCAATCAATCAACAAGCAGAGAACCTCCTGGGCTGAGCCCTGTTCCCAAAGAAACCACAGACACACATGAAAAGGCAGCAGGCCCAGCCTCTGAGGGTGGGAGGCAACCCGAAACTGGCTGGAGAGTCCGCTGTCCAGAGGGCAGCTCCCTGCTCCCCCGCCACCAAGCTAGTGGGAAGGCCGGTGGGGTGGCCACGGCTAATTGCTTTCTTCACGTCTCAAGTGGAAGTGCCCCGCTGAACTACCTGAGAGGTTTCTTCTAGACCTCTCCTTATATAACCTATTACACAACCTCATTCATTGCCAGGGTCAGGCACCAGAAAGGGCCTGAGGTGGCATTTACTTCCCTCTGTGAAGACTGACACTTAGGGCCCAGCACCCACCCGTCTGGTTTAAGGATCTCTCTCCCTGCGGACAGAAACAGGCAATGCTCCTGTCCAATGGGAGCTGGTCAGCTTCCCATTTCTAAAACGACCACTCTGTGCTCCATGCATGTTCTTACTTCTCTAGTTCACACCTGCAATTTCTACCCAACTGCCCAGGAAATTTCCTGGGATCTCTGAGAAATGGCCAGTGCCCACTCCAACACCAAAAATGAGAGAACCATTCGAAACAACAGGCTGGGCCACACAAGGGTGAATTGTTTGGACAAACAGATGGCTTGGGACCAACAACTCGGGGAAACAAAAGGGAATGTCCCTGCTGTTCTGAGCAAGACCTCCTGCAGCACCTGGGGTGTCTGCCCACAAGTCCAAGTCCATCCTAAGGCAGCTGCACATATCTCTTCCTGGTTAAACAAGGTCTCCACTGCCCCCCCGGCAGGCCCATTAGGGGGTGAAAGGTCACCCCGGGCTTTCCTGTACAAGCCCAGGTGGCAACAGCAAAGCCACTCTTGGTAAGGGCCTCCCACTGTTTCACAGGACCTGTGGGTTGAAGAGGACCTGGAAGAAGGTGTCTAGGGACCCAAGAAATGAACTTCACTTTGGAGCTCTAGAGACTTGGTGAGGCTGGGGTAGAAATGGCCAGGAGCAATGGAACGCACTCTGTTCCTGAAGCAGACCTGTGCCCTGGACACACACCTGGCTCCTTCCCAGCTTCGTGACCCTGAATGCATGCCTAGAGGTGAGGCCAGCCCAGGGCAGCAGGGACCTCTGCCCTACTCACCCACCCTCTGGTCACTCTCTGAGACCCACCCTGACAGGCAGGCTCAGACCGCCTTGAGAAGATGCTCCCCAAACTCCCGCCTCCACATGCAGCTGTCAGTCTCTGGGGCGAAGCTCAGCCCTTGCTCCGGCGTTGCCCTACGTAAAATGGTGACAATGACGCTGCTTTCTCTTCATTCCCGAGACAGGAAATGAGAGAGCCTTTTGGAAGCAGAAGTGCTACACCGTTCCATGGCTATTCCCAAGGCGGGCCCCCAAGGCTGGCTTCTTCCCAACTTGAAAACAACAGAAAAGACACCCACATAAAAATCAAAACAGAACTCTGTAACTAAGGAAAGTTACCAAGTGAAAAAAGTCTTGAACTCGGGGACCACAGATTCTTTAGAGAGGCTGTGACTGAGCATGGGGGTATCTCAAATCCCTCTAGAAATCTAAGCAAAACTCGAGGTGTGCAAGCTCTCCCCACCACCCACGTGTACTCTTCCCATTTGAACCAGGACGCTCTCCCTTACAGGAGAGCAGGAAAGGAGTGACTCTGTGCTCAAAGCCCCTCATGTCCAGGGCAGCTCTCCTGGTAACATGACGTCCACGCCGATGGGCTCCAGGAAGCACGGTCCGGGTCCTCCCTCCCTCCCTGCTGGGACTCGGCACGTAGGAGGAGAGGCCAACCCACCAGTGTCACCTCTGGGTGGGCGGGCACCGGGTGGGGAACCGGTTCTGCCAAGGGCAGTGGCTCCTTTTTGTTCTTAACTTGATTCACAGGCTGTTCCGCTCCCTACTGTACCCTGAGCTTGCTGGGAATGGAATTATTTTAAGATATCAAAAAAGCCATTTTTACTTTATTACCACCACTACTGCTGCACAGGAAGACAAATCCAGGGTATTAAGCAGCCCCCGGAAAACCTATGCGTGGAATGGGGTCCCTGACAGCCATTGGGATGGAGAGGGAGGTGATAACAGTTCTGAAGGTCAGGGAGATTCGCACACTCGCTGGCCAGGACCTGGCAAGCCTGCTTCTTCCTTCCCCTGGAGTTTTAAATATCACCCGTGCTCCTTTCTCTTACTGGCCTCATTTCTTATCTCCACCCAGGGTAATTTAAAATGACTAACCCTTGACTAGTTTCAGCACCGTGAGGTTCACCTTCGTTTTCTTCTCTTCTTCCTCATGGAAAAAGAATTACATTCATCTCAGCTGAAATACATTTAGCTTCCTCCTGGGACCTTCTGATTAAGGACCCAGCCTGGAAGTCAGGCCTCCTGGATGCTACCTGAATTCAGTTTCAGGGCAGCTCAACCCTTCTGGGCCTCAGTTTCCCCATGTGCAGAAAGCCACTAGATGAAAAGATCCAGAAATCAGACCCTAAGGAATGACTCTGGCATTCCTACAGACTTCACGTGCACCTCCAGTGCCACCTACTGACGGTTTCATGGAAGTGCGTGTGTTTTCAGCAATTCCGAACAAATGCTTACTGACTGCTCCACATTCGGGAAGTGGAGGCTGAGACAGGAAGGCAGCCAGGGAAAAGGCCGCTCCATCTTCCCCAGTGCTCCCGGAGGCAGGACGCAGAGACGGCGACAGTGGAGACCACAGTGCTACTGTGTCGCATCTTGAACATGCACAGCACTGTTCGAAGTGCTTCCCGTATACTAACTCACCTGATCCTCTCAGTCACCAGGTGAAGTATGCGGCTGTGACTGCCCTCCATTCCCGGATGAGGAAACTGAGGCACAGAGCAGCTCTGAAGTAGTGACCAACCAGCAAGCGACTGGAGACCGAGTGTACCTTCCCTGGCCCTCTGCCACACAGCCCTGGGACCTCTGCTCTGCCCCGCAGCCCGGGCCCTGCTGCCTCCCTTCAGCCGTTGCTCTTTGCCTGATCCCTGGGTAGCTCACACTTGAGAGGCCGGAGCAGGTCACTTATAACTAAATTCCAGTGCGATCTCACCACAGTCAAGATGGCAGTGGTCACCTTCTCCCACCCAGCCTTTGTAGTGACCAGACTGGGTCCCCTCTCACGAGTGGCAGGTGATGGGCCGCCACTGTGGAAGGCCCGCGAGCGAGGCTGAGTGCAGACAGTATCACAGCAGACAGCTGGGGCAGGCCCTGCCCGCTGCTTAGGTGGGACACCTGGTGCTGACTTTCATCTCCACGAGAAAAGCCACTCTGTCCCTTCCTTAGCCCCCCTGTCACCTCCCCGCCCACCAGGGAAGCTCCCTTCCCGAGTTCTTTCAGAGGGTCTGGGTGCTCCCGGTGTCCTGGAGTCCCACCAAAGCCAACAGCAGCCTGACCAAGGTCATGGGGCGCTCTGCATCTGCTCCTTCTCATGCATCTCCTAAGACAGGTAAGGCCCTGAGGCTGAGCGCGTGGTCAGTGTGGGCAGAACAGCCTTCACAGGTTAGGCTGTGCAGGACCCCCTGCCAGTGCCTCCCCCAGGTACCATCACCATGAGGTGGCACTTACCTGTTTGTCTGGCAGACCCCGTGATAGGCCTCAATGGCGTCCTCCTGATCCACGTGCTTTTCACTGTTGGGCCAACTGGTTCTGGCATTGATGTTCGGCTCCTAGAGGTCCCCGGTCAGACAAAGAAACTCTGGTCATACAAGTGATGGTCACGGACGGACTTTATGTCTCCAGAGAAATTCAAAACACTGATTCAAAAGGATATGTGCACCCCTATGTTCACTGCAGTGTTACTCACAGTGGCCAACTCTGGAAACAACCCAAGTGCCCATCAGTAGATGAGTGGATAAAAAAAGCCGTGGTATATTCACACAATGGAATATTACACAGCAATAAAAAAGAATGAAATTGTACCATCCGCAACCACATGGATGGACCTAGAGGGCATGATGCTCAGTGAGCTAAGTCAGACTGAGAGACAAATACCACGACCTCACTTACATGCAGACTCTGAAGAACAAAACGAACGAACCAAACAGAAACAGATTCACGCTGGGAGGAGTGTTGGGGGCCTGGATGAACAGGTGAAGAGATTAAGGTGCACCAATAGGTAGTTAGAAAACAGTCACGGGGATGCTGCGTGGGGGATATGGCCAATAACAGTGTAGTAACTATCTACACACTGCCAGGTGGACAACTGGAAACATCAGGGTGGGGAGCACTTCATAAATTATATAAATGTCTAACTGCTATGCAATATACCTGAAACTAAACTAAAATAATACTGAATGCCAACTATACTTGAACAATTTTCTTACATGACTATATATCTAGACTGATGTATAAAAATGAGCCTCTGGAAAAAGACAAAGGCCCAGGACCATTTCAGATACAACAGTTAAACCCAGGCAGGGATGTTACTTTAAAAGGTCACATTGGGCCCTGGCCAGTGTGGCTCAGCTGGTTGGCACATCATTCCATGAGCCAAAAGGTCATGGGTCCCATTCCCAGTCAGGGCACATGCCTAGGCTGCAAGTTTGGTCCCTGGTTGGAGCGTGCACAGGAAGCAACCAATTGAGGTTTCCCTCTCACATTAATGTTTCTCTTCCTCTCTCCTCTCTCTCTCTCAAATCAATATGCATGTCCTTGGGTGAGGATTATAAAAAAGTTACACTGGAAGAATCACAGAATGATAAGGCCTGGCTGTGAAAGGCAGTGTGGATGGTGGGGGTACTACAGCAAGGACGATGTCCAAGGGGGAGGAAGTGTCGCAGGGGAAGAAAGTGCCCCAAATCCAGAGGATGTGGCCAGATCTCTCAGTTTGGAATCCTCCGTGCTCACTACTGCCTACCTACCCCACCCATGCTGGCCCTAGGTCCGTGCTCAGAGGTGGTCCAGCCTCTTAAGAGCCCGGAGCGACCCAGGTGGCCTGCATCCCTGTCCCTCGCCCCACAGTCTGTCCCAGCAGGTGGACACACGGGGAACAAACTTGGTGTTGGACCCGCCACCCTGGGGGGACTGAGAGGGAGGGAAAGCTCCCTGCACCTCAACAACAAGGTCAACAGCAGGGCACGAGGCAGAAAACCCGGCCAGGAGCGCTCCTCCGGCCGTGGCCCCGTCTCTCATTCTGTGCCTTGTTCCCTTTGAACATGTTCACACAGAGAAATTTTAGAAGATTCTAGAAACTTCCAGTCACGTCTCTCCTGAAGGGTCTTGCTGGGAGGGGAGCAAGTTCCTTTCTCTGCCTTTAGAGGAGCCCCTCATGCAGAAGACTCTGCTCTGGTTTTAACACCCTCACGGGTGAAGGTACGTGATAAAAACACCAAATCTGCCACCCAGAGTCACCCCAACAAGCCCGCCCCCCAGGCCACCATCTCCTTACTGAGCTCTTGCCGGCAAGCCGGCGCTGGTCGGCGCTGACGATCTGGGTCCTCAGGATGAGCACCTCCTCCTTGCGAACCTCCAGCTCCTCGTGGGCCAGCTTGAGCTGGTTCAGCAGGAGGCTGTAGCCATCGGGGGAGCTGGGGGCAGAGTTGTTCTGGGCGGCCTGGTCGGCCACGGCTTTCCGCAGCTCGTTCAGGTCGTTCTTCAGCTTCTTGTTTTCTGACTCCAGCTCCTGCCTCTGGAAGACAGTCCGAGCAAGACATACCATCACCCCTTGACCCAGGGCCCTCTCCCCGCAGGGGGCTCCTCCTCCCGCGTCCTTGACCAACCTGTCCATCCTCCTGAGAAGCCAGGAGCAGTCTCCCCATCTCAGTGATGAGCCCCACAAAGTCCTGACTGGCATCCACCAGCTGCCAAAGCTTGGATTTGAACCCACGGCCCCTGTTATGGGTGTGAAGCACCTGGCCCCGTGTCTCCATGTTCTCCGAAGTGATCTCAGTGTGTTTCTGAGCCGATTTGGCCTAGGAAGCCCTTCCTTGTGGAAAGGCCAGCTTAATTTCAAACAAATTAACAAATGCTTTTCACACAAGACTTCCTAGAGCCCCAATCCCTTGCTGAACCTTGTGACTTTCTGAGAGGAAACGGAATGTGTGGCTACCCTCCTCCTGCCATTTACCCCAGGGCGCCCCGCGGGCTGTGTTTCCCAGACCAGGCCAGCAATGCCCTTCGTCGTTCTGCTCACTCAGAAAGCTGCCCGCGGTTCGCGCCAGTGGAGGAAAAACTACCTGTCGTCAGAGTCAGAAGTACCACCACAACTCAGCTTTGGAAGGTGTTTACGCTTCTCTGGATATAACGCCTTTGTGTCCCAGACGAATTCAGATCATTTAGAGTCTGGTGGGGCCCTGGGGCAAACGCGATTCACATTTCCCAAAGAAAACCCAAAAGTATGGACAAAATGCGCTACTGAGCTGCGGCGTCACAGGACCAGGAGACTGCTGGGCACAATCTCCGTCTGTTCTGAATGAGCATGGGGGCCAGCTGTTCTCACAAATGATCAAACTTGAGGAGGGCATGGTGGGAACCCCTGATTTGTAGCCAAACTGGCAGCAGTCTTATGGGGCCGAGCCCCTTAGCCAGTGGGCCTGTGCTGGCTCTGGTACACAGTGCCGGAAACAAGCTGTAGGACCCCCAGTGGGTGTCCGCAGAGGAGAGGAGAACTGCTTTGTGCTGGAATAGCCCACATTTTGTGTCAGAAGTATTGTGAACAGAGTAAACAGCTCCCTGGAACATATATATTGTTCCTTGTAGTAAACACAAAACTTCCTTCACTTCCAAGTGTGAGAAGGGGAGATGGCGTGCTCATGGCTTTACTTGTCAGTAGCCCAAGGCTGACAGCCAGCCTCACGGACGCCCAGCTCTGCCACCCACCCTCAGCGGGGCAGGAGCCCGAGAGCCTTACCTTCAGTGTATTGTAGGCTAGGTCCGCATCCTGGTCCAGATCCAGGTCATTCTTCGGCTGCTCCGCCTGCACGAACAAAGAGATGGGAAGGTGAGCGCAGCCTACAAAGCAGACATCCCACAGCAGTGCTTCCTGGGAGGGTCAAGACGGGGCCCTTTCTGCCCGCCTTTGAAATGCAGCTCACTGCTCCGGCCACCGGGAGCGCTCCATAAACCTCTCCCTGACCCGGCCATCCCCACCCTCTCTTTAACTTTATGCGCATGATCCTCACAGGCACCACAGGTTGAATATGTGTAACTCTGTGTTAGGGGTTAAGTCACCCCCAAGAAGTGATGAAACCCTAATCCTGGAACCTGTGAATGGAACCTAGTTTGGAAAATGAGGTCTTTGCAGATGTTATCAAGCTGAGATGCAGTCTTTGGATGAGCCCTAGGACTATCCTAAAAGAAGAGCGCACAGACCCACAGGGAAGACAGCCACATGGAAATGGAGGTGGAGATGGTAGCAATGCAGCTGCAAGCCGGCAACGCCAAGGGCGGCGGCAACGCCAGGGCTCAGGCAGGCCTGGAACAGCCTCTCCCCGGGAGCCTTCAGAGAACTAGTGATAAAGCCTTAACTCTTGACCCCCGTCCTCCGGAACCAGAGACAGTAGGTCCCCATTGTTTTAAGCCGCCGAGTCTGCAGTGCTGTCTCAACAGCAGTAGGAAATAGCACTATTAAGACTCATGCACTTGTTAAAGACGTTAACTGCTATGTAAGAATTCTGTGCTTATTAATGGGGCTCCTGAGCCACTCTTAGGCCTTCTGGGATGTGTGTGCGCATGTACTGTGTTCCCAGCAAATCACCTGAGCACCATGCAGGGAGCCTGCTTCCTCATGCCACCCTATGAGAGGCAGCATGACAGCCCACCCCCCGATGTCCAGCTGCTGCTGCTATCAGCACCCCAAGCTAGTGGACGGGGCGGCAGCAACTGGAGCACTAGTCCATCAGGATGCAGCGGGGCCAGTGATCCCTGTGATTACTCGGGACCTACTCACCCATCCAGTGAGAAGGGACAGAAACACTTCGTCAAAGGCTAACTAATTGCTTGGGGTGGTTTGAAGCAATGGGTGACCATTATCTACAGTGCTGGTGACCTTCAGTTCCCGGTGAGGCCGCCCCACACTGTCCCACTGCGGCTGCACTAGGTGTGCCTCAGGCTCGGGGCCAGCACTGCGCCTGAGCCCCTCCCGCAGCTCCTTCCACATCAGGGACGGTGCGCTGAGTGCACTGTGGCCACCCTGCAACCCGGGAAAACGACGCCCCAAGGCGCCGCCCTCTGCTTCAGCTCTCACAGCATCAGCAGGGGGCGGTGACCAACCCAGGGCAGTCGGGGGCCTGCTGCCCAGTGGGCCAGGCCTGTGCTTGCATCCCGGGAGGTGCGGATTTATCGCATGGCCATGGACAACTGCTGAGTGCGTTGGGCTCTTGGAAAAGAGCTCAGCTACTTCAGTTTAAACAGCTGTAGGCATTCATGTACACAGTTGTCATGTTTCTAAGTGGGCAGCCCATGGGAATCACCCTGGTGGCCAAGGTGACTTGGCCAGGCCTGGGAAATGGGAGCTGGATAGAGGGAAAGTCAAGTACACAGACAGCCTGGCTGGCTGTCCCTGAGGCCCCATCCTCATGGCAGGCTCAGTCACTCCCGCACTGACGGTGTCCCCTACAGACTGCCCTGTCATTCCTTACACAAGGGCTGGCCTGTCTCTACGGCTGACACCCCGGCCCATAACTCTCCAGAATAACGAACCAGGTGTCTCAGGATTCTTCTTGGGACCAAGGGAAGATCCAAGAACACCACCAGTGAGAGCCTGGGTTCAGGATGCTAGAGAGTGATTCCATAAGACCCTGCCCCCCACGCCACTGTGCACTTCGCACTGAACCCTGTTGGAACGAGGTTGGTCATTCTCCTGGGAGAGACCCTCGGTGCAGTGGCAGGGCCAGGCGCCCTGCCTACAGTTCCAACCTTTGCTTGGTGATTATTTTTTAAGCAAAGAGATATCCCTTTTTATTTGGTACCAAGACAAACAAAAGACCTAAAGCCCGGATTTCAAAATGGTCATGTATCTCTATGGCGGGGAACCAGGGGAGTGAATCTTCACGGGCAGCCGGGTGCGCCAGAAACTTTTACGCCAGGCACCGTGTGAGGTCATCTATGCGAATGTCTGATTTTGTGCTCACCCCTCAGGGCAGCTTCTCTTGTAACTGTATGAAGTCACGTATAAACTTAGCCTTCCCACTTTCCGTTCTGACCCCATCTGCCCAAGAGATTTAAGTCCCTCAGCAAGACTTACCTCCCCACTTAGTGCTCAGGGGAAAAAAAGCCCAAGAATGTATTAGCACCTGTAACACCTCTGATTGGAAGGGGACGTCGGGTGTTACAAAAGGAGGCCGTGCAGAAGCGGGAGCCGGGGCGGGCAGGGCTGAGGATGCTGGGAGCAGGTCGAACCCCCAGCTGGCAACTGAGGCCTGAGAACAGACCACAGGTTTCCGGCAAACCCACTACGAGGGCACTAACGGTAAGACCCATCCGAATCAGCCTTGTGTCCCATTAGAGGCAGCCTGTGCCCCTCCCAAGAGGACAAATGGCTCTCCTCTCCTGGTCGCTGCAGACGAGCACCAGTGGGTCTGTACCCACCCTCGCCTTCAGCACTGCCTGCCGTTGTTTTCTGTTTTTCGCCCGCTCTGTGTCGTCCTCCCAGTTGGATGACACGTTCCTTGATGGCTGGGGATTTCCTCACTCACATTTCACCACCTCTCATTTCATAAACACTTTGAATACAAGCCTGGCAGTAGCCCAGTGCTGAGGGTCCTCCAGACAGAGAGCAGGTGACATGCCTGGGGACACTAGGACTCCCAACAGCATCTCCCAGTGCTCAGCACCGATGAGAACCTGGACGGAGGTGAGGCTGTGGGTATGGGGAGCAGGCTGGGGCCTGGGAGCCTGTTCTGCCCGACCCCATGGGGCTAAGCTCAGGCCCACGCAGGATCCCAGCTGGGAGAAGGCAGCACGTTTTCTCCGCTCTAACATCACTCTGCTCGCACCCGCACTGTGACTGTACGGCCCAGTCCTCTTTGCCAGTGGGCGGTGAGCCCATGGGCTCCCCGCTGGCTTTAACAGCGGACACCTCTGCCCTGCGGGCATCGCGCATTGTAAAGCCCACTTCCTCCCAGCTGGGGCGATCTGGGGCTCGTGCAGGGAAGACCCCACTGTGACTCAGCACGAGACAGTCACTCTCGGAAGCCCAGCGGCAGAGCAGCCCCCAGAGGCTCTGAGGCCCGCACCGAAGGGCACTGCTGGGGGCTCGCAGCCCCTTCCCACACCTGCACGTTCTTGCTGTCCTGCTGCTCTCTCTTCTCCAGCTGCCCCTGCAGCTTCTTCCTCTCCTGCTCAAGCTCCCGCACCCTCTTCTGCAGCTTCAGGAAGACTGTCATGTCCATGGCCGCCTTCTCCAGGCCGATCTCCTTCAGAGAGAGACAGGGAGCAGGGGAGAGGAGGTGTGAACAGAATAAATGCCTCAGGAACCATACAGCGCCTCGCTGCCCACTGCTCTGTCAGCTGTCTTCTCTCTCCTCCCACGCATCAATCCACGGCTCAGATACAAAGCCAATGCCAACCAACCATCATTTCTCATATTAGAGTTGGTGCCCTGGGTTCATTTTCTGTCTAGATAACATCTGGGTCTCAAACATTTATATTCCTCCTGTGTGGGCCACGTAAGGTAACCGATCATATACTTCATGAACAAATGGATAAGAGGCAGCCTTTTTATTTGGAAGTTAAAGGGGCTCATTTCTGGAAAACAGTCTCATCCCTGAGAAACTGTAACACTCAGGACATCCTGCGTCCTGACGAAGAACCGGTGTGGTCGCCCATCAGCACCAATGTGCTGTCATGTGCCCCTTAGCTGGGCCTTGAAACAGAGCCAGCACAGGCCCCGGCAGGGAAGCCATTCCTACAACAGCCCTTCCAGCATCCATCGCCCACATGTTTCCTTCAGATCCATGCCTGGGTTTGCCCTCAGAACACCCAGGGCCGTTACTGCTGCAACCCAGAGGCCCTGGAACAGGACGCAAGGACGGGAACGCAGGTGAGGGTGCGATTTGCCCCGACCAGCCTTTAAGGAGCACTTTGAGCTCAGCCAGGACCGTGCCTGCCACTCTGGCTTCCGAGGGAACAGAGTCCCACTGAGGGAAGTGCCACAGACACAGCACGTGGGTGGTGCATCCGGGCTTCTGACGGAAGCCTCCAGACCTGAGAGAGTGTGGTGGCGCTTCTTGAATGTTTGCTAAGTGCCCCTGAAGAGCAGCAGACCACAGGGGCTGCAAACAGAGCGTTCCCCCGAGGCCCCCCTCGTCCAGCCTTCGAGTCTTCTTCATTGCATTACTCACGGTCTCCTATCACTCTTTAGTTTTCTGCATAGCACTCTGCAGGGCCTGCAACTACACTACAAACGTCTTCCATCAACTGGCCAGACAAGCCGCACGAAGGCAGGGACCTTCCTGGGCTTGGTCCTCGAGTCTCTCCAGCCCCTCCCAGCACGCCCACAGGGACGTGCTCAGAACTCATGCGTTTTCATAACTGTCTCCCTTCCACATCTATCTTCCCGTGCTTCATAATGTTTTATATGCTTGTGATTGTCTTCTTTTCCAATGCCAGAGGAATAATTGTGTCTATGTACCTTTGACAAAACTGCATACAGGCTATAAAGTCCCCTGTGTAGTGCATTTGGCAGAGCTGCTAAGAGGCTATTACTGAGAAAACCACAGTCACTCAGTAAATATTTGTTGTCCTCTGAGCTTCATCCAGCTTCTGAGTCGTGGAAGAAAATGTTCTTTTGTATTTATTGACATCACTGTCTGCACTGGGACTCTAAACAGGGACAATAAATTCTATCTCTCGTAATGACTCAGCTGCTCCTTCTGAGGTCAGCCACTGCCTGTCTCGGCTGTCAGTTCTTAGCTTTGTAAGAGGAACCAGGGACCTCCCTTCTTCCTCCTGTTCTGGAGAGCAGGTGGGTGAGCAGTAAAGTACTGTTTTGCACGGCAAATGTTAACCCTGGAGCACAGTCTGTAAGTCCACGTGGCCCCTGTGGTCCCAGCATTGGGAAGGAGCCCCTGGGCACTCCAGGCTCCACCAGCAGACAAGGGAACCTCTGCGGGGGCTCCGACCCGGTAACCGCCACCCCCTCTATGCATGGCCAGCCCAGAGGCTGCCTCACTCACCTCCACCTGTTGGAGGGCATCCTCTGTGTCTCCGACCTCAGATGTGGAGATGGAGGGGTAATTGGAGTCCGATTCGAGGCTGCTCTGGTTTGACGGGTTCCGCCTGTGGCCTGGGGTTTGCTGTTTCAGGACAAAAAGGTGAAGAGTCATAATGAACTAAGGTCATATAAGAACGACTGCTCTTCAAAGAACAGCAGGCCCGAGAGTCGGACGTCATCCTCGTCTGTAAGGACGGGGTGCCTCTCAACGACACACGGATCCCTGACACTGGGGCCACTCGCTTATGCAGGCCCAGGGAAGAAGTCCGTACCTCCAGCCTTGACCTCCAGCCTCGCCCGACAGTGTGGACAGCCCTGTCGGGGGGCTCCCTCCAGAATGCCTGCCCCTTGGGGCCCCCACTTCAGCACCTGCACCCCACCAAGTGTTTAAGAAAACAGTAAGCCTGTTAGAGACAGAGGTTACCATTTACACCTTTCATCTAAAAATACCTTTGTGTTTCTTGTATCCGGTTTGGCTTTGAGACTAAAAACTGACCTTGGTGAGAGAATTTTCGATTTCTATGTTCCTTTTCAGTTTCTCTTCCCGGTTTCTGCGCAATTAACTTACTGGGTCTTGTTCGAATACCGGTTTTTGGAGGGAATGTTTATATGTGGTGAAAAGGCATGATAAACCCTGAAATGCGACAATGTTTCCATGAACATTGCATTTCATCAACGGCTAGTGCAGCTGAGATCCGAACGCCCCCTGCCGTTACTGTTGCACACCGGATGCCCCCAGAACAGGACACAAGAAAGAGAACACATCCGCTTGGGTGGGATTTTCCTTAATCTCCTGAGATCTTCGTAAACCCCCTAAATTGGGGCAGGAGCCGTCCTCGGGCATGACTACGGGGCCAGGCTGCTCCCTATGTGCCCCTGCAGGCCAGGCAGGGCCACCCTGGACAGTGACACAGATTTACTGAGCAGCGCGTTGGGCCCACAGCTGCCCCTGGGGCGGGTGCTGCAGGGCCGTGGGACCGCCCTCCTTGCCTTTAAGATGGTCATCTCGTCCCGAAGGTTGTCGTATCTCTGCTCCAACCGGGAATACTCCCTCACGAGGTTCTGGTACCGAGAACGCTCCTCCTCCAGCTCCTTCTTCATCAGGAGGTTCTCCCTGACAGAGTTCTGGGCGAATTCATCTGGGAAGCAAGCAGTCGAGGCCACACTTTCCCTTTCTGAATGGATTCCCCTCACAAGCACGGACGCATGCTCGTTGTTAACCTCTGGTTAAAAGGCTGCCCACGGCCACCCCGGCACAGACACGGATGAGTTTATCCAGCCTCCCACCCACTGCCCAGCAAAGGGAGGCTTGTTACTGCGGCTCAAGTCTTCGCAGCAGCAGGAAGCCGACCCTGCCCTTGGGGTGTGAGGGGGAGACGCAGGTGGCATGCGTGACAGCCCCCTCCTTTAATGCACTGGCCTCTCACCCCTCTTGTGACCACTGTCACTGCAACTCCTGGAAGAACCCAGGTTTTGTTCCAGAGTTTCTTCCCTAGTCCCGCTCTTTCCAGTTCTTGGAGTACAGGAAGATTAAAGGGGATTTGAGGAAATAACGCCAAAAGGTTAGGAAGGGCAGTAGGCAAAAAAATAACATGGATGGGCCTTTCTCCCCCGAAAACTTATTATTCATTCCATGGACTAAAACAACTTTTTAAGGGAGGTCAAAACGAGTTTGTGCACTCAGGTGCTTCAGTTCTCTTGTGGTCGAGGGGAGGAAGCTGAGGGTGGGGGGAGGGGCGTGGTTTGCTGGAGGCCACCCTGAGTCAGGTGAGAACTGGGACGTGGGGACCCCCACTGTTCCTCTGTGGTCAAGCAGGACATGGGGGTTGACAGCAACCCAGGGTCCGGGGGTGCTTGAGACAGGTGACCTGGACATGACCCATGACCCTGTCTTCAGCAAATACAAGCATGGGGCCCACTGGGGAGGAGAAGCCACAACGGGAACTATGGGTGCTAATGGTTCATTTACAAATGGCAGCGACATGGCTCCTGAGCGTGGGTCTGTCACATGCCCTGTGGGCAGTGCAGCATCGGAGCTCCCGAGCGTCCGCTGAGGGCTGCACCTCAGCGTCCGTCCTGCAGGTGAAGAGACTGAGGCCTACAGTTGTTCAGGGACTTGTTCAAGGCTGTGCGGCAGTGTGGGGAAGTCAGTCTTTGAGGGCTCGTCCCAACCCCAGATCCCACGCCTTCTGCTGCCCATTAACCGTGAGTCTCCCCGCGAGAACCCCGTGTTGCCACCGCAGGACGCCAAGATCACCCCCCTCTCTTGTGTCATTTTCCCCACCACAGCACCCTGACTGGCTGCACGCTTGCCGGGAACCTTTGGGGGGAAGTCGCCACGGCAAAGCGATCGAAACTCAGAAGGAAAGCTCCAGCCTCACCCTGCGTCCGGCACAGGATCTGGCGGTTGAGCTGCTCCTTCTCGTCTTTCAGGAGGGCGTTTTCTTGCTCTAGGTCGGCAACTCGCTGGAAGAGAACAGAGAATGTTTCCCATGTGAAGCTGGGCAACGGAACGGCTCCTCTTGTAGGGTTTGACTTTCAGCTGGTTATGTTTAAATGCTCTTTTTATTTAAGAAAATTGAATCGGTCAAAGCTGCTTTCATTTCAAGGGAAGCATGTATGCTGAAAGACAAACTCCACTAGACGAGCTCACCACGGGTCACGGCCTTCCAGGGCCCCCACGGGCCTCACGCAGAGTCTGCCCCTAGCTCCAGCGCCTTGTTTGAGAACCTATAACTGGCTTTCTTGCATTTGGTGGCTTGTCTTGGTAAATTCTGAGCCTTCAAATCCGAGGCTCAGGAAAGCCCAAAGCTCCTGAGGAAGAACCAGCCCTGGCCCCACCCCCTTGGCCTTGCCTGTCTTTCTGGCCCAGNGGTTCGCAGGCCCGCGCTCAATCCATTGAGCTACACCAGCCAGGGCTTTAAATGCTCTTTTTATTTAAGAAAATTGAATCGGTCAAAGCTGCTTTCATTTCAAGGGAAGCATGTATGCTGAAAGACCAACTCCACCAGACGAGCTCACCACGGGTCACGGCCTTCCAGGGCCCCCACGGGCCTCACGCAGAGTCTGCCCCCAGCTCCAGCGCCTTGTTTGAGAACCTATAACTGGCTTTCTTGCATTTGGTGGCTTGTCTTGGTAAATTCTGAGCCTTCAAATCCGAGGCTCAGGAAAGCCCAAAGCTCCTGAGGAAGAACCAGCCCTGGCCCCACCCCCTTGGCCTTGCCTGTCTTTCTGGCCCAGCACAGTTGGGGCTGGGGAGGGACAGAAGGCTGGCTGTGGACACTCGGCTGCCCGACCCAGTGTCTAGCTCCCAACCACAGCCCCAGAGGAAACCAGAGGTGACTGTTACTGCAAACAATGGCAGAAAAGAAGAGACTAAAGAGAAAGAGATACTAACAAAAAAATGTTCTGGTCTGTTTAGAGAAGGAATTAAGGCAGTGTGAGGCAAGGTTTTTAAAGAATAAAATTATTCTGCTATTCAATATTGGAGCCGATATCTGTATGGATATAGGAATGCAACAGTTCAGACACACTGTAAGAGAATGAGAAATTATCAGTTATACAGGAGGATGGGGAAGGGGTCCATTTTTCATAACACAGGGGCCGACCTGCCATGGGTCACCTTCACACTTTCTCCCGAAATTCCCTGAACTCATTTTACAGGAGGCCATCCAGGGACCTTCCCCACTGACGTCACATCCCGCCTTCGAGACACAGGTGAGGAAATAACCTTGTGCTGTAGAACCCGGGCAGGGAAAGGATGAGGAACGCATGCCTAGCGCCCCTCAATCCAGGCTTTCAGACTTGAGCCCCACTTTCCTGGAGGCTGCCCGAACCATCACAAGTCACCCCAGAAAGAACTCACATCATGAGCCCTGGGTGGTGTGGCTCAGTGGATTGAGCACTGGCCTGTGAACCAAAGGGTTGCCAGTTTGATTCCCAATCAGGGCACTATAAATAAAATTTAAAAAATCAATAAGGAGCTCACGTCATGAGTGTGGCCTAAAGCAGACAATGACCGAGCTGCACTGCCCCACGTCCCGGCTCTGCCTGGCTCCCTCCCGGGGCTGTTTTCTGCGTTAAACGAGACGATGTGTGTGGAAGGCCCGGATGCAGGTGCTGCGTGGAGCAGCTGATGGGTATAAGCAGCTGGGTCCACATCCCCTTCACTAGACACCCAGTGGGAACATACACTTTAAAATCATTCTATCACTTTGCAAGAACTTAAAAAAATTAATTTCTATTCTTCAACACAGAAGAGGAGAGAACACGTCCCAGTTCCTTCTGTGGGGCCACTAAGGTCCTGATACCAAGGCCAGACAAAGATATCCCAAGAATACCACAGACCATACTCTTGTGAGTATAGATGAAAAAAAATCCTTAACAAAACACTAACAAGTGTTTGGGATATAAATACTCAACAAACTAGGAACAGAAGGAACACACTCATCCTGATGAAGGGTGTGCACAAAACCACACAGCTAATACCACACTTCACGATGAAGGACTAAAAGCCTTCACCTCAGGATGAAGCCGAGAATGTCTGCTTTCACCAAACTATTCAACATTGCACTGGGGGTTCTAGCTGGGACCAGTGGAGAGGAAAAGGAAAAAAAAGGTATCCAGGTTGGAGAGGAAGAAGTAAAACTACACCCACAGCTGACAGGATCTGATGCACAGAAAATGCTAGGAAATCTACTTCAGAACTCTCAGAAGTAATACACGAGTTCAGGCTGCAGGGTACAAGATCGATACACAAAACGCAATCGTATCACTAGGAACTGCACTGAATAACATGAAAAAGAAATTAAGAAAACAATTCCATGCATAATGGCATCAAAAAGAAGAAAATAGCCCTGGCTGGTGTACCTCAGTGGATTGAGCATGGGCCTGCGAATCAAGGGATCGCGGTTCGATTCCCAGTCAGGGCACATGCCTGGGTTGCAGGCCAGTTCCCAGCAGGGGACTCACAGGAGGCAACCATACATTGATATTTCTCTCCTCTCCTTCCCTTCCCCTCTAAAGATAAATAAATAAAATCTTTAAAAAAGCAGCAGCAGAAGAAGAAAATATTTAGGAATAAAACTTAAAAGAAGTGAAAACCACAAAATGTAAGAAATTAAAGACCTAAATAAATGGAAAGACAGCTTGACTTAACAGGATGGGGGACTTAATATTAAGACATAACACTTCTCAAACTGATCTACAGATTCGATGTAACCCTTACCAAGACCCCAGTTGGTTTTGCTGCAGAAACTGACAAGCTGATCCTAATAACTGGATGGACTATCTACGGATCCGGAACTGGCAAAATCATCTTGGTAAAGAACAAACTGGATAGTTCACACCACTCATTCTAAAAGTTACGACAAAGCTGCAGTAGTAAGTCAGTGAGATACTAGATGAGGACAGACACACGGATCAATGGCAAGGATTAGAATCCAGAGACAAGGCTCACATTGTAATTCAATGAGAATAACCTTTCCAACAGCTGTGGCTGGGACGACTAGGTTTCCGCATACAGAATAATGACTTGGGGCTCCTACCTCATCCCACACACGAAAACGAATGTCAAATGTTCCACAGACCTGAAGGCAGGAGTTAAAACTATAAAACTCTTGGAAGGAAACACAGAAGCAAATCTCTGCGACCTGGGATCACGCAGCAGCTTCTCAGCTACAATGCCAAACACAAGTGACCAAAGAGGTACTAGTTAGAAGGGGCTTCACCAAAACAAAAAACTTCTGTGCCTCAAGGGGCATTATCAACAAAGTGAAAAGGTAACCCACGAAGTGGGAATAAATATTTTCAGATCATACATCTGATACGGGACATGTACTCCGAATACACAAAGAACACGTACAACTCAATGATTAAAAAGGCAAACCCCGGAAACAAAAATGGGAAAGGATTTGAACAGACATTTCTCCCAGGTGCTAATAAGCATATGCCAAGATGCTCAACACCATCAGACATTAGGGAAATGCACATCAAACCAGAGTGAGATACCACTTCACATGCACCANAGGACCTGGAGGAGGACCTGGAGGAGGAGGAGGACCTGGAGGAGGACCTGGAGGAGGAGGAGGACCTGGAGGAGGAGGACCTAGAGGAGGAGGAGGACCTGGAGGAGGACCTGGAGGAGGAGGAGGACCTGGAGGAGGACCTGGAGGAGGAGGAGGACCTGGAGGAGGACCTGGAGGAGGAGGAGGAGGAGGAGGAGGAGGACCTGGAGGAGGAGGACCTGGAGGAGGAAGACCTGGAGGAGGAGGAGAAGAAGAAGAAAATATTTAGGAATAAAACTTAGCAAAAGAAGTGAAAACCACAAAATGTAAGAAATTAAAGAAGTTCTAAATAAATGGAAAGACAGCTTGATTTAACAGGATGGGAGACTTAATATTAAGACATAACACTTCTCAAACTGATCTACAGATTCAATGTAACCCTTACCAAGACCCCAGTTGGTTTTGCTGCAGAAACTGACGAGTTGATCCTAATAACCGGATGGACTATCTAGGGATCCAGAACTGGCAAAATCATCTTGGTAAAGAACAAACTGGATAGTTCACACCACTCATTCTAAAAGTTACAACAAAGCTGCAGTAGTAAGTCAGTGAGATACTAGATGAGGACAGACACACGGATCAATGGCAAGGATTAGAATCCAGAAACAAGGCTCATGTTGTAATTCAGTGAGAATAACCTTTCCAACAGCTGTGGCTGGGATGACTAGGTTTCCACGTACAGAATAATGACGTGGGGCTCCTACGTCATCCCACACACGGAAACGAATGTCAAATGTTCCACAGACCTGAAGGCAGGAGTTAAAACTATAAAACTCTTGGAAGGAAACACAGAAGCAAATCTCTGCGACCTGGGATCACACAGCAGCTTCTCAGCTACAATGCCAAACACAAGTGACCAAAGAGGTACTAGTCAGAAGGGGCTTCACCAAAACAAAAAAACTCCTGTGCCTCAAGGGGCATTATCAACAAAGTGAAAAGGTAACCCACGAAGTGGGAATAAATATTTTCAGATCATACATCTGATACGGGACATGTACCCCGAATACACAAAGAACACGTACAGCTCAATGATTAAAAAGGCAAACCCCGGAAACAAAAATGGGAAAGGATTTGAACAGACATTTCTCCCAGGTGCTAATAAGCATATGCCAAGATGCTCAACACCATCAGACATTAGGGAAATGCACATCAAACCAGAGTGAGATACCACTTCACATGCACCAGGATGGCCACGCTAAAAACAGGCAGATCACAGGTGCCAGTGGGGGTGTGGAGAAAGGGGAGCCCTCGCTCGCTCGCTCACTGCTGGTGGGGGTGCGAACTGGTGCGGTCGCCGTGGAAGCCCGTGTGGCAGTGCCTCCAAAGGTGAAACAGTTACCACGCGACCCAGCAAGGTCATTCCTAGGTCTACGCCCAAAAGAAATGGAAATCTGTGGCCATAACAGCGTGGCAACTGTGGGGGGAGGGGAGTTTAAAGGGACTAAATGGTAATGGAAAACAAATAAAGATTATATATTTACAAATATCTATGTCCACACAAAAGCTCGTGCATAAATGTTTGTATCATCATTGTTCCAAATGCCCCCCCAAGTGGCAACAACACAATTGTCCATCAACCAATAAACTGATAAATAACATGTGATATACCCATATAATAAAACACTATTTAGCAATAAAATTAAGTACTGGCACATGCTACAAATGGATGACACTTGCCAAGTGGAAGAGGCCAGCCACCAAAGACGCATATGACATAATTCCAATTTGTGAAATATCCTAGGCAGAGTCAGAGGCAACAAACAGATTCGTGGTTGCCTAGGACAGGGGTGGGGTGCTGGGGGGGTATAGAGTTCCTTTTGGGAGGGGTGATAAAAATATTCTAAAATTTGACTGTGGTGATGGTTGCAGAACCCTGTGAATATGTGTATATTTTAAAAACCTTTCATTGTACACTTTAAATGGGTGACTGGTACGGTATGTGAATTACAACCAGCAAAGCTGTTAAAAAAGCACTGCGCAAATACACTGACCTACGAAGTGCAGTTCTCTGTGTGAGGTGAGGCAGAAGCTAGAGACGGGCAGTGAGACAGGCTCCCAGCTTCTGGTCTGAGCCACAAGCTTGCCCCCAGAGGGTGCTGAAGGACATGGTGAACGGCCTCCCCCTGGTTCGAGGCATCCGCTCTGGCCATCGTCAGTACGTTTTATGGTCTGCTCAGGGGAAGGGGAGGAGGGAGGACTCTCCTCAACCTGTGTCCAAACAACACCACCACCTACTAATGAGTGCGTGCAGGTGGCCGAGACCTGACAGTGACCTGCTGGGACTGCTGGAGACAAGGTGGAGAGGCGGCCATCCTGCTCCCAGGGGACCACCTGCACTCCCCTCGGAGAAACGCCTTCCAAACTCCGCCCGACCTTCTAGCAGCAAAGGCAAGAAGGGAGGCCCAAGGGATGCCCACTGAGGGGCAGAGGCCTTGGGGAGGCTGAATTTCAGCCGCTTATGTGTAAATGCCAGCTTCTTTCCTTTCCCCCTCCTTTCAAGTTAACTCACTTTCATAGAGATTTTTGTCTCTACAAATGTACACCAAGAGACCAGTTCCCCTCACCCTCAACATCATGTAGAGAGTCAGGAGAAAATTCCAACAGGCTGCAGTCCAGGAGCGAGGTCACTGCCCCCACGCCCCACAACTCGGAAGGCAGAGACCCCCACTTATGGAGCCATGGCCACCACTGCCCCCCAGCAGTCTGCAGGGAACCAGCTGTCCCAGGCTCCACCGAGAGAAACGTAGATGCACGCACACACGCACACACTCTCCCGCTGTCGGGGGCTGGCAAAAAGCTCCAAGCGCTTTCCAACTGCTTCACATTTCCAAGAGTCTTCAACCTCCAAAATATGGCTCAAAACTGTCTTCCAGGAAACTGTCCCTTCTCTGCTACACGACACCACAGCTCTGACCCATCTCAATTCAGCCAGACGTGGTCTCTCTCCTAGGCTCACCTGTAGCCAGACCACTGGGAGTCACAGAAATGACGCTCGGACCAGTGTGCGTAATTCAGACGCTGCTCCCGGCTGGGATCCACTGGCCTTATATCTTTCTACTCAGAAGACGGCCCTCATGTCAAGTAGAGGCTGCTCTGCATGTCACCTGGTGGGGCCGGGGAGGCCTGGCTTGGGGAGAGGCTGCGGGCGGGTGAGGAAGAATGGCCCACAGCCAGGTGCCGGCTCTGAGCGAGGGTCCTTGACCCCTGTGAGGGGACGAAGGGCTGCCCCGGGCCCTGAGCAGCCAGACAAGGGACACGTTCTGCCCCCGACAGGGCATCAAATCAGATAAGGCAGGTACAAAGTTGTTGCAAGTTACATGTACGATAAATTGTCTATTATAACTAACACCAATAGAAGTTTTGTGCCCGGAGGAATTCACACCTGGTTTGGCAGTGAGGGTGAGGGTGAGGAGACAACTCAGCGCTGAGAATGGTGCCATTTTATCATGGGAGCTGCCCCTCACTGAGCCTCCTTCCGGCCCCTGGGATGGCACGTTCATCCACCAGACACTTCCTGGCACACACTCTGAGCCTTGCCAAGGGCCAGCGGGATGCAAAATGAACAAGACTCACAGTAGCTCCCCTCAGAGCATGTCTGCCTAGCAGGGCCGAGGGGCAGGTGTGTAACAGGAAGGGAACTGGTATGGACGCCTGTGCAGCAGGTTTCTATCACGCAGGCTTCCTCAACCGGCAGCACTGCTTGCTGAATGACTCTCTGTTGGGGGAGGGGGGCTGATCCTGTTCCGAAGCCCCCGACACGGACCAGGAGACCACCCCGCCAGGTGTCACACCACCAGGTTCGCTGGAGGCGGCTGTGCTCCCCCCAGACAAAAACGGGGGCTGTCGCCATTTACAGTTGACGGAAACATCTAGACCACGTGACCCTGTTCACTCGGATAACTCTGGAGGCACACAAAACATAGGGACCTCACTGTGAGTGCACGTAATTCGCTGCTACCAGAGGCAGTTTGCTGCCCAATGACTTCACGGGGGCCCTCAAATTAGCTTAGCAAATCATCAAAATAGCCTGCACCTTCCTTTTCCAGATGTCACACCGGACTGCAAACAGCTAACAGGAACCCATGCCGTACGTGCCTCTGCAAATAACGCTGCGAGTGGGGCCTGAGGTGAACCTACAGATCGGGGGACAGGACTTCGGTCACCCTGGCCAGGAGCAAGGCCATCACCCCCGACTTCACTGACCATGGGAGGTGAGGGGGTGATTTCACAGCAGGTGGGGAAGCTCCGTGTGACCACCCAACTAGGACGTGGCCTCCCCCAACCAGCCTCTGATTACTCGGGTGGCTCGCAAAGCAGGTGGTCCTGAGCAGGCTTCCAGGATCCCTCACCGTCCTCATCACCTTCCTCTGAGCACCCAGCAGACAGTCATGTCCCTTGGAAGAGGAACACATCCTCTGACCGATACAGAGTAAATGCTGTTACCACTGGGCTGGACCTGAAACCTCCACCCCCATGAACTCAGCTCCACGTCACCCGACTTCACTGCAGCCACTTGCACCCTAACGCCTCCACGGGGACTGCCGTCTGGCAGAACCACGGCCAACGGCATGTGCCCGCTTGGGCCCTCCCCTCTCCCCTCCATCACCCTCCAGGGCTTTGAATCATGGAGGCTGGCCTCCCAGGGACTTGACTTTGCTACGCTAAGCCATACATCCAACTGGCATTGGGAGCTTTGTCTTCCTTTCCTGAACAGTTCTGGAGGGGATCCCAGTTCCTGTTCCTTAGGGGACAGTGGGAGGGACAGGCCCCACATCCTGGGAAGGAAGAGATTGCTTCCCCCACTACATCTCCCCAGATCCTGGCCGCCCCCCCACCCCACCTTCCCAGCCAGCCCGTGTGAGGACAGTTTGTTGGCAGACATGGCTGGTGACAAACCTCTGCAGTCAAATGGCCTCCTTTTTGTGAGTTGTCAAGGATGGAGGTGGCAGGGAAAGACACTTAACAAGTGCCAGATATGTCCCCTCAGCATGATAAATAACACCTCTGCTGGGTTTGGGGGGTTCCTGAACCCTCATTCAGCAGCCCCACTTTTTTTAGGTTGGGGGGTTCTTTTAACTTTGCAGGCAGCATTAACAGGAGTGTTTTCTCCTTCTAAAAGGTTACTTGGGACCAACCATCAGAGCCAATGCTGGGGTGAATCCTGTCACTGCCAGGCCGACACAGTCCCCGTGAGTTAAATGACACACGCGTCCCAGCTCTGTGCTCAAGAACTTCCCCTACCAGTTAACCTGTAGGGACACAAATGCACTCAGCAGCTCTGGGCTCTGCTTTTGTCTTGACCTATTTCCTTCCCCAAGTTTGGCATTTGCACTGTGAGCTTTTTGGCATTTGCACTGTGGCAAGGTTTCTGGTAAACGCCACGGAACACACGGCTGGAGGCTGACCATCAGGGAAGGGCTCATCGACCCACTGTCGTGCCTGCGTCCCTGGCCCTGGATGTCCCACCATGGCGCAGAAAGTTACAAGAGTCCCTGCCAGGGACAACACTTCTAATTCTGCAAAGTCCTGTGATGGGTCACTTGCCTCTTCTCTGAGAGTAAAGTAACTAAGCATGAATACTCTGCACACGGGGAAGTCACTTAGTCCACGAGAAATGGGGCGAAGAAGCAGAGGAGAGAGAAGGAGAGACAGGAGGTGGGAAGAGGACAGTGTGGAAACAAAGTCTGAACTCACCTGCGACCCAGGGCTGTGTTGGGTACCCACACAGTTAAAGAAGCAAAACCCAGGGTGGGGCACCCTCCCCGCTCTCAGGAATCATCTTTGGCTCAGGGAAGAGCCCAAAAGGAGAGGCGCCCGAGTGCAGAACCGGCCCAGCACCACGGTGCTGTTGTTATTCAGCAGCCGCTGTGAGAAGCACGGGGCTGGGGCGGGGACGGCGTCCAGGCAGAGTCAGGCGCAGCCCTGCTCCACGAAGTTATAGGCTGGTTGATGGGCAGCGTTGAGGGAGCTCTCGCGCTGCCAGGGCCCTGTGACGAATGTATTAAATACCTCTGAGGTAGGCACCGTCATCATTTGCTCGGAAGGAAGCTAAGGTTCCAAACATTGGAGAATTTGCCAAAGGCCACACGGCCAGGCAGGGGAACGGCTGGGCAAGGCCCTGGTAGTCCGGATCTGATGCCTTGGCTCCGAACTGCTGTGCCACGCTGCCCCTGACCTATCCGAAGGCCGACCTGGGAAGAACCTGGATGTCAACAGCCTATGGCCTCCAACAACTTGTTCCAGCAGCAAGAGCCCCAGGAAGGAGTTCAGGACGGAGGGAATCGGTGCGTGCTGCAGGGACGGAGGGCCTGAGAGGCTTCATTCTGCCAGCTTCACGGCCAACGCTGCCCTCAAGGTCAGGAGAGCCCCCTGGTCAGACCTTATCACCCCCACCCTCTCCTCACTCGCTCACCCCACCTCAGCCCAAGTGTCTCCTTGTTGGTCCCCAAACCCGCCCAGCCGACCCCCACCTGTTCAGGCCTTGCCCCTGCTGCTCCATTTGCTGCCTGCTCCCTAGAAATCCACACGGTTCGCCCCTCCCCTCACTCAGGCGTCTTCTCAGGGAGACTGACTCTGGCCATCAGNGGAAGGAGTTCAGGACGGAGGGAATCGGTGCGTGCTGCAGGGACGGAGGGCCTGAGAGGGTTCATTCTGCCAGCTTCACGGCCAACGCTGCCCTCAAGGTCAGGAGAGCCCCCTGGTCAGACCTCATCACCCCCACCCTCTCCTCACTCGCTCACCCCACCTCAGCCCAAGTGTCTCCTTGTCGGTCCCCAAACCCGCCCAGCCGACCCCCACCTGTTCAGGCCTTGCCCCTGCTGCTCCATTTGCTGCCTGCTCCCTAGAAATCCACACGGTTCGCCCCTCCCCTCACTCAGGCGTCTTCTCAGGGAGACTGACTCTGGCCATCAGACATGAAACCATACCTCCTCTGCCCCGAAAGGCCCTCCTCTCTCCCCTGTACTCTGTTTCATGTTTCCTTGTAGCACAAGGTGGGTAATTTGTACATAGGTCCTCTCTGTACTTTCCCCCACAGCCCACAACTATTTACAATCCGTAAGGATTGTAAAGTGTTTTGCAATTGTAAGGATTTTTAAAGTGTTTTGCCCTGGTGTGCAGCACAGTGTCTAACAAATACGGGCTCTCAGTAAGTGTCTGCGGAATGAAGGGCCATGACCTTCCACAATTTCTGCAATGACACACTGTCCTTCCATGGAAATGGAGGGAAGGGGCCCTCTTTCTAACAACCCTCAGCCTTCTTAGGAACCGTGACCCCGGAGCTGCGGAGAGCCCAGCTCAGTCTTTGCTGGCCCCAGGCATCAGCTCTGGGCCTTTTGGGGGAGGAGTTTGGGGGGCAGACTCAGCCATGCCACCGTGAGGGCCCCGCTCCCCGCCAGTCATACCTCCCTGCTGGAAAATCCCCAAACCTTCAGAGTGAACGGCCCAAGGTAACTGACTAGTGTGGCTGTGGCTCAGTCACCGGAGACACGACACGACACAGCCCCAACACCGCTGGTCTGGCCGCTCAGGGCCCGGGGCAGCCCTTCGCCCCTCACAGGGGTCAAGGACCCTCGCTCAGAGCCGGCACCTGGCTGTGGGCCGTTCTTCCTCACCCGCCCGCAGCCTCTCCCCAAGCCAGGCCTCCCTGGCCCCACCAGGTGACATGCAGAGCAGCCTCTGGATAACAAGCCATTGCACTTGGGAGCCACGTCCCTTTCATTAGGGACACAAAACAGCTCAGTGGCACAAGTCAGTCGGTCAGCACGGGGATCACCGATGGTGTTAAAAGAGAACAAAACACCCACGGCATTGGCACCCAGGCTGAGGGAGGGAGGCTGAAGGCCTAGGTGTGGACTGCTCTGGGGAGGGACCACAACAATGGGCTCTTCAGCAGAAAGGGTGTCCGCTAACTTACATGACTTGGTGGACACCAGGGGGCATGGCCTCCCACAGCCCAAGACCACGCAGCCACGTGGCCTGACAATGAACGCCAGGTGGTCAGCCCCATCTCCAGGATGCCGGTTCTCACACAGTGTTTGCCGACAGGCACATCGGACCCGTTAATTAAACATCTACCCGCAGTCTGCTCCCCCTCGGCTTTTCCTGTCTTGCCCATCTTGCCCCATGCAGAGCGGGCCCTGGACAAGCCTGAGTGGAAACCGATTGTCTGGCTGTTCGGCATTTGTTAAGACCAGACATGGTGCCTTCGATAAACAGCAAACCCTGACTAGCCACCGAAGACGAAAGGAGAAAAGAAAGCCAGCCTCCTCGCTTCCCCGCAGCCACCAGAATGAAAGGTTCTGGAGACCCCAGAGAAGGAATAAATCTGCTTCCACTCCTTTCTCTTCCTGGAAAGAGGCAGACACTGCAGTTAATGAATCATCTTATGCCCGTTTGTTCTCAGGTTGCCAGCCTGGGATTTGCTGATGTTCGAGGTCAGGGAAGGTGTTTTTCTGGTTCTGCCTCTGTATCTATTGTTCTATTGTTCACATTCTTGCAGTGCCCTTGAATTTCTTCTTCTTCTTCTTCTTCTTGTCAGTTCCAAACTCTCACTGTATTTAAGACCTAGCTCAACACACTCCTAGGAGACAGTAACGATTTTTTTTTTTAAGGAGAGGAGGAAGGTGTCTATTTCTCTGTTTTGCTCTGCTGAGGAAGACTTTTCTATAATAAACCTTAGGCCTCCTCGGATGGAAACTTAGGTATTTTAAAAGTGCTCTGAACCCTGGAAGGCTAGCTCAGTTGGTTAGAGCATTGTCCCAATATGCCAAGGTTGTGGGTTCAAGCTCCACCCAGGGCACATGCAAGAAGCAACCAGTAAGTGCATAAAATAAGTAGAGCAAAAAAATCAGTGTTTCTCTCTCTTCAATTTTAAAAAAATTAATAGTGATCTGAGACCCCAGTCACAGAGCCCAAGGAGCAGCAGGGAAGGAGGCTGGGGACTTGATGACTCAGGTGCTTTCTGTGAGTGGAGACAGGGGACCCTGTTTCGTGGATCTGCTGGGTCAACAGTCGGGCCACATGCCTCGCTTCACTGGCGCCCCCTATAGGGAACTCCTTGTTCTATTCCTCCCAGGGCCACCAGTCGCAAGTCTCTCCAGTTCTAACCTTGGCTTCTTCTCTCTGCCTTGGATTCCACTTTCTTATTTTTATTCACAATATCAGGAACATGATGGATATTGTTCCATGATGGATCAGGAACAATAATATCTTATTGTTATTCCAACATCAGGAATTTCAAACTCCTCCCTCCTCAGAGTCTCAACCTACTGAGGCCCTCCAGCCACAGCTGGATACAAAACAAGAGGGCAAGGTGTCACGAGGGCCACTGTAGGGACGTGGGAGAGAGCGGCACTGTCCAGACTCCGTGGGAGGCTCTCCAGTGGCCCACGGAACATCCCTGGTTTGAACGGCTAACTTGGGAAGGGAGAAGGACTGCTTGTTTCCTAACTTTCATGATGGAAGTGTGTGGGCCGAAGCCAGGAAGAGCAATCTTATGGGTAGAGAGTAAACCTACAGAGCACACCAACCGGAGTGGGTGAGTCAGGCCGAAACTATCAGCACTTAGGATAAAGCCCCAAGATCAAGAGCACTTGTCACGAACAGTGGTGTCCGGAGGTTGCCTGTAACCCCTGCAGGCGATGTCAGGACGAAAAGCCACCATATCTGTACCATCTCTCTTGTCAACAAAGATTCAGGCCACCAAGCTGACATGGTAGAAAATTCTAGGCTATAAGACACCCAAAGCCAGCCACAAGTGTACCCCTGCGGGGATGCTGAGTGTTCAGCTCATGGCAGGAGCTCAATGAATACCTGTGAGGGCAATTTACATCTAAACACAGAGAGACGGTCAGCATGAGGATGGTCAGCACGGGGACTTGAGTGCCAGGGAAGCTCTGAGAGGATGCCTTGCTGGCTCGCCTGCCGCCGAGCCGCCCCTCCCCTGGCCCCACTGTACCTTCCTCAGCTCATCGTTCTCCCTGGTGTGGGTGTCCTCCAGGATCTTGCGCTCTGAGTGGGCCTTCTGCAGCTCGGTCCGCAGGCTCTCGACCTCCTCCTGCAGCCTCGGGCTGCTGTCCTCACCTCGGCTCTGCTGGTAGTGGGCCAGCTCCTTCTTCAGCTTCTCCACCTCCATGGCGTGGGTGGAGGTGACTGTGGAAAGCTGCTCTGACAGGGTCTTGAACTCTTTGTTCTGCGGAGAGCAAACAGGGAGAGGGGAGAAGAGGTGGAGAGCAACGTTATCTGGCCAGGAAAAAACACAAAGGCAAGTTGGAAAAAAAAAAAGGGATGCTCAGGCTGGAATTAAACCCCACACTCACTGCATGCTGTGTGCTTTCCGGCATCTCCCTAACGCAACTCTGCTGTGGGCCAGGAGAAACGCAGGAAAACAAAGCCACCCATCCTGGTGCTTGAGGAGCAACTGCGAGCGGAGGCGGAGCTGGCAGCTGGCTGATGGCAGGCGGCTTTCTGTGCCCGGCTGGACAGACTTCATGCCTGGCAACAACGTAGCTGGCTTCCTGGGCCCGCAGCCTCTGCTTTCCCGAATTCCCTGTTCTGCCACCCTGGGCCCTCCTACCCTTGGCCTCACCGGCACAAAGAGCTGCAACCCAATCTCTGGCTCTGAGACAAAGGACCCCTTCAGCATCCCTCATCCAAGGAGGCCCCCACAGGGCTCCAGAATCTCTCTCACCACCTGTCAGCATGCCCTGGAGGGCTCTGACTCCAGAGACAAGGCCGAGTCTGACTGTGCCATCCCCCACAGACGGGGTGCCTGCTCATGTGCCTGCTTAGGCGATAGGTGTGTGAGAAGCATTCCCCCAAGGGCCTGGTGCAGGTGTGGGGGGACCTGGGAAGTGGATGGCAGATGAGCTCACGTGGATGAAGCACTGAGGACCCAGGGCCAGTGTCCAGTACCAGTGGACACATGGGCAAAACTGGTCCTGCAGTCTCTGAGAGCATCAGCTGCAAGTGGCCAGCGGGGAAAGTGCAGAGGGAAGCAGCGCTCTCCAAATAACCAATACGCAACAACAGGCACTGAAGACTGTTCGTCGCCAGTTTCTGTAGCAGCTCCAGGAAGAACAGAGCTCCTGGCTGAAACACCAATAACCTGGGGCATCAGGAATCAATTGTTAATTTACACCAGAAATTAAGCTCTAGGGAGAGCAGTGAGGAGCAAAAGGACAGCTGCTGGGTCCATAAAATGCCACACATGCCGTGGGACCTCAAGGCTGAGACCCCGCTGACCCGAGGGCAGCACCGCATCAGGGCTCCTGGTTAGGTGATCAGTGTGTGGGCTGGATTTCAGCCCCACTTGTCCGATGGCCAGTCACCCCGTACAGGGCACAGCTTGAAGAGCTGTAGGCAAGAGCCTCTGAGTGGTTCCCAACCAGTGGTCTGCAGAGAGGGGTGGGGCAAATCATTGCAAGACAGTCTGCAGCACAAAAAAATGACACACCCCACACACAGTGCTGGTACTTAGTGGGTGCTTGCTGTTGCGGCAGACACTGTGGTGCACACTAACGCATTCCCTCCTCTGAAAAACCCTATGTAGTAAGGCTGATTCATGGCCCCACTTCACAGCTGAGAAAACTGAGGCACAGAAGGCCAAAAGCTGACTTGTAACATATTATTTTTCAAATGCATATGAATGCTTTTGTGATCACACACATGAAAAAGTTTAACACACTTACTGTGTCCATACTAAGTGTACTCAATCAAACTGATTTAAAAGGCTATTGCCCTGGCTGGTGTGGCTCAGTGGATTGAGTGCCAGTCTATGAACCAAAGGGTTACCAGTCTGATTCCCAATCAGGGTTGTGGGCCAGGTCCCCAGTGCAGGGTGCATGAGAGGCAGCCACACATTGATGTTTTTCTCCCTCTCTCTCTCCCCCTTCCCCTCTAAAAGTAAATAAATAAGAGCTGTAAAAAATAAATAAATGAATAAATGGCTACTGACTGCTCTGGCCAGTGTGGCTCAGTTGGCGGAAGCATTGCCCCATACACTGGAAGGTTGAGGGTTTGATCCCCAACCCAGGGCACACACCTAGGCTATGGGTTTGGCCCCTGGTCAGGGTGTGTATGAGAGGCAACTGATTGACATTTATCTCTCACATCAATGCTTCCCTCCCTCTTTTGCCATCCCTTCTCTTCTCTCTAAAGTCAATAAGCACGTCCTTGGGTAAAGTTTTTTTTCTTATATATATATAAAAAGGCTACTAACTGAATTCACATGTTTGTGCCAATATTTTTCAGGTAAAACATAAATATAGTCTTATATTCATAAAGGCCTAAGAAACTTGACCTTTACTATGAAAAGGTCACAGGTGCCACTGAACTAGTCGCTCTACACGTTGTGCCTAAGCGAAGCTGCACTGGGAAAGCCGAGTTCACAGGTCAGAACATTTTGGCTGAAAAATGTCACAGCATGGCCTCAACCAAGGACACTGTAAACACTGTTCCTAGGAACTGTCACTGTCCCTTCCTGCTGAAGGGGATTGTGAAGCACGGGGCTTATTACATCACGTTACAAAAACACACAAGAAACCGTCAGCACCAAGGACAGCTCCAACCCTTCACTTTCTCTTCCAGCAACTGTCAAGGGACCTGTTTCCTCCTTTCCCTAGTGTCCTTGGAAGGACGTGCGGACTCTGTGTCTTTCTAGTTGGGTGCACAAAGCCTGCATATGAACTTTGGGCGCTAGCCTCACCCTGGTTTTATTTTTCAGTTTCCTCCCTTGCTGACTTCTTGATAATTTAAAAGCACCCCCCGCCTCGCAATCCACCCCGGGGGGTGGGGGGGGTGGGGGGGGTGGGGAGCTACTCCTCTCACCCCACCATGGTGTCAGTGCACTGCTGAGCTAGAAGTTACCGTAGAGATCTTAAGCGAACAACCCTCCCTCACCCCCCAGCCCCTGGAAGACTCAGGGTTCAATGGGAGGTTTGGCCCCAATCCCAAGCTGTCAGCTCTTTGCAAATATAACTCAGACAGAACTCAGGCCTCAATCCGGCTGGGAGCTCATCCACTCCATACTGCCTGACAAATGCTTGGAGGTGCCTTTGTCTGCGGCATCCCTGGCACACGTGTCTGCTCTCCCTCTGCTGGAGAGCCCTGTGTATCGGGGCCAGCCTGAGGCATTCCAGGCATCACTGAAAGAACAGAAACCCACTCATTTGCCAGTGGCGGCTCTGCTGCTGAGAGGCAGCTCTGATGCAAGAATCTCTGATAAGCTGGTACCACAGATCATATGGGCATATTCCACGGCAGAGTGCCCAGTGTGGCCCAGGACCCCAGGGCTCACCCCACTGCAAGGGGCCAGTCAGTCTGAGCCTTACACTGTCTGCACTAGTCAGAGGTGGCAGAATACACTCTGGAACTACAGTGCCAAGGCGTGCTGCTTACTAGCTGTGTAACCTTGGCCAGACTAGTTAACCTCTCTGTGCCTCAGTTTAAAATGTGAATAATATTGGTATTATTTCATAGGGCTATGGTGAGGGTTAAATAAGTTCCTATGTGAATTTGAGAATAGTGAATGGCACACAGTCAGGCAACATGGGGAGGGGTGCAAGAAAGCAAGATCGGATGCACCCTCCCTGCCTCCTCTGACCATACCCTGCTCCCAGGGCCCTTGCCCTGGGTGGGTAACACCTGCCACCATTCACAGATGCTTGCCAAGCAGGAAGCCAAAGAAAGGCAAAAGCTCTTTTTAAAAATAGCCTTTTAAATCTGCTTCTCTCTGATGTTCAAGCACGTGAATTGTAAAATACCAGACCTATTTTTAACCTCTTGAGTCAGCTTCGGAAATCAGCAAAGCCAATGCCAGCCCTGACGGGCTGAGGTGGCCGGGCAGTACCCAGGGCACTGGGCAAGGTACAGCCGTGCCCACAAAGCCTTCTTGTCTTTTCTTTGCTCAGAAGGTAACTGGCAAAATTGGACTCCCCAGATATCTTTTCTGGTCAAATGTCAACAGCCACAGTAGTGATAATAAAAAGCTTGGACACCATTGTGCTGGCATTTTTCAAACGTCCAGTCCCAGAGACCAGATCTCTCCCTTTCTACTCCTGTCCCTCTGAGCGGGTGGCCCTTCTCCCCTGACCCTGCACATTGCCACAGGCAGGCACCGAGTGTCTTTACCCTACACTCAGCTGTCTGCCTTGCTTCCCCACTAAGGAGCCGTGCCAACCTGGACATTCTGCAAAACTCACGTAGAGAAGAAAACCTCCGGGGTGATTGTCTCGTGTCAGAAATTTTTTTTTGCAAGAGCAGAGGAGTAGGAACACGGCACTGCCATCTCTGCACTGCTTTGGGGCTCTCGTTCTGGGCAGATGGCTCTGGTATGAAACGAATCACTTATTTTCTTGGTCTACTGGGGTCAGGAGAAACCTAAAAAATGCTTAGCATAGAATAGATACAATAAAACCAAGTGACCTCCCAGGCAATGCCTGGTGGCCCCAGTGCTAACTCACCCTCTTTCTTCACTCGCCCACGTCATGCACATTTGGTGCACACTCTCCCTCTCTGTCCACAAGCCCTCTGGGAGCTGCAGGGGCCTGCTCCTGTGGTCATCCTAACACCATGCATGAGCCAAGTAACACTGAGTGAACTCCCTTCCGACTCTGGGAGCTCAGCCAAGCAACGGCACTGGAAAGGACTGAAACTTACAAATGCTTGGGATTGAAACATTAGCATCGCCCTACTCAAGGCAGTGGGGTCAGACAGACCTGGGCTGGAATGCTGGTTCTAGACCTTTCTAACTCTCTGACCTTGGCAAGGTACCCGATGTCCCTGGTCTACAATGTCCTCCTCTGTAAAATGACCTCGCAAAACTGTGTAAAGATCAAATGAGAGGGAACATGAAACGCCTATCACAGGGCCTGGTGATAGGAGAAAGGTCAGGGTAGTGGGGGCCCCACTGGGGTACAGCCGCTCCCTCACAATATAGCACCCAGTGCGTGTCGGAGTCGTCCCTGTTCACTGAGCCCACCAGAGCACCAAAGTTGTTCTAAAGAGAAGGAAGACTGGCCCTTGGGCCACCACACAGTGGGTGCCTCGTCTTTCCAACCTGGCGGGGGTGCTGGGTGTCCCAGGTCTGTCTCCAATCCCTCCTGGCACCTCGTACAGCACCCCACCCTTGCAGGGACTTGATCAGTAACTTGTCACTCATGTGAGTCACTGACACAGGAAGCTGGCCAGAGAAGGAAGACAACGGAAAGCACTTAAACGCAGTATCAACAGTAACCATTTCCTGAGTTTCCTGCAGCATGGCGGGCTCTTTGGCAAAGTCCACTCACTTATACCTCCTACAGCCCCATTTTACAGACCAGGAAACTGAGGCTTGGAGTGGTTAGATCAGGCACGCAACTTCTGAATGGCAGCGCTGAGATCAAACTGGACTCTAATTCCAAAGCATGTGCTCTTGCCACGACACCACACAATACCACACAACGCCACACCACACAACAACAGAGGGCCAGAAGACCAAAGTGGTGAGTAGACAGGCTCTGGAGCCAGACAGCTGGGGCTCAAATGGTGGCCCCACCACTGTTACCTGTATGACTTGAGGAAGTCACTTGCCCTCTCAGTTTTCTCACTGTTACAAAGCAGCAGGATAATACTATTTGTGTCACTGTTGTAAGAGTTAAGAGAATTAGACAGACAGAGCATAGGACAGAGCATGGCTGGCAGTGAACCCTCCACAAACACCAGCCACAGCTCCCACATCAAGCTGCCTTGACAAGGGAGGGAGAGCGTGACTTCAGGCTAATGGATTCCCTTCCTCTTGCTGCTCTGACAAATTACCGCTGAGCCAGTGGCCTGAAACAATACACATCCATGACCCTACACTTCTGGAGGTCAGGCATCTAATGGGTCAGCGAGGCAGAGCCCCTCCTGGAGGCTCTACGGGAGGACCCCTCTCGTGGCCTTCTCCGGTTGCTATGGGCTGTGTACATTCCCTGATCAGGACCCACATCACTCCCACCCCCAGGCCTGTCCTCACTTCTCCTTCTCGGACTCTGACCTTCCTGCCTCTCTGACGAGCGCACCTGTGAAAATGCTGGGCCCACTCACTCCAGGGTTTCCTCCCCATCTCCAGGTCCTTGACTCAATCACATCTGCAAAGTGCCTTTTGCCCTGTAAGGTACCATATTCAGAGGCTTTGGGGATTAGGATGTGGGCATCTTTGGGGCTGTTATTCTGCCTGCCATAGTCGGTAGCCCTCGCTGCCGAGCAGGGACACCCTGAGGACACGCGCACTCTCTTGGGCCTGTGGCCTGTGAAGTTCCCAGAGGAAGCAGTGGGCCTCTCTCAAACACGGAGCAGCCCGCAGCGCCCAGCCCCTGGGGGGGGATCCTGACCCCACCTGGTCGTCGATCTTCCGCTGCAGCTGCACCACTTTGTTCTCCATGCCCACGTTGAGGCGTTTCAGGTGCTCTGCTGAGCGAGCCTCAATCTTGAGGGCCTTCAGCTCCTGCTTGGCCTTGAGCCTCCGGAAAGCGCACTGGATGACAATGGCCGCGCCCCGCAGCCGCTGGAAGCGCTGGCGTGCCATCCAGCCCCGAGTGTGCTTCTGGATGATAGTGGCCTTGTGCTCCCGGAGGACCTGGCAGGGGACAAGCACACACCTGGTGAGTCTGCACTGCAGGACGGGAGCAAGAGAGGCTCATGCACTGCCCAGGGGAGGTGACGGCCATGGTCAGCTAAGCTTTAGGAGATACAGAGAGGATCTGCCCCCCTGAAATGTAAGGCTTTGATGGTCACTGGCTTTAAGAACAAGTCTTCCCAAGTTCTGCAGCCTGCATGCCTGCAGGGAGTCAGGTGTCAAACCCTTGTTCTGTTTTTTTAACTTTCTCTTTTATCAGTTAGCAAACCATAGTCTAAAATCCTCAAAGTTGAAGGGGCCTGAAGATTTTCCGGCCAGCACCGCCCCATTCACCAGACTCGGCTTCCGTACTGGTGAGGGGAGCGGGGGCAAGAGCCCTGGGTGGGGGCCCGCAGTGGGCTGCTGACGGCTTACAGCCACAGACTGGGCTTGCAGGTCAGTCTGACCTTGCAGGTCAGGAGTTGCGTGCCTAACATGCAGTCAGCCTAACATGCTGACTGGCTCTTGTTTTTACCGCCACGCTACCACCACTCAGAAAACTGAAGTGTTATCAACGTTCTTGCCCCAACACCCTGCAAAATAAGTGTTTGTAGAATAAAGGGATAAAAAGGCAAACATCCTGAGAGACCGCCTGCCTGGTCCCATGGCTCCTAGAGGAGCTGGTTTGAACCTAGTGCCTCCCAAGTACCACCTGTCCCTTCCCCGGTGATGACGCACATGTGTCACCAACCCCCCAGGAACAGTCACAGAACCTTTGTCCCCTGGTCCAAGTTCCCCACCTAGCACATCAGGGTGTGCTCCGTCCTGATAGAGATGTTCATTTTAGAAAAATAAACCATTTTAGATGTTTTCTTTCAACCCATCTTTGGCCTTGGCCTTGAGTGTCAGTTGTGTGGGGGGACTTGGTGGCAGGAGGTGCTGGGACGTGAGGCCACCTCACCAGGCAGCTCAGCTTCATGGGGTAATGGCCTGGCCGGGAGGAGCCAGGGCCCCTCTCCTGACCCCTCCTTGCTGGGCCTAAGGTTGCTGATGTACTAAATAAAGGGTCTGGGCCTGGTGCCGTCTAATGTCAGCCCTGCTTTCAAAGTCTGAGCAAACCCAAGACGGGCCGCTGGGCTCCGCCACGGGCTGGCTGAGTGTGCTTGGGGAGGTGACGGAGCTTCTCCAACCACCTCAGCTGTCGAAGGGGGACAAAGGCAGGCACCCTTCCCAGCTGTGGTGGTTAATCTTATGTGTTAACTGGCTGTGGGTGCCCAGGTTAAGGGCTGCTTCTGGGAGTGTCTGTGAGGGTGTTTCCAGAGAGGTGAGCAATACACACAGTGGACTCAGTGGGGGTGGCACCGCCCAGTCCACGGGGGCCCTGAACGGAACAAAGGGTGGAGGAAGGAGGAATTCACCCCCTTTCCAGTGCTGAGCTGGGATGTCTCATCCCTCCTTTTCCTGCCCTCAGGTGGGACTCACACCATAGCCTCCCCTGCGTCGGAGGCCTGCAGACTTGAGCTGAATACGCCCACTTGCCTTCCTGGGCCTCCAGCTGCAGACAGGAGACTCATCAGCCTCCATAATCACTGAGCCCATCCCGCCTAATGAATTTACACACACACACATTCTTATCTCCAGTGGTTCTCTTTCTCTGGAAAACCCTAACATATCTCATGGGACTTTGGATTCAGTGAGAACAGAGCTGTGCAATGACTTAGAAAAAACTTAGGTGCCCCCAACAAACATCCGAGTTGGTGAGGATGCATTTGTGGCTATCGATGTCTAGGTCCCCAGCCCGCAAGTCCCTGGAGCGGCTACACACCTGGTGGTAGGCCCTTCGCACGTACATGCCCCGCATGAAGGCCTGGATGACGATGGCAGCCCCGAGGACCCTCTGGTAGGCCCGGCGGGCCCTCTGCATGCGGTACTGCTTCTGGAGCACGACGGCCGCCCGGGTCCTCCGCAGATGCTCAGCCAGCCTGGGGAGGGAGACAGGGGCGGGCCACGCTGACAGCAGCTCTGAGTGGGTCCTGAACGAAGCCCCTCCCCGCTGGGCCCCACCTGGGGTCCCCGTCTGGACACTCCGGATCAAGCCAAGTCTCATCACCCCGACTGACCCAGGGTGTCAGTCAGGGTAGCAGCGCCCAGGCACTTGAAGCCCAGGCTCAGGAAGACAGAACTTGCCTCTTCCTTGTCATCCAACAGGCCTTCCCACGAAACTCGGCGGGAGTGCCACCAACTCTGCGACCTTCGTGGGCCCACCCCTCACCTGCAAGCCCCTCGCCACAACCTCGGCACACCCGAGTCCACACTTGTGCCTGTCCCCTGGACTCACGGGGCTTAGAGATACTGGGGACACATCTCAGTTGTCCTCGCGCCCCCCACATCTAGTACAGGGCCTGGCCTAGTAGGTGCTAAGGAAATGTTCGCTGAATGGACACCACCTTCTCGGGCCTGCCTGGATCTCACCGCGTCCCCGTCCCCCAGCCCCTCTGCCCGGGTCGGGCTGCACGAGGACAGTGACTTTCCTCTGCTGCGCTTCCTCATTCCCCACCACAGCCACCAAGACAGAATGTCGGTCTGACGCCTCTCACACTCCTTGGGGACTTTGTTCGGTGACACACTCATAGCAAGTATTCGACTGCGGACTCAGAATATTAAAAGCTACAAGGACTTAGAACTCATCTAGTGCAGCCCCAGAGGAGGAGGTAACCCCCCAGCCCCGCGGCCCTGCCGAAATGAGTCGGATTTCCGGCTCCCCCAGGTCCTCTCCACAGGTGGGCCCCGTGCATCCGCTGGAACACAGACTCTCACAGGGAGCACCGGCCAGCTCTGCTTCACGTCTTCCCTCCCGGGCGCCAGGCGGAGTCCCACGCACAGGACAGTCAGTGACGACTTAGCTGGCACAGGCTGTTGGTGATTACTTAGTGTCGGTTCGCATTTTGTTCCGGAGGTCACCTCTAAGCGGTTTAGAAGTGATCGCAGGGGCTGGCCATCCCTGCATGTGCTCGAGTGAACAGCTCACGGCCAGGACGGGAGGTGGGCAGGAGCAGGCTTCTGTGTTCGCAGTACGAAGGGTTCCTGCTCTGGCCTCGTAACTGCGGGGCTCGCTGATTTTTTCACATTTAGGCAGAGGTGACTGAATTGCATTGGCTTCCAATTGCAAGACCTCACGGCAATTACTGTCACTTCTCCAAGGACACCCCTACTGGCAGAGGTCGCTGATTGTCAACCAGGGCCGGGTCTTACAGGAGGCCGTGTCCTCCGAGCCTGTCTCAGGAGGGACGCCTAGACAGCTCTCGCATTTCATCCACCCGACAACCTCAGTCAGTGGGGCGGCAGCTAAAGTCGAGAGGTTTCTTCGGCTTGGTGTTAGGCTAGGCAGACAGCCTGACAGGCACCCGGGCTCGGCCCTTGGTGGCCGCCTGTGGTGGAACAAGTCCCACTCTCCCCGTGCGGACTCAGTGAAACGGCTCAAACGGGGGCCTCCCGGGACCTCTCCGGCCCAGCTCCCAACTCCCAGCGGGTTTTGACACGGCAGCGTAAATCAGGAAGCAGGGTACAAGTTCACGATGGCAGAAAGGCCGAATTTACCACTTTTATCAAAGAAGATCATTTTACTTTGGAGTCCGGTTAAGTAAAAAGAAAGTGGTGGTTTCCTGGCAAAACCAGTCAGTCCAAGGTGGCACTGCTGTGACAGGAACAGACTGCGGGGACTGGGACACCTGGGAACTGGACCTACTCCCTCAGGTGAGAGGGGCATGAGAGAGACGGGCCCAGCTGCTGGGTCGAAGTTGGGGTGCAGCTAGAGCCCAACAAGAACCACTCGGAGGACAGAGGCTGAGAGAAGCCCACCAGCTAAGAGAGCCCGGCCTCCCACCCCCAACCTGCTGCCCAGACGGGCCCCAGCTCGGCTCACCTGCGGGCCAGGTGTCCTCGGCAGTACCTCTGCAGAGTTAAGGCAGCCCCCTTCAGCCTGCGGTATTTCACCCTCTGCAGCCAGCCCCGCACAGTTTTCTGAATCATGATGGTGGCCGCTCGGAACTTGTCAGCCCGAAGCTTCTCCAGGTAGGCCACCTGGCCTGCTCGGAAGAAGATCTTGGTTTGGCCAAACTGGAACTTGTCAGGGTCCTTTACAAGGCAGGAAGGACAGCTGGTTCACCATCAGAGAGAAGTGAGGTGACAGGTCCACCCCACCAGTCTTTCCCGTGCAGAATTCCCGTCAGAGCTCACAGATCCCTGCGCCTTAGACACACAGTAGCTCTCAGCAATCCTGTGCCAGCCACCGAGTCCACCTGCACCTATGGCGCGGGCCCTGGGCTCGGTGCCCAGGATGGGGCTATGAACGACATGCCTGCTTCTCGAGCAGCTGACATGGTGAGCACAAAGACAAAGTATGCTTTGTTTTGTTTTAGCAAAGACACAATCTGTTTTCAGGTGAGAGCTGGAAGGTGGGATGGAACTGTTTCCACAGGACAACATAAGCCATCTCTGAGCCAAGGCCTCAGTGAACAGAAGGAGGCAGCCCGGAGAAAGTCTAGAGGAGAGTTTATAAGCAGAGCAGATGCAAATGTCCTGTGGTGGCAACAAGCTGTGTGTGTTTGAGGAACAGGATAGCTGGGATGACTGAGCAGGGAAGTGAGGGTGGGGACGGGAGGAACCAGTCATCACAGACCAAAAAATTAGAGGGGGGCCACTGGGGGACTCTGAGCAAGGGAATGGCCTGATCTGGTCAACATCTTAGAAAGATTCTCCTCGTATGGCCAGACAGTTGACTGAATAATTTCAGGTCACAAATAACTCCCCAAGTAAGTTTTATTAGGCTTCAAACTACGGTATGAGATTTGGAAGGAACATATAATTACTGTCTTAATCACATCTATTTACATTAAAATTAGATGCTCTTCCCTGCACTCGTCCAGGTGAGCAAGGATCTATGACGCAGTAGTGGGCTTGCAGACCAGCCTGGGCTAGAACGCTCAAGAGTTAGCCCACAACAACTGCATGCCCTTTGTAAGCTAACTTCTGTCTGGTTTTGCTCATGGGCGAGACGGCCATAAGCAATAAGACACGGTCTCTGGAAAACACACAAGACTGCCCGACACTGACATGTGGCTGCGAAGTAACGNACGTTAAAATTAGATGCTCTTCCCTGCACTCGTCCAGGTGAGCAAGGATCTATGACGCAGTAGTGGGCTTGCAAACCAGCCTGGGCTAGAACGCTCAAGAGTTAGCCCACAACAACTGCATGCCCTTTGTAAGCTAACTTCTGTCTGGTTTTGCTCATGGGCGAGACGGCCATAAGCAATAAGACACGGTCTCTGGAAAACACACAAGACTGCCCGACACTGACATGTGGCTGCGAAGTAACGCAGAATCACCGCTCTTCATGGCCTGAGCCCTGCACAGCCAACAGGAGCCCGGGTCTACACCCAGGGAAGAGGGCACCGCCTCAGCCGTGCTGGGCTGGGACAAAGCGTCCAGCTAGACCATTGCTGACTGTCTCCTCCATGGCCAGGCTGCAGGGAAGACATGGCGGGGGCCTGGCCCTGGCCCGGCACCTGCTCCTCTCCCTGCCTTGCTGAGGAGGCTCCCTTGGTTGAGGAAGGGGTGGGGAGCACAGGAAGGTGGTTCAGCCCTCACAGTGGAGGGCCAAGCCCAGGGCTGGGGGTGAGGGGTGGGGATGAGGGCCTGCTGCATTTTGGGAGCCATAGTACACACACTCCACTTCCTACTCTGGGAGGAAAAAAAAAACCACACACTAAGAGGCAGCTCCTGATACACACAAGGAGAAAGACTCCTGATGCTCCATGTCACTCAGAACCAGCTGACCTTGAACACAGATTTTTCTCACCCGTGAAAAATGAGATGTTGAGATGCAAACACAGTTAAATGCACCTTGGCAAAACCCTCAATTAACCAGAGTCCAAACAGCCAAGTGCAACCTTCAATGAATGAGACTGTCACCCTATGGCTCTGTACTGACTGGTTAGTATGCGGCTGCGCATTGTCTCCGCTACAGACTTGAGCAGCTAAGACAATGCTCGGGGACTAACTGTCCCACTCATACAGGGTAACAGTGGGCCTTACATCCTGGGCTGGCAATGCGCTGCTCCAGCTGAAGAGATTTTCCTAGCAAAAGAAAATTACTTTTGACGTGATTCTATTACCTTCTTAAAGGGAAGATTTGTGACATATTTAACTCTTTATCGAGACCATTAAGTAATATGCTCTGCTGTAATCACTAAACACTCTGGAAATAATGAAGTGGTCATCATAAAAGGCCCCCGATAGTTCTGCTATCATAGTTCTCCAGTCTCAGATGTCCAGAGAGAGTTCGGGTTGTTCCCACCAAAGTGAAGTCTGTTGTCTAATGTAAGACAGCATCTGGCATTGGGCCTGTGGCAGGCCAGCTACACGAGGAGAAAGGCAGGAGAAACACGGCTATTTTCCCCTCCGCTGGTGCCAGGCTCCAGGACAGAGCCCCGGGCACGTCACAGGTGGCAGGCGATGGCAGATGGAGCCTGAGCTCTGCAGAAGCCAGAGACCTGGGGCCAGGAGCTGTCAGGCAGGAGGGGCCTCACCACAAACCCCAGCGGACTGCGTGAGTAATTTCACTTTCTCTGTGTGCTGTGGTATGGAAAAGAGCTAGGATGCGCTGTAGGCAGGTGATGGGGCTTCTCCTTCAGTCAGTGATGTATGAAAACGGGACCAGCAGCTCAGAAACAGTTGCAATAAGAAGGATAAAGACCCCCAAAGACCATTACTGCCTCATCACCCCACCCTCCGCAGTCCTCACTGCTGCTCAGGTAAGTCTTTCCTGGAGCCCGGGGCCTGGCCGCTCACCTTGACGAGGCGCTCCAAGACAGACCTGCAGATGGCCTTTCTGTCTGCGCTGGCGAGCTCTCTCTTCTTGATCAGCACCCGGTACCGGTTGAAGAAATCATGGTAGGCCCACCTGGAGGGAACACAGGTGTATCAGGTGACATGTTCTGCCTCTGGGTCACGGGAGGGCCACAGGTAGTCTGAGAGTGTCCCATGGGGATCGATATTTCTCCCGTAGTGCCCTTCTCAGAGCAGCTGAAATGCGCTGTCCTCCCTTGGTGACCCCCAAGAGTTTCAGTGCTTGGGGGAATTCCAGGATCGTGGCTGAAGGCCCCTCTGGGGGGCTGACCAGAGGCAGACCCACTCGCGGGGTGTCTGCCCCAGCACACGCAGCCGCAGGTGCTACTGCTGAGTGGGAGCCCTGCCCGGAATGCAGCTGGGTCTTCAAAGGTTGGGTTGCTTCTCACAAAACTAATACAGCTCATGGAAGGCTTTTTTAATGCAGAAAAGTATACGTCAGTCAGTTAAAAGAGGCCATATTCTAACCCCTGGAGATAACACTGTTCACACATTTGGATGTAGTTCAGAAAGAACTATTTTCTCCCCAAAGTAGATTTTGAGTTTGACTTCCCCCCTCTGATCATCAGAGTAATTCAAACCCACCTAATCCCTTCCAGGTGGCCGTGCTGTGCAGCCCAGATGAGAACCCTGTCCCAGACTCAAGTCCAAGGACGTGAGCACAGCTCTCAGGCAAAGGAGCCAGAACTGAGGGCTGTAAGATCCTGAGGTACAGAATCACTGCACTCCAACCCTGGCCGGGTAGCCCAGGTCTTAGAGCATCGTCTAGACACGCCAAGTTTGTGGGTTCAATCCTTGGTCAGGGCACATACAAGAATCGACACATAAATAAGTGGAACAACAAATCGATGCTTCTCTCCCTCCCTCCCTCCCCCAAATAAATAAATAAAAAGAATTACTGCACTCCAAAATAAGTTTAAAACGATCCCCTCACTGTGGGATTTTTCATAACAAGGCTAGGGGCCGTGCGTGTTAATCACGATTCAACAGGAAAGTCAATACGGCAATTTCTCAGCCTCTCCCCAGCCCCACAGCGCTTCGCTATTTACTCCACACGGGGCCGGGGGCCAGAAGCTGGGGGAGGCGTGGAGCTCCTTCCAGAAAGCATGGTTGAGTTTTTCTGATGTGAACAAGATGAGATAAATGAAGTGATGGAGAACTGAAGATTTAGGAAAAAGGCATTTTTTAACAAAATATATAAACAATGCACATTCAAGCAGCCCCACACAGATGCTGTTTTTGCCTAAGTGGTATCTGCTTCACAGTTCCTCCCGGACACAAAGCGGCTCCAGGTCCCCAGGAGGAGGCAGGAGACTGCAGCAGCACAGGACACTCGGCAGTGGGGGGGCCGTGGGGGGAGGGGTGGGAGCCCATCCGTGACTGGCGGACGGCGTCTCTTCCCAGACAGAGCATTTATCACAGTGCTTTATGTACATGATAATGAACATATTTCTTAGCCGCTGCTGCACATTTCAAGTTGAATGATTCTCATTTTAAATCAGACTCCCAGAGAGCCGGATTTCCCAGGGAGGGTAAAAATAGAAAGGCGTGCTGATGGCGGGGTCGGGGCGGGAGCAGCAGAGCCAGGGCCGGCCGGCCTGCTGGGCTCCAGGCAGCACCGAGCGGATGTCAGCTTTAGAGCAAGGCCCACAGTTTGGGGTCCACGAGTCGGTGCAGGAGCAAGGCCTGAAATCCCAGTGGGAAAGGGCCCTCTGCCCGGGCTCCTGGGCAAGAGCCCTATGTCCTGTTTCACCACCGTCCTGTGACCCTCTGGCCACTGAAGTAGGAGAAACGTGGAAAAAGGGTAATTCCCTCAATTGAAGAAGCCATTGAGATTTCCCCGAGGGGCAGCTGTGCAAAACTGTGTGGTTACGTGGCCAGCTCATGCCAGTGAGATCCCTCTGCTGGGCTGGGTCTCGGCCACCATGGAGACAGATTCTTTTTGCAAGGACCCCGATCTATTCAAGCCACTCTAGTCCCAAGAAGTTCTCTCAAAGTCCAATCAACACAACGCTCAGCTCTGTATGCCCAGGTCAGTACACATGACAGGCACTGCCTTCAACAGCTAACACCTTGAATGGACACACTGTCTATAAAACCTCATTGGCTTTATCTCCAGGCACAGCAGACACAGATCAGATTCCCAGATGAAGCCGTTAGGTAGCATAAAAAACAAACAAAATACAGAACAAAAAACACCAAAACCACACAGTTACTCCAAAAACCAGTGTGGTTTCCACAGTGGGCAGGTGCAGAAAGTTAGGCAACGCACAGAGTCAGGCCATTACAGGCGTGGTGGCTGCCCACAGCTGTCCCCTCACCACTCATGTTCCAAAACAGATGCAACTCGAGGGGCGGTGGCCTGGCTTTGAGGAGCAGATGAAAGGGAACTAGGATGTACACGAAGTAACAGGGATAATCCCACTCTGCCTCAGACTGAACTAAAGTGCCACAACAGTGCCTCTTTCCAGAAGTTAACATTTCAAATGGCAGTGGGGAAGGAAACCCTCTCTTTGACCTTTTCCCAAACTCTGCTGAGAAAGTGAAGGTGAGGAGATGCAAGGCAGTGTTCTGGATTCAAGCAGGAACACCGAGACCACGGTGTTAAGTACCATTTCCTGTGCTACCGGAAGTACAGTCTTTCCTCCCTTCCCTCTATCTCCCACAATGCCTGCAATCACAAAAAGAAAAGGCGCAGATGCCCTTGTAGCTATCTGCTAGACAGAAGTTGGAAACAATTAGGGAGGCAGGAAAAGACATCCATCAGCATCCCTACATGAGGCCAGCAAGTCTGTGGGCATTGCAACCTTACTGGCAACTGTGGCTGGAGCCAGACGGAATGAACAGTTGGAGGGGCCATTATCTCCATGGGTCCAAAGACTTGGAGGCAATGCACCCCCTTTGCTGCCAAGGAGAGGTTGTCTGATGAGGCAAAAAGCACACCTGGCCTCTCAGGATGCTACGGCTGGAGGACCGGACAGCAGGACTAGGGCCTGAGCTGGCAGAGAACTCTTCCCAAATCACTGGATGGGAAAAGCACATTATCTCTTCTTCCATCCTGGACGGTACGCTGCCCCCTGGCCAGCAGTGGCCTCCTGCTGTCTCCCCACCCATCCAAATCCTCCTCACCCCTCAAGGCCCAGCTCCAATCTCACCTCTTCCACCAAGTCACAATTCCTCCCTAACTTGCACCTGATTGTGTGTTGTTTTCTAAGTGGTTTGGGCTTGTATCACTTCTCCCAGACTGTGAGCTCCTGGTGGGCAGAGCTGTGATTTAGGTCCTTAATCGCTCATAGCCATCAGCACAGGGCTGGAGCTGGATAAGGGACGAGACAGGGAGTAGGACAGACACCATGATGGCAAGAAAATCTTCTCATTCTCCACAAAGCTCATGTGAGACCACTGAGCTAAAACCCTCTCCCCCTCCCTCTCCCACCCCCAAACTGATCATTCTGTACCGTGACAGAAAAACCAGCAGGAGTGTGGCTGACGCACTGTCACTCCGATTTCACAGTGAGGCTGTGAGCAAGCTTGATGACGCAGAGGTGGCCTCAGCCCACAGCGCAGTCTATCGTCAACCGCACCACCCAGGACAGCTGGCCTTTCCCTGACAGCCTCCGAGAACAGAGCTCCATGCCCTCTGCCAGTCTCTGGTCCTGATACTGGGCAACTCGTTCCATCAGAGACTGCTGGTGAAATGGGTGGATTCTTTGCGCACTGGCATGGGTCCCCATGGTGCCACCTGCCTTGCAATGGCAGCGGTCATGTGCTCCCCTTGCTGCTTTTCCCCTGGTGCGATCCAGTGCCAACGTTCATGCCTCCCACAGGGCAAGCCCCCGTCAGCACCAAACCTAAGTTTTATGCAAAGACAAGCTGGGTGTCTCGGCTCACCCCCAGGCCTCTGCGCTGTGGCTAGAAGGACCTGTGATCCCGCAGTTTCTTACGGGAGGACCCTCAACAGTTTAAGACACACCAGGATGTCACACACGGAAAAGCTAGACTTTTCTGGTATAGACATGTTCTACCCATATAATTACACCCACAGGAATGTGGCTTCTTGCTCATATCTGATGAGTAATAAACACTTAATTAAATGCCTGAACACTGTGCTGAAAACTGTAAATGCATTCTTACTCATCACAACTACCTATGAATATGATCATTCCATTGAATGATAAGAGAACCCAGGCCCAGAGAGATTAATGTGCTCACCTGAGGTCACCCAGCCTGAAGGCATGAAGGTGACACTGGAGTCTAGGCCTGACACCAGAGCCCCAGGGTTGAATCACCGGTGTCATTCAGCTGGAGCCCAGCCACAATCCTAAGGTCTGGACTGATTTCTTTGTTTGTTTGTTTGTTTTTTTTTTTTACAAGTTAGACTGAGCAGGGAGAAGTTTTACACCAGGCCTCAGGGTTGGGCCCAGCCCTGCAGGCCAGACCAGAGGACCCTGCCTGGTGCCTCATTCCTCCAGTCTCTGCTTGGATGTCAACTCCTCACTGATGCGGGCAGTAAGGTGCTCGGCTCCTGCCACCTGGCGGGGCAGAGGAAGGGCGGTGCCAGCCCCAACTCCATCACTAACCAGCTGGTGGCCTTGAGCGGCTCCCTTCCTTCCCTGGGTCTCAGCAGTGAAAGTACATTTAAATCATGACGTGCCCACACCTATTCATAACACGGATAACACGGACATAAGGCTGTGTCACGGTGTCCTGTCTACCACAAATTGCCATCTTATGTTTTCATCCCAACATATCTTGTTAAAAAAACAATATATCAGTCACAACCCATTCCACTGATTTCCTGACCTGCTAGTGGGTTGTGATGAAGCTCTTGAGAAACCCAGGACTAAAGAAACCTTTCTGGGAGACTAAATGAGCACAGGAGCCCAGGGGCAGGAGTGCAGCCAGTGCCTGTGGCGCAGAGTCTGACCAGCAGGGGCGCTGCAGCTCCCTGAGGTCCTTGTCTCACTCTGGGTTGAGGAATTCCGCCTGATCTGAGTGCGGGGCATAGCGGGCCAAGACAGGTGATCTAACTGGCCAGGCTGCAGTACTTCGAACTCGCAAGTGAATGGCTGCGCCCGTGGCCTCAGCCCCATTCTCTCAATCAAAGGCTGATGCCAGACACCGCGAGGCAGCCGGGGAAGGGGCAGATCCTTCATCTAGGGTCAAGTAGCTGTCACCTGCTTGTGTTCAGACTCTAAGTTTGAAGAAAAACGAGATGGAGCCCCAGGACACTGCCTGGCTTTTGTCCAAGCAGAGAGGGATGTGGTCGAAGTAACAATAGTCTTCCAACCCTGGCTAGAGCAGATCATTCCGAATAATGCCTGAACCTGCTGAGGTTTGAAAAGCTGCCTGGCTGTGCCCATTAGTGACAGTGCTGGGCTTTCCAGGTCAAATGCAAATTCCTAAGTCCATTGGCAGCTTCCTGCCCAGGCCTGACTTTCACGATGGGGAGGCTGTTTCTGGGTAATTAACCACTGCTTATGAAATGGTTCTGCGAGCACGGCGGGAAAGCGCCAGGTGGAGATGGCAGGGAAGAGGGAGCTGGACAGCATCTCCCCGTCCTGTTTCTGACTCTCTGCCCCCAACACTTAGGGGCTCCCTGGGACACAGGCAACACCACAGGCTCTGGCCTACAGCTCGGCCCTGCTCAGCTCCAGTTCTTGGCAGATGGCTGGCCTCTGTGACACTGGCGCACAGTGTGACTTCACGGGAGCTAGATGGTGGCCCCCTGCCCCCTCCCCTATTCCAGGCCAGTGTCCAGGGGACACCCAGTCTTGGCAGAACTTCAACAGATGCTGGTGGCTGGCTGGGTTACCCACGGTGCACGTGGATCAGAGCAGGGGCACATTAGTGCAAACAGAACCATAGATGTGAGTCTACACTAAAAGGCAAAGGAGTCACTGACAGATACAGTGTGGTGTGTACCCACAGCAGACTATTACTCAGCCTTAAAAAGGGACATTCTGACCGTGCTGCAACGTGAGTGAACCCAGAGGGCATCGTGCTGAGTGGAATAAGCCAGTTGCAAGAAGGCAAATACTGTGTGATTCCATTCACGTGAAACGGTTGGAATCATCCGAATCACACAGACAGACAGTGTCATGGCAGCTGTCAGGGCTCGGCTAGGGGAGGAGTGGGGAGCTACTGTTTCATAGGCATGGAGGTTCAGTTTTCAAGAGGAAAAAAGTTCTGCAAATGGATGGTGGCGACAGTTGCATGACAACGTGGATGTACTAATGCCACTGAGCTTTCCGCTTAAAATGGTTAAAATAGTGGATGTTAGATGCTTTTTTTTTTACCATGAGTGAGAAAAGGGTGGGGAGGTAAAAGGGACAAGGTGGGAGTGGAGAAAAGGAGAAACCCTCCTCGCAACCCCGGCTAGCTGATCACCCAGGCCAACGCCGATCTGGGCACGCACCTGGACGGGTAGCCGGCCGCGCTGATCCGGATGGTCTCTAACACCCCGCACGCTCGGAGCTGCTGCACCGCTCTCTTTGGGTCAAAGCTGCAAGACAACCAGAGAAGCAATGAGGGGCCATCCTGCAGAGAGGACCAGGACAAGAGAGAAGGCGGACCAGCTCCTCTCACCCCGAGCTACCAGTCAGCCTGCGCCACGGGGCACAAGGGCAGCTGAAAAGCAAAGATGCTCATCAGCCTCTCAGCTCTGCGCACGTTCTCGGTCTTGGCTGGGACACCCCTCTTCTTTGCCTCCTTGAATTCTCTCTGTCCTCCAAGACTCATGCTCGCCTCTCCTCCTTCCTTTATTATTCCCATCCCCATGGGCACCTGTCTTAATTCAATGGCCCAAACATATGTGCCTGTGGCTCGGGAGTTAAAAGGGTGAGTTTCAGGCATTTCTGAGCTGGAAAGACACGGCCGCTTACCAGCTGCCCATGTAATTTGGGGCAAGCAACATGAGGTTTGGGCTTCAGTTTCCCCATCTATAAAACTGAGATAGCAACAGTACTCCTTTTATAAGGTTAGTGTGAAGATGAAATGCAATGGCCCAGGAAAGCAGTTAGAACAGCACCTGGTACCACATAAGGGCACCATATTGTCAGTTGTGGCCACGACAGCAGCTCAGTTCAGAATCACACCGATGAAGGACTTTCCCTTCCAGTCTCTGAAGATAAAAGAAATGTCTTAACAACTGACACGCCCCGCAATGCTAAGCCTAGCACTGAAACCCTAGTGTTTGTTCAAGCACATATATTTAGTAAAGCCAGACATGGTCAGGCGTCCTAAGAGTATCCACACTTGCAGAGGATGAGGGGGTACAGAAAGTGTACCCCACAGGGCGGCATGCAGTAAGTGTGGTTAAGTTGCTACAAGAAACCACAGGGAGGATGCTGCGGTTGGCTGAGGTAATCAGGGAGTCTTCGTGGAGAGTTAAGCTGAACTAGAATTGACCACGATTTATAATTTGCTAAGGCTGTTGCCCCAGTCTGAGAAGGGAGGAGAAATAAATGCTCCCTTTGCTCCTGGCTGGTCTGCAGCTCAGCCCAAGCCACGGGCCAGGCCCTCTATACTCAGCCCCGGATACTACGGGTCACTCTGGATTCAGCACACACATTGGCCCTGCAGTCAGGCCACCTCCTGGTTCTGTTGGAAAAATGCGGAGGAGGCTTCTCTGCCTGTACAGCCCCAGTGGGCAACCTCCCATCACACCGGTCTGCCATGCTCCCTGACAGTCCAAGGTGTTCCTGTCCCAGCAGCTGGGCCCACTCAGGATTCTGGAACTCTGCAGGAAGGCCCAGCCTGGGGCCTGCCACCCTTGAGTCACCTCTTTCCACTAGAGACTCTAGTCCTCCCACCTCGGTACGGCCTGCTCAGTCTCCTGCAGAGCCCCCCACACCGAGCGGGTCCCATGAAAGGCATCCGGCAAAGGACCTGTGAACTCGGTGTGAACATTCCTCCCTGCTTCTTAATGACCTCAACATCGCCTCCTTCCCTCGGGTGAGGGAAATGAGCAAGGGGGAAGGGAACAACTGGCCTCAGCTCTGCTAGTGCCACTTTGGGCAAAACACACTCCCTCTGTAACTTGGTTGCCTCATCTAGTCACTAGGAGACTAGCTGCCCAGCTATACCTTGCTGGCTGTCGTAATGATCGAGGGACATAAAGGAGAGGAACGCTACTAGGAAAAAGGAGGTGGCGGGACAAAGATGACACTGTCGTCCTCTTTCCCTGCTCACGCACCCCCAGAGGGCCCGTGAAGACAGCCAGGCTTCTGCACTTTAATCTCATCTCCCCAGCAGCAAACTCACTGTTAAATGCATCTCACAATCTGCATTCCTTACTAGGTAAACAGGAGTAAAAAACAGCCCTTCCTCCTGTTAAATTTTGAAGGGCCACGGTATGTTTAAGCAGCACCTACACCTGGACTAGAGAACTACCCAGGATGCACACAGGGTCAAAATGTTGAAACGTAGGGTCACACTCCACCCTCCCAACAGAAGGTGCAGGTTGAGCAGAGACAGAGACTTGCAGACGCAGAGCGAGGCTCCCGTGGTGTTTGGCTGGGCCCCACTTCAGCAGCCGTGCGCCACTTGACTTGTTTTTGCACAGGCTGCAAGCCCCCCGCCCACCTCGCCAGGCTCCGCAGCATCCTGTGGGCACAGTTCAGACCCCGAGACTCTCAGGGCCGCTGGCTTCTGAGACCAAGAGACTGGCCTCCAGGAGACCTGGCCAGTTCCCCTGAAGAGCCATCCCAGATTGCTGCCTCCCCACTGGACATTCATTCACGGTCTCCTTTCTCGATCCTGCACTGTGAGAGACCCACTGACGGTCACTTCTATGTCATGCCAGTTTGTGACTGGCAACTCCTTAAGATAAGGGACACGTCTTACTCACTGTCATTCTGCCTGTCCTAGCCCAGTGCCCAATGAATATTAGATATGACAGATTTTTTTTTTAATAAAGGAAGCAGCCGAGGGAAAAAGGCCTGTGTCCAAGAGATGCTATCAGCACTCAGTGTGGACAGCGGTCTCCACTGGGGACCATTCTGTCTTCTAAGTAACACTTGGCAATGACCCGAAACACCATTAGTGCCTCTGTGGCGGGGAGGCCACTGGCATGTGGGGGACTGAGGCCAGGGTGCTGCGCTCCCTGCAGGGCACGGCACGGCCCCACAACAAAGGACCACTTAGCCCAAAATGTCCATCGTGCTGAGGCTGAGAAAGCCCGGTTGTGTGGAATGGGAGGAGGGACATAGCACTTTCCTTCCAGAATAACGTTGATTATGTTATATATTTTAATCACGTGAATTATCTTCTCGAATCCATTCATAATTCTTTTTAACCACAATTAACAGATGGAGGAATGAGAAGGTGTGAAGGACTAGCTTGTAATTAGCCAAACAACCGGTGGCAGAGCTTCTGAGTTGGTTCCGTTTTCCCCCCCGTTTCTCTACCAGGAGAGAGATTTCTGTCCCTAGAGGCAAAGGAAGGTCTTTAAAAAATGGGATATCAGGACTAGAAAGCCCCTTTCAAGGTCCTCAGCGTCTTCTCCCATTTGCAAGGGGAGGCCCAGCAAGCAAAAAGCACATGGCAGGCTGGCGCCGGGTTCTGGTGGATAAATAGCCAAGGTCACAACTGGTTGGGGCTGAGCTGATAGCCAGCCTTCCTCTTTTCTCTCTTGCTCTTGCCCTTCACACATAATCTGTGTCTTTCACACATGCTGCTCTTCTAACTGACTCTTCTCTTCTGCAGCCAGCTGGTAAACAGATGCCCCCAGGGGTGGAGGGAGTTCCTGAGCGCATAGCAGACATTCAGAGGAAGGGAAAGAGTGAACAATGGGCCCACTTCACAGAAGGCTGGTTCAGTACCGCCTCCCTAACCTTCTCGGGCGCGGGGCCCGTGTGCGCACAAGTCAGGCTTCATCAGAGGAGGGGAACGGCCAAGGCAGTTCAGTCATTCGTTCTGAGAGTCCGAGTTGCCGAACTAAATTATTTCATAGAAGTTATTATGCTAGGACCAAAAAGGAAATCAGAAAGCTGGGAAGAAAGCACTTAAAATTATTTAAGTATGTCTCTTTCTGCACAGAGGAAATAGCATTGTGGAGGCTTGGGGGATTGGAAGAGGCTGCAGGCCATTCCAAAGGCTTCGAGCAGCTTTCCACACAAGAATGAGGACAGTCTAAGGCAAGGCGGTAACGGAAGGCAGGCTGAAGGGAGACAGATGTGAGGGACTTTGGCCTCCATGGGATTTTGACAATGACTGGCCCCTGGGGAGGAAGGGAGGAGGAAGAATCAAGGCTTACGCTGTCCAATATGGCAGCCACGAGCCACCTACAGGTGTCTGAATGAATTTCTGAAATGAAATTAAGAATTCAATTTCTCACTTCCACTAGCCACGGTCCAAGCTTCCAACAGCCACCTGTGACCAGCGGCTACCATGTCAGACCACGTAGATTGCAGGGCAGCTCTGTCATCACAGAAAGTGCTGTCGGATGGCAGTGGTCCAGAGTGACTCCCAGGTGTCATCTAGTCTGGAAGCTAGCTGGCAGGCAGGTGAGATGTCAGGAGACGCTTATGCCCTTTACTCCCCCAGAGACCAGACACGGGCGAGCCTGGTGGGGAAGGGACGAGTCTGGTTTCAGACAGGGCGAATGGGAGGTAGCAAAAGAAGCTGCAGAATCAAGGTCTGAACTTGGCAGAAACCAGAGATAGGCAAAAACATTTAAGTACCACAGCTCTATAGATCTGGGTGGAATCAACCACATAAGAACAGGCAGACTTGGAAGGAGATGTTCAAGGCAGGTCCAGAGGCAGAACTGGATCGGAGTGGGCTGAGGAGGGAGGGACAGTGGGCAAGGCTGGGTGACCCCAGAGACTCAGGGGCAGAGGGGACGGGAGACACAGGAGCCCTGGAGTACACCATCACTCGACTCCGCACTGTAGGTCAAGTCGCTTCAATACTAGCGGCCTCCCCAGCGAGCCTCCTGTGTCTGGACGGAACATTCACTGAGAGACACACTCACGTCAGCATTCAGTGGCACATGTTCCTGTGGTTCTCCATGCACACTGTCCTCAACACCGCTGTGAGGGACACGGGATGGGGAACTGTACATTCTCTTCCCCTGGAATCCTCCCAGGCGGCAGAGGGGTGACCTTGGTGAATGTCTGTGGGCCTGTGTTCAGCATATAAATCACCTGGGGTGTGTACCTCAGCCATGCACCCTGCTGAAGACCGCAGACTGCTGTGAGGCTGGGCCTGCCCATTCCCTGGTCCCCCTGAGCCCCTGAGGGAGCCCCGAGAGACTGCACTCAATGGGCCAGGCCAGCCCGACTCCGACCGTGTGCAGCAGGCCGACACCTGCGCACGCACTTACTGGAAGGGTAGTTTCTCGTCATTGGGCTTGATACAGCGGACGTAGTGTGGCGTGGTGGCGTTCAGGGTCTCCATGAGCAGGTGCAGGGAGGTGCGGAACTGGGGAGGCAAAAGTCGCACCTGGTTAGTTATTCATCTGTAACATTTTGTGGGTGTAAAAGAAACCTAAAGCAATACCCACAGGTGGGTGGTAGTAGCTGTTACTAGAATTGTTTTGATCATTCCTGTTAATCTAGGACAGGAAGAAATTCAGAGACCTGGGGTCGGATTCTAGCTCTGACACCCTACCTTGCTGGATGACTAAAATCAAATCCCTCCTGTATCCTGCCCTCAGGGCTCCTAAAACCAAATGGGGAGAGACCACCCTGTGGTGTGTCTGACTCAGTGCTGTGGAGCGAAGGAGAAGGAAGGTGAGCAAGTGCTGCGAGAGTGACCTCTGTGCCGGGGGCCTCTTACCCCACACCTGGGCCCTGAGCCTGCACCCCTGCCCCGGCCTCCTGGAAATCACTGCACCTGCACGAACGTGCAGAGCAGGCACATCCAGTGGCGTAGCCGGGTCAGTGTTGCCAGGGACTTGGCAGGCGCTGTCATCTCTTCTCACAGCCACTTCACACACCACGGAGACCCCAAAGCAAGGGAGGTTGTTTCTCAGTTTTCTGGGCCCCCAGGCTTATTTAAATCCTCCTCCATGCCCTGTCAGCTTCTAGACCCTCTTGCCCCCGCCCCCGCCAGGCACCTGTGGTGCCGTGGCGTGCCCCAGCACAGGGGTCAAGTGCACTGAGACTGCCGTCACCCCCTTGCCCTCTCCTGGCTGCTCGCTCTAGAGGAGCTTCCGCAGTTTCCTTCTTCAAACAGCAGAGAAGGACGGAGCTGCGGGGCTGAGGCCACCCGGCCTCCCTCTGGCTCTGCAGCTGCCCTTGCCCTAAAGAGGCCAGCGCTGCACGCACACCTCGGCCCAGGCCTCCTGCCGCGAGCCCGGGGGCTGACCTGGTGGCCCACGGTCTTCTTGTGCTCCTTGTTGGAGGCTTTCAGCTGGGGTCTGGCAGAGCGGACGTGGATCTTTGAAGATGAGCCCTTTGCAGATGCTGCGGAGGCAGGGGCGGGGTCCTTGTCATCGTGAAACAAGTCGGCCACCAGTGGGAACTAGAACCAAGCAGAGGAGGAACACTGAAAACGAGAGCTCTTGGACTGGAACTTGAGCTTTGCTGACATTCTTTCAAAGTAGCTTTCCAGCATCTCCCCAAGAGGAGTGAAACACAAGCCAAAACTTGTACACCAACGTTTGTCACGGCCACGATGTGGGAACCACGCCAACCTCCCTCAGCTGGGAAACAGGAATGCAGATGTGGTGTGTCCACACGGCGGACTGTTGTTCCCCAACAACACGCAGCAGTGAAGTTCTGACACCGGCTGCGCTAGGGACGAACCTCAGAAACATGCCAAGTGAAAGAACCAGCCATACAAAATCATGGTGTGGGATTCCTGTACACGAACCACCCAGGGAACAGAAAGCAGTTCTGTGGTCGCCGGGGGAGGGGTACAGCAGGGACCCTGATCGTGAGTACGGGGTTTTGTTCTGGAGTAACGAACACTCTCTAGAACTCAGGGCGTTCACAGTTGGACAACGCGGTGAATATGCTAAACGCTACTGAATTCTACACTTTCAGTGGGCAGATTCTGGTCAAGAATTCTTTGTCAGTTTAAAGAAAAGAGAAGGTAACTTTCCCAAATGATCTTGTCCAACCTTCAAAGACAAGCAGAAATCCCTTCCCTTGTGGTGGTAGCAGGTGGCTGCACTCCGATGGGACTGCATTTTATTAACGGTCTCCACACCTCCTGTGGTTGGAGCCTGTAACCATCCGTGTGATGGAGGTCAGAATGCACCTGTTACCTGGAGTTGGCATGGGACTGAATAAATGGCCTTCATGTCACACAGGTGAGGGTTGTGGTCTTTAGCCTAAGAACAATGTGAAGGGCCTCTTTTTTTAATAAGAGACGCTAACATTTATTGAATGCTTAGAATGTGCCAGGCATACATGAACTCATTCAATTCTCCCGATAACCCCAGGGCACGGGCACCACTACATCCCATTTTACGATGGTGAACCGAGGCTTGGGGCCCCGGGTCACGGGCTTGGTGAGTGGCAAAGCCAGGATGTGCACACTGGCAGCTGGGCTCCAGCGCCCCAGTGGCAGGGTAACACGGAGAGAAGCAATGGCCGTGCCAGCTGCAGCTCGGGGGGAGGCTGAAGTCCCCCGCACGCCCAGCACTGGGACGGTGCCCAGAGGAGTGGGGAGACCAGCAGAGAGTGTAACTGGGCCAATTTCCAGAAGGAAAGGTGAAATAGTAGAAAGGGCACAGAGCACGGGCAGGAGAGCCGACTTTTCAGTGAGGCACCGCCACTGAACTAGCTGCATGACCCATGGCCAACCTCTTCACCTTAACAGATTTTCATTCTCTGCGGAGGGGAGAGAATGGAATCAGATGATTCCTTTTATTCACCCCCTGAACTCCCGCATTTTCCCCACCTGGAATCTCTGTTCACTGGCTCCTTCCCCTAAACACATAATCGGGCTCAGGTGTCTTTTATGTCAGAAAAACCTCCTGGCTCTGCCGCTGCCCTCCTCTCTCACCTCCTCCCAGGCAACCTCGGGCAAAGTGTCCACCACCGTTCCTGTTGCCCCTTCTCTGACCTGCCTCTCTCACACATCCTACACCCCACGCTGTAGGAACTGACCTCGAGAGCAGCTTCAGGGGGCCCTACTGGTCAAATCCAGTGGTGGGAGGCGGTGCGGTTTCATTCTGCTTGCCTCCCTCTCTGAAGGCCCCCACACCACGGACGCTGTCTCCTCTCTGAAGACCCCCTTCCTGACGCTCGGCATCGCCCCTTCCTCCGGCTCTCCCCCTACTTCCCTCACTGCGCTTTCCTAGCACCGTTCACTGGTCCATCTTCCTGCTTGTCTCTCTCTCTCTCGCATCACTGCGTCCCAGAACTGCATCCCCACCACTGATCCTTTCTAACACTCATTCCCTGGTCTCTTTGGTGCCTACGGCTTCAACTACCCCCTTCATGCCTCCCTCTCGTCTTGGTGGTCTTCCCTTTCTGGAACCCACAGGCCCCACTATCTGCTCAGTACCTTCTTCATGCTGGGTGTTCCACTGCAGACTCTAAATGCAACATGACCCACACTTACTCACCTGCTGCCTTCCCAAATTTAAGTCAGAGATCCCGCCACCTCTGTACTTGGTATCTGAATCAACTACCAAGTTCTGTCTGTGGTTACCTTTCATCAGCCCTATCTCCATCAGGCAGAACAGTGCTGCCCCAGTTCAGGTCAACCGCAGCTCTCTCCTGGATCAGTATATGCAGTCACCTAAAACCTGAGTGCCCCCCTCCAGCTGCACCTTCATCCAAACGTACTCTACCCAACAGCCAGAGTTTTCTCCAAATGCAAACCATGTCCCAAAATGCTTGTGTGAAAACTCACTGGTCCTCACTGTTGGAAAGCCACCCCTGCACAGGTGAGCTGAGATCATGGGAGGGGCGGAAAGAGGACGGCCAGGCCCAGGAGGCTCCATGGCCTGGCCCCAGACGGCCAAGGCACCCGTGAGAAAGGGTCACATGCCCAGTCAGCCTGGCACCAAGAAAATTCAGTAGGGAAGTAATGCGGGGCTGAAGGCAGGTTCTCTTCCTAAAACCTTCACTGGGAGGCGGCTCTTCGTGTCAAAACACAGCACCAGTTAGGGTATTCCAAGTTGTGGACTTCCCGAAATGGGTTTCCAGATGTCTGAGTCATGGGTGAGAGTTACCAACTTGGTGATCACACTGTTTGAGAGGTCTAGTTTCCAGAGACCATTAATAGCGGCCTTTCTTTCCTGTGAGAAATCTGTTAAGTTCTAAGGTCAGAAGCATGTATCAAAGCCACATGACAAACTTTGAAATCAGATTCAACAATGAGAGTATTAACTTTAAGCCCCCTTTTTCCGTGCTTCCGAGAAGCTGTGCCTTCTACCTATCTGTCTATCCATCTCTCTCCCACACAAGGGATTTACAACTCAAGAGCAGAAAATGAAAACTTCTCTACGCACATTTTAACCTACGCTGGCAGTGTGCTATTCTGGAGAATTTCTATTTTAGTTTAAAAGCAATGTTTCATTGCAGGTCCCTGATACTGAGATGCACTTGGAAGTGGTGGGATCTCTGGGGGGGGAGGGGGGAGGAGTTTGCTGGGACGTGAACACTGGGCAGGAAAAGCAGGATCACATTCTACTCAGAATTTGTTGTATCAACTCAATGATCACACAATGATGTCTCATCTGACCATAGGACTGGAAGAGTGTGTTCGACCTTGGGCTATCAACAACAGCAAAAGACCAGGCAAGAAACAGCGATTGCTGCCCACCCACCCCATGCACCCACCTGGACAAGCGGCTGGGCCAGGCAGGCACCTGAGGGTCCCACCTGTAAATAAACCTCCAATCTCAGTGAAAAGTAGTTACCATTTTCTTGCACAAATGAGGATTCTCGCAAAAAAGAATGCACTCCTGAGTGAGGGAGAGAAGTTGTTTTTCACTTAATTGACTAACGACACTCAGGCTTTTAGAGAGCTATTGCGAAGTCTGTCTGTAAGCTGATCAGTAGTGGAACTATTATAATTCGCCTTCGGCCGTAAGAAACAGCACCAGGCCTTTTAAAAAGTCTCCTCCCTTCACCTGGAAACACGCAGTACCCGCAGAGAGGCCCAGCACCACCCTGACACCGCGTGCTGCTCACTGGGGGTCCGCAAGTTCTGGCTTTGGTGTTCTCTGCCGTTCCAGTTTGTAGAGAGATTGTAAAAGCCTGGGAAAATCTATTTGAAATGGATTGCAAGTATGAAAACACTTTCTAAAGGCCATTTGACAGTTTAAGAAAATTGTCGATTACAGCTACATACACAGCTGTTACGCTGGAAGTCATGCTTATTCACTTGTTTATAAGAACATAAAATATATTCTCTTTAAAACAGACACATGAAATTAAGACACCATAATAACCATTTGATTTGGATCTTGCTTAGAATCGTATCTTTTTTAAAAAAATTTCTCACCCAAGGATATGCTCATTGATTTTAGAGAGAGGATGAGGATAGGGGAGGAAAGAAAGATTCCTCCCCTATGCACCCCGACCTGGGGCTGAACCCGAAACCTGGGCATGTGCCCTGACCGGGAATTGAAACTGCAAATTTTTGGTGCACAGGACAACGCTCCAATCCACTGCGCCACAAGCCAGGGCTAGGATCTTACCTTTAAAAACCTGGTAAGCATAATAAAAAAATAAGTTTTCTTTCAGTCATTTTTTTACATGGTTACTGTTACCCCTTTGGAGGAGAAATTTACAACTTTGGAGAAAAAGTCTTGGCATTTCACTTTCCTGCACTGGAAAGGGGCTGACATTGTTTTATGTACTAAAAAGTTTTCTCTACATAGTGACCTGTCCACTCTAAATACTGGCGGAAGCTTTGAAGTGGCCGGCACAAACTGCTTTTAAATAGGATGCAATTAAATCAGATACTGTTAAAAGCAGTGTTTTATAGTATGTCAAAGTATCTCAGTAAAGTTGCTGTACAAAAATAAATAATGGAAAATAATGAGAAACATACTTTTTTTTTTAAAAAGCAAACACATTTGCTCAAAATGGAATGTGTGTGTCCCCTGTGAGGGACACCCCAGGGTAGAAAGCACCAGGCCCGCACGCACTGTCATTCCTGGGGGGGTTAAAGTCCTGCTGAAGCCACAGGAAGGAGATGGGAGGGAGCACACTTGTCCGAGCAGCACCACTGCGACTCTGGGACCCCGCAGGGACTGCCGCAGCCGGTATGGTCTACCTGGCCTCTGCACCTCGTTGGTCCCGAGACCCGTTCTGTGGCCATGCAGCCGCAAGAGGGCATCGGGCTGGCATGCCCAAGATCACCGCCCGGGATGGCCCTTGTTACCTGGTGCCGGCTGGCACGCACCCGGCCCACGGCTCATCCCTCGGACCACATTCTGTGCCGCCCAGGAGCTGGAAATCCTCAGAGGAAAAACAGTCTACTCTCGAGATTTATTTTTCAGATTGATAAAATATTGCTTCTGATAATGAATGAAAAGTGGGAGGGGAAACCTCTACCCTATATCACGTCTAAAACAAATCAGTCTGTTAATAACAAGTCAGGTTTTAAAGAGTCCCTTCTTAAGTATTTATAGCTCTCTGACGGCTGAGAAAGCAATGAGCTACATTATAACCTCTTGGGCAGGCTAGAGGGGCTTTACTAATTACATTCTCATTAACACTGTTTCATCTCACTGCTCTCGGTGGGAGTCCTTCCAACATAGCTTTGGCTGGTAGGGTACACCGGAGTCTCCACTCTTACTGCCTCACTGTGCACGGTGACCTGCTAATTTCTTACCAGGAGGGCCGGCAAAAGAAAAAATCCATTCGGTCTCCCATAAAATAAAAATACTGTAAGGAAAACTTCGAATGTATATACAGGATTTGTGATTTATCTCTGCTTAGTGAGGTGAAAAAAAACAGGCATTAATTCCATGCTACAGAGCCTCGTATGTTGTAGGCCTTCATTTTCTCTAACATGGCGGGAGAAACACAAACCTCACGGGACTACTGTGAAAACAGGAACTTTTAAAGAGAATAGAGGCCCAGTAATCGGCGAGGTTTTAAAAGTGCCACAATGACAGACGCTGCCACACACAGTCCACCTACGTGATTAAACACACACCTCACACACCCTCTGCGTGTGAGCCGAGGTCTGTGCAGAGGCTGGTGCTCGGCTGACCTAGTGTCTGTCCGTCTATGCTTTCTGTCCTCTGGGACGTCTGCAATGGGCTGGGATGGCTCAGGGGGTGGGTTGGCTCCCTCCCTCGCCGGGATGCAGCAGATCTAGAAGCCCCGCTTGGTCATTCTCTGAGTGCTGCTGGCCGATGTAGCAGCAGCTCGGAGGGAGCCTGGCAGCAAGGTCACCGGTTCTCAGAAACACGAGCTGGCGCAGGGAGAGCCGGAGCTGCAGCCGGCTGGCGGGTAGGGGAGAGAAAGGGGCCGGCTACCTCTGAAGAGAGCGGACCACAGACCTGTCTACAAACTTTGGGAGTGCCTACTCTCTGAACCTTCAGCCCCACTTCTAAACATTTACCCAACCGGCAGCACTGTACAAGGAAGCAGAAACACTTGCGAAGGGCATTTGCCGCCGCATCCCTTGAAGTTGCACAACACCAGCAGCTGTTGAACAACAGAGTAGATGGGTGTGCGCTCACATGGAGAGAGGGCCGGGATTAGTGGCGAGTGGGAAATCAGAGAGGGCCGTGGGTGATGCAGCTGGTTCACTCTTTAAAGGGCGCACCAATATACCCGTGCACACAGAATGGGAATGCATGAAAAGGGAGGTAGGGGAGAAGAATGCTTTTCAATTTGTGCATTTCTATGCTACTTTGAATTTTTAAAAAGATTTTATTTATTTATCTCAGAGGGGAAGGGAAGGAGAGAGAGAGAGAAATATCAATGTATGATTGCCTCTCGTGCATCCCCTGCTGGGAACCGGGAGCTGGCCTGCAACCCAGGCATGTGCCCTGACTGGGAATTGAACTGCAATCATGTGGTTCGCAGGCCTGCGCTCAATCCACTGAGCTACACCAGCCAGGGCACTACTTTGGATTTTCATGAGCCTGTATTTCATTTCTAACAAAAATCCAGTACCCTCCAGCTAAAATGACACCCCTGTATAGAAAAGAGTTGGCAGCACAGGCCCAAGACCACCCTCGGAAAGGCCTGCTTACGAGCCCGACTCGGTTGGCGTCTGGGAGCGCGAGTTTGAGGATTTTCACCAATTGCCGACCCCAGCTCATGGCGTCCACACTGTTTACGCAAACGACATGGGTTACGCCGAACACCTGCTCTGCTCAGGGAGTCCGGAATTTCGGCACGTGCGCAGCAGAGCCTACGAAACCACCCCCCTCCCTCTAAACACTGAGTGCCTGGGCTGGGGGGGCTGCCCGGGTGGACAGTCCACATGCACTGTCACCGCCTGCTGCCGTGGGAGGCAGGCACCTTTTGCGTGACTGACTGCATCGGGAGAGGACTCTCGGGAGCCCAGCCAGTCTCCCCTGGACTGCACCGCGTGGCTCCCCCCAGCTGACTCACTCTGCATCTTTCCACTGTAATAAATCAAGACCATGAGTACAGCCACATGCTGAGATCTGCGAGTCCTCCTAGCAAATGACTGAACCTGCGGTGGTCTTGGGGATGCCCAAGAAACCCCCGTGATTCTTTTCCGTAACAACTTCTTCTTGACCTTACAGCATTCCCAAAATTAGTCATTAAACTGTACCTCTTTTTCACTAGACTGTAAGCTTCGTGAGGTTAACTATCTATATTTGTATCACCACATACCACTCAAATACTGATAGAATTAAAAAGAAGGGAGAAAAATCTCAGTTACTAATAAAAGATGATCTGTCAGGCCCCTTTTTCGATTCTGGGATCCCTGAGACACACTCAAGACAAAAACTGATACAAGGGCAGAACCAAACTCCATACTTCACGGAAGGTACCCAACTGTCCCCAGCACTCATCTGTGCCCCAACCTGAAAGGAGAACGTTGTGACAATCCAGCAAAGTTCACCAGCCCTCTGAGGCACCGTCAGACTAACAGAAGGACACAGGCCTCTGAGCTTCTAAGACGCACATGACGAGGAAAAACACCGCTAGCACTCAAACCACCTACTTCTGCGCTCTCCCCGTGCCTTGTAGCTCCTCTCCTTTTCCCCACCCCGACCTCCCCACACACCACCAGGCTCGTAGAGAATGAAGTCAGTCATAATGACCACCGTGGCTTAGAGAGCTAGGCAGGCTGAGGCCAATCTCATGCTGAACTCCAAAATGGTATTCACATTTCCCCAGAGCAAATTTGTCTTTGTGACAACTAACTCCCAGACCTTCCAGAGACCCAGAGACGAGGCAGGGCAGGGGTTGTCCTGGACCAACCACACCCCGATACTGATGCAAACCCGCCCTAAAGCCCTTGCGGCGGGGCCACACAATTTCACGGGGTTTGCTTGCCTTTACGTTCTTGGGTACATTCTGCTGGGTGTGTTTTCTCCATTCCATTATCCCACCCCATTGCATTCATCTAAGGCTTATCCTGGAGAGAAACTAATCTGCCGCCTCTGGTGCTATCAGGCCCCGCAGTGAGTTCAGTGTCATGAGGTCTGGGAGAAAGCCTCCTAAATCCTGGGAAGTCCTCTTCCCGGTTCCCCCAGAAGGGCCCAAGCCAGAACAGCACCAGCTTTGGGGCCTCAGCCTGCGGGGCGACCGTGCCCACCCCCTCCCGGGCACGGAACCACCTCCCACGCCTCCTCTCTTTCCACAGTTACTGTGCATGTGTTTACCTGCCCACTCACGATGTCCCGGCATGTCAGCCACCAGAGGGAAGAACCTGTCTTACTCACCTTTGTGCGACATAGGGTGCTTTTAGGGCCATGCCCCACCTGGAAGGTGCTTAAGACATATCTGTGGACATGAATGGCGCCTTGTTTCCTCAACCTGTGAGTGGATACAGTATTTGCTCCCTTTTTGTTACAGTCATGAGAAGAAAAGAAATTCTGGAGATACTGCATAACATAATATTGTAGACCTAAGTGTCCCTTAACTCCTTCCAGCCTTCTCCCCCACGTGACGTTTGCTCATAGGGAGGTTCTGCAGACAGACATCCAATGCGCAGGGAGAAATGCACTTGATTGGAAAGCTCTGGCTGCGGAATTCTCACCCTCGTTCCCCGTTTCTCCTGCACGTTACCTTGCTGGCCTTCAGGATGTCGATCTGCTCCTCGTATACAGTGTCCCTGTTTTTCTCCAGGAAACCATCTGAGAGGTACTCCACCTGGGCCACCGAGGGAAGTGGGAAGAGCAGTGAGCGCTTCGGCCTGGCCAGCTTCCTCCATGAGTTCCACCCCTCCACACAGGAGCGCTGCAGCGGGAACCCCACCAATGCTCCCGGTAAAAATGCAAACCCAGCCCTGCCCGGGTAGCTCAGTTGGTTAGAGCGTTGTCCTGATACACCAAGGTTGTGGGTTCGACCTCTGGTCAGGGCACATACAAGAATCAACCAATGAATGCATAAATAAGTGGAATGACAAATCGGTTATTTTTCTCTTAAAACCAGTAAGTAAAAATTAAAGAAGAATAAAATGCAAACCCAAGACATAATAGGGGAACTGGATATTCACTTTGCAGAAAAACATACTGTTTCCAGAAGGAGTCCCCTCTACCGGAAGGCTTGCTCTGGGGGACAGAAACGCAGCTTGTTGGCCACGCTCCAGCCCCCCTGAATGAGAACCTGCGTTTTAACAAACTCGCAGGGGACGTGAGTGCACAGGAAACTTGAGAAGCACCGGGTTAGTGCGCGCGGAACAGAAATCTATGTAGAGACAATCTAAGTAGCCACCAGTTCTGGGGAGAGGAACCGCCCCCCTCCAAAGATAAGCACCCCTGTGTTTCACTCTTTGCTTCTCTCTCTCAAGCTCCAGGGTGCACTCATGACTCTGTCACAGCTGCTAGGTGCCCAGGAAGGAGACCCTCACCAAGTACTTGGTAAGCACACAGCTGGGTATGCTTACATACAGTGGGTGGAACTACGACCACCGCTTGGGCTCCACCATGGGGTCACCACCTGGTGCAGCACAGAGAGGGCCGGGAGGGAAGAAAGGGTGGGAGGGGCCTACCTATGAGACTTCGGGCTGCGGCAGCTCCCTCAGAGCCCCAGGGAAAGACTCACCTTATCGGCAAAGTGCACCACGATGAAGGCTGTGTTGGACATGCGGGGTTTCTGGAAGTGCTGGCTGCCAGAGTGCCGGCCGTACAGCTTCTGAGCCCAGTTCTGGTCAGTTCCTTTGGGGACCTGTGGAATCATAGAACCAGGCACTTTGTGACCAGGAAAAGGGGAACCAAGAAGTGAAGCAAGGGGGTGGAGTCCTCTAACAAGTTGACCCCATGACCCCATATGGACATGGAAAATGAGATTCAACCCATGGCCATGTAGGGTCCCGCCACAGTATGTACTCAACACTACGTGGGGGCTGGCTCCCCTGGTGCCCGTAGGAGCACGCTCCGCCTGAAAGGTGGACACTGAAAGGGCCAGAGGAGGGTGAAAGTGGGGGCCATGGTCACAGGAGCAGAGTCACAACTCATGGGACATATCTGAAGAGGTCCCCCCGCCCCCGTCAGGCCAGGGACCTCAGTGTCAAGAACATGCCTCGACCCTTGCTGCATGCTCCTGCTCACTCAGGCCAAGTCCGGCAGCAGGAAAGCCCCGTCTCCTTCTCCAAGTTCGCCTCAGTGCTGCTGTCCAGCTGGCTCAGCCTGGCCTTTTCTCTGGTCTTTCCTGACCACTCGTGACCTCACTCCCAATGAGCTCTCACACGTACGCTCCTCCAGTGGTGTGCATGCATTGTTGGCTTTTGTGGACTGTCATCACTACTGGCTGTGAGGTTGCTGGGCTCAAGCAAGAAGCCTTACTATTGGTTTCCTGCCCCTTAAAGAACTTAAATTGGGTTCCATTGCACACTGGGCACTAGTGGTCAGGCTATATGGTACCAAGCTCTGCCTCCTCCAATTTAAATTTAGGTTTAGAGGCTCCACTACATTAAGAATTCTACCCCTTTCAATATCTTTAGAGATGACTTCAAAAGTAAAAAAGCATTTTGCTTTGTTGAGATGTAACAGAGTCACTGGAACGGCCTATAATTGTCACAGGTGATGGAAACTCTTCCCAGGAGGTGCCCCGCACCCTGTCATCCCTGAACACTGAGGCACACACACAACCCTGGGGTACGGGTCACCTACTGACCTGCCCCCTTCATTAGTTCAGACGGAACATTTGGATGGGGTAGAGTTGAAGGTGACCCCTGCACTAGCCATTTAAAAAGGGTTTTTTTCCAGTAAACTATCAAAATCTGTGCCATAAGGAAAATGCTTACATAGTCAAGAACAAATTTCTCAAATACTTTGTTAAGCAAGCAGATTTTTCTCAATGTTCAATTTGGTGTAACTAGTATTGACTAGCCAGTGCTGAGTGCTGTAGGATATTTAAGAGGAGCAAACTTTTTCGTGAAGGAGGCTATTAATTGTGTTAGGCAGACAAAATAAAATACATCCCATTCAGCATCTTTTCCTTATACTATTTTAGATTTGTCTCCAAGCACCCTGTATTTAGAAACGTCAGGTGTGGGGAGGCACCACCAGGTACAGCACGGCTGTCAGGAGTCAGGGATGGAGGGCAGGCACACAGGGCGCAGGCCAGGCTGGGGGAGACAGAACCAGAAGGGCAGCAGGTGACGAGCAGCCCCGCCTAAGTCAGCGAGTACATTTGCTGGAATTGAAACCGTCTTGTCATGACAATGAAATTGTACTTCTGGTCAGAAGACTCTGTGATCCTACACACTCACTGATTCAGGCTGATAGGAGTCAATGAGCAAGGTCACATGTACACATACTCCCTGCTGAGGGAACCCCCATCGCTCTTCTCACTCCCCACCCTCAGCTAAAAACAAGAGCCAGCAGGAATTCACAAGTAAGATGGCCAGATAATACCAATAGCAAAAGCCCACAGTGCTTATTATTTGCCAAGCTTATCATTTGCCAATGTCCTTGTATTTTAGATGTAGCAACTGATTTCATTCTCACAGTAACCCTGTGGGCCAGGCACTGGGTTTGCACACACTGTACAGACAGGGAAGCTGAGCCAGAGAGGGTGGGTAACTTGTGCAAGGACACGGAGCTGGGGTTCACACCGGGACGGGCCGGCTCTGGGGCATGGTCTTTTGGCTATTAGGCTGTCCTGTCGGACGACGAGGTTTTAGCCACAAGGGCAGGGAGAGGTAGAAGGCACTGATCTCCAAAAATCTTTCTGCAGAGGCAGATTTCAAACAGGCCTCGGAGAAGGAAAGCCAATCTTGTGTTCTGATAAAATCTAGACGAGGCCATCAGTAGCTCTGGCACAGGCAGCGAATCAAATCCTTCAAAAAAAAAAAAATGTCCAACTGACTGTTCTCTTACCGTGGAAATTTAAATCGGGAGATAGGTTTTAGATGCTTAGAATGCAATCGGTAACGCTTTTCTCAAATTGTTAGGGGTTTTTTGGAAGTAGAGTTTTTTCATCTCTAATTTGTATTTGTAGACCACCCGTCACCCCTCACTGCCCCCCACGCAATCCAAATAGCAACTGTTGTGCCTTCTATTTGAGTCCAGTCTTAGCAATTGTTAAAGAATAATAGCTTTTAAGAGCCTAGAAAAAAGTGTGCAAGTGGCTTCACACAAGCGTCTATACTCTCCTCTTAGAGTTATGTGGGGCAGAGGGCACTGGGTCAGAGGGCACTGGGGCGGAGGGCACTGGGGCGGAGGGCACTGGGGCAGGAGCCTGGGTCCCAGCTCCGCCCTAAGCTAGACAGGGACCGTCCCTCAGGGACCCAGTCCCTGTGGCCTGCCAATGGTCCCACTAAAAAGTGAAGGTCCCATCTATGTGAGATGTCCAGAATAAGCAAATCTGTGGAGACAGAAGTGGATTATTGGCTGCCTGGGGCTGTGGGGAAATCGGGAGTGACTGTGAGTGGGTTTCTTCTGGGGGATGAAGTGCTCTAAAATTAATCGTCATGTTGATGGCTACACAACCCTGATTATATGCAAACCCACTGACCTGTGTATTTTAAGTAGCTGAAATGTATGCCAATTACATCTCAGTAGCACTGTGAAAATATATTAAACCCGATTTGTCTTTGTGCTACTGAAATAAAATAGAAAAAAAGAGGGGAAAAGAAAGCCCTTAGGTTCACTAAGCGCCTCTTCCCCAGAAGCCTGGGCTCCAGGACGGCTTTCACCAGGTGCTGTGTGTGGCCCTGGGCGGGATTTGTACCCTCCCAGACAGGCTTCCCTCACTGGGCTGGGACACCACCTGGGGCCGGGCCCTGTCCTCTGCACAACAGCCCTGTCCTCTGCACAACAGCCGGCAGCAAATGGCTGGTATTCCACCTCCACTTCTTGTTCCCCTCCTCCTGGGGTGCTGCCACCAACAACTGCCTCCCGGTCACTCACTTGCTACCTCCCTGGATCCCAGACCTCTGAGGGCGCCCTGGTGCCCCCTCTCACACTGGCCTTTCCAATGGCTGTGCTTCTAACCCTACCTGCCACCTCGGAGCAGATGCCTCACGTCCTCCCTCGCAGGGAGACACAAATTCCTGCTTTCCATCTAGAAACTCATCTGCACCCACAGCAGCTGCCCCTTCTACTCTTCTCACAAAAAGCAGCACGTCCCCTCGTAGCTGACACCCTTTCCACCCACCCCCAGCTTCCTGGAGACCAGGGTCCCCCATCTCCCGTTTCCCCGAATCCTTAGATGCTCACGCCCCTGCCTTTCCTGTCTCCCTCCTCCTCTCCTCAAGCCTTCATCTCCCCCAGCCCAGTCTCTCTCTCTCCAACTTTGCTTACACACAGTCGCCCTTTCCAGCAGGAGAGACCTGCTGGAAAATGAGTCAGGTCTGATGGTGTCCGTCCCCTGCTTCAGTCCCTTCAATCCCAGAGCCTTCGGAATCAAGTCCAAACGTCTTCTCTGGGCAGGTGGAGCTCCCCGTTCTTAGATCGTTCCTGCTTCCCACCCTCACTGGCCACCCCCAGGGCTCTGGACACATGGGACCATTTCAAGTTCTGCAAACATGATGCTCCCTTGCCCAGGACAGCCCTCTCCACATCTGGCTCCGCTGCTTGAACAGCCCTCTTCGGGACCCTCTTTTTCTTGGTCATCTCTTCCTCAGTGTTTCCCTATCTCTTACATTCCGGGTGATGATTTCAGCACTTGCCTGACCCTCTCAGAGGTGCGTGGAAGGCAGAGGGTCAGGCACTTATGCAGGAAGATGGGGCTCGTCGGTTGGATGAATGAATAAATGTGGACAAGCTGCGTCAGCCCTCCATCAGAGGCTCCAAACCTGCTCCAGGTGTGCTGGACGAGGAGACCTCTGGGGCCACTTCTTAAAAAACCACAAACGCTTGCTCTTAACAGAGAGCAGGCTGGATGGACCCGGGTGGGGAAACTGAAGGGCAGTTCCCCTCCCCTCTTCAGCCGCTCCTGTCCCACTGCCTCAACAGTGGATTCATCAGGAAGGGCCCTCCCAGTGGGCCATCCAGCTGAGTGCCATGACGCAGAAAGACACCAGTCACATGGGGCACAGCCTGCAGCGCCCCTGCCCCCCACAGGCCTGCCTCGGCAAGCCCCTGGCTCCATCTCTCCAACCAGAGAGAGATGGGCTATTCTAGTGAGTGGGGCCATTTTCAAAATATTCTTGCAAAAAATGCAACTATGTCACTTATGAGGAAACATGCACACCTCTCATCTCCTATCTATCAGCCCTCACTTGTTTGTTCCCCAAGACAGAGACCCAGGAGGGCAGGAAATGTTGGGCCTGAGGCCTGGACAGGGCTCAAGTCACAGAGCCCGAGAGAGCGCTGGGGGCCGAGGTTTTGTTAAGAGCAGCCTGAAAACGAACTTCTCCTGTGAGCTAACAGCCTCTCCCCCGGTCCCCTGCTTACAGAGGCGCAGCTGTGGCCTCTGCCCTGGTCTAACCCTGACTGAAAGGGGGAGACCCCCTAAAACTGGCATTATTTTCTGGAGGGCAGAGCCCTTGTTGTCCAGGTTTCCCCTACTAGATGAATATTCTAGCAACCCGCCCTTATCAGTGTACCAGCTGGCATCGTGAGAGGCTGCGTTCAGCTTCAGGGAATTTTTTCAAAGGCTGTTTGAACGCGTTTGCCCATTTCATGATGCATGATTTGTGAGCACACCTGCCCACACCATGCTGAGAGTTCGGTTCTGACAAAAAATGGCATGACCAACCCCCCAAGCCCCACCCTCTTATTCACCCTGTCTCTACCCGAGCAACATTTTACATTTCCCTGGATGAAAAAAGTCCTCCAAGGGAAACATTTTGCCAGCATGGAAGAGGTGAAACAAAATCAGCAGCGGCACTAAAGGCATCAGGACCACCGAGTTCACACACTGTCTGGAGCAGTGGACAGAACAGCTCCACAGGCGTACTGCATCCAACGGAGAGCACTTCGAAAGGGACTGAAGTTCACACGTGTAAGAATAAACACACGATTTTTTTATGAATCAATTCCAGGGTTTTGTTTTGTGTTTATTTTTTTTTTTTTTGGTGCCCCCTTGTGTAAGCCCACAACTGCAAAGCCACCTTCCCCCTGCAGGCATCTTGAGCAGTTGAACACTCTGGCCCCTGCGCCCCACCTGCCCCTCCAGCACTAAGTGCAGGTTCCAGGGACTGGAGCCTGTGTGCCTCCCCTTTAAACCCATGGCTGCCCGGTTTCCATGTTGCTAATTTAAATCCCAGCTCACCAGCCCTGCTTGCCCCTGGGTGTCAAATCTAGGAAAAGTGATTTTCCCAAAGGCTGCTTTCATACCACAAGTTTACCCCTTCCTTGGGCTTTGTGTCCTGACACGTGGCGGACACAGAACCCACTTCACAGTGCAATCTCACTATTCTTTGTCACCCTGCAGAGAGCATCTGAGTGGCAGAGGGGCGGAATGCGCCTGAGGCAGCTCCACGGCCACCAGGAGGCCAAGTCGCCTGGCTGTGACCAGGTCCGCGGGAATTCCTCCCAACCTGCTGTGGTTTGGAGCCTCGGCACTGCCAGAAGCGCACAGCCGGCTGCCCTGGTTTTTGCAGTCAGATTTATCTCGGTATAAAGTCCACACACTAAAGTGCCCCCTTTGTAAATGTGCAGGTCCATGAATGTCGGCAAACGTACTAACACCTATGGCTCCGAAACCCACCTGGTCCTGAAAGCTCCATCAGTGCACACGGAACCAGTCCGAATTCTCAGAGCAGCAAAGTCCCTCAGAGAAAGGTTTCCACATTGGGACTTTGTGTCATTCCTAACTTTGGTGTTCCTCTCCCCCGCTCGACCCCCCTCCCATGATCTTGCCATCAGTGAGTTTAGGTGTGTCATATTCACGGCACTACCCCACATCTCAACGCTCCATGCCTCCACCCACTTGAGGAGCAGGAAGTCCAGGCTTCTGCAGACGGGTCTCCCAAAGAGCCTTTAGAAGGAGGGCCAGGGAGGGCTCACAGGGATCCACAGCAGCTGTGTACAGCTCCACAGTCTGTGAGTTAGCATCACCTGGCCTCCATCCTGTGAGCTGGCACCCCTCTGTCCTTGGGCTGTGGCCCTGCCTCTTCTGGCCTGTTCTGGGACCCTGGGTCCTGCCTGCAGCCCTCCTCTGGGCCCTCCCAGCTCACTCAGGCTGGCTCCTCCCCGACTGGCCAGCAGGAAGAGCCCTCCCTCCTGAGGATTTTCACTCCAGACCAGACATCTGGTAGGTGCACACAGCATGCATTCCAGGTGTCTGGTGGACTGATGCGGTGGGAGTTTGAACTGGATACAGTCTTAAGTGGAAATCACCCGGCTTTACAAATCTGACCCACACAGAAGCCTCCATGGAGCCGGAGGCAGAGATCATCTACACAGTTGCATTTTACTTTCTCTCCGCTTCTTGAAAGTAAAACAGATTCTGATGGGAGAGCACGGGCGGCGTGCACTGAGCAAGCAGACGGAGAACGGAAGGGTCTGGGGGTCCCGCCTGCACTGGGAACACCAAGGCTGCAGAGACTAGGGACTGCAGAGGCTACTTTCATCATTGCTGAGTGTGGTTTGCACTGGGGACCGCCATGTGCTGAGAGCCCCCCACCCCCCACTCCCCCGGACTCCCCGAGGTGGCTGTGTGCCCCCCTCTGAAGAGCAGTCTGAGGTCTCTGCACCTGCGCGTTGGGACCACTGCCCCCACCACTCCAACCAGACGTTCTGGGACGTGTTCCCTTGGGCAGGGGTGCCTCTCAGATTCCCAGCCACAGGCCAAAGCAAACCCACCGTGGTCCTCCTGTGCCTGCTAAGGGCAGGCGGAGTCACCAAGAGTCCATGAGTCCTGCAGAATCAATCCACCTGAAGGATTCCGGTGTCTCTGTGAGAGGTGTGTACACAGGAAAGCAGAGGCCGTGCCCCCAAGGGTTAGGGTTATCGTCAGTCAGCTCCTCCTCACAGAACCAGGCAGACCAACGCAAGACAAACTGCCTGCCTCTGGTGCTCCTCAGAATCATGTAGACCTTGACCTTCACCCCTGGGGAAGGGAGTGAAGAACTGCAGCCCCCCTCTACCCAGGGCCTGGGGCAGCTACACTGGAGAGCACACAGGACCTGGTGCTGCCTTCGGGTTGGGGGTGTGGAGCTGGAGAGGAGACAGAATCGAGAAAGGGGCTGCAGGAGGGAAAGGCTGTTCTGGAGACGCCAGGGCTTCTCTCAGCTCACTGAAGGCCGCTGGCCAGTCGCAGATGAAACTCCAGCTTTGAGGTCTGTGTCGCCCGGCACCACACAGCTGTCCTCTGCCTCACCCCAAGCCTAGAACTGGCCTGACTGAGGGGCAGCCCCATCGCTTTTACCTTACATTCTTCATCCAGCAGGTCTAGGATGCCCAGCTTCGCTTCTATGAGGTCGATACAAGGCTGGTTATCATAGAAATCAATCAAGGTCCATGGGATCTGCTCCTTCATGTATTCTTCTTGCTCCAGTTTAAAGACGTGCTAGGGTAAAAAGTCAAAGGTCAAGGTTAGCAAGTGGGATGCACACCGTAATATTCACCTCCCCTAGGTGGCGACCACATGGGTTTTGTATCCTGTAAGCAGATGTGCACTCAGGATGACAGGTTTGGGCACCGAGTCACTGTCAGGACTACAGAAAGGAAATGCTCAGTGGTTGGCCCTCACGTCCATGAACCTGCTCTAGGACATCCTGACCACTGCCCACAACGCCACACCCCACGCAGCCACAGGAAGCCTCATGTCTGCCTGCAGCTGCTTCAGTGCCCCCGACGCCCAGGCCCGGGAAGGTGAGAGTCAAAGCCCAGAGGGAGCTCCTTCACCCTCAGAACCCAGCTGCCCTGTTCAGGCCTCCTCTTGAGCAGCGGGGACAGCCTTCCTAAAGCTGGGGTGCCCCCAGGACACCCACGGAAGGTCAGGACAGAGCCAGAGCCCGCTGGCCCTGGACGGGAGAAAGGTGGCCCGGACAGTCCTGCTCAGGAAGCCAGAGGTCCCCCCACCCCGAAACCCCAGGTCCAGACGCACAGCCCACCGAATTGAATTGCTGCTGGAGCTTCTCATTCGCGTAGTTGATACAAAACTGCTCGAAGCTGTTTACCTCGAACGTCTCAAACCTGCAGGGCGGAAAGAGGAGAGGACAAAGTCGGCGACCCTTCCGGTTACTGAAGGACTCTCTGGGGCTCCCCGCAGGGCCGCCCTCACCCCCTGCACTCCCATTCAGCTCTGCCTCAACTCGAGCACGGAAGCCCCAGGCCTGCTCTTGTGCCTAAAGAGGCCGCCGCTGCAGCTATCAGGATGACAGAGACCTGTGAAATTAGGAGAGTAAGAATGTAGGTATTTTCATAGTTAGAAAAAGTACCACCACAGGAAAATTTAGAAAAAGCAGATACAAAGGAGAGAAAGTCACCCATGATTCCACCAAGTTGACTGCCAGTTACGTTTTGGTAGGTTTCTTTTCACTGATTTTACATTTTTTAATGAATTAGAATTACATGTGAAATTAGATCATTTTTGTCAGTTAATTCTCCATGACAAATGTTTCTCCATGCCATTGTTCCCCAAAAGCATCCATGTTAATACCAACCTCATCAACCACGGCATGGATTGACACAGGTGACACAAGGCACCCAAGTGAGGGGACACGTGGGGCTGAAATCTAGCTGCCCCCCCCCCCAAGCCTGGGAGTGGTTGTCCCACCCAGAGGGGGTGCCTTTTCCCATCCACACAAAGGATCATGGGCTGGCCACGCCCCCCACACTGATGAATTATAATTTGACCATCTCCTATGGCAGAACATTTTGGCCTTTTCCCCTTGGTTTTCAGCTGATATCGACGCTGTGACAAACACTGTACGCCACCTCGGACCTCACGATCCCTTCCGTAGGACACTGCCCTAGAAGGAGATACACCACGTCACAGTGCGGGTGCTTAAGAGGTAGAAGCAAAATGACTTCCAGAAAGGCGAAGCTAATTTGTGTCATCACCCCACCCCCACCTTCCAATGGGTGAAAGTGTCTTATTCTCCCAGTACTGGTCAAGGATGTTTTCATTTTTTAAATTCATGCTTATGGAGTTGCTGTGCAAGATGCAGCAAATTCAAGGATGAATGGTAACAAGTTATTGACAAACGTTCTGCAGCAGGAGACTGGCACCGTGACTCAGACACTGAACGCTATGCACCCTGCAAACCCCCTCTTCCACCACCCCCTTGCTTCGCTCCAGCCCCACGCCAGAGGTGCTCCTGTGCCTTGGCCCTCCGGTCCCCGGTGTAGGGCAACTTCCAAAAGTCTGTGCTGACCTAGTACGCGAACAGTGCTTTTGTTTGAGTTTTAATCTCTGATCGTTAATGGAGTTGGACACCTTCTGTATGTGCAATTGTCTGTGCTTTGTGAACTGTCTGTGATCCTGGCTGAGGTCTTTGATGGGTTTTAACTTTGAAAAAGGAATGTGTTTCAACTATTTATATTTTATCAACTCTGTCATTTGCTGATCAACTCACATCTCTGCAAATGGCTGGGTCACTGCCGAGGGGAGGAAGGCCGAGCGCGCAGAGTGGAGGCTGGGTTCAGCCACAAGACGGGGCCTGGCCAAGACGGGGCCTGGCCGAGCCGGGCAGGTCCTGCTGCCGGCCTTGTTCGCCACACCAAGGGGTTTGGATCTCACCAGGGAAATGAGAATCTGAAGGCTTTTTTATTCATTTTTTGACCATCAGGTTTGCATCTTAGAAACTGGCAGAAGGGCGGAGCACACTGATTTGGGGGAAGGTGTGCGAGACAGAGGGTCATTATTACTGCAGCGATGTCCAGGCAAGATCCAGTCAGGGCGTCACTGAAGCTGGTGATGCCAAGTAACGGGAATATTCTAAAGATTTGCAGGGAGGTGCGAACGAGGGGACTCTGAATGACCAGCAGGGCATGCAGCTGAGCTCTGGCACAACTAAACGGGCGGGCCGCCCGATGCTCACCAGCTGGGGACGCTGCAACAGGTCAGCAGCTGCAGCTACAAAGGATGGGGACATCTTGCACACTGAGCAATGTCCTCAGGCTGAGGCAGTGGAAGGGGGAGAAACCCAGGAGGAGGAGGGGCCTTTTCTCATGCATACAGCAGGCTGAAAGAACTGGCAGCGGCCCCGGAGGTTAAACAACTTGCCCCAAGTCAGAGAGTCAGTGGGCAGAAGAGCCAGTACTTGAACCCAGAGAGCCTGGTTTCCGAGGTCACATTCTCCATTTAGAGAAGAGCAAGTGCTTCAGTAAGAAAAGAGGGGAGAGAATTTCAGGGGCAAAGGGGAAGGAATCACAGGAACAAGTATAAAGGACACATGGACAAAAACTAAGGGGGGTGGAAATGGGAGGGAGGTGGGGAGCACTGGGGGGTGGGCTGGGATGGGAGTAAAAGACAGAAAACTGTACTTGAACAACAATTAAACTTAAAAGATGCTTTAAAAAAGAAAAAGAAAAGTAGGAAGCGAGGACCTGGAAGGGTGACCAAGGACTACTCCCCTGGGGAGGAGGCATTTGGGTACATGGAGAGTGAGGGCACCAACGTGGGGCCTGGGAGTGGAGCACAGGCCTCGTCCAGCCTGGGTCACCTTAAATCTTCATCATGTCTCTTGTTCTTCAGTACAGACGGTGGCATTCTCTCAATCTCACAGAACATGAAGTCAGCCCCTCCAAACAGACTGGCCTCCATAATGACCATTCCCCAATAAAAAATGTTGGCACCGCCCTGGCAGGGGTTGGACACAGTACTGAGAAGGTGCCCTATGCAGAGCGACCAGCAAAAATAAATGCCTCAGATGCCCAGCGGGCTGGGTCCCTGCCCAGAGCACACCAGGCCTGCCCGCCTCCTCTGCACCCACCTCCTCCACCAAAGAATAAAATGCAGAGGTGGAGGATCAAAGGAGTAAACTGCTTGCTGAAAGCCACACAAATGAACAGCCCTGGCTCACACCCACGTAGGCAAGTCAGTCTAGGTAACAACACACGATCAAAGATGTGAAGTCTGAGCGGGGGCTGCACTCCAGGGCCAACGGAGGGAGGCCCTGGGCCTGCCAGCAGTTACCCAGGTTTGCACCCCTCTCAGCCCAGGTAGTGGCGCCCCCACAGACCTAGTTAGGTCACTTAGAACCCCACTTCCTCCCCGCCCCCACCACATCACACCCCAAGAGAAGTTGCTCACGCCAGCCAAGTCCCAGAGGAAATTAAATTAATAAAACCTAAAGGGAAGATAAAGGAGCCAGCTCGCAAGCGGCCAGACAGCAGCGGCGGTGCGTGCTCACAAGGCTCCTGAGCCCCACAGAGACAGGATCTGTGTCCCACCGACCACTGGCTAAAGGTTTACACTGATAGCACCCCACGAAGAACAGTCTCATTAACTGGAGATGCCCTGGAATTAGCTCGTAATTTCCTGATTTCTAAGATATTATCTGGAAACAATGTCTCTGCCGTGTAGGGTAATTACTGCAATGCTGAAGGGCCGGAGATGAATGAGGGGCTTGGGTGGCTTGGAAAACGTCTGAGACAACTGACCTCAGGAAGCCACGGCAGGGGGACAGGTGACTTCTCCTCTATAACAGAATTTCATCTGCAGTAATTCCTCCCATCAACAGAGATGGTTTTTTAAAATAAACACAATGAGTCGATTTATAATCCACATCAACCGTCACAAAGAAATGTATATACTAGAGACAATCAGATTTCTGCTGTAAAGTCAAGGTCGACATTACTGTAGATCAAATCCTGAGGGTGGGGGTGCAGGGGGGACAACACACAGACTCAGACTTGAAGCTGAGATCAGAGAGCTCTGGTTGTGGGGGTTCAGTTCTCACCCTTCCTTCAATTTCCTCCTTCCTTCAAAATCAGTCGAAATAAAAATCTCCTTCTCATTCCAGCCCGACTTCTGGGTGTGGTGAGGGTCATCAATGCCTCCATAAATTGGGCAGTGTTTACTGGAAAGTGAAACTGCAACAAAAATTAAGTAGGCCAGTTTCTCTGAGTTAATTATTAACCTCCACAGACCTCTCACTCCGGGGGAGCCCCGAGATGCTTTGAAGTTTGGGAAACAGCCCTTCCTGCCGAGTACGGGTCAAGGTCGCGTGGGAAGACAGATACAGTATGACTCCACATACACGAGGTATGGAGTCTGCTTATATGACATACCTCAAGGAGCAAACTCATGGCAACAGGAGGCGGAGTAGCAGCTTCCAGGGCCCGCAGGAGGGACAGTTGGGGTGGTCCAAAGCTCAGGGGTCCAAGCACGACAACGTGATTGGGTATAACCCTGCAGACCTGTGCACTCACAGATGGCTAACATGGTGGGTTTTATGTTACGGTTTTGTTTAGCCAAGTTTAAAAATTTATCTTAAAACCACATCATTAAAAAGCACTCAAGAGAGCTGGACTCTAACTTTAAAGTTAAGAAAAACCGCAAGAGACAGAAAGTAACCCAAGGGCTGAGAGGAATATAAAACCCCAGCAAATCCCATTCCCTACTCCTGGGGCCCGAACACCCCACCCTCCCTCAGCATTGGGCATGCATCCATGCCCCTGACTTGCTCTAAGTCTCCTAGGCCAACTGTCCTCACCAAGCCCAGGCTGGTCATCACCAAAGTTCCCATCACATGTTGAAGGCTCAAGTCAAAGACAAATAAATGTGTTTCTCTTCCCAAGTAGAAGCCATTTATTTCTTGTTGCTTCAAGGAACAGAGAGCAATAAAGGATTATGGCTGCAATTAGTCAAGCCTGTAGAGGCAAGTGCTGGTTAATGCAACGTGAAAAGGGAACCCCGGCCAAAGCTGCCTGGCGTGCTCCTATCAATCTCCGTCCCCTGCCCAGGAAGAAATACCCTGTAGACAGCTTCCCAAGTCCTTAGTTAAGGAACGGACCTTGGACTGGGTTGGCTAAAATGCCCTGGGTGTTGCTTGCTTTGCACTTTTTAGGAGCTGGGGCAGGGGAGCAAGCGGTAGGGAAACCACCCTTCTACTGGGGCACTGGGGAGCTGGAACTAGATGTTCGGGAGAGCCACAGGGAAGGGACTGTAGCAAGGGACTCATCAGAGGTGTGGTGGAGGCAGCTGTGGCCCGTGCGGTGCATGCGGGTGTTCGGAGCCTTCCTGCTGTCTGCACTAACTACCCCAGTCACAACAGCATCACGGGACTCCGTGAGTCACGGCTGGCTCGTGCACTGTCTGCTCCATATACATAAGAGTGAGTGTTTATTCACTCTGGCTGCTGATTGTACAGTAACATCTTAAACATTTACAGAAAAATCTGGAGTGGCTCATCTACACTATAAAACTCTTTCCCATTGTCTCTAGAAGGAGCTTGACTGGAGAGCCAGTAATGCCATGGACGGG